>NC_133125.1:12809680-14237422 GCF_048418815.1 Hemitrygon akajei | reverse complement strand
AAATACCCCTAAACCTCATCCTTAATAATGGACATCTTCCCAACTACTGAAGTCAGGCTAACTGGACTATAATTTCCTTTCTTCTGCCTCCCATCCTTCTTAAAGAGTGGAGTGTTATTTGCAAATTTCCAGTCCTCTGGAACCATTCCAGAATCTAGTGAATCTTGAAAAATCATTACTTAAGTATTGACAATCTCTTCGGCTACCTCTTTCAGAACCCTGAGGTGTATCCATCTGGTTCAGGTGACTTATCTAGCTTAAGACCTTCCAGCTTCCCAAGTTATTTTAATAATAGCAGCTACACTCACTTCTGCCTCCTGACACTCTTGAATTTCTGGCATACTGCTAGTGTCTTCTACAGTGAAGATTGATACAAAATACTGATTAAGTTCAGATGCCATTTCTTTGTCCCTCATTACTACCTCTCCAGCGGTCCAATATACAATCTTGTCCCTCTTTTACTCTTTAAATATCTGAAAAAATCTTTTTGTATCCTTTTTATATTATTGGCTAGCTTATCTTTATATTTCATCTTTTTCTCTGCTACTATCTTTCACAATGAAGTCTGGTGCAAAATATTTATTTTGTTTACCATTTCTTTTCCTCCCCCATTATTACTTCTCCAGTGTCATTTTCCAGGGACCCGATATCCGCTCTCAACTATCTTTTACTCTTCATACTGTATCTCTGAAAAAAGTTTGGCATTGTCTTCTTTATTATGACTAGCTTACCTTCACATTTCGTGTTTTCTCTCCTTATAGCTTTTACCTTTATACCAAGGACACACAAATAGTAATGGAATAAATGACCTGTTAATCTGCTCTACTTCCAACAAGTTATGGTCTGATTTTTTTTTTTGTTCATGATATTATAGTTGTTTTGTAAATGCTATTTCAGCAATAAATTTCCAGTTGCAGATGTTTATTGAACGATCATGTGGCAGAAGAGAGGGAGAAACTTATTGCCAAATCATCATCAGTGGTGGAAAAGAACTGGGTAAGCAAGTGGATTTAAAGGCTGACAATTCCCTTGAATTTTACATCCTGGAATCATTTTCAGAGATAGTGATGCATTGGTTATGAGCTTCCATGATTTCCTAGATTCTGTAGAGTTCTCAGCATATTGAAGAAATATAAACTTATTGCCCCCTCCTTCACTTCTCAGATCAATAATCAGATCTGATCATTTGAATGTGAAGAACATAGATTCTGCAAAGTAGAGATGTGCAAAGCAAGAGGGCATAAATTTGTCTGATGGAATATACGTGCAGAAACAAGAATGTGGTCAGGAGAAAGTAAAAGCAAAGTATTGGGGATGAGAGGTTCTGCAGATGCTGGAAATCTTGAGCAACACATACTGCACAAAATGCTGAAGGAACTCAGCAGGACAGGCAGCATCTATGAAGGGGAATAGACAGTCGATGTTTCAGGCAGAGCCCCTTCAACAGAACTGGGAAAGAAGGGGACAGAAGCCATAATCAAACAGAATATTGTCTAAATGGTGTGAGATTACAGTCTGTGTGTCATGATATTATAAACACTGAAATTGGCATACAGGTACGGAAAGTAATTAGAAAGGCAAATAGAATGTTGGCCTTTCTTGAAAGGAAAATCGAACCACGGAGGGTAGTTTCAGAATAAGAGGTTACCCATTGAAGGCACAGATGAGATGGAATTTGTTCTCAGGTTTATCAACCTCTGGAATTCTTTACCCCAGAGTGCTGTGAAGACTGGGCAATATTTTTGGTTTATAGGTGAACTTACAGTTAAGGGGATTGAAATTTGGATCAGTCATGGTATTAAACAGCAGAAAAAGAATCGAAGAGGTAACTGGACTAATTTTGTTCTACCCTTACTTTTTAATACAAGTTAACATTTGTTTAGCAGTGTTTTTTTTTTGTAGATCAAGCTTCTCAAAACTTGATAAACCTGAAGAATTTACCCAAATGAAAAACAGGAAAATAAATATATAGCTAGGATTGTCAGGGCATTGTGCTTTGGCTCATAATAGGGTCACCTATTGTCAAACTGGTCAAAGGGTAGAGGCCAGTTGTCTACTTGTCCTTCGAGTTCACGGGTTCAGCTCAGGGCTAACAATCCTGACTGGTAAAACAAAATTGCTACAGAAACAGCAACGAAGAATCCTTCCATATCTGAGTGGCCAAGGTCAGACAGATGGACAGCAGGCATAATGGGCAGAGTATTAAGTAAGCAGTTGGGATATGCACATGTCTATAATGTGTATGAGCTCTTTTACCCACAGCAGAGTCCCACAAACTGCAATGTGGAAATAACAATGTTTTTATGCTATTGAAGGACAAATATTGGCAGCGGCAATTCAGCAACACTTGTGCTTCCACTTGCAAGTTTTACTTATGATTTTCTGAGAGTTGATATGAAGTTCCCTTGGTTGTATATTTCTCCTAAATCCAGCTACCTATTTTATTATTTGCTTTTAACCATTTTATTAAAGTAAGTTTGGTCACATTAGTTGTTCCATGTCCCTGTGCTATTTTAAATCCTTTGCCTTACTTCTGTAGAGCTCAGATGAGCTCAATGACAGTATCATTCCTCGCATTCAGCAAGTGGTGTTGGATTCGCTTAAGTGAATGTTCTGCCAGTGGTAAAAGTCTGGCACTCAACATCAGTTCCATAAAAGCTAAAATAATCAGAGCCGTGGAGAAGCATCCTTATTCCGTCTGGGCAACCTCCAACCTGATGATGTGAATATCAGGCTCCTCATCTAAAAAAAGATGTGCTGGTATTGGACAGGGTCCAGCAGAGGATTACAAGAATGATTCAGGGAATGAAAGGGTTATCATACGAGGAGCATTTGATGGCTCTGGGTCTGGACTTGCAGGAATTTAGAAGGATGAGGGGGGGTCTCATTGAACCATTTCAAATGTTAAAAGACAGAGTAGATGTAGAAAGTATGTTTCCCATGGTGGGGGAGTCTAGGACAGTGGGGTATCCATTTAAAACAGAGATCCAGAGTAATGTCTTTAGCCAGAAGGTGGTGAATTTGTGGAATTTATTACCATAGGCAGCTGTGGAGGCCAAGTTGCTGGGTGTATTAAGGCAGAGATTGATGGGTTCTTGATTGGGCATGGCATCAAAGGTTATGGGAAGAAGGCTAGGGAATGGGGTTGAGGAGGGGAAAAAAGCTCAGTCATGATTGGAGGGGCAGACTCGATGGGCCAAATGGCTTAATTCTGCTCCTATGCCTTATGGTAAACAAATTCTCTTCCCCCCCCCCCCCCATCCCCATTCTGACCTTTTACCTCACCTACTTATCACTTCACCTGGGTCCCTTCTTCCTTCTCTTTATCAATACTTCTCTCCTATCAGAATCCTTCCTCTCCAGTCCTTTGCCTTTCCCACTCACCTGGCTTCACCTTTCACTTTCCAGCTAGCCTCCTTCCCTTACCCCCACCTTTTTATTCTGGCATCTTCCCCCTTCCTTCTCAGTCCTAGAGAAAGTTCTTGGCCCAAAACATCGACACTCTATTCATTTCCATAGACGCTGTCTGACCTGCTGAGTTCCTCCAGCATTTTTTGTGTGTTGCTCTGGATTTCCAGCATCTGCAGACTTTCTCATGTTTATGACTTTACTTGTTGAATCCCATTGCCTGAGGTGCCTCACCTGTTATCCAGCATCACTGGTGCCCCACAGGACTGAAGCCAACCACCAGAAGATATCTTGGTGAGGATGCACGAGACAGAACCAAACATCAGTCTTGTGCTGCAGTCATGCTAGGATCTGCTAGGGACAGCATTGCTCAGGGCATGGGCAAGTGACTGAAGAAAATTAGTTTGAAACTTTACATTTTGCATGGCTAATCCAAAATATTAGGAAGGCCTTGTCCTGTCCTGTCTTGTCCATACTGCACCAACTGCCGCCACTGGGCTATAAACGTGCAGGAGCAATGTGTGGTTAAGTGCCTTGCTCAAGGACACACACACTGTCTTGTCTGAGGCTCAAACTAATGGCCTTCAGACCGCCAGCCCAAAGCCTTAACCACTTGGCCACGTGTTTATGCATTGAAAATTTTTTAAAGTCGACTCCCACAAATTTGCAGTTCTTTGTGTCACTCACAAGAAGAAAAGAGACGTGCATTCGAAAAGTTACTTTCACTTTTCATTAGGTGTCACATTAAGTTTCGGTTAATCAACTATTGAAATGTACGTGAAAGCTAGTTTGCCCACAATAAGCTCTTATCGGCATCAATGTTATATGTTTGTGGAGTAATGCCGGCTGATACAATTTAGTTCCAGGTGGACCAAAGCTTCCAATTCCAATTTTTGTTTTTGACTCTCTGACAGTTGGTTTCTTCTTTTTCCTATGCCAAATTTATGATTTACTTCCTCCTGTTCTCCTCTCTTCTATTATTTCATTTCTCTTCCCTTCCTATTATAAAGAACTTTCTTTTTATTTTTGCTCTTATTACTGGATTTGGTTTATTACTGTTGCATGTACCAAGACACAGTGAAAAACTTGTCTTGCACACTATTCATACAGATCAGATCATCACACAGTGCATTGAGGTCGATGAAGGAACAACAAAAACAATGCAGAATGAAGTGAGAAAGCACCATACAGGTAAACGATAAAGTGTAAAATCATGAAAAGGTAGAAGCCGACGCCAAGAGTCCATCTTATCGTACAAGAGTTCCTAACGATGGGATAGAAGCTGTCCTTGAGCCTGGTGGTACGTGCTTTCAGTCTCTAGAGATGCAAGGCCATAACAAGGTAGCATGTGAGACCAAGAGTCTATCTTAAGACACCAGGGATTTGAACTATAGTTTCCTAAAAGTGGGATAGAAATGTCCTTGAGCCTGGTGGTGTGCCCAGCTTTTGTATCTTCTATGGGAAAGGGAAGAATAATTCCCATGGTGCTTTGATAAAAAATGGAGGAGTCAGTGGGGACATGTTGAATTTCTTTAGCCTCCAGAGAAAGTAGAGGCTTTCCTAAATTTTATTACTGGTACTCACACATCGTCATTAATTTGAAAAAAATATAATTGTTTCTTTGTTCACATGCTGTGTCTGAACTGTTTTTAGATTTTTAGTGTTTACAGTATTTTCCTTTTGTGCTCCCACTGTGCAATGGCTGATACAACTTGTGCCTGAGAGGGATACAATGCAATAGATGTTGAAGTTTTTTTGTAGGATGCTATTTGGAGACCAGCAATAATCTGATTAGTGAATTAATTATCAATTTCCTCATAGTTGCAGCAGGGAAGAAATGGAGTCACAGAAAAGTACAGCACAGAAACAGGCTCTTCAGCCCATCTAGTCCATGCTGTGAACCATTTAAACTGCCTACTCCCATAGACCCACACTGGGACCACAGCCCTCCATACCCTTGCCATCTATGTACTTATCCAAACTTCTCTTAAACGTTGAAATTGAACTTATGTACACCACTTGCACTGGCAGCTCATTCCACACTCTCAAGACCCTCTGAGTGAAGAAGTTTCCCCATGTGTTCCCCTTAAACTTTTCACCTTTAACCCTTAACCTATGACCTCTAGTTGTAATCCCCCCCACCTCAGTGCAAAATGCCCGCTTGCATTTACCCTATCTATACAGAACAGACTTAGGCAAATGGCCTAATTTTGCTCCTATATCTTATGCTCTTATACCCCTCTTAATTTTGAATAGCTCTATAAAATCTCCCCTCAATCTTCTACATTCCAAGGAATAAAATCCTAACCTAGTCAAACTTTCCATACAACTCAGGTCCTCCAGACATGGCAACATTCTTGTAAATTTTCTCTGTACTCTTTCAACTTTATTTACATTATTTACCATGTCATCCTTGCACTGGCAGTTGTGTGAGCATGGGCAATGCTGTCTCTTGTGTAGGAGTCTTTAAAATAAATTACCCTCCATACTTTTGCTGAAGGCATTGACCCCTGCTCAGGGCAGTTCTGTAGTTAACTTTGCAAGGTAGTTAGCTTCATATTATGTCTGGACATATGTTCTTTATAAAAAAAAGTCAAATTTTGAAGGCATTACTAAATAAATAGGGTGGAGATTACAGATTAAAGATTAGCTTTATTTGTCACATGTCTATCGAAACAGGGAAACATACAGTGAAATGTGTTGTTTGCATCAACAACCAAAATAGTCCAAGAATGTACGGAGGACAGCCCTCAAGTATCGTCTTTTAAGAGCCTCTTAGATAGGTACATAGAGCTTAGAAAAATAGTGGGCTGTGTAGGTCTTTGGAATGTGGGAGGAAGCCCATGTTGTCACTGGGAGAATGAGAAAATCTTTGCAGACAGCGGTGGGTAATTGTTGGAAAGGATTGTATGATGAGGTTACAACCAAACTAGTCATAGAGCCAGAGAATAACACAGCATGGAAACTCGCCCTTCAGTCCAGCTATTCCTTGCTGGGTAAGGCATCCTCCCTGCCAGTCCCAGTTGCTTGCATTAGGCCCATTACTAACCAAGACCCTCCACTCTATGTACATATCCAAATGCCTCTTAAATGGCAGACAAGGCTTGTGGGGTACTGTGGCTTAATCCCACTGATAAATAAGGCAGATTATTTATAACGACTGCGTTTATTAACAGTGGTCAGTTGAGAATGATAAAAAGGGAGGACTGCGTTTATTAACGGTGGTCAGTTGAGAATGATAAAAAGGGAGGAGTGTGTAATTTCTGTTTGAAATTAGAGAGGTGTGAGCAAGCAAACTGCTCAATTCAAGGGCAACAAATGCAGTGTTTTTTCAGCAACACCCACAGTCTATGAACAAATAAAATAAAATTAGCAAGTGACTAAAGTGTTCAGTTAATAATCAGGTGATATTTAGATAGATAGATAGATAGATAGATACTTTATTCATCCCCATGGGGAAATTCAACTTTTTTCCAATGTCCCATACACTTGTTGTAGCAAAACTAATTACATACAATACTTAACTCAGTAAAAAAATATGATATGCATCTAAATCACCATCTCAAAAAGCATTAATAATAGCTTTAAAAAGTTCTTAAGTCCTGGCGGTAGAATTGTAAAGCCTAATGGCATTGGGGAGTATTGACCTCTTCATCCTGTCTGAGGAGCATTGCATCGATAGTAACCTGTCGCTGAAACTGCTTCTCTGTCTCTGGATGGTGCTATGTAGAGGATGTTCAGAGTTATCCATAATTGACCGTAGCCTACTCAGCGCCCTTCGCTCAGCTACCAATGTTAAACTCTCCAGTACTTTGCCCACGACAGAGCCCGCCTTCCTTACCAGCTTATTAAGACGTGAGGCGTCCCTCTTCTTAATGCTTCCTCCCCAACACGCCACCACAAAAAAGAGGGCGCTCTCCACAACTGACCTATAGAACATCTTCAGCATCTCACTACAGACATTGAATGACGCCAACCTTCTAAGGAAGTACAGTCGACTCTGTGCCTTCCTGCACAAGGCATCTGTGTTGGCAGTCCAGTCTAGCTTCTCGTCTAACTGTACTCCCAGATACTTGTAGGTCTTAACCTGCTCCACACATTCTCCATTAATGATCACTGGCTCCATATGAGGCCTAGATCTCCTAAAGTCCACCACCATCTCCTTGGTCTTGGTGATATTGAGACGCAGGTAGTTTGAGTTGCACCATATCACAAAGTCCTATATCAGTTTCCTATACTCCTCCTCCTGTCCATTCCTGACACACCCCACTATGGCCGTGTCATCAGCGAACTTCTGCACATGGCAGGACTCCGAGTTATATTGGAAGTCTGATGTGTACAGGGTGAACAGGACTGGAGAGAGTACGGTTCCCTGCGGCGCTCCTGTGCTGCTGACCACCGTGTCAGACCTACAGTCTCCCAACCGCACATACTGAGGTCTATCTGTCAAGTAGTCCACTATCCAATCCACCATGTGAGAGTCTACTCCCATCTCCGTTAGTTTGTGCCTTAAGATCTTGGGCTGGATGGTGTTAAAGGCACTAGAGAAGTCAAGGAATGTAATCCTCACAGCACAACTGACCCCCTCTAGGTGAGAGAGTGATTTGTGCAGCAAATACGTGATAGCATCCTCCACTCCCACCTTCTCCTTATACGCAAACTGAAGAGGATCCTGGGCGTGCCTGGTTTGTGGCCTCAGATTCTGTATTATCAGCCGCTCCATGGTCTTCATGGTCATCATATTTGACCAACTGACACACACAAAATGCTGGAGGAACTCAGCAGGTCAAGCAGCATCTGTGGAAATGAATAATCAGTCAATGTTTTGGGACAAGACCCTTCTTTGGGACTGGAAAGCAGGGCCAGAATAAAAAGGTGAGAGGAGGAGAAGGAGGATAGCTAAAAGGTGATAGGTGAAGCCAGGTGAGGGGGATAGGTAAAGGGTTGGAGAACATAGATAACATAGCTAGAACAGATAACAGGCCCTTCGGCCCACAATGTTGTGCCGACCATGTAACCTACTCTAGATACTGCCTGTAATTTCCCAGTGTACAGCCCACTATTTTTCCAAGCTCCATGTACCTATCTAAGAGGCTCTTAAAAGACCCTAATGTATCTGCTTCCACCACCGCTGCCGGCAGTGTATTCCACGCACCCAACACTCTCTGTGTGAAAAACCTACTCCTGATATCCCCTCCATACCTATTTCTAAGCACCTTAAAACTATGCCCCCTCATGCTAGCCATTTCAGCCCTGGGAAAAGCCTCTGGCTACCCACAGGATTAATGCCCCTAGAAGGAATTTGATAGGAGAGGAGAATGGACCATAGGAGAAAAGGAACGAGGAGGGGCACCAGCAAGAGGAGATAAGCAGGTGAGAAGAGATCAGAGGCCAGAGTGGGGACTAGAGGAAGAGGAGAGGAGGAGGGATTTTTTTTTTACAGGATATAGAAATCATATTCATGCTATCAGGTTGGAATATATCCCAATATAAGGTGCTGTTCCTCCACCTTGAGGGTGGCCTCAGCATGGCACAAGAGGAGGCCATAGACTTGGAATGGGAATTAAAATGTTTGGCCACCGGAAGTTCCACTTTTGACGGATAGAGCAGAGGTGCTCCACGAAGTGGCCCCCCAATCTACCAAGGGTCTCACCAATGTGGAGGAGGCAGCATTGGGAGCACCAGATACAAAAGACAACCCTGGCAGATTCGCAGGTGAAATATTGACTGTTTTTGAGACCTTGAATGGAATGTGCAGGGATAAATGCCGGGAGGGAGATTAATGGGGAGGGATGAATAGTCAAAGGAATCACGGAGAGACCGATCCCTACGGAAAGCGGGGGGAGGGGTAAAGATATGTTTGGTGGTAGCATCACTTTGGAGATGGAGATTTATGGAGGGAAATGGACAGTCGACATTTCAGACCCTTCAGCAAGACAGATGATGACCCTTTATCTCTTCAGCCTCCAGTATATGTTAACAATATTTCTCTTCTCACAGATGCTGCATGACCCGCTGACTTCCTCCAGTACATTAAGACAGATGACTCAGTAGTCGCACAAACAACTTGTGCCAATGACTTGGAGACACGCCCTGGGATCTCGCCGTCGTTTACACGGAGGATTAAGTAGGGCACTGGAATCTGGAGAAACGCACAGTGCTGCAGGAGGTCAGGGCGTCGAGCAGGGTTTGTGTGGGGAGCGTCGACAGTTGTTCCCCCACCAGTCGCTGCTTGACCCGCTGAGACTTTCAGCACTCTGCGATTGTGGAAGACTGTCTGGATTTAACCTTACAGCCGACAGACTGGCAATGCAAAGCTGCCTCCAGACCGGGTTGCTGTTCTGCTTGACTGCTTATTAAATCAAAATAAGCTTTATATATAATAAAGTGTTTACAAGAATAAACCATGCAATGCCTTTTCATTATTATATCCATAGTCTGTGCATTAAGTTGCATCCAGTCTGTTTGGAGCCCGTTTAAACCGGGCGGGTTAAATCAGGGTCAAGGGTAGTTTCTACCCCGCAGATATAAGTCTCTTGAATAGTCCCCTAATACGGTAAACTGTACTCTGAATCTCACATCCACCTCGTCATGATCTTGCAGCTCAATGTTTACCTGCACTACACTTTCTCTATAACAGTTACACTTTGTTCTGCTTTGTTATTGTTTTACCTTAGTGCACTGTGTGATGATCCGATCTGTCTGAACCGTATGCAAGATAAACTTGGCACTGTACCTTGGTGAATATTACAATGATAAACCAATGCCAATTCGGTTATTGGCTGATCTTAATATTATTTAACCTTTTCTATTTGCACCGTCTGTCGCAAAACAACCATTTTCAGGACATATTCCAGTGATATTAAACTTGATTTCAACTCTGATTTTGATTCTGCCTTCATTTGCACATTGGCTGTTTGTCCGTCTTGGTTTATGAATAGTTTTCCATTGCATTTCCTTATTCTCCTGTAAATGACTGCAAGAGAATGAATCTCAAGATTTGGTGACATATGTGTACTTTGATAATAAATTGACGTTATTCCAGCTCAATGACTGTGCACTGATTTGATCTATATAAACAGTATGCATGACAGGTTTTGCACTGTACCTCGGCACGTGTGACAATAATAAACAGTATCCAATTCTGTTATTGTTTCGGTCTACCTTAATGCACTATAAAGTATCTATGTGAACAGTAAGCAAGAGAAGCTTTGCACTGTACCTATCATACGTGGGACAATAATACACCAATTGCAATTCTTTTACTGTTTCACCTTGCTCTACCTCAGTGCATTGATGTGATCTGTAGGGACAGTATGCAAAACAAGCTCTTTACTGTACCTCGGTACACGTGACCATAATTAATCAAACTATGGCAGTGTCGGGGAGAAGCGAACATGTTCCCAGCCAGGCCCGGTCTCCATAGTTACCGCCCCTCCCTCCCTCGGGGGTCAGCTGGGAGCGCGCATGCGCATGGTCCGGCCAGGGACTCGGTGAGTGTGGGCGGTAGGGCTGCGACGACTTCCGTTCGGTGACCGGCTTCGAACCGGGGCCTCGGCGGGGGTACTTATCAGTTTCTGGTTACCGATCCTCTCCGCGCCCAGTGAGCAGCGGCTACAGTCAAATCAGCAGGTCTGTGGCCTTAGGTACGCAAGTCTGTGCCAGGCCCCGGGTCATAGGCGTCTCCACAGGCCGAGCTGCGACGTCAGGTCGGAGTCTACGGTTGTTTTCTCCCGGTCGCTCCCGCAGAAGTCATAGTGGAGCCCCGGTAATCTGCTCCCTTCCTCTGTCGGCACAGTCCCGCCCCCCTTGGCAATACCCGCGTCCGTCACTCAGATAAGTGTCTCCCATCCTCATCCCATCAATCCTTCCCTTCCCACCCCCGTCGATGGGGCACTCCAAAATATTCTGCTGCCAATGGTACACTTTTGAAATATCGCAAATGGAGCAGGTTCTTACAAACAGGAGCGTTAATATGATTACTGACTGGTCAATTTCTTTAGAATATTAGGGATAACCGCCTCTTTCCCATTCTTATTTGGAAAACTTTTACATCTCCCTAAGAGAGCAGTAAGAATATGGAAAAACGCGCTTGCTAAGACTTAGCATCTCCGAAAATTAAAAGAAAATCTCCTACTGGAGAGATAGTTGAGAGTTTTGTACTCATATTTTTGGAAGCTGATATTGTTCCTCATCCACTAGATGATGTACAGAGTTTGCCATGGACACTTTGATAAAGCATTACACAATTGTTTTCAGTATTAAATGACATCTAAAATATAGCCAGTTCCCCTGATGAATCCGTGCCACCTTCTTGTATCCTCAGGAATTCTGAAA
Organism: Hemitrygon akajei; assembly: GCF_048418815.1. Classification (NCBI taxonomy): domain Eukaryota; kingdom Metazoa; phylum Chordata; class Chondrichthyes; order Myliobatiformes; family Dasyatidae; genus Hemitrygon; species Hemitrygon akajei. The sequence goes on along the minus strand of NC_133125.1, from coordinate 14,225,677 downwards.
TTTTTCATGCAGATAATTAATACAGTTTTTGAAGACTTGGCAACAGTCTCCTTTCAATTCTACTATTTCAACACTTTGGTCAAGACCTTGTTAGCTATTTATTTGAGATTTCCAGTGATAATGCAAATGTGTCACAAGGCAGATGTTGAAACTTGGGGCTGAGAGACTTCACTTGGGAGACCAGGTATGAGAATGTTCTTTGATATCTTATCGCGTGTACTTTGTAACATGCAGTGAAGTGAATTGTTTGTGTTAACAATCAAAATATCTAAGGATGTGTCGGGAGTAGCCCGCAAGCGTGTTGCCACACAGTTTATGACAACAACAGTGAGCGACAGAACAACATAGAATACCACAAAACAACAATAAGACAACCATCTTTCCTCAATCTCACCCACACGCATAGACAGTCCTCCAACTCCAAGACAGGCCTCTGGACCTCCAGGCTTTGGTCATTGGGTTATGAGTTCTGGAAAATGAATTGACCTTAAGGCTTTGATCTTTGGTATCTATATGTAAAGTTAGATATATGCTTTACTTCGATGGGCAAGCAGCTACAGAGGGTAGGAAGTGGCTGGTTAGGCCATGGGACTTTGGCACACTTTGAAAGAATTATCCAATCCATCTTGCTTTTGGTTTCTTTCTTTTTCAATATTTTTATTAATTTCTTACATAAAAGAATGCAGGGTACAGTAAGATGAATATATGATATATATAATATATATATAGATTACAATATATTGAAATCACAGTTGAGGTAATTATCCCATATCCATATAGATTAAATTTAAACATAAAATTGAAAAGAAATAATTATACAAAAATTCTAAACCCATGACCAGAAACAAAAAACAGCTGTTTGGTTAAAAAAAAAGAAAAAATCCTTAACATATAGTAAAACATATTATTAGCCAATATCTGTGCTTAATAGCAAATCAAAAATTTTGAAAGTATTTCAGAAAAGGTCCCCACAATGTTAAAAAATCTTGTCTAGGTTCAGAAATTGAACAGCGACTCTTTTCTAAATTTAAGCAAGACATAACATTATGTAACCTATGAGTAGGCGGAGTGGCATCCTTCCACTTAAGCAACAATGCCCTCCTGGCTATAAGAGAAATAAAGGCCAAAATATGCAAATCGTGTCTCCAAAATAGTATCATTTCCTCCAACAATACCAAATAAGGCAATCAAAGGATTAGGTTTAAAATTTACTTTAAAAAGTACCAAAGAAGTTTGAAATACTTCCAATATTTTTCAAGACTCGGACGAGTTAGAAACATATGGATTAGTGAAGCTTCTCCATTATTACATCGATCACAATAGGGAGATATATCCGAATAAAAACGAGACAACTTTAGACATATGGGCTCTATGAACCACTTGAAATTGTAGAAGGGAATGACGGGCGCATATGATGAGGTATTAACCAATTTAAAAATTTCATTCCAAGTGTCCTCAGAAATTGAAATCTGTAAATCTTGTTCCCAAAGATTTTTAATTTTATCTAAAGGAATATTTCTCATTCCCAACAACATACCATAAATATTAGATATAGATGCATTTTAGAAGTGTTTCAAATTAAAAATTATATCAAGTAAATTTTTATCTGGACTTTTAGGAAATGTATGTACGAGAATGCAAAAAGTCTCTAATCTGTAAATATCAAAAAAAGTGAGTTCTCGGTAGACTATACTTAACTGACAGTTGTTCAAATGAAGAGAGACTATCACCCAACAAACAAATCATGGAAACATTTAATACCCATTCTATTCCACTCTTTAAAAACTACATCAGATATAGAAGGTTTAAAAAAAAGAACAAATGGAAAGTGAAAAATTCAATAAACCGCTTTTGGTTTCTGAAATTTTTCCAGAATGTAATCTCCAGAATTGGGCAAAATTACCCAGCTGAGAGTTAAACCATAAATTTATGGAGATGTAGCAAATTTGGATATTGAAGCCACTCAAACATGAGATTTTACAGATGCTGGAATCCAGAGCAACACTACACAAAATGCTGGAGGAACTCAGCAGGTCAGGCAGCATCTATGGAGAGGATTAAGCAGTTGACCTTTCATCCTGATTAAGTGTCTTGACCTGAAACATACTGGATGGAGCCAGTAATTATTTTCTGATTGTGAGAAATGTCTTGATGATTTGCAGAATTTGTTGTTGTGCAGTTCACTCTGTAGTAACTATCTTCAAGTCTTCACCCTGTAGACATTGTTTAGTCACAAGCTTGAATCTGTTAATTAGTAGTCTGAATTGCAATTTCACCCCTTGAGATAAAACTAAGAAGTGGAAACTCACCAAGCAAAAGAATATTGAAGTCAAATTCTATAAACCCTCCTTTCCGTGGTACTCTCTTTGTTTAAATACCTGGGCTAAGTATACCTGCAGTACTTGGTGGAATTATTATTGATTGGCCAGAATCTTGATTATTAGTAGGGATTAAGAGCACAAAACCTATAACTGCTTTATGGTTTGTTCTGTTGGCAAGTGTGGGGGAAAACAATCACAACTTAGCTTCTCTGAAAGCATTTCAAATCCATTGATGTGTTTGTGAAATGTAGCTATTGATGTTAAACTGTTAACTTGCACACGTGAAGATCTCACAAACTGCATAGTCGTATGATTGAACTCTTTCCATTGTTGGTTGAAGGATAAGTATTGGGCAGGATATCATAACTGTCTAGGTTTGAAACATCATCATAAGCCATTGAGAAAATAGAAAACACTTGACTTGAATCTAGTGTGGCACATGGCCAAGTGGTTAAGGCGTTGGACTAGCAATCTGAAGATCGTGAGTTCGAGCCCCAGCCGAGGCAGCGTGTGTCTTTGAGTAAGGCACTTAACCACATATTGCTCCAGTCCACACAGCTAAAAATGGGTACTGGGGGTTAACCTCGCAATAGATCCTATCCGGGGGGGTGGGGGGGGGGGGAGCCTTGTACTCTCAGTTGCTTCACACCATGTTGCTTCACACGTTGTTTAGCACCGGCCTGATGAGCCTATAAGGCTTGGGACAGACTTTAACATAGAACAGTACAGCACAGTACAGGCCCTTCGGCCCACAATGTTGTGTCGACCCTCAAACCCTGCCTCCCATATAACCCCCTACCTTAAATTCCTCCATATACCTGTCTAGTAGTCTCTTAAACTTCACTAGTGTATCTGCCTCCGCCACTGACTCAGGCAGTGCATTCCACGCACGAACCACTGAGTGAAAAACCTTCCTCTAATATCCCCCTTGAACTTCCCTCCCCTTACCTTAAAGTCATGTCCTCTTGTACTGAGCAGTGGTGCCCTGGGGAAGAGGTGCTGGCTGTCCACTCTGTCTATTCCTCTTAATATCTTGTACACCTTTATCATATCTCCTCTCATCCTCCTCCTCTCCAAAGAGTAAAGCCCTAGCTCCCTTAATCTCTGATCATAATCCATACTCTCTAACCCAGGCAGCATCCTGGTAAATCTCCTCTGTTCCCTTTCCAATGCTTCCACATCCTTCCTATACTGAGGCAACCAGAACTGGACACAGTACTCCAAATGTGGCCTAACTAAAGTTTTATAGAGCTGCATCATTACACCGCATCTCTTAAACTCTATCCCTCGACTTATGAAAGCTAACACCCCATAAGCTTTCTTAACTATCCTATCTACCTGTGAGGCAACTTTCAGGGATCTGTGGACATGTACCCCCTGATCCCTCTGCTCCTCCACACTACCAAATATCCTGCCATTTACTTTATACTCTGCCTTGGAGTTTGTCCTTCCTAAGTGTACCACCTCACACTTCTCCGGGTTGAACTCCATCTGCCACTTCTCAGCCCACTCCTGCATCCTATCATCTTTAACTTTATCTTGATGATAAGAGGCATAGTGGACAGCCACTGACCTTTCCTGGGATGGACCTTGCTAATACGAGGGGTTTTAAGGTGATTGGAGGAAAGTATAGTGGGGATGTCAGAATTAAGTTTTTTTTACACAAGTAGTGAATGGATTGAATGCCCTGCCAGGGGTGCAGGTAGACACTATTGACTGTGAAAGATTAAACAAAGATAGGAAAAGTACAATTGTTTGTGTGTTATTAGTTTAGGCAGATTGTGTTGCTCTACTACATTTTATGAGTAATTAATACAGAAAACTAGGGATCGCAAACTTTTTCTTACAGCTGTGTATTTAAGGTAGAGGTTGATAGATCCTTGATTGGTCAGGGCACAAAGGGATACCATAAGATATAGGAGCAGAATTAGGCCATTTGGCCCATAAAGTCTGCTATGCCATTTAACCATGGCTGATCCAATTTTCCTCTCAACCCTAATCTTCTGCCTTCTCCCCGTCTCCCTTGTGCCCTGACCAATCAAGAGTCTTATCAACCTCTGCCTTAAGTATGCCTCTGTTCTAAGTAGACATCCTTCTATTCTGAGGCTGTGCCCTCTGGTCTTATACTTACCCCATCAGAGAAAACAACCTCTCCACATCCACTCTATCTAGGGCTTTCGATATTCATTAGGTTTCCATACGAGCCCCCCCCCCCATTCTTCTAAGCTCCAGCAAGTACAGGCCCGGACCCATCAAATGCTCCTCATACGTCATTCTTGGAATTATTCTTGACTTCCTCTGTTCGTCATTTTTCTCATTTTGATACTCTGTTCACTCCTTGTCTCACCTTTGAGAAAAGAATGTTGTCCATGCCCTCAGCTGTTCAGCATTAGATTGTTTAGATTAATTACTGGTTTTGCACATTATTTGTTACTTAATTTTCAGTTGCAGTTTTACTTAACTGTTTTTTAAATTCCAGCTTTTTGCTTTTTAAGTTTCTTCAATACTGTCCTTTAGCATTCACACTAATTAATGTTGTCTGCTGCTATATTTGTTCAAAAAATTAGTCAATTATTGACTGTTCTCGCGAGCATCTTTCGTCATCAGTTGTGGTCCCCTAATGGTTTGCTTGTAGGTATTTTGGTAGAAATGATGGTGCTATGAAATGGTCTAATTTCTTTAAAGGATTTGAGTTGCTTCCTGCATACATACTAGTTATTAAGGAAAATATCAGTAAATTGTACATGTCCATATTATTTGAACGTAACCATATAGAGAATGGTGTAAGTACAATGAGGATAAAATATTTGGTAACTATTTGACCTGAATCATCACTGAATAAATTGATATAATTATATACAGAGTCTACTTTCTTAATTTTCCCAGGTCCAGAAGGCTTGTTGCTTTGTTTAGAAGTACTCAAAATGGACAGCTACTTTAAATCAGCTGTTTGTGACCTGGACAAGCTACTGGATGAATTTGAGCAAAATCCAGGTCAGTTGAAGCTATTTTGTTCACGAGTGGAATTTTTCCTTTTATTCATTTCAATTCTAGACGATGCTTGCTTGTTGCTTAATATACCATTATGTATACTGTGTCTGTGTGTGTATATATATGTATGAATATATATACACACACACATATACATACATACAGTGGCATGCAAAAGTTTGGGTACCCTTGGTCAAAATTTCTGTTACTGTGAATAGTTAAGTGAGTAGAAGGTGAACTGATCTCCAGAAGTCAAAGTTAAAGATGAAACATTCTTTTTAACATTTTAAGCAGATTAGTGTATTATTTTTGTTTTGTGCAATTTTAGAGTGAAAAAACGGAAAGGAGCACCATGCAAAGGTTTGGGCGTCCCAAGAGATTTGAACTCTCAGATAACTTTTACCAAGTTCTTAGACCTTAATTAACTTGTTAGGGCTATGGCTTGTTCACAGTCGTTGTTAGCAAAGGCCAAGTGATGCAAATTTCAAAGCTTTATAAATACCCTGACTCCTCAAACCTTGTCCCACCAATCAGTAGCCATGGGCTCCTCTAAGCAGCTGCCTAGCACTCTGAAAATTAAGATAAATGATGCCCACAAAGCAGGAGAAGGCTATAAGAAGATAGCATTTTTAGGTAGCTGTTTCCTCAGTTCGTAATGTAGTTAAGAAATGGCAGTTAACAGGAATGATGGAGGTCAAGTTGAGGTCTGGAAGACCAAGAAAACTTTCCGAGAGAGCTGCTCGTAGGATTGCTAGAAAGGCAAATCAAAACCCCCGTTTGACTGCAAGAGACCTTCAGGAAGATTTAGCAGACTCTGGAGTGGTGGTGTACTGTTCTACTGTGCAGTGACATCTGCACAAATATGACCTTCATGGAAGAGTCATCAGAAGAAAAACTTTCCTGCATCCTCACCACAAAATTCAGCATCAGAAGTTTGCAAAGGAGCATCTAAACAAGCCTGATGCATTTTGGAAACAAGTCCTGTGGACTGATGAAGTTAAAATAGAACTTTTTGGCCGCAATGAGCAAAGATATGTTTGGAGAAAAAAGGGTGCAGAATTTCATGAGAAGAACACCTCTCCAACTGTTAAGCATAGACAATAGACAGTAGGTGCAGGAGTAAGCCATTCAGCCCTTCTAGCCAGCACCGCCATTCACTGTGATCATGGCTGATCATACACAATCAGTACCCCGTTCCTGCCCTCTCCCCATATCCCTTGACCCCGCTATCTATAAGAGCTCTATCTAACTCTCTCTCGAATGCATCCAGAGACTTGGCCTCCACTGCCTTCTGGGGCAGAGCAATCCACATATCCACCACTCTCTGGGTGAAAACGTTTTTCCGCATTTCTGTTCTAAATGGCCTACCCCGTATTCTTAAACTGTGGCCTCTAGTTCTGGACTCACCCATCAGTGGGAGCATGCTTCCTCCCTCCAGTGTGTCCAATCCCTTAATAATCTTATATGTTTCAATCAGATCCCCTCTCATCTTTCTAAATTCCAGTGTATACAAGCCCAGTCGCTCCAATCTTTCAACATATGACAGTCCCGCCATTCCAGGAATTAACCTTGTGAACCTACACTGCACTCCCTCAATAGCAAGAATGTCCTTCCTCAAATTTGGAGACTAAAACTGCACACAATACTCCAGGTGGGGTCTCACCAGGGCCCTGTACAGCTGCAGAAGGACCTCTTTACTCCTATACTCAATTCCTCTTGTTATAAAAGCCAGCATGCCATTAGCTTTCTTCACTGCCTGCTGTACCTGCATGTTTGCTTTCATTGACTGATGTACAAGAACACCTAGATCTGGTTGTACTTCCCCTTTTCCTAACTTGACTCCATTTACATAGTTATCTGCCTCCTTGTTCTTGCCACCAAAGTGGATAACCTCACATTTATCCACATTAAACTGCATCTGCCATACATTTGCCCACTCACCCAACCTGTCCAAGTCACCCTGCATTCTTATAACATCCTCCTGACATTTCACACTGCCACCCAGCTTTGTGTTATCAGCAAATTTGCTAATGTTACTTTTAATCCCTTCATCTAAATCATTAATGTATATTGTAAACATCTGCGGTCCCAGCACCAAACCTTGCGGTACCCCACTGGTCACAGCCTGCCATTCTGAAAGGGACCCATTAATCACTACTCTTTGTTTCCTGTCAGCCAGCCAATTTTCAATCCATGTCAGTACTCTGCCCCCAATACCATGTGCCCTAATTTTGCCCACTAATCTCCTATGTGGGACTTTTATCAAAAGCTTTCTGGAAGTCCAGGTACACTACATCCACTGGCTCTCCCTTGTCCATAGGGGTGGATCAGTCATGCTTTGGGCTTGTGTTGCAGCCAGTGGCACGGGGAACATTTCACTGGTAGAGGGAAGAATGAATTCAATTAAACACCAGCAAATTCTGGAAGCAAACATCACACTGCCTGTAAAAAGAGCTGAAGGTGAAAAGAGGATGGCTTTTACAACAGGATAATGACCCTAAACACACCTCAAAATCCACAATGGACTACCTCAAGAGGCACAAGCTGAAGGTTTTGCCATGGCCCACACAGTCCCCCAACCTGAACATCATCAAAAATCTTTGGATAGACCTCAAGAGAGCAGTGCATGCAAGACGGCCCAAGAATCTCACAGAACTAGAAGCCTTTTGCAAGGAAGAATGGGCGAAAATCCCCCAAACAAGAATTGAAAGACTCTTAGCTAGCTTCAGAAGGCGTTTACAAGCTGTGATACTTGCTAAAGGGGGTGTTACTAAGTATTGATCTTGCAGGGTGACCAAATTTTTGCTTCGGGCCCTTTTCCTTTTTTGTTATTTTGGAACTGTAAAAAATGGAAATAAAAAAGTAATCTTGCTTAAAATATTAAAGAAATGTCATCTTTAACTTTATGCCTTTTGGAAATCAGGTCATCTTTTACTCAGCTATTCACAATAACAGAAATTTTGACTGGGGTGCCCAAGCTTCTGGATGCCACTGTGTGTATCTGTGTGTTTTTTAATATTATATATGTGTGTGTTTATTACACACACACACATACACAGTATAACATGGAAACCTTAACTTTGTTAAGCTGTTACTACCACCACATTTGATTTTTAATAGTAAGCCTAGCTATTTTTTCTTAACCGCACAGCAATTAAGGATAGATCTTGTATTAGTGAACATTCTCTTAATACAAAGGTTTGATTGGCTTCAGTGAAGGGCAAAGAACATATGTGGAGGTGTACTTCAATCACAGGTCCATCAGAATTTGTGCCTTGTTGATCAGATTAGTATTAGGGAGCCTGTGAAATAAACAGCTTTAAAAAAAACATTCTTTTGAGCACCTGTTCCTTTCATCTGGTGACAATGGCCATCGGGTGAATGATTTTCGAAGTGTCAGGTTGTCAAACCAAGCACAGTTTGCTTTTGATTTAACTAACTGACTAGCTTCAGACTTCTCTCACCATTCATGAGAGCTGCTACTCCCTACAAAAATCAAGGATTCGCCATAGCTCCCTGTTTATGTATTTTCACAAGATGAAAACTGGGAGGGGTCTGTATTCTGCAGTCTCTTCTTCAAACAAAAGTACTTCTAGCACTTGCCAGTTGAATTCAGTAATTATTATCCTGGACAGTTCAGCTATTTCTGTGAAATTGTGCCTAATTAGGATATCAGTAATCAGTACTGCTGTACCACATTTCACCATGCATGTTCTGTAAAATTCCATTCTGTTGTTGTTAATGGATTTCATAGAATCTGGAGTCTAACATCATGCACCTTTGAGCCTGTTGGGGTCATATACTGTATCCAGTGCTCTTGGTGTGGCCTCCTGCATATTGGTGAGACCCAACATAGATTGCCGAGCACTTATGCTCCCTCCGCTAGAAGAAGCGGGATCTCCCAGTGGCCACCCATTTTAATTCCACTTCCCATTCCCATTTTGATATGTTAATCCATGGCCCCCTCTACTGTCGTGATGAGGCCACACTCGGGTTGGAGGAACAACACCTTATATTCTGCCTGGGTAGCTTCCAACCTGATGGCAGGAACATCGACTTCTTGAACTTCTGGTAATGTCCTCTCCTTCACCATTCCGCCTTGCCTTTTTCCTCTCTCACCTTATCTCCTTGCCTGCCGATTGCCTCCCTCTGGTGTTCCTCTCCCCTTTTCCATCTTCCATGGCCTTCTGTCCTCTCCTATTAGATTTCTCCTTCTCCAGCCCTGTATCTCTTTCACAAATCAACTTCCCAGCTCTTTACTTCACCCCTCCCCCTCCCAGTTTCACCTATCACATTGTGTTTCTCCCTCCCCTTCCCTCACCTTTTAAATCTACTCCTCATCTTTTTTCTCCAGTCCTGCTGAACGGTCTCAGCATGAAATATGGACTGTACTCTTTTCCATGTATGCTGCCTAGCCTCCTAAGTTCCTCCAGAATCTTGTGTGTATTGCTTGGATTTCCAGCATTTGCAGATTTTCTCATTTTCCACATAAAGCATTTTGTTCTCTTTAGATGAAAGCGCTTTTTGCAGGACCCCTGGAGGAAGGACCATATCCGCAGATTATCCACCTCGTCACTCAAAGTACTCCGCAGACTTGCCTGAAGCCAATGCTCAGACTGCCGCAGTTGGGGTTGATTCACTGTTGCCAAGTAATGTTGATGCTGAAGAGCCCTTACGACAATCTCAAAATACTCTTACAGGACTGGACTTGCTATCTACTGTTGATAATAGAACATCTGAATGCACAGAACAGCTTAATAATGGTAGAGGTAGTAGACCCATCTGTGACTTAATTAGTGACACTGAAAGTGTGACACATGAAACAAATGATCAAGAGGTTGATGATGAAATTAAATCGACTGAAGACCAGGCCAGTGGCTCACTGCTGATTGATTTTAACCAGCCCTCACCACCAGTTCATGCTGGAAAATTTGAATGTTCAGGTGAAGGCAGTTTTGGACTCTTGAGCTTGTTAGAGCTGGACATTCCTTTTCACAATGCTACAGAAAATGAGCCACAGAATTCAGGACATTTTAATGGAGGAGTAAGGAACCAGGAAACTTCAATCCAACCTGAGAATTCTGATGTGCTTAAACAAGACGAATCTCTGAAAGAAGAAGACAATCTTGATAAATTGTCCCAGTGTGAACAAAGAGAAGAGATCTCTGTTGTTTCACAGCAAAGCAAAGAAATCTGTTTGGCAACTGAAGATGCAGTTACATTCAATGATTGCAAAGTACAGGAGCCATCTGACAATGTAAAGTTGTCTCTGGGTGCAGATTTGAACAGTGTCAGAACTGTGGCATTGCGTGAGTTAGGTGATGTGGAAACTGGACTAGAAGTTGAAAAGGAATCTTTAAAAGTCAGATATACGTGTAGTGTTTCCTCAACAAAACATGTTAATAAGGTTGACCACCCATGTAGTTCTATCAGCTGTGCTAATTCTTCTTTGAATCTGTATTCTGGAGCAGATTCCACGATAAACTCAGTAGATCCAGAGCAGGATTTAGAGCACAAACCAGCTCAGAATGAGCATAAAATGAGTGTAGACTGTGACTTGGCTAAGTGCTTAGTTATGAACTCTGATGAGTTAGACTCTGAACCGTGCAATGAAGAAGTATCTCTAGTGGACAATGCCATCCAGAATTTTGAGCGTAATAGTGATAAATCTTTAGAGGAACACATACGTTCTGAAGGTGAAGTGTATATTGATGAGAAGGATGAAAATTGCCCCAATGTAGAGTGGAATCAACAGAACAGAACTTTGGTAACATCGGATGCTATCACAGAAGCTGCGGTAAAACCATCTGAAGAAATACAGAACTATACAAGTGATGCAGAAGCAGTGTTGACTTGCAAAGGATTTGCGGCTGAGATTTCATTTGAAGACATCCATGAGGATGGATATGATACGGATGATGTTTTGGTTAGTGATGCTGAGCTTGATGCATTCTTAATGGAGCAAAACGAAAACTGTAATTTGAAAGAAGATCCTTTGGCTAATAGTTTTCCAGAACCTCATCATGCAGGCCAAACAGATCTGCCCAAGACACATGATTTTCCGAATGTTTCTGAAGCTATTGTGGCTGAATTGAATCCTGATCCCCAGGAGAGAGAAACTCTTGGACTAGTTGATCATGACAAAGAGTCTTTGATGGCAGATATACAAAGCATTCCACCTACAACAGAAAGTGTTTCAGTACATCATCCTGTACAGGATATGCAGGTTGAGGTAACTTATAAGCCAATCAAAGACAGCCATCCAGTGTCCTCCACTGACAACACTCAGGTAGTTAACGATACCCTTAATAATCAAATTAATTTTGGAGGAGCTAGACCCAAACTCTTCAATCCTCAAACAAAAGTTATACCAAAACAAGATCAAAACAACTCGGTAAATGATAATGTTGAGGTTGTTGGTGATCAGTGTAAAACGTATGTTGATACAAAAGGCACTGTTTCTGAATCAGACCAAGCTGCATCCATTTCAAGCTCTACATATAACTTTAGTGGTACAGAAGATGGGACCCAAGTATTTGGACCGTCATATAATTCCATCATATGCGATGATAGCGGAAGTGCAGAAGAAAGTACTTGTGCTGCTGAACCGTTTATCAAAGAAGCAGCTGTACTTGGACAGAACCAGCCACAATGGATACCGGATTGTGAAGCTCCAAACTGTGCACGTTGCCACGCGAAGTTCACTTTCACCAAGCGGCGACATCACTGCAGAGCGTGTGGAAGAGTAAGTATTGTCACAATTGACATATGAGATCAAAATAGGAATAGTTATTCATTCTTGCATTAAACACAATCAGACCTCATCTCCTGCAGGTCCCCCAATAGAAACTAGAATATAGAACAGCAACAATACAGGCCTTTGGCCCATAATGTTATGCTGACCTTTTAGCCTGATCCAGGGTTAACTTAACCCTTCCCTCCCACATAACTGTCCATTTCCCCTTCATGTATGTGCCTAACTGAGAGCCTGTTAAGTGTCCCTAAAATGTTTGCCACTACTCCTCACCGGTGCAGTGTGTTCTACACACTTACCACTCACTTTCTGTGTAAAGAAAAATACAACATCTGACAATAACCCCTCCCCCCCACATCAGACTTGCTTCCAATCACTTTAAAATTAGGCCTTCTATTAACCATTTCCACCCTGGGGAAAAAGGTGCCGGCTGTCTACTCGATATATGCCTCTTAGCATCTTATACACATCTGTCTGTGGATTTGTTTAAAAACTAGAGCTGTTTTCAATATAGTCAGTGATCCATGTGGATCTCTGGAGAGCAGGATGGAGAATTCCAAAGGATCTTCACCTTAGCCCTAAGTGGTTGGTCCTTACTTTCATATTGTGAACTCTAGTTTCAGACTTTTGTCAGGAGAAAACGTCCTCCTTGCCTGATTTATTTCAACAAGGTTACCCACTTATTTTTCTAAATTCTGGAGATTAGATCTGCATCTTAGGACCAGTCTGGTGAATTTTTGATACAAAACTGTACAGCAAGTATATCTTTTTGTTTTAGTATGGGGACCAGAATTGTACATAGCCAATAATTGTAGGAAGGCATCTTTCTTCTTGTCACGAACAAGAGAAAATCTGCAGATGTTGGAAATCTAAGCAACACATACAAAATGCTGGAAGAACTCAACAGGCCAGGTAGCACCTATGGAAAAAAGTACAGTCGATGTTTTGGGCGGAGAATCTTCAGCAGAACAGCAGAGAGCAGCAGAGATCACAGGGGGAGCAGTGAGAGTGGGTTTCACTGAATTCCTGTCAAAAGGAAGATTTAAATTTCTTTAGGGTAGGCATCCCTGCAGTGTAGTAATCAAATCACAAAAAAGAGACCAGCAGAAGGGTCTCAACTGTACTTTTTTCCATAGATGCTGCCTGGCCTGCTGAGTTCCTCCAGCATTTTGTGTGTGTTGCTTTATTCTTGTACTCAAATCCTTTGGCAACAGAATCAAAAATATTTTTGCTTTCCTAATTGCCCACCACATCTGCATGTTGGATTTTCGTGGAGGCTCAAGATGTTGTGAATAATTTATTGTTTTACAACATTGAATCACAGTGGATTTAATTTGGCTTTTTTTTGACACTGATCAACAGAAAAGATTTTTGTGTCAAAGTGAAAACAAATTTCTACAATTTGGTCTAAATTTATTACAATTATTAAACAGAAAATAATTGCATAATTATTCACCCCTTCAGTTTGGTTTTTCGTAGATGCACCTTTGGCAGCAATTACAGCCTTATGTCTGTGTGGATAGGTCTCTATCAGCTTTGCTCATCAGGACAATGCAATTTTCCCCCATTCTCCTTTATAAGACTGCTCAAGCTCTGTCAGATTTCATAGGGATCATGAGTGAACAGCCCTTTTCAGGTCCAGCCACAAATTCTCAATTGGAATGAATCCTAATCTGATTTGGCCAGTCCAGGACATTAACTTTGTTGCTTTTAAGCCATTCCTGTGTAGCTTTAGCTTTATGCTTAGGTCATTGTCTTGCTGGAAAACAAATCTTCTCCCAAATCGTAGTTCTCTTGCAGACTGCATCAGATTTTCCTCCAGGATTTCCCTGTATTTTGCTGCATTAATTTTACCCTCTACCTGCATCAGCCTTCTAGGGCCTGCTGCAGTGAAGCATCCCCACAGCATGATGCAGCCACCACCACGCTTCATGGTAGGGATGGTGTGTTTTTGATGTATAGTCGGCCCTCCTTATCTGCGAGGGATTGGTTCCGGGACCCTTTGCGGATACCAAAAACCACAGATGCTCAAGTCCCTTATTCAACCTGTTTCAATGCGGTGGACCTTAGGACCCAGCAGAACCCCAGACCATATTTAACCTGTCTCAGTACAGTGGACATTAGGACTCAGCGGCGGAGCTCTGAATCTGCAGTGTTTCTGTTCATGAAAATAAAGTGGAAATAATAAAGCGATTGGAAAAAGGTGAAACGCCATCGGTCATTGTAAAAGCATTAGGCTATATCGGTCAACGATTGGAACAATTTTGAAGGATAAAGTGAGAAATGTCCTGCCGCGATAAAAGCTACAATTATTACTAAGCAACGCAGTGGTTTACTTATTGGGTTTTTGGGTTTTGAGTTTTTGATCCTCCACATCAACCCAGCACGGATGGAGAGCGCACTCAAAGTGGTCTGTTACTGGCTCCGGAGCCCGGTGCTGAAACATACGTTCTTAAGTGTTTTATGTGCATAGAAAGGTAAAATATATACTATATACTAAGACAAATGGTTGACTAACTGATGCTAAATAATACTGGATGTACCTGTTCCAAATTACTTAGTAAGAGTCTTTCCGATTTTTTTGATCCCGATCCACGATAACCCAAGCACATCCTCCCGTATACTTTGAATCATCTCTAGATTACTTATAATACCTAATACAACATAAATACTATGTAAAATAGTTGTTACACTGCATTGTTTAGGGAATAATGACAAGAAAAAAAAGTCTGTACATGCTCAAATAACAAGTGCTGGAAGAGCACTTCCGGGTTTTCTTGATTCGCGGTTGGTTGAATTCACGGATGCAGAACCCACAGATAAGGAGGGCCAACTGTATGCTGTTTGGCTAACGCCAAACATGGCGTTTAGTCTGATGGCCAAAAAGCTCAGTTTTGGTTTCACTAGACCACAGAACCTTCCAGCTGACTTCAGAGTCTTCCACAAGCCTTCTGGGAAATTCTATCCATGATTTCATGTGAGTTTTTTTTCAACAGTGGCTTTCTTTTTACCACTCTCACATAAAGCTGCAACTGGTGAATCACCCAGGTGGTTGTATGCAGTCTCTCCCATCTCAGCCACTGAAGCTTGTAACTCCCCCAGGGTTGTCATAGTCTCTTCATAGCTTCCCTCACTAGTCCCCTTCTTACATGGTCACTCAGTATTTGAGAACGGCCTGCTCTAGGCAAATTTACAGCTGTGCCATATTCTTTCCATTTCTTGATGATTAACTTAACTGTACTCTAAGGGCTATTCATTGACTTGGGAATTTTCTGGTATCCATCTCCTGACTTGTGCTTTTCAATAACTTTTTTGCGGAGTTGCTTGGAGTGTTCTTTTGTCTTCATGGTGTAGTTTTTACCAGGATACTGATTTACTAGCAGTTGGACCTTCCAGATACGGGTGTATTTTTACTACAATCAGTTGAAACACCTTGATTGCACACAGATCTCCAAAAACAGATCTCCATTTAACTAAAAGCAATTGGCTACACCAGTGATGATTTGGTGTGCCATATCAAAGAGGGCGAATAGTTATACAGTCAATTATTTTGTGTTTTATACAGTCAGCCCTCCTTATCTGTGGGTTCCACATGCGCGGATTCAACCAACCACGGATTGGGAAAACCCAGAAGGTCACTCTCCAGCACTCGTTTGAGCATGTACAGACTTTTTTTCTTGTCATTATTCCCTAAATAGTACAGTATAACAACTATTTACGTAACATTTACATTGTATTAGGTACTATAAGTAATCTAGAGATGATTTAAAGTACAGGCAGTCTTTAAGTCAGATTTGTATGTAAGTTGGAACAGGTACATCCAGTATTATTTAGCGTCTGTTAGTCAAACGTTTGTCTTGGTATATAGTATATATTTTACCTTTCTAAGCATATAAAACACTTAAGAAACATATGTATTTCAATAATTAAACCACTGCGTTGTTTAGTAATAATTGTAGCTTTCATTGGGGCAGGGCCTTTCACATGCTCCATTATCTCACTTTATCCTTTAAAATTGTTCCAATCATTGACCAACTGTAGCCTAATGCTTTTCCAATGACCGATGGCGTTTCACCTCTTTCCGATCGCTTTATTATTTCCAGTTAATTTAAAATTGTGATCGTTTTCCATCAATGGAACAGAAACACTGCGGATTCAGCAGCAGCCATGGGCGGTGGTTCAGAGCTCCTCTGGGTCCTAAAGTCCACCCGCACTGTGACAGGTTAAATAAGGGACTTGAGCATCCGTGTTTTTTGGTATCCATGCGGGGACCCGGAACCAATGCCCCACGGATAAGGAGGGCCGACTATTTGGAATTAATTTAGATCTTTGTAGAGATCTGTTTTCACTTTGACATGAAGTCTTTTTCTGTTGATCAGTATCAAAAATGCCAAATTAAATCCACCATGATTCAATGTTGTAAAACAATAAAACATGAAAACTTTTGGGGTGGTGGGGGTGGTTTGAATACTTTTTATAGGCACTGTATATAAGAAAGCTAAAGAAATTTGGCATTTCCCCGTTCACCTCTACCAATTTTTATCATCACAGAGAGCATCTTATCCAGATTCATCATGGCTTAGTATTGCACATAATCGCAAGAAGCTGCAGAGAATTCTGGAAGTAGCTCAGTACATGACAGAAACCAGCCTCTCCATAGACTCTGTTTACACTTCTCACTTCCTCAGTAAAGTAGCAAACATAATCAAAGACCCCACACACCCTGGACATTCTCTCTCTTCCCTTTTCCATCAGGCAGAAGATATGAAAATCTGAAAGCACTTAACACTACGCTCAAATATGGTTTCTACCCTCCTGTTATTAGACAAATGAAAAGTTCCTTAGACTGATAAGATGGACTTTGACCTTGCCATTCTCTCTCATTATGATCTTGCACCTTATTGTCTACCTGTACTGCATTGTCTTTGTAACTGGCTTTATCATTTTATTGTTTCACCTTATGCTACCTCAATGCACTGTAATGATTTGATCTGTATAACCATTATTCAAGACAAGCTTTTTGCTGTATCTTGCTACATGTGACTAGAACTAGAATACTACAGCACAGTACAGACCCTTCAGCCTTCGATGTTGTGCCGACCCATATATTCCTTTAAAAAAGTACTAAACCCACACTACCCCATAACCCTCTATTTTTCTTTCATCCATGTACCTGTCCAAGAGGCTCTTAAATACTCCTAATGTTTTAGCCTCTACCACCATCCCTGGCAAGTCATTGCAGGCACCCACAACCCTCTGTGTAAAAAAAACTTACCCCTGATGTCTCCTCTAAACTTCCCTCCCTTAACTTTGTACATATGCCCTGTGGTGTTTGCTATTTGTGCCCTGGGAAACAGGTACTGACTATCCACCCTATCTATGCCTCTCATAATCTTTTAGACCTCTATCAAGTCCCCTCTCATTCTTCTACGCTCCAAAGAGAAAAGTCCCAGCTCTGCTAACCTTGCCTCATAACACTTGCTTTCCAATCCAGGCAACATCCTGGTAAATCTCCTCTGCACCCTCTCCATAGCTTCCACATCCTTCCTATAATGAGGTGACCAGAACTGAACACAATACTCTGTAAGTGTGGTCTCAGCAGAGATTGTAGAGTTGCAACATGACCTCTCTACTCTTGAACTCAGTCCCCCTATTAATGAAGCCTAGCATCCCATAGGCCTTCTTAACTATCCTATGAACCTGTGCAGCAACCTTGAGCGATGTATGGATTTGAACCCCAAGTTCCCTCTGTTCATCCACACTCTTTAAATAACCGACCATTAACCCTGTACTCAGCCTTTTGGTTTGTCCTTCCAAAATGCATCACCTCACACTCACCCAGATTGAACTCCATCTGCCACTTTTCTGCCCAACTCTGCATCCTGTCTATATCCTCTTATAACCTTAGACAACCTACAGCTCCATCCACAACTTCTCCAATCTGCATGCCATCCGCAAACTTGGGTCATTTATAAAAATCACAAAGAGCAGGGGTCCCAGGACAGATCCTTGCAGCACTCCATTAGTCACTGACCTCCAGGCAGAATAATTTCCTTCCACTACTACCCTCTGCTTTCTTCCTGTAAGCCAATTTTTTTTATCCAAACAGCCAAGGTTCCACTTATCCCATGCCTCATGACTTTCTGGATGAGTTTCTCGTGGGGGACCTTGTCAAATGCCTTGCTAAAATCTATGTAGACCACATCTACCACCCTACCCTCATCAATTTCTTTTGTTACCTCTTCAAAAAACTCAATTAGGATTGTGAGGTACGAGCTTCCCTTCACAAAACCATGTTGACTATCCTTGAGTAGACTGTACTTCTCCAAATGCTCGTAGATCCTATTCTTAAGAATCCTTTCCAATAGTTTGCAGACCACCAAAGTAAGACTTACCGGTCTATAGTTCCCAGGATTCTCCATATTACCTTTTTTAAACAAGGGAACTACATTTGCCATTCTCCAATCCTCTGGCACCTCCCCTGCAGCCAAAGAGGATTCAGAGATCATAGCTACTGCTCCTGCGACCTCCTCTCACTTCCCACAGCAACCTGGGGTATATTACATCCGGCCCTCGGGACTTATCAATCTTGAAGTTTTTAAGAAGATCCAACACTACTACTTCCTTAATCTCCACATTGTCCAGCACACAGATTTGTTCTATTTCGACCTCGCCCTGATCAAGGTCCTTTTTACTTGTGAGTACTGAAGCAAAGTATTCATTTAGGACCTCCCCAACCTCCTCCGCCTCCAGGCACGTGTGTTGCCTTCTTTATCCTTTAGTGGCTCCACCTTCATTCTTGTCATCCTTCTGTTCTTCACATACGCATAGAACGCTTGGGGTTCTCCTTAATCCTACATGCTAAGGTCTTCTCATGCCCCCCTTGAGCTCTCCTAAGTCCTTTCTTTAAGCTCCTTTCTGGCTACCCTATATTTCTCATGAGCCCCTCCTGCTTCCTGCTTCTTATATCTAACATATGCTTCCTTCTTCCTCAGACGGTGGTGTGTGAAAAGAGGATGCTGTCCAAGTTGCATGCCATCTTGGACAATGTCTCCCATCCACTCCATAATGTACTGGTTAGGCACAGGAGTACATTCAGCCAGAGACTCATTCCACCGAGATGCAACACTGAGCATCATAGGAAGTCATTCCTGCTTGTAGCTATCAAACTTTACAAATCTTCCCTCGGAGTGTCAGACACCCTGAGCCAATAGGCTGATCCTGGACTAATTTCCACTTGGCATAATTTAGTTATTATTATTTAATTATTTATGGTTTTATATTGCTATATTTCTACACTATTCTGATTGTAACAAAACCCAATTTCCCTCGGGATCAATAAAGTATGTCTGTCTGTCGTCGACGAGTTGCCTCACGTGTTTCATCAGCCACGGTTCCCTTTTCCTACCATTTTTTCCTTTTCTCAGTGGGACAAACCTATCCTGAACCCATCACAAGTGGTCCCTAAACTTCCTCCACATTACTTCTTGTGCTTTCACTCTTGAACATCTGTTTGCAATTTACTCTTGCTAGTTTCTGCCTCATCCCTTCATAGTTAGCCCTTCCCCTGGTAAGCACTTTTCCATTTTGTCTGTTTTTATCCTTTTCCATAGCTATGCTAAAGCTAAGGGAGTAGTGGTCACTTTCACCAAAATGCTCCTCCACCAAAAGGTCTGCCACTTGACCAGGTTCATTACCCAGAACTAGATCCAGTATGGCCTCTCCTCTCAGCCGGTCCACATACTGTGTCAGGAATCCTTCTTGAACAACCTGACAAATTTAACCCCATCTATCCCCCTTGCAGTCAGGAGGTGCCAGTCAATATGAGGGAAGTTGAAATCACCCATAACTACAACCCTGTATTTCCTGCACCGTTCTAAAATCTGCTTGTTTATCTGCCCCTCGGTGTCCCAAGGGCCATTTGGGGGCCTATAGACTACTCCCAGCACGGTGATTGATCCCTTCCTATTTCTGACTTACACCCACACCAACTCAGAGGGCACTCCCTCTGCAGTGTCCTCCCTTTCTATAGCCGTGATACTATCCCTGACCAGTAATGCTACTCTCTCCCCCCCTTTTTTTTTACCTCCCATCCTATTCCTTTTAAAACACCTAAACCTTGGTACCCGCATCAGCCAATCCTGCCCTTCCTCCAGCCAAGTTTCAGTAACGGCCATAACATTGTAGTTCCACGTACTGATCCATGCTCTACGTTCATTCCCTTTATTCCTAATGCTCCTAGCATTGAAATAGACACATTTCAACCCATCTAACTGGCTACATTTATGATTTGTTGCCTGCCTGTCCTTCTTCACCGACTCAGAACACATAGCATCATGCCCTTGTCCTTCTACCCTAATCTCTGTACTCATATTCTGATTCCCACCCCCCTGCCAGACTAGAATAAACCCTCCCCAACAGCTCTAGCAAATCTGCCTGCCAGGCTATTGGTCCCTTTCCAGTTCAGGTGCAGCCCGTCCTATTTGTACAGGTCAGACCTTCCCCAGAAGAGATCACAATGATCCAGAAATCTGAACCCCTGCCCCCTGCAGCAACTCTTCAGCCACGCATTCATCTGCCATAACTTCCTGTTTATACTCACTTTGTTTTGTGGCACAGGCAGCAATCCCGAGATTACCACCCTTGAGGTCCTGCTTTTTAACTTCTTTCCTAACTCTCTATATTCCTCCTTCAGGACCTCATCCCTACTCCTATCTATGTCATTGGTCCCCACGCCATCTGGCTGCTCACCCTTTTTCCTCAGAATACCGAGAACCCGATCCGAGATATCGCGGACCCTGGCACCAGGGAGGCACCAGACCATCAGGGATTCTCGATCTCTCTCACAGAACCTCATATCTGTCCCCCTAACTATCGAATCTCCTATCACTGCTGCTGTCCTTTTTTCCCTCCTTCCTTTCTGAGCTGAGAGTCCAGTCTCGGTGCCAGAGATGCGAACACTACAGCTTGTCCCTGGTAGGTCGTCCCCACCAACAGTATCCAAAACAGTATACTTATTGTTGATGGGAACAGACACAGGGGTGCTCTGCTCTTTCTGTCTATTCCCCTTCCCTTTCCTGACAGTCGCCTAGTTACCTGTCTCCTGATTTTTAGGGGTCCCTGAAACTCTGATCTATTACTGCCTGTGCCTCCCGAATGATGTGAAATTCATCCAGCTCCAGCTCCAGTACCCTACCTTGGTTTGACAGGACCTGCAGCTGGATGCACCTTTTGCAGGTGTAGTCATGAGAGACAATTGTGCTGACCCTGACTTCCCACATCCTACAATCGGAGCACTGGACTGCCCTATCTACTGCCTCCATTACCAACTCCTAAGTTAATTAAATAAATTCAAGAAACTTACCCGGCCTTACTGGGATCAAGCTCGTCCTCCGCCTCTTCCCACCAAAACCTCTTGAGCCAAAGCCTCAAAGTTCCACACCGTCACTGGCCCACTCACTCACTGCCGCTCTCCACTGGAGTTCTATAATAGAATTCTCATATAGAATTCTCTAGAATTCTATAACATAATTATAAATTCTGTTAATTTATAACAGAATTATAAATAGAATTCTATAATTCTATTTATTATAGAATTGACTGTAATAAATCAATTCTAATCATGTCTCCCCATTAAAAGTACTTCGTGTTTCTATTTTGTGGCTGATCCTACATTGTCCCTCATTTTAATGGTTTTGCACTTTCACAGCTGGTCTAAATATTTTAAAAATATTTCCCAGTTGTCACATTTATATTCTGCCAGAAATTAATTTGTGATTATTTTCATAAAAAGCTGTACTTTCAAAATTCATTATTTGGTTTTGTATATATCTTTTACATAGTATAATATATTTTTGGAATAGTTTTTGTACCTTCTAAACTCCTACCGCTTTCTTTTATATACATTATTATAAGCTGAAAATGCTGTATTGGAGACCATTTTCCTGAAAGCTGCATAATGAGTATAATATTGTTTCCACTATGCTATTTATTAGCATTATGATCCCTCTTTTAGGTTTTCTGTGCTGCCTGTTGTTATCAAAAGTGTAAACTTCAATATCTGGAAAACAAAGAAGCCCGTGTTTGTGCTGACTGTTATTCTACCATCCAGAAAGGTAAGCTATTTAAGTAACTCTCAGTTGGTCCACTTTTTCAATATATTCTCATATTGTGAAGCACAATTACTTACTATTTCAAAAAGCTTGAATCACTGTTTTCCTTTTATAGAGAATGTTAGTTAATGAGAGACAAAAAATCAAAGCTTCTTTTCATTTTAACAAAACCCTTTGTAGTGAGCAATGGAGAGATATTTTCACCAAGGTGCTCTGAGAGTAGTCTTAGTAGATTTAAAACAGAATTCAGCAGACTGATTCGTTATGTTAGTGCACTTGATTTGAATAACACCCTTGTTTCTGAAGTTGACACATTTGTCCTGAACATGCTGGTAGGATATCAAAAGTAATAGATATTTGACTTGCACTTCAGATGTACTTTCTTTCATGGACGCCTCTCAAGTGCAGTGGGTGACTCAGTTCAGTGGATCTTGAGATTTTGGTTTTTTTTGTAGTTCTTATGCAAGGTACCATTTTATTTGCTGAAGCTTGGAATAATATTCACAGAGATGAATCTGCAAAGATATTGGCAAATAACACACATACTATCTCCAGTTTTCACATACTGATTGTGCTATAGTTGGCCTGAGAACCTGCTCATACCACTGGACCAATATATGGTATTGTGATAACTTATTAATTGGATTAGTCAAGGCAGTATGTTACTGAGCCTTGTCATAAAGTCCAAAACTCAAATCATAGTGTGTGCTCATTTACTGGATAGGCTTGAGTGCTAGTTTTCATATTTGCATGTTTATGGAGGAGAGACAAGCATCAATGTTTCCTACTCTTGAAGACTAATACTTTTTAAAATACTCCTGTGGACAAGAAGTGAATACAGGATGAGGATGAACATGGATTTTACTTCTGGGAAAAATACATCGTTAACATTTACTAACCAGCCACATTCATAGTGAATGAGTAACTGCAGCCATTACATCCTTATGTCAATAACTCCTTATTCCCACAAGGAATGCAGCATAACCCTTCTGCAGCATAACCTCCAAGGAGAAGTGATTTTATCAACATTTCAAATACCGTAGATTTCGCACTACAGAGCGCACCTGATTAAAAGCCGCTGGCTCTAATTTTAGAAAGAAAATCAATTTTGTACTTGTACAAGCCGCACCGGATTTTCGGCCGCAGGTGTCCCACGTTGTAATATGAGATATTTACACAGAAAGATATTACACGTGAGGATTTTTTAACTTTTAATTAAATCCATATGGTAACATAAACAAATACATATTGCAAATGCTTTTTTCGAACCGTGCCTGTAACGCGGCTACTTTTAAATATACGTTGCGTATACTTTTTTACTGAACAACATTCCAATATCTCCTAACGACTGGTAAAAAATATATATACTGCAGCCTACCAGGAAAAGTTATTGATCGCCTTTAACTTAAAAGCAGCGTTCGCTCAGATCTAATGCCGCTCGCCCCCCACCTTCCCGTTTATCGCAAACCGGTATTTCCCACAAGACGCGGCAAAACCGGATGTGACGTCATAGCATCCCGGGATGTAGTACAGAAAACAAATATAGTTAAAACACTTCTAACTTTAACTAGAAAATGAATTACTAAGCGAAAATATTATAAACTAAATAACTGCCATAAAGGCAGCACAATGCTTTTCTTCAATTGTTTTCCATGTTGATGAGGGTGAGTACAAATGACTGATTTACAATAATTTAATTGTGAAAGTGCGCTTGATTTATCGTACAATTTCATTGGACCTCTGTGAACTACTCATCAATTTTATTGGTCTACTGTTACGAGGCAAAATGTTTTTGGCGGCATGAAAAAAAATCATGCATTAGCCGCACCGTAGTAAAGGCCGCAGTGTTCAAAGCTGTTCAAAATGTGGGGAAAAAGTAGCGGCTTATAATCCGACATCTACGGTAATTCCTGTTGCATAAAGTGTTTTTCTTAATTGCATGGTGTTACAATTTTTACTTAACCTATTTGATAAACACTAATTTTATGTGAGGGTTTTTTGCTCAACATTCATATTTTAAAATCCAAATTTTATTACTTCTACTTCATTTTGCATTCTGTAAACCGTTCAAAATATTTTATGTTTGGTTAGCTTTATGATGACTGCCCAGCTTGTCTGTTGACATTGCTGTTACAGGGTATTGAGAATTCCCCATTGTAAAGGAGGCACTCACACCAAAAGGATTCTTGATCTTTATGGGCATCTTTCTTCTTGATCCACGCTAGTGACTGCATAATCTAGTCCTGTGTTCAGGCACTGTACCAGAAAAAGATGCAGTAGGTTCTCTGTTGATCAGCTAGCAATGGAGATTATAACTTTAAAAGAATTCTTACAAAAATGTCCTCCCATTGGTTTAATGTCAAAAGTCGAATGTTTAACACAAAAACCTGCAAAGAATTAAGCTTTAACATTCAGTTTCCCATGTACAGGGTACAATCACTTTTTGAGGCTCTAATGGTCTACTATAAAGTAGAAGAGGTAACAGTTTCAATATAAATTACAAGATGCAGAAGCAGCTGAAGGTCATGAAGATTTTACTCATGTACAGTTGCAAGGAAAAACTACCTGGTTTTCTGTATTAATTACTCATAAAATGTGGTCTGATCTTCATCTAAGTCACAATAGGCAAACACAATCTACTTAAACAAATAACACACAAACAATTGTACTTTTCATGTCTTTATTGAGCACGTTGTTTAATCGTTAACAGTCCAGGCTGGAAAAAGTATGTGAATCCTTGTGTTCAATAACTGTTAGAACCTCCTTTAGCAGCAGTTACCTCCACCAAGCATTTCTTGTAGCTGCTGATCAGATTTGCACAACAGCAAGGAGGAATTTTAGACCAATCTTCCATACAAAACTGTTTCAGTTTATCAGTATTTCTGGGATACCTTGCATGAACAGCCCCAGGTTATGCCACAGCATCTCAATTGCGTTAAGGTCTGGACTCTGACTTGGCCATTCCAAAACACAAATTTTCTTCATTTCAACCATTCTGTTGTTGATTTACTCTTTTGGTCATTGTCTTGTTGCATCATCCAACTTCTATTAAGCTTCAGGTGACAGACTGCCACCCTGACATTTTCCTGTAAAATGTCTTGATACAATTCAGAATTCATTGTTCCCTCAACGATTGCAAGCTGTCCAGGCCCTGAGGCAGCAAAACAGCCCCAAACCATGATGTTCCTTCCACAATGCTTCACAGTTGGGATGAGGTGTTGGCATTGATGTGCAGTACCCTGTTTCCTCCTAACATTGGTGCACATTTCTGCAAAAAAGTTCAACTTTTGTCTCATCTGCCACAGAACATTGTCTCAGAAGCATTGTAGAACATCCAGGTGGTCTTTTGCAAACTTGAGTCATGCAGGAATGTTTCTTTCAGAGAGCAGTGGTTTCTTCCGTGGTGTCCTTCCATGAACACCTTTCTTGTTCAGTATTTTTCTTACAGTGGACACATGAACAGAGACTTTAGCACATCCTAGACATTTCTGGTGATCTTTTGCAGTTACCCTTGGGTACTCTTTCAACTCCAGCATTGCACGTTGTGCTCTTGGTGTGATCTTTACAGGTTGCCCACTCTTAGGAGAGTAGCAACAGTACTACATTTCCTTCATTTAGTTACAGTGGACTGACGAACACTTGGGTCTTTAGAAATGTTTTTGTAGCCTTTTCCAGTTTCATGCATCTCTATAATACCTTTAAGGCCCTCTGAAAATTGTTTTGATCGAAGCATGGTGCACATAAACAGATCTTTGTTGAGAAGAGTAGGCTCTGTCAGTAACCTGACTTTGTCTTTATAATTCAGGGCACCTCTACAACCCACACCTCCAATCTCATCTCATTGATTGGAACACCTGACTCCAAATAGCTTTCGTTAAGGGCATTACCCCAAAGGCTCTCATACTTCTTTTGAACGTAGACTGTGGTTGTTTAAATGGTGTACTCAGTACTGATGAGAAGAAGTACAATTGTTTGTGTGTTAATAGTTTAGGCAGATTTTGTGTATTATTGTGACAGCTGAAGATCAAGCCACATTTTATGAGTAATTATTGCAGAAAACCAGGTAATTGCAAAGGGTTCACAAACTTTTTCTTGCGCATGTATGTGTTAGAGTCTGTTTGTCTCTACAGCGCAAGAACAATAGCAGAGTAATAGGATTAAATGTTTTTTACTGAATCATGTTAGCAGAGTGGGCAATTGACAGTATCTCAGCAAGAACTGGACCGATGAGACAAAAATGTGCACTCCAAAGTTTGCGCAAAAAGAGAGATCTTCCTATGGGAGGCTCAGTTGATTCACAGTGTGCTCAATAGGCTGCATGTGCACTTGCCACATTCTGGCAATAGATCCAATATGTTATAGAGTCATAAAACCCTTCAGCCCTTCTAGTCCATGCCAAATCTCATCTACCTGCACCTGAACCATAACCCTCCATACCTCTTCCACCCATGTACCTACCCAAACTTCTCTTAAATGTTGAAATTGAACTTGCATCCACCACTAACTAAGGCAGCTTGTTCCACACACTCTCAGCACCCTCTGAGTGAAGTTTCTGGTTTCCTCCAGCACTAGTCTCACCTAAACTCAGAGGAAAAAACCTACATGTATTTACCCATCATTGCCTTTCATAATTGTGTATACCTCATCCTCCTACGCTGTAGGAAATCAAGTTCTAATTATTCAACCTTTCCCTATAACTCAGGACCTCAAGTCCCGGCAACATCCTTGTAAATTTTTATTAAATTGTTATTGAAGTTTTCCCAGGTATTTTTTCCCTTTGGATCACAGGGATATCTGAACTGCTACAATTCAGTTGTATTATATGTATCCTGTCCACAGCCTCCTTGGGTCATGAGAATGTTGATTACACTGGAAGATGATTACAAAGAATATTTGCAGCAGGCCTTTTTAAATTTTCCATTGTAGTTTTCACTTAAAATATATTAGCATTTCACACTCCTTCATACTAATTTTAAAATATAGGTACTGAACTGAATTTTATAAAAGAAAATAATGGTGTGTATGTATTAACCATGGTTGTACTAGGGATAAAATACAAGAAATAGCTTCCTCTTGCTTGCTTCTGATGCAGTGTCTTTACAAGACAGGTGACCCTGACCATTGTCCTATTAAAAGGATCTTCTGCTCAGTGTCTGAGAAGCAGGAACCATTGATTGTGTTACTCACAACTTGCCTTCTGCTTCATCCACCACCTGCATTCTGTGGCTTCACTGTAACCCAAGTAGGGAGGCTAACAGGTGCCTAAGGGTGACCTGGAGGTAGCTGTGGTTAATGGTAACCTCATTACCCAAAGCAAATGCTCCACAGCCGAATGTAGTTTATCCTCATACCCAGGAGCATGAGAGGAGTCAGACAAGATTGTATCTTTTCACCCGACATATTCAACCTGTCTAGTGAAAATATCTTGAGAAATACCAAAGACATCAAAGGACTCACAATTGGAGGCCATAATATAAATAACATCAGATATGCTGATGACATCGTACTAATAGCTGACTTAGAAACAAAACTTCAAGAACTACTCACTATAGTGGCAGCAGAAAGTAATCGCAGAGGCCTCTCAATCAACATCAAGAAGACAGAAAGCATGGTCACCTCCAGAAAGACAAACATCCCACAATGTGTGATCAAGATGGGAAATAAAAAAACATCAAACAAGTCAACAAATTCAAATATCTTGGCAGCCAAATAACAAGATGGCAGATGCAACACAGATATCAAATACAGAATAGCAATGGCGAAAGAAGCTTTCCAGAAAATGAAGACCATATTAACAGACAGGAAGATGAGCATGTACACTAAAAACAGAATACTGCAGTGCTACATTTATTCTATCCTGACTTATGGAAGTGAATGCTGGACCATTTCCCCAGCAATGGAAAAGAGACTAGAAGCAGCTGAATTATGGTTCTACAGGAGACTTAAAAATGTCATGGACTACACACACATCAAATGAAGAAGTTCTCAGAAGAGCCCAAGCAGTTAGATCACTCATACCGACAATAAGAGGAAGGCAACTCAGATTCCTAGGGCACATCATGCGGAAAGATGAACTAAAAAAACATACTCTCTGGAAAGATCGAGGGAGACCTCGGCTTATGTACATCAAAAGCCTAGCCAGGTGGCTACGCATTGAGGAAATGGAAGTCATCCAAAGAACAAGGGATAGATCTGTATGGAAAACCATGGTCACCAACGTCTGCATCGGATATGGTACCCAGACAGACAGTGGTATATGTGCATGGAACACGCTGCCGGGGGTGGTGGTAGAGGCAGATACATTAGGGACATTTAAGAGATTCTTAGATGGGCACATGGATGTTAGAAAAATGGAGGTCTACGTAGGAGAGAACTATTCAGAGTTTGATCTCAGAATTGATAAATAGTGGACACAACATTTGGGCCGAAGGGCCTGTATTGTGCTATAGTGTTCTATGATCTATATTTTGCACAGGTTTCGAGTTTCAGATGATAAGGAATATGAGAATGCTGTGTGGTAAAAGCTCGTCCATAAACAAGTTGATTATTGAAATTAAGATTCAGTCTTAAAAGTAAGTTTCTTGAATTCATAGTGTTTATATTATCAACAAAAGAGTTACCATTTTGTTTTTAATTTGTTCTCTCTAAACAAGGCAGTCCAAGCCAATTTGTTTTGTTCTTCAGAGTTCAAAGTACATTTATCAAAGACAAAGATGTTATCAAAGACAACATCTGCCGGAAGTAAATTCCTTGTATGTGCATAGGTACTTGGCGATTAAAGTCTGATTCTGATTCTGATTATCAAAGTATGCATACTCTATACAACCTTGAGATTTGTCTCCTTTCAGACAGCCATAAATCAAAGAAACCCAGTAGCACCTATTAAAAAGAAGCCCGTCAAACACCCAATGTGCAGAAAAATAAATTGTACAGATTATAAAAGTAAGCAAATACCATTAAGAACTGAAATTCATGAAAGTTTGTCCACTGCCACAAAACCAGTCATTACCGCAGCTGATTCAGGAGCCGGTTAGTTGGAGGCCTTGACCCTCAATTCAGCACACAGATGAGTATTTTCTTTATAGGGACAATTTATGTAGAGTTATACAGTAAGAAAGCATGTTTTTCTAATTTTTCATTACTTTTATCTCCAGATATTTTCATACTTAGCACTCAGTTATTGTGGGTTCATTGTGCATGTTGTTGCACAAGCTGTAAGTGGTCATTTTAGGTGAGGAATGCTCGTGTTGCAAAGTGGAGTTTTCCATTGTTAATATTAGAACAGTTCTTTGTACTAAAGTACAGAGTTGCACAAAATTGTTCACTTTAATTCCAACCTAGAATGCCATTGACATTTGAGTAAAGGATTGAGAGTTTAGAACTGAATTTGGGATGATTTTCTGACATTCAGAGTTAATTGAATATGGTGAGGCTTAATATAGACAAACCATAGTTGATTTAAAATGGAAACCATCATTTCATTTCTTTGAAATAATTATGAATCCATTTCACAGATATGAAATGTCTAATTACACTGGACAACAAATTATTTCAAGAGTTGCTTCCTCAATAATTTTTTTGTTTGTGATAGACCACTTGAAGCTGAACATAAATATAATTTCAGACTACTTGTATCACATAGGCATTCAAAGAAACAAAAAATTAACTTTTATTGAATATAATATGTTTAATTGACATTTTGGCAATAGTTTAAGTTAAAAATGAATCCGATTTAGAATTAGAATCAGTTTTATTATCACCAGCATGTGTTGTGAAATTTGTTAATTAATGTTCATGATTTTCATTTGTACTCAGTGTGTGAGACCTCTTGCTTAAGTGTCCAACAATAATCAGCCAGCTGTGATGGATTCCAGTTGCCCAGATACAGTTTCTCTATGACTACAATATTTTCACCATGCTTGTCACTGACAGATTTTCAGGGAAGAAGTCTAAATAGGAATGCAGAAAATGAATCTTTAGTGATATGTTGCACTTCATGATTTTGTATGCTTGAAGCATGTTGTCAACCAGCTGCACATATTTCTTAATCTTGGCATCAGTTATTCTGACTTGAATTATGAATTGAAATAACAAATACAGGCAAATTTTTTTAAAAATGATGCGTGATAGGGAAAGTTCATGGTGATTTTCATGATCCGCAGTCCAAAATCCATAAGATACACTCAAAGGTATTCAGTAAACAAAATCTTTGTTGTCCAGTTAACACCGAGTTCTTTAAAATGCGTGTATTTTTCTTTATGTAGGTAGTTCTGTTTGGATGCATTGATCTGCTCTTTTTCACATGCATTTAGGCTATCTTTATATTGAAATGTAAAAGATGACTTGAAGCTGTGTACAGATTTACACCAAAATGTACTGTTTTTCATTTACTAGTTATGAACTTTATAATGTATTAACATGAAGATCAAGCTTTAAATGTTTTAGCCAAGATAAGGAAAGCTTTATTGCATTTCAGCTATGTAGTTAGTTTTATTCAACCTATATGAAGGGCTAAGATCCAGGCTCAGATACAGTACTGTGCAAAAGTATTAAGCACCCTAGATTTTTTATATGGTTACAGGTGGTATGGCCTCCATAGAGCCCTGATCTCAACATCATTGAGGCTGTCTGGGATTACCTGGAGAGCCAGAAGCAAGCGAGACAGCCAAAGTCTGTAGAAGAACTGTGGCAGGTTCTCCAAGATGCTTGGAACAACCTACCAGCCAATTTTCTCATAAAACTGCACTGCATTGTGCTTAAGATAATTGATGCATTATTAAAGACAAAGGGTGGTCACATCAAATATTAATTTGACTTAGTTTTTATTTTACTGCTTACTGCTCTTGCTAGTGATTTTTTTGATATTTAGAAACTTTTCATATTTTTAAAAGCATCTTTGCTTTACATAACTTTTTTACAAGTGCTTAAGACTTTTACACAGTATTGTAAATGGGAATTGGCATGGTGTCGCAGAAAGATACAACACATCAAATAGTGAGTCTGTGCCAGCCATCAGTTGTCCACAATAATCTTATGTTACTGCTATCATCCCCAAATTATTGTCAACTGGCAAGAAAAGATTTTTATTTTGAATGCATTTTATTTAAGTTGTTATCTTGTTCTATTTGAATGCCTGTAGTTAAACTTTAAAGGTGGGCATCAAAGTCAAATTTAGACAATGGCACATAGGAGCAGAATAAGGTCATTCAGCCCTTTGAGTTTGCTGCACTGTTCATTCATAGCTGATTTATTATCCCTCTCAATCTCATTCTCCTGCCTTCTCCCCATAGCCTTTGATGCCCTGACTAATCAAGAAGCTATCAACCTCCGCTTTATATATACATATCCAATGACGTGGCCTCCACAGCCATCTGTGGTAATGAATTCCACAGATCCACTACCCTCTGGCTAACAAAATCCCTCCTCATCTCTGTTCTAAATGGATGCCCCTCTATTCTGGGGCTGTGCTCTCTGGTCATAGGCTCCCCACTATAGGAAACATCCTCTCCACATCCACTTTGACTAGCTGTCAGTATTCAATAGGTCTCAGTTCTCCTAAACTCCACAAGTACAGCCCCAGACCCTTCAAGCATTCCTCATACGTTGATCCTTTCATTTCGAGAATCATTCTCGTGAACCTGTACACTGTCCAATTCTAGCACATCTTTTCTTAGATAAGGAGCCCAAAACTGCTCACAATATTCCGAGAGTGGTCTGACCAATGCCTGAGAAAACCTCCTTGCTTTTATATTCTAGTCCTCTGAAATAAGTGTCACATTGCATTTGCCTGCAAGTTAGCCTTTAGGGCATCCTGAATGATGACTCCTAAGTCCCTTCATGCCTCTGATTTTTGAATTTTTTCTTCGTTTAGGAAATAGTCTGTGTTATTCCTTCTACCAAAGTGCATGACCATACATTTCCCTACACTATATTCCATCTGCTCCTTCTTTGCCTATTGACTTAATCTGTCTTAAGTCCTTCACAGATCCTTGTGGAACATCACTAGTCACTGACAGCCAACCACAGGTCCCCTTTATTCCCACTCTTTGCCCCCTGCCAGTCAACCGATCTGACCATGCTAGAATCATTCCTGTAATTATCTTGTTAAGCAGCACCTTGTCAAAGGCATTCTGAAAATTCAAGTAAATAACATCCACTGACTCTCCTTTGTCTATTTTGCTTGTTATTTCCTCAAATAATTCCAATAGATTTTTCAGGCAAGATTTGTCCTGAAGGAAGCCATATTGATTTTAGCCTATTTTATCATATGCCTCCAAGTATCCTGAAACTTCATCCTTAATATTGGATTCCAATATCTGAGGTTAGGCTGTTACGTACCCCATAACTGGGTCACTTACCAGCAAAGATAGAGAGGTCCGTTGAAGTCTGATGGTACTAATTTTAACAGTATTTATTAGTAAAGATTCACAAAAATAATATCAATGCAAACATACAGATAATATACGTTGTCAATACTAAATCTAAAGGTGCGGGTATAATAATAATAAGAAATAAGCTCTATCGTTGTCTAGGGGATAATGAATTGTCCGATGGAAATGTACAGTTCACTGCAGTTCCACAAGCTGCCGTCTTTTGGTTGTCGCTGTGTTGCACTTTGTTGGAGAGAGAGAGAAATAGGAATAGAATGGGAACAGTTACCCTGCGGGTTTTCCAACCTTTATGAGTTCGATCCGTCAGAGTCTCGTTGGGGGGTGGTCGTTCACTTGTGGCCTCTCCTTTAGCTAAAGCCGTTCTTCCGTGGTAAGGCCACCAATCCCAGGCAAGGGAAGGACGCACACGAGCCCCCCACTGGCTGTCGCTATTAAACGCTGTCACAGGATTTCTAGCGTGTCTTCTGGTGCGTCTGAGGGGCTGTTCCCACAGACCCTCTTTTTATCCTGACTCACAGGGTCTCAGGTGTCAATCAAGTTGGGGATGATGCAATCCCTCCACCAACCTCCTCCTTGGTTCATTGCCTGGGGCGTCGATGCATCGTCCAGGATGCAATACACAAGTCCGTCTCCAAGAGACAATAGCCGGCATCAATAGGTCCGACTCTCGGAGGCCAAGGCCTTGAGGATTCGGCATATCTTTCTCTCATTTCCTGGGTCTCCTGAATTGACTCAATAGTGATCTTACGATTCTCACAAAGGAGGGGGCTACCCCCGCACCCTTCGGCCCCTCAGAGCTGTGGTACATTCATAACAAGGCTACCTAGCCTTTAATTTCCTTTCTTCTGCTTCCCTTCTTAAAGAGTGGAGTAACATTTGCAATTTTTTAGTCCTCTGGAACCATTCCAGAATCTAGTGATTCTTTGAAGATCATAACGAATGCCCCCACGATCTCTTCAGCTACCTTTTTCAGAATTCTGAGTTGTAGTCTATCTAGTCCAGGTGATTTATCGATCATCAGACCTTCTAATGTTTACTTGGCCAGAGTGTTACCATATCAGTGTTACTGTTTAGTTTCGGCTTTAAAGTAATGGCTTGCCTAAAATATGTCATTTTAAATGCATTTATTTAAATGACTGTCATTATTAACAAGAATTATATGCATAATCAAAGAACTTGCATTGTTAAGTGTTGACTACACTTACAGAACTGTTGAAGCTTGGTAAATACTTGCAACATAAAAAAGTGATTCTAAATTATTCCATCATTAAAAATTGAATTAAGCTTTCAATCCTATGCTCTCAATGATGTAGAAATCATAAATGGATTGCTCTGTGGTATGTTAGGTTTGACTCCAAGCACAAATTATAAACAATATTATTTTTTAAGTGTATGTTATCAAAATGGCCGCTTTTTACACTGATTTGTATTAGGTAACTGGCAAAGACTAATAAATTCAGGATGTTTATTTCTTGTTCTATTGTATAATGGCTTAACATGAAAATTTAACCTAAGTTTATTCTACATCTGCAATGTTAGCTGATCCAAATTGGAATGGCATTTGGCTCAATGCCATTGCCCCTTGATGTTGTCTAGGAGAAATAATTACTCATCTGTTCAATGATGGCTATGAGTAACAAAATGTTGGAAGCACTCAATTGGTCAGACAATGCCTGTGAAGACATATTATTAGGTAGGGGCAGATGCTTTAGGATCAATAATCTTTTATCAGACCAAGGCAGTGACAGTGGAAAAACCTTCCCATGATTTGAACAACCATTAGCCTCTTCTTCTCCTGGAGCTGTGTTCCATTATTGAGCCCATTTTCATGGAAGACAGAGGAAGAAACGGAAAAAAAAACATGACAATCAGTCATGAAGATAGTTCACCATTTTCCCCTTGTTCCTTGAGGAAAAAAATACAGAAAATGGGCTTCATAAGTTTTATAAATCTTCGTAAGCTCTGCTCTCCACATTTCCTTCATTGCTTTGCAGAGAAAAATCTGTGCAATATGTTTGAATGTGATATATTCAGTTCTGTATGTGAAAATGAAGAGTTACCAAGGACCACAGTGATAGATCATAAAAGTACACAAGGTAAATTAAAATTATGATTATTATAGCTTATCTATATCAGCTAGGTGGACAAATCTAATCACAAATCTTGCAAACTATGACATGGGATACTACTCTTGGACTAAGTTTTCACTTTCAAGTAACAGTTTACAAATCTTTTATCCAAATAATTCTCAATTCAGTTTGACGTTATTGATATAGATTTAAATTTTTGTATGAAGTTTATATTTTAGTTGGAAGGAAGCAATGCAATAAGACGTCTAAAGGGTGTATTTTCCTTTTGGCACAAGTTCTAAATACTAGACTTGTATGATGGGATTGTACTTCAACTAACATGAACAACTTTTCAGAACATTTCACTTAGTAATTTTGTGAAGAGTTCAGACCAGCTACTTTTCACTATCTTGGTACATGTAACGATAATAAACCAATGCCAATACCAATAAACTATTTGGTCTTTTGCAGCTCACGCATTTAAGACAATGATGAGTCCAACTGGTCCAAGCCCTAACCCTAATATTCCATCAGAATACTGTTCCACTGTTCCACCTCTACAACAAGCTCAGGCATCTGGCACCCTCAACTCCCCTCCCCCCACTGTCATGGTACCTGTTTCGGTACTAAAACACCCGAGAGACGAAAGCTCAGGTATTCCTTTTGGTTTTATTTGATTTTACTTTGTTCATCTCGTAAAAACAAATATATGAAAATTTGTGTTCTATTAAAAGAAATTCAGGTTTTAATTTCATAGTACCATTGACATCTTCATTGAGTTTTATACAGAAATATTGTATTTACTTTGGTGGTTATTTACATGTTGGTACCGAAGTACAGAACAACTTATTTTCTTCATTGTCAGCTAAAGTACTTCCACAGTCAGCGAGATTCAGAATAAATGAATCCCTAATCTAGCAGATGTTCTTCAGCTCTGGCCTTTTGTTTCACCAATGCACATATGTAAGGTTCACTCTTTGATTCTTCTCATGTCCTTGGGTTGTTCTCATTATCTTTGGATTCATGCCTTCTGGATTGTGTACTGAGCCAGTTGAATACATTATTGCTGGGATGCTTGGTGTCAAGAAAGTTGGCACAAGAGCGTAGTGGTTATCCCAACACTTTACAATACAGGTGACCCGGGTTCAATTCCCAGCCCTGCCTGGAAGGAGATTATACGTTCTCCCCGTGACTGCATCAGTTTCCTCCGGGTGCTATGGTTTCCTTCCACCGTCCAAAGACGTACTGGTTTGTAGGTTAATTGATGATTATAAATTGTGCCGTGATTAGACTAGGATCGTTGGGTGGTATGGCTTGAAGGGCCAGAAAGGCCTATTCTGTGCTGTATCTCAATGAATTAATAAAGTCTTGATTCAGCTACTCTGATTTAGATTTGGATCCAGTTTTGAAAGGATAGCTTTCACAGTGGCAGCCATGAGGTATGACGTCCAGTAGAGGCGTAAAGTAATGAACGTCAAGGAGAGCTAGAGTGCTATACCTGCTTGATGTTGTAAAGCACGATGTAAGTTATACAAATGTTCTGCTCTGTACCATGACTACATAACTTAGAATTGTAGATATATCTAGTTTATGCACATAATGATAGTTTCTGCTATTCCAAGAAAAATAATTGAAAATTAGGCTTCATTAGTAAAGCTGATCAACACCTCCAGCGAACACACACAAAACACTGGAGGAACTCAGGAGGCTAGGCAGTATCTATGGAAAAGAGTAAACAATTGATGTTTCGGGCCGAGACCCATCATCGGGGCAGGAGTAAAAAAAAGGTGAGAAATCAGAGTAAGAAGGTGGGGGAGGGGAGAAAGTACAAGGTGGTACTTCCTGCCATCTCCCCACCTTCTTACTCTGATTTCTCATCTTTCTTTTCCAGTCCTGATGACGGGTCTTGGCCCAAAACATTGATGTACTCTGTTTCATAGATACTGTCTGGCCTGCTGAGTTTCTCCAGCATTCTGTGTGTGTTGCTTGGATTTCCAGCATCTACAGACTTTCTCGAGTTTGTAATACCTTCAGCCACTAATCCACACTCCACACTGTCAATCACCACTACTTTACCATTTCCTGTCAGTCACCTTGTATACAGATGCACCTGTGCCTAGTGCCACTTTATGGATATACAGTCAGTCTATGTAATGATCTATCTTCTGCATTTATATTTATTGTATCTTTTATTATTATTGTGTTCTTTATTTTTCTTGTGCTGCATCAGATCCAGGTAACAATTATTTCATTCTCTTTTACATTTGTGTACTGGAAATGACATTAAACAATCTTAAATATATTTTCTGTCCCAGTATCTCCCTTCCTAATAAACATCTGCCCAGTATATTCCTCAGTATGATTGCAGGTCCTCTGTATACAGCTTACCAAGAACTTTCAGAATAAAGAGAGGAAATGTTAATATTTTTGTTAAGGTTAGAATTGCTGACTTTTCCTAAACCTTACTTTTATTATCCTTAATTATTTGGATGGAGGTGCGGAGTTATTGACGCTACTGTGTATATTTGATATAATGCAATGGCCCATGTTGGTTAGGTTTTTTCTTTTTTTGGGGGGGGTTCTTATTTCTCCATTTTTTTGTAACTACTATGAATTTGGGAGGTTATTATATATGGATTATCATCTATTTGTATTTATACCTTAACCTATTAATTATGTATGTACTCTCAAGCTCTTTGTATTCGTGTTTCATTTACGTTTGTTTAAAATTAATAAAAAGATTTAAAAAGAAAGGTTAGAATTGGATTTCTTGAATAGCTGCTTATTATACCAACAGCTATTGGTGTGTTGAAAGCTTGTACATTGAAAGGTGAAGCTATTTCATTTTATGTTTTTATTTAGAGATACAGCGGGGAACAGGCCTTTCCAGCCCGATGAGCCGTGCTGCCCAGCAACCCACCTATTTAACCCTAACCTAATTACAGGACAATTTACAATGACCAATTAACCTACTCACCGGTATGTCTTTAGACTGTGGGAGGAAACCCACACAGTCACAGGGAGAATGTTCAAACTCCTTACAGACGCCACCAGAATTGAACTCAGAACTGCGCCCGAGCTATAATAGCGTCGCACATTCCCATTAGACTTTTTTTTGCATGTCTTTAGAGTTTTATGTTTCCCACCTTCTACTAAGGTAATTTAC
Organism: Hemitrygon akajei; assembly: GCF_048418815.1. NCBI lineage: Eukaryota > Metazoa > Chordata > Chondrichthyes > Myliobatiformes > Dasyatidae > Hemitrygon > Hemitrygon akajei. The sequence continues at coordinate 14,187,873 of NC_133125.1, read as the reverse complement.
ATATGTGCTTTTTTAAGACCATAAGACAAGGGGGCAGAAGTCAGCCATTCGGCCCATCGAGTCTGCTCTGCCATTTCATCATGAACTGATCCAATCTCCCTTTAGTCCCATTCCCCCACCTTCTCCCCATAACTTTGATGCTGTGACTACTCAGATACCTATCAATTTCTGCCTTAAATACACCCAATGACTTGGCCTCCACTGAAGCCCGTGGCAACAAATTCCATAGATTCACCATACTCTGGCTAAAAATTTTTTTTCGCATCTCTGTTCTGAATGGGCGCCCTGCAATCCTCAAGTCATATCCTCTCGTACTAGACTCCCCCACCATGGGAAAAAACTTTGCCACATCCACTCTGTCCATGCCTTTCAACATTCGAAATGTTTCTATGACGTCCTCCCTCATTCTTCTAAACTCCAAGGAGTACAGTCCAAGAGCGGTCAAATGTTCCTCATATGTTAACCCTCTCATTCTCGGAATCATTCTAGTGAATCTTCTCTGAGCCCTCTCCAATGTCAGCACATCCTTTATTAAATAAGGAGCCCAAAACTGCACACAGTATTCCAAGTGAGGTCTTTCCAGTGCCTTATAGAGCCTCAACATCACATCCCTGCTCCTATACTCTATTCCTCTAGAAATGAATGCCAACATTGCATTCGCCTTCTTCACCACGGACTCAACCTGGAGGTTAACCTTAAGGGTATCCTGCACGAGGACTCCCAAGTCCCGTTGCATCTCAGAACTTTGAATTCGCTCCCCATTTAAATAATAGTCTGCCCGTTTATTTCTTCTATCAAAGTGCATGACTGTTCACTTTCCGACATTGTAATTCATTTGCCACTTCTTTGCCCATTCCCCCAGTCTATCCAAGTCTCTCTGCAGACTCTCTGTTTCCTCAGCACTACCGGCACCTCCACCTATCTTTGTATCAGAGCTTCATCTGACCAGGAAACGCGGTATAATTCAGTCAGCTTTAATATAAGGTATTAGAAGAATGAACTCTTATTGTAGTGCGGTGACTTTTTCTGCTTCTTTCATCAGCCATCCTGTGGCCTGGGTTAAGTTGTCATTTACAAGTAGTCTTGTGCTTTAGGCTGATGTGCATTTGGTTATTTAGTAATAACCAAAAAGCAGGTGATTTTGATCATGTTTACCTTCGCTGCTTGTGAAGGTCAATATCTAAATTACCATCACAGTCATACAACACAAATGGCCCTTCTCCTCCCCCCCCCCCCCCCCGAGGTTGTGCCAACTATCAGGCACCCACTTATACTGATCCTACAAGATCCCATTTTACTGTCCCTACATTCCCATTTACACCCCAAAGATTAAAGAACTCATCAACAAACGTACAGCCAATTGAACTACCAACCTGCATTTCTTTGGCATGTGGAGGGAAATTGGAGCACCCGAAGGAGATCCACATGTGAGACTTCAGACAGATTGGCCCAGAAGTCAGGATTTAACTCCTTTGGGAAACAGCAGCTTCACTGGCCATGCCACTGAGTTGCCAAACTTTTTTAAAAATTTACTTTCACTGGTATTCTTTGCCTCTAGAAGTATTTTCTATGTTGGTTTTTCATTCGACCTATTTTCATTCAAAGGCAGCAATAGTCTAATAGTGTCCAGCTGAGGCAGAATGTTGGCATAGAACAGTGCAGCGCTGTTTGTGCCCTTCAGCCCATGATGTTATGTCAACCTTTATAAATCTACTCCACAATCAGTCTAACTCTTCCCTCTAACATAGCCCACAACCCTTCATTTTCCTTTCACCTGTGTACCCATCCAAGAGTTTCTTGGATGTTCCTATTGTATCAGCCTCTACCAGCACCCCCGGCAGTACGCTCCAGGCACCCACCATTCTCAGAGTAAAAGAGCCTGCCTTTGACACCTCCCCTCAACTTTCCTCCACTTACCTTAAACGGATGTCCTTGTCAGGAGACACAATGTAGAAGCACTTCATCAAGGTTTACTGTATAGTGGTCATCAACTACTGCTGATACTATTTAATCAATGGGCATCACTAACTTAAAGACACAAGAATCTGACTTTTCCTGGTTGCTTTTCTGCTGAGTCAGTAAAGGCAAGATACCAAGCCTGGAATTTCAGTGTGAGTTCTACTTCTTTCCTTTAATCTGATTAGATAAAGTTCTCAGTGGACCAAGTTAGAAGATTGAGAGCTCAAGTTGCTTATACTTCAGTACATTAGTTTCACTGCTTTGGAGTGTGATTATCATTATGGTATCAAACTATATTTGATATAGGAGTGAGCGTTCAAATCTCAATAATAGCAAGAGGTTTTAAAAGAGGGAATAGTTGAGAGCACTTAAGAGCAGAATAGCTTAACAAGTTGGTTAAGAAATCCGGACAAAATGCTGGTGGAACACAGCAGGCCAGACAGCAGCTGTCTCGGCCCGAAACGTCGACAGCGCTTCTCACTATAGGTGCTGCCTGGCCTGCTGTGTTCCACCAGCATTTTGTGTGTGTGTGTTGTTGTTTGAATTTCCAGCATCTGCAGATTTCCTCGTGTTTGCTCTAAGAAATCCAGAATGCTTTGCTAACTTTCTTGGAAAGCTTGGATAATTGATGCACAGAAAGTATCTCTTTAACAGTATTTGATTTACAGAGTCTGGATTACACTAAAAACTGATAACCTGGGCATCAGGAATATAATTCAATGTTTTCCCCTACAAAGTTATGACATTGTACTGATGGATTATAAGTCACACACATGTTGTACCCATTGCAAAGCCGAGTTGTGTACTTTCTGTAACTCATCACATTAACTCCAACTTGTGGCATAGTGGTTCCCTGTTTGACAGCAGTTTGTAAATTTGCGGTATTGATGTGCAATTTCCTTAATCTTGCTACAGGTGTCGTAATGCTGATGGATATCACTAAGACATAAACAAATTCTTGAACAGAGCAATAAAGCTACAACAGCATTTAAGGTTGCGATTTCATAATGAATATGAACATTAAAGTTTTATTTTGATATGGAACCATGCATCAATTAACTTCAATTAAATCTCAAAGAAGATGCACTATCTGCACCACAAAATTGAATAGTTAGGCCCTTTGTAGTAGGTTAAATGTAATTATCTTGTGTTCTTTGGGTGTGGGCAAAATTTATTTTCGAAGTATTTTTCAAGGAGATGTTAAGAACATCTTTGAATATTAAGATCTGCATACCTGATGCATCTGTGATGCTGCTCAGAGTGCCTGTTTTCCCGAGTCTGACTGTGAATAAATGAATGGATGGGCTTGTCTTTTGTAGCTGACTGAGCCTAATTAGTCACAATACTGTATGTGTGTTTATGGGGGTAGTATTGGTTGTACCTCTCCAATGCCTTGAGATGACTGTGTGAGTAATAAGTTTCTCAGAAACATTTAGAATGGCAGGAACCACTGCTATACAGTAGATTGTGAACTTTCTACTTGGTTCAAAGTCTTAATCTTAAAATATGCAGTGTTCCAAATCGCCAAAGATTGTTGCCGCATAGTGAAGACAGTGCAGGACTTCGTTAAGGATGGTTTTGCCTTTGGCTTCAACATATATAAAGCCATCTGTGTTTCCCACCTCTCGTCATGGACCTTTATTGGGCTCAGTGCTCTGTTGTACATAGCATCTTTTGTTATATAGATCACCCCTCAATCTTCCAGACTCCCAAGGATATACAGCCATCTTCAGCAATTTGTGATAGGAGCACGCTCTCATCCCAGGAATTAGCTAAGTGAATCTCTTCCAGAATGCCTCCAATGCTTGTATCCATTTTTAAATAAGGCCATATCTGTACACAGTACTCTTCATGCAGCATCCGTACATTTGTAGCAATTAGTCTATTTAGTGTTATAAAAACCAATATACTATTTGCCTTCCTTGCTGCACTTGCCTGCTAACCTTTTGCGATTCACACACAGATCACACAAATCCCTGTTTGCTCTTTTATGATCTCTCATATAAATAAAAGTCTGCCTCATGCACTTACTGAAGTGTATAACTTCCAACATTCTCACATTAAACTCCATTTGACAGGTTTTTGCTCACTCACTCCCTAAACCTTTATCTTGCTGTAAGGTATTAATGCTGATTGCAGCATGCCCTACTGCTTCCGTCCCTGGCACCGGCACCCCTGAATTCCATACACGATGCCTCCTCTTTCAGATAGCTCAAATAAGAGGTTCAGTAACTGATGTCTGAGTCACTCTACTGGCAGATGTCTCAGCTTGATAAAGACCAATTTATTACAATGATATCTTCATGGTAACTGGTCTTTAATCCCATGTTTCAGGCTTTCCCCAAATACCATGAGCTCTTGTGTAACAGCTCTGTTAAAGTGGTGGCATGGTAACATAACAGTTACTGCAACACTTAACGGCACCAGCAGTAAGATTGAGGTGAGATCTCCACCGTTGTAAGGGATTTGTACGTTCTTGCTGTGACTATGTGCATTTTCTCCATGTGCTTCAGTTTCTTCCCATATTCCAAAGACCTATGGTTAGGGTTAGGCATCAGAAGTGTGGCAGCCCAGCGCAATCCTCGCTGGTTTGATTTGAAACAAATGATACATTTCACTGTATGTTTCAATGTACATGTGACAAGTAATGCTATTCTTTGTGCTATTTTGCCTTTTCTATAGCAGAAGCATAAGTTACCCATTGTTACAGGTATCCCTCGCTTTTCAAAAGTTCACTTTACACCACTTCGCTTTTACGAAAGACCTCTATTAGTACCTGTTTTCGCTAACCGAAAGATATCTGAAGAGGATTTTCGCTTTTACGACAAAAGGCAAAAAGCAAAAATAACGTTCAGCGTTTCTTTTGCAGCAAGCTGTTATAGAGGCAGCGTGCACTCCGAGCAGTGAGGGTGGCGCCGCCAAGCTCCTTCCCCGGGAACTGCACTCAGCATCAAGCTGCCATAGCTTTGAACTTGCTTGAGTGGATTGATGGTTGTACAAAGCGTGGTGTTCCCTTAAGTTATCTTATACTTAAGGAGAAATCAGTCAGTGTTTTTAATAAGCTGAAACAGAAAGCAATGGACGATGGTGGTGAAAGTGTTGCGAAAGTGGAATTTAAAGGTAGTCATTCCTGCTTTTACTATATGTTGGTGTTATTTTAGGTTTTGTATGTTATTTGGTAGGTTATTTTTTGGGTCTGGGAACGCTCAAAATTTTTTCCCATATAAATTAATGGTAATTGCTTCTTCACTTTACAATGTTTCAGCTTACAGACGGTTTCATAGGAACGCTCTACTTTCGGATAGTGGGGGGAAATCTGTATATCCCACTCGTTCGGAGACAAGTCACAATCGTGGGTTGCATCACAGCCCAGCTTCATGTCTTCCTGTGATTATCTATGCATGCACGTTCCTAAAGGAACCACTGAATCAGAATAGAGAGCAGGAATTTACACACTCCTTTGTGTCTCAGCTTGGATCAGATGGACTGAGTCCAGAAGTAGAACTTAATTCGGATGCTAGAAAAGAATTTAAGTAATGCTATAGAGAAAAGAAATGAAATCTTCTGGAGAGCACATTATCTAAGATGCAATCACCCAGAAAGTCACTTTGGGAGGCCTTAAAATGATAAGACCGTAAGATGTAGGAGTGGAATTAAGGCCATTTAGCCCTTCTAGTTTATTCCATTATTCCATTATGGCTTATTTATTATCCCTCTAAGCCCCATTCTCTTGCCTTGTTCCCATAACCTTTGATACCCTTACTAATTTGTACTTATGCCAGAATTTTTGTAGTTTCCAAATGAACTTATATCCTTCTTGGTCTTCAAGTACTGAAATGAGTGACAGAGGATTGTGTCTTCATATGGATGCCTGATGTTCATGTAGTCTCATGGATAATTTTCTCCTCATCTTCGGGGCATTGGATTTGGTATATTACACCTGTTCTCCAAGTGGTTTGTTGGATCTTTGGGTCTCAAAATGAGTGTTCTGATGGTTGTGCTGGGTTTGTGTGCTACCATTATTTCATGCAGTTGGAGTGGTCTTGCTGTCATTTCAGAAATATTCCCTTTATATATGGTAGCATTGTTCTCTTCCTTGTCTGTTCAGTAAAATGGGTGTTCCTCTATTCTGAGGCTAACATTGCATTTGCCTTCCTTACCACCAATTCAACCTGAAAGTTAACCTTCAGAGAATCCTGCACAAAGTCTTTGAAGTCCCATTGCATCTCTGATTTCTGAATTTTCTCTCTGTTTAGAAAATAGTCTATGCTTTTATTCTTTCTACCAAAGTGCATGACCATGTACTTCCTACACTATATTCGATCTGACATTTCTTTACTCATTCTCCTAATCTGACTTGGTCTTTATGCACACTCCCTACTTCCCCAAAACTACCTGCTGCTGCACCAGTCTTTGTATTTCCGCAAACTTGGCCACAAAGCCAGCAATTCCATCATCCAAATCATTAATATATATCGTGAAAACAAGTGCTCCGATCCTGTGCAGTGGCTTCTCCATACCAAATAGTGATGCAACCAGTTAGAATGCTCTCCATGGTGCATCTGTAGAAATTTGCTAGAGCCTTTGGTGATATACCAAGTCTCCTCAAGCTCCTGATGAAATATAGCCTCTGTCATGCCTTCTGTGTAATTGCATCAATATGTTGGACCCAGGATAATTCCTTAGAGATGTTGACACACAGGAACTTGAAACGCTCACTCTTCTGCTGATCCAGGACTGGTGTGTGTTTCCTTAACTTCCTCTTCCTGAAGTCCACAGTCAATACATTGGTCTTAAGTTCAAGGTTGTTGTTACGACATCACTCAATCGGCTTATCTGTCGCACTCCTATACACCTTCTCGTCACCATCTGAAATTTTCCCAACAATTGTTCTGTCCTTGACAAATTTATAGATGGTGCTTGAGCTGCACCTAGCCATATAGTTGTGGGTGTAGAGAGAGTAGAGTAGTGGCCTAAGCATGCATCCTTGAGGTGCACCATTGTTGATTGTCAGCAAGGAGATGTTATTTCTGATCTGCACTGACTCTGGTCTCCCAATGAAGAAGTCAAGGATCCATTTGCAGAGGGAGGCACAGAGGCCCAGGTTTTGGAACCCGTTGATTAGTACTGAGGGTATGATGCTGTTGAACGCTGAGTTGTAATCAACAAAGAGCAGCCTGATGTTGGTATTGCTGTTGTCCAGGTGATCCAAGGCCGAGTGGAGAACCAATGAGATTACATCCGCTGTATACCTATTGTGGCAGTAGACAAATTGCAGCGGGTTCAGCTCCTTGCCTAGGCAGAAGTTGATTCTGCCCATGATCAACCTTGTAAGAAATAATGACCTGCAAACCCTGCCAGGGCTGGCATGCATCTGATTCCACCTCTAATTTCAATCAGAATTTTTTTTTGCTCTTAAAATAACCTTCTGTAGGTCAAACCTGGACTTCTTGCATAGTTATAGATAATCAAATTCAAATTTAATTATCATTTAACCATAAATGAATACAGCCATATGAAACAGCGTTCCTCTGGGGCCAAGATGCAAAACTTACACAGCACATTGATTCTGATATATATATATATATATATTTGGCTAGCTCCCAACCGAGCATGGACGTCATGCTATACTACCTCTGCTGCAGTCCTCTCCTGGACTGCAACAGTAGACACGCCTGCAGCTTGAGGCCTAGTCCTTGCTACAGTTGAGGCCACGTAGTTCCCCTGCTGTCTGTAGCACCACCAAACAAAGGAAATAGGCCTGCAGCATCTTTTATTATCATTATCCAACAGGATCTTGCATTCGCCAGAGAAACATCCAAGATAATCATCTACAGTTACATTGCATGCAGCCTGTGCACAGCAACTCCTATGTCTTCAATATCTTCCTGCAACAGGCAGCAATATGGTCTGCACCCAGTCCAGCTCCTCTGACACCCATTCCAGGTACTTCAGTCATCAAACAGTCACTGATGGGGTAGATTTGCAGTACACAAAGTTCTTGGAGACCAGTATGGTCTTGCAATTATAAAAATGACATTTAACAAAGATAAAAACACCTTTGATTGGCCCCCGAGAGGCCGCTGCTGGAAGTTAATGCTGCAGATCAAGCCCTCAGGAGACTGCAAATCGCCTGGTTCATCCACGGCTTCTGGTTTGGGTACGTCTAGTATATTCTCAAAGGCACACACTCATCCACATAGGTGTTGATGAAGTCAGTGACAACTGTGGCATATTCATTCAGATCCAAAGATAAATCCCTGAATATTGTCCATCCACCGACTTAAAGCACTGGCTGTAAGTGCTCCTCCGTCTCCCTTGACCATACCTTCTTGGTCCTCACCGTTGATGCTATGATCTTTAGTCTCTGCTTATATGCCGGGAGGAGGTACAGCCAGGTGATTGGACTTTCCAAAGTACAGGTGTGAGATGGCATGGTAAATGTTCTTGATAGTGGTATAACTACTGTACCACTATCAAGTATGTTGGTGCGTCTGGTTCCGCAGGTGATATGTTAGTGGTAGTTGTTCAGAGATTTCAAGTTGGCCTGGTTGAAAACTCCTGCATTGATTAGGAAGGATTAGCGTGTGTTGCATCATGACTGCTGAGCATGGTTATCAGGTCCTCTAGTGCCTGACTTCTGTTGGCCAGAGGTGGAATGTACACCGCTACCAGGACGACAGTGGAAAAAGTCCTTAGACAAAATGATGGCACTAGATGTTCCAGGCTGGGTGAGTAGGATTGAGGCAGCTTCTGTCTGTGCACCATGATGAGTTAAGCATGAAACATACTCCACCTCTAACTTTAAAAGAATCAACTGTCATGTCTTTTTGGTGGATGTTGAAACCTTTGGGCTGCAGCGCTGCGTCCAGTGTGGCAGGGTTTAAGCATGTTTTTGTGAGGCAAAGTATACAGCAGTATGTGATGTCCCTTTGATACTGAGATTTTGATCTGAGGTTTTCAGATTTATTTTCTAGAGACTACATTTGCCAGCAGTATCATCTGAAGTTGGGGTTCTAAAGCCTTTGTGTTTCAGTCATACGTGCAGACTGGCCAGCTTTCTAAGCTTCTGTTTTCTTAAAGGGGAAGTACTCTTGCGATATGAGTCTGCCATCTAGGGTGCACCAGTTTTGAGGATTGATTAATCTGCTTACTGCAGTACTTATAGCTGTGACTGTGAATTTCAGTGCAGTAGTCCTAAATGAGAATATTTGATGATTTCCGTTGTAGCTGCACACAAAGCATTACCACTTATCAGTGCACCCCTGCATTCCCACTCTTTGCCTCCTGCCAATCAGCCAATCTTCTATCCATGTTAGTTATCTTCCCTTTAATACCATAGACTCTTGTTAATCAGCCACTTATTTGGCACATTATCAAAGGCCTGAAAATCCAAGTAAATGTCATCCACTGACTGTCCTTTATCTATCATTTGGCACCTAGGAGGCATATTACAATCTGGGTGTCTCTTTCACATCCACAGAATCTCCTATTTGCTCCTTTAACTATGGAATCTTCTATCAGTACTGTACTCTTCTTCTCCCCCTTTCTCTTCTGAGATACAGAGCCAGACTCAGTGCCAGAGACTTGGTCGCTGCAGCTTTCCCCGATAGGTCATTTCCCCACCCCTCACCAGAATCCCGAGCAGTTTACTTAACATTGAGGAGAACTCTTATGTTGTACACTAATTGCCTATTTCTCTAGTTTTGCTAATTGTGTGACTAATGAAATGTTTTGCATTTTGACGTAAATGAAGAACTTGTATATAATTATTTCATAATGAAGCTGTTGGCATTTAAGGATCCAACACATGTAAATTTTCTTGTACTTTAGAAGTCGTGTTTTTAATGCATAATATTTGTCAGTGATATGCATTAATATTTTAAGGTGTATGATTGTATCTGATACTAATGTACTTGGATGTGATCCTGAGTGGATAAAACATGGAATTATTAGAATTTACAGACAAGAAATAGGCCATTTGACCCAACCAGTACGTGCTGTTGTTAATAGTCAGAACTATTTCTATTTTTTATTCTATTAGTATAACCTTTTATTTCCTTCTTTGTACCTTTGTCTCAAGTAGTGCCCATGGGGCTGAATTTGCATTCTTCCCATGCTTGGTAGAGATTCCTTTTGGCTTCCGATTTTTATTTTGGTCACTATCATATCAGTGGTCTCTGGTTTTCCTCTTCTGGGAAACATCTTTTCTGTTTCTTCTCTTTGAAGGTTTTTCATAATTTAAAGCCCTCCTGTCGGGTCACCTTGAAGATAAGCAATGAAAATGTATAATCCTTTCCTGACAGTGTAACTTGGCAGTTCTGGTGTGATACAAATAATTTGCACCCTCTCCAGTGCCTTTTGATCCTTTTTATCACGTTAACTGATATTCCATGTGTGGTTTAAACCAATTCTCATGCAAGAAAATTATTGTTACTTCACCGCGTATGCAAAGAAAGTTGTCTTTAATGAAATGTTTAAGGTGTGTACACCAACTATTTGAATATATGTGGTGCTTAGATTATTGATTGCAGTTGGGTTTGTGTGTTTCACTGGATCTTTGAACACCACAAATGAGTATAGTGTTGATAATTAAGCTTGGTTTTGAACAATTCTATTTTGATATTTCTGGTCTTTTATGTTAAACTGTTTTTGATAGGTAAACCTGTTTAAATTGTGATTCCAAACCCAGAATTGAGGCAATAACCCTGATTTGTTTGTGGCTCTGTGTGATATGTATGAGCTCTAAGGGCTTTTCTTCTTCTACAGGCACCTTTCCCAGAGAGCACAGAAGGGTTTGGTTCGCAGATGGTATTCTGCCAAACGGAGAAGTGGCAGACTCAACAACAATGACGGCAAATTCACCGGTTGGCACTGGCACAGGAACAACAGAAGATGTACCCAACATCGCTCAAGAGACAAAAATGGTATCACTGAATGCTGAGTTGTCTCCCCCTTAAACAGCAAATCTACATATTTGTGATGTATTATATTTAGATAGACTGAAGTGTATTTCCATTTAATTCTGGAGAGTTCTGAATCACTGTAAGCTCAATGTTTTGTTTTCCCTCCAATGTATAGCCTACATCACACGGGGCAGGAGATAAAGTACTTTCTGATCATACAAGTCAAGTTGATGCCTTGAAGACTGATTTGGCTGTAACAACAAGTTTAGCAAATGTTCATGGTGTCAAGGCTGACATTTCTCGAACAGACTATAGAGCACTGACTGCCATTGGGAAGTCTGTTCCAAAGGTTATGAGCCTCATTCCAGATAATGAGAATGGTCTTCCACCAGTTGTCATAGCAACAGGAGAGAAAGAAGGTAATGCTCGATGTCTAAAATGCTTATTAACATTATTTCATACATTCCATTCAAATTATTCAGAAATAAAATCAAAGTTAACTGTTACATGTAAAATGCTGTTACTTTTACAAAATATGTACAATTTAAAATGCTGTGTTTCCCAAAGTATAATTGTACTTTTCTTTAAAATAACGTCGACATATTGGCTATTTATATGTTGGCATTTGTGGCAATCATATCCATAGCAAAGTCAATTAGCAGTTAACTGAATATTTCTTAAAAACCAAATTTTAACTTTAAATGAATCTCAATTTTGAGCAATGTTTCTAACAATAGGGAGTAACATCAGACCAGAATCCTGTTACCTTTCATGTGCTCTGTGTTACTTCTGGGCAGGTCTTCATTCTCATTTTTGGGTAGTAAACCACTTCACATTGTAGTTTTGCTAGTCGATGCTTTTCATATAAATGGTTATTTGATGTTTATAAAAACCAACAACATTAGGTATGTGGCATGTTTAATTCAACTGGCATATTTTGCTTGTATCTAATAATAGTGTGTCATGTATGGCCTCTTAATTCAAAGATAGAACTCTCATGTTTCTGATCATAAGGTTGGAAGGTCAGTCATGTTATCTGAAAATCAAGAGTACAATCTGGATTGAAATAATAATGCATTAGTGAACATTGCAGTAGCATTTTATAGCTTTATAGCTTTTTATTTTATAGCTTTTATAGCCAAACAGTAGCATGGATATTGGGTGCAAGTTGAATAGGGAGTTAACATTGGCATGTGGCAAAGGTAATGTCGCAGTAGTTATGGGGGATTTCAACATCCAGGTGAACTGGGAGAATCAGGTTGGTGCTGGACCCCAGGATAGGGAGTTTGTAGAGTGCCTACGGGATGCATTCTTGGAACAGCTTGTACGAGAGCCGACCAGGGACAAGGCTATTCTGGATTTAGTCTTGTGTAATGAACAGGATTTGATAAGCGATCTTGAAGTAAAGGAGCCATTAGGAGGTAGTGACCATAACATGATAAGTTTTTATCTGCAATTTGAGAAGGATAAGGGCAGATCGGAGGTGTCAGTGTTGCAGTTGAACAGGGGAAACTATGGAGCCATGAGGGAGGAGCTGGCCAAAGTTAACTGGACGGATATCCTAGCAGAAAAGACAGTGGAACAGCAATGGCAGGTATTCTTGGGAATAATGCACAAGGTGCAAAATCATTTCATCCCCTGGGGAAGGAAGGATTCAAAAGGGAGAAAGGGGCCACAGTGGTTGACAAAGGAAGTCAGAGATTGCATAGCATTAAAAAAAGGGAAATATGACAGAGTTAAGGTGAGTGGGAGGACAGATGATTGGGAAATTTTTAAGGAACAACAGAACTTAACTAAAAAAGCAATACGGGGAGAAAAAATGAGGTACGAACGCAAGCTAGCCAGGAATATAAAGGAGGATAGCTAAAGCTTTTTTAGGTATGTGAAGAGAAAGAAGATAGTTAAGAACAATGTTGGGCCCTTGAAGAATGAATTGGGTGAAATTGTTATGGGAAACAGAGAAATGGCAGAAGAATTTAATAAGTACTTTAGATCTGTCTTCACTAGGGAAGACACAAGCAATCTCCCAGATGTATGGATGGGCCAAGGACATAGGGTAACAGAGGAAGTGAAACAGATTGACATTAGGAAGGAAACGGTGATGAGTAGACTGATGGGACTGAAGGCTGACAAATCCCCAGGTCCAGATGGTCTGCATGCTAGAGTAAGGAGGTGGCCCTGGAAATTGCGGATGCATTGGTAATCATTTTCCAATGTTCCTTAGATTCAGGATCAGTTCCTGAGGATTGGAGAATGGCTAATGTTATCCCACTTTTTAAGAAAGGAGGGAGGGAGAAAACAGAGAACTATCGTCCTGTGAGCCTAATATCAGTAGTGGGGAAGATGCTGGAGTCCATTATTAAAGATGTATCTAGATAGCAGTGATAGGATTGGGCCGAGCCAGCATGGATTTACCAAGGGTAAATCATGCTTGACTAATCTGTTGGAGTTTTTCGAGGATGTAACCAGGAAGTTAGACAAGGGAGATCCAGTGGATGTAGTGTACCTCGATTTTCAGAAGGCATTTGATAAGGTCCCACATAGGAGATTGGTGGGTAAAATCAAAGCTCAGGGCATCGGGGGGAAGGCATTGACATGGATAGAAAACTGGTTGGTAGATAGAAAGCAAAGGGTAGTGGTGAATGGGTGTTTCTCGGAATGGCAGGTGGTGACTAGTGGGGTGCCACAGGGCTCGGTATTGGGACCACAGCTGTTTACAATTTACATCAACGATTTAGATGAAGGCATTGAGAATAACATCAGCAAGTTTGCTGATGATACTAAGCTGGGTGGCAGTGTGACATGTGATGAGGATGTTAGGAGAATTCAGGGTGACTTGGATAGGCTGAGTGAGTGGGCAGATACTTGGCAGATGACGTTTAATGTGAATGTGTGAGGTTATTCACTTTGGGAGTAAGAACAGGAAGGCAGATTATTGTCTGAACGGTGTAGAGTTAGGTAAGGGAGAAATACAAAGAGATCTAGGAGTCCTTGTTCAGTCACTGAAGGTGAATGAGCAAGTGCAGCAGGCAGTGAAGAAGGCTAATGGAATGTTGGCCTTTATTACAAAGGGAATTGAGTACAAGAGCAAGGAAATCCTTTTGCATTTGTACAGGGCCCTGGTGAGACCACACCTGGAGTATTGTGTACAGTTTTGGTCTCCAGGGTTAAGGAAGGACATCCTGGCTATAGAGGAAGTGCAGCGTAGATTCACAAGGTTAATTCCTGGGATGTCCGGACTGTCTTATGCAGAGAGGTTAGAGAAACTGGGCTTGTACATGCTGGAATTAAGGAGATTGAGAGGGGATCTGATTGCAACATATAAGATTATTAAGGGATTGGACAAGATAGAGGCAGGAAATATGTTCCAGATGCTGGGAGAGTCCAGTACCAGAGGGCATGGTTTGAGAATAAGGGGTAGGTCATTTAGGACAGAGTTAAGGAAAAACTTCTTCTCCCAGAGAGTTGTGGGGGTCTGGAATGCACGGCCTCGGAAGGCAGTGGAGGCCAATTCTCTAGATGCTTTCAAGAAGGAGCTAGATAGGTATCTTATGGATAGGGGAATCAAGGGATATGGGGACAAGGCAGGAACCGGGTATTGATAGTAGATGATCAGCCATGATCTCAGAATGGCGGTGCAGGTTTGAAGGGCCGAATGGTCTACTTCTGCACCTATTGTCTGTTGTCTCTTATATCATGGTTGACATGTGAAGGTTCTATGGCTGGATTTCTTAAAGATGATATTGATGGAGTGGTTATTCTGTAGAAATATCTTCAGTATTCACAATCACTCTTTGCTTTATTCCCTGTGCACTTACTGTGGAGGCCGAGCAGTGGTGGAGGAGCATCCAACTCAGAGCCAGGCATTGTTACGGCTGGAAGATGGAGGGGCAAATCCTTTGACCTTTGTGCTGAATGCCAATCTTATTGTAAACGTGAAATTTGTGAATTGTGAGTAGATCCACCAAATAACACAGTCTCTTTAAAACTGAGATTAAAAGATTAGTTATATTTCTTTATTCGTGATATTGAAGTCATTTCCTTCTGCAGTTATATAGAAATTTAGATCTGTGGCCAGAATTTTGTTTTTAAATATTGTATTTTCATTCATTATGCTAATCTAGAGATTAGTTTTCCCAGATGATATTGTTTAAGGATCCTTTGCTTTTGCCACAAAGCAGCCACTCAGGTAATTAACTCTTTCAAGCACCTCAGTTAAAGTGGCCAGTATGGTTGGAGGTCAGTTTGGGATTAAAAGTTCAACACTTCTTTGTGAACACCATCTAGGATACACACATCCCGGTGTCAGGTTTCTACAGTTCCAGGTCAGTGACCTCTCCTCTGCACTAGAAAGATCAGTATGGAATACTAACTGTGGTCATTCATTTACACTTGTTGCCTGTTATTGGTTTTGCCTTTGCTGCAGTAAACAGAAACTACTTTTTAATTGGGCAGCGTGGCTCGAAGGGCCAGAAGGGTCTCCTCTGCACTGTATCTCAATAAAACGAAAATACTGTACACTCAGTGGTCACTTTATTAGGTATCTGAGTATATGTTCATAGTCTTCTGCTGCTGTAGCCCATTCACTACAAGGATCGACATGTTGTGAGTTCAGAAATGCTCTTCTGCATATTATTGTTGTACCAGTTTGACCATTCTCCTCTGACCTCGCATTAACAAGGTGTTTCCGCTGACAGAATTGCTGCTTATTAGATGTTTTGTTTTCTTCACCATTCTCTGTAAACTCTAGAGACTTGTGTGTGAAAATCCTAGGAGGGCAGCACTTTCTGAGATACTCAAACCACGCTGGCTGGCACCAGCAACCATTCTATGGTCAAAGTCACTTAGATCACATTTCTTCCCCATTCTGATGTTTGGTCTAAATAACAACTGGCTGATTAGATACTTGCATTATCGAGCAGGTGTACCCAATCAGGAGACCACTGAGTGTATTTTTCCACCTGGCCAGTTAATCCAATACCTTCTGCTGCTATACAGATTTTTTCTCATATTCACCAGACAGACAAATACTTCATCATTTACAAAATCATTATCTTCTACTTTAAATCTAAATCACTGAGTCCTTTATTTCATGGTATGTAGCAGTCCTTGAAAACTGATTAGAAACCAATTGTAATGAGCCTTCCAATAACCAGAACAACTATTGAACAGACTGGAATTAGAATTAACTGATTAGTTGCTGCTGCTCCCTATTAGACTTCCTAAAGATAGGTGTTTCTCTTTTTACCTTCTTTCTTGGTGATCCACATGGCAATGTCTTGCTGTCATAATCCTGTCGATATTAATCTGTGAAAGACCAATTTTCCTTTGCTGGTCCCCCTTAGTCAAACCTTGCTAAAGTTCTCCAACCTTTAATTCACCTGGAGTTTCAAATTGTCCAGTATTGTTTTCTCAAAAAATCATGTCTGTTCAGCTGATTTTTCCATGTACACCTTTCCCTCTTGAATGTGTGTACTCTCAAACCTGTAACTGTTTTCCTTACAACTTTTTGAATCAGCTTTCCAATCGCCCAAAAGAAAGAAGTTGCCACAGTCAAAAGAGCTTTTGTCATGATTGGTACATTTTCTGCCATTTTAGAAGACTTTAACATGGCTCATCTTTCAGTTATCACTCCTTTCCTGATGTGGAATTCTTCTTCAAAATTTTGCTTGGTTCTGTCCTGATTTCTATCTGAGGGGAATCATGTAGATTAAAATGCTGTGGCTTGTACCTTAATAATTCAAGATGTTGTTTCCTTCAGGAAAACAGAAAAAAATTAGTGTTTAAATTTGGTCACCTTTTGCCCTAACTATAGGCCTGTCACCATTTCCAATCACCAATAATGTGTTTTTAAACTCCTTTTAATACTTAACAACTTTTCCCACCTTTCTTTCATCTCTTTGGATCTTCCACTCACAGAATGACCAGCAATAATACTTGCACTAATCTCCCACTGATCCCTTGTCATTTCGAGCTTTTAAAACACCACTTGCATTTTTACCTACACCGCCTTTCAGTACAGAACATTCTGAGAGATCTTAACGGCAGGCAGTGTTTCAATACACATGATTTTTCAAAGGCATTACTCTATTAAGTACAGTGGATTCCATTTAATTCGGTGATTGGTTAATCGAGACAGTCGTCAACTCATAAAGAACAAAAACTAAATCGAAAAGAAAGCCAGAATTCCCTTAATTTATTTGAAATACCATGCTGCTTAGTTGGCACAAGAGACTGTTGGCAAACAAATTTCTAACTTACGTTGGTAGTGTGCACTTGCATGGCTATTAGAAACTACTCTGTGCTTAGAGTAATCAGTTTTTGAATAACGTTAGATGTTTGTTTTTGTGTTTAAACAGCGGTGATTTTTGTCACTGGTTAGCGAGAAATAAGCAGTAAGAGAATTTGGAGTTGTCAACCACAGTTTCAAGCATTCAGGCTTGGAGATGCCAAAAACGGTTGGGAGTGAAGGTGAAAACAAGTTAGGAATTATGAAAGTATCAACAATCATCTTGAATGTTACAATGAAAATGAAAATTTGGAGGATGCAATTGTCTAAAATACTGTATGAAGGCAATCCATTATCTCCACTAGGAGATCTCTGCTGGTTTTGTTCATTTACATACAGTCCAAAAGAACACGGCAGATAAATTCCTCTTATCAGTAACTGCTAGGAACTAATACACAGTTTAATAGTACTGTAGAGGTATTGGTAGTGTTCTGATGTATATTTCATTTAACTACATAAATTGTTACTCAGTTAAACAGTAGTTTATCTTTTATTTCACTTTTAATTATTTCCATGAAATTTCGGTTAATTAGGGTAGCCACTTAATTGAGCCAAAATGTTGTGGTCCCGATGTGCTCAAATTAACCGGAATCCACTGTATTTATTTTCCAAAAAATATTATAATTTTAATCAATATTTAAATCATAATTTTTGATATGATTTTTCTTTCTTTCATATACCTAGATGCTTCAAATAAATGCTGGTGCTTTGTATCTAATGGATTACACGGTGTAGGCCAGGCCGAAGTAGTTATTTTGTTGTCGTGTTTATCTGAAGAAAGCGCAATTCCAAAAGACATCCTTAAATTTTATATTAATCTATATCAGGATGCATCCAAAGGTATGAATTTAACATCCCATCATTATAACTAATTAATTAAAATATACTTTAATCCTAACAAACAGTTGGGTTTTTTTCATGTGGTCCTACCCTGAATGTTTGTTAATTTGGTTCTTAAAATGTATTTCAGTAAGTTTTAACATTACAGATAAGTAATTCTAATCTCAGTTTAAACAATCTGTTCTAGTGTTATTTGATTAGGTAATGAGAGACAGCCTCAGAATACAACATCCCTTTAGAAAAAAGATGAGTAATTTCTTTAGCCAGAGTTTGGTGAATCTGGGGAATTAATTGCCACAGACAACTGTGGAGGCCAAGTCATTGGGTACATTTAAAGTGGAGGTTGATTAGTAAGGTCATTGAAGATTATGGACAGAAAATTGGAGAATGGGATTGAGAAGGAAATTAAATCAGCTATGATGGAGTGGTGGAGCAGACTTGATGGGCCGAATGGCCTAATTCTGCTCCTTTGTCATATGGTTTTAAGGCAATTTAAGTTTCTAAATCTGCTAGAATTTGATCACTTGAAAACAACTTGCTAATTGTTCTGTCTTTATTCCAACAGGAAAAACCATTGGAAATTTAGGAATGTTTTCCTTCACAGAAAGTTTTCTAGGTAGTAAAGATCATGGTGGATTCCTTTTTGTTATGCCAACATTTCAGACGCTAGCAAATCTTCTGATTCCTACTAGCCCATTTTTGTTTGGAATTCTCATTCAGAAATTAGAAATACCTTGGGCAAAAGTGTTTCCCATTCGACTCATGCTAAGATTAGGAGCAGAATACAATGGTGAGTTCTAACCTGTTTGCCAGTAAAGTAAACTAATTCTGATCTAGGGTCGTTGTTTTGGGCCAAGACCCTTTATGACCGTTATTCATCTAGATGCTGCCTGACCTGCTGAGTTCTTCCAGCATTTTATGGGTGTTGCTCTGGGTTTCCAGCTATCTGCAGAATCTCGCACGTTTATAATTCTAACCTGTCTGACTAGGGACTGATGCATTATTTCTGAGATTAATTCCATTAGATTCTGCATTATTTCTGTTTATTTGAGTAAGACTTGAGTGAGATAGAAAGATGGTACAGAATTTTAACTCGCTGGGATGAGAAAATAGAATTATGAGTTACTTTGGAGTAGTGAACAGAATTAAATGTAGATTTAGCAAAATAAGGCACAGTTTGCCTCTGTCATTCAATAGAGTCATAGAAGAGTACAGCATAGAAACAGGCCCTTTGACCCATCTAGTCTGTGTTGAACCATTTAATCTGCCTACTCCCTTCAGCCTGCACCAGTACCATAACCCTCCTTATCCCTGCCATCCATGTACCTATCCAAACTTCTCTTACACATTGAAATCGAGCTTGCGTGCACCACTTGCACTGATAGCTCATTCCACATTCCTGAGTGAAGAAGTTTCCCCTCATGTTTCCCTTAAACAGTTCACTTTTAATCCATGACCTCTGATTGTAGTCCCACACAACCTCAGTGGAAAAAGACAACTTGAATTTACCCTATCATAACTTTGTATACCTCTATTAAATCTCTCAATCTCCTTTAATAAATGGGTATAATGCCCCGCAATTAAACCTTTGTCTTATAGTCTTCTGGAGAGGCTTGTGTTGCTCTACTTGGGACAAAGGATGAAGCTCCTTTGTTTGAGGTCTCTTTATGCTGCCTAACTGACCAAATTTTTCCAGTGTTTTCTTTTTTTATTTCCACCATTTGCAGTTCTTTTTTTATTTTCTTGAGGATTAATGATAATAATCATATGTGATGCCAATAATTGTCATAATATTCAAGAAGGAAATGTCATGTAAAATTAAAATCTTCACAGGAAGCTTCTGTAGTATTTTACAATGGGATGTGGACCTATTTTATCTGTTGATTAGAGTACCTTTATTTAGGTTGCCGAATGTTTGTGGCTTGAAATAAATCTTTGTTTCTAATTTCAAATCTGCAAGTAATGACATGCGAGCCTTGAAGTTGCTGCTTCTAATTTGTTTCCATTTGTCCCACCCAGCAGTGGAGGTATTGATTGGTCTGTGTTTTCATTCACAGTTTATCCTTGTCCCTTAATGAGTGTTCGATTCCGTAAAGCACTCTTTGGAGATGTAGGTCATACCATCATGAATTTGCTAGCTGTAAGTATTTGTAGTTTATATCTTTCTGCCACTTTTGCATGTGTTTCAATCCTACTTATTTTCCTGACACAAATATTTAGGAGCATTCCTGCTTCTGGTATTGACTAATCCAGATTACATCATTCAATAAGCGAATGGAAGTAAATGTGAAGATACTTATTAAGGTAATGGAGCCATTTGTAAGTTTTGTTACAAAGAAGGTCACAGAGCACTACAGCATAGAAATAGGTCATACAGCTCATCTAGTCCATGCCAAACTATTTCTCTGCCTAGTCCCATCTACCCACACCCAGACCATAGCCCTCCATACCCCTCCCATCCATGAACCTACCCAAACTTCTCTTAAATGTTACAAATGAATCTGCATCTGTTGGTGGCTCATTCCACATTCGCAACCTAAGTGAAGTAGTTTTTCCTTAAATGTTTCACCTTTCACCCTAAACCTATGACCTCTAGTTCTAGTCTCACCCAACCTGAGAGGGAGAAGCCTCCATGCATTCATCTGATCTATACCCCTTGTAATTTTGTATACTTTTATCAAATCTCCTTTCATTCTTCTAAACGGAAATGGGAGTTTTAGTTTAGATGTTCATAGTATGGAAATTTTCTGAACTCAGAAGTAGATAAGTAACTTGGGTCAGATCCAAGGATGTATTTCAACATAGAAGCATAGTACAGTACAGAACAGTTTTGGCTTTTCACCCCACGAAGTTGTACCAACCTATATAAACCTACTGTACAATTAATCTGACTCTACCCTCCTGCACAATTAATCTGACTCTACCCTCCTGCACAGCCACAACCCTTAATTTTTCTTACATCCCTGCACCTCTTTAAGAGTCTTTGAAATGTCTTTAATGTATCAGCATCCAGCATCGACATTTACCACTCTGTGTAAAAACACTTCTGATGCATCCTCTAAGCTTTCCCCCACTCCCCTTAAATGGATGCCCTCTGGTATTAGCCATTGGTGCCCTGGGTAGAGGCTTTAGCTCTTTATCAATTACAGCTCGGTATTTTAACACTATCGTCCCCTCGAAACTAATCAGTAAACTCCGAGACCTGGGCCTCAGTACCCCTTTGTGCAATTGGATCATGGATTTCCTCAGTTGTAGAGCCTAGTCAGTTCGAATTAGCAAAAACATCTCCTCCACAATCTCTGTTAGCACTGGAGCATCACAGAGATGTGTACTTAGCCCCCTGCTCTGCTTGTTTTACACCTGTGACTGCGTGGCTAAGTACAGCTCCAGTACCATATACAAGTTTGCTGATGACATCACTGTCGTGAGTTGTATCAAAGGGGGTCATGAATCAGCATATAGGAGGGAGACTGAATATTTAGCTGAGTGGTGTAATGACAACCTCTCTCTCAAGGTCAATAAGACCAAGGAACTGATTGTAAACTTTAGGAGAGGGAAACCAGAAGTTCATGAGCCAGTAATCATCGGAGGATCAGAGGTAGAGAGGGTGTCACTATTTCAGAGGATTGTCCTGAACCCATCTTATAAATATAATTGTGAAGAAAGCAAGTCAGTGCCTCTACTTCCTCTGGAGTCTGCAGAATCAGCATGTCATCGAAAACTTTGGCAAACTTCTATAGATGTGTGATGTAAAGTGTACTGACTAGCTGCATTATGGCCTGGTATCGGAATACCAATGCCCTTGAAAGGAAAGTCCTACAAAAGGTAGTGGATTCAGCCCAGTACATCACGGTTAAAACCCTCCCAAGCATTGAGCATATCTATATGAAAGGTGGTCGTCGAAAAGCAGCATCAATCATCAAAGATCCTCACCACCCAGGCCATGTTCTTTTCTCGCTGCTGCCATCAGGTAGGAGGTACAAGTGCCTCAGGACTCACACCGCCAAGTTCAAGAACAGTTACTGCCCCTGAACCATTATGCTCTTGAACAAAAGGGGATAGCTACATTCATTTAAAGTGTTATATTGTTATTTAATGCTATTTATACCTGCTTTTGCACAGTTTGTTTATAGTCAACAGTTCCTGATGTTTACAGTTTACAGTTACTGTTCTTTAGATTTGCTAAGTATGTCCACAGAAAAAAAGAATCTCAGGGTTGTATGTGGTGACATGTATGTACTCTGATAATAAATTGTACTTTGAACTTTGCAACATTACCTTGCGGCTCTTGAACTCACTTACCTGATTAATGAAGGCCAACTTACCATACGCTTTTGTCAATGGTCAAAGCAACTTTGAGAGTCTATGGACATGGATCCCAAAATCCCTTTGCTCTTCCAGCTGCTAAGAATGCCACCATTAACTTTGTACTCTGCCTTCAAATTTGACCTTCCCAAATGAATCACTCCATGGTTTTCCAGATTGAACTCCATCTGCCTCTTCTCAGTCCAGCTCTGCATTTTGTCTGTGTCCTGTTTTAATCTATGACAATCTTCTACACTATCCACATTAGCATCAACCCCTCCTGTTCCATGCAATCATCATCATGTGTCATTGGTTTAAGCATTGCTGCTACCAAACTACAGAGCCTGTTCTTGCACATTACCACCATTAATTGACAATTCATTATACTCCTATTGACCAATTCACTTTAATTCAGAAAATGGCTATGGACTTTCAATTTGCAGTTTAGGTATCCATTAACCAACTGAATTGAATTGATTTTATTACTTACATCCTTCAAATACATGAGGAGTAAAAATCTTTGTCTCTGTTCAAATGTGCAATTATAGTAATTTATGATAAATATGTACAACAGGATAATCAATATAACATATAAATACACAGAAATGTTGCAAATAGAAACATCAGCATGAATTAATCAACCTGATGGCCTGGTGGAAGAAACTGTCCTAGATCCTGTTGGTCCTGGCTTTTATGCTGCGGTACCATTTCCCGGATGGTAGCAGCTGGAACAGCTTGTGGTTGGGGTGACTCAAGTCTCCAATGATCCTTTGGGCTCTTTTTATACAACTGTCTTTGTAAATGTCCTAAATAGTGGAGAGTTCACATCTACAGACGCGCTGGGCTGTCCACACCACACTCTGCAGAGTCCTGTAATTGAGGGAAGTACAGTTCCCATACCAGGCAGTGATGCACCCAGTCAGGATGCTCTCTATTGTGCCCCTATAGAAAGTTCTTAGAATTTGGGGGGCCATACCAAACAACGGTCTGAGGTGAAAGACGTGTTGTTGTGCCTTTTTCACCACACAGCCGGTATGTACAGACCACGGGAGATCCTTGGTGATGTTTATGCTAAGAAACTTAAAAATGTTCACCCTCTCGACTCCAGATCCATTGATGTCTATAGGGGTTAGCCTGTCTCCATTCCTCCTGTAGTACACAACTAGCTCCTTTGTCTTTGTGACATGAGGGCGAGGTTGTTTTCTTGACACAACTATCTCAGGGTGATGACTTCTTCTCTGTAAGCTGCCTCATTATTAGTTGAGATTAGGCCAATCAATGTAGTGTCATCAGCAAATTTAATTAGCAGATTGGAGCTGTGGGTGATGACACAGTCATGGGTATACAGAGAGTAAAGGAGGGGGCTTAGTACACAGCCCTGAGGGGCTCCTGTGCTGAGAGTCAGAGGGGCAGAGGTGAGGGAGCCCACTCTTATCACCTGCTGGTGATCTGACAGGAAGTCCAGGATCCAGCTACACAAGGCAGGGTGAAGGCCGAGGTCTCTGAGCTTCTTTTTGAACCTGGAGGGAACTATGGTGTTGAATGCTGAACTGTAGTCCAAGAACAGCATTCTCACATAAGCATCCCTCTTCTCCAGATGTGTACGGACAGTGCATAGAGCTATGGCTATTGCGTTGTCTGTCAATTGGTTGTGTCAATAGACGAATTGTTGAAAATATTTCAAGATATTTTATGTCACTGTGATACTTCGTATATAACCTGAAAACTTAGTTTGATTATTTCCCTGTTGAAATGCTGCCGTTTGTCCTTGGATTATTCTCTCTTTGTAGGATCTTCGAAATTATCAGTATACTTTGCCGACAGTTGAGGGATTGGTGCTTCATCTGGAGATGGGCAAAAGTTCAATTAAAATCCCTAAGAGGAGATACAGTGAGGTTAGTAATGAAATTAAACTGGTTACCAGGTAATGTTTTCTGTCAGAGACTCATTTATAACTGTTGTTAGGTGGAGGATGAACGTATTGAAACATGCATCAAAACATACATTGAAATGCATTGTCTATGTTAATAACCAACACAGCCGAAGGGTTCTGGTGCCAACATAGCATGTCCACCCTGCTCGGCAGAACAACATTGAACACAACAAAACAGACAGGAGATCTAGGCCTCATATGGAGCCAGTGATCATTAATGGAGAATGTGTGGAGCAGGTTAAGACCTACAAGTATCTGGGAGTACAGTTAGACGAGAAGCTAGACTGGACTGCCAACACAGATGCCTTGTGCAGGAAAGCACAGAGTCGACTGTACTTCCTTAGAAGGTTGGCGTCATTCAATGTCTGTAGTGAGATGCTGAAGATGTTCTATAGGTCAGTTGTGGAGAGCGCCCTCTTCTTTGTGGTGGCATGTTGGGGAGGAAGCATTAAGAAGAGGGACGCCTCACGTCTTAATAAGCTGGTAAGGAAGGCGGGCTCTGTCGTGGGCAAAGTACTGGAGAGTTTAACATCGGTAGCTGAGCGAAGGGTGCTGAGTAGGCTACGGTCAATTATGGAAAACTCTGAACATCCTCTACATAGCACCATCCAGAGACAGAGAAGCAGTTTCAGCGACAGGTTACTATCGATGCAGTGCTCCTCAGACAGGATGAAGAGGTCAATACTCCCCAATGCCATTAGGCTTTACAATTCAACCGCCAGGACTTAAGAACTTTTTAAAAGCTATTATTAATGCTTTTTGAGATAGTGATTTAGATGCATATCATATTTTTTACTGAGTTAAGTATTGTATGTAATTAGTTTTGCTACAACAAGTGTATGGGACATTGGAAAAAAAGTTGAATTTCCCCATGGGGATGAATAAAGTATCTATCTATCTATCTATCTATCAAACGACAAAGCAACACAAGCAAAACAAACCCCGTTCCATCCTACCAAATATGCATGTCCACAGACTTCCTGATTCCATATATACATTTGATGTTTGTGTCTTTCATCCTTTAAAATTAATAATTGTCAGCTTTGTAACTGTAAATTTAATACACAATAAAATCTCACCTAGTTTTTTTAATAATCTCATTAACTTAATGAGACTATTTTGGAACCTTGACTGTATTTGTTGTACATCTTTTTAATTTTTATTCCTTATCACTCTAAACTCTACTGATAATGAAGTAAATCATCTCATTTGTATTGGGTTAGTGCATCGATACTAATGAAAATACATACTAATCAGAATCAAGTTTAGTATCACTGGCATGTGTCATGAATTGCATATAGTATGTTGTTTTATGGCAGCAGTACATTGCAAAACATTATACCAATATAAATTACAATAAGAAATATGTGTTTGTGTGTGTGTATCTATAGAAATTAAATAAGCAGTGCAGAAAGAATGGAAAAAAATACTGAGGTAGTGTTTATGGTTCATTGTCCATTTATAAATCGATGGTGGAGGGGAAGAAGCTCTTCCTGAGACATGGAGTACATGTTTCAGGCTCCTGTACATCCTCCTTGATAGTAGCAAAGAGAAGAGGGTATGTCCTGGGTGGTGGGGTTCTGAGTGACAAGTGAAACTTCTCTGAGGCATCTCCTTTTGAGGATGTCCTCTGTGGGTCCGGCTGGTGTCCGTGATGGAGTTGGCTGAGTTTGCGATTTAAAATTATTTTTTTTTTGGCTGTCATTTCATGATTGCCTGTTTCTGTGTCTCAGGTCATGAAAGTAGTAACCTCTTCAAATGAACATGTGGTTGCTATGGCAACAAGTTTCAGTTCAGATGCTGATTCACACCTGGTCTGCATACAAAATGAGGATAAAAATTATCAAACACATGCTAACACTGTTGCTGGGAAGACCAGAAAAGGTAACTTTGTATTTTGTTTTCTGTTTTGGTTGTGGAACTCTGCAGAATTCATTGTTGTATGACTATTCTCAACATTGGTGCTCCACAAGGGTATGTCCTCAGCCCTCTTTTTCTATTCCCTGTACACTCTGTGTGGACAGATTCTGCTCTGATTTCATCTACAAGTTTGATAGCAGATGATACCAACATAGTGGCCTATCTCAAATAATGATGAGTCAGAGTACCAAAGGAGCGAAAGAGCTTAGTGACTTGGGGTTATGTCAACAACCTGCCCTCAAAGTCAACAAAACAAAAGAACGGGTCATTGCCTTCAGGAAGGTTGGGGAGAGGGTACATTGATGGTGTTCAGGTTGAAAGGGTTGTGAGCTTCAAGTTCCTAGGACTTACCAAACAACCTGTCCTGATCCAACCATGTTGATGTCACGGCCAAGAAAGCTCTGTACTTCCACAGGAAGCTTAAGAAATTTAGTGTGTTCCCTAGATTCTCATCAATTTTTATCATTGAAAACATTCAATCTGAATGAATCTTGGCTTGATGTGGTAACTCTGCCCATGACCACAAGAAGTGGTGAGTTGTGAATGCAACTCAGTACATCACGGAAACTAGCCTCCCTTCCATGGACTCTGTTACACTTCTCACTGCCTCGGAAAAGCAGCCAGCATAATCATACACCCTTCCCACTCCAGAAGTTCTCTCTTCTCCTCCACCTCCCATCGAATAGAAGATACAAAAGTCTAAAAGCACATACCACCAGGCTCAAGGGCAGCTTCTATCCTGCTGTTGGGAAAAATTGACCAATTCTTAGTGGTCAAAGACCCAAAACTCCCGAAGACCCCAGGTTACATTATTGATTATGTGTCCCATTGCACATCTGGTTAATTAAGCCAAATGGTGTTGGACCAGCGTAATAAAAGGCATGGGCCAGATCAAAATAGCAGGAACAAGTGGCAGTGAATCTTCAGTAACAAGATCAAGAGGGACAATTTTCTCACTGTCCACATGATTGCACCCTAACCCTAAACCTAAATCTGGCCCACACATCCCCATAATCCTTGGGTTTAACATCCCCACAGACCCTTACCTGGCCACCCCCACATCTCAACACTCATTCCCTACAATCCAGCATCACCCCCCCCCCCCCCCCCCCCGCATCAATCATAAGTAATAACTCCATCGCTTTAGCAAATTCATAACCGTAAACCTTAAAATTTGGGTAAGGAGCAGAAAGATCCCAATAAAGCAAAATGTTGGACCTGGTTATTGAAGGCATGGGCCAAATCAAAGTGGCAGGGTTGCTTGACACTGAATCTCAAGTGACGAGATCAAGAAGCACAAGAGAATCCCCAGTACGATAAGATGGACTCTTGACTTCACAAGCTAACTTGTTATGCCTTTGCACCTTGTTGTCTACTTGTATTACACTTTCTCTGCTACTGTAGCACTTTATCTTATACTGTATTATTGTTTTCCTTGTACTACCTCATCACGTTGTTGTAATGAATCGATCAGTGTATATGGCGTGCAAGACAAGCTCTTCATAGTACCTCAGTATGTGTGACAATAATAAACCAATTTACATTTCTTCCTGTGCTGTAGTTACAGGAGCCTCTTTTGTAGTGTTTAATGGAGCTCTGAAAACAACTTCGGGATTTATCGCTAAATCCAGTTTAGTGGAAGGTAAGAGAAAGAAAAGAATACAAAGTTGATAGCATTTCAGAACATCAGTGAATCAATTTCAGAAAAGATCATTCCTATGTAAGTTGCCATCATATTAAACTGTATTTGGTTTTTGGCTACTGCTTTTCCTGACATTAATGTTTTGGAACATAAATTGAGTAGAGGTTAACTTTACACTGACAACTTGTATAGAGGATCTGAATATAAGAAATAAAAGAAGGAAATCTTTCATTAGAAGTTTTAAAGTTTGCAAGCACTGGAGAAAATTACATTTTGCCAATATTATCACAAATGCTCTCTAAGGAAATCATCATTAACATGAAAATGCTTTATAAATAATGACTTAGTTTGTTAGGCAGTGGCTGTCATAAAATAAGTAATGAGATGCCTGGCTGTATCAAAAACACAGGCTGTTATTCAACCTGAACTTCCAAAATGATTTCAAGCAAATTATACGATCTAGCACATAAAAGTAACAGACAAAATTTCTGCATTTTAAATAAAACTACTATTGGATTGTTGCTTGAAAGCAATTGGAAAGAATCGAGACAGGTAATTAACTCATAACACTCATTCTTTACCATGTACATGGCTATAACTGTCAGTATCTGGTTACACATTGTTAAAATAAAGTATATTTCATATAAATGGTCCTCAAAAGTGATTTGGATCGTCAGTCTTTTCCCTCAACAAAAACATCATTTGCATGTTGCAAGATTAGATGGATTTACACATCTCACTAAAAATTAAGTTCTTAGTTAAAGCTAATGTAATTTTTTTTTCTGAGTATTGAGGATGATACAGAGAGCTACCTAGAGTAATGAAAAATATAAATGTTTTATCTGTGTTAACTTTATTTTGGTGCTGTAAGCAGCCGATGCTGAATAAACTCAGATGCTTATGACGGTTCTGAATTTAACTTTACCTTCCCAGACTATCCCTGGGAATATTGTCAAACATGCAGTTAATTACAATATAAGGCTAATTAAACTGTGATTTATAATTGATATAAAACATTGCTAATATCTTAAAAGATTAAATCCAACAGCTGATTACTGTCCAGCAATTATTGTTACAAGAAAAATTTAAAACCATAAATTCCTCCAGAAAAGGTTTATGCTGTGTTCTATTTGTTTAAAAAGTTGCATTGCAGTTTTGGTTCAACTTCATGCTCCTAGTCTCCACTTCCTAGTCTACAGATGAGAAATATTTATAACTTTTGTTATCTTTTAATGAGAGCAATTCAAAATTTCAGATGGACTGATGGTTCAGGTAACCCCAGAGACCATGGATGGTTTAAAGTGTGCTCTAAAAGAGAAGAGAGACTTTCAAATAATTTGTGGAAAATTGGATTCTGATGACAGAAGAGAATTTGTAAATATTCAGTGGGTCGATGATGACAAACCTGTAAATAAAGGGTATGATTTTTGATATCAATCATCCTTTGAATAGTAAAATACTCAGCCTGTAAAATTTCAAAATAACATTTGATTGGTATTCTAAGAGTAACTTCACTGCATGGGAGGGGTAGAGGCCCGACTGGGTGGACATTGGTAAAGTGGTGTAACCAACCATCATTTATGCCCAGAGATTTCACACTCCTGTGCATGAACTGGAGGTTCTTGGTACCAGCCCAAATGTTAGCCCTTCATCTGAAGCTATCATGGATCAGAAATTACAGGGGTTGGTGGAGTTGAATGAACATCTCTTTCCTTGTCCACCTAGTAATCCTTTACCATGGCAAAACTTGGAACAGAGTATGTGTTTTGAAGGTCTGGCGTGGGAATGTGAATGAGGTGGCCTCCCCTGAGGAGCTGATTGTATATATTTAGGGTTCCATTGCTGGCTGGGGATCTATCTAGAGCAGGGGTGTCAAACTCAAATACACAGTGGGCCAAAATTTAAAAATCGGTACAAGTCGAGGGCCGGACTGGTTCAGCGTTTATTGCAAAACTTATTGAAATGAATTTATTACACATATTAACCTGGAACTAACAAAGCTTAGGTTATTGCCTACAAAAACAACATTGAACATTAAATAAATAAAAAATCAGTTGCATTTATTTCTTATGGCTTTATCTGCAGCTTTTCCAGAGTAATTTCTAATGAAAACATTTTTCCACAGGCCAACACTCTGTGATTCACACTAGTCTAAGCCAGATACTTGGCATCTCATCTTGGATGCAAGTTCATCAATGTTTGGAGTCAGGCTCTGAGCTGAGGAAATCCTCAGAATTGAGTGAAGGTGTTCATCAGACGACTCCTGTGTGATGTTTTGTTTATCTTCATCAAAGAGAACAGTTGTTCACACAGATATGTGCTGCCAAACATAGAGAGCATTTGAGCAGCTTGGGTACGCAGCTGGGGCATTGTGTCGGGAATGAAACGTAGAAACTGTGCAGCGCCCATCGAGTCATACTTTGCCTTGAGTGTGTCACTACATTGGAGTTCAATCAGCTCCATTTGTATGTTGGTGCGCTTTCCACGTCAGCTGCAAATGGATTACTGAGCAGTTCAAACCTGCTTTTTTGGGCTTCAAAGTCGGCAAATCGCCGTATGAAGTCGGCACCAAGTATGCTAAGTTTTTCAGCAAACTTTGCACGTGGGAACACTGCGGTAGAAACCTGCTCTTTCATGGTTTGGCAACACGGAAAATGGCTCAAGTTTTCTTGCTGCATCTGCGTCTCCCACAGGCGCAGCTTGGTTTTAAAAGCCCTCACTGCAGCGTACATGTCTGTGATCACACGACCCCGCCCCTGAAGCTGCAGGTTGAGCGCATTGAGATGGCTGGTGATGTCACACAGAAACGCCATTTCACAAAGCAACTTTTTATCCCGGAGCTCTGTTGTGTCTTTCCCTTTGCTTTTCATGAACTGACAGATCTCCTCACGCAAATCAAAACATCTTTTCAGCACTTTTCCTTGGCTTAACCATCGCACCTCTGTGTGATAGGGCAAATCATTATATTCTGAACCCAACTCCTCCAGAAACGACTTGAACTCGCAGTGATTCAAACCTTTGGCTCTTATGAAGTTAACTACTCGTGTTATGGTGCTCATTATATGTTCCATTTTCAAGGCTTTGCCACACAACGATTCCTGGTGTATGATGCAGTGATAAGCTGTCAGCTCACCTGCGCCGTTTTCCTCCCGCATCTTCTCCCGGATCCTGCCCACCAATCCACTCTTTTGACCGCACATCGCGGGCGCTCCATCTGTCGTCAGTCCCACAAGTTTATCCCAAGGCAGCCTTATTATATTTACACATCTGGATACCTCTTCAAAGAGATCTTTTCCAGTAGTTGTGCCATGCATTGATCTTAATCCCAAAAGTTCCTCTGTTACACACAGACTTGAGTCCACTCCACGAACGAAAATTGACAATTGGGCAGTATCAGAAGTGTCCCTGCTCTCATCCACAGCAAGGGAATATGCGATGAAATCTCTTCCCTTCCCCGCCAGCTGTTGTTGTAGATTGGTGGCAAGCTCATGTACACGGTCAGCAACGGTGTTTCTGCTCGGGCTCACATTTGAAAATGCTTGCCTTTTATCTGGGCACACGACGTCGCAAACTTTCATCATGCAGTTTTTAACAAATTCTCCCTCGGTAAAGGGCCGGGGCTGATTTAGCGATCTCTGCTGCCACAATAAAACTAGCCTTTACAGCAGCCTCACTTTGTGTTTTGGCTTTTGTGAACATAGCCTGCTGTGACGCCAGACTTCTTTTCAACTCTTCTACCTTCTGGAGCTTCTGTTTCTTGTCCAGATGCTTGTATTTGTCGTGGTGTTTCGTTTCATAGTGTCGTCTTATGTTATATTCTTTAATTACAGCCACACCGTCTCCGCACACAAGACAAACAGGTTTGCCCTTTATATCTGCGAACATATACTCTGCCTCCCACCTGCCTTGAAAACCCCTGTTTTCAAAGTCCACCTTTCGTTCAGCCATTTTTGGGGTGAGGGATAGCTGAAAGTTGACCACACGTGACTAGCGCCATAAGGATGCTGATGAGAGAGTAAGGCAAGCGCGAGCAATGCACTGGCAGTGCATTGTGGGATTTGTAGTATTAGTGGTGCATGCAATATACTGGTGGGCCAGCTCTAATAGAAAAAAAATTTATTCATTAATGATATTCAGGAAATAAACCAGGGAAACCGAATAAACACTAAAAACCCTGAAAACCTGGTACCTGAATAAACTCAGCATTAGCCATATCATACGTCATAGGCACTTCGATTACTGGGGCCAGCTTTAATAGTAATTAGATATTATCTCGCGGGCCAAAGATAATTCCACCGCGAGCCGGATTTGGCCCGCGGGCCTTGAGTTTGACATATATGATCTAGAGAGTGGGAGATTGGAGGTTTGCTGTTCTGGAAGAGGCAAGTAATAAATTCAATTTATGTAGATGTCAGGTCAGCCACTATCTGTTAAACAAACTGATAAAGTGGAAAAGATAAGATGGAATTTGTACATGGTACAATATAACAAGTGAAAGTAAAGCGCTAAAAGAAAAAGTCCAGCCCTTTATAGGTTAGTTATTATAAGCTCTGCCACAAAGAACATAGCCAAAATGTAACCAGAACACTAAGGAAGGTGCTGAATTTCTCCCATTCTTTGATTCAGTTAGATTTGTTTCATGTTTATTTATATACATTTGTAATTTGCATTGAGTTAATTTTTTGGACATTTTTGCTGTAAATTTTCATGGACTCTATTTTCAATGATTATTACATTCTTAAACTGTTCCTATTTCACTTCCAGTGTTCTAAGTCCTCTTGATGGACGGTCCATGGAAAATATTCCTAGCAATAAAATCTCACAGGAAGATGAATTTGAAAACGATGGCGTTGTTGTAAAGTGCACTGAGGTCAGTTATGTTGTTTCGAACTTTGTGACAAGTTTCACTTTGAGAATACACAGTAAAGCAATCAATATCTTTTTTAAGCTTCCACCCTCAGAGCAATTGTATTATCAAATTACTAAATACTCGGAAGCATTTTGGAGTATTTTTAGCCTTGAGAGAAGAAAGTCTAGATCAAGGATGTGACCACGTATTACTGTCATGTAATGTGGTTAAGGAATTTTGTAAAGCTCAATCAGTTTCACAAATTTTAAGGAAATCCTCAGTGTTATGATGTGAATTATGATTGTTATAATTTGCATAATCAATAAGCAAAAATTGTCATTAATCTGATACTGCACAGTCTGGTAGACATTTAAACATTTAATGTGCTGTGGGGTGCTTATGATGGTCATAGAAAAGTGTAGCACAGAAACAGGCCCTTCAGCCCATTTAACACATGCTGAACCATTTAAACTGCCTACTCCCATCGACCTGCATCCGGACCATAGCTCTCCATACCCCTACCATCATGTACTTATTCTAAAATGATTAAATTGAGCTCTCATGCACCACTTGCCATCAAATGTTAAGCAATGGTTTGAGGCAAAATAAATGCCAGTGACCGTCACAATGCAGCAATGTAGTACATCTACATCTGGACTTCAGTAAGGCCTTTGACAAGGTTCCGCACGGAAGGTTAGTTAGGAAGGTTCAATCGTTAGGTATTAATAATGAAGTAGTAAAATGGATTCAACAGTGGCTGGATGGGAGATGCCAGAGAGTAGTGGTGGATAACTGTTTGTCAGGTTGGAAGCCGGTGACTAGTGGTGTGCCTCAGGGATCTGTATTGGGTCCAATGTTGTTTGTCATGTACATTAATGATCTGGATGATGGGGTGGTAAATTGGATTAGTAAGTATGCAGATGATACTAAGATAGGTGGCATTGTGGATAATGAAGTAGGTTTTCAAAGCTTGCAGAGAGATTTAGGCCAGTTAGAGTGGGCTGAAAGATGGCAGATGGAGTTTAATGCTGATAAGTGTGAGGTGCTACATTTTGGTAGAACTAATCAAAATAGGGCATACATGGTAAATGGTAGGGCATTGAGGAATGCAGTAGAACAGAGTGATCTAGGAATAATGGTGCATAGTTCCCTGAAGGTGGAATCTCGTGTGGATGGGGTGGTGAAGAAAGCTTTTGGTATGCTGGCCTTTATAAATCAGAGCATTGAGTATAGAAGTTGGGATGTAATGTTAAAATTGCACAAGGCATTGGTGAGGCCAAATTTGACAGACAGACATACTTTATTGATCCCAAGGGAAATTGGGTTTCGTTACAGCCGCACCAAGAATAGTGAAGTGATATAGCAATATAAAACAATAAATAATTAAATAATAAGAAGTTAATCATGCCAAGTGGAATTAAGTCCAGGACCAGCCTATTGGCTCAGGGTGTCTGACACTCAGAGGGAGTGAAGTATTGTGTACAGTTCTGGTCACCGAATTATAGGAAAGATGTCAACAAAATAGGGTACAGAGGAGATTTACTGGATTTACTGGATTTACCTAGGTTTCAGCACCTGAGTTACAGAGAAAGTTTGAACAAGTTAGGTCTTTATTCTTTGGAGCGTAGAAGGTTGAGGGGGGACTTGATAGAGTTATTTAAAATTATGAGGGGGATAAATAAAGTTGACGTGGATAGGCTTTTTCCATTGAGAGTAGGGGAGATTCAAACAAGAGGACATGAGTTGAGAGTTAAGGGGCAAAAGTTTAGGGGGTAACACGAGGGGGAACTTCTTTATTCAGAGAGTGGTAGCTTGTGTGGAACAAGCTTCCAGTAGAAGTGGTAGAGGCAGGTTCAGTATTGTCATTTAAAGTAAAACTGGATAGGTATATGGACAGGAAAGGAATGGAGGGCTATGGGCTGAGTGCAGGTAGGTGGGACTAGGTGAGAGTAAGCGTTCGGCACGGACTAGAAGGTCTGAGATGGCCTGTTTCTGTGCTGCAATGGTTATATGGTAAGGAGTTGTATGTTTTCCCCATGATCATGTGAATTCCTCTGGCTGCTCTGGTTTCCTCCCACATTACAAAGATGTACAGGTTAGTAGGTTAATTGGTCACATGGATGTATTTAATGGTTGGCTCTTTGGACCGGAAAGGCCCGTTACCATGCTGTATCACTAAGTAAAATAAAAATTAAAGCTTATATTAATGTAAATACTTTGCATTTTGTCTGTTAAAATCAGCTCTCCATTTTAAATATAGATGACGTAGGTGAAGTAATAGTTGGCCCTCCTGTGATAAATGGATGAAAATTATAATGGTTCTCATATAAAACTTCTTTCATGACAAGGTTAAAAATTTGCAGCAAAATATATTTAGTTAACATCTTACATGGAGCATTCCAGGCTTGTGCAGTTATGCCCATGCAGAGCCCTGGGCTACAGAAATCTTTTCATCACTTCTTGACCATAAATGAAAGAAATGGGTTAGTAAATTTGTTGATGACACAAAGGTTGAGGCTGTTATGGATAGTATGGAGGGCTATCAGAGGTTACAGCGGGACATTGATAGGGTGCAAAACTGGGCTGAGAAGTTGCAGACGGAGTTTAACCCAGATAAGTGTGAGGTGGTTCATTTTGGTAGGTCAAATATGATGGCATATATATACTATATTAATAGTAAGACTCTTGGCAGTGTGGTGGAGGATCAGAGGGATCTTGGGGTCCAAGTCCATAGGACACTCAGAGCTGCTGCGCAGGTTGACTCTGTTGTTAAGAAGGCTTTCATCAATCGTGGGATTGAGTTTAAGAGCCGAGAGGTAATGTTGCAGCTACATAGGACCCTGGCCAGATCCCACTTGGAGTACTGTGCTCAGTTCTGGTCGCCTCACTACAGGAAGGATGTGGAAGCCATAGAAAGGGTGCAGAGGAGATTTACAAGGATGATGCCTGGATTGGGGAGCATGCCTTATGAGAATAGGTTGAGTGAACTTGGCCTTTTCTGCCTGGTGCGACGGAGGATGAGAAGTGACCTGATAGAGGTGTACAAGATGATGATAGGCATTTGTCATGTGGATAGTCAGAGGCTTTTTACCAGGGCTGAAGTGACTAGCACGAGTGGGCACGGTTTTAAGGTGCTTGGAAGTAGGTACAGAGGAGATGTCAGGGGTAAGTTGTTGTTTTTTACACAGAGAGTGGTGAGTGCATGGAATGGGCTCCCAGTGACAGTGGTGGAGGCAGATATGATAGGGTCTTTTACAAGACTCCTGGATAGGTGCATGGAACTTAGAAAAATTGAAGGCCATTGGTAACACAAGGTAATTTCTAAGGTAAGGACATATTCAGCACAGCTTTGTGGGCTGAATGGCCTGTATTGTGCTGTAGGTTTTCTATGTTTCTAAATGCACTTTGCTGTAGTGAAACAGACAATGCCAGTGAAACTAGAAAATTTGCAAAATTCATTTTGTTCCATAATTATGTAACCCAAGTGTAGCTATCATTATTAAAATTAATGAATGCCATTCATGTTATTCCAGGTATTCTATTTGCAAAGAAATCCTGATCCACACAGTACGACCATTCCTGCGGCACAGAGCCACCTGAGCAAGGAGATTGCTGCAGCCTGTTGTGCGGCTCTCTGCTCTCACCTCAGAGGCCTGAAAGAGATTGGAATAAACAAATTGAGTCTCAGGGTCTCTTTAGAAACTGACAAGGTAAACCAGACTAAAACACGATGCAATTGTGCTTTTCTCAGAAGAACTGTATGTTTTCAATGAGTGTATGTGTGTGTGGGTGTGTTTGTGTAATGTAAAACATGGCTTTACTACTCACTGTAGATTCATAGATTCAAGGTTTCACAGGCACATATTCATGATGCATCCTGTGGTCACCTGAGTATCAAACTAATGAGGATAATGAATAGTTTAATGCTTTGTCCACTTAGTTTTTCCTTTTAGAAAGAATACTTCCCTATTGCCTTCCTGTTCCTTGGTCCTTTATTCTTTCCCCACTTTTTATCTCATATGATGGCTCTGAGTTTCATTGAAATCTTGCATGTAGAGTAGACATGTATAATGTACGTATATGTCACCATATACATCCCTGAGATTTGTTTGCTTTCAGGCATGATTAGTAATCCAAGAACCATAATAGAATCGATGAAAGACCACACGCAACGGGGCAGTCAGTGTGCAAAAGGCAACAAATTGTGCAAATACAAAAAATAAGTAAATAAATAAGTAATAATTATCAAGAAAATCAGATGGAATCCATCCTTGAAATTGAGTGCATTGTGTAAGAACGGTTCAGTGATAGGGGCGCGAGTGAAGTTGAATGAAGTTATCCCCGCAGGTTCACGAGCCTCATGGTTGAGGTGTAGAATCTGTTCCTGAACCTGGTGGTTTAGGTGATCCGAAGCCGAGTGGAGCCAGTGAGATTGCTAGACCTGTTGTGACGATAGGCAAATTGCAGTGGCTCTAGGTTCTTGCTTGGGCAGGAGTTGACCAGCCTCTCGCAGCACTTTGTCACCGTAGAGATGAGTGCCACTGAGCAATAATTGTTGAGGCAGCTCACCCTGCTCTTCTTGGGCACTGGTATGATTGTCCCCCTTTTGAAGTAGATAGGAACCTCCAACTGCAGTAGTGAGATTGAAGATGTCCTTGAACACTCCAGCCAGTTGGTTGGCACAAGTTTTCAGAGCCCTACCAGGTACACCATCAGGGCCTGACACCTTGCACTTTGAAAGATGTTCTGATGTCAGTCTCTGAGGCAGATATCACAGGGGACTGGATACTGCAGGGATTTGCACAGGTGTAGTGGTGTAATTTTACTGTCCCATGCATAAAAAGCATTGAGATTATCTCGGAGTAAAGCATCACTGCCATTCATGATATTAGTCTGTGCTTTGTAGAAAGTAGTGGCCTATAAGCCTTGCCAGAGCTGACATATATCCAATTTCGTCTCAAACTTCAATCCAGGTGTCAGGGGTTATAAAGTGTATAAAGTTATTACTAGAGAGAAAGTTCTTGGGAAATTGAAAGGTCTGAAGGTGAATAAGTCACCTGGACCAGATGGTGTACGCCCCTTGGTTTGAAAGAGGTGGATGAAGCGATTGTGGAGGTATTAGTAATGATCTTTCAAGAATCATTAGTTTTGGGAATGGTTCCAGAAGACTGGAAAATTGTAACTGTCACTCCTCTTTTCAAGACAAGAGAGAGGCAGAAGAAAGGACCAGTTAGTCTGACCTCAGTTAATGTTGGAATCAATTATTCCAGGATGAGGTCTGAGGGTACTTGGAGGCTTTAGTCAGCTTGGTTTCCTCAAGGGAAAATCTTGCCCAACAAATCTGTTGGAATTCTTTGAACGTATAACAAGCAGGATAGACAAAGGAGAATCGATTGATCTGGTGTA
Source organism: Hemitrygon akajei (assembly GCF_048418815.1). NCBI lineage: Eukaryota > Metazoa > Chordata > Chondrichthyes > Myliobatiformes > Dasyatidae > Hemitrygon > Hemitrygon akajei. Next base: position 14,149,824 of record NC_133125.1, on the reverse strand, counting down.
TTTGGATTTTCACAAGGCCTTGACAAGGTTCCACACATGAGGCTGCTTATCAAGCTATGAGCCCATGATAATACAGGAAAGATTCTAGCATGAATAAAGCAGTGGCTGATTGGCAGGAGGCAAAGTGTAGGAATAAAGGGAATCTTTTCTGATTGGCTGCCGGTGACTAGTGGTGTTCCGCAGGGGTCTGTTTTGGAACCAGTACTTTTTACGTTATCTATCAATGATTTGGAATAGGTGGCTTTGTTGCAAAGTTTGCAGATGATATAAAGATAGGTGGACGGATGGGTAGTTTTGAGGAAGTAGAGAGACTACAGAAAGACTTAAACAAATGAGAATGAACAAGGAAGTGGCAGATGGAATACAGTGCCGGCAAGTGTATGGTCATGCACTATGGTAGAAGAAATGAAAGGGTTGACTGTTTTTTAAATGGAAAGAAAATATAAAGCCTGAAGTGCAAAGGGACTTGGGAGTCCTTGTGCAGGATTCCCTAAAGTTTAATTTGCGGATTGAGTCTGTGGTGAGGAAGGCAAATGTGATGTTACCATTCATTTCAAGAGGACTAGAATATAAAAGCGAGGATGTAATGTTGAGACTTTATAAAGCACTGATGAGGCCTCGCTTGGAGTATTGTGAGCAGTTTTTGGCCCCTTTGAAAGGAAGTGCTGAAACTGGAGAGGGTTCAAAGGAGGTTCATGAAAATTATTCCAGGATTGAATGGCTTGTCATATGAAAAGTGTTTGAAGGCTCTGAGCTTGCATGTACAGTTGGCCCTCCTTAACCGCGAGGGATTGGTTCCAGGACCCCTTGTGGCTGCTCAAGTCCCTTATTCAACCTGTCTTAATGCGGTGGATCTTAGGACCCAGCGGTAGAGATCTGAATCTGCAGTGTTTCTGTTCACGAAAATAATCACGATCGCAATTGAAAATAAAGTGGAAATAATAAAGCGATCGGAAAGAGCTGAAACGCCATCGGTCATTGGAAAAGTGTTAGGCTACAGTCGGTCGACGATCGGAACAATTTTAATGGATAAAGTGAGAAAGGCTGTGCCCGGATGAAAGCTACAATTATTACTAAGCAACGCAGTGGTTTAATTATTGGGTTTTGGGTTTTTGATCCTCCACATCAATCTGGCACGGTGGAGAGCGCACTAGGGAGTGGTCTGTCACTGGATCGAACTCAGGAACTTCCCGAGCCCAGCGCTGAAACATACGTTCTTAAGTGTTTTATATGCATAGAAAGGTAAAATATATATCACATACTAAGACAAACATTTGACTACCTGACACTAAATAATACCAGATGTACCTGTTCCGACTTACTGAGTGAGAGAACTTCCGATTTTTTTCGATCCCGATCCACGATAACCTATGCACATCCTCCCGTAAACTTTAAATCATCTCTAGGTTACTTATAATACCTAATACAATGTAAATGCTATGTAAAATAGTTGTTATACTGCACTGTTTAGGGAATAATGACAAGAAAAAAAAGTCTGTACATGCTCAAACAACAAGTGCTGGAAGAGCACTTCCGGGTTATCGCAATTCGCGGTTGGTTGAATTCGCGTATGCAGAATTTGCAGATAAGGAATTCTGTACTGTACTGTACTGGAATTCAGAAGAATGAGGGGTGACTTAATTAAAACCTAGTGAATGGTGAAAGGCCTTAATAGAGTAGATGTAAAAAGGATGTTTCCTATGGTGGGAGAGTCTAAGACCAGAGGACATAACCTCAGAATAGAGGGGCATCCTTTTAGAACGGAGATGAGGAGGAATTTCTTTAGCCGGAGAGTGGTGAATCTGTGGAATTATTTGCCATAGGCAGCTGTGGTGGCCAAGTCTTTATGTATATCTAAGGTTGATAAATTTTTGATCGGTCAGGGCATGTGGGATACGGGGAGAAGGCTGGAGATTGGGTCTGAGAGGAAAATTGGATCCGTCATATGAAATGGCAGAGCAGACTCAATGAGCCAAATTGCCTAATTCTGCTCCTATATCTTATGGAATTGTTTTTTCACCTTTAAAATATCTTGTGTAGGTCGTACCTGGACTTTTTGTATAGCTCTGGATCATTAGTCTTGAATGCCACAGATCAAGCCCTCAACAGACTATGAAATTCTTTGTTTTCAGATATTTATCCATGTCCCTCTTGAACAATGGTAACTGCAGTCCTATCCCTTACCCACCTTGGATAGTTTTGTTAACACCTTCATTCTATGTCAATTTCCTCCTCTGCTGTCATGATAAAAGTGAAATGTTTAAGGGGAGCATTGGGAACTTCTTCCCTTAGAGGACAGTGAAAGTGTGGAACAAACTGCCAGAGGACTTGATGGGTACAGGTTCTGTTTCTATATTAAAGAGAAATTTGAATAGATATGTGGATGGGAAGGGGTTTGGAGAGCTATGGTCTGGGTGAAGGTTGATGAGACTAGGCAGAGTAATAGTTCAGCAAGTACTGCACATGGGCTTGTTTCTGTGTTCTATAACTCTAATAGGCCACACTTAGGTTGGAGGAGCAACACCTCGTATTCCATACGGATAGCCTCCAGCCTGATGCCATGAACATCGATTACTCTACCTTCCAATAATTTCTTCCCCCTCCCCCTTTTCTCATTTTCCATTCCCTGTTCTGGTTCCCTAACAGCTTCCCTTTTTTCTATGGTCCACTGTACTCTCCTATTAGGTTCCTTCTTCAGCCTTTCTCTTCCACCCGTCTCATCTCAGCTTCTTACTTCATACCTCCTCACCCACCCTCCCACCTTCTCCTTCTCCTGGTCTCACCTTCCACCTGCCAGCTTGTTCTCCTTCCCTTCCCCTCACTTTCTTATTTTGGCTGCTAACTCTTCCCAGTTCTGATGAAAGGTCTTGACCCAAAACATTGACTGTTTATTCTCCTCCGTAGGTTTTGCCTAACTTGCTGAGTTCCTCCAGCACTTATTTATTTAGTGTTACAGCGCAAAAGAGGCCCTTCCAGCCCAATGAGCCACACCACCCAGCAACCAATACTACCCTAGTCACGGGACAATTTACAATGTCCAATTAATGTACATCTTTGGACTGTGGGAGGAAACCAGAGAAAACACATGCGATCTCTGTATAAACTTCTTACACACCGTGCTGGAATTAAACTCTAAACTCTGATGCCCCATGCTGTAATAGTATCAGGTTTGTTGCTCAAGATTTCCAGCATCTGCAGAATCTCATGTTTATTCTGTACCTCCTGTTTTTTGATATTTCCTCCAAAAGGTAGAGGTTCTCCACACCTTCCTTGCCTGTCCTCCAAATTCCAAATACCTCTGATTCCCTGTTCCAGGGAAACAACCTGAGCTTCTCAAGCTATCCATTGCTAAAGTACCTCATCATACAGTCATAGAGAATGGAAACTGGCTCCTTGGCCCAAGTGGTCCATGTCGACCAAGGTACCAGCCATCCAAGCTGATCTCATTTGCTGACATTTGGCTCATTATGTCAAAAACCTTTTCCATTTCATGTCCCTGTCAAACTCCCCTTTACGTGCAATAATTTCAGTACCTTTTAGTTAAAAGGTTGGCACACTTCTGTGCTGTGCTGTTTTTTGTTTTTTATCTACAGTACTGTGCAAAAGTCTTAGACACATATAGCTAAGGTGCCTAAGAGTTTTGCACAGTACTGATGCACCAAAAAAAAACAACAAATTTCATAATAGGTGAGTGACGATAAACCCGATTCTGATATGGGTCTGTTGTGGACTGAGAGAGGGAAGGGGGCAGGGAATCATGTTTGGGAAAAGGGACGGGAGAAGTGAGGGTTCGGGAAGCACCAGAGAGACTGTCTGTAGTGATCAAGAAACCAATTGTTTGGTAACTCAGGGTTGAGTGTGTCTGCACCTATGCCATTCTCTTCCCCCCCCCCCCCCCCACCCTGGCACTCTTGCTCTGCCACCTGCCCCAACCTCTCCTGCGGTGCTTCACCAACATCCTTTGCTCCTACCCAGATTTACTAACTCGCCCTCTGCTCCATGTTGACAAATACGGTATTGTACCTCTCTTCTGCATCCTTTGCATCTATTCGTCCAGAAAGGAAGAATGGAAAAGTTTGGATATTTCCATGCACTGTTGATGAATTTATTGCTTTGGCTGTTTGTGGACGGTTTACTTGAGGTTTCACTGGTAATATGGGTAGCAGAAGAAGTTGAAATCAGAAATATTGTTACATTTTGATAGGAAGAATGAGGAGGTGAGGGCAGAATTCCAGCACAGAAGAACGGAGAAGTACGGATGTAAAAGTAATAGGGCAGGCTGCAAAACTGGTTGAAAATGCTGTTCAAAAGTGCCATGGAATACAGCAGCAAAAAGGTTAAGATGAAATCTTTGAAACACACTGGCTGAACCACAAATGAACTATAGCATTCAATTCTGCATAGCACAGGTTCCACCAGTTGGACCTCCTCAAGCAAATCTTCCACAAAGCCAGTTGAATTCAGCATAAAAATACCTTGAGATTTTTGAGTATATGATGCTGGTGTATTTTTGTCTGTTTCGCAGGTTGAATACCAAGTAGGGTCGAGGGGCCTGCTTCTTCCACAACACTATATGAATGATCTGGATAGTGCTTTAATTCCAGTTATTCACAATGGAAACTCCTACACTAGCAGTGGCCCTTTGGAGATGGAGTTATTCTTCTTCATTCTGGAACAACTTATCTGAAGAGGAAAGCATAACCTTCCTGGATCCCGATAGCCTGAAGTAGTATTGAAAAATGCACAAAACTTGCAAACTGCCTGTCTGCTCTGAATTTTCTCAGGGATACAAGGATCAGTCCCTTCAGCAAAATGGCTATGGCCCATCCACAAAACCAGTCTGAGTGTAATGGTGCAATCAATGTCTTTTGAGAATTTCAGTCATGAGATCTCCTGAGTTACAGGAGCCCCCAGTTTGGATATTTGTAGTACCACAATTTCATGTACAAATGGAGACCATGAGGATGTCTGGTGTTGTTGAAATTGTATGTTAAAGCCTTCAGTAATTAATGTCTAATATCTTAACAAAGCGAAGTTGTTGCTGAGGTTGGCAAAAGACTTAGAATAAATTCAACAGTTAACTGGTGCATTTTCAATTAAAGGTAATATTTTTAATATATGTTGTGTAGTAACAGAAAGAAACAACATTATAAATTTTGAATGCAATGGTTTATGCAATTTTTGGTTTATGTGCTGAGATTTGTAATGATACTTTAAGCATTCCTAAATGTCACATCGCCAAAAATTGTTGAAATACAAAAGAAACAAACTCTTGCACAAAGCTTATTTTATAAAACTGAAGTTTGTGTAAAGAAAACATGTAACCACAATCAGAATTTTGATTCTATTTTATTAGGGCTGCTAAAGTTATCTAAGGTAATTATTAAAAAGTGAGGAGCACAAGCATATGCAAATTTTTAATCCAAGTCCTGGTGGATGGGATGTCAGAGTGTTTAACAGCCCTCCAAACACTGAATGTTCTATATATGAAAAATCAGTTCTACTTTTGATAATGTTTTCATCGGAAAAGGGCAAATGTTAATGATTTAAGTAATTTCTTCCTTCATTCCTCCTTCATTTGGTAAAATAATGAGGTTCACTCTGCAGTAGTTTTCAGTTAACGAAAAGAGATTTACCAATAATGTCCTTCTTGATTCGTCAGGCTTCTTTCTTGAGGTATGAACCATTCAAGAAGTCAAAATAGGAATGCTGAGGCAAATTATGTTCTCTGGCATATTTCATAATTCTGATATTTGTGAAGATCTGACCCTGTTAAAAGATTTATTTATGCTTTTGAATAACCTTTCTCTATAGGGACTATTTTTCTTACAAAAGCAACAAATATAAATGTTTTCATAGACTTGTTTACACAAGATTTATACCAATATATCAGCATAATAACAGCATCTCTATGACTGGGGTTTAAAATTTCAGAAATGCTTCAATCATTTGAAATTATCTTTCTTACCATTTTTTATTAAATGTAAAAATTATAATTTCAATTAAGTGTTATATACAAGTTAAATCAAATTAAAGTTTTGAGATTGATAAACAGGTAATATTTAAACTAAAACAATACTTAGGCATGAGGATGCAGAGTCCTTAAGCCTATTATTAATGCTTCACTACAGATAGAAATGTGCAATTTTTCTACTATAGGACCTGTGGATCTATTCCAATTTGCATCTATGAAAAGTGTTAAATTATGTATAATTTACCTAATTTCATATAAGCTTTGTATAAAATAACATGTATGTAGAATTACTAATTCCTATTTTGCCAGGTGTAATGTTTGGCTTTTTACTGAAACATGGTAATAGATGCGTCGGCACTTCGCCTTCGGACCTCTTCAAAGTCAAAGTCAATTGTGCTGCTGATATGTACGTATATGCATTGGGCAGCATTTTTCTAAAACAGTCAAGCTGGAGTCTCCTTAAATGTAAAGGGTTTAAAATACATTGACCTCAAGCTTGTAAATGGGAAACTATTAATTTCCTACATATTTTTATTTATATGTATCATTGTATATTTATGATGAAAATAAATCACTGAAAAATTAAACAATGTTATTCAGTCATTGTTATTGTGGTATTAAAGTGGATAAGAACAAAAGCAATAGAAGAGAACATTTGTAAACTGGGACTGAGAAAGATCAGTACTGTGTCTTTTGGAGGCGAGGGGGATGCTGTGATGCAACTAGTCAGAATGTTGTCCATGGTACATCTATATAGGGTGGTCAGAACTGCTCAACACATCACTGGCCTACTCACCACCAATGATACCTATGGTGCCTATAAAAAGTATTCACCCCCCCCCCCTTTAGAAGTCATCATATTTTATTGTTTTACAACATTGAATCACAGTGGATTTATTTGGGCTTTTTGACACTGATCAAGAGAAAAAGACTCATGTCAAAGTGAAAACAAACCTACAGCAACTCTGGAGGAGTTATAAGAGTGGCAAAGAGAAAGCCACTGTTGAAAAAAACTCATATGAAATCCTGGCTGGAGTTTGCCAGAAGGCATGTGGGAGACTCTGAAGTCAGCTGGAAGAAGGTTCTATGGTATGATGAAACCAAAATTGAGCCTTCTGGCCAGCTTAAATGCTATGTTTAGCATAAGCCAAACACTGCACATCATCAAAAACATCATGCTGTAGGGATCCTACACTGCATCAGGCCCTGGAAGGCTTGTGAAGGTAGAGGGTCAAATGAATGCAGCAAAATACAGGGAAATCCTGGAAGAAAACCTGATGCAGTCTGCAAGAGAACTGTGACTTGGGAAATGATTTGTTTTCCAGCAAGACAATGACCTCAAGCATAAAGCCAAAGCTACATAGGAGTTGCTTAAAAAGAAGCCTGGATGACCAAGTCAGAGTGCAGACCTCAATCCAATTGAGAATTTGTGGCTGGGCTTGAAAAGGGTATTCACTCGCAATCCCCATGCAATCTGACAGAGCTTGAGCAGTCTTGTAAAGTACGAGGAAAAATAGCAGTGTCCAAATGTGCAAAGCTGGTAAAGAGCTATCCATAGAGACTCAAGGCTGTAATTGCTGCCAAAGGTGCATCTACTAAATACTGACTTGAAGGGGGTGAGTAATCATGCAATTATTTTGTTTTATATTTAGAATTAATTTAGATCACTTTGTAGAGATCTGTTTTCACTTTGACATGAAGAATTCTTTTCAGGTGATCAGTGTCAAAAAGAGCCAAATTAAATCTACTGATTCAATGTTGTAAAATAATAAAACATGAAAACTTCCAAGGTGGTGAAAACGTTCTATAAGCACTATATATTATCTATTTGATGTATTTATATTTGTGTGTGTTTTAATTATTGTGTTCTTAAGCTTTTGTGTTTATTTATAAGCTGCTTTGGATCCAGAGTAACATAATTTTGTTCTCCTTTACTCTTGTGCACTGAAAGTGGTATTAAACAATCTTGAATCTGTAGAAATTTTGTGTAGTCTTTGGTGACATACGAAATTTCCTCAAATATCAACTCTTTAAAAAATTCCTAGTAGTTAAAAATACAGAAGCTAGCATTACAGCTAAGGAAAGAGGCTAGGAGATAAGTGGGTTGCCATAGAGCATGATATGGTGTGTATTGGTACACAGCTGGTTTGGCAGCATCTGTGCAGGAAGATGGACTGTCAATGTTTTGGGCTGAAACCCTTCATCTTGTTAGTACATTGATGTGTCTATTCGCGACTTATACCACTGCTATTTTGATGCCAGATGCCGGTTAAAGCAATAACAATTCGTATTCCTGCTTGGTGACCTCCACCCTGACGGCATCAACATCAATGTCTCTATCTTTGGGTAACCATTTCCCTAAACCCTCCCCCCCCCAAATGTTTACCTGTGCCCCCCTCACCACTCCTCTTTCTCCCTTCCCTTTATTCCATGGCTCAATGGCTCTAATACCAGATTCTATCTTCTCCAGGCCGTTGCCTTCCCCACCATCACTTCCAGTTTCTGGCATCATCCTTCACCGCTCGCTAGCCGTTCCCTCGCCAGGACTCACTTGTCACCCGCCAGTCCCTCTTCCCTCAGCCCGCCAACACCACCTTCCCAGTGCAGATGAAGGGTCTCGGCTGAAGAGCCCCACAGATGCTGGTGTCTCCGCTGTCTGCCGCGCAGGGACGGCTCCGGATAAACCGGGTCACCGGTAGAGGCAGCAGAAGGCGCCGGGAACAGAGAGAACATGGAAACCGATGCAGGTTGTGTTGATCTCGGGGGGACGGGGCTCGAAGTCCCTTGGAAGGAAGGGGGGAGGGTAGGAGGCCGCAGCGCAGGGGGACGAGGGACGGTGTGAACTCGAAAGCAGAGAGAGGGAGTGGTGCGAGTCAGTAATCGGCAGCGCGGAGCGAGTCTTTAGTCAGCAGGCCGCAGACAGAGCTCTCCGGAGGGAATAGTCAGTGGCCAGGACTCTCGTCCAAACCCCACACAACCTACGCTGCCCCTCCACCGGTGATGGTCTATGTGTCCTAGACCCTTTCCCCCTGGCGGTGGTCACTGCATCCTAGACCCACCTTCCCCTGGTCAGTGTGTTGTGGGACTCACCAATTCCTGCCCAGAGCCAAGGTGAATGGATCCCCCGCTGAACAGAAGCCCAGCGAATGTTTTTAAATGGGTTAATGCATTTCTGTTTGAACTCGATTAGAGATTACCTCAAAAACATCTGTAATCCTTTCCACTAATGACCCTTGTGAATATCTCAGCGGTTCCCTTTAACGTGGGTATGGAACCCATTCTGTGTTTGAAAGATCAGTGCAAACAGCATTATGAAGGACCCCAGGCACCCCTCATATAAACTCTTCTCCCTCCTGCCGTCTGGGAAAAGGCACCGAAGCATTCAGGCTCTCACGACCAGACTATGTAGCACTTTCTTCCCCCAAGCTATCAGACTCCTCAATACCCAGAGCCTGGACTGACTCCTTACTGCCCTATTGTCTTGTTTATTATTTATTGTAATGCCTGCACTGTTTTGTGCACTTTATGCAGTCCTGGGTAGGTCTGTAGTCTAGTGTAGTTTTATTCTGTGTTTTTTTTTTTACATAGTTCAGTCTAGTTTTTGTACTGTGTCATGTAACACCATGGTCCTGAAAAAATGTTGTCTCATTTTTACTATGTACTGTACCAGCAGTTATGGTCGAAATGACAATAAAAGTGACTTGATTTGACTTGAAATGTATTTTCCCCAATGGTAACAACCCTAAAACTGTTCTATTGGTTAGGTGGAGGAGAAGATGCAGTGGAGTACTTCTTTAAGAAAAGAAGAATACACTCAAAGGATGCCCTGGAAATCATTTGGTATCACGCTGCGAACAGAAAAGCTCGAATGAAAGAAGCACTGAACAGTAAGATATTATAATGACAGCAGGGATGCAATCATCTGTGTGTAAAGGAAAAGGTGTAGAAAGTAAATATCTAGGTAGAACAAACTATGCCAGAAATTCAAGAGTGTCAGCGGGCAGAAGTGTGTGTAGTTGTTATTACTAAGGACAAGGTGCATGGGGAGCTGAAAGGTTTGAAGCTAGATAAGTCACTTAGATCAGTTGGTCTAGGTGCTGAAAGGGGTGGCTGAAGGGATTGTGGAGGTATGAATAATGGTCTTTCTAAAATCACTAGATACTGGAATGGTATCTAGAAAACTGCAAATGTCACTCAACTCCTCAAGAAGGAAAGGAGGCAGAAGAAAGGAATTATCGGCCAGTTAGCCTGACCTCTGTGGTTGGGAAGATGTTGGAATCCATTATGAAGGATGAGGTTTCAGAGTACTTGGAGGCAATGATAAAATAGGCCAAAATCAGCATAGTAGCCTTAGAGGAGAAATCTTTTCTAACAAATCTGTTGGAATTCTTTGAGGAAATAGCTAACAGGATAGACAAAGGAGTATTGGTTGAAGTTGTATACTTGGATTTTCAGAAGGCCTTTGACAAGGTCCCCTACATGGGGCTGCTTGTTCTTGCAGAATTGTGGTTCCAGGACACCATCTATGCATCATCAATCTACGGGCCATGTTCCTGGCCTATCTTCAGGAACAGTTGTTGCTAAACAGCGATCGGGCTCCTGGACTGGGGTGGATCGCTTCACTTGCCTCAACACTGAACTGACTCTGTGGCCTGTAGACTCTGCAGCTATGTTCTCAGTATTATATGTTCAGTTTTTTATTATTTGAGTGATATTTCCTCTTTTGCACATCGGGTATTTATTGGTCTTTATTATGTGTGGTTTTTTTTATCGATTCTGTTGTATTTCTTTATTTTTTGCTGTGGCTGCCCGCAAGAAAATGAATCTCTGGGTTGTATATGGTATACATACTTTGATAATAAATTTATTTTGAACTTTGAAATGGACTGAGAGATAAAACATTGCATGTGCTGGAAATCTGAAGTAAAAAAACAAAGTGCCAGAAGCACTCAGCAAGTCAGGCAGCATCTGCGGAGAGATAAACAGGGGACTCTGATTTTACTTAAAGGAGACGGTATGTCAGCCTTTATTGTAAGTGGATTGGAGGCCAAAATTACAAAACATCTTCACTAAACATTGGTAGACTTCATTTCTATTCTTCACCAAAGAAGGGAGTATGATGCAAATTCAATGGATTAATTTCTAGAATAGAGAATTGTCGACTGAAGAGAGATTGAGTCAAACTGACCAATATGTAAATACGTACACTTGTCTGAATGCCCTGCCAGTCCCTCCCCACTCCCCAACTCACAGACACACTCTCATCCTGCACTGGTCACTTTGCATCTTTTATTGTTGCTGTTTCACATATTTACACAGCTGCTTTTTTTTATTATAATGGTGCCAGTAACATTATACTGTCTTACTTAATCATGCACCTCACACTCTGTCAACCTGTCAATCTTCAGGCCATGCAACTCAGGGACGTGCTAATATTACTTGGGAACTGTATGTGCTGTGTTTGACTATATGTAGTGTGTTTTGCACCTTGGCCCCAGAGGAACAATTTTATTTACATGACAGTAAGCCTGAATTATATTGACTGGGTTTAGAAGGATACAAGATGATACCATTGAAATGAGAGAGACTGACTCTCATGCCGGCAGGCTGATTTTCCTCGCTAGAGGACTGGAACGGATAGGGTGGAATATCAGAATAAGTAGTTGACCATTTAGTACTAGAAAGAGGAAAATATCATTACACGGTGATGTTTACATCTTTATAATTCTCTACTCGTTCATTTGTTGTGTGTCATGGGCAATCATGGTTTTTCCATGATTGTTCTTGGCAATTTTTTCTACAGAAATGGTTTGCCATTGCCTTCTGGGCAGTGTCTTTACAAGATGGGTGACCTCAGCTATTATGAATACTGTTCAGAGATTGACCGCCTGGTGTTAGTGGTCACATAAACAGGACGTGTTCTACACCAGCTGATCATACGATCATCACAACCTGCTCCCATGACTTCATGTGACTCTGATCGAGGAGTTCAGCAGGTACTACACCTTGCCCAAGGATAGCCTTCAGGCTAGCAAGGGAAGGAGAGCCTTGCACCCCTTTGGTAGAAATGTATCTCCACCCCGCCACCCGAACTCTCTGTTACAGAGGGATTTAGATATTTGATGTTGCGGTGTTCACCAAGTTTGATAATTAGCTTTCAGATATTTCATCACCAGTTGAGGTGACATCCTCTGTGTGCAGTTGTTGGTGTTTCTCTCTGGGAGCGCTTGCATTTATATAGAACCCCATTCGCTTGTCTTGATGGTGATCGGCTACCCCTACAGTTGACTTCTGAATTCTATTGGCTAGCGTTTCTTTGGCTCTTAGGGGTTCGTTGGTGCTGTCTTATTTCGATTTAGATGTGTTAAATTATGGTAGACGTAAAAGGAGGCAAGATACCAGCTGGCTGATGGAACTTAAGGCATAGTTTATGCATTAGTGGGAGGTCACACATTCTGCTGTTTCGGACTGGAAGTTTTTCATAGGCATAGATATCAACTGGAATTTCAGTCCTGAGGCTGACAGTTTACCTTACAAGTATTACAACTGAATCGCAAACGGAAGTCCCAGACCACTGAGTTGGTAATGACTCTCCACTGTCAGAATTTCATTAAGTTCCAGAAGCAGACTGAATTTCCACAGAATTCTTAGCCTCTTGGCTGGGAAATGTATTCCTTCAGTGTCCCATTACTTCCCCAGAGAGAAAGGGGTAAAATGGAGTAACATTCAATGATTAAAGATTAACTTTTGTTAGTTGTGTGTACAATGAAGCATACACTGAACTGTGTCATTTTCATCAACAGCCAGTACTGTGCTTCCGGTACCAACACAGCATGCCCATAACCCACTAACCCTGACTAGGCTGCCTTTTGGAATATGGGAGGAAACCCACACTGTCACGGGGGAAACGTATAAGCTCCTTACAGACAGTGGTGGGAATTGAACCTTGATTTTCTGATCACTCCTCCAAGAGGACCACAACATGATCATCGGGTTTGGAGGCTTGTGGGCCTCAATGACCCAGAGAGCTATGTTGGTCGGAGTCAGGGTGTTACGCTTTGGCTCTTGGTAGGGTCACCCATGCCAAACAGGTCAAAGGGTAGAGGCCAGACTAAGAGTGTCCACCAGTCCTCCAGGTTCAGGGGTTCAGTTCAGGGCTAACAACCCTGACGGGTCAAACAAATCGTCGCGGGTACAGCAATGAAGAATCCTTCTACATCGGAGTGTGACGGTATTCCTGAGTCTCCACCTGAGACATGCATGACTGACAGTAGTGAAAACCGAGAGGAAGCTACTGATGTGATGAAGGAAGCCCTGAACACCGCCGGAGATGGAGGACCTTCATTGCTGCCCTAAACGCCAGTGGTGTAATGCGCAGTAATTAAGTTTCTGATCACTGGTGCTTAAAGCATTTTTAGGGCAACTTTCTACTTCTGGTCTGAAAGACACTACATTGCACATTAGTTTACTGATAGGTGGAAGCTGGCTTACCTGTAACGTTTGGGTAGGTCCTCATTACATTCAAAGATGATTTAACAGGCCAGTGATCTAATGTTCTTGGAAGTGAAATGAAATTTGTGCTTTGCAATGAAGAACAGAAACATTAGATGACCATCACTAACAGATCCTTATTTTTACATTAACATAGGTGATGCACACATGATCGAAGCAGATGTTGTTTTTGGAAGCCAAGGGCCAATTATGGCCCATCCTCCTGAAACCGACAGCGACAACACATTGCAAAACTGGTTGAATGAGGTGCTACAGTCAGATAAAGGCATCAAGCTGGATTTTAAGAGGTACAACCACCAAAAAGGTCCATATTATTTAAATCTCGACTAAGCTTGCAGCGGGACTGCCGTTAAGGCACTCAGTTGCTGCAGCCTCTCTGGGCCCAAACAAAGGTGTAGTTGTTCGTCCTTTGCATCTTTTGTGCGACCACAAGGCACTGCTGGATATTGAGAACAACTGCTGTAGGTTTGTCCTACTAGTGAGTTGCTTGGTAGTGCTGGAGCTGGGCTTGTTGCTACTGAGTTACTGCCGACTTCAGCCACTCAAGGAGGGAAAACTAGGGGGCATAGCCTCAAGATTCGGGGGGTGGGGTAGATTTAGGACACATGAGGAGGAACTGCTTTTCCCAGAGAGTGGTGAACCTGTGGAATTCTCTGCCCGTTGAAGCAGTGGAGGCTACCTTAGTAAATATATTTAAGACAAGGTTGGATAGATTTTTGCACAGTAGGGGAATTAAGGGCTATGGGGAAAAGGCAGGTAGGTGGAGATGAGTCCATGGCCAGATTAACCACGATCTTATTGAATGGCGGAGCAGGCTCAACGGGCTAGATGGCGTACTCCTGGTCCTATTTCTTATGTTCTTATTAAAGGCATGAGTGGCAATGCGCAGAGACGGTCCTCGGTCCAACAATTGATGGAAATAATTGTCTTGGGGCATTTTCTTGTGATTACATGACCCTGTTAGATGTTGTAAATGTAGAATACTGCAAGTCTGGTTAACCGATTTACTGACGAGACCGATGGCGTGGGAGCTGTGTGGCTTCGGTTGTTCTGCAGACCAGGCCCTCATGCCGTGGGGGGTTGCCTGTTGCAGCCGCCCAGGGAAGGAGATGCCAGGGCTGGTGTGGGAGTGACATGGACTCCATGCTAGGTTGGGGCTGGCCCTCCTGTTAGTGCTGCCCTCTAGTGGTCACTCAGTGGAAGACAAGTTGGATTGCATTTGACTGCGGCTGCACTAGCACATGACTGCTGCACCATCAGTCTACACACAATGAGACTCAGAGACCTGGGCTGTTGTTTTTCTGCCATCATAACTGTATGTGTTATATGTGCTGTGTGTGACTATGTACTGCGCTTTGCATCTTGACCCTGAGGAATGTTCTTTCTCGTGTATGGTGACTGACAATTAAACTTCAACTTCAACTTGAACTTTAATGTAGACTGACTATAAAAATGGACTGGAAAATGTTAGATAGGATTTAATGGAGACCAGTGTGAGGTGTTGCACTTTCCAAGGACAAACCAGGGTAGGACACACGGTGAGCGGGAGGATACAAGAGAGTGTGGTTGAACAGAGGGAACTGGGAATGGGCAAATTCATAATTCTTTGAAAGTGGTGTGACGGGTAGATATTTTTGAATTGAATTAACTTTATTACTTACACTCTTCATGTACATGAGGAGTAAAAATCTTTATGTTACGTCTCCGTCTAAATGTGCAACGTGCAATCATAGTAATTTATAATAAATAGAACAGTCAATGTAATATAGAGTGCACTCAAGTCAGTGTGAGTTCATCAGTCTGATTACCTGGTGGAAGAAGCTGTCCCGGAGCCTGTTGGTCCTGGCTTTTATGCTGCCGTACCATTTCCCGGATGGTAACAGCTGGAATAGATTGTGGTTGAGATAGCTTGGGTCCCCAGTGATCCTATGGGCCCTTTTTACACACCTGTCCTTGTAAATGTCCTGAATCATGGGAAGTTCACAACTACAGATGCACTGGGCTGTCCGCACCACTCTCTGCAGAGTCCTGCGATTGAGGGAGGTACAGTTCCCATACCAGGCAGTGATACAGCCAGTCAGGATGCTCTCAATTGTGCCCCTATAAAACGTTCTTAGGATTCTTAAGTGATGTCAGGGTTAAGTTTTTTACTCAGAAAGTGGTGAGTGCGTGGAATGGGCTGCTGGCAACGGTGGTGGAGGCGGATACAATAGGGTCTTTTAAGAGACTTTTGGATAGGTACATGGAGCTTAGAAAAATAGAGGGCTATAGGTAAGCATATTAATTTCTAAGGTAGGGCCATGTTCAGCACAACTTTCTGGGGGCCCATACCAAACCTTCTGGTGCTTAGGGTTTCATAAATCAAAGAATTGAGTACAGGAGATGGGATTTATGTTGAAGTTGTACAGAGCGTTGGTGAGGCTCAGTTTATCCTCGCCGTGGAATCTGTGTGTTCTCACTGGGTCCTCTGGTTTCCTCCTATAATCCAAAGATGTACTGGATAGGTTAACTGGTAACTGTTTCTTGTCCTGTGATTATGTTAGGGTTTATCGGGTTGCGGGGGTAGCATGGCTGGTAGGGCCAGAAGGGCCTAATACGTGCTGCATCACCAAATACATAAATAAGTAGGTTAAAGGCAAAATATTTCAGGAGAACACAAGGGGGAATCCCTTCACCCAGAGGCTGGTGAGAGTGTGGATCGAGCTGCCAGCGGAAGTGGTAGATGTGGGTTCGATTTCACCATTTAGGAGAAAGTTGGATGGGTACATGGATGCCAAGTGGATGGAGAGCTATAGTCTGGGTGCAGGTCAATGGGACTCGGCAGGTTAGTAGTTCAGCGTAGACAAGATGGGCCAAAGGGCCTGGTGTGCTCTTTTCACTCTGTTTGTTGGGAGCTTGGTTTTGATAACTATTGAATGAATGCTGATCAGTTCAATTGGTGGTTAGCAATGAGGTGCAATTTTAAATAGTGCTTTAATGAGCCATAGAGAGGATCCAGTGATGGGACATTTAATAAGTCAAAAGATAGATAGATAGATAGATACTTTATTCATCCCCATGGGGAAATTCAACTTTTTTCCAATGTCCCATACACTTGTTGTAGCAAAGCTAATTACATACAATACGTAACTCAGTAAAAAATATGATATGCATCTAAATCACTATCTCAAAAAGCATTAATAATAGCTTTTAAAAAGTTCTTAAGTCCTGGCGGTAGAATTGTAAAGCCTAATGGCATTGGGGAGTATTGACCTCTTCATCCTGTCTGAGGAGCATTGCATCGATAGTAACCTGTCACTGAAACTGCTTCTCTGTCTCTGGATGGTGCTATGTAGAAGATGTTCAGGGTTTTCCATAATTGACCGTAGCCTACTCAGCGCCCTTCGCTCCGCTACCGATGTTAAACTCTCCAGTACTTTGCCCACGACAGAGCCCGCCTTCCTTACCAGCTTATTAAGACGTGAGGCGTCCCTCTTCTTAATGCTTCCTCCCCAACACGCCACCACAAAGAAGAGGGCGCTCTCCACAACTGACCTATAGAACATCTTCAGCATCTCACTACAGACATTGAATGACGCCAACCTTCTTAGGAAGTACAGTCGACTCTGTGCCTTCCTGCACAAGGCATCTGTGTTGGCAGTCCAGTCTAGCTTCTCGTCTAACTGTACTCCCAGATACTTGTAGGTCTTAACCTGCTCCACACATTCTCCATTAATGATCACTGGCTCCATATGAGGCCTAGATCTCCTAAAGTCCACCACCATCTCCTTGGTCTTGGTGATATTGAGACGCAGGTAGTTTGAGTTGCACCATATCACAAAGTCCTGTATCAGTTTCCTATACTCCTCCTCCTGTCCATTCCTGACACACCCCACTATGGCCGTGTCATCAGCGAACTTCTGCACATGGCAGGACTCCGAGTTATATTGGAAGTCTGATGTGTACAGGGTGAACAGCTATCAAAGGAAGTGAGGGAGTAGTGATATAGGATAGTGAGAGAGAACTGAAGATCACAGTCTGACAGAAAAAGGACAGCTTCGATAAGCAAGGTTATGCAGCAGAAAATAAACTGGACTAAGTAAAAACTGTAGAAATTCAAAGCTTAAAGCTCTCTAAGTGAATGCACACTCATAACACAGATAGTAACAGAGGTGTATGACCTAACAGCTACAACACAGACATAGTTTCTTTGCGTAGACACCACAGACTTTGACAAGCACTATAGATGCACAGTGGAAAGTATTGTGTGCAGTATCTTGGCCTGGTATGGAAATACCAATGCCCAGGAATGGAGAAGTCTATGGAAAGTGGGTGGATACAGCCCAGTCCATCACAGGCACATCTACAAGCAGCATCCATACATCTATAATAGTTTTTGAGTGTTTTAGTTGGACAAACCAAACTTCTTGAAACTCCTAGTGAAATTTAGCCGCTGTCTTACCTTCTTTATAGCTACATCGATATGTTGCGACCAGGTTAGATCCTCAGAGATCTTGACACCCAAATTGCTCACTCTCTCCACTTCTGATCCCTCTGTGAGGATTGGTTCGTGTTCCCACATCTTGCCCTTCCTGAAGTCCACAATCAGCTCTTTCATCTTACTAATATTGAGTGCAAGGTTTTGCTGTGACACCGCTCAGCTAGCTGGTATATCTCGCCCCTGTATGCCCTCTCGTCTCCATCTGAGATTCTACCAATCATCAGTAGATTGTATCCCATCAGCAAATTTATAGATGGCATTTGAGCTATACCTAGCCACAGAGTCATGGGCATGGAGGGAGTAGAGTAATGGACTAAACACACACCCCTGAGGTGCACCAATGTTGATCGTCAGCGAGGAGGAGATATTATCATTAATCCGCACAGATTGTGGTCTTCTGGTTAGGAAGTCGAGGATCCAATTGCTGAGGGAGGTACAGAGGCCCAGGTTCTGTAACTTCTCAATCAGGACTGTGGGAATAATAGTCAACGAACAGAATCCTGACATAGGTGTTTACATTGTTCAGGTAGTCTAAGGCCATGTGAAGAGCCATTGGGATTGCGTCTGCCATAGACCTATTGTGGTGATAGGTAAATTGCAGTGGGTCCAGGTCCTTGCTGAGGCAGGAGTTCATTCTAGTTATGACCAACCCTCAAAGCACTTCATCACCATAGATGTGAATGTTACTGGGCAATAGCCATTAAAGCAGCTTACACTGCTTTTCTTACGTAGGTGTATAATTGTTGCCTTTTTGAAGCAGGTGGGAACTTCCAACCGTAGCAGTGAGAGGTAGAAAATGGGAAAGGGGGAAGACACCAGAATCAGTAGTGAAATGGATGCAGTGGATGGTGTTGTGGAATTGCTTTGGGTGGAAATAGTGAATAGCAAGTGAAAGGTGGGTGTGGGAAGAGTCTATAAGTTGCTAAGGCATTGCTTCTTGACAAGCCAAAGAGTATCAAAGGCAGGTAAATAGCGAACAGTAGTTATCTCAGCCAACATTAGCTACAATTTTATTAGACTAATTTATGTTATGTCTACGTTTGTGTAAAATGAAACCACTTTGTATTAATATGCAATATGTTGTTATTTTTGAAGTTTATTAAAATCAATACTTTATTATATTTGAAGTTTATCAGCGGTGGAACCAGCTATGAAAATGTTACTGTCAATGAAACACTGTCTCACCCGTCCAGTCTGGATCAATGCGGATGTGCTCCCTGGACCAGGTGGGAATGGTTCAGAAAGAATCGCGAGTGAGTTTCTGCACATAGTGACTTCACACTTGACAGATGTAACCCTGTCCCTGGGATGGACAACCACCTTGCCAGTTGTTCAAAATCAAGGTAAACTTTGTGAAGGGTTATACCAATAATTTCACGCAGATAAATCCACAGATCAAGCCTCTGTCAGAATCGGAATCAGGTTTATTGTCACTGATGTTAGTCGCAAAATTTGTTGTTTTGTGGCAGCAGCGTAGTGCAGGTATGTACTGCATAATTTACTGTAAGTTATGATAAAACAGTACAAAAGAGGAATAATGAGGTCATGTTCATGGGCCGTTTGGAAATCTGATGGTGGAGGGAAAGAGCTGTTCTTAAAATCCTGAGTGTGGATCTTCAGGCCACTATACCTCCTTCCTGCATCAACATAGCATGCCCACAACGTTCAGCAGAACAACACGTAGCCAGCATACAACTGGTGTAGTGTTTAGTGTGACACCATTACAGCTCAAAGCGTCGTAGTTCAGAGTTCAATTCCGACGCTGTCTGTAAGAAGTTCGTATGGCCTTGCAGTGAGTCCATGCATTTCCTCCCACATTCCAAAGATGTTCTGTTTGGTTGGTTAATTGGTCTTTGTCTTGAATGATTCTGGAGCCATTGGAGCCTGTGATTTGCAGCTTGGAGATTGTTTGGGTGTTTCAGCAATCTGCAATTTCAGAGAGGATTCCGGGTGGCAGAGGCAGCGTGTGGGAACCTCATGGTGAGAGGGCTGTGAGTCAATGTTTGACTCCATTTCACCAATTAAAGCTTTCATTGTTCGCTGATTAAATGATATGGGAGACTGAAATGCCGACTGCCTGCCTTTTTATCTCTGGTGAGATCGCTCTGCACAGAGAGGGGAGGTTGCCTTTTAACACTGGTAAGATTGTTCTGATACAGAGAGGGAGAACCTGTTGCGCAGGTTCTTGGTATTTTGGACTGTGGACTTTTTTTCAGTCTAATAGTGTTTTTTGTATTCTGTGTTTTTCGCCCGATCTTTCTCAGTTTTTCTTTTGTGTGCAATGGGGGGTGGGTTTTGGGGGTCAATGTGCCTGATCATTTTTGTGGGGGGAAGAGGGATTTGGGGGTTGATGTCGTGCTGCCTTTCTTTTTTTTTTGGTTTCATAGCTATTTGAAAAAGAAGAATTTCAGAGTTGTGTACTTTGATAATAAATGAACCTTTGAACCTCCAGCTCCATGACGGGCCTCTGACCGTCAGACCGGGTATTGTAGAGCTCAGAAATGTGATCAGTAATGTACGAATTAGCCAAAGTAAAAAGGGAATGTTTATTGACTGTTGTAGAGATGATTGTGAGGTTAACATGGGGCTTATGTTTATTTACCACGATGACAATGCATGGCTTCAATGTTGTTTTATATATTGGGCATCTCAAACATGTTACCTTTACCAAGTCTCACTTTATTAATCAAACTGTATTCACAGCGAAATATGCAAATGCATCCACACATTTTTCTATAATAAAAACTTCCATTTTCTGTGATTAATCAAAATATTTGCACACGTCCTTGAATGTTTTACTGCAATAAATGTATACATTCATATTTTTAAAGGAAGTGGGTGGTGTATGTTCTGCTCTGATTGTTCTCGTCCAGTCACCAGCTACTGCCTGGAGGGTGTCATATCCCTTTTCTTAAGCTCATCACCCCTACTGGGGCATAGGCTGCTCACCAGAGACCTCTGACCTGGGCCGAAGGCTGATCGGCCCTGTGGCTTCTGCTTTCATATGTCTTCTCGGCGAAGATCCTCCTCCTCCCAAGAGAGACGTCTTTGGAGCTTCTGTTGGCGTTTCTGTAGTTCTGCGTTTTTAACAGGATGGGGTTGTCCAACCGTCCTCCTTTCACAGCCAGCCTTGGGACCGTCCATTGTGGCATTAGGAGGTGTCGAACAGCGTAACTTCGATCTTTGTCTGGGGAAACTTATGCCCAATCTCTTTTGTCCCATGATGATTAAACTTGAATTTTTTAACATCTCCCAAATTGTCTTGTTGAAAACACAGGTAAACATGGCTGTATCTCTTTAGGCTACACCTGGGAGATGGTGAAGGAGATGGAAGAGGTTTGTCGGGCGCTGTGCCAGCCAGTTACATTCCCTGTCAGAGCCGCACTGGTCGCACCCTCCTGGCCTCAGCTACACTGGTTATTACAGCAGTCCGAAAGGTAAAAGGATTCTTCTGCCAGCAGTTGGCTCACTTTGAATGAAACCTATTCTTAGAGTAATAGAGCAATACAGCACAGATACAGGCCCTTCAGCCCACTCAGTCTGAACTGACCATGCTAGCCCACATGGCTAGTCCCAATTTTCTGTCCTTGGCCTGTATCCCTCGAAGCCCCTTCCCTCCATGTGCCTGTCCAAGTGCTTTTAAAATGATACTAGTAAACCTGTCTCAACCACTTCCTCTGGCAGCTCGTTCCAGATACTCACCACCCTCTGCTTGCCTGAAAAACTTTTCTTCTCAGGTTCCTTTTAAATCCTTCCCCTCTCCTCGAACTATGCCCTTGTATACCTAGGTTCTGCTGTTCCATTGCCCTCCCAAGTGCCCCACCATTCACAGTATAAGATTTACACAGGTTTGAGTTTCCAAAATGCATCACCTCACACTTAACTGTATTGAAATCCATTTGCCACCCCTCGGCCCACTTCCCAAACTGATCAAGATCCCCCTGGAATCTACGATAACTTCTGTCACTGTTTCATATTAACTACAAAGGTAGTAATCAAGCCTGGTGCATTCACCTCGAAATCCTGTATATAAATAACGAATTACAAGGATCACAACACTGACCACTGTGGCACATCACTAGTCACTGGTCTCCATTCTGAGAAACAGCCTTCAGCCACCACCAGGACAACAGGTCCTGATGAAGGGTCTGCCCTGAAACATTCACTTCCATAGATACTGCCTGACCTGCTGAGTTCCTCCAACATTTTGTGTGTGATGCTTTGGATTTCCAGCATCTGCAGATTTTCTTGTGTCCAGCCACCACCCTCTGTGATTGGATGGCAGACCAAGTTCGAAGGGACTATGCTCCAGCTTCTGTATTTTATTGATGGAAGGCTATGTGGGAGGGAAGGGTTAGGTTGATCTGAGAGGAGATTAAAGAATCAGCACAACATCTTGGGCCAGGGAGCCTGTACTGATCTATGTTATAATGAGCGTTCATTGTCTGGATGTGTTTCGTTGACGGTTTGACCCTACATCATCACTTTATCCCGAGTGTTTTCTGATGCAGATACAGTCTGACCGTATGGACAGCGAGAGAAGATTCTTACTCCCTCCAGGATATGTCATCCATCAGAGAGGACTTCGACAAATCAAGGATCTACTACGATCTTTTTGAACCTCAAATGAGTGAATTAAGGCATGCAGTAAAGAAGAAGATTACAGACCATGTATAACAGCAAGTTAACACAAAATAGACTTTGCATTTTTGCAGTATTTTTAACATAGTAACATGGAGTAAGACCTTGAACACAGCACAGGAACAGGCCCATCATGTTAAATTAATATGGCTAACTAAACTCCTCTCTTCTACCTACACAATGTCCATATTTTTCCATTTTCCTCACATTTGGCTCCAACATTTGAAGCCCAAGCTCCAGAATCAGGAATAAACAATAAGCGACAGCCCGGTACCCTCAGTCTCCACAAACAAGAGAAAATCTACAGATGCTAGAAGTTGATGTTTCAGCCTAAGAACCTTCATGAGCACTGATGAAGTCTTGGCCTGAAATGTTGACTGTTTACTCTTTTCCATGGATACCGCCTGGCCTGCTGAGTTCCTCTAGCATTTTGTGTGTGACCCTTTGTCTCTTCCTGTTCTCACCAAAGCCTGACCACTCTAACACTGGCTCACTCACACAATGGCCATTCTCATTGCACCTTCCTTCTGTTTATTGTCTCAAAAAAGACTCACTCCGACGAGACCTAATACTTTCAAATTGCTCCTGCCCCCGCAACAATGCTGTTCACTCACTCGCTAATTCAAAAAGTAACTCAAATTCAGATCGATGCTAAGTTAGAAAATATGTCAGGTATAAGGCAGATTTCAAGAAGCATTTTAGAGGAAGTTCCAAAGCTGAAGCATCAACAAGCGATGGTGTGATTAAAACTGGAGACGCACAAGTGACTGAAATGAAGAGTCAGAAAGATTCGAGGGATTGTGGTGATAAGAATACAACAGAAACTACTAGGACAGCTCTCTACAATTGACAGTGTCTTTGAAGAGAATAGTTAGACTCACACATGGAGAATCCCACTCATCACAGCTGCCTTGCTTTATATGAGCGATGATTTTAGATACTGTTACGTACCTGTGACACGTGACAGTGGTACCCTTGTCACGTGACTGGGGTTGAAGTTATACTGGACATGAGGTAATGGTTTTGTGATGGTGGAGTGATGTCATTTTCCCGCCAGTAGAGGTCATGTGACAGGTTTTTTCTACAGGGTATAAAAGGAAGACCCACCCTGTCAGGTGGGGCAGTTCATGGCGGAATTTGCCAAGATGACTTCATGTCACTGCGTGATTTAATGTGATGACGCAGTTTAGTTAAAAATGAAGTTTTATATAATGCCTAAAGTTTAAAAGGTCACTGCCAACAGTTTCTTTGCTGATGGAGAGTGAACAAAAGTTTGGAAGGTAAAGATCGAGGAGAATCGATTTTCGAAGGTGGAAAAGTTCGACCTTGTTTGATCCTCATTCGGAAGGATTTCGTTGACTATTCTCATTGTTAATCCCTGGGTTGACCAGAAAGGATTGAGAATAGTGTGGGAAGAAAGGTCAGTACTTTTAAACCGTTATATTTAATAAAATTCGACGTGGAAAAGTTCGACGCCGGGGGAATCGAAGGACATCGACGTGGAAGAGAATTTACATCACTTTAAAAAAGTCTCTCCTTTTAAAAGTACTGTGAGCTTTTTGAACTTTCGGCATATCGTTCTAAAGAACTGTTTTTTCCCAATACCGCTTTAAAGACTGTTTGGGACTGCAAAGCTATTAAGAACTGTGAATGTGTCGCACAGCAGCTGTTTTCCGGTTACGTTTGGGTTTGTTTACTTTTGAGGGGGTTTGTTTCAGTGTTTAATAAACGTGTTATTTGTTGTTAAACCCTTGCCTATCTCATCTATATTTATTGTTGCCTGAATACGTAACAATACTGGCGTTTTCTCCCATTGATACCCATGCTCTTCAGTTTGCTGGGGTACTTTCATGTCAACAGCCATCCCTCTTATTCTCAAATTCAGCTGTTTGGTCCAGGTTTGGAGCAGATCTATGATCAGATCTGGACAATGATCATTGTGAAAGCCCAAACTGGGTGTCAGTGAGACAACATTCGTTGATTATTCGTTCGATAAACTCTGTGTTGTATGGCATGGGTGATCATGATTTATCCATGATCATGAGTGCTCTTGCAAATTTTTCTACAGAAGTGGCTTACCTTTGCCTTCTGGGCTGTGTCTTTGCAAAGACAGGTGACCCCAGCCATTATCAATATTCTTCAGAGATTGTCTGCCTGGCGTCAGTGGTTGCATAACCAGGGGCTGTGATATGCACCAGCTGCTTATACAACCATCCACCACCCCTTTTCATAGCTTCACATGACTAATCGGAGGGCTAGGCATGTGCTACACCTTGCCCAAGGGTGACGTGCAGGCTAGCAGAGACGAGAAGTGCCTTACCTCTCCTTTGGTCCTGACCCAACCAGCCAGTTTAAAGCACTGTCAAAGACCTAACTTCCATCACTTTGTGAGTAGGGCAGTCATACTCTCATGATTGAGAGAATGATTGCCCCACAAGCATACTATCAGAAGGTTGGATTAGTCCATTAGTTTACAAAATGGACTAATGCAACCTTCTGATAGTATGTTTGTGGGGCAATCATTTTCCTCACTAGTCATTTTCCTCACTGTGAGGTATAAGCCAGCAATGGTACAGGAACACCTGGGCTGGATGCACACCCATACAAGTTACCAGGGTCTTGGGGTCAATACTGAAGTTCAGACCCAAAGATTGATCGGAAGTCCTGAAAGCGAAGCCTGAAACCTGGAGGCTGGAGTGAGTAAGTGTGTGTGTGCGCGCGTGTGTGTGTGTCAGGAAAGGGGCTTCTTTTATTACTTGTGGTGTTCTGTGTGGTTCTTTCAAGCACTGTGGGCATGTTGTGTTGGCACTGGAATGTGTGGCAACACTTACGGGCTGCTTCAGCACATCATTAGGTTGTGTTGGTTGTCAAAGCAAATGGCACATTTTCTGGTATGTCTTGATGTTCGTGTGATAAATAAATGAATCTTCTTGCCCACCCCCTCCCAGTTTCTGATGCTGTGGCCTCTGCTTTATTCAGCATTCTTCCTGAAATAGTCACTCTTTGACTATTTTATTAGGTGCAAGGGTGGAAACCAGTGTGGTCATCTGCTGTTGTGGCCCATCCACTTCAAGGTTCAACATGTGCATTGAGAGATGCTGTTCTGCACACCACTGTTGTAAAGTGAGGTTAAACTAATGGCACCTTTCTGTCAACTCGAACCAGTCTGACCATTCTCCTCTGGCCTCTCACTAACAAGGAATTTCGTCACAGAACTGCTGCTCACTGGATTTTTTTTTTTTCGTACCATTCTCTGTAAATTCTAGAGAAGATGTACATGAATATCCCAGAGCATAAGCAGTTTCTGAGATACTCAAACTACCCTGTCTGGCACCAACAATCACTCCATGGTCAAAGGCACTTGGATCACATTTCTTCCCCAATCTGATGTTTGGTCTGATCAACAACTGAACCTACTGAACAAGTCTGCATGCTTTTATGCATTGAGTTACTACCACACAATTCTCTGGTTAGATATCTGCATTAACAAGCTGGTGTACCTAATAAAGTGGCCACTCAACATTATTCAAAGTTCAAATCTGCAAAAGGACCACAGAGAAAAAGAGTTGGGAAAATTTAACTTTTTATACACTGCCAAAACACACTTTTATCAGGCTGAAGTCACATTCCTTGTGAGTTGTAAGAATATCATTTGCAAAGTTATGCAAAAGTGGGTGGAGTATTTTGGATTTACATCTAAGCTCTTTACATATAAATATGAATGGGACCATCAATTTTAAAGTCATATCACCCATCTGAGGATTGCTTAAATAAATTGCAAAGTGCTACCGTGTAAATTGTAGCCTGCGGAACATTAGTTTTGTGATTGCATATTGTGAGCCTACAATGATGCGAGTTATCTGTATTTACGGTGTTTTATACAGATTTTGAAAGGGTTAAGGAGCTGTCCTGTGGAGGTTTTGAAATGGGCTTTGTTAGAGGAAAAACTAGCCTCTGGTAAATGGGTCATTACCCAATGTCATAGATTCAGAATGACTGGGAAAATATCTAGAGAGGCAATAGGAAGAAATCTTTTCATGCAGGAACTCTTGGGACAAGAAAAAGGTTCCTTGAAAAGGTAAAAACAGGTACACAGATGTTTTAGGATGAAGAACACTGTGTGTATAATTTTTTTTATTTGATGTCTTGGGCAAAGGAGACTGAACAGGACCTTTGACCTATTTGGTAAGAAAACTCTGTACTGTACTGAGAAATCCTGATAAAATTCAGCCTTGGCAAAGTGAAACTTTCTGCAGAGGCTCGTGACCAAACATCCATTAGCAAACATCTGTGCAAAGTTCTACTGACTCACGAGCTAGCCCAAGAAGCCGCACCCAGCATTACGCACAGCCGATGGTCTCCCAGCATCTGCTCTGCTGCTTCATGTGCAGCTTCACTCTGTGGGCTAAAACACCACAAAACAGAAGCTGTGGACACAGCTTAACACATCACGGGAACTAGCCTCCCCTCCATGAACACTTCTCTCTACCTCAGTAAGACAGTCAGCACAAAGACTGCTCCCACCCCAAACGTTCTCTCTTCTCCCCTCTCCCATTGGACAGGAGATACAAAAGCCTTAAAGCATGTCCCACCAGGCACAGGGGCAGCTTTTACCCCACTGTTAACAGATTCTTGATTATTATATGGAACAATTTGTTATAAACCACCTATGTAATTGCAGAGCCTTTGACACTGCAGAATTCAACATGCACTTTAGAACCCTAAAACGATTATATCTTAGAGAATTAATTGGTTAATCTTGCCTGCAGACAACCTGCCCTCCATTTTCAAACTTAGAAACAGTTTTCATTTTTTTTTGTTGACATACAGCACAGAATCGGACTTACAGCCCTTTGAGCCGTTCCACCCAGCAATCTCCCAATTTAATCCTCGCCTAATCATGTGACAATTTACAATGACCAATTAACCTACCAACCAGTATGTCTTTGTAACATGGGAGGAAACCCATGCAGTCACAGGGAAAACGTACAAACTTCTTACAGGCAGCATTGGGAACTGAAACCAGGTGGCCTGTACTGTAAACAGCTGTGCTACCCACTATGCTACCCCGCCGCCCCAACTGTTCATGAACCTGGTTGTGCAAGTCCTGGAGTGTTATATTAAGTAGAGTTAGAAACATCAAGTTTTCCTAATGGGCTTTAAAATACAAAGTAGAAGTTTTAAAAAAATTATAACTGTTCTAATTTTCTGGATGACCGTGTTTTTATGTTTCTGTGTAGCTGCATTACTCTCCACTAACAACTTTATCTCAGAACTATTCATGGAACATGTTACTAACCATGTAAGGCACTCAACAGAATTTCTATCTGGCCATAATTATGAAAGTTTGCTCCTTATTTCTGAAAGTGGAATTTCACTCTCAATTGAAGAAGTTTGAAATATGAACCCAATAATTTGAATTTTACATTTACTGTGTGTTAAATGTGACATTTCATTAAGATGATGGCGCACTCAATTACAGCAGCTTCTACGATGTCAACCAGAGGTGTTATTGTCTTTTTAAAGTGTCTGTTTTACAATGGCAAGGCCCAGCTGGATATGAAGAACTTGAAGTACTGCAGGTCTACCCCATCAGCGAGTTTTTCGTTGGTGGAGAAACTGATGGAGTTGGACTTGGTGCAGATCGTGCTGCTGCCCGCGACAGAGAGGTGTCAGAGGAGTTGGTGCGCGAAGGCAGTATGCAGTCTAACAGCGACTGATCATCTTAGTTGGCTGACTTATAATTGCAAGACCCTGTTGGACATTGTTAATGTGGAATGCTGCAAGTCCGATTCACTGATTTATTGGTGGACGTCATAGCGAGAACTAGGCCTCAAACCACGTTGTCGCCTGTTTACCGCCGCCCAGGAGAAAGGTGTCGGGAGTTGGTGCACTCCATTGGAGGCAGTGCCCAAGCTGGAGTCATTGCTGCTCTCCAGTGTTCGCTCGGTAGAGGACAAGCAGTATTGTGTTTTGGCTGCTGACTGCTGCAACATTCATGGGACTCAGGGACTTGGACTATATATTTTTTTGTGTGTCCGTACTGATACCTTATATGTAACTTATGCTGTGTAAGACTGTTGGTACTGTGTTTTGCACCTTGACTTTGGAGTAATGCTGTTTAGCTGTATTCATCAGTATTCAGGTATAGTTGAATGACAAATGAACTTTGAATTTCTGAGGGATATATGTAGTAATCACAAACAGTGCAGTATTTCTATGGAAATGAGCAATTACCTCTGCAACTGGTATTCAATATACAAAGCATGATTTGAGTAATGAGACTCTCCTGATGATTCACCATAAATTCAGGCATTTTGCTAATTATTTATTTATTTGTTTAGAGATACAGTATGGAACGGACCCTTCCAGCCCAGTGAGCCACCCCACCCTGCAACCCATCTATTTAACATTAACTGAATCACAGGACAGTTTACAATGATCACCTAACCTTCTAACCCATTCATGTCTGGAATGTGGGAGAAAACTGGAACACCCGGAGGAAACACACGCAGTCACAGGGAGAACTTACAAACTCCTTCCAGACACCACCGGAGTTGAACTCGGAACTCCCAAGATGTCCCGGGCACTAACCACTAGCATTGCACTAACCACTATGTTGCCATGGCACCCCATAGTAAATGTGAAATTTCTCCTGCAGTTCTCCTGAAGTTATGGGAAGCCAAATAATTCCAGATATAAATTAGAAATATTAATTGTATCAATTTCCAAACACATCACGGAGGAATTGAATGAAACTACAATGTCTTTTTTCTTCTTCCTTCTCTCAATCAGATTATTCGATCTCATTTTCTGGATCTTCCAAGATATTGTGTATCTTTTCTTGCAACCATTTGAAGGTTTTATCGGCAACACGCTCAAAAAGGTTAACATTAGCTTGGTAATAGTGATACAGACACTTCTGGTTACAGCAGTCATTTAAAACATCCAAGAAGTTGCAGAATGACTTTGCCAGTGAATCCCAGTGATGAGGCTCTGGATATTTTTCTCTGGTGTGTAGGTACAGAAACTACCAAGGAAAGGAAAGGTGAGACACATTTGAACTAGCTTGTAAAGTCAATATAATTAGAAAATATTGACAAAAACTTACCTTCGTAAAAAAGGAGTTGAGAAACGGTTTTGGCTTCCCTTTGTAGCCCTCACACAATTGATCCACAGTCCAATAGTAATTATTGAGAGACTTGAAGATTTTGAAGGCCTTTTTACGGTAGCCACCTTTCCCATCTACTTCACCAAATAAAAAGGCATCGATCCTTGAGAAGGAAGGCCTTTGAGAACAGTAATGGAGAGTTGTAATTTTGCCAGCATTTCCGTCACTTATCAATGACAATAACTCTTGGCCTGTTTTGACAGCGGGACCGCATTCTGTCGTTGCATCAGTAACCCACCCAGAGCAGTGGGCCTTGGCCCAAAGCTGCACACAGTCCAGCACAGTCTTGTTCAATAATTCTCCTCAGCCAATCATCTAATCAGAAATGAGAGATTCTACATACTTCCATCTGGTAAGTGTACTAAATCTACACAATTAGTTTTCATTTTTCTTCTCTGTGTTCTCACCTACCTTTCTGGATTGCTCAAGCAGCCAGTTATTTGCACACAAAGCAGCTGGTATCGGGAGTCAACTCAACATAAGTGTAATACTGGTTTGTTAGTGCTGTGAGTTCTACTGTACATATACAGTACATACAAACAATCTTCTGAAACCTAGAGAACCACAACCTTATCATGGTTTGGAGGCTTGCGTGCCTCAATGACCTGGAGAGCTATGTTGGCTGGAGTCAGGGCTTTGTGCTTTGGCTCTCGGTAGTATCACCTATGCCAAACAGGTCAAAGGGTAGAGGTCAGACTAACAGTGGTCCACTGGTCATCTAGGTTTGGGGGGTTTAGCTCCGGGCTAACAACTCTTGACTAGTAAAACAAAATTGTTATGAAAAAAGCAATGAAGAATCCTACATCTGAGCGCAACAGTATTCCTGAGTCTTCCCCTAGAATTTGCATGACTAACAGTCATAAAAAACCCGAGTTACTAACACAATGAAGGAAACCCTGAACACCAGCAGAGATGGAGGACCTTCATTGCTGCCCTAAATGTCAATGGCGTAACAGGCAGTAGAGAGAGAATCTTCTGAAAACATTTTAATCCAGCAACAATACAATCAGTCAGAGTTTAGAACAGTACAGGCCCTTCAGCCCATCTGTTGACCCTTTAACCTATTCTAAGATCAATCTAGCCTCCCACCAATAGCCCTCAATTTTTCTGTCTAAGACTTGCTTAACTGTCCCTAATGTATCTGGCTCTGCCACCACCTCTGGCAGTGCACTCAATCACTAGTTAGTTTTCATTTTATTTGTTCTGTTATGTTAGTTTGACCAATTTTTGTGTGCTCTCCCCCCCCCCCCCCCCCCCCCACCACCAAATCCTTTTCTGGGCATAATATGAATGTGTTTTTGCTTATGCTTTTGTAAAGTATCTTGTAATAGTTTTCTACATTAAATACCAGTTGTTGATAAGTTATAACTTTTTAAGACAATCTTTTTAAACTACATTAATTTAATGAGTGTTTATATTTGTATGATGTCTCAAGGTGTTTAATCAAATCACCACTTCTATCTGTAACAGACCTGTAACACTGGGTTAATTCAGACAAATTCTCTCTGATGAGACAGCTTATATCTGAAACACAATGATCCTCTGGGCTACTTTCCATGGTTAAATGGACTTGGAAGGAAGACATTACATATTATTTTTACTGAAATCCTTCCAGAAAAATTAAACTACATTGGATACAATAAGCCTGTAGATACACTGTTTTATCCAGGGTCTCAATTAAACAAATATTTAATGCCACAAACACATGACGATCTTGTTTACCTCCAGTGTATTCCCTGACACGTCAAATCTATCCCAAAGCTCTTCACTCGCTCCTGTTGTTCATAGCTCAACCATCTGGACCTGCCATTGAACCAACTTGGGTAAAGCCATTTCACATCCGAGAATGAGAGAGCATTTTCGATACAAAGCACCATATCCACATCTATCCAGTTGATCATCAGAGGCAGAGCTGAAGCTGTTATCTTCTTCTTTCTAACTGTAAACAAGGGTTGGTCATTAATTAGAGTATTGTGAACAATTTTGTGCCCCTTCTCATGAAGTGGCAATGGGGAGGGTCCAGAAGCAGTTCATGAGAATGATCCCAGGAATGAAAAGATTTATGTATGAGGAGCATTTGATGGCTCTGGACCTGCACCACCTGCTGGAGGGGGGGATCTCATTGAAAGGTCTAGAATAGTGGGCGTGCAAAGGATGTTTTCTATGGTAGGAAAATCTAGGTCCAAAGGGCACAGCCCCAGAAGATAAGGACCAGTGTCCATTTCTAAAGTTCCCTTTAGAACAGAGAGAAGGAGGAATGAGCTGGAGGGTAATGAATCTGTGGAACTCATTGTCACAGGCAGCTGTGGAGGCCAAGTCATTGGGTATATTTAAAGTGGAGACTGATGGGTTCTTGATTGGTAAGGGCATTAAAGGTTAAGGGGAGAAGGCTGGAGAAGGATTGAAAGGGATAATAAATCAGCCACGATGGCACAGCAGATTCAATGGACTGAATGGTTAATTCTTCTCCCATGTCGTATGGTCCTATAGTTAAACGAATTGATACACTGGAAAGCTGAAAATTAATTCCATTTCCCTGGGGACAAAATGAAATACTGTAAATGACAATGGTGACTTCCAACAAAAGTGTTTGCCAATATGCAGCAGTGATCAGCCAGCACCACAATTATCTGTGAATATGCCAGAAGCTCATACATGATGGGTCTCCGATACAGAAGCATAGTCTATTTTAAATAAAATCATAGAATTAAAAAGGATGTTTTGCTTTTGACTTGGAACTTTACAGTTCTCAGGACTTGAAGATTTAAATAAGATACAGATAAAGATTGGCTTTATTTGTCACATGTACATCAAAACATACAGTGAAATGCGTCATTTGTGTCAATGACCAACACGGTGCGAGGAGCTAGGAGTTCGACCTGCTTCTGCCCACAACTCTCAAATCCTAATCTGTAAGTCTTTGGAATGTGATCACATGGAGAACATACATCCTCACAGTGCTGGGACATGGAGATCATACATCTTCACAGACAGTGGTGGGACATGGAGATTATACATCTTCACAGACAGTGGTGGGACATGGAGATCATACATCCTCACCGACAGTGGTGGGACATGGAGATCATACATCCTCACAGTGGTGGGACACAGAGAGCATACATCCTTACAGACAGTGGTGGGACATGGAGAACATTCATCCTCACCGACAGTGGTGGGACATGGTGATCATACATCCTCACTGACAGTGGTGGGACATGGAGATCATACATCCTCACCAACAGTGGTGGGACATGGAGATCATACATCCTCACCAACAGTGGTGGGACATGAAGATCATACATCCTCACAGTGGTGGGACACAGAGAGCATACATCCTTACAGACAGTGGTGGGACATGGAGAACATTCATCCTCACCGACAGTGGTGGGACATGGTGATCATACATCCTCACTGACAGTGGTGGGACATGGAGATCATACATCCTCACCAACAGTGGTGGGACATGGAGATCATACATCCTCACCAACAGTGGTGGGACATGAAGATCATACATCCTCACAGTGGTGACACATGGAGAGCATACATCCTCACCGACAGTGGTGGGACATGGAGAACATTCATCCTCACCGACGGTGGGACATGAAGATCATACATCCTCACCAACAGTGGTGGGACATGAAGATCATACATCCTCACAGTGGTGGGACACAGAGAGCATACATCCTTACAGACAGTGGTGGGAATTGAACCTGGGTTGCTCATGCTATAAAATGCTCTGCTAACCACAATACTACAATGCCATCCTCTGAATACTGAACCAATAATTTCAGAAACACAGCTTTTCCTGTTTGTTTCACAGCTGGTGAGTTCTTACAGACGGTTACCAGCCTGAAACATTAACTCTGTTTCTCTCCCTCCACGGATGCTGCCTGATGGCTGGGTATTTGCAGCCTTCAAAAGGAACAGCAAGAGATTGTGATATCAGATGTCATATAAAAAAAAAATTGAAGAGTAGCATTCCCATGTCCTTCCTGATGGTATGGATTTTCCATCTGGGAGGTGATGTGGAATGAATTCTGTTGAGAGCACAAACTGTGGTCAGAAAGCTCTGATGTTTTGGTGAGTGGGTGAGTGATGGGCAGGGCAAATGGACTGCAGGGTCCAGGACGGAGTTCAATTCCTTTACATTTATTGGAGGAGTGCTCATTCGGTGGACAGTATTCCCTCATACTCCAGATCTGTGTCTCTGAGGTAATGCAAAGTCTTTGGAGATGGGTGACAGAACACTAGTCTCCGCTCCGCATGTGTGTCACTGGATTAATGTGGCAGTTCTAAGAGAGCTTCTGCCCAATGGTGACCTCCAGGGTGTCTCAGCAAGGGAAATGTTGGTGGGGGTGGTTATGCTTTCTAGTTGATGTCCAACTCTTGTGTGGTGACAGTGAATGTATAAGAAACAGGAACAGGGACAGGTGCCTGCTCTGCTACGCAGTTATATTGAGGCTGATATTTGAGCTCAGTGCCTCTTCCCTGCACTGACCACATGTCCCTTCCTCCCTCTACTATCTCAAAACATATTCATCTCTACTTGGAAATGCTCAGTGGACAAGTCTCCACAGTGAAAACAAAACCCCCTACGGCTGCAGAAATTCTAAAATTTAAAGAAAACTAAAAATGCTAGA
Organism: Hemitrygon akajei; assembly: GCF_048418815.1. Lineage (NCBI taxonomy): Eukaryota > Metazoa > Chordata > Chondrichthyes > Myliobatiformes > Dasyatidae > Hemitrygon > Hemitrygon akajei. The sequence goes on along the minus strand of NC_133125.1, from coordinate 14,115,406 downwards.
AATACTCTCAAATCCAAACTACATCTGTTGAAGAAAGGTGAAGTTTTCAGGTTGACGTGGGAAGGAAACATAGAACAAAGAAAATTACAGCTCTGTACAGGCCCTTCGGCCCATAGCGCTGTGCTGACCTGTGTTCTCCAACTCCAAAGAAAGCTCCACACACAAAATGCCGGTGGAATGCAGCAGGCCAGGCTGCATCTATAGGGAGAAGTACAGTCGACGTTTTGGGCCGAGACACGTACTTCTCCCTATAGATGCTGCCTGGCCTGCTGCGTTCCATCAGCATTTTGTGTGTGTTGCTTGAATTTCTGGCATCTGCAGATTTCCTCGTGTTTGCCAAAGAAAGCTCATTTAAATTGCTGGATTGGTAGGGACAGGGTGATGTCTCCGCTGGGGTAAACCCAGCATGTCCATGGGGATAAATGTATCCGTTCCCTGAGTGAGTGGGAGCAGTGTCACAACCATGGGTTGTTTTTAAAAGAAAATAATTTTTTTTAAATTAGTATGTGGATTGTAGTTTCTCCGTGTAATCTTGTGTGTCGGCAGTGTTCCTTGGATAGCCTACCTTTTATGTCTGTCTGTTTGTCCTCGGACTGGCTCTGGTTTTTCACTTTGCGTTGTAAGTGTTTCATTTGGGATCATGGGGATTGTTAAACTCTCTTTGTATTTATCACTTTTATTCAATTTGGGGTGACTGAATGAGCACTGGATTTTCAGTGACTTGTGGTTGTTATAGTCGGGGGTTATTGCTTTGTCTGGACAGGCAGGGCTGTCTGTTTCTGAATTCCTGCATGCTCCAGGGTGCATTTCAGACGGGCTTGCCAAACTCCTTTTGCTTGGTTATTGTGGATCCTTGTCTGGTGAAACTCTGACCGAGTTCTTCTGTGTATCCTGATTGAGGATCAGTGTCCAAAAAAAAAAGCCAAATTAAATCCATTGTGATTCAATAAAAGTTAAAAACTTCCAGGGTGGGTGAATACTTTCTATAGGCACTGTGTGTGATCTTGATAAACGTTGCTGGTATGCAGGCTTGGGCGCCAAAGGTTAAACAGAGAATAATTTAAAAGATTAGCCTTACAGTATTTGTCACATGTTCCTGGAAACATACAGTGGAATGCATCGTTTACGTCATCGATCAACTTGAAGTCTTTGAGTTTAGGAATCTGATTTTTCAGGGCTGTCCAGACAACTGAACCACAATCGCAATCACAGTGTCTTCAGGTCGAAGTGTTGGACGCCACATATAAACTATCACACACAGCCTGAGCTCTGAGTCTGAAGCCACTGACTCCGAATGGGTGTAACAGCAGCTAATGGCAGAATCTAGCAGGGAGATACACCATCATCAAACCAAGAGAACTGTTTCAGCTGAATGATGACAACATGTGAAAGGGTGGTTTTTACTCTAACACTGTTTGGATCAGTTCATTTATTTTACTAATGTTCAAACTGATTGGCTAACGTTGTTTAGATAATAAGAGCATCTTGGGGACTAGCCTACGAAGCACTCAGGACGTTTCTAGGGAGTGGTGTCTCAGAAAGGCAGCGTCCATTATTAAAGACCTCCAGCACCCAGGGCATGCCCTTTTCTCACTGTTACCATCAGGTAGGAGATACAGAAGCCTGAAGGCACACACTCAGTGATTCAGGAACTACTTCTTCCCCTCTGCCATCCGATTCCTACATGGACTTTGAAGCTTTGGACACTACCTCACTTTTTTAATATACAGTATTTCTGTTTTTGCACTTTTAAATAATCTATTCAATATACGTAATTAATTTACTTGTTTTTTATTATTATGTTTTATTATATGTATTATTTTTTCTCTCTCTGCTAGATTATGCATTGCATTGAACTGCTGCTGCTAAGTTGACAAATTTCACGTCACATGCCGCTGATAATAAACCTGGTTCTGATTCTGACATAAGAGCAGAGTAAGGCCATCCGGCCCATCGATGTTGCTCCGCCATTCCATCGTGGCTGATTTATTATCCCTCTCGCCCCCATTTTCCTGCCTTCTCCCCTAACCGTGGACACTCTAACTAATCAAGAATCTATCAACTTCCACTTTAACTATACCCAATAACTTGACATCACAACCGTCTGTGCCAAGGAATTCCACAGGTTCACCACCCTCTGGCTAAAGAAATTCCTCCCCATCTCGTTCTAAAGGGGTGTCCTTGTATTTCGAGGCTCTTTTCTCTGGCCCTAAATAATATTAAGTTTTGTACGTTTTTACCTTGAAAGCGATGATTATCTTTGTAGTAAATGTCTTTATATTCCTTTACCAGATTAAACAACCTCATAATGGTTTCATCGTGAGAAAGGCATCTCCACGAACCACCAACATACTCGTCGACTTCAAACGCGTCCAAATGCTCATCAATGGCAGCGACGCGGAATTTGTCCTTCTGGAGAGGGACGAGCACGTCCAGTTCATTCAGTGCCTCCGCCTTGGTTCGGTCCGCAATACTCCCCACCTGGATGAAGTTATTTGCAAACAGCTTGTCCCGGCCGTGGATGAATTCAAGAAGGTCTTTTATCGTGGACTGCAAAGTGTTTTTCACTTCGCGTTTGCCTGACTCTTTCTTGACGTTTGTTCGGTAATATTCTTGCAGAGGCCCCTCGAGTCGCTCCGTCCTCGCAAACACATTCAAATCCATTTTTACGTCAGGGTAACTTGCACTACTTTCGTTCGCAGTCTTTCAGTGCGGCGGTCTGAACTTCTCGACGCGAGCAGAGCTGAACTTCCTGCCCACTGATAACGTGGAAGGAAATACGCTGATAAGGAATTTTCCATTCTGTTGAGCAATTTACTGGTTTGGCTCTCAAGACCATAAACGGAAAAGGAAAACTTCTGTTTATGCCAGAGATAACTGAACTGAAAAGCAGGGAAGATTAATTAAATATTAATATCATAAAAGGCTATTTTTGCGTTAAGAAAGCCCGCCAGAAGTGCAGTGCTGAGAGGGTATCAGAGGTTGACTAAGGGTCTCGGCCCGAGTCTACCGAGTTCATCCAGCATTTTGCGTGCGTAAAAGAAGTCGGACGCTGGGGAGGATATCTGAGTGTAAGCAGGCTGGACTCTTTCTGAAATAACAGGAAGTTGGGGGGCGGTGAGCGGGTACAAATTGCTGAACAATGAAAGAATTTGAAATTGTGTACACAGAAGAGTTTCCTCTTATGACAGGAGATGCCCAGGGAACGAGCAGCGAAGAGTGATGAGCACAGTCTGCAGGAGCTGCCTTTGTGCAAATAAGACAAAGAGAAGCTGCGGTGGTCCGCCTGGTGCCGGGTCCTGCATGCAATTAACATAGAGACCCTTCAGCCCACAATGTTGTGCCGACCTTTTCAACTACTCTGCACAGAGTAACCCTCCCACATAGCCCTCCACTTTTCTTTCATCCATGTGCATCTAAGAGTCTCTTAATGCCCCTAATCTGTCTGCAGCTACCAACGCACCCTCCCCCCCCCCCCCCCCGGCAGTGCAGTCCACACACCCGCACCTCCCAGTGCACGCTGGTCCACACAGCATTCATTTCGCTGGTTTTTTACTTCGTCGTGCCTGGCTGCTTGTAAACGCGCAATGCGATGAACTACGGTATGTTTTGTGAATATGTTAGAACCGCTTGACACCTACATTTGATTCTTGGTCATCTTCATTCTCTTTTGTATCGGAGAGTGGGTAATTCTGGTGTATCATACCTGACAGAAGGGAAACCAAGCCCAGAGACTTTTCATAAATGATCCAGTCATTTTACTTTGGGAGAAGGGTGTGCGCTCTCCCAACTGTGCCCAGAAAACAGGATTCGGCTAAGTGAATACACTCATGAAACACAATTTGACATACCACTGAGATGATCAGGTGTTGTCTAGCATCGTTTTGAGAGTTTTGCTCTGTTTATTGATTGATTTGCCAACCGGCTAACCAGGGAACAAGACTGTCGCCTTTGAGCGAGACAGCGAACGTCCTGATACACCTTCAGGAAATTTTCCTTCAATGGGGAATTACTTCTAGTTTATAACTACAAATGCAAAAACTAACCAAAAGCAAAAAAGTACGGAAAATGTTTTTAAAACATGCAGTGTTTAAAGTTTACATTATAGTTTGATGTAGTTCAACACTTTCGAACCTCAGACCATACATGTTCTGGTTACAGGAAAGGTATAATATTGAGAGTACAGATAAAATTTACAAGGATGTTTCTGGGACTTGAGGGCCTGATGTATAGGGAAAGGTTGAATAGTTTGGAACTTTATTCCCTGAAACATAGGAGAAGTGTGTGTGTGTGTGTGTGTGTGGGGGGGGGGGGGGTGATAGAGGTAGACAAAATGATGAGGGGCAGAGGTAGGATAAAGGCTGAGTTTGCGTGAGATTGGAATTGGAGTGAAAGATGAAATGTTAAAAGGGAACATGAGGGAGGACCTCCACCAGTTTGGAATGAAGTAGTAGATATAGGTTTGATTTCAAATTTTAAGACAAATCTGGGCAGGTACATGGATGGGAGGGGTATGGAGGACTATGGTCCAGGGGCAGCACGATGGGACTCGGTAGACTAGTACCACTAGATAGGCCGAACGGCCTGTTTCGATGTTGTAGTGCTCTATGACCTTATGCAAACAGAATTTGTAAATCTCACACTGAAGGAATTAAGATCAGCATGAAGCTGGGAGCCTTTCTGCGCTGATGGCTCCAGCAAATGACCCATTGTCAGTTTTATAAGGGACTCTGCCCTGTGCCGAACCATACATTCGCGAAAACAACACCCTAGGGTCCCGTTTCGTACACACGATCCCACAGACTGGGGAGAATTGGTCAGAAGGTACATCCATTTGGCAACAAATGCAAAAAGGTACATTTTGTCATAAACGCAAGAGATTTTGCAGAAGCTGGAAATCCGAAGTAAATCCGACACCCTTGGGTATTGTCGGCCCGAATTGTCCACTCTTTATTCCTGTACACTGCTGCCTGACCTGCTGAGCTCCTCCAGCATTTTGTGTGTTGGTTGGAGGTCAAACCTTACCCAATAACATGTAAATACGTCGCAAAGATTCCTTAAAGCTGTGATAGCCGGTGTGGGGTGGGGAGTGCGGTTTAGTGGGGGTAAACTCCCACTGCCTATTAAATGCTCCCAATGGTGTGCGTCTCAAACAGCCTCTGGCGACTGTCCAGTTCCTGGCATTCACCTGCTAGCTACTAACCCCGACGGAACCATTTCCACTAACAGGAGAATGGGCAAAGGCGGGTTACTGGCGCCTTAAAACAGGCCGCGGTGGCCAGACGGGGCTAACCAGCCATGGTTGGCAGCTCATCTAGAAAGAAAAGTCTTATCTTAAATCTCTGCTCTTTGTGGCTATTCCCACTCACGGCGGAGGCTTCAGGAGTAAACCCTGAGAAAAATTCTGGAGCTGGAGCCCCTAAGGCAGTCCTATATTGAGTTCAATGATGACTGGCAACTTCCATGGCGCCGCGAGTGCCAAACTGCATCAGTTTTTGCCGTTCCTTTGGATTCATCCCCTGCGTGGAGAGTGGGAGCCCGCTACACGGGCAACAACTTGTTCTCCACTTCGTTCTGTCCTGGCTTGCGTGTCAACAATGCAGGACGCAACATCCATGATCAACTCTGACCATACTGGGGCCTCTGGACTTCGCAAAAGTCTTAACAATTACAACATCGCTATTTTGTTTTTACATCTTATTTCCTTTAACATTTCTTCAGTCTACCACAAATGTTCTTTAACTTCATTCTACAATACAAATGTTTCTTGCAGTGATTAATTATACCAACATTAAAATAATATGAAACCATATGCTGTTAGTTTATACAAGAGGCTCTGTACAAACCGCGGAATGTGAACAATGGGGAACATTCATTCAATCCCACAGAGAGAGAGACCCAACCGAACAGACAGCACAGGGTTGCCGCCTAAGCGCGAGTGTTGGAACTTCTAGCTTTGATTCAACCTCTGTTGCCTCTTTAGATCAACCTTTCAGGGGCCGTTTATTGATCTGACCTTTATATTCCATTTCCGAGGTATAATCTGCCTCGTTTTGAGCAATTCTGTAGCTGGAAATGGCTATTTGCTGTTTGTCACATTCCCCCAAAAGGATGAGCACTTGTGAATGAGCATGCCCGCGGCACCAAACCTACAGAACGTCGCTTCAGGGGATTGATGAGTGGGAAACCTCGTTTTCTATTCTAACAGAAACACACAGGTGATTAATGCTTTCTCAAGTCTCAGGTATCTTCTGTCGCCTTTCCACCGAGAACGGCGTCACTGTCCAAAGATCTCCTCAAAGTTGGCCAGCTGCTTCATTTGTTCCACCTGGGCCGAGTGCCTCCTCAGCAGGACCTTTTTGCTTTTGATGTTTGTTGCTTTTTGACTGTTCGGGGCGGCTGGTACCCGAGGCTTTGCAGGACCGGAGAGTGCCACCGCGCATTTGTCACTGGTTCCAATATCAGGAACCGGGCGCTGGGAATTCATCTTCAAGGGCGGGAGGTAGCCCGGCCTTGTTTGTGAAACATGGTCTAACAGCAGCGTCCCCGAGCCCCTTCTCTCCAGAATGCCAGCGTGTCTCTTGCCCGCGGTGCCCAGAGAACTAATTCGCAAATTGTCTAGGGAACTTCTGGAACTCGTGACTGCAGACAAAGGCGAAGAGAATATTTTCTTCCTCTCCAGGACTGGCTTGCCTTCGTCAGCCGGCATTTGCTTTAAACGGATTGTGAGTTGTGAGTCGGAATTGTAATGATCAATGCCCAAGTTTCTTCTCTCTACAATGTTCCGTAAACTAGAAACAGAAATTGATGGTATTGGATCTGGATCTGTGTCTGTGTCCACGGGAACGGTGGGATTATGGCACAGGCCGGAGGGAAGAGATTGCGAGTGGATCTCTCCACAGGAGAACTTCCTTGGTGCTGTCAGAGCCGAAGCCCGATTTAAGGACCTTAACAAAGCTGCTGGGTCTTTCACCTCGATACTTTGGTGCCTGGTGAAGACTCTCTGGGGTAAATTCAGGCCGTTGATTTTAAGAGAAAGGCCTTCTTCCATGGTCAGGTTGCGCACATCTTCCGGAAAGGAGGATGTTTTATGCTGGGAGAGGAGCGGTGTGGAAATGGCCAGCCACGGCTCAGAGTGCAGCCGCTGCAGCTGCGGCAGTCTGCCTCCTGGCTGGGGCTGGCCTGAGCTCCGTGTCGGCGAGCCCGGCTCCAAAGAACCTCTGTCACTGCCGACGTGGACTGGGTCTTTGAAGGAGAAAATGTGCTTATCTTCAACGGCATTGTGCGTGGGGCGGGGCGGGGTTGTTCTCAGCTCGATTTCGGAGGGCGAGGTGCAAGGGCCTGGTGAAGTTTGACCGTCATTATCTTTAGGAGGAACTACATTCAGATATTGCTTAGTCGTCTGCCTCCCAGAGGGTGACTTATCCTTGGTAATGATAATTACTTCCTTCCCTCTTGCCTTGCAGGTATCCAAAAGGACTTTGAGGGTCTCCTTATCGTCGGCATTTATGGCGTAGACCAGGGCGGAGCTGCCCGAGTGGTCCACCAGGCTGGGGTCAGCTCCGCCTCTTAGCAGTAACGTGACAATCTCAACGCCAGCCCGCTCCAGGCACGCGTGCATCAAAGCTGTCTTCCCCGACTTGTCTTGGATGTTGGGGTCAGCATGATTTTCCAGGAGATATTTCACCATCTTTGTTTTGCCGATGCTCTGCTGGTCGACGTGTTTGGTTTTGCAGGCGATCATGAGTGGAGTTTCACCTCGTTCATTGCTCTCGTTGACATAAGCCCCACCTTCCAATAACAGTCGGGTGAGGCGTAGTCTGCTCAGGTAGACAGCTTTCAGTAGGGAGTTACCATCTTCCATGGCTTTCTCTGTGATCCAGGGGTCACTCATGGATTAATGTTCTCCAGATCTGATACTTGGTGGCTCTGCAATAATAAAAGGAAAAGTATGTCAACAAGGCAACTTTCTCAGAACAACTGGGGCAGTTCTTTACCGTCGAAAGCCAGAATATCAGTGAAGTACTTATACTCACTGTGTATGAAATGAGAAGAATAATGTTAACACACACACACAATGCCAGAAAACTCAGCAGGCCAGATAGCGTGTGTGGAAAGGAATAATCAGTCCAATCAGGAATAAAAGTTGTAATTTGACGGGCTGCAGTCATCACGAACAGTCACTTGATTGGCTGAGGCAGCGTGAGTTTAAAAAGAGCTCAGGGCCTTCAGGCACAGGTCAATAAAAAGAAGTGAGGTGTACATGGAGTGGCCATTGTTGGAGTGGACAGCGTTAGACTGGACTGGCTTTGACTCAACAGACATGGGCGAGAATAGGCAGAGGTGCTAAGTAAGTTTCTAGTAAGTTTTATCTTTCTTTATCTATTAGTACAGAGATAGTGCATTGAGAATGGGTCCAGGGTTAGTGGTGTGTACCTCGTGTGAGATGTGGGAACTCTGAGCAACCTCGAGTCTCCCAGACAAATACATCTGCATGAAATGCATCAAGCTGCTCCTTAGAGACCGAGTTAAGGAACTGGAGCTGCAGCTCAGTGACCTTTGGCTCATACGGGAGACTGAGGAGGTGATAGGAGTTACAGGGAGGTAGACACCCCTAAATTGCTGGGTGACTGTCAGGAGAGGGAAAGGATATGATAGTCAGTGCAAAGTACCCCTCAATAATAAGTATACTGTTTTGTGTACTATTGCCGGGAGGAGGGGGCTATAAGGGGGGGTGCCACAGCGACTGGGTCCATAAGACTGTAATACATAGGAGCAGAATCTTGCCCATTGAGTCTGCTCCAACATTCAATCAAGGCTGATCCTTTTTTTCTATCTCCTCCTCAACCCCAGTTCCTGGTCTTCTCCCCATAACCTTTGATGCCATGTCCAATCAAGAACTTATAAATCTCCTGTCTTAAATACACCCAATGACCTGACCTCCACAGCTGCACGTGGCAACAAATTGCACAACTTCACCACCCTCTGGCTAAAGAAATTTCTCCGCATCTCTGTTTTGAAAGGGTACCCCTTTATCCTGAGGCTGTGCCCACTTGTCCTAGACTCTCCCACCATGGGAAATATCCTTTCCACATCTGCTCTGTTTAGGCCTTTCAACATTCAAAAGGTTTCAATGAGATCCCCCCTCAACTTTCTGAATTCCAGCGAGTACAGACCCAGAGCCATCAAGCATTTCTCATATGATAACCCTTTCATTCCTGGAATCAATCTTGTGACCCTCCTCTGGATCCTCTCCAATGCCAGCACATCTTTTCTAAGATGAGGGGCGCAAAACTGTTCACAATACTCAAGGTGAGGCCTCACCAGTGCCTTATAAAGCCTCAGCATCACGTCCTTATTCTTGTATTCTAGACCTCTTGAAATGAATGCTAACAGGGCATTTGCCTTCCTCACCACTGACTCAACCTTCAAGTTAACCTTTAGGGTGTTCTGCACAAAGACTCCCAAGTCCCTTTGCATTTTGGATTTTTGGATTTTATCCCTGTTTAAAAAATAGTCTGCACAATTATTTCTACTACTAAAGTTCATGACCATGCATTTTCCAACATTGTATTTCATTTGCCACTTTCTTGCCCATTCTCCTAATCTGTTTAAGTCCTTCTGCATCCTACCTGTTTCCTCAACACTACCTGCTCCTCCACCAATCTTTGCAATCTTTGTATCATCTGCAAACTTGGTTACAAAGCCATCTATTCCATCATCTAAATCATTGATATACAGCATAAAAAGAAGCAGTCCCAACATCGATCCCTGCAGAACACCACTACTCACTGGCAACCAACCAGAAAAGGATCCTCTTATTCTCACTCACTGCCTCTAATCAGCCAATGCTCTAAGTTTCCTGTAAGCAGCCTCATGTGTGGCACCTTGTCAAAGGCCTTCTGAAAGTCCAAATGTACAACATCCACTGCATCCCCTTTATCTATCCTACTTGTAATCTCCTCAATGAATTCCAGCAGGTTCATCAGGCATGATTTTCCCTGAAGGAAACCATGCTGACTTTGTACCATCTTGTCCTGTGTCACCAAATACTCCATCACCTCATCCTTAACAATTGACTCCAACATCCTCCCAATCACTGAGGTCAGGCTAACTGGTCTCTAATTTCCTTTCTGCTGCCTTCCTCCTTTCTTAAAGAGTGGAGTAACGTTTGCAATTTTCCAGTCCTCTGGCACCATGCCAGAGTCCAATGATTTTTGGAAAGATAATTTCTAATGCCCCCACAATCTCTAACGTTACCTCTTTCAAAACTCAAGGGTGGAGTTCATCTGGTCTGGGTCACTTATGTACCTTAGGTCTTTAAGCTTTTTGAGCACCTTCTTTCTTGTAATAGTAACTGCACCCACTTCTCTTCCTTCACACACTACAACATCAGACATACTGCTAGTGTCTTCCACAGTGACGACTGATGCAAAATACTCATTTAGTTCAGCAGCCAATTCCTTGTTCCCCATTATTATTTCTCATGCCTCATTTTCTAGTGGTCCTATGTCCACTCTCATTTCTCTTTTATTTTTAACATACTTGAAAAAACTTTTTACTATCCACTTTGAAATTATTTGCTAGCTTGCTTTCATATTTTCTCTTTTCCCTTCTAATGATTTTTTTTTAGTTGCTCTCTGTAGGTTTTTAAAAACTTCCCAGTCCTCTATCTTCCTATTAATTTTTGCTTTGTTTTTTGCCCTTTCATTTGCTTTTACAATAGCTTTGACTTCCCTTGTCAGCCACGGTTGTACTATTTTACCATTTGAGTATTCCTTCATTTTTGGAATACATGACATTTTTGGTGTCTGGCACTGAGTCTGGTTCTGTGGTTCAGAAGGGAAGGGGAGAGGGTCAAAGAGGAGTGCAGTATTGATAAGGAATTCCATAGTTAGAGGAGCAGACAGGAGATTCTATGAATGTGAAAGGGACACCCAAATGGTATGTTGCCTCCCAGGTACCAGGGACAGTTATGTCTCAGATCGCGTCCACAGCATTATAGAGGTGGAGGGTGAACAGCTGGTAGTCATGGTACATATTGGAACCTATGGCATAAGTAGGAAAAAGGATGAGGCCCTGAAGAGAGAATTAGACCATAAGATATAGGAGCAGAATTTGGCCCATCAAATCTGCTCAGTCATTTCATCACAGCTGATCCAATTTTCTTCTCAACCTAAATCTCCTGCCTTTTCCTTGTAACCCTTCATGTCCTGATCAGTCAAGAATATATCAACATCAGCCTTAAACATATATAAAGACTTGCCCTCCAGAGCTGCCTGTGGCAAAAAATTCCACAAATTCACTGATCTCTGGCTAAAGAAAACCTTCCTCATCTTCGCTTCCAAAGGACACTCCTCTATTCTGAGACGGTCCTCTGATCTTTGACTCCCCCAGCATAGGAAACATCCACTCTATTAAGGCCTTTCAGTGTTTGATAGGTTTCAATGAGGTCACCCCTCATTACAATGAATACAGGCGCAGAGCCATCAAACACTCTACTCCTCACCACAGACTCAACCTGGAAATTGTATTCCATCTGCCATTTCTTTGTCCATTCTTCTAATCTGTCTAAACCCTTCTGTAGCCTCTCCACTTTCTCACACTACCTGCCCTTCTGCCTATCTACATATCATCTGCAAACTTTGCAACAAAGCCCCCAATTCCATCATCTAAATCATTATCATATAATGTAAAAAGAATCGGTCCCAGCACAGACCCCTGTGAAACACCTCTAGTCACCGGCAGCCAACCTGTAAAGGCTCTCCTTATTCCCAGTCTTTGCCTCCTGCCAATCAGCCACTGCTTTATTCATTCTAGAATCTTCCTTGTAATTCCATGGGCTCATAACTTGTTAAGCAGCACCATGTCAAAGACCTTCTGAAAATCCAATTACACAACATCAACTGATTCTCCTTTGTCTATTCTGCTTGTTATTTTTTCAGGGTTATGAAAGAGGTGGCTAAAGAATTTGTGGAGGCATTAGTATAATCTTTCAAGAATCACTCGATTCTGGAATTGTTCCAGAAGATTGGAAAATTGCAAATGTCACTCCACTTTTCAAGAAGGGAGAGAGGCAGAAGAAAGGAAACTATAGGCTGGTTAGTCAGACCTCAGTGGTTGGGAAAGCGTAGGAGTTGATTATTAAGGATGAGGTCTCTGGGTACTTGGAGGCACATGATAAAATAGGCTGTGGTCAGCATGGTTTCCTCAAGGGAAAATCTTGTCTGACAAACCTGTTGGAATTCTTAGAAAAAATAACAAGCAGAATAGACAAAGGAAAATCAGTTGATGGTGTGTGCTTGGATTTTCGGAAGGCCTTTGCCAAGGTGCCACACGTGAGGCTACAATGAAAATACAAAATAAAAGAGGCGCAAAGTGACTTGGGAATGCTTGTGCAGGATTCCCTAAAGGTTAACTTGCAGGTTGAGTCTGTGGTGAGGAAGGCAAATGCGATGTTAGCGTCATTTCAAGAGGACGAGAATATAAAAGCGAGGATGTAATGCTGAGAATTTAAAAAAAACACTGGTCAGGCCACACTTGGAGTATTGTGAGCAGGTTCGGGCCCCTTATCTTAGAAAGAATGTGCTGAAACTGGGGAGGGTTCAGAGGAGGTTCACAAAAATGATTTCAGGTATGAATGGCTTATCATATGAGGAGTGTTTGATGGCTCTGGGCCTGTATTCACTGCAATTCAGAAGAATGAGGGGTGACTCATTGAAACCTATCAAACAGTGAAAGGCCTTGATAGAGTGGATGTGGAGGGGATGTTTCCTATTGTGGAAGAGTCTAAGACCAGAAGACACAACCTCAGAATAGAGGGGTGTCCTTTTAGAAGAGAGATGAGGAAGAATTTCTTTAGCCAGAGATTAATGAATCTGTGGAATTAGTTACCACAGGCAGCTGTGGAGGCTAATTCTGTATGTATATTTAAGGAAGAGTTTGATATATTGGTCAGGGCATGGAGGGATATGGGGAGAAGGCAGGAGATTGGAGCTGTGAGGAGAAGTAGATCAGAGATGCATATCATATTTTTTTTTACTGAGTTAAGTATTGTATGTAATTAGTTTTGCTACAACAAGTGTATGGGACATTGGAAAAAAGTTGAATTTCCCCATGGGGATGAATAAAGTATCTATCTATCTATCTATCTATCTATCTATCTATCTATCTATCTATCTATCTATCTATCTATCTATCTATCAGACTTGATGGTACAAATGGCCGAATTCTGCTCTTATGTCTTATAGTCCTATAAGATGATAGAATTCACCCTAATGTTCTTGAAGGATAAGCTAAAGTCAGATGTATCAGTATTGCAGTCGAGTAAATGGAATTACAGAGCCATGAGAGCAGAGCTGGCCAAAATTGATTAGAAGGAGATATTACCAGGGATGATGGCAGAACAACAATGGCTGGAGTTTCAGGGAGCAACTTGGAAGGCATAGCATAGATACATCCCAAAGATGAAGAAAAATTCTAAAGGGAGAGTGAGGCAATTGTGGCTGACAAGAGAAGTCAAAGTCATGAAAAAAGCAAAAGGGAAGACATATAATATTGCAAAAATTAAAAATGAAATAAAATGTTTTTAAATGTACAAAGATGTTGGTAACTGCCATGTGATTTATATTGAAAACATGTACTGTACAAGCTGACTATGGGCAAATTAGAAATGTCACCGGTTATTATTAGAAAGTAACTCAATTTTCTGCTTTTAAGAGGGCTAAATTACCTAATTTTATAATTTTATTTAAAATAAGTTTGACATATTTTGAAAAACATACACTCAGTTGCCACTTTATTAGTATCTCCTGTGGTCACAGTGTGTGTGAGAGCTTTTAGCACATTGGTGTTTTGCTGCTGTAGCCTATTCACTTCAAAGTTCAATGTGTTGAGCATTCAGAGATGCTCTTTTGCATATCGCTGTTGTAACGTGTGGTTATTTGAGTCACTGTTGTCTTCCTGTCAGCTTGAACCAGACTGGCCATTCTCCTCTGACCTCTTACATTAACAAGGAGTTTTCATCCACAGAACTGCAGCTCACTGCAAGTTTTATGTTTTGCACACCGTTTTCTGAAAAATTCTAGAGACTGTTGCACATAAAAACCCATCCAATCAGCAGTTTCTGAGAAACCCCAACCGCCCCGTCTCAAAGAGCCAGAAGGGCCTATTCATGCTATATCTCAATAAATAAATAAATGGATGATTAGGTATTTGCATTAATGAGCAAATGCACAGGTATATCTAATAAAGTGGCCACTGAGTGCATAGATAACCGGTGATCCACAAATACAAGACTTAAAATGAGCATGAAACTTCCACAAAAATTTAATAGATAATTTCAATATGCTTCAGAATAGGCTTCAATGGTTCAATAGTTCCATTTAATATTAGAGAATGTATACAATATACAACCTGAAAACCTTACACTCCGCAGACATCCTCAAAACTGAAGAGATCCCCCAAAGAATGACAGAAAAAAATGGAAGAACCCCAAAGCTCCCTGCCCCCTCCCATACACAAGCGGCATCATCCTTCCCCTCCCCCACTTATTCTAGCATGAAACATCAGCATCCCGCCACCCACCATTATTATCGTGTAGTGTCTAGTTGCCAAAAATAAGCACATTTCAAGCTGTAATTTTGTTTCCCTCTCTTGTAGAGAGGCAAGGGAGTCTTGTATGGTCAATGTGCATGAACGTCCCAAAGCAATTTCATTTTGCCAGGTGGCATAATCTTGAAGCAGTGCCAGGTTATTCCAAGGAACTGTTGATGATTGACAAGCCATCTTGGAAAATCTGGTGACGAATGTTACCACTTGTCATTTGCCTTTGAATATTTGGTTGTCAGCCCCCATTATGGGTAATCCTGTTAAACCAACAGTGGAAAATTTATCACAGCTCAGCACGCTCAGCCAATTTAGCTCTCCTTAATGACTCACATAAACCCTCTGTGGACCTGCTAGATTTTCTCCAGCTTTGCTAAGTGGAGCCTGCTCACTGTGATATACAGTAAGAACAATCAAAGTTTCAAAGGGACCATGTTGGTACCTTCTGCAACTGTTTGCACACACAGCCCGGCTCTCCACCCTTAAAACACTTCTGGAAAACAACTGCAACTCGGCCAATCTCCCAGTGTAAGCATGTTTGCAGAATGAGCCAAATCAGCTGGATGTTCGGAGGCTGATAGTGTGATATTTTCAGCAGTTTATTCCAGTACTTCTGTAAAGCACGCTGGTGGGATTCCATCCATTATCTCACTAAATACAGTCATTCAGAAGTACAATTCCTTTGGCCCACCTAGTCTGTGTCAAACTGCCTGGTCCCGTTGACCTGTACCTGCACGTGATAATAATCAACCAATAACAGCACCAAAAAACTGTGCAAGATGTTATTTCCTCAAAATAAGACCATAGGAGCAGAGTGGCCCATCGAGTCTGCTCCGCCATTCCATTATTTATTAATCCTTTCAACCACATTCTCTGCCTTCTTGCTGTAACCTTTGACACCCTGACTAATGAAGAAACTCCGCTTTAAATACACCCAATAACTTGACTGCTGCTGCTGTCTATGGCAATGAATTCCATATTCACCACCCTCTGGTGAAAGAAATTCCTCCTCATATCCATTCTAAAGGGACATCCTTCTATTCTGAGGCTGTGTCCTCTGGTCCTAGACTCCCTTAGGTACGGACAAACCAGTATTAATCATCACCTTCTCACCTTTGTACTTTGGTCTGTGTAGTTTGGGCACCTGTTTGCTGTTTAAATTGCTTTCTCAGTATGCTCTGTCTCCTTCAAAGATTATAGAGTCATAGAAAAGTACAGCACAGAAACAGACCCTTCAGCCCATCTAGTCCATGACAAACCATGCAAACGGCCTACTCCCATTGACCTGCACCGGGACCATAGCCCTCCATATCCTTACCCTCCCTGTATCCAAACTTTGCTCACACACGCCACTTATGCTGGCAGCTCAATCCACACTCACATGACCCTCTGAGTGAAGAAGTTTCCCCTCATGTATGCCTAGAACTTTTCACCTTTCACCCTTAACCCATGACCTCTAGTTGTAGCCCCATTCAACCTCGGTGGAAAAAGCCTGCTTGTATTTTCCTTATCTATACCCCTCATAATTTTGTGTACCTCTATCAAAACTCCTCTCAGTCTTCTACATTCTAAGGAATAAAGTCCTAACCTATTCAGTCTTTCCTTATAACTCTCCAGACCTGGCAACATCCTTGTAAATTTTCTCTGCACACTTTCAAACTTATTGATATCTATTACTAGATATTATTAGAACTTATTGATACCTACTGTACTTATTGGTATAGTAAGTGACCAAAACTGCACAAATACTCCAAATTAGGCCTCAGCAATGTCTTATGCAACTCCAGTGTAACGTCCCATCTCCCGTGCTCAGAACTTAGATTTATGAAGGCCAACATGCCAGAAGCTTTCTGTGCGCAAAACTCTCACTACTCCCATTCCTCTTTCCAAACTGTATCCTTTCCCATTTTTTTTGCACCTTGGTAAATGTTACTGCAATATCAGCCTATCATTATTACACAGTGCACAATGAAAAGCAGCAACAACCAGGTTAATGGGCTTGCTTTAACACATTTCCACTGACCTTTTGAATATTTGCTTACCAATCTGACTAAATTGTTCAGTGTTCGTTTCAACTTCCAGCCTCAATAATGATTTTTTTAAAAAAAAATGATAATGGGTTACCACCATAAAGTGTGTTACTGAGTCATACAAATCAAACTGAATTTTGCAGTCTTCTTAGGCTGACAAATTTCTGTTGTCTGGTTAATGGTAACGCTGTGCAAAGACAGAGAAAATATCTGGTATGGTGGCTGGAATTTAGTAGAGGGAGTGCGGCAGTTGTACTATGATAGATATATTCCTGAGGAAAAGACTAAAGGTCGTGGGTGTGTGGAACATGCTGCCAGGAGTGGGGGTAGAGGCAGGTACATTAGGGGCATTTAAGAGACTCTTAGATAGGCATATTGATGATGGAAAGTGGAGGGCTGTGTTGGAGGGGAGGGTTAGATTGATCATTAGAGTATCCGAATCAGATTTAATATCACTGGCGTATGTCGTAAAATTTGTTGTCCTTTGTGGCAGCAGTACAATGCAATGCATAATAATAGAGAAAAAACTGAATTACAGTAAGTGTAATAGTTAAATTAGAGAGATGGTGCAAAAATAGAAATGAAGAAGTAGTGAGGTGGTGTTAATAGGTTAGAAGGTTGGCTGAAGGATCTGCGCTGTGCTGGACTGTTCTAAGTTCTAAGTAAGCCAGCCAGGAATCTCAAGTCCCATTGTGACAGTTTAAAATTATAAATTCAGTTTTAACCAGCAAAATACAAAATGGCATCGGTAAAATTCACCATGAAAGTGGTGGCACAGTGGGCAGGGTTGTCAGGAGTGCCCGGCCTTCATCAGTCATGGAAACATCACGTTAAAACGTGCAAATCGCTGACAAGACCCCATTCACAGTATTTATTTATTTATTGTTGTGTGCAGTTCTGCCCACCCATTAAGCTGGAAAGGGTGTAGGATGTTACTACGCTGTAGGGCTTGAGTTATAAAAAGAGATTTAGAATCTAGAGTCGTTCGGCCCATCTTGTCCATCCTGATCGAAGTTATCTACATCAAACGGTCCCGTTTCCCTGTCTTTGGCCCAGATTCCTTGCAGCTTTTTCTATCCATTTACCTGTCCAAATGTCTTTTAAATCCTGTAATTGTCCCTCTCCCCCACCCACTCCATCTGGCAGCACATTCCATGCACCTGCCACCCTCTGTGTGGAGAAACCTTCCTTTTAAATGATTCCCTTACACCTGGAACACTCATGCCCTCTACCTTTAAACACCCCTACCCTGGGGAAAAGACTGACCATCCACCTTATCTATGCCCCTTCAGATTTTCATGAATCTCTGTCAGCTCACCGCTCTGCCTCCTTTGCTCCAGGGAGAAAAATAGTCCCAGCCTGTCTGGACTCAACTTAGGACTCAAATCCTCCAGTCCTGGAAAAGTTCCATCGTTGTGGAACTTTTCTGCAGCTTAACGATGCCTTCCTGGACTCAAGTGACCAGAGCCATTCGTGACACCCAAATGCAGTACAGCTGTAACATGACACCCCAGCTATTGTACCCAGTGTCCTGATCAAAGAAGACAATTTTGCCAAGTATCTTTCTCGCCACCCTATTTACCTCTGTCTCCACTTTTAGGGAACCATGTACCTATAGCTCTAGCCACTGTTCTACTTTCCAAGGCCCTGACAACTCCTGGCCTGGTTTCACTTAACAGCAACACAATACTGATAAAATCCCTTCACTGAAAGGTTCTGACATAGATACCTACATTATATTAAGATGTAATTGGCTGAAATATATCAAAGCTTGCAGCGGGATCTGGACCAACTGGAAAAATAGACTGAAAAATGGCAGTTGGAATTTAGTGTAGACGAGTGTGTGGTGTTGCTCTTCGGGAGGACCAACAAGGACACTGAGAAGAAGGGCACAGATGAGTGCGGTAGAACTAAGGGATCAGGGAATACAGATCCATAATTCCTTGAAAGTGGCGTCACAGATATATAGGGTTGTAAAGAAAGTTTTTGGCACATTGGCCTTCATAAATCAAAGTACTGAGTACAGGAGTTGGGACGTTGTATTGAAATTGTATAAGATGTCGGTGAGACCTAATCTGGAGTATTGTGTGCAGTTTTAGTCACCTACCTACAGGAAAGATGCAAATAATATTGACAGAGTGCAGAGGAAGTTTACAAGGATGCTGCCAGTACTTAAGGACTTGAGATATAGGGAAATTGAACAGATTAGGAGTTTATTCCCTAGAGTGTAGGAGAATGAGAGGAGATTTGATAGAGGCATACTAAATTATGAGGTTAGATGAAACCAAGACTAGAAGTCATAGGTTAAGGATGAAAGATGAAATGTTATTCACTCTGAGAGTGTGGAATGAGCTGCCAGGAGAAGTGGGGGATGCGGTTTTGATTTCAACATTTAAAAGAAATTTGGATAGGTACATGGATGGGAACAGTATGGATGGCTATAGTCCAGATGCAGGTCAATATGACTAGGCAGAATAATGCATGGACTAGATGGGCCAAAGGGCCTGTTTTTGTGCTGTAGTGCTCTATGTAAGAGAAAAATGTCTTGACACAGCAGAACGTCTAGGTGGTTGAAACAGTACAAGCCCTAATGAAATTATCTTCTGATAGTTCACTGGTGGCCTGAGGAATGGGAATGTCCAATCAAAAAATGAAGAGACACATACCAATATTTGCTACACGCACTGCCAGCAACAGAGCTCTGCTGTGTAAAGTTGCTGCATATATGAAAATAACTTAACAACTGCAGTTTCAATGATTAATTGCACTAATTTAATGTGTTTGTGTAGTGGGAAACCTTGTTTATTGGAGCTCTGAGCTGCCAGCAACTGGACATAATTGATTTGGGATTTCGGAGATTTCATTATGCAATTTGAAAGCCGTGTAAATTCCAGAGGGAGCAAGGAAGGGCTTGTAAGAACACATCAAGAAGTTTGTATCTTCAGAGATCACTGTAATTCCTTACACATTTACCACCTGTCTCTATGAAAATTACTTATATCTTACATGTTATTACATTAACCAGTTAGTATCAGAGTTAATGCTTCACACGACTTTCTCCCCACCCTTTTCTTCCCACATTATTAAAATATGCTTCAGTTTCTCCCTGCCTCCTGTACTTGTTTATCTTCCTGTTGAATATGTTGACATTTTTGCCTCAGCAGTTCCATGTGGGAGATAGCCCCTGACGTTTGAAATCTCTTCTGAATTTCCTGACGGTGTCAAGGTGACTGATTGGAGTTTTGGTCTAGAGGACAGTTGAGAGTAATGGGGAACAGGCAGAAATATGGAGCTCAAGGCAGCCACAATCTGACTGAATGGCTTGGGGGCCAAGTTACCTCTGTTTTCTCTGGTTATGAGTCTGTGCCGGTCTTACAAAAGGCCTGTTGAAGGTTCATGCACATGACATTCACGGAGTTACTCAAAGATAAGAAACCTATCTCTACTTTTGGATCTGTTCTACCCTGTTCATACTAGTAACAGATGTGATCCTCCAGTCATTTGCTATGACTTAATTCACCTTTGTAAGGTTTGAGATCGCTGTTACTTTTTAGACTTCAGGCATATCGAAACAAGACCAAGAGATTTACATGCCTTAACAACTACCGTCCAGTGGCTCTGACATCATCAAGTGCTTTGAGAGGCTGGCCACGGCATACATTAACTCCAGCCCCCCAGACAATCTCCACCCACTGCAATTCACTTACAGCTGAGAGAGGTGGGCACCATCTCCCTGGCTCTACACTCATCTCTGGATCACTATGTTAGACTATTGTTTACTGACTCTAGCTCCACCTTCAGTAACATAATTCCAAGCAAACCCATCACCAAACTCCAGACCGTGGGAGTCATCAGCTCCCTTGGCAACTGGATTCCGACTTTTGGACCAACAGACTGGATTCTGTAAGGACTGGCAGCACCTCCAGCATGATCACTCCAAACACTGGAGCTCGACAAAGTTGCATCGTCAGCCCTCTGCTCTACTGCCCGTACACGCCTGACCATGTGGCCAGGCTCTGCTCTAACTTCATATACCATTTTGCGGATGATACCACTGCAGTGGCCATGTCTCAAATAACGATGAGTCAGAGAAGAGGAAGGAGATAAAGAGCTTAGTAACACGGGGTTATGACAACCTGTCCAACAACGTCAGCAAAGCAAAAGAGCTGGTTATTGACTTCAGGAGAGGGGGCATGCACACACTCCTGTCTACGTCAACAGTCTCAGAATAGAAGGACGTCCATTTAGAACAGAGATGATGAGGAAGTTCTTTAGTTTGAGGGTGGTGAGTCTGTGGAGTTTGTGGCACAGGTGGGTTTGGAACACAAGTCATAAAGTATATTTAAAGAGATGTTGATAGATTCTTATCTAATAAGGGTGTCAAAGGGTACAGGGAGAAGGCAGGAGAATGGGCTTGGGAGGGATAATAAATCAGCCATGATGGAACGGTGGAGCAGACTCGATGGGCCAAGTGACCCTATATCTTCTCGTATGTCTCACGGTCTTACATCAACAGTGCTGAAGATCAAAGGGTTGAGAGCTTCGAGTTCCAGAAATTGAACCTGTCCTAGTTCAACCACATAGAGGCCACACTCATGAAAACTCACTGACCCCTCTTCTTCCTTAGGAGGCTAAAGAAGTTTAGAATGTCCCCATCAATCATTTCCGATTTTTACCAATGCACCATAGAAAGCATCATATCTGGAAACAGCATGGCTTTGCACCTTTCAAAAGGGGTGATGAGTACAGGACTGGAGGTGTTATATTTGGAAGCACATAGTATATGGAATAAGGTGGATGATCTTGTAGCGCAGTTAGAGACCGGCAGGTGTGACGTTGTGGGCATCACTGAGTCGTAGCTAAAAGAAGATCATAGTTGGGAGCTTAACATCCAAGGATACACATTGTATCAAAAGACAGGTAGATAGGCAGAGGGAGTGGGGTGGCTCTGTTAGTAAAACATGAAATCAATTCCTTAGAAAGAGGTGACATTTGATCAGAAGATGTAGAATCCTTGGGAGTAGAGTTAAGAAACTGCAAGAATAAAAAGACCCTTGTCATATTCAGGCCTCCGAACAGTGTGATACAAGTTATAATGGGGGATAAAAAAAGGCATGTAAAAAGGGAAATGGTATGATAGTCATGACAAATTTCAATACGCAGGTACGTGTAGGTTGTGAAAATTAGGTTGGTGCTGGATCGCAAGAGATGGAATTTGTAGAATGCCAACAAAATTGCTTTTTAGATCAGTTTGTGGTTGAACCCACTAGGGAAAAGGCAATTCTGGGTTGGATGTTGTGCAATGAACCAGATTGGATAAGGGATCTTGAGGCGAAGGAACCCTTAGGAGACAGTGATCATAATATGATAGAATTCACCCTGCAGTTAGAGACTAAGAAGCTAAAGTCAGATGTATCAGTATTCCAGTGGATTCAGATGTTTCAGTATTACAGTGGAGTAAAGGATATTACAGAGGTATGAGAGAGGAGCTGCCAAAGTTGATTGGAAGGAGATATTAACAGGAATGACAGCAGGAGAGCAATGGCTATTAGCAGGAAGGTAGAGGATTAAGGAAGCTTCAGAAACCAACAAAAGGCAAGTAAAAATCCCATAAAGTGAGAAAAGATGTAATATGAAGGTAACAACAACACACACAAAATGCTGGTGGAACACAGCAGGCCAGGCAGCATCTATAGGGAGAAGCGCTGTCGACGTTTTGGGCCGAGACCCTTCGTCAGGATTAACCAAAAGGAAAGATAGTAAGAGATTTGAAAGTAGTGGGGGGAGGGGGAAATGCGAAATGATAGGAGAAGACCGGAGGGGGTGGGATGAAGCTAAGAGCTGGAAAGGTGATTGGCGAAAGTGATACAGAGCTGGAGAAGGGAAAGGATCATGGGATGGGAGGCCTCAGGAGAAAGAAAGGAGAGGGGGGGGGAGCACCAGTGGGAGATGGAGCTCAGGCAGACAACTAAATATGTCAGGGATGGGGTAAGAAGGGGAGGAGGGGCATTAACGGAAGTTAGAGAAGTCAATGTTCATGCCATCAGGTTGGAGGCTACCCAGCCGGTATATAAGGTGTTGTTCCTCCAACCTGAGTTTGGATTAATTTTGACAATAGAGGAGGCCATGGATAGACATATCAGAATGGGAATGGGATGTGGAATTAAAATGTGTGGCCACTAGGAGATCCTGCTTTTTCTGGCGGACCGAGCGTAGGTGTTCAGTGAAACGGTCTCCCACTCTGTGTCGGGTCTCACCAATATATAAAAGGCCACACCGGGAGCACCGGACGCAGTATACCACACCAGCCGACTCACAGGTGAAGTGTCGAGACCATCTCGGTGGGGGATGGAGGTACATAGGGACTGGACGTCCATGGTGAAAATAAGACGGTGGGGGCCAGGGAACTTAAAATCATTGAAAAAATTCAAAGCATGAGAAGTGTCACGAACATAGGTGGAAAGAGATTGAACAAGGGGGGATAAGACAGTGTCAAGGTATGCAGAAATGAGTTCAGTGGGGAAGGAGCAAGCTGAGACAATAGGTCTACCTGGACAGGCAGGTTTGTGAATCTTGGGTAGGAGGTAGAAACGGGAAGTGCGGGGTGTGGGAACTATGAGGTTGGTTGCAGTGGATGGGAGATCCCCAGAGCTGATAAGGTTGATGATGGTATAGGAGACAATGGCCTGGTGCTCCTTAGTGGGGTCATGATCAAGGGGTAAATAAGAGGAGGTATCAGAGAGTTGTCGCTGTGCCTCGGCCAGGTAGAGGTCAGTACGCCAGACAACAACAACTCCCCCCTTATCAGCAGGTTTTATAGTGAGGTTGGGATTGGTGCGGAGGAAGCAGAGAGCAGAGCGTTCGGAAGGAGTGAGGTTGGAATTGGAACAGGGTGTGGTGAAGTCAAGACAGTTGATGTCCCGTCGGTAATTAGCAATAAAGAGACCCAGAGCAGGCAGAAGACCAGAGTGGGGTGTCCATGAAGAGGAGGAGTGTTGAAGACGGGAGAAGGGGTCATTGGTGGGGGTAGGAGAGTATGAAGGTAAGCTATTTTCTAATATAAAAGAGGAGAACAAAAGGATTACAGAGATACGAGAGAGGAGCTGGAAACCGCTGTCTACACTTCTCACTGGCTCAGTAAAGCAGCCATCATAATCAAAGACTCTTCCATGCCCCAGACATTCTGTCTTCCCCCTCTTCTATTAGATAGACAATACAAAAGCCTGAAAGCACACACCATCATGCTCAAGGACAGCTACTACCCCACTGCTGTAAGACTATTGAATGGTCCCCTAGTAAGATGGGTTGTTGATCTCACAATCTACCTGGTTATGATCTTGCACCTTATTGTCTACCTACAGAGCAGTTTCTCTGTAGTTGTTGCAATTTATTCTACATTCTATTTTTTTTTACCTTGTTCTACCTCAATGCATTGTGTAATTAATTAATCTCTATGAACAGTGTGGAAGACAAGCTTTTCACTGTATTTCAGTACATGTGACAACAACAAACCAATTCCAATTCTTTATGGACCATTTTTGTAAAACAAGGCATCTTCTTGATTGCATGCATCTGTCTTGGTTCAACACTACTTTTTAGAAATGTTTCTTGTAGACCTGTGACTAGTGGTGTGCTGCAGGGATTGGTGCTGTGTCCCTTGTTTGCCATTTATATCAACAATCTGGATGATAATGTCAGCAACTGGATCAGCAAATTTTCAGATGATACCAAGATTGAGGGTGTAGTCAACAGCAAGGAAGATTATCAGAACTTGCAGTGGGATCTGGACCAGCTGGGAAAATGGCAGATGAATTGTAACGCAGAAAGTGTGAGGTATTGCACTTTGATAGGACCAACTAGCATAGGTCTCACATAGTGGATGGTAGGGCACTTATGAATGCTACAGAACAAAGGGATCTAGGAATACAGGTCCATAATTCATTGAAGGTGGTGTCACGGTAGACAGAGTCATAAAGAAAGCTTTTAGCCTTCAGAAATCAAAGTATTGAGTACAGGAGATGGGATGTTATGTTGAAATTGTATAAGACATTGGTGAGGCCTAATTTGGAGCATTGTTTGTAGTATTGATCACATATCTACAGAAAAGCTGTAAATAAGATTGAAAGAGTACAAAGAAAATTTACAAGGATGTTGCTGGGATTGGAGGACCTGAGTTATAAGGAAAGATTGAACAGATTAGGACTTTATTCCGTGGAACATAGAATACTGAGGAATACAAAATTATGAGGGGTATAGATAGGGCAAATGCAAGCAGGCTTTTACCACTGAGGTTGGGTGGGACTACAACTAAAGGTCATGGATTAAGGGCAAAAAGTAAACATTTTAAGGGGAACATGAAAAGAAACTTCTTCACTCAGAGGGTCATGAGTGTGGAATGAGCTGCTGGCGCGAGTGATACATGCCAGTTTGATTTCAACCTTTAAGGGAAGTTTGGATAGGTACATGGATGGTAGGGGAATGGAGGCTAATGGTCCCGGTGCAGGCGAGTGGGAGAAGGTAGTTTAAATGGTTTGGCATAGACTAGATGGACCGAAGGGCCTGTTTCAGTGCTGAGTTTTCGTATCATTCTATAACTGTGCATCGGTGCCCTTCTC
This sequence comes from Hemitrygon akajei, assembly GCF_048418815.1. Classification (NCBI taxonomy): domain Eukaryota; kingdom Metazoa; phylum Chordata; class Chondrichthyes; order Myliobatiformes; family Dasyatidae; genus Hemitrygon; species Hemitrygon akajei. Next base: position 14,090,154 of record NC_133125.1, on the reverse strand, counting down.
TTTTCCTTTCTCTCAATATTAAAGTTGTTCCTAGATCCTTCTGTAACCAATTTAGTTCAAACTCTTGACCATTAGTTGTTTTATTTACTTTAATTTAAGGGATTCTTCGATAGGCACATGGATTATGAAAAAATTGGTGGGTTTTATTTTACTTTTTTGAGATACAATGGCCCCTCATGCTGTGCTGCCCAGCAACTCACCTATTTATGTCTAGCCTAACCACAGGACAATTTACAATGACCCATTGTAAATCTACTAACTAGTTCATCTTAGGACTGTGGGAGGAAACCGGAGCACCTGGAGGAAACCCCCACAGTCACAGGGAGAATGTACAAACTCCTCACAGACTGCAGCTGGAAATGAACATGGGTCACCTGTACTGTGCTAACCACTACGCTACAGGTTCTGGACTGCATAGGAGAGAAGGGTTAGATTACTTAAGGAATGGGTTTTATAGAGGTTACCACAACATCATGGGCTAAATGGCCCTTGCTCTGCTCTGGTGTTTCATTTGCTTGAGGAAAGCCCTTCAGTAGTTGACACTATGCTATATCTTATGCTATTGATTTCAATGTACAGATTGGCCATGGGAGAACAGAAGTCTGCGGCGTCCTTGATAAAGGAGCAACATTATTACCTTACTGAATTGTCAGCTACAGAACATAACCAGGTATTGAATTAATGTGAGTTTCCTATTACAATACCATACCATTCTTATCTGTACCTTCAATCCTCCACCAATCAGAATACAGTTTGTTCTGTTCACTCTGCTCAGTGTAAATATCATTACGACTGTCCAAATGCAAGTCAGCTAGCACACTTTGAATGAACAATAATGATTTGGATTTAAAATCAAACTTCACTTGTACAAAACCACCCCAGCAGCCAGTTGCCAAACTCCAAATGAAATCTAAATTCTTCAAATTACCTATTTCAGAGAGTTTGCCAGAAATTAAAACTATAAACACAAGAGATTCTGTGGATGCTGGAAACCCAGAGCAACACACACACACACACACACACACACACACAAAATGCTGGAGGAACTCAGCAAGTCAGGCAGCAACTATGAAGTGGAATAAACCGTCGACGTTTCGGGCGAGACTCTTCATTAAAACAACTAATCATTTGTCATTTTTGCAGTGTCTGCTAATAAAGGTAAATAAAGGGGAGCATAATTATTCTCATGTACAAGATAACGTGAAAAGTTACATGTGATGGTGGTTAGACCTGCACCTGTATATTGTTTATGTTATAGGAGTTCAGTAAGAACAGAAATCCGCTTTCGGTCCCCACGCATCTGACCCACTGCAGTAACATCAGGCAGTGGATGAGATCTGGAAACAGTTTTCTGTCCTTGCGCTGCTTGTTCCATTTGGTGGGGGGAGAAAAGCATCTTCAGGACATGAGAGCAAGTGGGAGAAGACACGGTAAAGAACAAGGAATACTGGAAGGAAGGAAGAATCTACAGTGCCTTACAGTGCACTCTAAGAACCCCGGAAAATATACAGAACTTCACAGTGCACCGTATACACAGTGAAAAGTATTCAGCGCTCACAATTATTTCCACATTTTATAGTCTCGTCGTCTAAATGTAAAATATATTGAAAGAGGATCAGGATGCCTGGTTGTAATATTACTGTCAACAGAGGGTTGGGAGCTGTATACTTTTACAAGGCACTGGTACACCGACCACCAGTACAGTTCATTTTTGCAGGATCCTCGTCATTAAATAAATGCCTTGAAGAAACCAGGTCCCGACATTAAATTATAACAAAAAAAAACTTACCCAGAATATTCTTTTCCCTGTGGTGTAATCCAAGAAACAAAATTATCTGAAAATAATCTTCAACAAGATGTCAATTCATGCAATCCACCAAGACAGCAATACTGGGATTCCTGGATGTCTGAGAAAAATCTTCATTCATCTCTCGTCAAAATTCACCACAGTATCCAGTTGGCTGGTCTGTTTTAACCTATCCCTGAATGACCACGGTCATTAATTTTTAACAGACTGCTGCCGCCGTGGGGATATTAGCAAAGTGGAAATGATTTCCAGGGTTGTGATCGCACCTGAGGGCTTCCGAGTTGGACTTTGTGCCGCTCTTCACCTGATGAAACCTTCAGGCGGCGACGGTCTCGCTCGGCAGCGAGTCGCAGGGGCTGTGTGCAGCAGCGAGGCGTTACCGCCACGGTGGGCAGCGACACACACACAGAGCCCGCATCTGCACCGGGATGCAGCGGCGCCGGCAGGTGCTCGTATACTTCAGTGTGGAATTTACAAAAGAGAGGCCAGTCATCTTGGGTTTATACCATAAAGAATATTGAAGGAGAATGTTTACGGGAATTACTATTACCAAAGAAACAAACAAAAAAATAGGCGCGTAGGTTCACCAGAATAAAACCACAAGATGTTATTAATTTGATCAATTTAACAGAGGACGGGAGCTAACAGTTTTGCGCTGGAACGAACACTAATTCCCCTTCACCGGGGCACTGGGGAACGGACGGAGAGCTTCCCGCACACACTGATACAGCTCCCGTTCAGACGCCGCAATACTGCGATGCAACGATCCCACGCTTATAATTCAACTTAAAAATACGAGGGATAGTTGCTGTTCAAAAATAACGACTTACCGAGGGCTGCCCCTTAATGAAAGGAGGAAATACCGCAGGATCTTTGACCTGAAACGTTATCGCCCGTATCGCTCGATCCGCCAAGTAGCGTTAACGTTACTCATTAAACCCACGGTTCTGGTGCAGAGATGGAAATCTTGCCGCCCAGTTGTCTTAAAATCCACTTATCTTAAGGGTCGGCTTGAGGTTCGCATGTCTGAGGAAGTTAGGTTGAGCGAGCTACGGCTTTTTGGAGTGAGGGAGGATGAGAGGTGACTTGACAGAGGTATACCAGATGGTAAGAGGCACAGATCGAGTGGACAGCCAGAGACCCTTTGCGAGGGTGGAAATGGCCAGTACAGCGGAGCATCATTTTAATGAACTGATAAAGGGTGTCGCCCCGAAACGCCAACTGTTCTTTAACTTCCGTAGACGCTGCCTGACCTGCTGAATACCTCCAGCATTTTGTGCGCGTTGCCCTGGATTTCCAGCATCTACAGAATTATAATTTTAATGTGATTGGAGGAAAGTATGGGGGGTTATCAGAGTTCAGTTCTTTGGACGGAGAGCAGAACACGCGGGCGGGGGGTGGGGGTCGAAGCCAGATACATTAGGGGCAGTTAAGAGACTCTTAGAAAGGCAGGTGGTTGAAGGAAACATGTGTTATGTGGCATGGAAGGGTTTGATTGAAGGTCGGCTCAACACAGTGGGTGGGAGGGCCTGTATTGTGCAATGTTCTGTGTAAATATCTGAGTTCGTGCTTCTGGAGGCAGGAATCCCGCCGGGAATCCTGGCGCATGGAATTTTGGTCTCATGAATGGTCAGGATGAACAGGTTACTGAATGTTTCACCTTCCTGGAAGCGTCTGAGGAAGGATCTCTCAACGGAACCCTTCCCTCCGTTTCGCTCTTCATAGTTGCTGACTGACCTGCGGGGTGTTTCCAATATCATCTCAAACACGAGGCAGTCCTGACGAAGGGTCACGGCCCGAAACGTCGACTGTACTTCCTATAGATGCTGCCTGGCCTGCTGCGTTCCACCAGCATTTTGTGTGTGTTGCCTCCAATATTATCTGTTGTTTCTTGTTGTTTCAGATTCCCAGTATCTGCAGCGTTTTTGCCCCACTAATGAGGAAACATTGTTGGTTGGTCTAATTCCAAGAAGGTTACAAAATGCTTTATGTGTTTCCCAAAGTCTATCTCTCTCAACACACATGGACCCGAGATCCCCACGCGTTCTCCCGTATTCTACCCCCGTTTACAGACCAGGCGTCCCCCTCGGATTCTCCGGATACAAACCAACGCTGGATAAAATGCATCTGTATTTGTCACATGTACATCGAACCACAAAGCGCAATGTGTCGTTTGGTCAGGTTAACAAGGGACAACTTATAGGGACGAATTACTTTCCCAGCCCGCGTGCTTTAGGGATGTGGGGGAATCAACACGGGTCATATCTGGGTTCCATTCTCCGCTCCAGACTCCACACCGACAGCAGCGGAGGTGAGAATGGAGCCCAGATCACCGCAATACCACTTGCTCGGCCCATCCTAAATGCAGCCACATCTTCCTCCAGGAGATACCTTTTAAAATATATCAGTGCCACAATACTGAGCGATCAACGTTCTTTATGTTGCCGTCACCCTGTCTGTTGCATGCTTCCGACCAGGTGTGAGGCTGCCCTCCCGGGGACACAACCATGAGTGTCGAAGGCCCTGTTCCATATAAAAGAAATCGGTTCTGTTGCCCATAAACAGGAACCAGTTGCTGCTTTTATTTTCCAAACACCGACCAGAGATATTTGATTATGTGCTTACTCTTCAGACCATAGACTCTTTAGACCAACTGTACAGGACCTTCAGCCTACCAGGTTATGCTGACATTTTAACCAGCTTCAAGATCAATCCGACACTTTTCCATTCATCCGTGTGTCTATCTAAAAGCCTCTTAAATGTCCCGAATATATTGCGATCATTCAAGTCCAGTATTATGTTCTACTGTGATGTGCGATGAGCAAACCATGGGGAGATGGAGTCCAGAGTTGACCCCCCTGTGAACTATGCTGCCTACGAGAGAGAGAGAGAGAAGAGGGGGGAGGCATCCTGCTGCAGATGCTGATAATGAGAGAGAGAGAGGGATGATTTAGTATTATGGGTTTTTCAATAATTGTTTACTTTACTCCAAGGACACTTGGCCTGCTTGTGTGGATTCCTGCTGAGACAGCAAGGCGGGACCAGGTGATGGACATGGACAGTTGATGGATGGCTGGTACCCCATCAGGGGAGATAAAAAGTGAGTCTGCTGAGACACAGGCAGACTCACCATGGGACACTGGAAGAGCATTGTGCACCCACGCGAAGGTGGGGGTTGGGAGGATCGATCAGAGGCTCACAGTGTGTGAAGGCAGACCGGTGGGGGCTTGTGTGTGTGTCCACCCTCGCCGGGGTGACAGGCTCACCACTGAAGAACGATCTGGACTGGTATGGAGGGGTCACAGTTGGTGACCACAGCAGGACAAGAAGACAACAGAAGGTTTGCCTGCAACTGCATCACCTCTCTCTCTCTCTCTCTCCAACGGTACACCAGCAACTACCTCGACTTAAACTAAACTGAACTGAACTGAATTCTGCACTATCTTAAGACTATTCATTTACCCCTAGACTTCGACAGAGCTTGGTTTTTGATTCCTATTTCCACACTTCTGTATATATCATTGCTAACCTGTTTTATATATTTGCATTTTTATAGTACTGTATTATTTAGTTTACTAATAAACACTTTTAGTTACAGTAATACCAGACTCCAACGTATTATTCCATTTCTGCTGGTTTGGTAACCTGGTCACGGGGTACGTGACACTACTAAAAAGTTATCCCCACGGGACGTTAGGGTAGATTCCCTTAATGGAGAACGCCCATGCTTGACTTGGTTGAACGTCGGAAGGCTGATGCATAGACAGCCACACACGGTCCTTGGCATATCGGGGTCAGGGTCCAGTGACATGGATTCCAAGACGACTGGGGACCTTTCAATGTTGTAGCCTTCCTCTGCCTTCACTGCCGCCGTGACGTGCCATCATCTTCCGTCAGCTCCGCCGCTGAGGTCTTGGTTCGATCACTCTTTGTCCGGAATCTCCTCCTTGACCTTCCCGCCATGGGTGACCAGATGGCATCGCTCTCGGGATCTCAGGAACTCACAAGCCTCTCTACCACAAGGTGACGACCCTTGGAAAAGAACGTACCTGACTCTACCCCAGCCCCTGTCAGAGCGTTCCATGCACCCACCACTCTCCATGTAAAAAAAAAACTGACCACTAATATCCCTCCTATACTTTCCTAAATTCACCCTAAAATTATGCCCCTTATATTAGGCATAGCCACCCTGGGAAAATGCACTGGCTCTCCACTCTGTTTATGCCTCTTGTAGTCCTGTACTGTACACCTCTATCAAGTCACCTCTCATCCTCCTTCACTCCAAAGAGAAAAGCCCCAGCTCACTCAACCTTTCTTCGTAAGACATGGTCTCTCATCCAGCCAGCATTCTGGTGAATATTCTCTGCACCCTCTCTAAAGCTCCTATATCCTTCCTGTAATGAGGAGAACAGAACTGAGGACAATACTCCAAGTATTCTTTGACAAATATATAACAACCCAAATACCAAGTACACTTCATATCCATTGCTTGCATTTTTCTATGTGGGTAACCCTGCTTTTCATTTTAAAATTTTGTGGGTTTTTTCAGATGCAAAACAAGTCACAGGCAATTCTTTCTTTTGGAAACTTCCAATTTTTTTTAAAGTACAAGGAGTAGATGAACCGGACAAAGTATAGCCTCTAATGCTCACCTTGGCATCTCTCCAGCAGCACAACATTCTGCAGATGCTGGAAATCTTAAGCAACACCCACAAAATGCTGGAGAAATGCAGCAGGTCAGGCAACATCTATGGAGGGAAATAAACAGTTGATGTTTCAAGCCAAGACCCTAAACAATAACCGTTTATTTCTTTCCATTGATGCTGCCTGACCTGATGAATTCTTCCAACAATTTGTGTGTGTTGTTCTGGTCCTGGCATTGTATCAGGCAAACAAAGTCTAATAATTTATAAAGATCACAGGCTGTGCAATCGGAAAAAGTATCCACCAGAGAACCATGTGCAAAAATGAATACATAAATTTAATAAGGTATGGGAGAGTATTAAGTTGGAGCAGAACAAATTATGAGAGCGGCAATTGGGAAAGCTGTTTTTGAGCAAATCCACATCTGACATGTGGAGCAGGGGGGCAGGGGGTGTTTAAGGATGAACTGGACAGAATACAGGACAGGATGTTCCTGTTAGAAGGAAGGACAGGGATGGGAAGTCAAGAGAACCTTGGCTGTTGAGGGAAGTGATGAACTTAGTCAAGAAGGAAAAGAAAAGTTATCTGAAGCTTAGGGTGCTTGAGGATGCGGGCATGATGTGGGAGGTCAGGGACACTGATGGTGCCTCCGGCTGCTACAACTGTGAAAAGTGTGTCCAGGTTCATCTCCCGAAGGACCGCGTTGGGGCACTGGAGAGGCAACTGGATGACCTCAGGTTCATCCGGGAAAACGAGAGTTTTCTGGACAGGACCTACAGCGAGATCGTTACACTGAAGATACCGGAAGAGAGAAGGTGGGCGACAATACTTACCTTTATTAGTTGAGGCAATGGTTCAAAAGTCAGTAAGGTATGTTGCAGATTTATAAAACTCTTGTTTGTCTGCATCTAGAGAATTGCATTCAGTTCCAGTCACCTCATTATAAGAATGATTTGAGGCTTTGGAGATTTTGCAGAAGACATATACCAGGATGCTGCCTGGATGAGAGGGCATGTGCTATCATGAGAGGCTGGACAAACTTAGGTAGTTTTCTCTGGACTGGCTGAGGCTAAGGGGAGATCTGATAGAGGTTCATAAGAGGCAGAGATAGACAGTATATTTTTCCCAGGTTTGAAATGTCTAATACCCGAGGTCATGCGTTTAAGGTGAGAGAGGGCAATTTCAAAGGAGATGTGAGGGGCAAGTTTTTTCTTTACACAGAGAGTGGTGGGTGCCTAGAATGCACTGGATGGGGTGGTGGTAGAAGCAGAAAGAGGGAATGTTTAGATAGGCACATGAATGTGAGGAAAATGGAATATGACATTGCGTAGGTGGAAGAGATTAGTTTACTTAGCCATTTGGTTACTAATTTAGCTGCTTCAGCACAACACTCCAGGCGGAAGGGCCTGTTCCTGTTCTTTACAGTTCTATAGTCTAAATCAGGAGCCCACCTACCTTCCCCTTTCCACAATATCAATGATATGTTTTCTTGCAGCCACGTGGAACTCTAGCTTATGACGATGACTCTAATGATACCTTGTTCACACAGCATTATCCTGGAGGATCCCTAAAGATCTCTACCATCCGGGCCATGCCATCTTCTCATTGCTCCCATTGGAAAGGAGGTACAGAAGCCTTAAGTCCCACACCACCAGGCTCAGAACAGCTGCTTCCCTTCAACCAATCTGTCCTTGAACGAACCGCAAAAATGTAATCAATATCTCGATACGGCAACACAAACACCACTTTGCATGACAATGGGCTTCATTTTTTTTGTTCTAATTGTGTTCTTTCTTCTAAAGATTATGTTTGACTTATAGTCACATAGATGCATATTACAGTTCAGGCTCTTCAGCCCACAATGTTGTGCTGACCAATATAAACCTACTCCATGATCACTCTAAATGTTCTCCTACACAGCCATAACCCTTCATTTGTTCTATCGTTCATACCTATCTGAGAGTCCTTTAAAAGTCCGTAATGCTTCTGCATCTACCACCACCCCTGGCAGCACGTACCACACACCTGCCACTCTCTGTGTAAATAGCCTACCTCTGATATCCCCCCCTTAACTATCCTCCAATCATCTTAAACGGGTGTCCTCGGGTATTTACCTTTGCCACCCTGGAACAAAGGCACTAGCTACCCATCCATGCCAGGGGCTCCCAACCTGGGACCATGGACCTCTCGGTTAATGGCAGGGGTCCATGGTATAAAAGAGGTTGGGAACTTCTGGTCTATGTCTGATGCTTGTGAATGCTGCTTATCGGATGCTGTGTGCCAGTGACGCTGCTGCAGGGAAGTTTCTCAAAGCACCTGTGAGCACGTGAGGTGGTGCAGATGATAACAAACTTGAGTTTGACTTGAAACCATAATGGAGTACTGCGTTCCTTTCTGGTTGTCTCGTTATAGGAAAGATGTGGAAGCTTTAGAGAGGGTGCAGAGGAGGTTTACCAGGATGATGCCTGACGGCATCACATCACTAGTCAATCTCTGGCTTGACTCGGGCAGCTGCATCACTGCCTGGTTCAGAAATTGCACCATCTCGGATCGCAAGACCCTGCAGCGGATAGTGAGGTCAGCTGAGAAGATCATCGGGGTCTCTCTTCCTGCCATCACAGACATTTACACTACACGCTGCATCCGCAGAGGAAACAGCATTATGAAGGACCCCACGCACCCCTCATACAAACTCTTCTCCCTCCTGCCGTCTGGGAAAAGGCACAGAAGCATTCGGGCTCTCACAACCAGATTATGTAACAATTTCTTCCCCCAAGCTATCAGACTCCTCAATACCCAGAGCCTGGACTGACACCTTACTGCTCTATTGTCTTGTTTATTATTTATTGTAATGCCTGCACTGTTTTTGTGCACTTTATGCAGTCCTGGGTAGGTCTGTAGTCTAGTGTAGTTTTTGTACTGTGTCATGTAACATCACGGTCCTTAAAAAACGTTGTCTCATTTTTACTATGTACTGTACCAGCAGTTATGGTCGAAATGACAATAAAAAGTGACTTGACTTGACTTGACCTGACACACAAGCTGGTCTGAAGATCCTGAATTTCCTGGATTTGTTTGCACCGTTGCGGTTTCTTTCAGTACTCTGTCTGTTTGTGCTCACTGTGCTCGACTGTGCACATGCTGAGCTAAATGCCAGATCTGGCTTTCTTCTTTCCTCATTGGAGTGAAAAATGTGTTCATACTCGTACACTCCATGCTCCTGTTAATAATTAGGGAGATATCGGAGATAATAGAATGTTTGAAAGGGAACAAAAATGCTGTAATTGAAGTTAATGGCATCCAGTGGTGAACTGCCACTTTTCAGTTTTTCCCCTAATTTTCATATAATTACATATTCCACATACAATTAGCAGCCTGTAATGAGTAGTTTTATTGATATTTTAAAATCTGGTATCCTTTTTTGTTCAAAGACAACAAAGAACAAAATCACCATTCATTTTTAAACAAATGTCTTTGTAATTAGTATACTGTTTTGTCCTTCAATTAGCTGTCTCCATGGAAAATAAAATAGTGGACATTTTACATTGATCACACAGGCATAATATGAAGAGATAGAAATAAAATCAAGTTCATTATCACAGGTGTATGATATTAATTTGTCTTTTTGTGACAGCAGTACAGTCATCATTATTGTTATGTGCCTTTTTGTATGGCGTAGGTGATCATGGTCTATCCATGACCATGATTGCTCTTGGTAATTTTTTCTACAGAAGTGGTTTGCCATTGCCTTCTTCTGGGCAGTGTCTTTACAAGATGGGTGTCCCCAGCCATTATCAATACTCCAGAGATTGTCTGCCTGGCGTCAGTGATCACATAACCAGGACTTGTGATATGCACCAGCTGCTCATATGACCATCCACCACCTGCTCCCATGGATTCACGTGCCCCTGGCTTCACGGGGGGGGGGGTGCTAAGCAGGTGCTACACCTTGCCCGAGGGTGACCTACAGGCTGGTGCATTAGAATCAGAATCAGGTTTATTATCACTGGCTTGTGTCATGAAATTTGCTAACTTAGCAGCAGCAGTTCAATACAATACGTAAAATAGAAGAAAATAAATAAATAAATAGATTTCATTGACTAGATTAAAAATCATGCAAAAAACCCAGAAATAATATATATTTAAAAAGTGAGGTAGTGTTTAACAGTTCAATATCCATTTAGGAATCAGATGGCAGAGAGGAAGAAGCTGTTCCTAAATCGCTGAGTGTTTGTCTTCAGGCTTCTGTACCTCCTACCTGATGGTAACAGTGAGAAAAGGGCATGTCCTGGGTGCTGGAGGTCCTTAATAATGGATGCTGCCATTCTGAGACACCGCTCCTTGAAGTTGTCCTAGGTACTTTGTAGTCTAGTACCCAAGATGGAGCTGACTAAATTTACAGCCCTCTGCAGCTTCTTTCAGTCCTGTGCAGTAGCAACACCTCGCCCCCCCATACCAGACAGTGATGCAATCTATCAGAATGCTTTCTATGGTACATCTATAGAAATTTTTGAGTGTTTTTGTTGACATACCAAATCTCTTCAAACTCCTAATGAAGTATAGTCACTGCCTTGCCTTCTTTATAACTGCATCGATATGTTGGGACCAGGTTAGGTCCCCAGATATCTTGACACCGAGGAATTTGAAACTGCTCACTCTCTCCACTTCTGATCCCTCTATGAGGATTGGTATGTGTTTCTTTGTCTTACCCTTCCTGAAGTCCACAATCAGCTCTTTCGTCTTACTGACGTTGAGTCCCAGGTTATTGCTGTGACACCACTCCACTAGTTGGTATATCTCACTCCTGTACACCCTCTTGTCACCACCTGAGATTGTACCAACAATGGTTGTATCAACACATTTATAGATGGTATTTGAGCTATGCCTAGCCACACAGTCATGAGTACAGAGAGAATAGATCAGTGGGCTAAGCACACACCCCTGAGGTGCACCAGTGTTGATAGTCAGCGAGGAGGAAATATTATCACCAGTCTGCACAGATTGTGGTCTTCCGGTTAGGAAGTCGAGGACCCAATTGCAGAGGGAGGTATAGAGGCCCAGGTTCTGTACCTTCTCAATCAGGATTGTGGGAATGATGGTATCAAATGCTGAGCTATAGTTGATAAGCAGCATTCTGATATAGGTGTTGGTGTTGTCTAAGTGGTCTAAAGCTGTGTGAAGAGCTATGGAGAGTGAGTCTGCCATTGACCTATTGTGGCGATAGGCAAATTGCAAAGGGTCCAGATCCTTGCTGAGGCAGGAGTTCAGTCTAGTCATGATTAACCTCTCAAAGTGTTTCATCACTGTAGATGTGAGTGCTACCGGGCAATAGTCATTAAGGCAGCTCACATTATTCTTCTTAGGCACTGGTATAATTGTTGCCTTTTTGAAGCAAGCGGGAACTTCCGCCTGTAGCAGTGAGAGGTTGAAAATGTCCTTGAATACTCCCGCTAGTTGGTTGGCACAGGTTTTCAGAGCCTTACCAGGTACTCCATCGGGACCTTCCACCTTGCGAGGGTTCACTCTGTTTAAAGACAGCCTAACATCAAGTTCTGAGACGGAGATCACAGGGTCATCAGGCGCAGCAGGGATCTTCACAGCTGTAGTTGTGTTCTCCCTCTCAAAGCGGGCATAGAGGGTGTTGAGTGGAGGGAAGGAGCTTCTTACGCCTCCTTTGGTATCTCCGCTCTGCCACTAGCACAGTGCAAGACATTAAAAAATTACTAATAGTTATAAAAATAAGTAGGGCCAAAGGTGAACAATAAGTTAATGTTCATGGAGCGTTCTGAGATCTGCCTCTCGCACACCACTCTGGATCAGAATCTGATGTTCAGGTAACTGGATTGTTTGCCCACTGTAGGTCCATAGCACAATATCAAGCGGCTGGAAGGTACTACCGGCAGAAACTCCCAAATTATCAGCTCTACTGGAAATGACAGGCATCTAAGCTGCTGTGCAATTTTTAGAAAACTTCATTCTAGTCAGGTTACATCAGGAGTCAGCGATGATCCCGTCAAAAAAGCTTAGATCATTATCCAGTGGCAGCCTCTGCGGTGCTATCAGTCAGTCGCACTACAGAAGATTATTAAAGATGAGGTTTATTTGTCACACGTCCATCAAAATATAGAAACATACAATCCTCAGAGAGGGCTAAGGATGATATAACGATCTCTGCTAGCGCCCCTGTAATAGTTGCATAGCTCCCACAGGGTCTGAGAGAACACCTTGTTAAACCCTGGGGATTTATCCATCCTAATTTGCCTCAAGACAGCAAACACCTCCTCTTCTGTAATCTGTATAGGGTCCATGACCGCACTGCTGCTTTGCCTCATTTCTATAGGCTCTGTGTTCATCTTGCAAGTAAATACTGATGCAAAAGATCCATTTAAGATCTCCCCATCTCTCTTGGCTCCACGCATAAATTACCATTCTGGTCTTCCAGAGGACCAATTTTGTCCCATGCACTCCTTTTATTATTTACCATATCTGTAGAATCCCTTAGGATCCTCCTTCACCTTGTCTGCTAGGGCAACCTCATGCCTTCGTTTAGCCCTCCTAATTTCTTTCCTAAGTGTTCTCTTGCATTTCTTATACTCCATGAGCACCTCATTTGTTCCTACCTGCCTATACCTGCTGTACACCTCCTTTTTGTTAACAAGTATTGTACTTCAATATCTGTATATTTATTCATTTTATGGGTGTCACCAGCTAAGCTAACATTTTTTTCCCATCCCTAGTTTCCCTTGAGAAGGTGGTGATGAGCTGCCTTCTTGAACTGCTGCAGTCCCTGAGGTGTAGGTGCACCCACAGTGCCGTTAGGGAGGGAGTTCCATGATTTTCACAGGCACATACAAGCTTTGTTCTCTCAAAGTTTCACTTTTGAGGCCTTCCACTTACCAAGTACAGCTTTGCCAGAAAATAGCCAGTTCCAATCCACACTTGCCAGATACCATCAAAACTGGCCTTTCTCCAATACAGAATCTCAAGCCGTAGCCCAGACCTATCTTTTTTCATATTTACTTTGAAACTAATCTGTAACAAATGGTAATAATTTTGAAAATAGTTGTAGAACACAACAATACAGAAACAGACCCTTTGGCTCCATCTACTCCATGCTGAGCTATTAACTGGCCTCGTCCCATTGACATTCATTCAGACCGTTGCCCTCCATACCACCTCTCACCCATATGCCTATCCGAATTTCTCTTAAATGTTGAAATTGAACCCACATCCACCACTTCTGATGTCAGCTCATTCCACACTCACTACCTTCTGAGTGAAGAAGCTCCCCCTCAATCAAGTTCCCCTTAAACATTTCACCTTTCACCCTTAACCCATGACCTCAAGCTCTAGTCTCTGCCAGACTTTGTGGAAAAAGCCTGCTTATATTTAGCATCTGATACCTAAAATGATAGTCAGAATGCTATTACGTTATCAATGTAACATTATCTGATTTCAAAAATAAACGAAGAAATCAGGACAGGTATTCAAGGCGATAGGCCTTGGGTGATCTAATGGCAACTCTGGTAAAGTGGTAGTTAACTCTGGTTATCAAATGAGGAGTACAGATGAGGTAAATGCAAGCAGGGTTTTTCCACTGAGGTTGGGTGAGACCTGAACTAGAGGTCATAGGTTAGGGGTGAAAGGTGAGATGTTGAAGGGAACCCTGAGCAGAACTCCTTCACTGTTGTGAGAGTGTGGAACGAGTCGCTAGCACGAGTGGTGGATGCAGGTTTGATTTCAACATTTAAGAGAAGTTTAGGTAAGCATACGGATGAGTGAATTATGGAGGGCTATGGTCCAGCTGCTAGCCGTTGGGACTCGGGAGATTAATAGGTCAGCACAGACCAGATGGGCTGAATGGCTTGTTTCTGTGATGTGGAGCCCTGTGTCAAAAATTGCAAATGCAACATGATGTTAAATTTTGCCCTATAAATAAAAGCAAATGAATTAAATTGAACGATGATGGCACATTCCTGGTAAATGCTACTTACTTATATAACTTATTGCAGTTTATAAAAATGGCATATTGTTTTTAAAGCACCTCACTGCATTCAGAGTTACATTATGCAATAGAAAACAGACTGAAGGATTCTGTCTTAAGATCAGTCATACACGAGGTCACATTCCATTCCAGGTAAGATCAGTGAACTTGATGTTGTTCAATGACATGACGTTTTCTTTGACTTAAAACTTAACAAATACACTGTTAAGGACAAACACGATGAAATCTGCAAATGCTGGAAATTCAAACAACAACACACACAAAATGCTGGTGGAACACAGCAGGCCAGGCAGCATCTATAAGGAGAAGCACTGAGTCCTGACAAAGGGTCTCGGCCCGAAACGTCGATAGTGCTTCTCCTTATAGATGCTGCCTGGCCTGCTGTGTTCCACCAGCATTTTGTGTGTGTTACACTGTTAAGGAACTTTTTATTAAAAAGCAACACACACACACACACACACAAATGCTGGAGGAACTCAGCAGGTCAGGCAGCATTGTTGACCATAAAAAAATTAAATTATGGAAGTAAACATTTCCCTGAAATGAGATAAGGACAGTGAAAGTAGACAAACTAAGTGCCTTTGTTCTTGTTGGGTGGCAGAAGGAACAGAGACCTCCATTTTGTGAGACTATTCTGCAAGATCATAAGACATAAAGAGTAGAATTAGGCCATTCGGCCCACTCAGTCTGCTCCACCATTCCATCTTGGCTGATTTATTACCCCTCTCAATCTCAATCTCCTGCCTTCTCCCTGTAACCCACAAACCCTTATTAATGAAGAACCTTTTGACCTCCACTTTAAATACACCCAATGACTTGGCCTCCACAGCCGTCAGTGACAATGAATTACACAGATTCATGCCCATTTTGCTAATGAAATTTCTGTTCATCTGTTTTAAAGGGACATCCTTGTATTCGGAGGCTGTGCCCTTTGGTCTTAAGACTCCCCACATCCTCTCCACATGCACTCTATCTAGACTTTTCAATATTTTGTAGGTCTCAATGAGACCCCCCCTCATTCTTCTAAAGTCCAGCAAGTCCAGACCCAGACCTATCAAATGCTCTTTGTACATTCATCCTTTCATTCCCGGGATCATTCTCGTGAATCTTCCTTGGACCCTCTCCAACGCCAGCACATCCTTTCATAGATAAAGGGCCCAAAACTGCTCCCAATACTCCATGTGCTGTCTGACCCCGGCATTACATCCTTGCTTTTATACCCTTGTCCTCTCGAAATGAATTCCAATCTTTAACTGTGCTACAAGATCACTCTGTACACAGCAAGCATTCAGGTACAACACCGTCCGTCCTGTATTCATCACCCTTTTCAATCTTGCCCTCATGTTACCAGAAGTTAAATTCTCATCTCTTCCTGAACTTGGTATTTTTATTTGTTTTGGAGTCTTTTGTAACCTCTCCTGCACTCTTTCTCTTCTATCTTTTCCCCATTGATCATGTGGATAACCAGAGGCTTTTTCCCAGGGCTGAAATCGCTAACACGAGGGGGCATAGTTTTAAGGCGCTTGGAAGAGCATACGAGGAGGATGACAGAGGTAAGTTTTCCACACAAGAGAGTGGTTGGTGCATGGAATGCACTGCCTGAGACGGTGGTGGAAGCAGATACAATAGGGTCTTTTAGAGACTCATAGATAGGTACGCAGGGCTTAAGAAAAGAGGGCTTTGCAGTAGGGAAATTCTAGGCAGATTCTAGAGTAGGTTACATGGTTGGCACAACATTGTGCCTGTAATTAGATTAGATTAGATTCAACTTTATTGTCATTGTGTCAAGTACAGATACAAAGCCAATGAAATGCAGTTAGCCTCTAACCAGAAATGCAAATAGTGTTTTTTACAAAATAACTGCGAATAAAAAGTAAGTGCTACAGCACACAAATATAAAAGTACTGAGACAGTACAATATGAGTGCAATACTGCTTAGCGCTGTGATGTGAGGTTCAGCAGGGTCACAGCCTCAGGGATGAAGCTCTTCCTGAGCCTGCTGGTGTGGGAGCGGAGGCTCCTGTAGCGCCTACCGGATGGGAGGAGACTAAAAAGTCCACGGTTAGTGTGAGATGCATCCTTGATAATGCTTTTTGCCCTGCCCAGGCAGCGTTTATGGTAGATGTTCTCAATGGTGGGCAAATGGGTGCCGATAATCCGCTGGGCAGTTTTCACCACATGCTGGAATGCTTTGCAGTCCGATACGGGACAATTGCCATACCACACTGAGATGTAGTTAGTGAGCATGCTCTCAATGGTACAGCGGTAAAAGTCCATCAGTATCCTTATACAGAAGTGAGCTTTCTTGATGCTCCGCAGGAAATAAAGGCGCTGCTTTTTGATCAGGATGGAGGAATTCAGGGACCAGGTGAGATCCTCGGAAATGTGGACACCAAGGAATTTGAAGCTTGATACACACTCCACTACAGCTCCGTTGATGTAGATGGGGATGTCAGTGTGGCTCCTAGCATGCCTGAAGTCCACAATGATCTCCTTGGTCTTCTGGGTGTTAAGGGCCAAGTTGCTTTCGGCACACCGCACAGCCCGGTGCTGGACCTCATCCCTGTAGGCCGTCTCGTCATCCCCTCTGATCAGGCCAACCACCGTGGTGTCGTCTGTGAACTTGATTATGGGGCTAGAACCATGTACAGGAACGCAGTCATAGGTGAAAAGGGAGTACAGAAGAGGGTTCAGCACACAGCCTTGAGGCACGCCGGTGTTCAGGGTGAGAGTGGAGGAGGAGAGGTTGTCTAACTTAACAGATTGGGGTCTGTTAGTCAGAAAGTCCAAGGTCAAATTGTAGAGGGGTGAGCTGATACCAAGCTGGCAAAGTTTGGAATTCAGTTTGGAGGGGGTCACAGTATTGAATGCCGAACTAAAGTCAATGAACAGCATTCTGACGTAAGAGTTGGGGCTGCCCGGGTGGGTCAGGGCAGAGTGAAGTGCCATGGAGATGGCATCCTCTGTTGACCTGTTGGTGCGATAGGCAAACTGATGGAGGTCCAGGGTAGCGTGCTGTAGATTTCTATGTTCTATGTTTTCTTTATCCTCACTTTTCCAAACTGTTGAACCTACTATTCAGTTCAGTTTTTGCACAGTTGCCTCCTTTTGCACATCAGCCGTTTGTCAGTCTTTGTTAATGTATCGTTTTTCATAAAATTCTGTTGTATTTATTTGAACATGAAGAAAGTGAATCTCAAGGTAGAATATGGTAACGTACATGCCCTTTGATAATACATTTATTTCTGAACTTGAATAACTATCTGAATTGAATCTTGATTTTAAATTGAGATGAATGGACTCCTTTTTATCTGAAATTTCAATGTTAATTTGAATTGCTAGACTACACAGCCAGCGACTTACTTCAGAAGGGAATTGTGGAGATTACAACCCAATCTATTATATCAGAGTAGCTTTGAATGGTACCTTGGCTAATTTTTTCTTATTTTGTGAGATATGAGTATTGTAATTACAGTTTCAAAGAACAGAAATATATGTGGGCAGCATTCTGAAGATTGAATCGCTGAACAACTTGAAACATTCAGTGGCCACATTATTAGGTACCCCCTGTACTTAATAGAGAGGCCACTCAGTGTATGCTTGCGGACTTCTACTGCTGTACGTGTTGTGTGTTCAGAGACGCTCTTCTGCACACCACTGTTGTAACCATGGTTATTTGAGTTACTGTCACCTTCCTGTCAGGTGGAACCGGTCTGACCATTCTCCTCTGTTCTCTCTCATTACCCAGAGAACAGCCACTCAGTGAATGCTTTTGTTTCTCGCACCATCTCTGTAAACTCTAGAGACAGTTGTGCATGAAAATCCCAGGAGATCAGCAGTTCCTGAGATACTCAAACCACCCCATCTGGCACCAACAATTATTCCACAGACAAAGTCACTTAGATCACATTCCATCCCCATTTTGATGTTTGGTCTCAACAACAACTGAACCTTTTGACCATGTCTGCATGCTTTTATTCATTGAGTTGCTACCATATGATTGGCTAATTAGATATTTGCATTAACAAGCAGGTACTTAATTAAGTGGCTAATGAGTATATTTTACATAAATAGAAAGGGAACTGAACATTGTAAGCATTAAATCAGATTGCTATGTTTTGTAACTCCAAAACGTAAAACTAATTGCAAGAAAAAGACCAAGAGAATGAGTCTAGTTTGTTGCGTTTAAAAAAAAATGTGAACAGTTTGCAGTTGCAACACACATTGTTTCCTCAAAAAGAAATCTGCTTTAAATCTCACCCTGGTCTTTAATGATTGGAAATTCCCTCTTTACACAGAAAGATGACTCCTCAGAGTTCACTTCTCTCTGGTTGCTGTTTCTCTGAACTCAGAAGAAATAAACGTGCCTGAGCAATTAGCAACCAAATGCACAGGAACAGTCAACACATAAATATGGACACTTCTGGGCAAATGAAGTGATCCTACAGGAACGCTCATAAAGCAACATGATCAGATAAATGTGGATTATAAACACAAATGTGAACCACAAACAGGGATCAATTAAATATATGCAAAAACACTAATCAAATATACATGCCTGAAATGAAATACATTTATTACTCACCTTAAGATGCTTCAGTCAGTGCTTTTAGAGTATTGGGGCGTCTTTGTGCACTAAATTCTCGTCGGCATCATTTTACTACAGCACTAACCCATTTCAAATGGGTGCAAATATAATCTGTCAGGAATTTAAACGATTACATTGACTGATACACCAAAATAGGACAGCTGGCAGATTAAACCACTCAGAAACATTTTTCTCC
This sequence comes from Hemitrygon akajei, assembly GCF_048418815.1. Taxonomy (NCBI): domain Eukaryota; kingdom Metazoa; phylum Chordata; class Chondrichthyes; order Myliobatiformes; family Dasyatidae; genus Hemitrygon; species Hemitrygon akajei. The sequence goes on along the minus strand of NC_133125.1, from coordinate 14,070,914 downwards.
CCACTCAGTCAATACTGGGCTTGACATTTCGGGCTATTTGAATATTAATTAAAGGTCACTTTATTTCCACAGCTTGACAAGTGACGGGAAGCAGACAGTGGTGGTGGGTGGTGTTGAAATTAAAGTGTTCTTGAAATCTAGCTCTCCTGCAGATTCTCTTCCCCTTCATTTTCCTCCCGAGCTCACCTCTCCCTCTCCGTTTTCACACCTCTCCTTCTGTGCGTTTTGGGAGTGGAGCGTTTCTGGGAAATTGTGCATGGATGCTGTGAGGAAGGCGAAGAACGATGGCATTTATAACATTTGGATACACAGCATAACGACATGACTGTCTTTATGATTTACCCAAATAACCTTATTGCTCTGTTACCATTGCCCTCCTCTTACTCAAAATGAGGGGTATAGATAGGGTAAATGCAAGCAGGACTTTTTCACTGAGGTTGGGTGGGACTACAACTGGAGGTCATGGGTTAAGGGTGAAAGGTGAGAAGTTTAAGGGGAACATGAGGGGAAACTTTTTTTAGTCAGAGTGCTGTGAGGGTGTGGAATGAGCTGCCAGCGCAAGTGGTGCAAACGAGCTTGATTTCAAAGTTTAAAGGATGTTTGGATAGGTACATGGATAGTAGGGGTACGGAGGGCTATGGACCTGGTGCTGGTTGGTTTCGGCATGAACTAGATGGGCCAAAGGGCCTGCTTCTGTTCTGTCCTTCTCTATGACTCTCATATGCTTGATCGTCTCTTAAATGCAATACTCTTCATATCCAAGACCTTAGTTAATATTGATTATCTTTTAAGACCATGAGACATTGTTGTAGAATTAGGCCAATAGGCCCATCTCATTATGACAGATTCATTTCCCTCTCAGCCCCAATCTCCTGTCTTCTTCCTGTATCCATTCATTCTCTGCCTCATCAAGAATCTATAAAGTTCTGCCTTAAACATACCAAATGACTTGGCCTCCACAGCCACCTGTGGCAATAAAATCCAGATTCATCACTCTCCGGCTAAAGAAATTCCACTTCATCTCTGTTTTAAATAGATGTCCCTCTATTTTGAGGATGTGTCCTCTTGTGTTAGACTCCCACACCATAGGAAACATCTTCTCCACATCCACTCTATCTCAGCCTTTCAACATTTGGTAAGTTTCAATGAGATCTCCCCTCATTCTTCTGAATTCCAGTGAGCAGAGACCCAAAGCCATCAGATGCTCCTCACACAAGCCTTTAAAGGAAGTTCACATATTCTTTGGCCAGACAGATCAGCCAGATTTTTCAGAATAGGATTCCACAATTAGCATGGAATTATTTGCTGCATTCTGGCTCCAGGGTGAATGTTATCCACAGCTTTATTCCTCTGCAAACTCACCTTAAGTCAGTCCCAAGCACAATACCTGCCTCCATTTCCACCCTCATTTTGTTGGTCAGGTGTCAATGGAATTCATTGCCACAGATGGCTGTTGAGGCCAAGTTACTGGGTGTGTTTAGAACATAGAATAGTACAGGCCCCTAAGCTCATTATGTTGTGTCAATCTTTTAACTGACTACAAAGATCAATCTACCCTCTCCTCCCACAGTGGCCTCCATTTTTCTTTCATATCTCAATGTCCCAAATGTACCTGTCTCTATCAACTGGCCCAGCAGTGTATTCCATTCACTCACCACTGTCAATGTATAAAATCTACCTCTGACATCTTTCCCTTCTCTTCACTTTCTGCAGGGTTGTTCCCTACGCAAATCCCTTGTCCACTTGTCCCTCCCCACCGATCTCCCTCCTGGCACTTATCCTTGCAAGCAGAACAATTGCTACAACTACCCCTACACCTCCTCTCTCCCTATCATTCAGGGCCCCAAACAGTCCTTGCAGGTGAGGCAACACTTCACCTGTGAGTCTCTTGGGGTCACCAACAGTGTCCAGTGCTCCTGGTGTGGCCTCCTGTATGTCAGTGACACTAGACGTAGATTGTGAGACAGCTTTTTCGAGAATCTATGCTCTGCCAGAAGGTGCAGGATCTCCCAGAGGCCGCCCATTTTAATTCCACTTCCCGTTCCCATATGTCAATCCATGGGCTCCTTCACTGTTGCAATGAGGCCACACTCAGGTTGGAGGAACAACACCTTATATTCTGTTTGGGTAGCCTCCAACCTGATGGCATGAACATTCAGTAATGCTGCCCCCCCCCCCCCCCATCACTATTCTCTCACCTTAGCTCCCTGCTTGTCCATAGTCTCCCTCGGTGTTCCTTCCCCCTTCTTTCTTCCATGACCTTCTGTCCTCTCCTATCAGAATCCATCATCTCCAGCCCTGTGTCTCTTTCACCAACTTCCCAGCTCTTTACTTCATCCCTCCCCCTTCTGGTTTCACTGATCCAGCTCCCCACCTCTCTCCCCTCCCGCACCTTTTAAATCTACTCATCTTTTTTCTCTCCAATCCTGCCAAAGGGTCTCAACCCAAAATGTCGATTGCCCTTTTTTCCACAGATGCTGCCTGGCCTGCTGAGTGCCTGTTGCTCTGTCATGCCCCTTACACTTTTCGCCAATCACCTTAAAGGATGTCCTCTCATATTTACATTTCTGCTCTGAGTAAAAGGCGCCCGTTGTCCACTTGATCTATGCTTATCATTAGTGCGTCTCTGTCGTCACCTCTTATCCTCCATCACTCCAAAGAGAAAAGTCTGAGCTCACTCATCCTATCCTCATAAAACATTTAAGACATTTTTTCATCTTTTCCAGATTTTATGGATGTGAAGGACTGCTTCATACATTTCACTGATGATACAAACTGTGTAACCCAGTAAAGTGAGGAGAATGAAAGTTACAAGTTCACAGTGGGAAGTTCTCCCAGCTCCTCAGCCCGAAGGTACATTCAGTGGTCACACCTGCTTGTTAATCCATATATCTAGTTAGCCAGTCATGTGGCAGAAACTTAACGCATGAAAGCATGCAAACACGGTCAAGAGGTTCAGTTGTTGTTCAGACCAAACACAGAATGGGGAAGAAATGTGATCCAAGTGACTTTGATTGAGAAATCATTGCTGGTGCCAGATGGGGTGATTTGAGTATCACAGAAACTGCTGATATCCTGGGATTTTCACACGCAACAGTCCCTAGAACAGGTATTTCCAACCTGGGCTTCACAGAATCCTTGCTTAATGCTATTGGTCCATGGCATAAAAAAGGTTGATCTTCTGGAATTTCATGCTCAACAGTCTCTAGAAGAATGGTGTGAAAGACAAAAAAAAATCCAGTAAGTGGTATTTCTGTGGGCAAAAATGCCTTGTTAATGAGAGCAGGGAATGGCCAGACTGGTCCAAGCTGACAGAAACGTGTTAGCAACTCAAATAATCATGTGTTACACAGTGGTGTGCAGAACAGCATCTTTGAATGCACAACACATCAAATCTTGAAGTGGATGGGCCACAGCAGCAGACCACAAATATTCACCCAGTGGCCACTTGTTAGGTACAGGAGGTATATGATTAGGAGTAGTCAGCATGACTTTATCAAAGGCAGATCATGCCTTACGAGCCTGATTGAATTTTTTGGGGATGTGACTAAACACATTGATGAAGGAAGAGCAGTAGATGTAGTGTATATGGATTTCAGCAAGGCATCTGATAAGGTACCCCAAGGCTTATTGAGAAGGTAAAGAGGCATGGGATCCAAGGAGACATTGCTTTGTGCATCCAGAACCGGCTTGCCCACAGAAGGCAAAGAGTGGTTGTAGACGGGTCATATTCTGCATGGAGGTTGGTCACGAGTGGAGTGCCTCAGGAATCTATTCTAGGACCCTTACTCTTCGTGATTTTTATAAATGACCTGGATGTGGAAGTGGAGGAATAGGTTAGTAAGTTTGCTGATGACACAAAGGTTGGAGGTGTTGTGGATAGTGTGGAGGGCTGTCAGAGATTACAGCGGGACATTGATAGGATGCAAAACTGGGCTGAGAAGTGGCAGATGGAATTCAACCCAGATAAGTGTGAAGTGGTTCATTTTGGTACGTCAAATATGATGGCAGAATATAGTATTAATGGTAAGACTCTTGGCAGTGTGGAGGATCAGAGGGATCTTGGGGCCCAAGTCTATAGGACGCTCAAAGCAGCTGTGCAGGTTGGCTCTGTGGTTAAGAAGGTGTACGGTGTATTGGCCTTCATCAATGGTGGAATTGAATTTAGGAGCCGACAGGTAACATCGCAGCTATATAGGACCCTGGTCAGACCCCACTTGGAGTACTGTGCTCAGTTCTGGTCGCCTCGCTACAGGAAGGATGTGGAAGCCATAGAAAGGGTGCAGAGGAGATTTACAAGGATGTTGCCTTGATTGGGGAACATGCCTTATGAAAATAAGTTGAGTGAACTTGGCCTTTTCTCCTTTGAGTGACGGAGGATGAGAGGTGACCTGATAGAGGTGTATAAGATGATGAGAGGCATTGATCGTGTAGATAGTCAGAGGCTTTTCCCCAGGGCTGAAATGGTTGCCACAAGGGGACACAGGTTTAAGGTGCTGAGGAGTAGGTACAGACGAGATGTCGGGGTAAGTTTTTTTACTCAGAGAGTGGTGAGTGCGTGGAATGGGCTGCCAGCAACGGTGATGGAGGCGGATATGATAGTGTCCTTTAAGAGACTTTTGGATAGGTACATGGAGCTTAGTAAAATAGAGGGCTATAGGTAAGCCTAGTAATTTCTAAGGTAGGGACATGTTCAGCACAACTTTGTGGGCTGAAAGGCCTGTATATGCTGTAGGTTTTCTGTTTCTATAATAAAGTGGCCACTGAGTATATGTACTTTAATAATAAATTTACTTTGAACTTTGAATGTCAATTCAAAGTGAGTCACTGGGTGGTGTGATCTTGGCCCCGAGCCCTCTTGCAGCAGCTGGGTCCTGGAGTCCGCTGTTTAGACAATTTATACGGTGGGCCAGATAGGGGGGCGAGAGCCAAGTTCGCTCACTCTCTCCGCAATATTCACTCCTCCTTTCTAGGCACCGGAACCTTTAGTTGCAATGGCCCCCGGATACAATCCATTGTTTGGTCTTTTTAAACACCGGCACAGACAGACAGAAATGACAGGGTGTTGGGATCCAGAGTGAGAGCAGATTTTGCTCACCCTCTCTGCATGACACCGAGGCTATGCAGACTGCCCCGGCTGCTGTGCTCTGTGCCCGCTAATATGATGAACCGATAAGTGAGGCTTTGGGCCTAGTCTGGGGTTCAGATCTGAGGACTCAATGTGGTTCGGAATGTTGTTGTCCACTCAATTGTTTGCATGATTTGTGGCTCCTCCCCTTTCTCTTACGCACCAAGCGTTGGCCGTTTATTTTTAATTAATTGGACTCTTTCGGTTTTCTTATAACCATATAACAATTACAGCACGGAAACAGGCCATCTCGGCTCTTTTAGTCCATGCCAAACGCTTACTCTCACCTAGTCCCACCGACCTGCACTCAGCCCATAACCCTCCATTCCTTTCCATATACCTATCCAATTTTACTTTAAATGACAATATCGAACCTGCCTCTACCACTTCTACTGGAAGCTTGTTCCACACAGCTACCACTCTCTGAGTAAAGTAATTCCCCCTCGTGTTACCCCTAAACTTTTGCCCCCTAACTCTCAACTCATGTCACTTGTTTGAATCTCCCCTACTCTCAATGGAAAAAGCCTATCAATGCCAACTCTATCTATCCCCCTCATAATTTTAAATAACTCTATCAAGTCCCCCCTCAACCTTCTACACTCCAAAGAATAAAGACCTAACTTGTTCAATCTTTCTCTGTAACTTAGGTGCTGAAACCCAGGTAACATTCTAGTACATCTCCTCTGTACTCTCTCTATTTTGTTGACATCTTTCCTATAATTCGATGACCAGAACTGTACACAATACTCCAAATTTGGCCTTACCAATGCCTTGTACAATTTTAACATTTTGTCCCAACACCTATACTCAATGCTCTGATTTATAAAGGTCAGCATACCAAAAGCTTTCTTCACCATCCTATCCACATGAGATTCCACCTTCAGGAACTATGCACCGTTATTCCTAGATCACTCTGTTCTACTGCATTCTTCAATGCCCTACCATTTACCATGTTTCTTGCTTTGTGGCTACTGTAAGCAAACAAATCTCAAGGCTCTATAACTTATACATTCTTTGATAATAAATGTACACTGAATAAATTTTACTGTCCTCTCTCAGTAAAGCAGCAGGTTGAACAGAATTAAACTTTGACCATTTCATTCGTAAATGATGCCAAAAGGTGGTGAGTGAAACAGAGACCCTTTACAAATGTCACTTATAGTTAGATATATGTGAGCGATTGCTGTTCAATTATCTGACCTTGCCTGATGCAATTGGTCACGCTCACTAACTCACTGCTGGCTGTGAGGAGCTGTCTCTGAAAACAGCTCTGGCCAGAGAGCAGACAGTTATTGTATATCCAACCATAGGAACTTCATTTGAAAGGAAAAAGAGTCAGGGAAATCACCTCTATTTTCACATCAACCACAAGACACAGATTTCCACTGTAAGAGAATAAAACAAAATTCCTGACACAAGGACGCCAAGGGCATGAACAGGATTTATTAGTAATTCCTTTATCCCAAAGAGGATGGCAACTTGCCTTCTTGAAATGCTGCAGTCAACCTGGTCCAGAACTCAACTCATGCCAGCTTGAATCTGATCTTGTGGCAACGGGGGAGCAGTCCCATAAGAACTCGCAACGAAGCTGTTCAATCCTGTGTGCGTGACTGACCCAGTGGGAATGGGACACCTTGGTGGTGAGGGAAGGCATTCCCATCAGAACTCTAAGTGACGCTGTTCAAACCCACTGGGTGGCACTGACCCAGTGATCATGGGGGAGCTTGATCACAGTCCCATCAGAACGCTAACGAAGCTGTTCTATCCAGAGTGTGTGACTCCGACTCAGCGGTAACGGCGGATCTTGGGTACAGTCCCATCAGAACGCTAACAAAGCTGTTCTATCCAGAATGTGTGACTCCGACTCAGCGGTAACGGCGGATCTTGGGCACATTGTCATCAGAACTCTAACGAAGCTGTTCAGTCACGACTGCCATGACTCTGATCTTGTGGCAATGGGAGAACTTGGGCATATTCCCGCTCGGGCTGATGTGTGGACAGCGGTGGAAGTGCTCCTATCAGCAGTTAGAGCTCTGGAGGACAGTGGGACACCTGAACAGGTTACTCTTTGTCACTTGGCATCAAGCTCATTTTGCTGGGGATCCAGACACATATAGATGTGACCCCATCGTACTCCTCTTCTGAGGAGATTCTCTGCAGATGGTGAGGAAACTCGACAGAGAAATGAAGGGTCAGTTGTCCCTCGATACGGCTGTAAGATCCACGAGGCTGGTTCTGTCGCATTGCTGGTCAATCCTGATGGTCCAAGTTGGAAATGCTGGAGGAAATCAAATGATGCTTTCTGTCTCCAAAAATAATGTTCCTGTTCTTCAAGATGCTTAGAGAATTTTACTCATTCTTAATAATTTCCATAAAAATTAAAACTTCAGCTACTTTTGAAATGCCAACCATTCATCTGTACATCTGCATGGATTTCCTTTCCACTACGCAGAGGTGATTCTTTCATACACTTCGTATTTGAACTGGATCCCTTTCTCCTCCTGAATGCCTGTAGGTACATCAGGGAACCTGTGTAAAAATCACAGAGCACCTTAATAAGATTCAGAAGAGTATTCAGAACATTGTAATAGTAGAATTAAAATCGAGTGCACAACACCACTGACCCAAGTGCTTCATTCAGCGATGAGACACAGCTACGATGGGGCCAGACCATTTTAAATTTTAGAACAAAGGGAGCTCATCTCATATACTTCTACCCTAGGGAAGCATTACTGAAAATAACAATGTTGTGGAGGTTGTTTCAAGACATCAAGGTCACAGAACAGGTTTCTACACAACTCCCATTAATCTTCACATAGAGGTGCCCAATAGCACAGTGCTTTACAGCACCAGCTGTAAGACTGGGGTCCGATTCTCGCTTCTGCGTGTAAGGAGTTCGTACGTTCTCTCTGTGGCCACACGGGTTTCCTCCAGGTGCTCTGGTTTCCTCCCACATTCTAAAGATGTACGGTACTGTGCGGAAGTTTAAGATACTCTAGCCACATTTATGGAAAGACTTGTGCACAGTACTGTATGGGTTGGGGGTTAGTAAGTTGTGGGCACGCTAAGTTGGCGCCAGAAACGTGGCAACATTTGCAGGCTGCCCGGCACATTCCTCACTGATTTAATTTGATTTGAAGGACTGTGTTTTGATGTACACGTGACAAGTAAAGCTCTTTAAATCTTTATTTTAATTAGCACCTGGATTTTGCTCTCCGTAGCTCATTGCAAAGAAGCACTTAACAGAAAGATTTAAATGTGCTTGATTGCATAACTGCCCTTTTGTAGTTCAGTGGAAAAACATCTGACTGTTATTCAATCATCCTCCAAAGGAAAGAACCTTTTACTGATTTCCCAGATAACACACCCACTTACTGGTCTCAGCCCCTGCACTAGTGGCTCCAGAGTAAATCCCTGTGCCTCATCAGATATCTCTCTCTCCATTCCCATAACAACCCCAACCCCCGACAGTCACTTTCGGGATTATGGGAAGGGAGAATTGTCTGACCCGAGATTTGGATTCCTGAGAAAAGAAAGCCCTTAAACAACAGACGTGGCGATGTGTGCCTCTGATAAGATGTTATCACTGAATTTTCCCGGGCTATGTGTTTAGCAAAATGGATCGATTTTTGTGGATTGAATGCTACCAAATGAAGGAACACCTGCACTGCCCCACTACAACTGGTGCAGTAAGTTTTAATTAAAACTGCCTCGTAGGCAAGTCATGTCTGTGAATGAGATTCTGACAATCTTTCAAGTTTGTCAAAGTCTTTGGTGAGGCCACACTTGGAGCAATGCGTAATTTTGGTCACCCAAAGTCTTGGTTAAATTGGAAAGAAGGCAGAGGGGACATACAGGGTGGTGCCTGGACTAGAGGGCGCAAGTTACAGGGAGAGGTTGGCCAGGCATTCCATGGAACGTGGGAGAATGAGGGGTGACCTTACAGATATGTTTAAAAATATGAGAAGCAGAGACAGTAAGTTTTTTATCCAGGGAATGGGAATCCAAAACTAAGGGGGCATAAATTCAGGGATTTGAGGGCATTATTTTCACAGAGAGCGATGAGTATCTACAATGAGCTGGCAGAGGAAGTGGTTGGAGCAGATGGAATGGTATTATTTAATAAAAAGCACTTGGTCAAGTTTATGGTGAGTGCAGATTGAAGGGATATGAAATGAATGCAGGAAATTGGGATGAGTACCGTGGTCAGCAAGTGCTGGATGGGTTGAAGGGTCTGTCCGTGCTATATTGTTCTGTAACTGTATCTCTAACTCTAAACTTGGAGTTATTCATGCGTGGAATTTGTTGCCACAGGCAGCTGTGGAGGCTAAGTCTTTATGTACATTTAAGGCAGAGATCGATAGATACTTGATTGGTCAGGGCATGAAGGGATGCAAGGAGATTGAGGCTGAGAGGAAAATGGATCAGCCATGATAAAATGGCAGAGCAGACTTGATGGGCCAAATGGCCTAACCTGCTCCTGTATCTTACAGTCTTGTCTAAAACCACAATCAGAAATCGGTAAAGATGAACGTAGATACAATCCTACATCAAGAGACAATAATGATTCCCTGAAACTAGATCATCACACTCGGCAATCTCTCAGATACTGGAATTTCTGGGAGGACTTCATCATACATTGAGTGTTGGAACAGAATTACTTACTCAGGAAGCAGTTTGAACTTATTCAAGTTTATCTCAGGCATGAACGTATCACTTTCAAAGTCTTGAAGAATACGAGTCACAAATAGCCGGTGTGAAGCCGGGCTTTCCAAGGCCTCCTGGAAAAGTGGTTTTAAAGTCAGCATCACTGAAGGGTTCTCTCTTTCCAACCACCAGCTTTCATTTACTCATGGTCCTATACGTTCCACTATCACATACACAGTGAAGATGGTAACTTCAATCGAACACAAACTCAGTAAACAGGAATCTGAATATATACGTTTCTTCACATTTTACATCAACATAGTGCTAGCTATGCAAATTCAACTGGTTAGGAAGCTTTGCAGAACAACTGACAAACAATAAATTTCCAATTCTGGTCAAGAAGCAAATGACAGAATGGAGGGAGGCCACCTGGCCAGAGTGCACACTAGCTCCATTTGTCAAAATATATTTATTCCCAGAGTATGAATATTTCATTTTCTTGCAGGTATTTACAGCAAAATAAAGAAATACCAATTTATGAAAAACTCTACGCAAAGACAAACAACCAATGTGCAAAAGACGACAAATAGTGAATTAATTGATTGATTGATTGACTAATACAGAGAACAGGAGTCCTTGAAAGTGAGTCTATAAATCGTGGAATCAGTTTAGAGTTGCAGCGAGTGAGTTATCCATGCTGGTTCAGGAGCCTGATGGTTGAAGGGTAATAACTGTTCCTGAACCTGGAGGTGTGGGTTAGGTCCCTCCTGCCTAATGGTGGCGGCAAGAAGAGGGCATGGCCTGGTTGGTGGACTCCTTGATGATGGATGCTGCTTTCTCATGGTAATGCTCCATTTAGATGTGCTCAATGGTGAGGAAGTCATTTCCTACAATGGGCTGGGCTGTATCCACCACTTGCTGAGCAATCTATCCAATCACCCTCCTTCACCTTCTCCCATAGGCTCACCAGTTCTTTCTGTTTAGGTACTAACCAAGCTCTTTGTCGAGCATTATGACTGGACCTGCCTCCACTACTACACCTGTCGGTGCTAAAAGAACACGCTTTTAGTTCTTCTGCCAGTTGCATTCAACTTCTGATTTATGTACAGCTGAAATCTGAAACATACAGTGAAATGTGCTGACTTTGTTAACAACCAAGACTCCCAAGGATGTTCTGGGGCCAGCCTGCAAGCATTGCGACACATTCTGGCTCCAACATAGCACGTGCACAATGCACAGAACACACTGAACGACAAAGCAACAGTAGCAAAACAAGCCCCGTTCCTCCAACCCACCCACACGCATACATAGTCTTTGGTCTCCAGCAGACTTGAGGATTTGTAGACATTGGGTTTTCAACTTCCCCAGTGGACACACAGAGCTTTGCAGGCTTAAAGCTCAAGGCATGGGGCCTCAATTTCTGGACTTCCAATCGACCCAGGACTTGCCGATTATGACAGCTGAAGGCCTGAAATCTAGGCCTCGACCTCTTCATACCTAGGGGGTCACCGGCCCTCATTCCACCTGCCCGCACGAAACTCTGATCCTATTACATGCCAACAATTGTAGGTGTTGTCCTTCCTGGTCTACCAACCCAACATCTGACCATGTCCATGTCGGTTACCTTCAAATGCAGAGCAGAGGCTGAGACTCAGCCTGCCCTCCACATCACTGACCCCAAACCCTAACTCCCCAAAACCTAACTCCCCAAAACCTTGCCTTTGTTATATTCTTAGAATGCATGGATTCTGTCAATAATGGGGTTTTAAAGAACAAATGGGGCAGCAGGTTTTTTTAAAAACTTGTTTCTGGTTAAAACATGGTTCCCTTCAAAATGGAGTATGCAATAGTGGAATATCCTGGGAACAAGTTATAGCCAAACTGATGAGGTTCCCCCAGGGATTCCAGTTTCCTTCCTTGTCCCAAAAATGTGCAGGTTGTTAGGTTAATGAACCATTGTGAATTGCCTTGTGTATAAGCTGAGTGGTAGAATGTGGGCAGAAGAATAAGTTCTAAAGAAAATTAGGGGGGGTAAAAGAGATTGGGAGCCTTACCTGAGAAATTATGTGCTGGCAGTGGAGAGGATCCAAACGAGATTCACAAGAATGATCCTGAGGAATGAATGGGTTAACATATGAAGAATGATTGATAGCTCTGGGCTAGAACTCACTGGAGTTTAGAAGAATGGGGTGGTGTGGGGCAGGAGAGATATGACTGAAATCTATTGGAAGACCTGGATAGAGTGGACATGGAGAAGATGTTTCCTATAGTGGGGGAGTCTAGGAGCAGAGGGCACAGCCTCACAATAGAGGGACCTCCCTTTAGAACAAAGATAAGGAGGAATTTTGTTAGCCAGAGGGTGGTGAATTGGTGGAATTTATTGACACAGATGGCTGTGGAGACCAAATCATTGGGTATATTTAAAGCGGAGGTTGATAGATTCTTGATTAGTAAGGGGTCAAAGGTTACAGGGAGAAGGCAGGAAAATGGAGTTGAGAGAGATAATAAATCAGCCATGAATGATGGCAGAGCAGACTCAATGAGCTGAATAGCCTATTTCTGCTCCTATGACTTATGGAATATGCACACTTAATGTTTTAGGAACAGTTCCTTTCCCTCTGCCACTAATTTGCTCTCATTTTGCACAATTAATATATTTCTTATTGTAAACTAATCATTTTAATGTATTTCACAACAAATTTTATGGCATGCATGTTAGTGGTATCATTTAGGGTCCCCCAGCACCTAGGACATGCTCTCTTCCCAATGCTGCCATCATGGTATTGTATTGTATGTAATTAGTTTTGCTACAAGTGTATGGGACATTGGAAAAAAGTTGAATTTCCCCATGGGGATGAATAAAGTATCTATCTATCTATCTATGAAAGAGGTACAGCAGTCTCAGAACTTGCATCGCCAATTTCAGCAACAGCTAATACTCCTCAACCATTAGGTTCCTAAACCAGAGGAGACCCCATCACTGAACTGTTCTCAGAAACTCACTTTCAAGAACTCATCTCATTCTTGATAATTACTACTATTTATTGTTTTTTTTTTGTATTTCCACAGTTTGTTGTCTTTTGCACATTGCTTGTTTATCTGTCCTGTTGAGTAGGCTCCCATTGGTTCTATTGTGTTTCTGGTATTTACTGTGAATGCCTGTAATAAAATGAATCTTGAGGTTGTACATGGGGATATATATTTACTTTGATAATAAATTTACTTTGAACTTCGGTTTATAGCACCCAATTCAAATTGTAAATTGCCTTTAAAACTCGCCTATCTCATTCTCCAGTTGCTCACGGAGTGCCAGGCAAACTGGCAAAGATCCAGAGGGCCAGTTTCTATCTGAACTGCAGTAAGGTGCTGTTTCTCTGTAGTAGTCCAGGGATCCCGTTTCAGAATGCACACAGAGGAATGTTGTCTCAGAGAGAGTGGGACTTGTGTGTTCATGGACATTTATGCAGGGACACACCAAACCTCCTGAGGGTTATAAGAAATGGCTAATTCAGTCCATTGAAATGGATTATGGAGATCTGGCATGACATCAAAAACCTTGACAAACTTGCATAGATGTGCGGTGGAGAGTGTATCGACTGACTGGCGACATTATGGCCTGTAATTTGAACATCAATGCTTTTGAGTGGAAAATCCAATAAAAGGTAGTGGATTCAGCCCAGTACATCACGAGTAAAACGACGGAGCACATCTACATGAAATGCTGTCATAGGAAAGCAGTATTCACCATTAAAGATCCTCACCGCCCAGGCCGTGCTCTTTTCTCGCTGCTGTCATCAGATAGAAGGTACAAGTGCTTCAGGACTCGCACCACCAGGCTCAAGTAAAGCTACTACCCCCCAACCATCAGCCTCTTGAATAAAGAGCATAACTATGCTCATCTTTTGAGATGTTGTCACAACCAATGATCTCACATTAAGGACTCCTTATCTTGTAATTTCATTCTCTTGTTATTCATTGCTATTTATTTGCATTTGCAGTTTGTCTTCTCCACTCTTGCTCTTTCATTGATCCTGTTTACAGTTACTGTTCTATAGATTTGCTAAGTATGTTCGCAGGAAAAAGAATCACGGGTGTATGAGGAGGTACGTATGTACTCTGGTAATAAATTTTACTCTGAACTTCTGTTATCGTGGCTATCCCTCGAGGTCGAGGATGATGGTCTTCATTCCGTTGGTCTATCACAGAGTGAAGACGCCTGTGTGTGTATTTGTTTAACGTGTACTTGATGTGGCACTCCAAGAAGCGCACGATACTTCACAAATCAACCAACTGATTCCAGTGGCATGGAAACCACGACGATTGGAGCTGAAGGATTTGTTGCCGCCTTCATCCGCTTTCACAGCCGTTGAGTTTGAAGTAACTTCGTCTGCCTCTTCCACCGTTGAGGTCTTGGTTGGATTGTACCGCCATGGGTGACCCTACCAGGAGCATAGCTCCAGACAGCATCGCTCTCGGGATCTCAGGACCACACAAGCTTCTCCACCACGACAAGGTGACAATCCACGGAGAAGCGAACTTCGGTAAAACTGCTTTCAATAAACAGCTTTTCAATTACACAATGAACGAGGTATTTTGCCCAATAACAATTTATTAAAACTTCAACAGCCATTAATTGCTAGAAAATCAAACTCTGAGCTACAAAAGGAAATCTATTAACCAAACTGAGTTCCAGCAACATTATGCTCAATTGGACAATGACGCAGCTAACAACAGCAGTTGGTGTCTCGCTGCCTTCAAAAGGATCTAGAATCTTTGTTTTCTCTGAACTCCTACACAGGATATCCTTGAAAAGGGATGGAGAGCAGTGAAGCCTTTGATATTAATGTCCTTGGAGACTGTTGGTTTCTGACTCATACTTCATTTTTTATTGGTCTTTCTCATTTTTAGGCCATGGTGAAGCACGAAGGCTCCCAGACAAATGACCTTTATTAGTAGCATTGCTCTTCCATTCTTTGTCATTGCTGTTTCCATTTTACAGGTGTAAACATTTATCAAACATAAGATTAATAGAGCATTCAAACAAATTATAATCAACTCCCAGACATTAGTGGGTCTTCAGGTCAACTTGTAAATTTAAAAAAAAACCTACTTAAAGTAACAAAACTATCTACATTCCACGCCAAAACTTTTTTTGGATGAGTCATTTTTGACCCCTCCTGACATTTTGGTTAATTGAAGGTCCCTTATGCAACCTATGACATTAAGATCTTTGTTCAGCAGGGGGTTGAGGCTTGTTGCATTGGGAGATGCCCCAAGTCGTTGACTATTCCTTTTCACAGATGCTGCCTGGCCTGCTGAGTCCCTCTAGCTGTGCACAGGGGGAGATTGAGTTCGCATCTGCAGGCCAATCGTCCCAGCCAGGCCCACACGTCAAGGCTAAGGTCCGCATCAACCCAAAAAAAAGCAAGACGAATAACTACTACAGCAAAAATAAATCTGTGTACAGCCATTCACGAACACAAAATATTCCAGATCGTTCCCAGCCAGTGAAGTAGAATATGAAGTTATGAGTCAGAGAGCCACACAGCACAGAAATAAGCCCTCTGGGCCAATACATCCAAGCTGACCAAGTTGCCTAGTCCTATTTGCCTGCATTGGGGCCATACCCCTCTAAGCCAGGGGTTCCCAACCTGGGATCTACGGAGCCCTCGGTTAATGGCAGGGGTCCATGGCATAAAAAAGGTTGGGAACCCCTGCTTAGAGTCTAAGCCTTTCTTATAGATAGATAGATAGATACTTTATTCATCCCCATGGGGAAATTCAACTTTTTTTCCAATGTCCCATACACTTGTTGTAGCAAAACTAATTACATACAATACTTAACTCAGTAAAAAAAAATATGATATGCATCTAAATCACCATCTCAAAAAGCATTAATAATAGCTTTTAAAAAGTTCTTAAGTCCTGGCGGTAGAATTGTAAAGCCTAATGGCATTGGGGAGTATTGACCTCTTCATCCTGTCTGAGGAGCATTGCATCGATAGTAACCTGTCACTGAAACTGCTTCTCTGTCTCTGGATGGTGCTATGTAGAGGATGTTCAGAGTTATCCATAATTGACCGTAGCCTACTCAGCGCCCTTCGCTCAGCTACCGATGTTAAACTCTCCAGTACTTTGCCCACGACAGAGCCCGCCTTCCTTACCAGCTTATTAAGACGTGAGGCGTCCCTCTTCTTAATGCTTCCTCCCCAACACGCCACCACAAAGAAGAGGGCGCTCTCCACAACTGACCTATAGAACATCTTCAGCATCTCACTACAGACATTGAATGACGCCAACCTTCTTAGGAAGTACAGTCGACTTTCATTTCCATTTCATCTCCATTCAAATTATCTTTTAAATGGTGCAACTGTACTCACCAGTATCACTTCCTCCAGATGCAAACATTCACCACTCTGTGAGAAAGGTGACCCTCAAGTCCTGATGAAATCTTTCCACTCTCATTTTAAACCGTACCCTCTGGTTTTAGAATTCCCCTACCTTGGGGAAAAGGCTTCGGCTATTTACACTCCAGGGAAGAAGGTCCCAGCCCCAGCCTATCCTTTTGGCAAGCCCTCCAGTCTTGGTCACATCCTTGCAAATTTCTTTTGCACCCTCTCCAGTTTGATGACATCCTTCCTGCAGGGCCACTAGACTGGCACACAGTACTTCACATGGGACTTTACCAACGTCTTGTAGAGTGTAACCCATGCCAACTCTTGTACTTAATCTTCAGTCCAATGACAGAAGGCGAACATACCAACAATTCCTTCAACACCCTGTTTTGTCACTTCCAGGGAACCAAGTACCTGTACCCCTCGGTCTCTGCTCTACGGGGAGCTAACACTGAAGATGAAGCACTTTTACTTTACCTCTTCTAGTTTATCATTTGCCAGCAGTGCAGCTTCTCTCCTGTCCTGCTGAAGGGTCTCGGCCTGAAGCATCGACTGTTCACTCTTTTCCTGTGCACTTTCTCTGTAGCTTTTACACTTCCTTATTATTTTATCTTGCACTACCCCAATACACTGTGTAATGATCTGATCTGTACGAACATACAAGACAAGCTTTTCACTGTTTCCTGACACGTGTGACACTAAATCAAATGTAGTTTCCACTGTTGAGGAGTCATTATCAGGCTTTGAAGGACACTGGGATGGACTGGAATTTCTGTTTTAAAGCACTGCTTTACCAGCTGGTTTTAGATGCTGCTTTGCAATCAAAGCTGCTGTATGTGAGTTCATTGTTTGTCAATGTTTGATTGAAAGGCGACTGACTGCAAAAGTGGCTGCTCAAGGTTGTACAAATCCAGATAAAAGGAAACTTCACGGATAAGCATGATTATTCTATAACCATACTGTAGACTCAGTTTAAATAAAGACAACTTGCTGCGGCAAAATAAAATATTCCTTGACTTTTTATACACTGCAGATAGAAAAATACAGAATGGATGCTTCTCTCTTCCTTCCTCCTAAAACACCAGAGTTTAGCCAAAGTTATAGCCCTTGATGGGGCATCAATGTTTTAAAAAAAGTCTTTCCTTTAAAGCTCAGGGGCAGAAGATGAGGAAATGAGCAATGGGACAAGGCACGATAATAGTTCAGCATGGACTAGATGGGCTGAAGAGCCTGTTTCTGTGCCGTAATGTTCTATGACTCTATTCCCCACTCTGACCTGCCTATCACTCCCCTGGGCCCCCTCCTGTCAAATTCCTTCCTCTCCAGCCCTTGATCTTTCCCACCCACCTGGCTTCACCTATCACCCTCCTCTCCCCTCTTTTTACTCTGGCATCCTTCCTAGTCCTAGTCCCGATGAAGGGTCACGGCCCAAAACATTTATTCATTTGCATATATGCTGCCTGACCTGCTGAGTTCCAACAGCATTTTGTGTGCACTGAAGTTCAATTTCTCCGGATTCTTTTGTACATCAAATCACTTACAGGAGATACAGTACTGGTAGTGTTGCTAACTAGGGACAGAAGGATTTATGGGGAGTAGGGAACTGGGAATATTTTCACTGCAATACTGAGAGTCATTTTCTCACAAACACAAGAAAATGGGCAGAGGCTGGAAATCCAAAGCAACACACGGAAAATGCTGGAGGAACTCGGTAGGTCAGGCAGCATCTCTGGAAAAGAGTGCCCAGTTGATGTTTTGGCTCTCGGCTGCTCACTCTTTTCCACTGGATGCTGCCTGTCCTGCTGAGTTCCCCCAGCATTTTGAGTACAATGCTTTCTCACACCGTCTTTGTTGCCCATTTGCAATCCAAATGACTTGACAATTATACATTTCTTTTGAAATGAGCAGCCTTCACCTCATCAAAAGCAAGGTCTGACTGCATGCAATGATCTTTTAATTCAATACCAATCCGATCCAATAGACTGCTTAAATTAGGCAGCCAGCTCATGGAAGGCACAATAGAGAACATCAAAGTGATTAGTCATGGATGTGGACAAAGGGATCATAGACAGAAAACAAATTACAAAATGCAATCCTTTTATCTTTAAAAGTCACTTTCCTTTGTAGCCATTTGGCTGATGGTTTTATGCAAAAACCAGGGAATTTAAATAAAATGTTCTTAATATGAAAATTGGGAAAAGACAATTTTAAGGGTTCATTGAAATGAATGTTTTTTATAAGCATTAAAGCCACAATTCGATTAGAAGCGTTACCGTGAAAATGGGTGCTCAAGATAACTGCATAAAAGTGCAGCAAAGACCGTTCCAGCTGGTTCCCACTGCCAACTGTAGATCTAATAGGAAGCATAAATGAAAATTTAAACGATAGGCAGTGTTTCCCATTTCAAAAACTGTCCTCCTTGGCTCTGGTAAACCAAGCACCTGTGATAAACCAAGCAACACACACACACACACACACAAAATGCCGGAGGAATTCAGCAGGCCGGGACAACTTCAATGGAAAAGAGTCAGTCGACGCTTTGGGCTGTGACACTTCTTCAGGACTGACCTGCTGAGTCTCTCCAGCATTTTGTGTGTGTTGCTTTGGATTTCCAGCATCTGCAAACTTTCTTGAATCTGTTGCAAACATACAGTGTTGTTAGAATGACAATCAGATTTAGCCAGCCCCATCATGGGCACTAGTCCCCTCCGCATCGAGGACATCTTCAAAAGAAAATGCCTCAAAAAGACACAAAAGTGTCTCTACTCCCAGGACATGCCTTCTTCTCATTGCTTCCATCTTGGAGAAGGTAGAGGAGCCTAAAGACACACACTTAATGTTTCAGGAACAGCTTCTTCCCCTCCGCCATCGGAACAGTAAACAACCGACCTACATTTTCATTCAGGCCATTAATATACATGACAAACAGTCGAGGTCCCAGTACAGATCCCTGCGGAATGCCACTAATCAGTCCTCCAGCAAGAATAAGTCCCTTTGACCACTTCCTTCTGTACTCTATGGACAAGCCAGTTCTGAATCCAAATGGCCAATTCACCATGGATCCCATGCATTTTAATCTTCTGGATGAGCCTCCCTTGAGGGACCTTGTCAAACGCCTTACTGAGAAACAGTTCTGCATCCATCAGTCACACTCATCACCATGTTAAAAAACTCCATCAAGAAAGACATGACTTGGCCCTCAAAAGGCTATGCTGCCTCTCCCTAATTAGGCCACGGTCTTCCAAATGCTCCTAATTTCTATCCCAAGGAATTCTTTCCAGTAACTTCCCCACCACTGACCTGAGAATCACTGGTCTACAGTTCCCAGGATAATCCCCGATTCCCTTCTTGAATAATGGAACAAGAGTAGCCACTCACCAGTCTTCCAGGACCTTGCCTGTGGCTAGAGAGGACTCAAAGATATTGGCCAAGGCCCCAGCAATCTCTTCACTTGCCTCTCTCAATAACCTGGGGTATAGCACATCAAGTCCTGGGGACTTATCTATCTTAATGCTCTTTCAGAGACCCAACACTACCTCCTCCTTTACCTCAAAATACCCCAGCATATTAATACGCTCAGCACTGATCTCCCTATCTCCTATATCATTCTCCTTGGTGAATACTGATGTATGGTTCTCATTAAGGACCTCACCCACATCCTTCTCATCCAAACACCCACCTTTATCCTTGAGTTGTCCCATTTTCATATTTTCTTAGTCTGCCCCATTCAACAGTAGCCCATCCCCTAGGACATCGGGAATCAGATTAACAATTGGAATAATCCTGGTATCTTCTCTAAGGTGTCTCTGTATGCCCTGCCCATGGAATGCACAGGTTCCCCCCAGTGCTCTGGTGTCCTCCCACAGTCCAAAGACATACTGAGTATGTTTTTTGGTTATTGTAAGTTGTCTTGTAATTAGGTTATGGTTAAATTGGAGTTGTCAGGCTTCCTGAGGCAGCTCAGTTCGAATGGACAGAAGGGCCTATTCCATACTGTATTGATAAATAATAAAAAACTCTAAAATAATAAACCTGCAACAAATTGCAGCACTAATAACTTGCATGTAGCTGGCTGTAAAGATGTTGAAGTTAACCGTGTAGCTTCTGCTAGATCTGATAATTATAAATAGAGCAGTACAAGTTTTACACAGTACCTTATAGAGAGCGCTGCCCCCAATTATCCAGACTAGATCCACTTTTTCCTGCAGATCTGAAGAGTCCAGCAGATCTAGGGCAGAGTCTAAGTCACGTGCCAGGTAATGTGCTCCATCGGGCAGTTCCCTGGGAAACAGAACAGCAGAGAGCCAAGTGTTACTGCAATAACTGCTAAGCCACAAGCAAGGAGGATTTAAAACCTAGTTTACCAAATTAAAAGTTGTATCACAATTTGATATGTCACCAAAGGCTCTTAACAAAAATTTCTACAGGCATACTTTGTGGAGAGCATTTTGACAGGTTGAATCACTGTCTAATCTGCAGCAGCCACCATACAGGATCGGAAAGAGCTGCAGAGGGTTGTAAACTCAACCAGCTCCGTCATGGGCACTTACCTCGCCAGTTCTGTCATGGGCACTTACCTCGCCAGCTCCTTCATGGGCACTTACCTCGCCAGTTCTGTCATGGGCACTTACCTCGCCAGTTCCGTCATGGGCACTTACCTCGCCAGCTCCATCGTTAAAAGGTGATGCCTCAGGAAAGTGGCATCTATCATTAAGGACCACCACCATCCAGGACATGCCCTCTTCCCATTACTACTAATAGTGAGGAGGTACAGGAGCCTGGAGACACACTCAATGTTTTAGGAACAGCTTCTTCTCCTCCACCATCAGAGTTGTGAACAGTCCATCTTGCTCTTTTTTTTGCACTACTTTTATATATACTTTTTCCCCTCACCCCTTAAGGGTGGTGTGTATGTGTAATTTTCCCTCAATCTTGTGTGCTCCACCAGAGGCCTGGGAGCTTGAGGGCTTGGCTGTTCCTAGTAGTGCCTCTGCATCTTTGGTATACCTCGGTAGTCTGGTGCCCAGCGCTGTTAACCGTTATGTCTGTAGCCGAAGCGGAACATGGTGGGCTTGTTATATCGGTGCCAGAACGTGTGGTGGCTCTTGTAGACTGCTACCTCACATCCCTGGGTTGTGTTAATTGTTAGCACAAACAATGCATTTCACTGTGTTTTGATGTAGTACGCTTGACAAATAAATCTAACCTAATGTTTTACATAGTTGTACCCTAATCTCTTTACCTTTACGTTCTGTACCCCAGCCAATAAAGGCATGCATCCCGTACACCTTCTCAACCACCTTACCTACTGCTGCTGACTTCAGGGGTTCTGGGTACATCCTTTAGTCTTACAATTCACTGACCTTTCCTTCAGACATCCCAAAATGCATCACCTCAAATTTTCCAGGATTATGGAGACAGCCAACACAGAAACAGGCTCTTTAGCCCTTCTAGTCCATTATTCTACCTAGTCCCATCAACCAGCACCTGGAACATAACCCTCCATACCCCTCCCATCCAAACTTCTATTACATATTGAAATCAAATCTGCATCCACCAATTCCACTGGCAGCTCGTTCCACACCCTCACCATCCTCTGAGTGAAGCTGTTTCCCCTCAGCTTTCCCTTAAATATCTGCCTTGGCTCTATCCATGGCTCCTGCTGAATTGTTTGAACATGTACGTCTTCGGAATGTGCGAGAAAACCCAAGTGGTTACAGGGAGAATGTACAAATTTCTTACAGAGAGAGGCGGGAATTGAACCCTGGTCAGTGATCCGTGGTGCTGTCAAGCACTGTGCTAACTGCTCTGCTACTGTACCACCCACAGATAAAGACAGATGTGGATCAGGCATCAAGGAATTGCAGTAGAATCAGTTTCCTCATTTATTATCAAAGAATGGATAAATTATACAACCTTGAGATTTCAAACAAGAGTACAACCTGCAGTTGCTGGAAATCCAAGCAACACACACAAAATGCTGGAGGAACTCAGCAGGCCAGGCAAAAAAGCACAATTGACATTTTGACAAAGGGTTCTGGCCCAAAACATCAACTGTGCTCTTTTCCATAGATGGTGTTCAACCTTGAGATTTGTTTGCTTACAGGCAGCCACAAAGTGAGAAACCCGAAAGAACCCAATATAAAAAAATAAAATGAAGACTAACACCCGATGTGCAGAAAAAAAAACACAGATCATGCAAACAATAGAAGCAAGCAACATTCCAAATGAAAATGAGGCTTTAGACCCGAACCCCAGGGCAGCCCGGAGTAGGCCCAAGCCTTGGTATCAGTCCATTATATTAGTGGGCATGGAGCACAGCATTTGGTCAACCATCGCTGAAGGGTGAGTGAAACCGGCTCTCGCCTCCAATCCTGACACCCTATCCTTCCAGTGTATTGTTTAAGTTGTCCAAACATTGTATTGTACCTCGCACTAGGACCTGGGCACCACTGCAGCAAAAGGCTTCGGGCCTAGAACACGCTGCCCAGCGACTTGCTCCGGGCCCAGATTGAAGCCACTCATGATTTCTCTAAATTGGCTCGGCACCCAGACTCACACCCAGGCCAGATGTGCACACACAAAGTTGATATGAATTGATTTATGAATTTTACTTTCAATATTCATTGGTAGCTTTTTCTCTCGTATTATAAAACCATAAGACACAGGAAGAGAATTAGGCCATTCGGCTCATCGAGCAAGCTCTGTCATTCCACTGCGGGGGATTTCTTGCCCCTCTTAACTCCATTCTCCTCCCTTCTCCCCAAAATCTTTGATGCCCTACTAAACAAGAAACTGTCAGCCTCAGCTTTAAATATCCCCAATGACTTGGCCTCCACAGCTGTCTGTGGCAATGATTTCTACAGATCCACCACCCTCTGGTAAAGAAATTCCTCCTCGTGGTCATGTTGATGGTGTGATCATCCTTAACAAAGGGAACACAAGACGTGTTTCTGAATAGGCAGTTGAGACCCATGTTTAATAGCGGCACTGACGGACAAATGGGCTTGAAAGGGGCAATCGAGATCACCTCCTAGCTGATGCTGAAAAGAGAGTCCTCGTTTCAAGGTTCAAACTCACCTACAAGTACCGCCTGATAAAACCAGGTGAGGATTTATATTCACAGTATTACAAATTCTGCCAGCTTATTTGACGTTTCCCACCCCTTGATTTCTTGATTTAAAAATGTCTGAAGAGAAAGCTATTACCTATCCCTTTTTTTTGCAATTATTTTTAAATTAACCAGAATTAGCAGCGTATGGGACTGCAGTCTGCTGCTTGTAAGTTGTATTGCTCACATCAGAAATTCAACTCACTTTCATTTCCAACAGATGCTTTACTGAGGGGAAATGTCTCCCACGCCTCACCACAGGATGTAGACTTCAAATGTGGCTCCCTATGGTCACCTCAGAAACTTTCAATACATGACATTTAGAGAGAGCTCGCAGGAGTAAAGCGACTTTCTATTATTGACTGACACTCAAAGTATCTACTTTTATTCTAATTATAGAGCTTTATAGCTGCTTTAAGCTCCACTTAAAAGGGCAGCAATGTTTGCTCGATAGAGGCTTCAGATGCACATTTATCTGATCAACAGAGGCCAAGAGACAATTGTCTAATGTAGTCAGGAACACTCCCCGTCAGGGATAGTGCTTTGTTCTACAGAGGCAACATTACATCCTTGGATGCTTTATAAGGCTTTGGTCAGACTGCACTTGAAGTATTGTGGCCAGTTTCGGATCAGAATCAGGTTTAATATCGCCGGCACACGTTGTGAAATTTGCAATACATGATAGTATAGAAAAAACTGAATTACCAGAAGTATACATGCAGTAAGTAGTGCAAAAACAGAAATTAAGAAAAAAGTAGTGAAGTAGTGCTTACAGGTTCAACCTCCATTTAGGAATCAGATGGCAGAGGGGAAGAAGCTGTTCCTGAATCGCTGAGTGTGTGCCTTCAGGCTTCTGTACCTCCTCCCTGATGGTAACAGTGAGAAGACACCATGTCCTGGGTGGTGTATGCCCTTAATGATGAACACATTTTTGAGGGACCGCTCCTTGAAGATGTCCTGGATACTATGGAGGCCGGTGCCCATGATGGAGCTGACTAATTTTACAACTCTCTGCAGCTTACTTCGATCCCACCGCCCATACCAGACACTGATACAGCCAGTTAGAATGCTCTCTGCAGTACATCTGTGGAAATTTTCAAGAGTTTCAGTGACATAACAAATCTCCTCGAACTCCAACTGAAATATAGTCAGTCTTGCCTTCTTTATAGTTGTATCAGTATCTTGGGACCAGGTTAGGTCCTCAGAGATATTGACATCCAGGAATTTGAAATTGCGCACTCCCTCCACTTCTGATCCCTCTGAGAACAGGTGTGTGTTCCCTTGGCTTACCCTTTCTAAGAAAATGAGTGAGAGGGTGGAGATACGACGCCGCCAAAGTAGGTATGAGGTTCTCCTTCTCTGAAGGTCACCCTTGGGCAAGGTGTAGCACATGCTTAGCCGCCCAACCAGGGTCACGTGAAGCCATGGGAGCAGGTGGTGGATGGCTGTATGAGCAGCTGGTGCACATCACAAGTCCTGGTGATGTGACCACTGGCACCAGGCAGGCAATCTCTGAAGACTATTGATAATGACTGGGGTCAACCACCTTTTAAAGATACTCCCCAGAAGGAGGCAATGACAAACCACTTCCGTAGAAACATTTGCCACAAACAGTCATGGAAAGACCATGATCACCCACGTCATACAACTCATAGTGAACAAACAATCTAAGGTGTGCTGGCATTGGAGAGGGTCCAGAGGAGGTTCATGAGAATGACAATGTTAACATATGAGGAGCATTTGATGGCTGAGCACCTGTACTCACTGGAGTTAAGAAGAATGAGGGAAGATCTCATTGAAACGTCAAATATTGAATTGTCTAGATAGAATGGATGTGCAGAGGACATTTCCAATATTGGAGCATTCAGCCTGAGAATAGCATTTCCCTTGAGAACTGAGATGAAGAGGAATTTATTTAGGTAGAAGGTGATGGATCATTGCCATAGGTGGCTGTGGAGGTCAAGTCATTGATTATATTTAAAGCAGAGGCTGACAGGTTCTTGATAAGTAAGGGAGCCAATGGGTATAGGGTGAAGGTAAGAGAATGGAGTTGAGAGGAATCATAAAGCAGCCTTGATTGAATGGTGAAGCAGACTCGATGAGCTGAATGGTCTAATTCTGCTCCTATGTCTTATGGTCTTTGTGTTTTAAAAAATTGCCACAGTACATGTCATTTCTGCCTCTGACTCCAAACAACACCTTCACTCTGGAGTACAATTGTTGAAGTTCAAAGATCAGCTTTACTTGTCACATTTACATTGAAACATACAATCTTCTGATCTTCCATCCATTTGCTGATGGAATAGCAACAGAACCACTACAGGATGTCAAAGGACCACCACTGGCAATCATAGAACCACTACACGTCACCAGACATCACAGAACCACTACACATCACCAGATATCACAGGACCACTACACGTCACCACCACCGGAAATCACAGGACTACCACACATCACCAGATATCACTGGACCACTACACATCACTGGACCACTACACATCACCGGACATCACTGGACCACTACACATCACCGGACATCACTGGACCACTACACATCACCGGACATCACTGGACCACTACACATCATTGGACATCACTGCATCAACTCAACCATTGTTGTAGTATTTTGCTTTTATTCTGTTTTATTTAAAAATACTTCTGAACTCAAAAGGCTTTTCAAAACCACACTGAATTCACGAGGTGAAACCCAAGACTTATTTATCCACACCTTTCATTTGGGCACAAAGTGTGAGCAAATGTTTTTCGAAAAGAGTATTGTTGAATAACCATGCCAACATTAGTTACATCATCAACAGCCAGTGTGTGGGATGGAACTTCACATCGTACTCAAAACTTCCCAAAGATTACACATCATTTTATTTCCATTAAGCTGACAAAGCATAGCCACTTAGATCCAAGTGCAAGCTGTTCTAACTGAATACCACACTTATTTTTTGAAAATGCTTTTAAATCAGAACTTGCGGCACATCATGTTAACCGATTTCCAGCTGCCTCTCAATGTCTTCCACTACCTCATTCCAGCTAACAGCTTTGTGCATTTGTATTTGCACTTCTATGCTCTTGCCCTTTCATTGATTCTGCTTACAGTTACTATTCTATAGATTTGCCAAGTATGCTGGCAGGAAAATGAATTTCAGGCTTACATGTGGTGACATGTATGCACTTTGATAATAAACCTTCCATTGAACTCTGAATAAAACTTACCCCAGTCTCTTTTACGGTCTCATTATGCTGGTCCCCACTTATAACATCCACTGACCAGCAATGAACGTAATATTCCAGCTGAGGTTTAGCCAGATGCTGAGACACATCCTAGGATGTGTTGGGACACAACAGTAATTTAAACTGGGGTCATCTGGTGTTTCGGGTCTTTCAACGTCAGACACCCTCTTCCAGGCGACCCAGACAGAGTAGACCAGGCCCGGCTTGTGTCCCAGCAGCATCGGTCCACGGGTCACCTCTTTTGACCCACAGCCATCTGGAGGCTCGCTCAACAGCCTCTGTGACGGTCCGCACGGTTCTTTCTTTTTAGCCCCCGTAATGCCAAGGAGAGAGTAGGTTCTGTACAGCGAGCAGTAGCAAAACCTCTGCACCTCATATCGTGCCCTTCACCCCCGTCTCTGGCACTGCTCTACCAGCTCCTGGCATTTGGCTTTCCTGCGTTCAAATGCCCCCTCAATCCAGTCTTCCCAAGGAACTGACAGTTCTACTGTGACCACCTGCTTCGAGGTTTCTGACGGAATGACCATGCCAGGCCTCAGTGATGGAAGATGCGATGAAGTCAGGGAACTTTAATTGCTTGCCAAGATTGACTTCCAGTTGTCAGTCAGACGCTGAGGCTTATAAACCTGTAACATTACCTCGCGTTTCTTGAACTCTCTCTCCTCGACTAACGAAGGCCAACACACCACGTGCCTATCACCTTGTGCAGCAACTGCGAGGGATCTACAGACATAAACCCCAAGTCAACACTACAAAACATTCCACCATTAACCCTGTACGCTGCCTTCAAATTCGATCTTCCGAAGTGAATCGCTTCACAGTTTTCTGGGTTGAACTCCAGCTGCCACTTCTCAGCCCGGCTCAGCATCCTGTCAATGTGCCGTTGTGACCCCGGACAGCCTTTCACACAGCCCACAACACCACTAACCTTCATGACATTTGCAAAATTACCGACCCACCCTTGAGATGGGCGCCCTTGCCATATCCTGGCTATTTGTGTGACTCCTCGTACAATTGCCCTACAGGGGCAGCCACACTTTCAGCTGTCAAATACTTTGTTCTGGCATTCACACATTCACTGCTGTATTCTCCAACACCCCCTCCCCCCACCAAACCCTCTTCACTCACACAGTCTTAGTCAGTGGCCTTCTTATGGCTTGATATTTGATAATTGTTGAGTGCGATGTGTTGGTATTCATTGGAAGAACAAACAGAAGCTATCTCTGATTTGGTTCCTCAACGCTGTTATAGCCAGGGGTGGCAACGGGGACAAGCTCCCACTACCTAATAAATGCTCCCAATGGCGTGCATCTCAAATAGCCTCCGACCACCAGGATCACCTCTCCGCTTTCACGTGTGACTTAGCTACCTAACCCAGTGGAACCACTCCTACTGACAGGCAAAGGGGCAAAGGTGGGTTACTGGTGCCTTAAAAACAATCGTTTTGGGCAGAAGGAGCTCATCAGCTGTGCTTGACAGGTCAGCTAGAAGGAAAACTCTGATCTCAAACCTCCACGGCCTTGTGGCTATACCCACTCATGAGGAAGGCTTTGGGGAGTAAACCCCAGAACTGGAGTCCCTAAGGCAGTCCTACGTTGATAACTCTGGCTGACAACTCCTGTGAGGACGCTGGTGCTAAACTTTATCTGCCTCTGCCGTGCCTTTGGATTCGTCAGCTGCGTGGAGAGGGGGAGCCTGCTACACGGGCAACAGCTTACTCTCCATATCGTACTGCCCTGGCTTGCGTATCATGTAGACAGCTAGGATACAACATCCATGGTCGACCCCGACCAGCATTGCTGTATTATCTTGCAAAAGAGTTCAGGCAGGGCATGACCTGATAGAACGAGGTACTGGGGAAGAGGAGAGGGCATTGTATTTGTGTTTGGCATCTCGTGACCAGTGGTGTACCACAAGGATTGTTGCTCAGACCTTAGCTCTTACTAACATTCTAGCTATGAGTGTAGGAGGAATAATTATTAAAACTTGCAAATGACACAGCAGTTGGTGGTGATTTGGGGAGCACAGAGGTACAAACTGGCAGGTGATAGGTGAAGCCGGGTGAGGGGGAAGGTGGGTGGATGAAGTAAGACGGGAAGTGATAGGTGGAAAAGATGAAGAATAAAGGAATCTGATAGGAGAGGAGAGTGGACAATAGGAGAAAGGGAAGGAGGGACACCAGAGGGAGGTGATAGGCAGGTGAGGAGAAGGGATAACAGGGAAGCGAGAACTGGGAATGGGAAAAGGGAGAGAGATGACCTGAAGTGAGAGAAATTGATCTTCATCTTGTCAGGCTGGAGGCTACCCAGACAGAATAGGCGGGAGTGTTTCAACTAAGAGGAGAGATTGGACAGGGCGAGTTCACTTCCCTTGGAGCAGAGGCTGCCTACTAAATTGTGAGGTGCATAGCCAGATCAGAAAGGAGGAATCCTTTCCCCATAGAGCTACCTAATACTGGAGGCACAGGTTTAAGGTTAGAGCTCTGAGAGGATATGAAGAAGTTTCCCCCAAAGACTGGTTAGAATTTGAAAGACATTGTTTGACTGAGAGGTGGAACAAGGAACTCTCACAACATTTAAGTATTTAGACGCCGGCTGAAATTGCCAAGGCTATAGACCAATTGCAGGCGAGTGGGATTTGAATCGGTAGGTATTTTATGGTTGGCCGAAGACGCTGCAGGTTCCTCAACGCTGTTATAGTCAGAAGTGGTAACGGGGACAAGCTCCCAATGGCGTGTGCCTCAAATAGCCTCTGACAACCAAGCCCAGCTCCTTAGCTACTAAGCCTGGTGAAACCGTTTCTACTGACAGGAGAAGGGGCAAAGGTGCATTACTGGCGCCTTAAAACAGGTTGCTGTGGGTAGATGGGTCTCATCAGCTGTGACTGGCAGTTCATCCAGGAGAAGGAAAACTCTGATCTCAAACCTCCGCTGCCTTGTGAATATACCCACTCATGGGGAAGGCTTCGGGAGTAAACCCTGAGGGGAAAATCTGGAGCTCGAGTCCCTGTGGCAGTCCGTCGTCGAGTTCAACGCTGACTGGCAACTCCTGCCATGCTGCTGGTGCCAAAATGCATCCGCGTCTGCCGTTCCCTTGGGTTCATCAGATGTGTAGAGAGGGGGAGATTGCTACACGGGCAACAGCTTGCTCTCCATATCGTACTGCCCTGGCTTGTGTACCTAGACAGCTAGGATGCAACACCCATGGTTGACCCTGACTGACAGAAACCTCGAAAAAACAGAAGGGTCTGTCCGTGAGCTTCATAGACATAGGGGTCATACGTGTTGATCCACCCTGGATCAACATGTTGGAGTCTTGCGCGTTTCAAGGACTCCGTCAGGCAATGCCAACTCAAGGCCACCCATGTTGGGACGGCTGCGGGCGAGATGCCAGACGAAGACTGATCCAACCCCGGCTCCCGAACAGACAGACTTGCGTCTGCCCCTCCCGGGCCACACTTCATCGTAAGTCCAGCCAAACTTTTAAACATATGCTTGCCCCAGCAGCATCCCAACCCAGGGCATCCTCCACCGGGTCCAAGCATGCCCTTTCACCAAGATCTGAGAGGGCTTTGCTGTGGCCCATCGACGCGGCCACGAGCTGGAGGAGAGGCTTGACAGAAAAAAATTAGAAATGTGAAGAGAAAAACACCTGCCGTATGAAACAACTACACAAGATGTATGACAGACATTTGCTGTATCCCACAGAGAAAAATTATGTAAAAGGTCAACATAAAACTGCCTGATGTGACACAGGGAAGAATTTCCTGAATGTGCCCACGGTTTATTTTTTTATGCAAATTCACTTAATTAAAATTAATATTAAAGCAAACATATTTCTATAAATTTTAATTTCTAAATTAATGTTGCCTTAAGCATTTTTGTGATCTTTTGCTAATTCTGATTCATGAACACACTAAACAATGCTTAAAAATGCACTGGAAAAAAAGGTGAGAAATTACAGTCATGTAGCTAACTTTAAACCCCTAATGATTCAATGCTTTGACAACTGGTAGCACAGACAGTGGACTAACTGTTGTTAACCATACATCTGTGCTTGTTCAACATTAATCTCCACATCATTACTGCAGGGAAGAAGGGTGATTGGAAGAAATGGTTTTGGGTTCTCCAAGTAAAATAGAAGCAAAATCTCTGGATTAGGTCTGTGAAGGTATTCAACAAGGGCAGTTTCACACCCATGAGCGTGGTTGTCCTTGTTCTCCTCATCACTGGTTGTCTTAAACAAACAGCACATGAACCTACCCAGTAAAGGGTCAACAGAGAACAAGATAAATCAAACAGCAACAGGCATTGAAAATATGATACATACAAGAGTGAATATCACGTTGCACACAACACCGCACTGTGCAAAATACAGTACCACTCTTGAAATCATTTGACCAAATAATCTACATCAGTTTCTAAAAATAGGAAAGTACTCTACTTGTCAACTTCGACAAAAGCCAATTAAGATAAAATAAAATCTGCATTTAAAACACTACCTGGAAAAAGACATCAGAACTACTTTAAACACAAGAAAATGTACAGATGATGGAAATCCAAAGCAACTGACACAGAATGCTGGAGGAATTCAGCAGGTCAGGCAGCGTCTGTCGAAATGGACTAACAGTTGATGTTTCAGGTCGAGACCCTTCTTCAGGACTGGGAAGGGGGTAAGGCACCAGAATAAAAAGGTGTGGGGGGGGGGGGGAGGGCAAGAGGATGTACTTTATTTATCTTACTTGCCACATATGCAAATTTACATGTCTCAGGAATATTCTGTGGTGTGTTTTGTAACCAGAGAAATTGCCAAATGCACGTTTGAGCAGGATACTAAATAACAACATAATTTCCATGGGTACGAAACTCAGTGCTGTGGTGCTACGTTTGTTCCACACTAACATAGGGAAGCGAATGTCGGACAATCTCAAAGCAAAATGAGGGAAGACAAGCTGCAGAAATGTGTTTTTTTTTTAAGAAGAATGATGAAAATATCGTGGAGGGACAGAGTAACAAACGAGGAAGTGTTGTGAAAAACAGGAATAAGGAGGGGGCTCATATCATCAATTAGGAAATGGCAGCTGGAATTTCTTGGACAAGTAATGAGGAAACAGAAGTTCGAACATCTTTCAGGGACAGGAAAAATCGTTAGAAGAAAATCCCGCAGTTGGCAGTGCACGACATTCATGAGTTACACAAAGGGACAGATAGGCAAAAGTTTTGAAGAGCTTATTAGAACTTCTTAGATTAAAGACAGATGGAAGACCATGGTTGCCCATGTCATATGACACGGCATGTAATGATGATGTTGTGGTGTGCTGGTCAGAGTGTGACATGAAACAAAAATAAACATTAAATTATAAAAATCAAACAATTACATAAAAATATATTGTGGTATTAAAATAAATGGTAGCGAAGTAAACATTTAAATCGTTTCTTACCTTGAAATCGGGAATAAAGAGTTCGATAATGAATAGATCATATGACAATTTATGAGAGCAATATCAATACTGCTTCTTCTCAAATACTCACTTAAGTTCTCTGCTGAGCACAATATTGATCCTGTTTTTAAGTGGCCTATTTTTCTCTGGAATCGAGAACCAGGTTTTTCGTCCCATAATAACAGCGTTGCACTTTCCTGTCACCAACAGAAATATAGCAGGGGTCATTTCTATTGGACAAATAGGAGATTACAAAGCTTAAAACTGTAGTGTACCCTTGCCAAACAGCCTCTCTCTGAACTAACGTTGCTGTCAATTGCTGCCCAATCAGAAAGCTCCCTGACACTGTAGCTCAAGTTAGAAGCCAAGGAGTGACTTCATAGAAGAATATAAAATTATAAATGGGTTTAACCTGGTAGATTAGAACCATAGAACATTACAGCACAGAAATAGGCCTTTTGGCCCTTCATGGCTGTGCCAAACCATTTTTCTGCCTAGTCCCACTGACCTGCACCTGGGCCATATCTCTCCAAACCATCCATATACCTGTCCAAGTTTTCCTTAAATGTCAAAAGTGAGCCCGCATTCACCACTTCATCTGGCAGCTCATTCCACACTCCCACCACTCTCTGCATGAAGAAGCCCCCCCCATGTTCCCTTTAAACTTTTCCCCCTTCACCCTTAACCCATGACCTCTGTTTTTTTCCTCCCCTAGCCTCAGTGGAAAAAGCCTGCTTGCATTCACTCTATCTATACCCATCATAATTTTACACACCTCTATCAAATCACCCCTCATTCTCCTACGCTCCAGGGAATAAAGTCCTAACCTATTCAACCTTTCGCTGTAACTCAGTTTCTCAAGTCCTGGCAACATCCTTGTAAACCTTCTCTGCACTCTTTCAACCTTATTAATATCCTTCTTGTAATTAGGTGACCAAAGCGGCACACAATACTCCAAATTCGGTCTCACCAATGTCTTATACAACTTCACCATTACATTCCAACTCTTATACTCAATACTTTGATTTATAAAGGCCAATGTACCAAAAGTTTTCTTTACAACCCTATCTAATTGTGAAGCCACTTTTAGGGAATTATGTACCTGTACTCCCAGATCCCTCTGTTCTACTGCACTCCTCAGTGTCCTACCATTTACCTTGTATGTTCTACCTTGGTTTGACCTTCTGAAGTGCAATACCTCATACTTGTCCGCATTAAACTCCATCTGCCATTTTTCTGCCCATTCCTCCAACTGGTCTAAATCCCTCTGCAAGCTTTGAAAACCTTCTTCACTGTCCACTACACCTCCAATCTTTGTATCATCAGCAAATTTACTGATCCAATTTGCCATATTATCATCCAGATCATTGATATAGATGACAAATAACAATGGACCCAGCACTGACCCCTGTGGCACACCACTAGTGACAGGCCTCCACTCAGAGTAGCAATCCTCCACTACCACTCTCTGGCTTCTTCCATTGAGCCAATGTCTAATCCAATTTACTACCTCTCCATGTATACCTAGCGACTGAATCTTCCTAACTAACCTCCCATGCGGGACCTTGTCAAAGGCCTTACTGAAGTCCACGTATACAACATCCACTGCCTTCCCTTCATCCACTTTCCTGGTAACTTCCTCGAAAAACTCTAAAAGATTGCCAGAGCTTATTCCAAGGCTGAAATGTCAAACTGAGTAGGGTCCAGAGGAGGTTCAGGAGAATGATCCTGGGAATGAAAGGGTTAACACGTGAGGAGTGTTTGACGGCTCTGGTCCTGTACTCAATTGAGTTTAGAAGAATGGGGTTGGGGGGGGAAGAAATCTCATTGAAATCTATCGACTATTAAAAGGTCTAGACAGAGTGAAAACAGAGGACGTTTCCTATTGTGTAGGAAATCTAGGACTGGAGGGTGCAGCCTCAGAATAGAAGGATGTCCCCTTAGAATTGAATTGACTTTATTTCTTCATCCTTCACATACATGGAGTAAAAATCTTTTGTTATGTCTCCAACTAAATGGGCAATGTGCAATCATAGTAATTTATATAAATTTATAATAAATAGAACAGTCAATGTAATATAGAGTACACTCAAGTCAGTGTGAGTTCATCAGTCTGATGGCCTGGTGGAAGAAGCTGTCCTGGAGCCTGTTGGTCCTGGCTTTTATGCTGTGGCACTGTTTCCCGGATGGTAGCAGCTGGAATAGATTGTGGTTGGGATGATTTGGGTTCCCAATGATCCTACAGGCCTTTTTTTAAAAAAAAACCACACCCATCCTTGTAAATGTCTTGAATCATGGGAAGTTCACAACTACAGATGCACTGGGCTGTCCGCACCACTCTCTGCAGAGTCCTGCGATTGAGGGAGGTACAGTTCCCATACCAGGCAGTGATGCAGCCAGTCAGGATGCTCTCAATTGTGCCCCTGTAGAAATTTCTTGGGGTTTGCGGGCCCATACCAAACATCCTCAACTGTCTGAGGTGAAAGAGGTGCTTTTGTGCCTTTTTCACCACACAGCCGGTGTGTACAGACCACATAAGGTCCTCGGTGATGTGGATGCTGAGGAACTTGAAGCTGTTTACCCTCTCAACCCCAGATCCATTGACGTCAATAGAGCAGAGATGAGGAGGAATTTCTTTAGGAGAGGGTAATGAATCTGGAATTCATTGCCACAGGTGGCTGTGAGGGCCAAGTCTTTGGGTATATTTAAAGAGGAGGTTGATAGGTCCCGGATTAATAAGAGTGTCAAAGGTTACAGGGGAAAAGCAGGTGAATGGGTTTGAGAAAGTAAATTAGCTATGATCGAATGGTGCTAGACTTGATGGGCCAAATGGCCTAATTCTGCTTCTATGTCTTGTGGTCTAAACAAAAGAGGGCACAGTTTTAAGGTGATGGGGGAAGTTTTAAGGAGATTTATGAGGCAAATTTTTTTTAAACATTAGAAGTGGTAGGTGCCTAGAACTAGCTGCCGGGGAGGTGGCATTTACACTACACGCTGCATCTGCAAAGGAAACAGCATTATGAAGGACCCCACGCACCCCTCATACAATCTTTTCTCTCTCCTGCCGTCTGGGAAAAGGCTCCGAAGCATTCGCGCTCTCACGACCAGACTATGTAACAGTTTCTTCCCCCAAGCTATCAGACTCCTCAATACCCAGAGCCTAGACTGACACCTTACCCTATTGTCCTGTTTATTATTTATTGTAATGCCTGCTCTGTTTTTGTGCACTTTACGCAGTCCTGTGTAGGTCTGTAGTCTAGAGTAGCTTTCACTGTTGTTTTTTATGTAGTTCAGTCTAGTTTTTGTGCTGTGTCATGTAACACCATGGTCCTGAAAAACGTTGTCTCGTTTTTACTATGTATTGTACCAGCAGTTATGGTCAAAATGACAATAAAAGTGACTTGACTTGAGTTGAGGTGGTAGAAGCAGGTACAAAACCAATGTTTGAGAGGTATTTTAGGCAGACAAACAGGCAGGGAATAGATGGGTACAGGCCATGCACAGAGAGATGGGATTTGTTTGGACTGGCATTGTAATCAGCACAGATATGGTGATTTGCAGGGTTTATTCCACCCCCCCCCCCCCCATCTTTCTGAACTCCAGCAAGTACAGGCCCAGAGTCATCTAACACACTGCATACATTAACCCTTTCAGGATCATTCAAAAGTTCAAAATAAATTTATTATCTAAGTATTATCTAAGTGTGCGTGTGCCCTTAACTCCTGGTGGAGTCGTCGGGCGCTGTCATGACAAGCTTTTTGCACCGATCTTTTTGGTGATTGCTCATCGTACGGTGTGTCTTGGGCATCTGAAACCTGGTGGAGCCCAAGGGGATCAGATAGGAGAGGGCAGAAGACCATCAGGTTGGAGGCTACCCAGACGGAATACAAGGTGTCGCTCCTCCCTCCCGAGTGAGACCTCACTGTGGCAGTCGGGGAGGCCATGGACGTCACCGTGGAACGGGTGGCCACCGGGAAATCCCGCTTTAGTGGCGTACAGAGCGAAGGTGCTTGACGAAGTGGTCTCCCAGTCCACATCGGGTCTCACCAATACACGGGAGGGTGCACTGGAAGCACTGGATACTGTATATGACCCCAACAGACTCAGAGGTGAAGTGTCACCTCACCTGGAAGGTTTATTTGGGGGCCTGGATGGTAGTGAGGGAGGTGGTTTGGGGGCAGGTGTGGCACTTGTTCTGCTTGCAAGGGTAAATACTGAGAGGGAGATCAGTGGGGAGGGATGAGTGGACAAGGGAGTCGCTTGGGGGGGGGCGATCCCTGTGGAAAGTGAAAATTGGGGGGGTGGGTAGGGAAAGATGTGCTTGGTGGTGGGATCCTGTTGGAGGTGGCTGAAGTTACGGAGAATTATGTGCTGGACACGGAGGCTGGTGGGGTGGTAGGTGAGGACAAGAGGAACCTATCCTTGGTGTGGTAGGCGGGAGGATGGGGTGATAGCAGATGAGCGTGTGAAATGGAAGAGATGTGGGCGAGGGCAGTGTTGATAGTGGAGGGAAGGAAGCCCTTTCTTTGAAAGAGGACGACACCTCAGTTGCGGACTGAAAAGCCTCATCCTGAGAGCAGATGCGGCAGAGACAGAGCAAATGAGAGAAGGGGATGGCGTTTTTACAAGTGACAGGCTGGGAAGAGGTATAGTCCAGATAGCTGTGAGAGTCAGTGGGTTTATAAAAGATACCAGGAGGTAGATTGTCTCCAGAGAAGGAGACAGAGGGATTGAGAAAGTGGAGGGAGGTATTGGAAATGGATCAGGTAAATTTGAGAGCAGGGTGGAAGTTGGAGGTAGAGTTGATGAAATCGATGAGCTCAGCATGGGTGCAGGAAACAGCACCAATGATGTAGCATAGGAAGAGCTGGGGAGCGATCCCTGTGTAGGCTTGGAACGTGGATTGTTCCATGTGGCCGACAAACAGGCAGGCATAGCTGGGACCCATGCCAGTGCCCATGGCTACACCCTTTGGTTTGAAGGAAATGGGAGGGACCAAAGGAGAAATTATTGAAGAGTGAGGACCAGTTCCACCAGACAGAGGAGAGTGGTGGTGGTGGAGGGGAACTGGTTGGGTCTGTTGGCCAGAAAGAAACAGAGACCCATAAGGCCCTCCTGATGGAGGATAAAGGTGTATAGGGTCTGGCCATCCATAGTGAAAATGAGACGATCGGGGCCAGGGAACTTAAAGCCATTGTAGAGATCGACAGCGTGTGAACTGTCATGGATGCGAGTAGGAAGGGACTGAACCAAGGGGGATAAAATAGAGTTGAGGTACGGGGACGAGTTCAGAGGGGCAGAAGCAGACAGAGACATTAGGTCCACCTGGACAGGCAGGTTTGTGGATCTTGGGTAGGAGGTAGAAACAGGAATTGTGGGGCAAGGTTGGTGGCAGTGGATGGGAGATCCCCAGAGTCAATGAGGTCAGTGATGGTGTGGGAGACAATGGACTGGTGTTCCCCAGCGGGGTCCTGTTCAAGGGGCAAGTAAGAAGTGATTGAGAGTTGCTGTCTGGCCTGAGCAAGGGAAAGGTCAGTCCACCAGATTACCACCGTCTGCAGATCTGATGGTGAGGTTGGGATTAGTGTGGAGAGGAGAGGAGAGGAGAGGGGAGCAGTGCCTTCAGAGGGAGTGAGGTTTGAATTGGAGAGAGGAATGTTAAAACCTATAGGTGTGCAGGGCAACAGTGACACAATGTGGTGGAAAATCAATACTGCAGATACTCAACACTTGCTCTTTCAAATACATCACTAAAGGCATCAAATGACACTGGAGCAGCAGGAGTTTTTACAACTCCTTTCAGACTGTTTACAACTCCTAATCTTCCTAAAATGGCTTCAGATCCCCTTAATATACCAGGCTAAGAAAACATCAAACTCACTCTTAAAGACCAGAGATTGTGCAGATTCTGCAGGAAACCCAGAGTAACCCACACAAAATGTGGGAGGAACTCAGCAAGTCAGGCAGCATCTAAGGATGGGAACAAACAGTTGGCATTTCGGCTGAGACCGTTCATCAGGACTGGAAAGGAAGGGGCAGAAGCCAGAATAAAATGGGGGAGGGGACAGTGTACCGGTTGGCAGGTGATAGGTGAGACCACATGAGGGAGAAGGCAGGTGGCTAGGGAAGGGAAGATGGAGTAAGAAGCTGGGAGGTGATTGGTGGAAGAGGTAATGGGCTGAAGGAGGAGGAATCTGATAGGAGAGGAGAGTGGACAGTATGAGGGGCACCAGAAGGAGATGATGGGGTCAGGAGAAGGGGTAAGAGGGGAGTTAGAAAGGGGAATGACAAAGAGAGAAGAGGAGGTGGAGTACAATTAAAGTTCCAATTTTCTTGGCGGTCCCAGGCTTCCCAAGTTCACCACTGAATTGCTTGGCTCCATTTGTAAGAAGATCCCCATGCCCTTGTGCTGGTTTCTCTTTCCCCGTCCTGCAGAATCCTCACCCAGTTTTAAAACTCCTGTTAAATCACCCCTCAATCTCCAAGGCCACACGAAGCAAGTCAAATCAACCTTCCCGAATGCGAGTTGTGATCCTCAAGTGGAGAAGGCTGTCAACTGCCGTAAAAGTCAATGAGCTGAATTACTCAGGGGGTCAGGAGCTGGAACCTGCGTGTGATATTCAGTGTAATTCTTCGCAAATGTTGCTATACCTTCTACTGAAGGGGTGGATGTCATCTTCTGGAAATGCCTGAACTCTTTGCTAGAAAAAAAAGTAGTGCAAATTTAAAAACAATTATTTTAAGAGAGTGCAGCCAAGAACGTTTAAATTTAACTGCTTATATAGCACACAATATGCAGATTCTTGCAAAGACCCAGTTACATGTCAAGTCCGTGCGATAATTAGGAAGAACAAGTAAGTCTAGCACCGTTCAGATATGAGAATACTTGCCTCCTCTACCCTCTCAGAACTCCGCCATGGATGGTCCCAGGACTGGCTGAGAGAGGAGCAGGGTGGGGCATGGGGCTAGCAACCCCATCCCATAAAAAAAAACCAGTGGTACAGAAACACCAACAAAAACTTTGAGGACCTCATCCCTGGGAGAGGAAAGATCAAGATGGGTGATACCTGGGGACAATTTGAAAGACCCCTTACAGAGGACTCCGGCGAGATGTGGTTGGAGCTTGTGCCTCAGGAGGAGAGATGAGCTTCTAAAAATGTTCATTTGGGAGGATGTGGAGAAAAAGGGTTTCAGGGCACCATGCAGGAATGTTATTTTTAAGGAATACACTATCCAAGGCGGCTGCTGTGGGGAGTAAATATGCTCAAAGCCAACAGACAGATTTTAGAAACAAAGGATATGGATTGGTGCAGGAAAGTGTCATTGAGCGGCAGTGCAGGATCAATGGCCTCTCGCTGCCATCTATCGGGTTCCTGTAAGCTAATACGAATCCCTCACTCTGACACGGCGTAATGAAGTAACCTGACTCCCAAATGTACTCTCCAAACTCCACGTTTAAAATCACACACAAAACAACTCGCCGTTGCTACAATCAGAAAGTTACAGCATTTCAGCTTGTTGCACAACGGCTGAAGGACCTTTGATCAGCCACAGTCAAGAGATCACCTAAGGCTGTCCATCCTCCCCCTTTCCCCTCCCTCACCAAAACTTCCCACCGGAGGCCCCAATAACGCATCGGAGTCGTCCTTCCTTCTCTGGCTGAGACCTGCCACCACAAAAATTCATCTCCTCCGTCTCCCTTCACCAAGGCCTCGCATCGGAGCCCCAAGAACTCACCGGGATTGTCCATCCCTAACCCCTCACCAGACACCCCAAAACACCAATTTGACCACATGCAGCATATCCACATGTCCGAGGCAATTCATTGAGACAGCCAGTGACCTTTCCTGTCTAAAGCCACTCCTGCAGTTCTAATATCTTGCAGACTGAATGCATCACTCTTGAGTACTGTCTAAATTAGTATTGTGTTTCTAGACCCTCAATAAACCCACCTTCTTGTTCAAGGCTGAGCTCTATATGAACCGATTATGCAGGTGAGCGGATCACAGAACAATGGTGGGAGGCGTGTATTTCGGAAACACCATGGCCATACAGAATACCCAGTGCTACTAAGGTGGATGAGGAGGGTCTTTAGTTTTAAGAGCCTCTCACAGGAGCTGGAAGCTCTTCAAGAACAGGAAAAGGAATCTCCTGAATCAAGGTGGGTCTCTGGGAGATACCCTGGGGTCTGAGGCGGGTGGGTGGCGATCCCGGGGTCTGGGTGGTCCCGTGAATATATCCTGAGGTCTATCTTGGGAGGGTGGTCCCGGGGGCAATGGAGATTCCCTAGGCTCTACACGGGGTGGAGATCCTTGGGGTCTGCGGTGGGTGGTCTCAAAGAGGGGAGGGGGTATTGGACAACCCGGGCAACCTCCCCATACCCGAAGGGGTCTCGTTTCTGCATCACTTGCCTCAGCCGGACCGGGTGCCACGGTAAGTTGCCCTTGTTCCCTATGCCCATGTTAGGGCAAACGGCGACGATGGAGTTGATCAACCGACCCATTCCGTCCGCTAAACAATGTCACCAGTCCCCGCACCGCGCGTAACTGGCGCCAATGTGACATCACATCAAGTTAGCCAATGGTGAACCACCGAACCGCCCCCTGGCGTGGCAGGA
This sequence comes from Hemitrygon akajei, assembly GCF_048418815.1. Lineage (NCBI taxonomy): Eukaryota > Metazoa > Chordata > Chondrichthyes > Myliobatiformes > Dasyatidae > Hemitrygon > Hemitrygon akajei. Next base: position 14,030,331 of record NC_133125.1, on the reverse strand, counting down.
AAACGGCGCCAAAGTGACATCATACAAAACTATCCAATGGTGAGCGGCAGAGTGAAGGGGCCGTTCTCCCACACCCGCGCCGCAGAAAAATGGCGCCAAATATGACGTCACGCCAAAGCAGCCAATGGCAGGTCGGCAGGGATCCATCTACAGCATGAAAAAAATTAGAGTTTATTTATTATTTGTCATAATTATTGTTTAGACTTCTTCAGCAGCACGCTGCCAATGCTGGGAGGAGTCAGCAAGCTGTCCAGCAGTCTGTGTATGTGCTGCTTCGGACTGCAGTCTCTCCTCTGAGTCCAAAGTCCAGAAGCAACTTTATTCTCTCTCTCTTTTAATCTTTTTATTAGTATTAAAAATATTATGAACAAAATACAATTAAAATATTAATAATGGATTACAAACATATAAACTCCCATTACACATGAAGGGATACATAAACAATGAATACAGTATAAGTAGCAAGTTTATTCTCACTGACATTTATTGTTTTGTGGCAGTAAAGACATAAACTTCCTGCAAACCACAATAAACACCGGAATAAAAGAAGGAATAACAAGGTAGAGTCCATAGACCAGTCAGAAATCAGGTTTCTCGTCACTGACACAGGGTCCTGACATTTGATGTTTTGCAGCAGCGGGATGGCGCGATACAAACATTGCTACAAATTACAATATAAGCAATTAGCACAAAAATTCATGGGTTTGTGGGCCGTTTAGAAATCTGGTGGCGGAGGGGAAGGAACTGTCGGTGGAACATTGGTTGAGGGGCTCCAGGTTCTTGTTGCTTCTCCCTGATGGTAGCAAGGGGAAGAGGGCATGTCCCAGATGGGGAGGGACCCTGAGGATGCCCTCGATGGGGAGGGTTGTGCCAGCGATGTTGCTGTTCTCCGTCATTCCTGCGGTACCGCTTCAAATTTCAGCTGATCTGTCAGCCTGATAGCAGAAGGTGAAGAGCACACGCTTGCGGCCAGTGTCCGGGACTTACGGCCGCGCCTGGTGCTCGGGCCGAAGTGTGCGTGCCGCTTTAAGGGAGCAGCCTCGGTCGGCCCCGCTCCGCCCGGTGAGGTGACCGACGCAGCCTCACTCCGCCGTCGCTCCGCCCATCACTCGGCCGGGGCCGGGGGTGCGAGCCGCTTGCAGCCGCGATGTCCCAGGCGAAAGGCCGCGGGAGGAAAGCTGCGGGGAGCCAGGTTGTGATCAGCAAATTCTTCCGCCCTGTAGCGAGGAAGGGGCAGAAGGAGAGGGAAGACAATGCGGCAGCAGCTTGCCTCGCCCCCGGGCTCCAGGTCAGTTAGCACTCGGACGCGTTATGCGTGCGTCTCTGTTCCTTTCAGCACATTTGATGAATAAGGGATTGATGTGCATGTAATATTCTGAATGCCGAGGCACGTGGAGAGAAATTGTAGTGATGCACATCCCACTTCCTGGTGTCTTTGTTCATGATCTGTTACTTTCTTTTGTTGCCGGTTTTGGGTACGCTTTCCAGCCTAGATCTACTGGAAGGTCGCGGGTTTTCACGTGGGGCCAGTTTGATTTGCCCCTGGAATTTGGGAGTGTGTGACCTTGGCACTGTTGCTTGTGATTACACTGAAGGGAACTATTGTCAAAACCCGCAGCCCGGGAAAGGTTGTGAGTTGAGGTTTTGTATTATAAATTGACAGAAGAATACTGGCTCATTAAACCCAATTCCTTCCGGGCCCATGGATGCCAAGTCAGAGATCTTCCCAATAATCCTACCAGTGAACGATTGTGGTAATATTGAGATCGATCTCCTAAGGGTCTGTCTGGTGGGTCCTCGTGGCTGTAGAGGCCAATCCAGGGTCCTCATGATCAAAATATTAGGGTGCACTTCCTTAAGGGAGAAGGCCTGTGTGTGACTTTGTTTGTCATGGGGAGGCTGATGCATGGGGAGCCACCACAGGTCCCAGGACAGACCAGGGTCAAGGTCCCGCGGCATGGAATGCAGGATGACTGGGGACCTTCGCTGCTGTAGCATTCCTCCACCTTCACTGTTGCTGTGATGTGTCATCCTCTTCAGGCAGCTCCATCATCGAGGTCTTGGTTGGATCGCTCTTCGTCTGCCTTGAACTTACTGCTATGGGTGACCCTATCAGGGGGTAAGCAATGGGTGGCATCTCAAGAATTCACAGACCTTTCCACCGTGACGAGGTTACAGTCCTTGGAGAGGAATGCATGATAACCTTACCACAACGGAGTACCTGGCCGAGGGCTGAAGACCCGTGCCGACCAACTGGCTGGTGTGTTCACGGATATCTTCAACCTCTCAGTCCGTCAGTGTGTGGTATTCACCTGCTTCAAGCTGGCTTCAGTCGTACCGGTGTCCAAGAAGAGCGTGGTAACCTGCCTAAATGACTATCACCCAGTGGCACTTACGTCCACAGTGATGAAGTGTTTTGAGAGCCTGGTGTTGAAGCACAACAGCTCCTGTCTGAATGGCAACTTGGATCCACTCCAATTCGCCGACCGAAGCAACAGGTCGACAGCAGATGCTGTCTCATTGGCTCTTCACTCAACTCTGGAACAGCAAAGATGCACACATCAGGATGCTCTTTATTGATTACAGCTCAGCATTTAACATCCCCTCAAAGCTAATCAGTAAACTCTAAGACCTGGGCCTCACTACCCCACTGGATTTCCTCACTTGTAGAGCCCAGTCAGTTCAGATTGGCAACCACATTTCCTCCACAATCTCCATCAGCACATGAGCACCACAGGGATGTGTGCTTAGCCCCCTGTTCTACTCCCTTTACACCTATGACTGTGTGGCTAAATACAACTCCAACACCATATACAAGTTTGCTGATGACCTCACTGTTGTGGGCTGTATCGAAGGTGGTAATGAATCAGCATACAAGAAAATTTGGCTGAGTGGTGTAATAACAATAACAACCTCTCACCCAATGTCAATAAGACCAAGGAACTGATTGTAGACTTCAGGAGAGGGAAACCAGAGGTCTCTGAGCCAGTAATCATCAGAGGATCTGAGGTAGAGAGGGACAGTAACTTTAAATTCAGAGGTGTCACTATCTGAGAAGATTGTCCAGGACCCATCATATAAATATTATCAAGTCAAGTCACTTCTTATTGTCATTTCGACCATAACTGCTGGTACAGTACACAGTAAAAATGAGACAATGTTTTTCAGGACCATGGTGTTACATGACACATTACAAAAACTAGACTGAGCTATGTAAAAAAACACAACACAGAGAAAATAAAAAAACACAACAACTACACTAGACTACAGACCCACCCAGGACTGCATAAAGTGCACAAAACAGTGCAGGCATTACAATAAATAATAAACAAGACAATAGGGCAGTAAGGTGTCAGTCCAGGCTCTGGGTATTGAGGAGTCTGATAGCTTGGGGGAAGAAACTGTTACGTAGTCTGGTCGTGAGAACCCGAATGCATGAATGCAAGAAAACATGACAGATCCTCTACTTCATCAGGAGTCAGCAGAGGTTCAGCATTTAATCAAAAATCTTGGTAAACTTCTATAGCTGTGTGGTGGGAAGTGTGCTGAGTGCCTGCATTATGGCCTGGTATGGGAGCGCCAAGGCCTTTGAGTGGAAAACCCTACAAAAGGTGGTGGATTCGACCCAGTACGTCATGGATAAAATCTTCCCAAGCATTGAGCACATCTACATGAAACATTGCTGTAGAAAAACAGCATCCATCATCAAAGATCCTCACCACCCAGGCCATGCTCTTTTCTCACTGCTGCCATCAGGTCAAAGGTACGAGTGCCTCAGGACTCGCATCACCAGGTTTATGAAGTTACTGCCCCTCAACCATCAGGCTCTTGAACAAAAGGGCATAACTACGCTCATTTAAGGAATCTTATCTTGTTTTTTATTCTCGTTATTTATTTATTATCTGCATTTGCAGACTTTCTTTTTACAGTTTACAGTTCCTGTTTAGTTTACAGATCCTGTTTATAGTTACTGTTCTATAGATCTGCTAGGTATTCCCACAGAAAAAGAATCTCAGGGTTGTATGTGGTGACATGCATGTACTCTGATAATAAATTTACTTTGAACTCTGCACCTTGAGAGTTAGGCCATTTGGCCCATTGTTATTTATCGCTATTTACTTATATCTGCATTTGCACAGAATGTTGTCCATTGCTTACAGTTACTGTTGTATAGATTTGGTGTATGCCTGCAGAAAAAGAATCTCAGGGTTGTGTGTGGTGATATGTATGTATTCTGTACTATGTATTTTGAACATTGAGTATAACCAACAAGGAGTTAAAATTCCAAAAACCTGCTTCAAGCCACCATAGTTGAAAATGAAATGTTCTGAGAACTGTCCTCCAGACATCTAGTTTGCAAGGGAGTGTGGAAGGAAAGGTTGTATAGGGTGACATACATGTACTTTGACAAGAAATTTGCTTTTCGCTTCCCAGTAATGGATTCCAAAGTTCAATGGAGCATTTGGAACATCATCACCATCATTATGTGCCGCGTTGTATGATGGAGGCCATCGTGGTCTTTCCATCACCATGATTGTTCTTGGCAATTTTTTCTTCAGAAGTGGTTTGCCATTGCCATCTTCTGGGCAGTGTCTTTACAAGATAGGTGACCTCAGCCATTATCAATACTCTTCAGAGATTGTCTGCCTGGCATCAGTGGTCACATAACCAGGACGACCATCCACCACCTGCTCCAGTGGCTTCATGTGACCCTGATCGGGGGGGCTAAGCAGGTGCTATGCCTTACCCATGGATGACCTGCAAGCTAGTGGAGGGAAGGAGCGCCTTACACCTCCTTTGGTAGAGACGTGTCACCACCCTGCCACCCTATTTGAAACATGATGGTCATAATAGCGAGGCTGAAACTGATAAAAAGCAGTTAGGAAAGTGATAAATACTGCTCCTGTTGGTGGCCACATCACGATGAAACATGAAAGAGATGTTGGGAAAGAAGGGGCAAGTCCCCCGCTGTTTTCCTCTGGGTTTTGGGCACTGGTGGGCAGCTAACCAGGCAAAAGGAGTGATCTTTGGAGGAAGTGAGTACTCGACAGTGGGCATCAGTGAGACGGTTTTTTACATTGCCACTCCTGGTGAGAACATTGATAGGTGGACGCTGCAGAGGCAAGAGAGGTTGAGGAATGAGGACATGCCTGTGATGCCCATAGTTCCATCTTGATCGTGAGGTTTTACGTTAGGAAATGTTATTGTGACTTTTAGTCACCCATAGCAGTTCTCTTTGTGATGACATGTTCTGTGAAATGGAATGATCTGTGCTTTGGGTGAGTGTAGGGAAGGGGAGAAGAGTGTTCAAATCTTGCTTGACAGTGCCCTGTGGATCCTGTAACCAAACTTTCTGCTCAGAATATACAAGCAGACCTTCAGTTCTGGCGAAAGATCAACATCCTCTCTTTAAGAAGGGAGAAAAGCAAAAGAAAGGAAATTACAGGCCAGTTAGCCTCACCTCAGAGGTTGGGAAAGTGTTGGAGTCTATTATTAAAGATGAGGTTTCAGGGTACTTGGAGACTAATGATAAAATAAGTCAAAGTCTGCATGGTTTCTGTAAAGGGATCTTGCCTGACAAATTCGTTAGAGTTCTTCGAGGAAGTAACAAGCAGGGTGGACAAAGGAGAGGCAGTGGATGCAATTTACTTGGATTTTCAGACGGTGTTTGATAAGGTGCTGCACATGAGGCTGCTTAACAAGATAAAATTTTACTGCTTTGTAGGAAAGATACTGGCATGGATAGAGGAATGGCTGACAGGCAGGAGGCAGTGAGTGGGATTAAAGGGGGCCTTTTCTGGTTGGCTGCCAGTGACTAGTGGCGTTCCTCAGGGTTCAGTACTGGGACTGCTGCTTTTCACATTGTTTGTCAGTTATTTAGATTATGGAATTAATGGCTTTGTGGCAAAGTTTGCGGATAATATTTAGATAGGTGGAGGGATAGGTAGTGCTGAGGAAACAATGCGATTTCAGCAGGACTAAGAGAAATTGGAAGAATGGGCAAAAACTTGGCAGATGGAATACAGTGTTAGGAAATGTATGATAATGCATTTTGTTAAAAAGGAACAATAATGCAGACTATTATATAAATGGGGAGAAGGTTCAAACATCAGAGGTGCAGAGGGACTTAGGAGTCCTCGTGCAAGACTCCAGAAGGTTAATTTACAGGTTGAGTCTGGTAAAGAAGGCAAATGAAATGTTGGCATTTATTTCAAGGGGAATAGAATAAAAAAGCAAGGAGATAATACTGAGGCTTTATAAAATACTCGTCAGCCCGCATTTGGAGTATTGTCAGCAGTTTTGGCCCCATATCTCAGAAAGGATGTGTTTCCATTGGAGAGAGTCCAGAGGAGGTTCACGAGGATGATTCCGGGAATGAAGGGGTTAACATATGAGGTGCGCTTGGCAGCTTTGGGCCTGTACTCACTGGAATTTAGAAGATGAGGCGGGATATCATTGAAACCTACCAAATGTTGAAAGGACTAGGTAGGGTGGATGTGGAGAGGATGTTTCCTATGGTGGGGGTATCCAGAACTAGAGGGCACAGCCTCAAAATTGACTATTTAGAGCAGAGATGAGGAGGATTTTTTTAGCCAGCGAGTAGTGAATCTGTGGAATGCTCTACCATGGACTGCGGTAGAGGCCACGTCCATGCGTATGTTTAAGGCAGAAGTTGATCGTCAGGGCATTGAAAGATATGGCGAGAAGGCAGGTGTATGGGGTTGAGTGGGATCTGGGATCAGCCATGATGGTGGAGCAAATTTGATGGGCTGAATGGCCTAATTCTGCTCCTGTGTCTTATGGTCTTATCCATTGAGAGTGTCCTGATTGTCTGGTACAGGGATTATAAGGCATCTGAGCACAAGTCCCAAAAAAGCCTTGGGTCCTTCTTCATTAGAGATATCTCCATTAGAGATATTTATCAGGAGTGCTGCATTGTCAGGGCTCTTCATAGTATCAGTGATCCCTCCCGCCTGTCTTTGAGCCCCTACCACAGCATTCGGACAAGAGCTTCTTCCCCCAGACCGTAAGACTACTGAAATCCCTGCCACCACCCGGGTCTCAGCACGTATGAAGCACCAGTGGCATTATGCTATTTGCTTTTTGACTTGTATCTTACATGCACAAAAATCTTAATTTATGTGTGATAATGTTACTTTATGTGTAATGTGTGTGTTATATGTACCTTGGTCCGGAGGAATGTTGTCTCATTTGGCGGTATACATGTGTATGATTGAATGACAATGAATTTGAAATTAAAAATCTATTCCCCTACATATATTTCCAGCTGATTTTAATTTTGGAGGAACTTAGCAGGTCAGGCAACATCTGTGGAGTGAGGTAAATAGTCAATTTTTTGGGCCCGGGCCCAGACCCTTTTCCTCCAGAGATGCTATCTGATCTCCTGATGACCTCCAGCATTTAGTCTGTGTTTATCCGTTTGACCATCCAATGCAAATACATGTTACCTAATACAAATCAGAAACATGTTTATTATCACTGTCCTAAATATTGTGAAAATTTGTTGTTTTGTAGCATTACTACAGTGCATAGATTGAACAACCAAAAGTCCCAAACTGCCATTTACTCTTTCTTGCCCTCACTGCACCAGAATATGTAAATCCTAGATCAGCCACTTCAGAACAACCCTCCGATAGACAACCCCTTAGGAGAACATCATACTCAACTCGGGTGATTACACTACTACGACAGTGCAAAGAACATAGAACGGAGAACAGTATAGGTCCTTCAGCCTGTAATGTGCCGGCCTTTTAACCTCTTCTGAAATCAATCTAGTGCTTCCTTCCTACATTAACCACCCTTTTTCTTTCATCCATGTGCCTGTCTAAGAGTCCCTTAAATGTCTGTAATGTATTTCCCTCTACCACCACCCTTGGCAGACTGTTGAAAGTACCCACCACTCTGTTTTAAAAAAAAACTTTACCTCTGACCCCCCCCCCCCCCCCCCACCTATACTTTCCTACCATCACCTTAACATTATGTCCTCCTGTATTAGCCATTTCTGCCCTGTGGTAAAAGTCTCTGGCTGTCCACTCTATCTGTGCATCTTGTACACCTCTAAAAGACATGAAATATACTATACATAGGAAAAAGAAAGGAACATAATGAAGTAGTGTTCATGGACTATACAAATTGTGATTCAGTGATTGCATATGGACGGGTCAGGATCAGAATCAGGTTCAATTCACTGGTGTATGCCATGAAATTTGTTGTTATGAGGCAACAAAACATAATTAAAAACTGTAAATTACAATAAGTATATATGTATTAAATTGAATAAGTAGTGCAAAAAGAGGAAAAAAAATGAGAGTGAGGTAGTGTAAATGGGTTAAATGTCCATTCAGAAATCTGATGGCAGAGGGGAGGAAGTTATTCCTGAATCATTGAGTGTGGGTCTTCAGGGTAATGTAGGAAGGAAGTGCTAGACTGATTTCAGAAGAGGTTAAAAGGCCGGCACATTACAGGCTGAAGGACCTGTACTGTTCTCTGTTCTATGTTCTTTGCACTGTTGTGGTAGGCTTCTCCCTGACGGTAGCAATGGGAAGAGGGCATGTCCCGGGTGCTGAGAATTCTTAACAAAGGACGCCGCCTTTTTGAGGCGTCACTCCTTGATGTCCTGGATGCTGGGGAGGCTAGTGCCCATGACGGAGCTGACTGAGTTTACAATTGTCTGTAGTTTATTTCCATCCTGTGTGGTGCCCCCTGCCCCTTCTCCATGCCAGACAGTGATGCAGCCAGTTCATACCTCATAGTAGAGTTTGTGTTACAGGTAATGAAATTTCATAGCTCAGAAACAGCCCACATAAAAATCAAGCTTTGGATAATTTGAATGAGAAGAATTTAAAATTTTAGTTTTGAATATTTTATGGCCTTGCAGTGAGGAGTCTCAAGACCATATAACCTGGTACAGAAGTAGGTGAACTAAGGGCTAGCAAGTACCTGTTTGATTTGAGGAGTTGTTTCCATCTGGGTGGGGAGCAGTTCTCACCTGGGTCAGTGATTCTCAGGATTTTTTTTTTGGAAATTATATTTCACTCGTGCATATAAATCGTTAACTGGTATGATTTAGGGTGAATCCAGAACTTCAAATCGTGAAAGGTGAGTTGGAGGTAACAGAATTTGGTGTAGTCAGACTGAGTTTGACTGTGAAAATTCACATCCTGCAGATCGTGGACTCTCAGAGGAGAAAGGAATCGGAGGTGGAGCAGGTGGAACCTACGACAAAACGCAGAAAGTTGGCGAGCCAAGAAGAGAATGGAGATGTAGTTGAAATGGGTTACAGTAAGTACACACGTAGTGGGATCTATTTTTATTGTTATTGGTCAGTGGCGAACTGACTCTATAACCAAAGTCTGTTAATTTCCTTGCCCCCTGTGACACTTCTCCACGTTCCAGATGCTGGTTAGCTCCATTTGGCTGAAGTGTAGGGCAAGTACTGCGATATATGGCTGGGCAGTAGAGTTGTGTAGCGATTAGCGTAACGCCCAGCGATCTCGGTTCAGAGTCAGGATCAGGTTTAATATAACCGGCATATGTCCTGAAATTTGTCTTTGCAACTGCAGTACAGTGAAATACATAGTAATAGAAAAAAATCATAAATTACAGTATGTATATTTAAATAGTTGAATTAAGTAGGGCAAAAAGTAGAAATTTAAGAAGTAATGAGGTAATGTTGCATACACAAAATGCTGGAGGAGCTCAGCAGGCCAGGCAGCCTCTGTGGAAAAAAGTACAATAGACATTTCAGGCCGAGACCCTTCATTAGTCCTGATGAAGGGTCTCAGCCCGAAACATCGATAGTTTATTCTTTTCCATAGATGCTGCCTGACCTGTTGAGTTCCTCCAGCATTTTATGCATGTTCATTTCGGTCTCCAGCATCTGCATATTTTCTTGTGGTAGTGAGGTAAGGTCCATTCAGAAATTGAATGGCAGAAGGAAATCCTGAATTGCTGGGTTCAATTCCTGCCGTGGTCTTTAAAGACTGTACATTCTTCCTGTGACTGTGGGTTTTCTTACGCATTCAAGAGACATACAGGTTAGGGTTAGGGAGTTGTGGGCATGCTGTGTTGGTGCTAGAATGTGTAGTGACACTTGCAGACTGCCCCCAACTCATCCTTTGACTGTGTTAGCCGTTGATACAAATACCACATTGCATTCTTTGTTTCACTGTTTCAACACACATGTGACAGGCAGCCAATCAAATCTTAATGTGTGTGCTTTTAAAGTTAGATGAGTTTTGTTTATTTGTCAGTGCTTGAAAATCCTCTAAATCTCATGTTTTTGAATTTGAATATTTGAGAATATTCTTCTTTTATTCAGACTTGTAATTGCAAAGACGATGTATTAGCATCACAGCTTGTGTGGCATGCTACCTGTCGAGAAGTTCGGATAAGTACGTGGATGGGAATGGTATGGAGGGCCGTGGTCCAGATGCGGGTCGATGGGACTAGGCGGAGTAACGTTTAGGCACAGAATAGGAGGGCCGAAGGACATGTCATAGAGCACTATAACAGAGAAATGTGAGGTGACCTGTCTTGGTCAGCCTTGTAGCTTTCCTTTGTTCTCTGGGTCTCAAAGCCAAGGTCTCTCCTGGTGACAACTATTCCTGGGTTTCTGTCTGATTCCAGGGTTCAGTACCAAGTTAGTTCCTGTTTCCATGACTCACTCCCCTCATATTTTTTCTGCCTTGTTTCTATTTAACAGTGCTACGACAATAATCCGGTCCATGTCCCATTTATTCCATCTATCCTTGTCCTGTTACAGCCGGACTGTTGGTTTCTATATTGTCTTCCTCTTTCTGTTCTTCGGCATCTTCGTTATTGGTGTGGAGGCAATTAGGTGTGGAATTGCATTAGTTCATACAGAGACCTCATTATAACCATGTGGCTTTATGATCAGGTCTATTCATCGGGGTATTTTCCTGTCTAGTTGATGCTTATTACGGCCAGCTCTTCTGTACGGTGTTAGCTTAGAGTGGTCCCATGGCTGCTTTCCTCACGACAACCAGTCTTGTTGCCTCCAGATTTTTAGATAAAGATAAAAAAGATAAAGATTATACTCATGAAATTCTGCAGATGCTGGAAAACCAAAGCAACACACACAAAATTGCGGGTTTCTACTGTGTGCCCCGTTTGGCCAATGTCTGCTACTCTGCATTTACAGGAAATCCTGTAAACACCAGCCTTCCTGAGCCCCAGGTTATCTTTGACCTGTGTGAGCTGCGATTTGAGCTTCCTTATGGAATCATCAGGATCCTGAAGAAATGCTGGATTAATACAATCCGCAAACGGCACTGAGATAGTGGCGGTCTATCAGAACCACCGCGACCCGTCTTTCTTTCTGGCCGACACCACTGGGGCTGCCCACAGGCTGTCGGAGGGCTCGGCGATGTTAGCCACTGCCATCTCTTTGATCCGCTGCCTGGCATTTGGCGAGGGCCAGGCGATGGGCTGAGAGTCCCTGGTGTTAATGTGGCGTTCGACCAGCCCCGTGCATCTGCAGGCCTCGTCTCTAGCTGGGAAGATGTCGAGGTGCTGCTCTTTCGGCTGCTGATGCTGGACCTGATCTGAACCCTTGCTGCTCTGCGGCCACATCTTCCGCGCTGACTGGACGGTCTCACTGGAGGGAGGTTGTTGCCTTGGTGCTGCTGATGTCACTGTGCCGATGCGGTTGCTGATGATGGTCACGGTGAGCTGTGCTGGGGTGGCCGGTGATGGTGTGCGTCGCCCCGTCGCAGGTTTTGACGTGGTGTGCTGTGTCGCGTTGGGCCGCTGTGAGACCAGCGGTTGTTGCTGTGCCCGCCTGGTCCGCTTTCTGGAGCTGCCCTGCTGGAGAGCCACGGTTTCAGCGCCGAGATAGAGCGTTGCCCCTGGTACATCCCTGTGAGTCCCCAGTGGGACAGCAGGTCCAGGCCAATGATGCAGGACCCTTGGCTGACAGAGAGTCACACCCCGGGCTCCGCTGTGTTTTCCCCACTGCGATGCGCAGCTTCCTCTTCCCTCGTATCACGGCACATTCACCGGTGACCGTAACCGGCTGGACCGCCATGGCTGGCCATGTTGGGGAGGACACTGGGATGGATGATAGTGATGGTTGACCCTGTGTCCACCAATGCAGGGCATTTGATGCCCCCCATCACACGGTCCACGTATAAGCCTTGCTCTTCACCCAAGCGACAACGGAGGGAATCTGCTGGAGGTCTCGGACGGCACCACTCGCTTGGCGTTTCCCGATGGTGCTGGTGTGGGCGGTCCCAGGCCACGTGGTCTACTTCACCACACTGGTAGCAGAGATCGTTTCGTGGCCCGCGGTGGGGTTGGTGCGCTGCCGGTCAGAGCTGTCTCATGGGCTCCTCCTCTACCTCGGTAACACAAGCCCGGGCTCACTGAGTGCGAGGCAATGCTAGAATGCCCTGGGGCGGCTAAAATTGCCTCCATTCTCTCCGCCTCGGCCAGCGATGATGCTGATGTCAGGCGAAAATGCTGGTGTAGGTGCTCGGGGCATGGGAGGGAACAGGGGGGTAGCCATGCTGAGCGAGGTCTGCTGTGAACGCCCCCAGGCTTTCTCCCACACCGAGTTGTCTGCTGCCCAGTTCTTCCCTCATTGCTTCCTCCAATGGCCTATGTTCAAAATAGGCCACTCTTTTGTGGCCACTCAAATAGGCCACTCAAGCGCCACTCAGGTGCCTCGATTCTAAATATGGTGAAGACTCAATGCCTAATATTCAATGATAGTGAGGAAGGGAAGTGATGTTGTTGAAGACACAGCAATGCAGGAAAGAGAAGGAGAAGAGCAGAATCCATTTGCTTGGAGCTGAGAAGCAAAAAGGGTCTGATCGCACTATCTGGGGTCCTGCAGAAGGTAGTGGGTTTGGCCCAGTACGTCATGGGTAAAGCCCTCCCAGCCATTGAGCACGGCGACGTGAATCGTTACCATGGGAAAGCAGCATCCATCATCAGAGATCCCCAACACCCAGGCCGTGCTCCTTCCTCCCTGCTGCCATCAGGTAGAAGGTACAAGAGTCTCAGGACTCGCACCATTGCTATTCATTTATAGTTGCTGTAACAATGGGAGATCTTTAAGGAGGGCACATTTAAGGCATGTGCTGGGAATATTTCTAGAAAAGGGCAGTTGGAGCCGATCAAAACGCACAAAGTTTCATAATTGATGATGGAGGTAGTGATTATATTTAAAAGTTGGATGATATGTTGGGTGATTTTTTTTTTGAAAGCAGGAAATAGAGGAAGTAAGGAGGAGAGATGTGCTGTAAAGAGAGTAATTAAGATTTAACAGGGAACCCGAAACTTTTCAAAAGGTAAGTAAGAAGTGGGGTGAGATCTTTTAGGGACAAAGGAAGTAACAGATGCTTAAAGGCACAGGACAAATCTAGAATAATTAATATGTCCTCTGTATGTTGTAATAAAGGAAGATATTGGAAATAACTTGGAGGATGTGTAACTCAGGTTGTCGATGGCTCAGTTGAGTTGTTCTCTGGTCTTGGCAATTCACTTGCAAACGTTTTGTCACCATGCTGTGAGCAGACATCGTCAGTGTGGTGTTGAGTCCTCGGAATGCTTGGCCTTTATGTACTTCTCAATCACCTGATGATGTGTTATTTTGGAAACTCAGTTGTGATGCAGGGAGAAAATCTCGCTGCTGATCGGCTGTGTGGCGAACTTTGTGCCTGTGGTCAGGAATTCTGCCCGCATTGGATCACAAATAAGGTCGAGGTCTACGTGTTTGTTTACAGAATTGTTCGCAGAAACCGCGCTTTTGGCAAATCTCTTGCGCGTCGCATGTTTGCTTGTGCCATGGAAGGAAGATATTGCTGACAGAATACAGTTAGAAGCGGGAATGACGGGTTAATTGGTGCAGTGGGAAGGCATATTGCACTGCAAGTGGCTGACTTGGTTCAGAAACCTTGCACTGACGCTACAAATTCAGATTTATTCATTAATCACACGTACAGGGAAACATACAGTACTGAGCAAAAGTCTTGGGCACATACATTTAGCTAGTGTGCCAATGATTTTTGCACCGTACTGTAGTAATTTTATGTTTTGCACTGTACTGCTACCACAAACAAAAAACAAATTTCATGACATATGTGAGTGAAGATAAATCTGATTTTTGATAAGGGTCTCTATTGTGGACTGAGTGTGGGAAGGGGTCAGGGAGAGGGGAAACATGGTTGGAAAAAGGGGAAGGGAGAGGAAGGGGAGTGGGAAGCACCAGAGAGACATTCAGTAATGATCAATAAATCGATTGCTTGGAATCAAATAACCTTGCCTGGTGTTTCAGGGCTGGATGTGTCTGCACCTGTGCCACCCTTCACCCCTGGCTCTCCTTCTCTGCCACTTGTCCCATACTGCACCTTCACCATTCCCGACATCCTTTGTTCCCACCAAATTTACAAACTCACTCTCCACTCCATGTTGACAAATACAGTATTGTACAAAAATCTTAGGCACCCTAGCTATATATCTAAGACTTTTGCACAGTACTATACAGTGAAATGTGTTGTTTGTGTTAAGAACCAGCACAACCTAATGATGTGCAAGTGACACCACGCACGCTGGCCCCCACAGTGCTCGGCAGAACTACGCAGAACACAACAAGTAATGTGAGCCTCTTTCCTCCGTCCCACCCACTCACTCACACACAGACATACACAGTCGTCCAAGCCCAGGGTAGGTCGTATTCGGCCTGCGGTGGACTCGTGGATTCGCGGGCACCAGGCTTCATCTTTTCCAGTGGACTTGCAAAAGAGAGTGTGTTGGAGATAGAAAGGATTACTGTAATCCTCCTCGACACAAGCAAGGTGAAAGGGGATTGTAACATGCCAAATGGAATACTCTTGTTCAAGAAAAGTGATCATTTCTGTGCCATGAACTTGCATTGATAGTTATCTTTTCACTGTCCTATTACATGGAGCTTTATGAATCTATTTATATATAAATACTGTTAAGTTGAATCATCAGTTTATTTTAAAATTCAAAAGATTTCTTTTTATTTTTAACTTCTAAGATGCGCCAGCAGTACGTAAACAGCCGAGGATATCTTCGTGCACCCTGGACAGACTGAAGGAATTTTCTGTTAACAGGCACCGGGAGCCGTCGGGCGCTCAGGCACTGGAAGGGGAAGTCCAAACGAAGAGAATCAGATGCAGCGGCAACGCTGATCTAAGTTGTGACGCTGTTGGCACGGGACGGCACGATGGAATGCTCCTGCAGGATCCAGACAGAGAACTGGAGCAGGTGGGTTTACTAACACAGTTTGAGGCCTTTAATAGAATTCATTTAATCTGTCCAAATGCTAACAGTTTATCAGAATTTTAACTTCCTTCATGTAATTCGTAAACCTATTAGGAAAACAAGGATGTAATGTTGAGACTATATAAAGCACTGGTGAGGCCTCACTTGGAGTACTGTGTGCAGGTTTGGGTTCTTTATCTTAGAAAAGATGTGCTAAAACTAGAGAGGGTTCAAAGGAGGTTCATGAAAATTATTCCAGGATTGAACAACTTGCCATATGAAGTGTGTTTGATGGCTCTGGACCTGTATTCATTGCAGTTCAGAAGAATGAGGGGTGACATCACTGAAACCTATCAAATGGTGAGAAACCTAGATAGGGTGGATATGGAGAGGATATGGGAGAGTCTTAAGACCAAAGAACCCAGCCTCAGAGTAGAGGGGTGTCCTTTTAGAACAGAGATGAGGAGGAATTTACTTAGCCAAAGAGTGGAGTTCATTGCCCCAGTTGGCTGTAGAGGCCAAGTCTGTATGTATATTTAGGACAGAGGTTGATAGATCTTGATTGGTCAGGGCATGAAGGGATATGGGCAGAAGACAGGAGATTGGAGCTGAAGGGGAAAATGGATCAGCTATGATGAAATGGCAGAGCAGACTTGTTGGGCCAAATGGCCTAATTCTCAAAGTTCAAAGTACAATTTATTATCAGAATATATACATATCACTACATACAACCCTGAGATTCTTTTTCTGTGGGCATACTTAGCAAATCTATAGAACTGTAACTGTAAACAGGATCAGTAAACCATAAGCATCAGGAACTGTAAACTGTGCAAATGCAGATAATAATGAGCATGAAATAACAAGGTAAGAGTCCTTAAATTAGTGTAGATATCCCCTTTTGTTCAAGAGTCCGATGACTGAGGGGTAGTAATTGTTCCTGAACGTGATGCTGCGAGTCCTGAGGCTCTTGTACCTTCTACCCGATGGCAGCAGTGAGAAAAGAGCATGGCCTGGGTGGAGAGGATCTTTGATGATGGATGCTGCTTTTCTATGGCATGGTTTCATGTAGTTGTGCTAATGGTTGCGAGGGTTTTACTTGTGATGTACTGGGCCGAATCCACTCCTTTTGAAGGGTTCTCTGCTCAAAGGCATTGGTGTTCCCATGCCAGGTCAGAATGCAGCCAGTCAGCACACCTTCCACCACACATCTACAGAGGTCTGGCAAGTTTTTCGATGACATGCCAAGTCTTTGAGAATTTGAGGAATTAGAGGTGCTACTGTGCTTTCTTTGCAATTATATTTATGTGATGGGTCCAGGACAGGTCCTCTAAGGTAGTGACTCCAGGAAGTTAAAGTTACTGACCCTCTCCACTTCTGAGCCTTCGATGATTACTGGATCATGGACCTATGGTTTCCCTCTCCTGAAGTCTGCTCCAATACCTTAAGGTCTTTTGTTACCTCCCTGTTTGTCTGTTTGAGTCTTGATGAAGGATCTAGGCCTGAATATTCCTTTCTATTGATGCTGCCTGACTTGCTGAGGTCCTCCAACATTTTGTGTGTGTTGCTGTAGATTTCCAGCATTTGCAGAATCTCTTGCTTTTGTGAATAGTGAGATAGTTGTTATTACTAGGCTCTAACACTTCACAATCTGTCTCAAAGATCTTGACCGAGTGGACCTAGTAATATTTCCAGGTTTTTCCAATGAAGTGGCATTAGCTGGGCCCGTGAGCTGTAATAGGGTGGTGGTGTCAGTCGTGAGGAGGCAGCACTGTGAGCCGTCAAGGGAAACAACGTCCCTCAGAATAATGGACTGGTCTGGCAGGTGGGATTACAATGTGCTCATCCACAGAAGTAAATTTCTTTTCGCTAAAGTGCTGGATTGGAGGAATGTAGATTAGAATGTGTTACGGTCAGGAGATGCTCGAGGTTCACCGAAAGCCAATGTGCAGGTGGTGGAGAATATTAAGAAGGCAAATGGCATGTAGGACATTATAGTGAAAGGACATTGAGTCTAAGAGAGACAATGACTTGCCAAGGTCTGTAAGGCCGAAGTGCTTATGTCATTTTGTGCTTATGTCAAGTGCTTATGTCCTCTGTCATTTTGAACTCCTTGCCTATAGAACGATGTACTTTAGAAGAAGAGTACAGGTCCTTTGGTCCATGATGTTGTGTTGACCTTTTAACCTATTCTAAGATCAGTCTAACCCTTCTTTCCTACATTGCCCTCCATTGTTCTATCATCCATGGGGCTACCTAAGAGTCTCCTAAATGCCCTTAATGTATCTGGCTTTACCACCACTGCTGGAGGAGCATTCTATGCGCCCAGTGCTCTGTTTAAATAAACATACTTACCTCTGACATTCCCCCTAAACCTACTATCAATCACCTTAAAATTACATCCCCTATGTTAGCCATTTTCTCCCTGAGGTGAAACTTCTGGCTGTCAACACTCGATCTCTGTTTCTTATCATCTTGTACACCTGTATCAAGTCACCTCTCATCCTCCTTCACTCCATAGAGAAAAGCCCCAATTCGCTCAAACCTATCCTTAGGTGGGGTTGAGAGGGACAATAAATCAGTTTTGAAGGAATGACGGAGCAGACTCGTTGGGCTGAATGGCCTAATCCTGTCCCTATGTCTGATGGTCTTATCCTCTTAAAAGCTGTCCTCTAATCCAGGCAACTTAAACCCCTAAGATAGAGCAGGCTAGGCCTCTGTGCTCTCGAGTTTATACATTGAGAAGTGAGCTCCTTTGCTGGATGATTTTTTTGGAGGGTGTGGCAGGCAGATACAGAGAGGGTATTTGTCCTGGCTAAAGAGTTTCGAACTGGTTGACGACCTCTGAGTAAGGGTTAATTTAGGAAAACGTAGTAGAGGATATTTTTACTCCGAAGCCTGTGGAAGCTCAATCACTGATTTGAATTTAATATGGAGAGCTATTTTAGGAACAGCTTCTTCCCTCCGGCATCAGATTTCCGAATGGATGGTAAACCAACCCATGAACACGACTTCACTATTTTTTGCTCTCTTTTTGCACTATTTATTTTATGGCATATACAGCGGATTCCGGTTAATTGGGACACATTGGGATCTGTATATTTTAGCCCAATTAAGCAACTGCCCCAATTACCACAACACACACAAAATGCTGGTGGAACGCAGCAGGCCAGGCAGCATCTATAGTGAGAAGCACTGTCGACGTTTCGGGCCGAGACCCTTCGTCCGGACTAACCGAAAGGAAAGATAGTAAGAGATTTGAAAGTAGTGGGGGGAGGGGGAAATGCAAAATGATAGGAGAAGACCGGAGGGGGTGGGATGAAGCTGAGAGCTGGAAAGGTGATTGGTGAAAGTGATACAGAGCTGGAGAAGGGAAAGGATCATGGGACGGGAGGCCTCAGGAGAAAGAAAGGGGGGGGGGGGAGCACCAGAGGGAGATGGAGAACAGGCAAACAACTAAATATGTCAGGGATGGGGTAAGAAGGGGAGGAGGGGCATTAACGGAAATTAGAGGTCAATGTTCATGCCATCAGGTTGGAGGCTACCCAGCCGGTATATAAGGTGTTGTTCCTCCAACCTGAGTTTGGATTCATTTTGACAATAGAGGAGGCCATGGATAGACATATCAGAATGGGAAGTGTAAGGGCAGGTGTAGGTAAACGTAACAAGTGCTACACCTGCCCTTACACTTCCTCCCTCACCACCATTCAGGGCCCCAGACAGTCCTTCCAGGTGAGGCGACACTTCACCTGTGAGTCGGCTGGTGTGGTATACTGTATCCGGTGCTCCCGGTGTGGCCTTTTATATATTGGTGAGACCTGATGCAGACTGGGAGACCGTTTCGCGGAACACCTATGCTCGGTCCGCCAGAAAAAGCAGGATCTCCCAGTGGCTACACGTTTTAATTCCGCGTCCCATTCCCATTCTGATATGTCTATCCATGGCCTCCTCTATTGTCAAAATGAATCCAGACTCAGGTTGGAGGAACAACACCTTATATACCGGCTGGGTAGCCTCCAACCTGATGGCATGAACATTGACTTCTCTAACTTCCGTTAATGCCCCTCCTCCCCTTCTTACCCCATCCCTGACATATTTAGTTGTTTGCCTGTTCTCCATCTCCCTCTAGTGCTCCCCCCCCCCTTTCTTTCTCCTGAGGCCTCCCGTCCCATGATCCTTTCCCTTCTCCAGCTCTGTATCACTTTCACCAATCACCTTTCCAGCTCTTAGCTTCATCCCCCCCCCCCCCCCCGGTCTTCTCCTATCATTTTGCATTTCCCCCTCCCCCCCACTACTTTCAAATCTCTTACTATCTTTCCTTTCGGTTAGTCCTGACGAAGGGTCTCGGCCCGAAACATTGACAGTGCTTCTTCCTATAGATGCTGCCTAGCCTGCTGTGTTCCACCAGCATTTTGTGTGTGGTGTTTGAATCTCCAGCATCTGCAGATTTCCTCGTGACTGCCCCAATTGGCCGGTTTCATGGAAATATGAGATTCAATCCCCTATCAGAAATGCTTGGGGCTGGATGCGTTTCAGCTTTTGAATTTTTTTTTGGATTTTGAAATATTTCTATCAATATAATGAAATTGCTTTTGAATGGGACCCAAATCTAAACACAAAATGTATTCATATTGAAATTTACAGCACATTACAAGCCCTTCAGCCCATAATGTTGTGCAGACCATGTAATCTACTCTAGGAGCTGCCTAGAATTACCCTACCGCATAGCCTTCTATTATTCTAAGCTCCTGTACCTATCTAAGAGTCTCTTAAAAGACCCTTTTGTGTCCGTCTTTACCATCGACGCTGGCAGCTCATTCCACACACCCACCACTCTCTGTGTGAAAAACTTACCCCTGACATCCCCTCGGTACCTACTTCCAAGCACCTTAAAACTATGCCCCCTTGTTTTTGCCACTTCAGCCCTGGGATGAAACCTCTGACTATCCTCATGATCTTATATACCTCTTATCCTCTGTCGCTCCAAGGAGAAAAGGCCAAGTTCACTCAATCTATTCTCATAAGGCATGCTCCCCAATCCAGGCAACATCCTTGTAAATCTCCTCTGCACCCTTTCTATGGCTTCCACATCCTTCCTGTAGTGAGGCGACCAGAACTGAGCACAGTACTTCAAGCAGTTTATACATACACCCTGAAGTTAGTTTTATATAATATTTTCAATAATTTTGTGCATGAAACCATAATGTGTATATTGAACCATCAGAAAGGTAAGCTATCATTACCTTGGCCTCCCAGGTGGACAGTCAGCGCCATCACTCCCAACTCTGAATTTATATGCTACTGCTAAGCCAGCTTGTGCTATTGGTTTGCCTTGCACCAGTTCATCACACATACGTATTGATGTAGCCATTCAGCGGGTTAGATTTTCATCAGCGACGATCTTGCCAAATTCATCAATGAATTTTTCTGCCGCATCATGATCAGCAGATGCTTTATCACCCCAAATCTTTAAAATTTTAATGCCATGCCTTTTCTTAAATTTTGGCAACCAGCCTGCTGAAGGTTCACAATTACCTTCAATTTTCAGTTCGTCGTGATAGATCTGTACATATTTCATGATCAGCGTACCATTAAGCACCATTCGTTCACTCCATCGTGACAAATCCACTTTTTCAGTACACATTTGAGCTTTTTTTTGCCTTGTGCAGTATTTTTCTATTTTTCATTCAATTCGCTTCAATTGTTAACATGATTTGTATTTTTTTTTTCGTTTTTTCTTGTGTGTTGAGTGTTGGACTTTTAATTTTATTTTTATTCTTTTTTTTCCTCTTTAATTTGGTTCCTTTGGGTTTCTTGCTTTGTGGCCACCTGTGAGGTAGCAAATCTGAAGGTTGTATAATTCAATCGTTCTGTGATAATAAATGTACTTGAGTCTTGAACTTCTGTTCATTATGTATGCAAGGTCTCATCTGAGTACTGCTGGTGCTGTGCACTGCCTGGGAACCTTCCCGGTCCCTTGCAGAATTTTCCATTTGTGACGTCATGTTAGCACTCAAAGAAATTTCCAAAATTTTCGTAATTTGGAATTTTCAGATAAGGGGTGCCCAACCAAGTTTAAATAAGTATAAAATGGTAGTGAAAATGGTATAAAAAAGACAAACTACCACTTAACTAATAAATTATGTATTTATATGAAATACAGAACAAATTAGAACACAACCAATGGTACTACAGTGCTACAAGACTGTATTAATTCCTAATAGTTAGCAACAGAGGTATTTGTTTAGTGTATGTGGCTGTGTTCTTTCAATTGACTAAATGAACAAGATCAGTGCAGACACCAAGTGCATTGCCTTCATACAATGCATCCTCCAAATCTTTGTTTTCATTGTAAAATTCAAGGTGGTTGTTGATAACTTCAAATTCTTTGTAGTTCCTCACTGATTGAAGTAGTGCATTGGTTTCATTTTCACTCATGGCTGTCTCTGACATCTCCAAGTCTGAATACTCGAAACTGCAGTTAGTAAAACAGTTCCAAATTGTCTTCCTGCTTATTTCTCACCAACCATCAGTGACAAAAAACACCACTGCTTTTTGAACACAAACACACAACACTGATGCTGTTTAAAACCTGTTCACTCTAAACACGGTGTACTGTCTAACGGCCACGCAAGTGCACGTGACTGACACTAGTTAGAAACTGTTTGGCAATAGCCTCCTGTTCCAATTAAGCTTCGTAACGTCCCAAATAAAATGAAGGGAATCCTGGCTATTTTGTAGATTTAACTCTTACTTTCCTAAGTTATTTTGTGTTATGCTTTTCTACTGTGCTTTACACCCTAGTCCGGAGAAATGTCGTCTAGTTTGATAGCATACATGTATGTAGTTAAATGACAATAAACTTAACTGGATTTGAGTATTTTCCCAATAATATTTTGCTTTTAAGAGTTGTCCCAGATAAGCAGCTTCCCCAATTGTTCACTGGCTCATTTAACCAGAATCCAATGTCTTATTGTAATTTATAGTTTCTTATGGATTGCACTGTACTGCTGCCACAAAGCAACAAATTTCACGACATGTCAGTGATAGTAAGCCTGATTCTGATAGATATCTGAATTTTAAAGGAATTGTGGGATAGGATCGATGCTTGAGGTCAAAGATCTTATTGAATGATGGAATAGACTTGATGGGTCAAATGGCCTACTCCTGTTTCTATTTCTTAGGTTCTTGTGTTGTAAGTTCTTTCCACTATTCTTTCATCTCTCTCAAGCAAGTATTCCCCCACCTGTGCTGCTACCCACGTTTCCTGTCTTCTGCTCTCAAGTTGTCTTTCCTAACCTTTGCAATTTTGAACTCTGAAATGAATCTTCGTTTTATTTCTGACAGACTCATTCCCAGGAAATTGCAAGCCTTGACTGGAGCCGATTTTCAACGTCCAACAAGGGAGCCTGTGTGAAGAATGGCTCGGAAGACGCGGGAGGTCATCGCAGGCAGAAGATGGCGTACACGCCGCTGGAGCTGCAGTTCCTGGAGATTAAAAAGCAGCATAAAGATGCCGTACTCTGCGTGGAATGTGGATACAAATACAGGTTCTTTGGTGATGATGCCGAGGTAGGCCGTTCTCATAAATGCATTCCTAACCGGCATCACCCTTTCTGTGATTCCCTTGTCCACTTATCTCCCTCCTGACGCTTGTCCCTGCAAGCTGAACAAATGTTACACCTGCCCCTACACTTCCTCCCTTACCACCATTCAGGGCCCCAAACAGTCTTTCCACGTGAACCAACACTTCACTTGCACGTCTGTTCAGGTTGTCTACTGTAACCGGAGCTCCCAGTGCGACCCAGCACGGATTAGGGGGCCGCTTTGACGAACACCTTCACTCCATCCACAACAGGAAGGATTTACCACTGGACGGCCTCGTCAGTTCCACTCCCCATTCCAATTCTGATACTTGGGGGTGGCATGGTAGCCTATTGGTTAGCACAACACTTTACAGTGCAGATGACCCGGGTTCAATTCCTGCCACTGCCTGTACGGAGTTGGTACGTTCTCCCTGTGACCGTGTGAGTTTCCTCCCACAGTCCAAAGACGTACCGGTTGGTAGGTTGATTGTAAATTGACCTGTG
The DNA here is from genome assembly GCF_048418815.1 of Hemitrygon akajei. Classification (NCBI taxonomy): domain Eukaryota; kingdom Metazoa; phylum Chordata; class Chondrichthyes; order Myliobatiformes; family Dasyatidae; genus Hemitrygon; species Hemitrygon akajei. The sequence goes on along the minus strand of NC_133125.1, from coordinate 14,006,968 downwards.
ATTAGGCTGGTGTTAAACCAGGGATTGCCGGGTGGCACGGCTTGAGGTGTCGGAAGGGCCTCTTCTGTATCTCAAAAAAAATGTCGGTCTTGGCCTCTATTGCCACCATGAGGCCACTCTCAGGGTAGAAGAGCAAAACCTCATGTTCTGTCTGGGTAGCCTCCAGCCTGATGGTATGAGCATCAACTTTTCTATTTTTCTAGTAATTTCTCTCCCCTTCTCCTGCTCTCTTTTTCCATTTCCCACTCTGGCTCCCCCTTACCCCTTCTCTTCTCCTTACCTGCCGATCACTCTCCCCACCCCCTCACACTCCTCCTCCTTCCCTTTCTCCCAAGGTCCATTCTCCTCTCCTGTTAGATTTCTCCTTCATCTCTCAGTTTCTCACTTTGTTCCCCTGTCCCCACCCACCCACCTTTCCCCTCACCTGGTCTCTCCCATCACTTTCTATCTTATACTTCCCTCCCCCACCTCTGTCTTCTTCCCTCTTTCTTTCCTGTCCTCGGCTCGAATCGTCGACTGTTTACTCCTCTCCATAGATGCTGCCTGACCTGCAGAGTTCCTCCAGCATCTTGTGTGACTTACTTTGGGAACTAGTGACGTTTTAACCATGTGTGTCTAAACCTTAGTTACTTAGGAGCAGCCAGTACATTGGGGGGGCATTTTGCCTTGCAGTCTCTGGTTCTAGTTGGGGTGCCAGTTTGGCGGTTTTCTATATCTTTTCTTGCTGCATTCCAATTGTAGTTCTGCTGCTCAGTGTCTACATGCTTTCTGTACTGTGACTGGACCCGTACATCTTAAGCCTCTGTGGCATGTCACCCCCTCCCCACCCCGCTAATCAAATTTAACTTTTCTCCTTAGACTTTACAATCTCTCCCCTTAACTAAAGTCCTCCAATCCAGAGGACATCCTGGTGAATTTCCATTTCTTTATCCCCAGCACAGTTGTAACCTTCCTTTAGTCGGACCTTAGACCATTGCAATTTCCCTCATTACAGTCGAAACTACTAAGCTTGGTCCTCTGATATTCAAAATTGAAGTGGCTTCTGGAATTCTATCCTGTTGTGGTCGCAACCTCCTGGGGATCTTTAATCACAAGATTGCTTATTAAACCTCCTTTGTTGCACACTATCAAATCTAAATCAGCCTGGTTCCAGGTGGGCTCTGTCGCAAGTTGTTTGAAGAATCAATCCCTGATGCATTCCGGAGATTCTTCATCTACGACATTGGTTTGTCAAACTGATATGCAGGGCAAAATCTCCCATCATAATTAAAGTTCCCTTTCAAGGCAGGAAATGGGATAATAAATCAGCCATGATAGAATAGCAAAGCAGATGTGATGGGCTGAATGGCCTAAATCCGCCCTTATTTTCTTCTGATCTTAAACATGACTTGGGCGTGCTCTGCCCTATCGGGAAGTCATGTTTTGGTGTGTGGTATCTTTTCCCTGTATTAATGATTTCAATCCTAACGGATTCTACATTACTGTACTCTGCCTCTCTCTAGCGATACAACATTTTCTTAATTAACAGTATCACCTTGCTCTTCTCGCTTTCAGCCACTGCTTTGCAAGTCTTTCTGCCAGAGGAGCCCAAGGACTCGTCTGTACGGTCCAGCTGTCTGGGGTGCCAGATGGCCATTGAAGTGGGTGGCCCTCTCTTTGCTTATCCTTTGTTCCCCTGGCTAACAGCGCCCCAGAGCTGGTTTGTGCATTTCATTTATGGTGCAGTTTAAAAGGCACCCGTGTGGGTTTCCTCTGGGTGCTCCGGTTTCCTCCCGCGTTTCAAAGATGCCTGGTTAGTACGGGCATGCTGTGTTTGTGTTAGAAGGAGGGTGGCACGTGTGGGTTTTCCCCAGCACGTCCTCGGGCAGTGTTGGTCGTTGATGCAGACGACACATTTCACTGTCTGTTTTGATGTACATGTGACAAATAAAGCTAATCTTTAACAGTCCCTCTGGAGTAAAGCTGCTGTTGGGAACCGGAGTCAGGGCTGACTTGTACTGTGGCTTCATTAAGCATGCAGACCAACAAGACGAAGGAGCAGAGTTAAGCCATTCGGCCCGAGTCTACGCCATTCTACCACGGCTGATTTATTATCCTTCTCAACCCCATGGTCTCCTCATAAGGACGTTTGACTTTACTAATCAAGAACCTATCAACCTCCACTTTAAATATACCCACTCTCTTAGCCTCCATAGCTGTCTATGGCAATGAATTGCACAGATTCACCATCCTCTGGTTGAAGAAATTGCTCCTCAGCTCTGTTTTAAAGGTAAGTCGTTCCATACTGAGGCTGTGCCTTGGGTCCTAGACTCCCCCACTATAGGAAGCATGCTCTCCATCTCCACTCCAGGCCTTTCAGTATTGGGTAGATTTCAATAAGGTTCCCTGTTATTCTTCTAAGCTTCAGTGAGCCCTTGAAGCCCTCTTCATATATTAACCCTTTCATTCTCGGAAACATTCCCTTGAACCTCCTCTGAACCTTTTCCAATACCAGCACATCTTTTCTTAGATTAGGGACCCAAAACTTCTCTCAATATTCCAGGTGCAGTCTAATCAGTGCCTTGTAGGAAGATAGAGGGTCTTGTGCCAAATGAAGAACGTGTAGAAAGACAGTGTTAATGCTTTGGAAGGGAAGTAAACTGAAGGGTTGGTAAAGGCAACGTGGTTATCGAATTAGTGCACCTCTGGGTGTTACTTTGAACTTTCCTTATTGTAGTCTGTTCCATGGAGAGTGGTGAATCAGGTTTTAATGTAGTGACTTCTTGCCCTTGCAGATTGCAGCTCGAGAGCTGAATATTTACTGCCACCCAGACCATAACTTCATGACGGCCAGCATCCCAGTGCACCGGCTCTTTGTCCACGTGAGGCGCCTGGTTGCTAAGGGATACAAGGTAAGCGGTATCAATCTTGCTCCCTTTTACAGGAGAGGGGTGGAGGGATTCTGCAGTCTTCACCCGTTGGAAGAGCAGAATGGGTGAAGCTGCCCGTGCCTCTGGCTGTTTGGTTGCACCAAGCTTGCAGGAATGGTTTTAGGAATGGGCAGGATTAGTAGGAGCAATGTTGACACGTGCTGCTACTCTTTGGAACTAGATGTCCTCTGAGGCCACACTTTGGGTCTCCCTCAAGCGGCACACTAAAGGGGGTAGAACTGAGTAACGCACTCAAATGCTAGAGGGCTCAACAGGCCAGGCATCATCAATGGAGAGGAATAGACAGCCAAGGTTTCGGGCCAAGACCCGTCATCAGGAGACTTGGGAGTCCTGTTGAAAGGTCTTGGCCTGATATGCTTTCTGTTTATTCCCCTCCAACAGCACAGCGCAGGCTCTTCGGCCCACGATGTGCCAGCCAAGATGCTGTCTGACTTGCTGAGTTGCTCCAGCATTTTGTGTGAATTGCTCAAGGTTTTCAGCGTCTGCAGAATCTCGTGTGTTGATGAAATGGGAATCTGAGGCACAGCTCCTTTAAATCCTTCCTCTTTGGCCTAGGACTCATGTCCCTCAATTCAGCTCGAGTGTAATTTCCCCTATCTCTTACTGACTTTGGTATCGTGGGTAGTGGGACACTACCAAGAGGGTGAGATAAGAAATAAAAATAAAATGATTGAGGTCCCCGTTCAGGTTCATCTTCCAATTCATTGATCAGCTGTGCATTGAAATGTGCCGGATGCTGGAAGCATTGGGTATCTATGAAAAGAGAAACAGTTAATGTTTCAGATCCAGGACCTTAGATCAGAAGCACCTGTTATTTTCCTCTCCACGGGCACTCAATTGTTCACATTTCAGCTTGACATCCTGCTTCAGACACTGCATCTGGAGAAGGGGGCTGGTAGAACCTGAAAAACCGTTTCTTAGTGAAGAAGTGTCTGCGAGTTGGTACAAGAGATAGAGAAAGCAGGGGTTTATGTTCAAATTTACTGAACGATTGTCACTCCTAAAATATGTGTAGTTTATAAATGAAGTTTGTTTATTTTTGGTAGCCAAGTACTTGTGTGTTCAGTGGGCCCTCAACGTGAGAGGTGAAGGGGATTGAGAGAAGTGCAAATGCTTTTGTACCATGAGGGAAGTAATGTCTAATTTGATTAGGTGACATCCAAAGTGCTAACCTGTTTAATATTGATATTGTATTTAACATTAGCAAGAAGGCATAGTTGAGTGGTATCTGTGGTGAATGTTTCCGATCCAGGACCTTTGATCTCCACAGGTGCTCAATGTTTACAGTATTTTCAAGTTTCATTTCTCATTTCCAACATCTGCAGTTTTTCGACATTGATGTACTAGTGAGAAAGTAAGAATGGTTTCTGAGCTGAAATATCCAGTGTCATTTCTTTGGCAGGGAGAACGGGGTGAGTTTGGGGAGTACAGGAGGTGCCCAGCTGCCATTTGCTTTGGCACTTGTCACCATTTGCACTCACAAATGCTTCGACACAATACTTTTTTTTTAATCTGCTGAGCTGAGTAATCCTGAGGTTCCTTCTCACTCCCCCCCCCCCCCCCCCCCGTCATTACTGCCCCCTCCTATCTTGTGTCCCGTTCTGCTTCAAGATCACCTGGTTCAACCTCCATAATGCTGTCTAGCCTGTCCCTCCCTTTACCCCTGTCCCATGGGAACCCATTCCTCTGCCAACATCCTTCCCCGTGTCTGTCAATTTGCAAGTCCTTTCAGGTAGGAGAGGCTCAAGACCCTGTCCGCTCGGTCTCCCTGACTGGTGGCGGTACTAACGTGCCTTTTGCCCAAGCCTGTTCCGTACCATTGCAGGTTTTTCCATTCCTCCTTTCCCCTTCTGCTTGACCCTGGATTTTCCCCCCAGTCTAAAGTGGCTTTGAAATGATTAATATATATGATGTGTGATTTACAAGGGTGTTGCCTGGATTGGAGAGCATGCCTTGTGAGAGTAGGTCGAGTGAACTTGGCCTTTTCTCCTTGGAGTGATGGAGGATGAGAGGTGACCTGATAGAGGTGTATAAAATTGATTGTCTGGATAGCCAGAGGCTTTTTCCCAGGGTTGAAATGGCTAACGTGAGAGGGCAAGGTTTTTAAGGTGCTTGGAAATAGGTACTGAGGGGATGTCAGGGGTAAGTTTTTCACATAGTGGTGGGTGCGTGGAATGCACCGCCAGGCACAGGGGTAGAGGCGGATACAATAGGGTCTTTTAAGAGACTCTTAGATAGGTACATGAAGCTTAGAAAAGTAGAGGGCTCTGCGGTAGGGAAATCCTAAGCATTTTGTAGAGCAGGTTACGTGGTCAGCCCAGTATTGTGAGCCGAAGGTCCTGTGATGTGCTGTAGGTTCTATGATTCTATAAGCAAGCTGATTCACTTTAGAGGCCAGTAGAGTTTATTTAAATGCAGGACACTATCTGTATAAAATAATTCCTAGTGCCAGTAACCAGAGCTTTTAAATTATTGAAATGTTAATACGGTGCTTTAATGATTAATCAGAGTGCTCAGTGACATAGTCAGATTTCTGAACTGCCCATGAACAGTTCCTCACTGTTTTGCACAAGAGATTCTGCAGATGCTGAAAGTCCAGAGAGAAACACACAAAATGCTGGAGGAGCAGGTGAGGCAGCCTTTATGGAGGGGAATGAACAGCTGACATTTCACGCCAAGACTCTTTATCAGGACTTTAGAGTCAGTTTATTCCCCTCCATAGATGTTGCCTGACTTGCTGAGTTCCACCAGCATCTGCAGAATCTCATGTGTTTATACTTGTTGAAATGTGCAGCCTGTTTTAAAGAAAGTGCCGATACAGATGGACAGTTTAAGTAAGCATTTGACAGGAAATAAGATTACTATTTGATTTTGCATTATGTCCTTGAATGCAGTTGCGTGACTAAAATGTGGTGATAACTATTCTGGATTCCAGTGAGCAAATCCAACCCCCCCCCCCCCCCCCCCCCCATTCCCAACTCTGACCTTTCACTTCTTCTCACCTGCCTATCACTTTCCCCTAACTCCTTCCCTTTCTCCTATGGTCCACACTCTCCTCTCCATCCATCAGCTAATTACAATGCAAACACGAGGAAATCTGCAGATGCTGGAAATTCAAGCAACACAAACAAAATGCTGGTGGAACACAGCAGGCCAGGCAGCATCTATAGGGAGAAGCACTGTCGATATTTTGGGCCGAGACTGTTCGTCAGGACTAACTGAACTATCTTTCCTCTCAGTTAGTCCTGATGAAGGGTCTCGGCTTGAAACGTCAACAATGCTTCTTCCTATAGATGCTGTCTGGCCTCTGGCCTGCTGTGTTTCACCAGCATTTTGTGTGTGAGCTAATTACAATGTAGTCCTAACATCCCTACCCCGACGTCGCCATAACAGTTCTCACCTTCATTCATTCAAGGATAAGACTAATGACCCTCTCAGTACCCCTACGACTCTTTAACGACCCTCATATGATAGCTAAACCTTTGAACAACTCACAGAGTTTATAAGATGGAAAACTACCCACCGTGGATCAGAACTGAAGTAGCCTCTCGGATGAGCAGTGAAATGTCTTCTAACAACACAGCAAGTCCAGTTGCCTTGATTTACCACTGCTTGATATTCAAGATGATTGTTGATTCCGTCAAATTCTTTGCAGTTCCTAACGTGTTGAAGCAGTGAAATCATTTCATTTTCACTTCTGGCTGTTTCTAGCATCCTCCAAGCTTGAATGCTTGAAACTGCAGTGAGCAAAACAGTTCTGATTTGCTTATTTCTTGCCAACTGTCAGTGCCAAAAATCACTGTGTTTTGAACACAAACACACACAACTGATGCCTTTTAAAAACTGTCTGCTGGAAGCACAGTGTAGTGTCCAATGGCCACATAAGTGCCCGATGACTGATGCTAGTTGGAAACTGTTCGGCAGCGGTCTCTGGTCCCGAATAGACAACGGTAATCCCGGATATTTTCTTGATTAGTGCTTGTTCTTTAAGTTGGCCCAAATAAGTAGCTGCCCCAATTAACCACAAGCAAGAGAAAATCTGTTGATGCTGGAAATCCAAGCAACACGCACAAGATGCTGGAGGGTCTTGGCCCGAAATGTCGACTGTTTACTCTTCCATAGATGCTGCCTGGCCTGCAGAGTTCCTCCAATGTCTTGTTTGTGTTTCCCCAATTAGCCGATGGACCAATTGACCAAAATCCACTGCATTTATATTCATCATTATAGTTTAGCCTCGATACTCAGTTACACTGCAAGATTTGGTGTAAGAAATGCATTGTGACCAAGGAGCAGCTTTAGTCATATACTTTTACATGTATTAGGGACTCACAGTGATGTGTTGGTCAGGCTGTGACATGCTACAAAAAACACCATACAACAATGTTAAAGAATTATATTAAACTGATGTTATTAGTACAGATATGGAATAAAGTGTGCATAAGTCCCAGCATGTATTCACAATGTAAACAGCATTATAAAGAGTGGTTTAAAGTGCGTACGGTGCAGGGGGTAGTAGATAGAGGGGATTGTGGGGCGCACTAGAATGATTGATCAGTAGATGGTGTGACTTTCCAGAATTATATAATGATAAGTTGGAGGTTAAAATATTGGTTTGGAATAAAATGTGCATAAATACATGAATATCAGCATATATTTATGACGTACCCGCATCATAATGTTTTACGGCGTTTAAAGTGCCTTGATGGGGGTGGTAGATGAGGGCTGGTGCTACTTTGTGGTAAAGGTAATGTACAGAACGTGTAATCTGATGGCTCTGTATCTTACAGGTAGGAGTTGTGAAACAGACCGAGACTGCCGCTCTCAAAGCTGTTGGCGAGAACAAAGGCAGCCTTTTCACTCGCAAGCTGACTGCTCTCTACACCAAGTCTACGCTCATCGGAGAAGATATCCTTTCACTCCCACCAGCTCCGTGCCTTGCTGGTTTTCTCTCGATTCTGGGCTGTTTGGACTGACCCTGCATGGGAATTTCTAGCTTAGGAGGTTTGAACATAAAAGCTAAGTAATAAGGGTACAGAAGTCCAACATCAAATCAGTAAGTGACCTCTGGAGATGTACAGCAGAGAAACAGGCTTTTCTGCTGAACTCATCTACGATGGGCAACGTGTCTACCTGACCCATATCCCTCTAAACCTTTCCTATTCGTGTACCTGTCCAAATCTCTTTGAAATATGATAATTAAATCAGCATCCACTATTTGCTCTACCAGCTCATTTCATAAACACACCATCCTTTGTGAGGGAAAACTTACCCCTCTGGTCCCTTTTAAATTTTTCCCATCTCACCTTAAACCGATCTCCTCTAGTTTTAGATTCTCCCTTCTTAGGGATCTGGGAGCAAGTTCAAAGTAAATTTTCTTGTGAGCCTACTCAAATCTATAATAGAATACTAACAATAACCAATGAAAGACTATGACCATTCACCTTGTTTATAACTCTTGTGATTTTTACATCTCTATAAAGCCATAGGACATAGAAGCTGAGTTAAGCCATTCAGCCACATTGTGTCTGCCCCACCATTTGATCATGGCTAATTTTTCCCCTGAGCCCTGTTCTCTTGCCTTCTTCCCTCTGAGACTCTGACTAATCAAGAACCTACCAACCTCCACGTTAAGGTCCGCATCCATCCCCCTGGGGAAAACAGACACAGTTTATCTTGCCTTCCCTTGCAATTCACGCCGTTCAGTTCTGGCAATATCCTTGTGAATCTTTTCTGCATCCTCTCTGGCTTGATCACATCTGTCGCATGGTAAGGCGATTGGAACTGTACACAATACAACCAAGTGTGGTCTCACCAACATGACATGCAGACTCTTGTACGCAGTTCCCCGCTCAAAGATGAAAACTTGCCATGTATCTACATAGAATATAGAACATTACATTACATCACAGTACGGGCTCTATAGCTCACTAATGACCTTTTAACCCATTCTATGATCAATTTAACCCTTCCTTCCCACCTAACTCTCCACTGTTCTATTATCCATGTGCCTCTAAAGATTTCTAAATGCCCCTAAGTATCTGCCTGTGTCACCACCCCTGGCAGTGTGTTCCACACTCTGACCACTCAATTAAATAAAGAAACTTCTCACGTACTTCTCCCCATACTTTCCTCCAGTCACCTTAGAATTATGCCCCCTTGTATTAGATATTTCCACCCTGGAGAAAGTCTCTGGCTATCCACTTGATCCATGTCTCTTATCATCTTGTACACCCCTCGTCCTGTTTCACCCCAGAGAGAAAATCCTTAGCTCGCTCAACCTTTCCACATAAAATATGCTCTCTAATCCAGGCAGCATCTGGGTAAGTCTCCTTTGCAGCCTCTCAAAAGCTTCCACATCCTTTCAATAATGAGGCGACCTGATGTGAACACAGAACTCCCTCTAACAGAGGTTTTACTGAGCTAAGACAATGTGGTTCACCACCTTGTCTAGCTGTTGTCACCTCCAGGGAACTATGACCTTTCACCCTCTTGATCTCACTGGTCTACAGCTCACTGTGTCTAACCAGTAATGGTATAACATCCCCAAAAAAAGCAACACTTTATACTGATTATGTGAAATTGCATTTTCCATTTACAATAGAACAAAAAAAAGGTTGGGAACCCCTGAAGTAAAGTAAGATTATTCAATTAGAAAGAACATAAATCAGAACAATACACAACAGAACAGGCCCTTCGGCCCACAATAGTGTGCCAACCAACAACCTACCCCCTCCCTCCCGTATAACCCTTCAATTTCGACTATCCATCTGTCTGTCTAAGTGTCCCTAATGTATCTCCCTCTACCATCATCCCTGGCAGTGTGCTCCTGCTCCCATCACCCTCTGTTTTAAAAAAAACTTAACACTGACATCCCCATCTATACTTGCCTACAATCACCTTAAAATTAGGGGTGATCTTTAGTGCCTCTTTCCTGATTTCAAATCCCTTGAATCTGTTCCACAGAGGTTCCAGAGTGCTAGCATAAGGATTTCTCCACTGTTAACATTTTCCACATGACCCGCTGCTGAGCCTCCAACTGAGCTCCTTGAATGGCAATAAATGAATCATGACGGGATACTTCAAATTTCCTTTGCCAATGAGTCTTGGCTGATCCTATATTTTTGCTTAATTCCACTTCTTGATTCCAGGTCCTTTGATTGAAATGTACCTCCTCTGCATTTCACATGGAGATCTGCTGTCCAGCCCATCTCCCTCCACCTGCCCCCACTCCCCTGGCACAATGGAGTCTGATGCAGACACTCCCCTCACTCCCCGAAACAAATGACCAAAACCAGATCACTGTAATTTATCTTCTGGGCTAACCGCGCTGATGGAGTGACAGGTATATAATTACTTGGGTATGTAGTAATTTGTCCTTGATCATTGTCACATATTAATCCCTTGTTGAGTGCGGACGTGGACGGTGAGTTGGGTGCTGTGGGAGGGGCAGCTGGTGACGTTCCTAACAACTACCTGATGTGCATCTATGAACAAGCGGGGAGCAAACAGGACCGTAAGAAGCAGGGAGTTCAGATCGGATTTGTGGTAAGTGTCCCTGCACAGCAAATAGATTAATCGTGTCTAATACACGCATACCCGCCAGAGAAGTGGAACATCTGTTGAGAAGTTGATCTTTATCCAAAATATGTCTGTTGTTTATGGTGAGGGTTGCTGTCTGCAAGACAAGCTTGCGGGGAAAATGGATTAAGATTTATTTTTAATTCTGTGATTTTACATCTGGTACTTCACAGCAGCATAGCGGTTAGCATAACACTTTACAATATATATTAATGATTTAGACGAGGGAATTAAATGCAGCATCTCCAAGTTTGCGGATGACACAAAGCTGGGCGGCGGTGTTAGCTGTGAGGAGGATGCTAAGAGGATGCAGGGTGACTTGGATAGGTTAGGTGAGTGGGCAAATTCATGGCAGATGCAATTTAATGTGGATAAATGTGAGGTTATCCACTTTGGTTGCAAGAACAGGAAAACAGATTATTATCTGAACGGTGGCCGATTAGGAAAAGGGGAGATGCAACGAGACCTGGGTGTCATTGTACACCAGTCATTGAAGGTGGGTATGCAGGTACAGCAGGCGGTGAAAAAGGCAAATGGTATGTTGGCATTCATAGCAAAAGGATTTGAGTACAGGAGCAGGGAGGTTCTACTGCAGTTGTACAAGGCCTTGGTGAGACCGCACCTAGAATATTGTGTGCGGTTTTGGTCCCCTAATCTGAGGAAAGACATTCTTGCCATTGAGGGAGTATAGAGGAGGTTTACCAGATTGATTCCTGGGATGGAAGAACTTTCATATGAAGAAAGACTGGATCGACTGGGCTTATACTCATTGGAATTTAGAAGATTGAGGGGGGATCTTATTGAAACGTATAAAATTCTAAAGGGATTGGACAGGCTAGATGCAGGAAGATTGTTCCCGATGTTGGGGAAGTCCAGAACGAGGGGTCACAGTTTAAGGATAAAGGGGAAGCCTTTTAGGACTGAGATAAGGAGAAACTTCTTCACACAGAGAGTGGTGAATCTGTGGAATTCTCTGCCACAGGAAACAGTTGAGGCTGGTTCATTGGCCATATTTAAGAGGAAGTTAGATATGGCCCTTGTGGCTAAAGGGATCAGGGGGTATGGACAGAAAGCAGGTACAGGGTTCTGAGTTGGATGATCAGCCATGATCATACTGAATGGTGGTGCAGGCTCGAAGGGCCAAATGGCCTACTCCTGCACCTATTTTCTATGTTTACAGCATCCGCAACTGGAGTTCAATTCCTGCTGCTGTCTGTAAGGAGATTGTACGTATTCTCCTCATGACTGCGTGGCTTTCCTCCAGGTGCTCTGGTTGCCTCCCATATTCCAAGGATGCATGGGTAGGGATTAGTGAGTTGTGGGAATGCCATGTTGGTGCTGGAAGCTTGGCAGCACTTGCCGCCTGTCCTCAGGTTGTTGATGCAAATGACACATTTCTCTGTTTTTAAAGCTATCCGATTCTTAAAATAATCTGCAGAAGGAAAACGTGGCACTTATGGAGATTCAGTGTACCTTGGCCCAGTTAGATCCTGTGGTGGAAAGGGACGTGTGGAGATTCTGTTGCTGATAGTAACCAAATCCAACTTCCTGCTCAAGATTCAGATGTGCTTATCACATGCACATTGAAACGTACAGTGAAATACAACATTTGCCCGAACATCCAACACACCCGAGGTTGTCACTATAGCTCCCGGTGCCACCGTGCACAGTGTGCTGCTCTTGAACTTGGGTGCGTTGTAGAGAACCATCAGTGATCTTTCTTATTGCTTTGACTGAATCCATGTAATGCCTTTGTTAGACTGTGCTGCAGCCAACTGAATTGCTCTTTTAACTGAGTTTGGTGTGCTTCTCCATCAACTATTACGACTGCTGAGAAAACAGTTCCGGAATTCACACTGGAATCTCCTTCTGTTATCTCACCAAAGTTTGTAGCTTTACAGAAAACACCCCCTTGAGGGGAAAAAAAAATCAGGCCTGCAATGTGGGCACATAACTACCATCTCATCACAACTCAAGAATAACTACAGTCGGCCCTCCTTATCCTTATAGTTCTGAGACCCCCTGCGGATACCAAAAAACGCGGATGCTCAAGTCCCTTATTTAACCTGAATCAGTGCGGTGGTCTTTAGGACCAGCGGAACCCCGGACTTTATTTAACATTCTGAGTGCGGTGGACATTAGGACCCGGCGCAGCTTTGAATCCGCAGTGTTTCTGTTCACGAAAATAATCATAATTGCGATTGAAGATAAGGTGGAAGTAATAAAGCAGTCGGAAAGAGGTGAAACACCATCAGTCATTGGAAGAGCGTTAAGCTACAGTCTGTCAACGATCGGAACAATTTTAATGGAGCATGTGAAAGGCCCTGCCCTGATGAAAGCTACAATTATTACTAAGCAACGCAGTGGTTTAATTATTGAAATACGTATGTTTCTTAAGTGTTTTATATGCATAGAAAGGTAAAATATATACTATATACCAAGACAAATGTTTGACTAACTGGCGCTAAATAATACTGGATGTACCTGTTCTGACCTCAAATCCGACTTAAAGATGGACTCAGGAATGGAACTCATTCATAACTCGGGGACTGCCTGTACTTCTAAGTCATTTCTAGATTACTTATAATACCTAATACAATGTAAATGCTATGTAAATAGTTGTTATACTGTATTGTTTAGGGAATAATAACAAGAAAAAAATCATCTGTGCATGCTCAAACAACGAGTGCTGGAGAGAGAGAGAACTTCTGGGTTTTCCCGATCCGTGGTTGGTTGAATCCGCGCATATGGAATCCGCGGATAAGGAGGGCCGACTGTATATCCTGGGCGTCCAAGTCAAACACAAGGGATTCTGAAGATCTCTTTTTCAGTCCTGATGAAGGGTCTTGGCCTAAAATTTTGACTGTTTATTCCTTTCCGTAGATGTCGCCTGACTTGCTGAGTTCCTCCAGCATCTTGTCCGTGTCTTCTAACCTGAGCTCAAGTTTTTATAATGTTTGCTGTGCAGCCACAAGATGGCAGCAAAAGGCAACACCTGATTCTCCAATTGCTAAAACAGCAAATTCGTCTTGGTTTTTCCTGTTTAGTGCTGGATCCCAGAGCCATGCAACAAGTATGCAGTTGTAATCGGTGAAAATACCAGCAAAGTCAATTTTATGCATCATTAATTAAGTCAGTCAGAAAATCCAATCTCTTTGTAATTATTGAAAATAAGTCAAGATGGAGTTTATTGCCATCGGCGCAGGTGCAATGAAATACCTATTTGCAGCAACATCACTGGCACAGAGCATCAGATAAACAAAGGTCACAGGGAAAATATAAATTAAACATAAATTGTACACAATTTTTGTAATAGGTAACACAATTGGAGCAAACAAATGTCCGGTTTTTGCGCAAAGTGGCCGGTGTTGCTAAACTCATTGGGCTCTGCCGGTTGGTTCAGGAACCCGCACGTTTGAAGGGAAGTCGCTGTTCCTGAACCGGGCGGTGGTGTGGCACTTTACGCTTTTGGACCTCCTGCTGATGGTCTCTGAAAACGTGGCAGATGTAGAGGAGATTTAGTTTCTTGCCAGGAAACTCTAGGAAAGTTCTACAGATGTACTGTGGAGAAGCATTCTAACTGGTTGCTGTGCCGTCTGGTATGGAGGAGGCCACTGCACAGGATCAGGAGAAGCTGCAGAGGGTTGTAAACTCAGCTGGTTCCACCATGGGCACTAACCTCCCCAGCGTGTGAACATTTCCCCAAGCTGATCAACACCTCCACCCACTAACCCAGCCCTCCACACCCCCACCATCATTGCTTTATCATCTCCTGTCACCCACGTTACATACAGACACTCCTGTGCCTAGTGTCACTTTATGGACAAACAGTCAATCTATGTATATAAGCTATCTTATGTATTTATAGTTATTGTGTTTTTTACTATTATTTTGTTCTTTGTCTTTTTTTGTGTTGCATCGGATCCGAAATAACAATTATTTCGTTCTCCTTTACACTCCCGTGTGGGAAATGACATTGAACAATCTTGAATCTTCAAAAGGTGCTACCTTCAAAAAGTGGAGTCCATCATTAAGAACCCCCTTCACTCAGGACATCTTCTCTTCTTATTACTAACCGTTTCATCAATTAACTCTTAAGAAACAGTAGCTAACACACTTTGTAACAGAGCGATTAGCCTGCAAGATGTTACAAGTACAATTTACATTTGCAAATCAGATATCAGACTACAACTAGAAGTATTTTTATATCAACTCAGCAAACTTTCCACAAATAATCACTTTCATGTATTCTAGAACATCCAAAGTTCTGGAAATCATTGCAACTTAGGGCAAACGAATGGAATCATTAAGGACACCCATCACCCTCTTCTCATTACCACTGTAGGATTTTGTGAATTTTAATTATGTGGGAGTTACTTTATGTGCTTAACAAAAGCTGCAGATCCATTATGACCAGAAACAAAAGCAGTTGCCTTACACTGACGTCATTGCGTCGTATTCCGTCTCTGAAAGTGAACACAACAATTCAGTGATGGTGTTTGTGAATCACGTACGATAACGTGTGTCATCAGTCACCATTACGCTACCGCCAGGGAGGAAGTACAGGAGCCTGAAGACACACACACAATGTTCTAGGAACAGCTTCTTCCCTTTCCCCCATCAGACTTATGAATGGACAATGACCCCATTGACACTATCTCACTATTTCTGATCTCTCTTACATAATTTTAAGAATATATTTCTTTTCCTAATTTATAGTTTTTTTTAAAAAATGCGCTGTACTGCTGCTGCAAAACATGTCTCACGACCGTGATGTTCGACATGATTCTGATTTGGATTCAGATTAAATCGTTGCACTTGGAATAGAATGTTGGTCTCACTTGCCACAGTTCAGATTCAGAACTCCAGACGTTGCTTCCAGTATAATCGCAACAGGGAAAACCCGGGGAAGGAAACGCTCATTGCAGCAGGGGCAGACGGCAGTAACCACAGCTTTATAACTGTACACCCTTGTGGCCCATCAGCAGACTTTAATTCTCTGGTTGGTTCTGTTGTTTTTATGCATCACAGGTTATGGTGGTTCTGTGTTTATGAACAGCTGTGTACAGTTCTCTCCCCATTCTCATTATTAGGAGGAGGACTTAACATTGATTGACTTTGGATTTGGTTTGGTTCACTGGAAAGATTGTGGAATGGATCTGCAGTTTGAGCTCACAATCTGCCTTGTTTTGACCTTGCACCTTATTGTCTACCGGCACTGCCCTTTGGCTGTAGCTGTTACACTTTATTCTGCATTCTGTTCAGAGGTTCGTTTTATTTTCAAAGTATACACGCAGAATTCTGTTATTGTATTGTCTTAAATTACCTCAGCGCACTGTGTAATGATTTGATTTCTATAAACAGTGTACAAGACAAATCTTGTCACTGTACCTTGGAACACATGACAATAATGAGATCATTGTGGACTTCAGGCATGCTAGGAGCCACACTCACGTCCCCATCTACATCAATGGAGATGTAGTGGAGCATGTATCAAGCTTCAAATTCCTTGGTGTCCACAGGACGAGCTTCTTCCCTGAGGCTGTGACCCTGCTGAACCTCACATCACGGCGCTAAGCAGTATTGCACCCATATTGTACTGTCTCAGTACTTTTATATTTGTGTGCTGTAGCACTTACTTTTTATTCGCAGTTCTTTTGTAAATAACACTATTCTTTGCATTTCTGGTTAGATGCTAACTGCATTTCATTTGGCTTTGTATCTGTACTCGGCACAATGACAATAAAGTTGAATCTAATCTAATAATAAACCAATTCCAATTCTGTTATCTGTCTGAATGAACCGCTTGTTACCAGTGACTTATTAAGATCATCAGGATATCGGCTCCATTTTGATTAATCTGTACTTTTGCAAAAAGAGACATTGACATTTTTAATACAAAATTATTTTGGGATCTTGGAAAGTTCACACATTAACATTGAGTGAGGGCCTATTGATTTTGACTTTCCCCGTTTTATTTCGGCAGGCTGTGCAGCCCAACACCGGTGACGTGCTTTATGATTGTTTCCGTGATTGTAAATCCCGGTCGGAGCTGGAAAGCCGGATCCTCTGTCTGCAGCCAGTTGAAATTCTGCTCCCGCCGGAATTGTCTGAGGACACGGAGAAGCTTCTGACGAGTGTCACGGCTTCAAGGTGCGTAAGGCCCCGGGGCCTTCAGAGAATCAAGTTCAAGTTTATTGTCATTCAATGATACACATGTATACAACTAAACAAAACTTCTTTCCTTTGGGGTCAGGCTGCAAAACACAGTGCCTACAGTCACACACAGTCACAAAATAATATTAGCACACGTCCCTGAATGGCATGGCCTGAGATTGACAGGTTGACATAAAATATTGTTGTGGGTGACGTCTGGTCATCGGGAACCTTCAGCAGAGAGTTGTTGTACGTTTGGGCTGCTCTGAATCCTGGCGCTGGAATGTGTGGTGACACTTGCGGGCTGCCCCCAGCACATCCTTGGGTGTGTTGGTTGTTAATGCAAATGATGCATTTCACTGTACGTATGTTCAGAATCAGATTTAATATCACTGGCAATACATAAAAAAAATTACTATAAATTTTCCTCCTAAAAAAAGCGGGATCTCCCAGTGGCCACCCATTTTAACTCCACTTCCCATTCCCATTCCAATATGTCTAGCCATGGCCTCCTCTACGGTCCTGATGAGCCCACACCCAGGTTGGAGGAACAACACCTTATATTCTGTCTGGGTAGCCTCCAACCTGATGGCATGAACATTGACTTCTTGAACTTCTGGAAATCTCCACACCCCCCCCCCCCCCCCCTTCACCATTCCCCATCCCCTTTTCCCTCTCTCACCTTATCTCCTTGCCTGCCCATTACCTCCCTCTGGTGTTCCTTCCAACCTTTTCTTTCTTCCATGGCCTCTCTCTCCTCTCTCCTATCGGACTGCCCTTCTCCAGCCTTGTATCTCTTTCACCAATCAACTCCCCTCCCCCCTCCCAGTTTCACCTGTTTCAGCCCGAAATGTCGATTGTATTTTATTCCACAGATGCTGCCTGGCCTACTGAGTCCCTCCAGCATTTTGTGTGTGTTGCTATAAGTTTGCAAATTGTGCATGTTTTGATGTACTGTACACCTGAAAAATAAATCATAATATGATTCTGGTATCCTTTTGAGGCTACATTCAGCACAGTATTGGATATTGACGTTAGAAAATGGTGCACAATTGTTTTCCTTTAAAAGTAAGTAACAGCACCCAGTGTATGTCATTGGCTTGGCAATTATCATGTGGGCCCTCACAGTGTTGGGTTGACTGAGCAATTGCCTGCAGTCAGGTTCTTGCATATTCTTCTGGAACATCTCAGTGAGTACAGGCCCAGAGACATCAAACACTCCTCAGAGTCCTTCAGAATTTTATTTTCCTGCCTGCAGTGTGTTATTTATTTATTTATTTATTTGTTTAGAGGTACCCTCTGACCTAATGACCTGTACCACCTGGCAACACACCTATTTAATCCTAGTCTAATAACAGGGCAATTTACAATGACCTATTAACCTATGAACTGGTATGTCTTTGGGCTGCGGGAGGAAGTCAGAGCACCCAGAGGGGAAACACGTAGTTACAGAGAGATTGTGCAAACTCCTTAAAGATGGCATTGGAATTGAACTCTGAACTCTGAACCCCCGAGCTGTAATAGTGTTGCGCTAGCTACTGACAGTAGTTTCACAAATGTTCAAAAGTTCAAAGTTTGAAGTAAATTTATTATCAAAGTACATCTATGTCACCATATACGACCTTGAAATTCATTTTCTCATGGGCACACTCAATAAATCCATAATAAAATAATAACCATAATAGAATGAATGGAAGATCGCATCAACTAGGCATTCAACCTTTTGTCCAGGCAAATGACACAAACTGTGCAAATACAAACAAATAATAGTAATAAATAAATAAGCAATCAATATCAAGAATGTGAGATGAAGAGTCCTTGAAAGTCAGTCCATGGGGTGTGGGAACAGTTCAATGAGGGGGCGAGTGAAGCTGAGTGAAATTATCCTCTTTGGTTCAGGAGCCTGATGGTTGAGGGGTAATAACTGCTCCTGAACCTGGTAGTGTGGTTCCTGAGGCTCATTGTGGTGAGTGAAGTTATCCACACTGGTTCAAGAGCCTGATGGTTGAGGGGTAATAACTGTCCCTGAACCTGGTGGTGTGGGTCCTGAGGCTCCTGTACCTCCTTCCTGATGGCAGCAGTGAGAAGAGAGCATGGCTTGGGTGGTGGGGGCTGTGATGATGGACGCTGCTTTCCTGTGACGGCGCTCCATGTAGATGTGCTCAGTGGTGGGGAGGGTTTTACCTGTGATGGACTGGGCTGCATCCACTTCTTTTTGTAGGATTTTCTGTTCAAGGACATTGGTGTTTCCATACCGGGCTGTGATGTAGCCAGTCAGTATACTCTCCATCGCACATCTATAGAAGTTTGTCAGAGTTTTAGATGTCATGTTGAATCGTCACAAACTCCTAAGGAAGTAGAGGCAATGCCATGCTCTCTTGGTAATTGCACTTACCAGCTGGGTTAACTGCAATATTCTTTGTGTATCGATCACTAGACTAATTGCTGCTTTTTGTTGCTATAAGTTTTTAAGTGTGTAACACCAACGGAGACAATTTATTTTTTTATTTACAGTAGTTTACAGTTAACCTACCAGCATGTCATTGGGATTTGGGGTGGTGGGTGGAGGGATGCTGAAACGTCTGGAGGAAGCTCATGCAGTCGTAGGGAGAAGACGAACGAGACAGCAGATGCTGGAATTCGGTGCAGGAAAGCAATGATGGAAGAACTCAACAGGTTGAACACAGGGTTGTGTGACACTGTTATGGGGTCGAGACTCTTCAGCAGTCATTTTTGTCTTCCAGAGTCTAGCATCTGCAGTCTCTTCTCGTCCTGATGTAGGGTCTCAACAGGTACAATACTGCGCAAAGGTCTTGGGCACATATATATAGTAAGGGTTCCTCTGCACTGAACTGAGGCTGTGGCCTGCAACGAACAGGCTCCTGAATCAGCTGCAGTGATGACTGGCTTTGTGTCTGTGGACTCACTTTTGTGAACTCCAGTTCTCAGTGTTATTTGCTCATTTTTATTGTTTGCACAATTATTTTTTTCTCTGCACTTTGGGTGTTTGAGTTTTTTTCATGGATACTATTGGGTTACTTTGTTCTGTAGCTGCTCGGAAGGAGATGAATCTCAAGTATACATTGAACTTTGAAGATGCTTGCACAGTAGAGTACTTGTCAACGTGGAGCGGAGAACGAGTTTGTAAATCTGGCGGGAGCAAAGGATGTTGGGAATGGCGAGGGTGGAGGGTGTGGGTCAGGTGGAAGAGGAGTGCCAGGGTTGGGGAGTGGCGTGGGTCAGACACACCCAGCCCTGAGTCACCAGGCAAGGTCACTTGATTCCAGACAATTGTTTTATGGATCATTACAGAACATCTCACTGGTGCTTCCCGCTTCCTTGACTTTTCTCAACCATGATTCCTCTTTCCCCGCTCTCAGTCCACAACAGAGACCCGTATCAGAATGAGGTTTATCATCTCTCACATTGGTCAAGAATGTTTTTTTTGCAGCAGTACAGTGCAATACATAAAATTACTACAATACTGTGCGAAGTCCTAGGTGCCCTAGCTAAATGTATGTGTGCCTAAGACTTCTGCACAGTTCTGTACCTGACCTGCTGAGTTCTTCAGGCATTCTGTCTGTTCCACTCAGAGAGCGACTCCGACATCCGGATTGAACCCGTGTCTCTGGTGTTGTGAGCCGGATCGAACTGCCGCTCAGCTATGCCACCCAGCACTAATGTTATTCTTTCTCCATGGCAACCTATCGTTTCACAAGCTTTGCACATTTACAAAAGAATGCAAAATTTTCATAATTTGTGAATTTTCTGGTAATTTAATTAAATAGCATTGTTGAATTAAACACTGTGTGTAGTTTTAATTGAGAAAGTACAAAGGCACTTCAAAGGCTATTGTCGGAAGCGAAAGGACAGTATTGTTTTGCTAATTTGAAGAAAATCTTTTCCTTAGCGACACAGATATTCATATTGGTGTTCAGGTGAATCTGGTTCAGGCAGGACAGTGTAGAATCATGGAACCCAGGACAATACAGCACAGTATAGCCCTTCGGCCCGCTGATCTTTTAACCTACCTCGAGATCAATTGAATCCATCCCTCTTACATATCCCCCCATTTTTCTGTCATCCATTTGTCTATCTATGATTAGCCTGAATATCTGCCTCCAGCACCACTCCTGGCAGGGCATTCGATACACCCATTACTCTGTGTAAAAACCTGCCTTTGATATCCACCCTATACATTTCTGCAAACACCTTAAAGTACGACCCATCGCATTAGCTGTCTCTGCCCTGGGAAAAAGCGTCTGGCTGTCCACTCAATCTATGTTTCTTATTATCTTGTACACCTCTATCAAGTCACCTCTTTCACTCCAAAGAGAAAATCCCTAGCTCACTCAACATGAGACATGCTCTCTAATCCCTGTAGATCTCTGCACCCTCTCTGAAGCTTCCTATCATGAAGTGACCAGAATTGAACACAATATTCCAGGTGTCGTCCAGCCAGAGGAATGTGTGGACTGACCATGAAGAAGGGTTGACGAGCTGGGGCTTTCTCTTCGGAGCGAAGGAGGGTGAGAGGTGACTTCATAGAGCTGTACAAAACGATACGTGGTGTAGATCGAGTGGGCAGCCAGAGATTTTTTCCCAGGGTGGAAATGGCTAATATGAGGGGTGAAAATTTCAAGGTGATTGGAGGAAGGTATAGGGGGGGGGGGAATAATGCCGGAGCTAAGTTTTTTTTTACACGGAGAGTCGTGAGTGCATGGATTGTGCTGCCGGGCGTGATGGTAGAGGCAGATACATTTGGGACATCAAAGAGTCTCTTAGATAGGCAGATGGATGAGATAAAAATGGAGGGCTAGGTAGGAGGGAAGGGTTCGATTGATATTAGAGCAGGTGAAAAGGTCAGCACGTCGTGGGCCGAAGAGCCTGTACTGTACAGTACCGTTCTTTATTTTATGTAAACCTTTGCAGGAACATTGTTCCACATTGTGATTCTAATGAGCTAAGCCAGAGTGAGTAGATTAATAAATAAACACAGTAAGAAATCTTATCAAAATGAGTCTTCATGTATACATTTCAGCATGCTGTAATTGCCGGGAAACTGGGGACACTTATGGATATCATATTCAAAAATGGATAATATTTTAATTTCTTCTGTATTGACTCTCCACTTAAGCATCATTGATTGTGTCTGTTATTTCTAGTATGTATGGTATTTGTCAGTGCAAAAAGCAAGCTCTGGTGAGGTACTTTCTCTCAGTCAATTAATCAGATTTTCCCAACCTCACGCTGACCATTGAGGGAAAGTGTGGCCTGATATTCAGGTCTCTGTTGATTCACGAGCATCGGCAGTGAACGCAAGCTGTTACATTTTGTATTGTGAGGTTGACTCGTCAGGATTAAGTTTGTGGCTAGAGCCTGGGAAGAGCAATCTTCAGTTGGTAAATTGGTTTCTCATTGTGTTAAATGGACAAGGAGCATTTGATGGCTCTGGGCCTGTGCACCAGGACTACAGAAGAGAGGGGAGGGATCTCATTCAAACCTGTCAAATATTGAAAGGCCGAGATAGAATGGACATGGAGAGAATATTTTCCAGTTGTGGGGAAGTCCAGGACCAGAGGGCGCAGCCTCAGAATAGAAGGACGTCCATTCAGAACAGAGATGGTGAATCTGTGGAATTCATTGCCACCGTCGGCCTTTAGAGGCCAAATAATTGGGTATATTTAAAGTGGTAGCTTATAGGTTTTTGAGTTGTAAAGGTGTCAAAGATTATGGGGAGAGATCAGGAGAATGGGTTTGAGAGGGATAATACATCAGCCATGATGGAATGGTGGAGTAGACTCAATGGGCTGAATGGCCTAATTCTGCTCCTATATCTTCTGATCTGTGGTCATGCACCAAGGTGCAGTGAAAAAACTTGTTTTGCATGCCAATCATACAGTTTATTTCATTGCAACTGTGCATTGAGGTAGCCTGAGGCAAAACAGTAACAGTGTAGAATAACGTGGCACAGTTAGAGAGGAAGTGCAGTGCAGGAAAACTGTAAGGGACAAGGTGATAATGAGGTACGCTGCAAGTTCAGGAGTCCCTCTAGGAACTCAGCCATGATGGACTGGCAGAGTAGACTCGATGGGCCAAATGGTCCAATTCTGCTCCTATTTCTTATGGCCTTATGGTAGGTGCCTGCTGGCTTTTGTATCTTCTGCCCAATGGGAGAAGGAGTGATAAGAGAATGTATCGGGTGGGAAGGGTCTTTGATTATGTTACCTGCTTTACTGAGTCAGTGAGAAGTGTTGACAGAGTCCACGAAGGGGAGGCTGGTTTCCTTGATGTGCTAATCTGCGCCCACAACTCACTACAGTTCCACACGTACAAACAAGCTGGATGACCTCAGCAGGTTGGGCAGCATCCGTTGACTGCTCATTTCAACGGATGCCGTTCGACCTGCCGAGTTCACCCAGCCTGTTTGTACGTGTTGATTTGGCCACAGCGTCTGCAGTGTGTTCACTACAGTTCCATGTGGTCACACGCAGTGCAATTGGGGTAACGAGCCATGGTAATTCCAGGGAGGACGGATCTTGGGCCACAGTACACACTAAACCAGAGTTTGCAGCATTAGGGTTGGCAAATGTAAGTGATTTCCCTGCTTTTTGAGGAACCATCTCTTGCAATAATTTATTTTACTGATCTGTAAATATGTATGTTGATCGTAGAACACGTATAGAGGAGATGTCGGGTAAGTTTTTTTTACGCAGAGAGTGGTGAGTGCGTGGAATGGGCTGCTAGCAATGGTGGTGGAAGCGGATATGATACGATTTTTTAAGAGACTCCTGGATGGATACATGGAGCTTAGAAAAATAGAGGAGTGGGTAAGCCTAGGTAGTTCTCAGGTAAGGACATGTTTGGCACAGCTTTGTGGGCCAAAGGGCCTGTATTGTGCTGTAGGTTTTCTATGTTTCTAACAGTGCAGCACTGGAATAAAGCACTACACACAAAATGCTGGAGGAACTCAGCAGGCCAGGCAGCATCTATGGAAAAGATTAAACAGTCGACAGTTCGGGCGGACACCCTTCATCAGGACTCGATCCAAAGCGCTAACTATTTTACTCTTTTCCATAAATGCTGCCTGGCCTGCTGAGTTCCTCCAGTGTTTTGTGTGAGTTGCTTTGAATTTCCAGCATCTGCAGATTTTCTCATGTTTGTGATTTACGACAGCACAGGAATAGGCCCCTTAGCCCACAGAGCTGTGTTGAACCAATTAAATTAGTAATCAAATAGCTATTTAAAGTAATCACTTTTGACTACATGGTGCCTATATCCTTCCATTTTTCTCATATTCATCTGCCGATTTAAACATCTCCTAAAAGTCCATAATGTATTTGCCTCTGCCACCACCCCAGAAAGCGCATTCCGTGCACCCACCTCTCTGTGCAAAACAAACTTGCCCCTCACATCTCCTTTAAATTTACCCCCTCGCACTTTAAATGCATGCCCCCTGGTTTTAGACATTTCAACCCTTGGGGGGAAAAAAATATTTTCTGTCTACTCTATTATCATCTTTTAAACCTCTATCAGATCTTCCCTCAGGAAAAAAAAAAACCCACGTTTGTCTTTCTGATCAAACAAAAATTAATAGTTCTCCTGTGGCAGGGTTACATTATTTCAGAAATTCAGCTGAGGTAATTTTGATAATTAGAGAATGTTTGACCGGAAATTGAGAGCTGAGACAACAGGATACAAGTTAGAAATGGATTTTCTATTTCAGCCTCTAATTAAATCAACTTGGTTGTTTCTTGATTTATGAAAATAATATGTTCCTGGAAAATGATCCTTAATTTTCTTAAATTGAAGAGAGAGTATAATGCACTGTGGATCGATCTGTACATTGTACTCCTGTGTACAAAGTCTGGCTACGAATCATGGTGGAAAACAACTTTGTGTTCCCAAAGAATCTGTGACATTACAGCAAATTTGTAAATGGAACTTTCGCTAAGCTGAGAAGCTGCCATATTTCTGGTTTCAAAGTTGTTCTCAAGGAAGGGGTTAACTTATGAAGAACATTTAATGGCTCTGTGCCTGTACTTGCTGAAGTTTAGAATGATGGTGGTTGTTGGGGGCGGGGGGGTGTGTGATCTCATTGGAACCTACTGATTATTGAAAGGAACAGATAGGGAGATAATGTTTCCTGTAGTGGGGAGAGTTTAGGACCAGAGGGCACAGCTTCAGAATTGAAGGACATCCCTTTAGAACAGGTGATTGGAAAAAACTATGAGGCGGCACTGTAGTGTAGTGGTTAGCACAACGCTTTACAGTGCCAGCGACTCGGGTTCAACTCCTGTCACTGCCTGTAAGGAGATTGTGTGTTCTCGCCGCGACTGTGTGGGTTTCCTCCCACATTCCAAAGACACAGCGGTTGGTAGGTTAACTGGTCATTGTGCATTGTCCAATGATTAGGGGGTTGATGGGTGGCGTGGTTTGAAAGCTAGAAGGGCCTATTTGATACTATATCTCAATCAATCAATTCATTGCCACTGGCAGCTGTGGAGTCTGGGTCATTGAATGCATTTGAAGCTGAGGTTATTAGGTTCTAGATTAGTCAGGGTGTCAAAGGTTAGGGGGAGAAGGCAGGAGAGTATGGTTGAGAGGGAAAATATATCAGTCATGATGGAATGGCTGTGTTGACTTGATGGGCTGAGTGGCCTAATTCTGTTTCTATGTCTTTTGAGCTTATAGTTTTTTTCTGCAGCTTTCTTTGCTGCTGAAATATTCATCTTGCAGTGAAGTTTTGGATTATGAATGATCGTTTTCTGAGGATTGGAACAAATTTCACTTTTTGATTCCCTAATGTCAGTCACGATGGAGAGAAACTCTGATCTAACGTGTTTACATTGGAGAGGGTTGAGGCGATGTGCAATTCAGGCCTTAACTGGTGAAATATGGATGCTATAAATTTAAAAATGTGCCTGCTGACTTACTGCGGGTCTGTTACAACTCGTGTTTCTTCATGTTATTTATTTGCACAGTTTGTCTTGCACACTGGTTGTCTGTCAGTCTTTAGAACGTAGAGCAGTGCAGCACAGTACAGGCCCTTCGGCCCATAATGCTGTGCTGACCTGCCAGTCGTATGGCTGTGAAGGTTCTCAGCCATCCAGGTTGTTGTAAATCAAGGCAACTGGACTTGTAAACTCTGTGAGTTGTTTAAAGATATAGCAAAGATGGCATCTTTAACCCCTCTTTCAAACCCCTCTTAATGACCCTATACCTTTAAACAACTCAGAGAGTTTATAAGCTGGAAAACTACCCAGCACGGATCAGAACTGAAGATGCCTTTTGGATGATTGGTGAAACGTCTTCTAGACAACACAGCAAATCCAGTTGCCTTGATAAACACTGAAATCAATTTAACCCTTCCCTCCACACAGGCCTTTTTTTAAAATCATTCATTTAGGAGTTTCTTAAATGTCCTAATGTGTGTGCCTCTATTACCACCCCGGCAGAGCATTCCACTCACCACCACTCTTTGTGTAAAAACCTACCTCTGACATGCCCCTATACTTTCATCCAATCTCCTTGAAGTGATACCCTCGAAAATCAGTCATTTTCATCCTGGGGGAAAAGATCTGGCTGTCCACTTGATCTATGCCTCTTATCATCTTGTACAACTGTATCAAGTCATTTATTTATGTCTAGTTTTTCATCATTATATTTTTTTTACTGTGAATGCCTGTAAGAAAATGAATCTCAAGGTAATGTATAGTAACGTATGTAATTTGATAATAAATTGATTTTGAACTTTGAAATCATGATGCTACATTGAAGCTGAAAAGGTGTGTTTTCCAAGTTCTGTAACCCGAAGAGTTCACAAGTCAGAAATGAGGCTGCAAATTGTGTTCTCGTGGCCAAAGGTTCCTGCAGCAGCCTTCAAATCTGTCCCCATAGTCACGCAGGACTGGTTGCTCACTGTAGATTGCCCCTGGAATGTAGGTGTGCAGGAGAAACTGCGGGGAGTTGATAGAAATGTGGGAGCAATGAAGTGTAGACTTGTGCTTGATGTTTGGTGAGGACCTGACAAAGGGTCTTGGCCCGAAATGTCAACCGTTTCTTCCCTTCCTTAGAAGTTGCCTGTCCTGCTGAGTTCCTCCAACATTTTGTGTGTGTTACTCTGGATTTCCAACAGAATCTCTTGTCTTTAAATCTCTCAGCTGTGGTCTGGGGTACCTTGATCAGAAGGACTGTAGCAGTTCAGGAAGACAGCTCACACCACTTTCTCAAAGGCAACTTGCTAGCTAAATGATCCCTAAACTGGACCTTCAGAATGGCAAATGGTTTAAATCGTGTTGGTTTCACACAATGACTGAGGAGATGTGGCTATGTCCAGAGCAGGAATAAAGTCAGCAAATGTCCCCATTCCTCTCTTCCCCCTGGTCTTCACTACCTAATGTTATTCAGTTGATTTTCTCTAGAAAAGAGGAGCCAGCTAAATATTCTTAATCAGATTGACATTTATGATGCTAAATATGGGCTGGGATGATCAAAATCTGGTAGCTTCTTTGCTGTGAGATTCCAAAATTGCATTCCACGGTTAACCTATTCACCAAATTGGCATCAAGGAGATGCTGCAAGTCTGTCACCTCTAGGACCACACACCTCTGAAGCTTCTTTCCTGTAGCTCCAGCTTCTCAACAAAACTCACTCAAGTGTAATACCGTAATAATCTTGCCCAACATCCATTAAATGGTCTTTCCTGCTCTCTGTCGGTAATTATTTAATCTGTTCCTGTGTTCACATTTGATATTGACGTTTGCGCATGTGACTGTGCTGCTAATTGTTGAGTGCTCATGGCTCTTTGCCCTATTGTCTTGTGAATTGTTGGTTGCTATTGTGTTGTCTGTATGGTATTGTCCTGTGTTTTATGCTTTACACTGGACCGTAGTCGATTCTGGTGTGTTTCACACACTGACAATAAAGTGATTCTGTAAGGCGCTCAGGTTTCCTCCCACGGTCCAAAGGCGTACCAGTTGGTCGGTTAATTGGTCATTGTAAATTTTCATGAGATTAGGCTGAGTTTAAATTGGGGGACAGCTCGAAGGGCCAGAAGGGCTTGTTCTGTGCTGTTTCTCAATAAATATAAAAATGATTGGGCAAGAGTGGATCATTTGCAATTATACTCAATTTTTACTTAGTCATGGGCGGGGGAGAAATTGGGATTAATTTTCATTGATTCCTTGACTGATTAAGGTAGAGTTCCTTACAGTGGAGTTAGACATTGTGATATATATATATAGTCTAGAAATGAGATTACTATGCCATTACTATCCTTTACACTCTCCTTTTAAGATTAAATTTATAAGGTAATATTAATATCACAAATTTATCAAAAACAGAGGCAAGATGGTGCCAGCAATCAATGTGACTTACGGTGTTGTCTTGCACAGTTCAGAAATTACTTACTCTTCTCTTCTTTTAAATATACTTCTGTGACTAATCTCTGTGCGATTGGAGCCTGTAATTGACATTTTGATAAAGTGCTTCTAGGCCAACTGGGGGATCTGGTGCTGTTGTGAGGGTATTTGGCGTGGTTGAGATTGAGGAAAGGAATGGAGTGTGTGGCCTAATGGTGGAGCGCAAACCCATGATCATCTCCAACTCTCGACCTAGTCGCTGATTAAACTGTTGAGCATGATTGAAATCAGCACTGTCTGCTTGTGTTTGACCAGTCTCCCTTTCCCTCTCGCTCGTTGCTGCCAAAGGGAGGTGTAGGAGTTCTGGGTCTTGGGAAGGTTTGATCTGCACGGTTTGTAGATTGGACTGGTTTTTAGAGGACTCCACAGTTCATGTTATATGTGTCTCTGATTTCTGGTTATCTGTTTTTTTATTGCTGTTTCGATCGGGGTGGATTGGCTGTGCAGCCTGAAGTCAGTGAATGACACTGCACTAAGTTCAACTGAACAGAACTAAACTAACTGTTCCAAGGACTCTGCGGTTTGAGGTTTAATATTTTGTGTGTTGTTTACTTTGAATGGGTTCCACAGTGTTTGTTTTGTGTCTGTCTGTGGGAAGATGAACCTCTGAGCTGTATACTGCATACATACTTTGATAATGAATGTACTTTGAATCTGGTGAATTAAGAAAACAGCCGAGCATCAAGTCGGAGGTCCCTACAAACAACTCTGAGAATGGCTGAGAGGATCATAGGGGTCTTCCCACCATCCATCAGGGACATTTATCGGGAGCGCTGCATACACAGGGCCCTTAGTATTATTAAGGATCCCACCCGTCCATCCAGCATCGTCTTTGACTTTCTACCATTAGGCAGGAGACTCCAATGCATATAAACAACAACAGTCAAGATGGAAGGAACACACACAAAATGCTGGAGGAACTCAGCAGCCAGGCAGCATCTATGGGTAAAAGTACAGTCGACGTTTTGGGCTGAGACTCTTTGGCAGGGCACTTAAATCTTCCCTTCAGGGACACCTACCCTGCAGAAGTTTAAATCCTTCTTTCGGTCCTGAAGGGTTTTGGCCAAAACGTCGACCGTACTTTTTTCCACAGCTGCTGCCTGGCCGGCTGAGCTCCTCCAGCAGTTTGTGTGTGTTGCTTGGATTTCCAGCATCTGCAGATTTTCTCTGCACAGTCAGGATTGAAAACAGTTTCTTCCCTCAGGCCATTAGACTTCTGTACTACCTGTCACATCACATTCTGATTAGTCTGTTCTGTACCTTACAATATTTACTTTATGCACTTTAGTTTGTTTATTTATGTGTAACGCATCTGTAGATTTCATCCTTGCTTTTGTAAGTTATTATGTGTTGTGTATACTACAGCACTTAAACCCTGGTTCGGGGAAACGTCTCGTTTGACGGTATACGTGTATATAGTTAAACCGCAATAAACTTGACCTGACCTGACTAGGAGTGTAAGTATATCATCTCCTTGTTAAGGACAGCTAGGGTAGGCAGGGTGGTGAAGAAGTAGTTTAGCAGGCTCGCCTTCCCTGGTACTGAGTATAGGCATTGGCTTGTTACAAGCTGTACAGGGTGTTGGGAAGGCCATGTTTGGAGTATTGCCTGCAGTTCCAGTCACCCTGCTATGCAAAAGATGTCATCAGACTGAACAAGGTACGAAAACAGATTTACAAGCAAGTTATAAATATAAGAGATTCTGCAGATGCTGGAAATCCAGAGCAACACACACAAAATGCTGGAGGAACTCAACAGGTTAGGCAGCATCTGTGGAGGAGAATAAACATTTGATGTTTCAGGCTGAGAGCTTTCACTAGGACCGGAAAGGAAAGCAGAAGATGCTGGAATAAAAAGGTGGGGGAGGGGAAGGAGGATTAGTTAGAAGGTGACAGGTGAAGCCAGGTGGATGGGAAAGATAAAGGGCTGGAGAAGAAGGAATCTGACAGGAGCAGAAGCAAGGGAAGAAGGTGGGACAGCAAGGGGAAAGTGATGATCAGCTGAAGAGAAAAGATAAGAGGCCAGAGTGGGAAAGAGAAGAAGATGGAAAGGGAGAGGAAAAAATACTGGAAGGAGAAATCGGTGTTCATAATCATCAGGTTGGAGGTTACGCAGGTGGAATATAAGGTGTTGCTCCTCCACTCTGAGGATGAGGAGGCCATGGACTGACTTGTCACTGGCAAATACTGCTTTTGGCAGATGGAACGGAGGTCCCCCGGTTTACATCGGGTCTCACCAGTGTGGTGGAGGCCACATCAGGAGCACTGGATACAACAGACTCTCAAATGAAATATTGCCTGGAAGGATTGTTAGGGGCCCTGAATGGAGGTATGAGAGGAGGTGAATGCGCAGATGTACCACTTCTGTCTCTTGCAGGGATAAGTGCCAGGAGGGAGTTTAGTGGGGAGGGACAAATGGACAAGGGAGTCACGAGTGGAATGATTCCTGTGGAAAGTGGAGATTGTGGGGGGTGGAGGGGAAGGCAAAGATGTGTTTGATGGTAGGGTTCTGTTGAAGATGCTGAAGATTGTGGAGGATGATGTGTCAGATGTGAAGGCTCATGGGGCGGTAGGAGCTCTATCGCTTTTAAGTTGGTGGAAAGATGGGGAGAGCGTGGTTGTTTGGGAAATGGAGGAGATGCAGGTGAGGGCAGCATCAGTGGTGAAAGAAGGGAAACATCATTCTTTAAAGGAAGGAAGACATTAAAAGGAAGTTACAAGGGAACTGCTGGCACTGTAGGGTTTGAGTTGCGAGGAGGAGCTGGATAGTCTGGGACTGGAGTGTCGGAAGCAGCTTGGTGGCCTTCTGTATAGAGACCATCTTGTGAGCCTGGAAGGACACCTGGCCTTCTCCCCCCCCCCCCCCCCTCCCATTAGACAGGACCTTCTTCTCGCGTGTGTCTGACTGATATCCTGTCACTGAGCGATTGTGGTGCTACTCTCTCCCTCTCATGGAGCACCCGGCCCTTCAGGGCAGCTGAAACACGTGTTGCTTCCGCATAGAATGTGTCTTTCAGGGGCTGTAGATGCCTGCATGGCAGAATCAGGAGACAGATGAGGCCTCAGTGAGAATTGCAGGGGTTCTATTTTAATGCCTTTTTCTCTGTGTAATTGATAAATCCTGTTTCTAGGCATCAAAACTTCGTCTGCTTCTGCAGAGTTATTTTTGGAGCGCAGAAAGGAACGTGTACAGAGCCTGTTGTGGATTCTTCAAAAATGCAGGTGTTCCAAAGCTCTGAACTTGGCACAGTAAGCTGCCCTCAATCATTGCCTCGGTCAAGGTCAGAGGAGGTTGTCTGGTGTGAAGCAAGCCAGGTTTGGGAGGAGGTTTCAGAGTGCAACATTTTGGGAGGCACCAAAATATTGATGCCTTTGTTAAAATTTTATTTACGTTCTTATTTCAAGGTACAACGTGGTAATAGGTCCTTCTGGCCCTACCACTCTGTGCTGTACCATTACACCCATCGACCAATTACCCTACTGACCTGTACATCTTTGAAATGTGGGAGGAAACCGGAGAAAACCCTCATGACCAGGGGAAGGAACACACGAACCACGGAGATAATGTACAAACTCTGTACAGACAGCTGCGGGAATTGAACCTGGGTTGCTGGCGATGGGTTATCCTTGTGCTAATTGCCATGCCCACGTTAAACACAAGACAAAGTGCACCTGGAACCATTTTCAGCCCCTGCCAGAGGCTTCTGAGAGTAGCAAATCAATACCAACCTGGGGAGAGAAGGGGTGGTGATGGCTGAAACTTGTCAGAATCAGCACATTTTAAATAATACTCCAAATTTTGTCTTTCTGGCCAGTTTATAGACCAAGAACAGTTATATAAAGTCTGTGCTATATAAACTTCCAGATATTTTAAGATTGCAGTCAACTAAGCAGAAGTGAGAAAGGGAGTTTATTTATTTATTACTGACTTATTTAGAGATAAAGCACAGAATAGGCCCTTTGGGCCCTTTGAGCCGTACTGTGCAGCAGCCCACTGATTTAACCCTCGCCTGATCACAGAACAATTAACCTCTTTGGACTGTGGGAAGAAACCCGAGCACACAGAGGAAACCCACGTGTACACGGGAAGGAACGTACAGACCTGCTTACAGAGGATACCGGAATTGAACTCCAAACTCCCAACACCCAAGCTGTGATAGCGTCGTGCTAGCTGCCAGGCTGCCGTGGCGTGGGTTGCAGAGAGCAAAACGATGCGCAAGTAATCAGTGCTCCGGTTTCGTATGTTTGAATTCCAAGAGAACACGGACAATTCCTTGTCTACTTAAATAGAATTGGAATAAAAAAACATGAAATATTTCCCAAGATTTAGTAATTCTCCACTTTATAGGAGGAGGAAATCTTGAAGTTTACCTTTCAGTTTGCCGAACGTTCTGTTCAGCATTTTGTGCGTTCAGTTTTCCAATGTGTTGCAGGATGTTTACAGCTCAGAGGCTGGTCGCTAGACAAATGGATGATGCCTGCACGTGCATTTTACACTTCCTTACCCAACTGCCACCTCCCTCCTCCAATCCGCCCCACAGCTCTCTCCCTCATCGAGGTACCATTCCATTCTGTTTCTGATTTAGGCTACCCTAACTTCCCAGTAAATGTACCTGCTTTGCAGTTGACCCAGTGTCTTATGAGAAGAGGCCGAGCGAGCTAGGGTTTTCCTCTGTGGCGTGAGGGAGCATGAGAGGTGACTGGATAGAGGTGTACAAGATGATGAGGGATTATAGATCAAGAGGACAGCCGGAGACTTTTTCCCAAGTTGGAACTGGCTAGTACAAAGGAGCTTCATTTTAAAGTGATTGGAAGAAAGTATTGGGGGGGGGGGGGGGTGATGTTGGAGGTAGATATTTTACACAGAGTGATGGGTGTGTGGTATGCCCTGCTGGGGACGGTGGTGGAGGCAGATATATTAGTTACATTTAGGAGACTGCTAGATAGGGACTTGGATGTTAGAAAAATGGAGGATTATGCTGGATGGCAGGGTTAGATTGATCTTCGAGTAGGTTAAAAGGCCAGTATAACATAGTGGGCCGAAGAGCCTGTACTGTGCTGTTGTATGTTCTGCGACACCTCTCTTGGTGACACTGAGTTCTTCATCCTATCTGCTCCATTCTTGTTTAAGGTTCTCCTGAATTCCCTGTTGGTGTCTGTCTTAACTGTGCCTTAAACCTGGTCTTCCCAGCTGACAAAATGAAGGTAGTTAATTCTTGTAACCATATTGAGAACTGCAAAAGTCTTAAGCACTTCCAGATAGCTAGGTGGCCTAAGGCTTTGCCCAATGCTGTAGTAATTTTATATATTGCTCTGTACTGCCACAGAAACAAATTTCATGACATGTGAGTGATGATAAACCTGATTCTGATGTCTGTCTCTACTGAGAAGGGAGAGGGGATTTATTGTTGGGAAAAGGAGAAGATAGCAGGAAGCACCAGAAAGACTTTCTGTAATGGTCAGTAAAGCAGTTGCTTATAATCAAATGACCTTGCCATGTGTCTCATGGCTGGGTGTATCTGCACTTGTGCTACCCCCCTCCCCCCGCCCCGGCACTTTTTCTCTGCCACCTGACCCACACCCCTCCCACAGCACACCACCCTCGCCATTCCCAACGTCCTGACGTTGCTCCCCGCCTGATTTACAAATTTGCTCTCCACACCACGTTGACAATATAGTATTATACAAAAATCTTAGGCACCCTATCTATATATATGTGCCCAAGACTTTTACACAGTACTGTGTACTCTTACCGTGCTGGTCTGAACAGCCTGAGGAGTGACTGGGTGACGTTAATAGTTCTGGTAGAGGAATGTTCTGCTACACTCTGGGTTGGAACACTGCATTCTTTGTACCCTGAGGAACAGTCTCGGCCTGAAACATTGACTGTCTATTCATCTCCATAGATGCAGCCCGACCTGCTGAGCTCCTCCAGCATTTTAGGTGTGCTGCTCTGGATTTCCAGCATCTGCAGAATTTCTTGTGCTTATAGCTGCATTCTTCTCTGGCAATCTCTCGATAATACCTTCTAGCTGAGTTTCAATACTCAAAAAATGCACGTAGCCATGGAGATGTAAATTAAATCTAGTATTAGATTCCTAAGAAACACCAGCTGTGTTGTGTTTCACGATTTCTGGCTTTCTGAGGTGTTATATTTTAATGTGCATGACTGAAGCTATTAAGTTCTGTCATGGGGTGAGCTCATTTTTTTTGGTCTTTCAGCTAGTTACATAGAACATAGACTGTAGAACGGTACAGTGCAGGACAGGCCTTTGGCCCATAATGTTGTGCTGGTCTTTCAAACTTCCCCAAGATCAAAAGAAAGGAATTTATAGGCCAGTTAGCCTAACCTCAGTGGTTGGGAAAGTGTTGGAGTCCATTATTCAGGGGGACTTATCTGGTTGGCTGCCAGTGACTAGTGGTCAATGTTGGGACCACAACTTTTCACATTGTTTGTCAATGATTTAGATAATGGCTTTGTGGCAAAGTTTGTGGATGATTTGAAGATAGGTGGAGGGGTAGGCAGTGCTGAGGGAGCAACAGTTTGACCAGGGTTTCTCAATTCTCAACTGGGGTTCTAGGGTTCTGCAAGAGGTCACCAGATGTTCCACAAGAGATCGTGATTTAAAAAAAACATAGTATTATTGAACTTTGTACAATGCCCGATGTTAGTTAGCGCTCTGAGTGGTGGGCAGTTTCCGAGCAACCCGGTTAGCAAACTCGTTAGAGTTCTCTCAGCCCAGTATGGCAGTCAGTGCACAGTAGGACCTGGTTCTTTTTCAGTTTTAGATATGAGATAGGGAAGGCCTTTGATAATTTGTGAGTGCTGTGTTGCATGGAGGAGAAGATGGTAGGCTTACGGTCGTTGAACGCTGTATTGCACGGAGGAGAGGACGGAAGGTTGATGAGGAGCGTGAAGGTTGTTTTCCGAGCACGGAAAGGACTCACCCAACCTGGGCTATGACATCAGCCTCTCTCACCTGAATTTTCTCCCCCAACTTCTCCTTGTGTGCCACTGACTGACTTATGGGAGCTACCAGTATAGTAGAAAACCGGAGGCAACTTTTCATTCCAAAGAAGAAAATTTTACGCACTGCGACTCAGCTGCTGGCCTGCTGCTTTGCTGCTGTTGTAAACGTTGCAGAAGGTGATCGTGATGGTTCGAAGTGAATTGTATTGTGAAGTCTTTGTTTTTTTTTGCAGTCTTCTTATTTAATTATTTATTATGCCATTCGCTCTTGTCTCTCATTAACCCCTGTATTAGGACAAGATGCAGTACGAGAAATTGAGAAGGTTTCACTCTCAAACAGTGCGATAGTCAATGTATTGATGACATGTCACATGATGCTGAAGAGGTTTTGTGTGATAAACCAAAAAACAACAGCTTCTCAATCCAGGTTAATGAGTCAACAGGTTTCACCAATAAATGTCATGTAGCGTTTGTAAGATTTGTAAATGATGGTGAAGTTCAAGAAAACTTTTTCTGTTGCAAAGAGCTTCCCAAAACAAGCAAAAGCAATATATATTTAAAGTTTTGTCTTCATATCTGGGAGGAACTGTATTGGCCTCTGTACTGATGGTGTCCCGTCAATGGCTGGCTTCATGAGAGGTTTTGTTTCTCTTATTTAAAAGAAAAAGAAAATCTTGAATTTGTCACAACACGCTGCTTCCATAGAGAGGTGCTGATGTCAAAAACTCTTGGAGATGGAATTAGAAAAAGTTCTGGATGATGCTACAAAAATGGTTAATTTTATTAAATAAAAAGACCTGTTCACTCGAGAATGTTGAAAAAAAGACCGTGTGAAAGCCTGGACAAAGAGAACACAAATCTCCTGCTCCAAACAGAAATCCGGTGGCTTGGCAGAGGAAGAGATCTCAGTAGGGTGTTTGAGCTGAAAGGTGAATTTCAGGAGCACTTTCAAGAAAACAGTAGGCCAGATTTTGCTGAGTGCTTTGAAGATGAAGAATGGCTGCAGAAACTAGCCTGCTTAACAGACATTTTTCATCATATGAACCAGTTGAACAAACCTCTGCAAGGCCCTGGAGAAAATGATTTGGACTACAAGAGACAGGATCCTTGGATTTGAAAGGAAACTGTATCTTTGGAAAAATCATGTTGCGAAAGGAAATCTTGAAATGTTTCCACTGCAGCTTGGGCTTGAGTGAGGAAGGATATCAGAAAGTCTCAAGTTTTATTGAAAACTGAAATTTATTATGTTTGCCTTTTGAGTTTTTAAAATTTATGAAAGGGAAAGAAAGAGATTAATTTCAAGAAAAGTAAGCTGAGCTTCATGATCTTTTTTTTAAAGAAAGGTTGGCTAAGAATCCATTCTGTAGTCACAAGAGCATTGACAATTATTTTTGGATTATTATATCTACAACTTACTGATTACTCTAACATACCGGGAGCTGTAGATGTAATATTTTTTTATGCAGGGGTCCCCTGAGACCTGAAAATTACTTCAAGTGTTCCTACAGAGCAAATATGTTGAGAAAGACTAACTTAGACAAATTGGAAGACTGAGCAAAAAAGTGGCAGATGGAATACAGTGTTGGGAAATGTATGATGATGCATTTTGGTAAAAGGAACAATAGTGCAGACTATTACCTACATGGGAAGGAAATTCAAACATCACAGGTGCAGAGGGACTTAGCAGTCCTCGTGTAAGACACCCGGAAGGTTAATTTGCAGGTTGAGTCTGTGGTAAAGAAGCCAAATGAACTTGGCATTTATTTCAGGGGTAATAGAATATAAAAACAAGGAGACAACACTGAGGCTTTATAAGGCACTTATCAGGTGGCACTTGGAGTATTATCAACAGTTTTGGGCCCCCTATCTCAGGAGGGATGTGTTGTCATTGGAGAGAGTCCAGAGGAGGTTCACAAGGATGATTCTGGGAATGAAGGGGTTAACATATGAGGAGTATTTGGCAGCTTTGGGCTTGTACTCACTGGAATTTAGAAGAATGCGGGAGGATCTCATTGAAATCTACCGAATGTTGAAAGGACTAGATAAGGTGGATGTGGAGAGGATGTTTCCTATGGTGAGGGTACCAGAACTAGAGGACACAGCCTCAATATTGAAGAGTGAACCTTTAGAACAAAACCTAGCCCTTTATCTCATTCACCTATCAGCTTCCCAGATCTTTACTTCACCCCTCCCTCTCTGCCAGTTTCACCCATCACCTACCACCTTGTACTACTTCCTCCTCTCCCCCCACCTTCTTGCTCTAACTTCTCGTCTTTTTATTTCCAGTCCTGACGAAGGGTCTGAGCCGGAAATGTCAACTGTTTACTCTTTTCCATAGATGCTTCCTGGCCTGCTGAGTTCCTCCTGAATTTTGTGTGTTTTGCTTGGATTTCCAGCATCTGCAAATTTTCTCATCTTGCAGATAATTTTGGAAGATGATGTCTTTCTGTTCTGGTGCCTTTGGTAGCTGTGATTCTGGTTGGTTTTCACAAATATGTTTGAAGAAACTCTGTACTGGATGCAAGCTTGGTCCCATCACCCAGGACATACTCTCTTCTTATTGGTACCATCAAGGAGGAGGTGCAGTACCCTGAACACACACACTCAACGTACTACACCTCACTGTTTCCACTGCACTCGCCTTCAAGTGTTGAGCAGAGGCCTGGACAGTAGATGTCCTTTGTCACACATACAAAGGTAATGAAGAGCGGAGACCTGATCTCTAACTCCTCCACATCCTAGTCCCTGAACCCCAACCTGACCCCTAGCTCTTCGCTCCGTCACCAAAACAACCCCGGTGAACTTAAAAAATATATAACCCAGCTGAGTCCAAGCCACAATCTCAGGAGCCTGATGACACTTGCTCAAGGTTTTAGGAACAGTTTCTCCCCTCCACCATCGGATTTCTGAATTGACAATGAACCCATGTACACTACCTCACTTTTTTCCCTACTTTTGCTCTTTTTGCATTACTTGTTTATTTTTAAATTTGTATTTCTTATAATTTATAGTTTTTATTATTATGTATTATAATATACTGCTGCCACAAAACAGCAAATTCTTGACATATACCAGTGATCTTAAATCCGATTCTAATATTGTTACTTTAAGGTGATATTGTGGCACTGGTATAATTTTTCAGCTCTTCTCAGTCTTTAAAAGAAAATTTAAAAATTCAGTTACTCTGCCTAACTTTCAGCGATCACTGGCAACACAACAAATACAATTAGAAAACCAGCCTTAACTTTCCAAATATATTGTGCCCTATTAGTTACTGAAGCTGCAAGATTTCACTTCGGATCTTGACCTTTTCTGAACACTGCTAATTAGCCGAGAGCTGCCTTTGCTTTCTGGTGTATATGTCATTCAGGTAGTTGGGAAATGATACAATACTATGGTACAAGGACACAGTAAAGGGCAATTTCCGAACTGATTGACGATCCAGCCCGTAATTAAATTTGAACATTTCATCCTCTCCTGTTATTTCAGTGCAACTTGTGGCTTTCATTCTGAATGAATGCGAGGTTGAAAGCACAGGACACTATTCTGAAATATTTCGGCATGGTATCACTTTATAAATGCTTTTTATTTTAAATAGGCCCATTATACTGTATGAAATAATCCTTCAGTGGTAATGATGGTTTTTCACAAGTGGCGAATTGTTATTGCACGTCTCTTATTTTGGAAAGCTTTTCCTGGCAAAGCCCACTTTCGGATACCTGCTGCCCTACGGACTGTTTCATTTGCGCGCATGGACTGTTAACGAGCTGGATTTGACCAAAACTATGGCAATGTTTGAGTTCAGATTTTACCGGCAGTATTGAGTGTATTTATTGAATTAAAGATTGGCTTTTAGTATTCAAATAGATTTAATACCAGGTGCTGATAATGAATCAGAACCAAAATCGGGTTTAATATTGCGAGCTGCCAGCGTAAGGTTCGATTGCACATTTAAGAGAAGTTTGGATAAGTATGTTTGGAGTGCTGTGCACCGGGGGTGCACGTTGATGGGTCTAGGCAGAATAATATTTGATCACAGACCAGATGGGTCAAAGGGCCTGTTTCTGTTCTGTAGTGCTCTATGACTTTTGAATTCTCTATTACTTACCTCAGAATTACTTCGCACAGTTGGTGAGGATGTTTAATGTTTCTGATAGCTTTTTGCTCCTTCCTGCAAACGGGTATTTTATAAATTGTGTAATTGATTTTAAAAGATGATGCCTACCCATTTTCCTTCCTTGCAGCCTGCGTGATGACAGGATTCGTGTGGAGCGGATGGACAGTTTCCATTTTGAGTATTCAAACGCGTTCCAAGTCACCACAGAGTTTTATTCACCTGGAGCTTCAGGTGTGTCAGGTAGGGTCTTGCTGTGGTCTCATTGTGGTTAAGTGTCAGCATCTCCCAGTATGAGTTTGAATCCTGCCATAGCCAATGAACAAATCAGAATTTTTCTTGAAGAAAAGTGCCTGTAACATTGACAGTGATACTACTGGGTTGTTGTTGAAGCACATCCGGTTTACAAAGCTGTAATTCTTCCCTGGTGATCTACACATGACCAGACTGGAATACAATCTGTAATTCCTTGAACTCCTCCCATCCTCCCATCCTGCCCACGGACTGTTTGATCTGCTTCTGTCTGGTAGGCACTTCAGATCCCTCCAGACTAAGACTAATAGGCACTGGAGAAGTTTTTTCCCTACTGCGGTCACTTTGCTGAACAGTTAACTGCCGGTTAACTGTCAGCTAACTATTACTTGGATTGCACTACCTGTATGTACAATTTATATTTTCATTTATATTTATCATTATTATTGTTATGAGCAGAGAGACAACATCTGCCGGAAGTAAATTCCTTGTATGTGCATAGGTACTTGGCGATTAAAGTCTGATTCTGATTCTGAACTTGCCGTCACAGGTAGAGTTGTTTTTTCTGGCCTTGCAGTGAGGAGTCCCATGAGCATAAAAACCTAGGACAGATGATTATTGGATATTGGCTTCACAGGAGAAGCCAGAGAGTGGTAGGAAGTGGTTGCCTCTATGTCTGTAGGCCTTTGACTAGTGGTGTGCCGCAGGGATCGGTGCTTGGTCTGTTGTTGTTTGTCATCTGAATGATAACGTGGTTAACTGGGTCAGCAGATTTGCAGATGATGCCAAGATTGGGAGCTTAGTGGACAACGAGGAAGACTATCAAAGCTTGCAGTAGGATCTTGACCAGCTGGAAAAATGAGCTGAAAAATGGCAGATGGAACTTAATGCAGGCAAGTGTGAGGTGTTGCACTAACACAGTGAACAAAAGATCTGGGAGTTCAGATTCATAATTCCTTGAAAGTGGTGTTGCTTACATAGGGATGTAAAGATGGCTTTCTGCACATTGGCCCTCGTAAACCAGAGTGCTGATTACTGGAGCTGAGATGTTACATTGAAGTTGTGTAAGATGTTGATGAGGTCTGATTTGGGGTATTGTGTGAAGTTTTGGCCACCTACCTACGGGAAAGTTATCAATAAGATTGAAAGAGTGCAGAGAAAATTTACAAGAACATGGGTAGGACTTAAGGACCTGAGTTATAGGGAAAGCTTGAAGAGATTAGGGCTTTACTACCTGGAGTGTAGGAGAATGGGGGCTTATCAGGACTCGGGGAGTTGGATGCAGCAGCTTGTAAGTGATAAATGTTGATGATAGTTGTTTACAATATAAATGATTTAGACGAGGGAATTAAATGCAGCATCTCCAAGTTTGCGGATGACACGAAGCTGGGCAGCAGTGTTAGCTGTGAGGAGGATGCTAAGAGGATGCAGGGTGACTTGGATAGATTAGGTGAGTGGGCAAATTCATGGCAGATGCAATTTAATGTGGATAAATGTGAGGTTATCCACTTTGGTTGCAAGAACAGGAAAACAGATTATTATCTGAATGGTGGCTGATTAGGAAAAGGGGAGGTGCAACGAGACCTGGGTGTCATTGTACACCAGTCATTGAAAGTGGGCATGCAGGTACAGCAGGCGGTGAAAAAGGCAAATGGTATGTTCGCATTCATAGCAAGAGGATTCGAG
This sequence comes from Hemitrygon akajei, assembly GCF_048418815.1. Taxonomy (NCBI): domain Eukaryota; kingdom Metazoa; phylum Chordata; class Chondrichthyes; order Myliobatiformes; family Dasyatidae; genus Hemitrygon; species Hemitrygon akajei. The sequence goes on along the minus strand of NC_133125.1, from coordinate 13,965,860 downwards.
TACAGGAGCAGGGAGGTTCTACTGCAGTTGTACAAGGCCTCGGTGAGACCACACCTAGAATATTGTGTGCAGTTTTGGTCCCCTAATCTGAGGAAAGACATTCTTGCCATAGAGGGAGTACAAAGAAGGTTCACCAGATTGATTCCTGGGATGGCAGAACTTTCATATGAAGAAAGACTGGATCGACTGGGCTTATACTCGCTGGAATTTAGAAGATTGAGGGGGGATCTTATTGAAACGTATAAAATTCTAAAGGGATTGGACAGGCTAGATGCAGGAAGATTGTTTCCGATGTTGGGGAAGTCCAGAACGAGGGGTCACAGTTTAAGGATAAAGGGGAAGCCTTTTAGGACTGAGATGAGGAGAAACTTCTTCACACAGAGGGTGGTGAATCTGTGGAATTCTCTGCCACGGGAAACAGTTGAGGCCGGTTCATTGGCTATATTTGAGTTAGATATGGCTGTTGTGGCTAAAGGGATCAGGGGGTATGGGGAGAAAGCAGGTACAGGGTTCTGAGTAGGATGATCAGCCATGATCATACTGAATGGCGGTGCAGGCTCGAAGGGCCAAATGGCCTACTCCTGCACCTATTTTCTATGTTTCTATGTTTCTGTGATTCAATTCAGAAACAGTGGGAGGCTACAGGTACCTCAAAGACCATAATATATGGAAGCAGAATTCGGCCATTTGGCCCATCGAGTCTGCTCCACCATTTCATCATGGCCGATCCATTTTCCTCTCAGCCCCAATCCCCTGCCTTCTCCTCCTATCCCTTCATGCCCTGACCAATCAAGAATCTATCAACCTCTGCCTTAAATATACCTAATCACTTGGCCTCCACAGTTGCTTATGGCAAAGAATTCCACAAGATTCACCACTCTCTGGTGATAGAAATTCCTCCTCATCTCCATTCTAAAAAGACATCCCTTATTCTGAGGTGGTGTCCTCTGGTCTTAGGCTCTCCCACCTTCAGAAACATCCTCTCCGCATTCACTCTATCGAGGCCTTTCACCATTTGATAGGTTTCAATGAGGTCACCCCTCGTTCTTCTGAGTTCCAGTGAATAGTCTCAGAGCCATCAAATGCTTTTCGTATGTCAAGCCATTCAATAACAGAATCATTTTCGTGAACCCTCTCCAGTGACAGCACATCCTTCCCTAGATAAGGAGCTACATGTGTCTTTTCTGACTCAAGTACAAGCTCCTTCATTCACAGTGGCCACATCTGTACCCCTGGCTCTATGGGATAGCAAGTAATTAGGAGAGAAAATGGAGCAAGGGGCATGAGGTATAAAATAACCAAGTTTTAACGCAACTTCACAGGGTGCTATTGAGAGTGCCTGATGTACTGTGTCGAGTTTTGAAGGAGGCTGTGTCGCAGAGGAGGTGGGGACGGTGTCGAGGGTGCTCACTAGTTTGGTTCCTGGGTTGAAGTGTCTGAGGTAATTGGATGTAGCACATGGAAGACAGAAAAATGGAGGGCTTTGTACGAGGGAGGGGTTAGATTGATCTGCGAGTAGGTTACAAGGTTGGCACAACGTTCTGGACTGAAGATCCTGTTCTGTTCCACGTTAAGTGCAGGAGGATGTACTGTGTGGTGTCGTATTTTAGCTCCCTAGATAGCTGATGTCCAGGGAAGAAAGGTGATTCACTCTGTCACGTTGTTTCCCTGTGCCACTCTCCTCTCTTATCCGATACCTTCCTCTCCAGCCCTTTACCTTTCCCACCAACGTGGCTTCAATGATCACCTTCTAGCTAGTTCCCCTTCCCCTCGTCCCCACTTTTTTATTCTGGCATCTTCCCCCTTCCTTTCCAGTCCTGATGAAGGGTCTCAGCCCTATCTCATCAGATAGCTGATGTCCAGGGAAGAAAGGTGATTCACTCTGTCACGTTGTTTCCCTGTGTAGACATCAGAGAGCTGATGTCTCTGCCCCGTGAAAGAGGGCTGTCACTCTGAACCCTGGAGGGCTCTGGAAGTGAACGAGGAGCAGATGTTGTCCCTTGGTCCATCATTTCTAAAGGCTGGGGCTGATCTGATTATAACCTCAGCCCTGCTGCTCGGTCAGTATTTTTATGTGGACTATCGCCAAGTCCTGGGGTCGGTACCGGAGCTTGAAGGTGGAAGACCAAAGTTGGTGAGCCAGGAGGCTGCGGCCGAAAAGTTGAAGATCCTCTGTCGGCGTGTCTGGAAGTCGGAGGGCCGATATCTGTCACTGCAAGTCCGGGCCAGGGACGGGAGGCCTGATGTTTGAAAGTCTGGGGCCTAAAACTCCGGAGGAGGCCTGTCCTGGGGTTGGAGTGTGTGTGTGAGTAGGTGGACTGGTCGGACAGCAGCAGGGTCTTGTTTTGCTGTTGTTGCTGCTGCTGGTGTTTTGTTGAACATGGTGGACATGCCATGTTGCCATCGGAGTGTGCGGTGAACTTGCGGGCTGCCCCCAGCACATCCTTCGGTTGTGTTGTTTGTTTATGTAAATGACACATTTCACTGTATGTTTCAATGTACATGTGATAGATAAATGAATTTGAATAAATGAATCTGAATCTAGTACAGCTGCTCCTTGTATCGTTGAGATGTTTAAAATTAAATTGGTTGTATTCCGTCCAGGTAGCCTCTAACCTGATTGCTCCTTTCAGACTTTTTTCCCTCCCACTTCCCTCTTTTTCTATTCCCCACTCTGGCACCTTATGTACCTCCTCTTCTCACTTGCCTATCATCTCCCATGCTGCCCCTCCTTCTTCCCTTTCTCCCATGGTCCACTCTCTTATCCGATACCTTCCTCTCCAGCCCTTTACCTTTCCCACCAACCTGGCTTCAGTGATCACCTTCTAGCTAGTTCTCCTTCCCCTTGTCCCCACCTTTTTATTCTGGCGCCTTGCCCCTTCCTTTCCAGGCCTGATGAAGGGTCTCAGCCCGAAGCATCGACTGTTTATTCATTTCCATAGATGCTGCCTGACCTGCTGAGTTCCTCCAGCGTTTTCTGTGCTGCGTTGCTTTGGATGTCTGGTGTTTTTCCAGTTAAGAATATCTCTGAAGTAAAAAGACAATGCCTTTTAGATGCTGGAGCTTCCTCATCAGGTTCGGTGATATTGGAAGCGGATCTTTCCTTCCTGACTCTCATCACGCCACACTTACAGAGATATGCTTGTTATTTTGCAGAAGCGCAACAGTTGTCCACGATATTAAATTTGGAGATGCCGGTTGTATCCTGTTTGGGAGCCGTCATCAAATATCTATCTGAATTCAAATTGGAGAGAGTTCTAAACAATCTGAGGTGAGCTTGGGAACGTGATCGTGTGTTTTAGTTTCTGTTTTGCTTTGTAGCAATGCTCATGCACTTCTGAATTTGGGCTGCATTTGCAGATGCTTGCAAATAAGCAGAAGGAAAATTCTTCCTAAGCCTCAGTGTCAGAAACCTTCTAGGAAATGGTCCCAAGATAGATGATCTCACCTCGGTTACTGGGAGTGGGCCTGTATTTGATCTTCGCTCCTCGGGGATATTGAGGAGGAAACGGCAGCCAAGCCAGAACGCTTTTTGGAAAATTTATTAACGGAAAGTGCTTCTGGTTGCCAGTGGAGGCTGACCAGCTGACACGTGAAAAATTTTGTTTGGCGAACACAATGCACGTTTTAGCACTGCTGAATCTGAGAGTCAAACATACATCAGGCCTTTCAACCCATCTTCTCCAGGCTAATCAAGATGCCTACCTGATATTGTCCCATTTCCCTCTGTTCGGCCCCTATCTCTCTAATATAGGGGTTCCCAACCCTAGGGTCCTAGGACCCCTCGATTAATGGTCGATGGCATAAAAAAGATTGGAAACCCCTGCTCTAATACCTTCCTATCCATCTTTTAAATGTGGTACCTCCTCGCTGGGAAAAACCTCCCCCACAGGTTGTCTTTAAAATTTCTCCTCTCATGTAAAACTAAGCCTGCAAGTTTTAGACTCCCCCACCTGGAGAACAAGACTGATCAGCCCACCTTGACTGTGCCCCTCATGATATTATAGACCTCTGTAAGGTCACCCTCAGTCTCCTACATCCCAGGGAAAAAATGCCCCAGTTATCCACCCTCTCCTTGTAACTCAAGCCCTACAGTCCTGGTAACATCCTTGTGAATTTTTTCTGCACCGTTTCCTAATTAAGCATACCCTTCCTACCGCTGGGTGACCAGGACTGTGCACAATACTCCAAAGGCAGATTCGCCAGCATCTTGTACGGCTGCAGTGTGATGTCCCAACCCTGCACTCAAGTCCCTGACCGAAGGCAGATGTGCCAGACACCACACACTGAACTGTTCGAGTCCAGCAACCTGTGGACTCACTTTCAAGGACCCTTCATCTCATCTTCTCGATATTTGTTTGTTTAATTATTGATGCAATTATCTAATTATCATATTCATTATTTAATTTATCATTTAATTATTTTTTTCTTCTTTTTTTTGTGTTTACACAGTTTATTGTCTTTTGCACCTTGGTTGTTTGTCTGCCCTGTTGAATGTGGTCTTTCTTTGATTCTATTGTGTTTCTAACATTTACTGTGAATGCCTGCAAGAAAGTGAATCTCAGGGTTGTACATGGTGACGTGTGTGTACTTTGATCATAAATTTACCTTGAACTTTGAATTTTGAAACTTCCCGACCCTGTCTACGTGTGTCTCCACTTTTGGAGAACTATGTACCTGTACCCCTAGGTGTCTCCGTTCTACAGCTCTCTCCAGAGCCCTGCCATTTGTTGTGCAAATCCTGCCCTGGTTTAACTTCCCAAAGTGCAGCAACTCACGCTTGTCAGAGTTAAATTCCATCTGCCACTTCTTGGCCCACCAAATCGTAATCTTAGATAACTTTTTCCTGTTCCCCGTACCACTAATTCTGCTGCTATTTGCAAATTAAATAACCACGCCACTTATATCCCCATCCTAATCATTAATATAATTGACAACCAACCATGGATCCCTGGGCTCGTGACTGGTCACCAGCCTTCACTCTGAGGAAGTTCCATTCCTATGTCTTTGGAATGAGAGAGGAAACCCGAACTTCTGGAAAAAACTCACATGGTCACGGGGAGAATGGGCAGGAGGGAGAATTGAATCCCAATCTTACAGCTGGCTCTGTAAAGTGTTACACTAACCCTTATTAATTCTGAACTACTTTCTAATGAATCAAAAGGGAATAGTGATTTAACCTGAGAACTGAGTAGGTGATGAATGATTTTGGGTTTTTTTTATTATCCAGTAAAGAAATAAAATCTGAGCATTTCTTTTTTGGACTAGTAACCTGAGTAAGTTCTCTGAAGCGTCCTCTTGGATGTCAATCAGTGCAACAACCTTAAAGAACCTGGAAATTCTACAAAACCAGGTAAGATGAAAGAGTCAAGTGAAAAGACATATTGCAGGTTTATAAACACAAGAGATTCCGGAAGAAGCTGGAAATCCAGAGAAACACACACACATAAAATGTCAGAGGAATTCAACACGTCAGGCTGCATCTATGGAGAGCAATAAACAGTTGATGCATTGGGCATTGACCAAAATGGTAACTGGTTATTCCTCTCCATAGTTGCTGCCTGACCTGCTGGGTTCCTCCTGCATTTATGTGTGTTAATGCATGTTTGTATTTCTGCATGTTTTGGGATTTGTGCGTTGCTGGCGATGTTGGTATTTATTGCCCTTCCCTACTTGCCCCAAGGTCGCGGAGGGTGAGCTGCCTTCTTTAAGCACCACAGACTGGGACAGGTGCTCCCACAGTTCTGTTGGGTTGGGAGTTCCAGAGTTTTAGACCCATTGCAGTGGAAATCAGAGGTATGGTTTGAGCTGTCAAGATGAGAAAGGATAGGGAACAGAAACTGAAGCACTGTTTGCCTTTATCAGAGTATTGATTACTGGCTATGGCTCTGCCTTCACTTCTAAGCAAATTCTTCACCAAACTCCAAGACCAGGGAGTCAACAGGACAAAACATCAGAGACACACTTCTAAATTGGTATATAATGTTAACAGTGAACATCGCTCAAAACATTTTGATTATGGGTTCTTACTTTTTCGCATAGGCTCATGGATGATAGGAAAATGGAGAGTTAAGTGGGACAAGGGTTAGATTGATTTTGAAGTAGATCAGAAGTCAGCACAACATCGAGTCTGTACTGTTCTATGTTCTAAGACTTCTGTCATGATTATTCTCAACAGTGATGCTCCACAAGGTTGCATCTTTAGCCCCCTACTCTAGCCCTGTGCAGCCAGATTCTGCTCTAGCAGAAGTGTACAGATGTTACCACCATAGTGAGCCGTATCTCAAATAATGAACAGGAAGGAGATAGAGGGCTTACTGATCTGATGCCATGACAACAACCTCTTCCTCAATGGCAGCAAATCGAAAGAACAGGCCAGTGACTTCAGTCTGGAGGTGGAGCACATGCTCCTTTTGAAGTTGATGTATTGAATTAGATGAGGGTTGGAGTTCATTTTATTAGTGGACTTAAGCTTTTTAAATTTTGATTATCCAACCACAAACTGAAGTTAGTGTTTCTCCTCCCCTCCTTGTTAATGCTCTTTTCCATTCTAATTTTCTTTGACCACTCTTCCTGGGGTTATGATTCCATGCACACTGGTGATGTAAAAATCCTGATATTAGGACATCAGACAACATTGAAGATTTGCAGTGGTTAGCAGGTGGGCCAAAATTTTCCACCAGCAAGTGCTGCAGAAGTAATTGTAACATCCCAAATGCTGGCGCAGCGTCGTAATTAACTCACACGGATGGAACGATTTTGCTCTGTTTATCTCAGCTACTCAAGTGGACAGTTCCTGGCCAATGAGTAACACCTGGTCTGTGAGCCATTACAATTTATCAGAATCAGGTTTATTATCTCTGACGTATGTGGTAAAATATGTTGTTCTGTGGCAGCAGTGCAGGGCAACGTGTAAAATATACTATAAATTACTGCAAGAAAAATAACTTTTAGAGAAATTAAATAAGCATTGCAAAAAAAGAGCAAAGATAGTGTGGGGTAGCGTTCATGAGTTGGCTCATTGTCCCTTTGAGTCATAGCAGAGAAACAGGCCCTCTGACTTATCCGGTCTGTTCCAATCTGTTATTCTGCCTGGTCCTGGCATCTTCAGGCAGGAATTTCTTTTCCAATGTTTAGAAGACTCTGTATTTTTGATAATACATGGTAAATTTGAAAATGTTCTGTTGATGCCACACAGCTGTTATGCTGTAGATGGAGACATGGACTCGAAAGATCTTTGGGGTCCATGTGAGAGGTGCTAGAATTCTTCTTTATTATAACTATTATTGTTATTACAATCTCAGTGCAGAGGAAATGTTTACAAGAACTGCCCTAATTTAAAATATGTCTTGACGTTAATTTCGTGACAGACCACTGGCACAACTAAAGCTAGCCTATTTTGGGTCCTTGATCATACCCAGAGTGCTTTTGGAAGACGATTACTGAGGAAGTGGGTGTCTCAGCCCTTACTAAAAGCAAGGTGAGTTTAACTGTACTTGTCCTGCATTCATCTGGAGCTGTGCTGAAGCTAATGTGTTTAAGTTACTGCAGTAAAAGTCTATCTGAAGAGTGAATTACAGTGACTACCTGGGACTGTTGTTGTGGGTTGTGATCAAACTGCAATTCTTTCAAAGGATATCTGTGAAGGATTAATGAGGACAGCCAGATTGGTAACTTTGGGGATTAGTGCTGTATATGTAGAGATGATTAAATTACGGATTAACCTTTTAACCTTTTCAAAGTCTAGTATTTTGCTCCAACATAGGGGTTCCCAAGCTTCTTTTATGCCATGGACTCTTATCTTTAACCGAGGGGTTGGTGGATCCAGGTTGGGAACCCTGCTCCAACACATATTCCATTTCTGATTTTTAGCTGTGTGGTAAAGACTGTGAACTCAGCTGGATGTGACAATTTGGCATTTTTTTCAAGTCAAGTCAAGTTACTTTTTATTGTCATTTCGACCATAACTGCTGGTACAGTACATAGTAAAAATGAGACAATGTTTTTCAGGACCATGGTGTTACATGACACAGTACCAAAACTAAAGTGAACTAAGTAAAAAAAAACAACACAGAGAAAGCTACACTAGACTACAGACCTACACAGAACTACATAAAGTGCACAAAAACAGTGCAGGCATTACAATAAATAATAAGCAGGACAGTAGGGCAAGGTGTCAGTCCAGGCTCTGGGTATTGAGGAGTCTGATAGCTTGAGGGAAGAAACTGTTACATAGTCTGGTCGTGAGAGCCCGAATGCTTCAGTGCCTTTTCCCAGACGGCAGGAGGGAGAAGAGTTTGTATGAGGGGTGCGTGGGTTCCTTCATAATGCTGTTTCCTTTGCGGATGCAGCGTGTAGTGTAAATGTCCATGATGGCGGGAAGAGAGACCCCGATGATCTTCTCTGCTGACCTCACTATCCGCTGCAGGATCTTGCGATCCGAGATGGTGCAATTTCCGAACCAGGCAGTGATGCAGCTGCTCAGGATGCTCTCAATATAACCCCTGTAGAATGTGATGAGGATGGGGGGGGGGTGTGGAGATGGACTTTCCTCAGCCTTCGCAGAAAGTAGAGATGCTGCTGGGCTTTCTTTGCTATGGAGCTGGAGTTGAGGGACCAGGTGAGATTCTCCGTCAGGTGAACACCAAGAAATTTGGTGCTCTTTACGATCTCTACCGAGGATCTCTATCGAGGAGCCGTCGATGTTCAGCGGGGAGTGGTTGCTCCGTGCCCTCCTGAAGTCAACAACCATCTCTTTTGTTTTGTTCACATTCAGAGACAGTTGGCTCTGCACCAGTCCGTTAACCACTGCACCTCCTCTCTGTAAGCTGACTCGTCATTCTTGCTGATGAGACCCACACAGTCGTGTCATCGGCGAACTTGATGATGTGGTTCAAGCTGTGTGTTGCAGCACAGTCGTGGGTGAGCAGAGTGAACAGCAGTGGACTGAGCACACAGCCCTGGGGAGCCCCCGTGCTCAGTGTGATGGTGTTGGAGATGCTGCTCCCGATCTAGACTGACTGAGGTCTCCCAGTCAGGAAGTCTAGGATCCAGTTGCAGAGGGAGGTGTTCAGGCCCAGTAGGCTCAGCTTTCCAATCAGTTTCTGAGGGATGATTGTGTTGAATGCTGAACTGAAGTCTATGAACAGCATCGGAACGTATGTGTCTTTTTTGTCCAGGTGGGTTAGGGCCAGGTGGAGGGTGATAGCAATGGCGTCGTCTGTTGAGCGGTTGTGACAGTACACAAACTGCAGGGGGTCCAGTGAGGGGGACAACAGGGTCTTGATATGCCTCATGACGAGCCTCTCAAAACATTTCATGATGATTATATTTATTTTTGATTATATTTTTACATGGATGGTTTTACAAGGGCCCTTTAACAAAGAACGCTAAACGGATCAGTACAGGCCCTTTGGATCACAATGTTGTGCCATCCTTTAACCAGCTCTAGTATTCAGATCAGTCTAATCCATCCCTCCCACATAGCCTTCCATCTTGCTTTCATCCATGTATCTATCTACAAGTCACTTAAATGCCCCTAATATAGCTGTGTCTACCAGCACATTCCAACATGGGGGGGGGGATTCTATGCCGAGGGAAAAAGTGGGCAGAATGGGATGATTTCACCATCTGAGGGGCGTCCACTGATGTGGCTTTCTCAGGAGACTGAGGAACAGAGCAGGGGCGTTGCCCTTGCGTCTCTGAGGCCGTATTCACCGTTTACAGGGATGCAGAGGAGTGCGATGGATCGCTGGAACTTGGTAAGGGCGTCACTGTTCTGTCTGGAGGCAATGGACAGAATGGCCTGTTTCCCTGCTGTACGAGTCCGCGGCTCTGGCTGGATTTGTGCAACTCCAGAGACTTGATGACATCTTGGCCTAAGCAGCACACAAAATGCAGGAGGAACTCAGTAGGTCAGGCACCATCTATGGAGAGGAATGAATAGTTGACTCTTCATCAGGACCTGAGGACGGGGCATGCCCCAGATGGTGGGGATCTTTAATGATGGGTGCCACCTTTTTGAGGCAGAGGCTTTTGAAGATATTCTCAACGATGAGGAGCTTTGTGCCCGTGTTGGAGTCTACGACCCTCACGGCCTCTCACAATCCTGCGCAATAAAACCTCCATGTCAGACGGTTCAAAGGTAATTTATTATCAAAGTACGTATGCAGTACACAACTCTGAGATCCGTCTTCTCCGTGTAGCCACAAAACAAAGAAAACCAAGGAAGCCATTCAAAGAAAAACATCAAACCTAACCTTCTGTACAAAAAAATCTTGCAAATGCCAAACCCTCAAACACCTCCCTTGTACAAACAGGCGAACAGGTTGCCACACAGAAAATGGCAACAAGAACTTCAAACCCCAAACCCCGACCCCCTCCTTCGCACAAAAACGCTAACAGTTTGTCCCAATCTGCACCAGAAAGAAGGGGTGAAAACTGGCTGCAACCAGTCAGATTCATGTTCAAGTTCATTGTTATTCAACCTATACCGTTATAAATGACTGTATTGCCCATCCTCCCCCAGGCAAAACAGCGCTCTCTTCCGTATATCTAGAAATTTGCTGGAGTCTTTGGTGACAGGAAGAGAACATAGCTAATGTTTGATGGACTGAAGGCTTGTTTCTCTTTTCGAGTTTCCTTGAAGTGAGAGTATCAGCAAAAGGCCAAAGAGATCACAGCTGATCGAATCGTGTCCTCAGTACCATTTCCCTGCTCACTTCTCAGACCTCTCAAATTGCTCAAAGGTCTATCAGTCTCCACTGGACAGAACAGAAAAAAACATTGGCTACACCAACGTGATAAAGCAACGTACAACCTATTTCCGGGATAAGTGCAAATCGTTGTTTCAGTTTCCTGTGTGTTGATGTTCAAAGTCAAATTGTTGTCAAAGTACAGAGATGTCAACATATACAGTTCTGAGATTGGTTTTCTTGTGGGCACACTCAATAAATCCAATAACTGTAATAAAATCAGTGAAAAACCACACCAATGGCCACTTTATTAGGTACACCTGTACAACTGTTCATTAATGCAAATATCGAATCAAGTGGCAGCAACTCCGTGCAGAAAAGCACGCAGACATGGTCACGAGGCTCAGTTGTTCAGACCAAATATCAGAATGCGGAAGAAAAGTGACTTTGACCATGAAGTGATTGTTGGTGCCAGATGGGGAGGTTTGAGTATCTCAGAAACTGTTGGCCTCCTGGGATTTTCAAGCACAGCAGTCTCTAGAGCTTGCAGAGATTGGTGTGAAAAATGGGGAAAAAAATCCCGTGAGGGACAGTTCTGTGGGTAAAAACACTTTGTTAATGAGAGAGGTCAGAGGAGAATGGCCAGGCTGGTTCAAACTGACAGTAACTTAAATAACTATGCGTTACAAAAGTGGTGTGCAGAACATTTCTGGATGCACAACACGTCGAACCTTAAACCTGCTACAGCAGCAGAAGACCACAAACATACCCTCAATAGCCACTTTATTAGGTACAGGGTGTATCTAATAAAGTGGCCACTGAGTATATCCTATAAATGTCACAATTTATATCATGTTCAAGTAACTGTATTTTCGCTCAGTTGTGATTCATCTAAAAATCTTCTAGAGCACATTAATTGTGCCAGCTGCCTTGTTTCTCAGTGCGTCTTCATTTGAAGTCCATGAGTGATGATTCAAGTTCAGTTTGCTGTACCGCCAAGTGAAACAGTGTTCCTCTGGACCAAGCTGTGCAAAACAGTACATATAACTCACAACCATAAATTAATATTCCCACAAATAAATTAACAAATAACAAGTGCATTTACCACACCAGTTAAAAAGTAAACAATACTTCATACGTGATGAGACCTGTAGTCTCACAGCCTGCGGAAGAAGCTGTTTCCTATCCGAACAGTTCTTGTCCTAGTGCTGTGGTACCTCCTGCCTGATAGCAGGCGGTCAAAGCGATAGTTGGACAAATGCACCAGGCAGAACATTGTAATCATAATCTGAAGTTGTTCTTACCTTTCTTCAATGTTTTTATTTCTAGTGAAATTAATGCACGCTTGGACGCTGTCACTGAAATCCTATCATCAGATTCCATCGTTCTGGCAAAGACCCAAAGCCTGCTGTCTAAGCTCCCAGATCTGGAGAGAGGGATTTCCAGTATTTATCACAAAAAGGTACATGTGGACATTGAGTGTGAGCCAGATCTCTGCTCATCCCATTACATCAGTTGTTTATTTCTGCTATATTATTGGGAAGCAGCAGAAAATAGCCAGTGTGTACAAGGATTTGTGAGTGCATGTATAATCAGAAGGGTCTGTGTTTGCTGACAGGCGTTTGGGGTATCAGAAAACCTTTTTATTTGCAGCCATTGCTGTAGTGTGGGGAACAAATCACTACACACACAGCACTCTGTAGTCACCAACACAGTAGTGATCAGAGGCTGTCCTGGGTGATTTAATTGTGAGGTAAATGTTTGTCAGAATACCGAGAACAATTGCAAGGTGAAATATTTAAGGGGAACATGAGGGGCAACTTCTTCACTCAGATGGGGTTGTGAGTGTGGAACTAGCTGCCAGCAGAAGTAGTAGATTTGCTTGCTCGCAGGGGTGCATGAAACCCGAAAGAACCCAATTAAAGGAAAAGGGAGTAAAATAGAAAAATAAAAGACCAACACTTGATGTGCAAGAGAAAGAAAAAAAAAATCATGCAAACAGTTGAAGTGAACAACAACAGCATTTCAAACCAAAATGGAGTCCTCAGATCCGAACCCTGGAGCAGCCGGGAGTAGGCCCAAAGCCTCGCTTGTCAGGCCATCATATTACATGGATTTATTTTCAACTTTTGAGAGAAGTTTGGATGAATACTTGGATGAGAGGGTTATGCAGGACTGTGGTATGGGTGCTGGCCAATGGGACTAAGTTTCATAATAGTTCAGCACAGACTAGATGAGTTTTTCTCTGGAAAAACTTGCATTTTTTTTGAAGGGAAGTTTGAACTAAAAATATCAGTCAATAAATGCTTGGTCAAGATGGCCCTGGGCTGTGATGTCTGGAGAAATCGTGTCTGTAACATCTGTCATGGTCATGTCCATGACTCCTGTCCGTGATGTCTGCTGAGGTCGATGCTCAGACTTAGTAGTATTTTTAGGTTCGTAGGGATGGTTCTAGGGGTCAGGTTAGGATTTAGGGACAGCGATGACTGGAGTTAGAAGTCAGAGGCAGTAAAGGAGGATTCGGGGGCAAGAGCCAGCGGTCAGAGTCCAGTTTGGAGCACTTCACAGTCAAAGGTCAGTGATCCTGTAGGACCCCATGTAAGGATGTCGAGGTGGCAGGCATTGTGGATAAAGATCAGCAATCCCCAGGATCATTGATCGAGATTGGTGGGCCCTGTGAAGGGGGAGCGATGACTCCTGAGGTCCACGAGTCCCTTCAGGTTCTCGAGTCCAGGGCTGGAGGTCCGTGTGGGCAGTAGGCATGAGGGTCAGTGTCTCCCCCCCCCCCCCACCCCCCACAGTACAGAGGTCCGTGTGAGGTCTGAGTTTGAGGTCCAGAGTTTAGTCCATGATTGCCGAATCCTGATCAACAGCAAAGGTTGCAGATCGAAGTTGGTGAGTCTGAGGGTCACGGCCTGATGGTCAAACCCCTCGTGTGGCATGTCCGGAGGTCGGAGGCCTGAGGTCTGGGCCAGAGATGGTCTGTCTGTGTGTTTGAGTGAGTGACAAAAGGGAGGACAAAAAAGTCTTTCGTTGATATTGTTGACTTGTTTTGTTGTTGCTGCTGATGCTCGTGTCATTCTGCTGAATGTTATGTGGGGGCTGGAATGTATGGTGACCCTTGAAGGCTACCCAGCACATCCTTAGCTTGTGCTGGTTACGAATACAAACGACCCATTTCACTGTATGCTTCCATGTTCATGTGATAACTAGATAAATCTGAATCCGAAATAAACCAATTCTGTAATTTTCAACACTGTACTTAATCCGCTGAATTATACTTACAAGCTGCAAACTCTAGAGTGTGGACAGGCCCTTCCAGCCCCATGGGCCTCACCGCCCAGCAACCCAACTATTTAACACTAGCCTTTTGTTCTTTATCCCTGTGACAGATGTGCATCTTAAATCAGGTGCATATGAGATTCAGAATCGTCTTTCTTCAGGATCAGAATCAGAATCATTCAGAATTAATCAAGGCTAATAAACAGTGGAATGATTTGTGCATTGTGTAGAAGTGAAATTATGCAAAGCAGTTTCCTCCTTGTTGATTGGTTTACAGTCTAGTATGTCAACCAATGTTTCCCGAGACTAGCTGTAATGCTCTTTGTTTTCTGAAATTAGTGTGATGCAGGATTACACTGGTTGTCCGTATTTATCATTATTAAGCTGAATAGAATTATTACTGCATCATTTGTGGTTTATCCAGTCGATTCAGGATAGTCAGAACCAGAGCTGTCCTGTAATTGGATGTCACTTCAATGTTAGCAATCCTTGCATACAAAGAGAATTGTTTATTAAATAATATCAGCTTCATTTACCATCTAACTTCACTTGTGCTGTCTGTGGTGTGTTGGTCAGACGTACAACAATAAACAACATTTAACAATGATAAAGAATAAAGAATTATATAAAAATGAAGTTAGAGTTAAATTAAATTAAATTAAAGAAATGGAACAAATGTGCATATCTTTCAAAAAAGGTGTTTGATATGTTTACAGTGAAATGACTGAGAAGGGGGCAGGGAGAAGGCAAACTAGAATGGTTGAACAGATTAACTGCTTGAGGAGAGAAACTTTGAAGATGATGTGAAGATTTGCATGGTGGGTGGTGTCTGATTTTTCCTGCCCACTGCTTTGTCCTGGATGCATACAAGTCCTGCAGTGATGGTAAACTGCAGACAATGGCCTCTCTTCGCTGTCCTGACAGTTTCGAGAGGACGCTGCACCAAACCAGACAGTAATGTCCGATGTGAGGATGCTCTCTATGATGGCAGTGTAGAATTGCACCAGTATGTTCTGCGGAAGATGGAATTTTACCAGTTGCCGCAAGAAGTACACCTTGAGCTGTCTTTTTGTTAATGGAGGAGAAATTGTTCTGCCTCATGAGGTCCTGTGAAATAATGATGCCCAAGGAACCTCACACAGGGCTTAACTGTAAGAGTTGTGGATGATGAGAGTTCGAGAGGAGATGTGCGTCTCCACGGTTTTGAAAGCAGTTGTGCCCTTTCTGTTTGGCTGTGAATTTGTTACAACGTCACTGTTATTCTTTACGTATTTGCATATCGTGGACTGAGAGTGAAGGTCGCACACTGCAGAATTGGAAGTCGCTTGAGCAAGCCTGTGCCTTGACTTTTATTTGCATCGATGTTTTACCTAATTAGTATTTCAAGATTCAAGTTCGTCATGTGTACGTCAAGATATACAGCGAAGTGTGTCATTTGCGTTATCAGCCAACACACCTGAGGATGTGCTGGGGGCAGCCCGCAAGTGTTGCCACTCACTCTAGCGCCAACATAGCATACCCACAATGCTCAGTGGAACACAGAGCATGACAATACAGAGCACAGGCGGCAAACAACAGCAGAAAAAAAACAAGCCCAATTCCTCTCTCACGCCCATGCACGTATACAGTCCTGTAACAAAAGGTCTTTATGTCATGGACCATTAAGCAAGTGGTCCATGGACCCCCGGTTGGGAACCCTGCTATAGAGGTTTATCAGATATTGTGAATGCAAGGACAGTGTCAGTAAGACCGTTAGACACAGGAGCAGAATTAGACCTTAGGCCCATTGGGTCTGCTTCACCATTCCATCATAGCTGATTTGCCATCGTGCTCAACCCCATTTTCCTGCCTTCTCCCTGTAACCTTTGACACTTAGGAATCAAGAACCTATCAACTTCTGCTTTAAATATACCCGATGGCTTGGCCTCCAAGCTGTCTGTGAGAATGAATTCCACAGATTCACTACTCTCTGGACGTGCTGATCTCTGTTCTAAAGGGACATCCCTCTAACCTGAGACTGTGCCCTCTATATTTTCCTGTTATTCAGTGACTTTTTGGGTGATTGAAATATTTAACAACAACCAAAGCTCACCTGTTTTTTTGCCTTTCATCTCCAGGAAGGAGGGGTCCATTTGCTTGTTCAGCAAATGGAAATTTAAACATCGTATTCTACTTTTAGACCATTTTGGAAAAATATCCATGCAGATGTGTTAGCTGAGGGGAGATTAGGATCAGCGGTGCTGCCCCACCAGTAATTTTGCAGCCTGCTGGCAGTGACTGTTCTTCTTCTTCGGCAGTCCATCGATTTCCATGTTGACTGTGCTGAGAGTTTAGTCTCTGCAGGCACGTTTATGGGCCACAAGACCAGCACTGGATCGGCACTGTCTCCCACATCGGTTGCATTTGTGATTTGACTGGTCTAGCACCGAATGTCTGCGTTCATGACCTGCTTCATATTTCTTCTGTCTTTTCTCCCCGATAGCTGGGATTGCCTTCTTGACAATGCAGAGCCAGCTTCTTCTGCTCAAAGCATCTTCCTCCCAGGTGTTGACGTTCATGTCAGTGTTCTTCATATGGCACTTGAGCACATCTTTGTAGCGCAGCTTCTGACCACCAGGCTTCCTCTTTCCTTCATGTAGCTCGCCATAGAAAGCAGCTTTGTGACTGAAAACAGTGACTATGTTGGTACACGTGTGAAGAACGGAGAATGTTGGGGGTTGAGCTGTGCATCAGAGTGCTGGCAGAAGGAATCAGTGGAGAGAAAAACTGGAGTGTTGTGTTCATTTCTGATCCCCTCATTATAAGAAGGATGTTCAAAGGTCGAAGTAAATTTATTGTCAGTAATATGTCATTAATTACATCATGTATCATATGTACCACCTTGAGATTCATTTTGTTGTGGCATTCACAGCAAATACAAGGAAACACAACAGAATCAGTGAATAACTACACACGAACAAGGACAGGCAAACAACTGTTGTGCAAAAGACAATGAATTGTGCAAATACAAAAAAGGAAAAAAAACACAAAAACTAAATAGTCAATATTGAGAATGTGAATTTTAGAGTCCTTGTAAGTCAATCCATAGGTTCAGTGTTAGGGTGAGGGAAGTTATCCACTTTGGTTCAAGAGGCTTATGGTTGAGGGGTAATAATTGTTTATGAAACTGATAGTATGGGATCTAAGGTTTCTGTACCTCCTTTAGTGAGGATGCAGAGGAGATTTACCAGGAAGCTGCCTGGATTAGAAAGTATGTCTTATGGAGTTGAGTTAGCCAGGGCTATTCTCTTTAGAGTGATGGAGGATGAGAGATGACTTGATGTGCAAGATGATAGAGGCATTGATCGAGTCGGTAGCCAGAGAGTTCTTCACAGAGTGGAAGTGGCTAATATAAGGGGTGTAATTTTTAAGGTAATTGGAGGAAAATATAGGGGGGATGTCAGAGGTAAGTTCTTTACACAGTGTGGTGGGTACAGAGATTACCCTGCCAGTGGTGGTGGTAAAGGCTGATATATTAGGGACATTTAAGGGACTTTTAATAAGGCATACAGATAGAAGAAAAATGGAGGGATTTGAGGGAGGGAAAGCTTAGATTGGTCTTTGAGTAGATTAAAGGGTAGGAACAACATCATGGGCTGAAAGGCCTGTAGTGTACTGTAATATTCTGTGTTTCTTTGTATCAAAGGGAGTAGGCCCTTTACATTTAGGTTGTTCAGGTGTCGCCTGACATATGCTGAGGAAATAGTGTATGTCATGGCCTTTTCAGTATCATTCGGTGTTCAGATCTGAAGGTAGTGGTTTAAGTCTCATTGAAGTATAAGAAATATTTGGAGCAAGAGTAAACCGTGCAGTTATTGCTGTTACACTTCCGTTCAGTAATTTGTGGTAGATCTTCAACTCCTCTTGGAGTTTCTATATCCAAATCCATCGATTTCTGTCATACAACGAGCGACTGAGGAGGGGCTTTAGCCAAAATAAAATCAGCCCCATAAATAAAGAAATGTATCTTAATCTTTTTCCTACATTGGACAAAGGCCGTAACCACTTACACGGAGATACTGTAGCTGGTCTACATAAGACCATAAAACATAGGAGCAGAATTAGGCCATTTGGCCCATCGAGTCTGCTCCGCTGTTCAATCATGGCTGGAACCTTTTTTCCCCTCCTCAGCCCCACTCCCTATAACCTTTGACGCCATGGCCAATCAAGAGCCTATCAATCTCTGCCTTACGTACACCCAACAACCAGGACTCCACAGCCACCTGTGGCAACAAATTCCACAGGTTCACCACCCTCTGGCTAAAGAAAATTCTCCACTTCTCTGTTTTAAATGGATGACTGTCTATCCTGAGGCTGTGACTTCTTGTCCTAGACTCTCCTACCATGAGAAACATCCTTTCCACATCTAATCTGTCTCAAATACTCTCAACATTTGAAAGGTTTCAATGAGATCCACCCCACCCCCCATCCTTCTGAATTCCAGCGAGTACAGACCCAGAGCCATCAAACGTTCCTCGTATGATAACCCTTTCAGTACTGGAATCATCCTTGTGTACCTCTTCTCTACCCTTTCCAATGCCAGCACATCTTTTCTTAGATGAGGGGCCCAAAACTGTTCACAATACTCAAGGTGAGGCCTCACCAGTGCCTTATAAAGCCTCAGCATCACCTCCCTGCTCTTGTATTCCAGACCGCTTGAAATGACTGCGAACATTGCATTTGCCTTCCTCACCATCCTATCTTGACAAACATTTTTTGTGTTTGATTGAAGTTCCCTGTCACTCCATATTGACATCGGAAAATATAGGCCCGTTTGTCCTCTGAAGACTGCTGTGGAACCAAGTTATTTGGTATATTTCAAGTTCAGGCTTAATTGTAATTCAGCCATGCATGAATACCAGTGAATGTAGCCAAATGAAACAGTGCTACTCCAGGTCCATGGTGAAAAGCACAGTACAGTCACACACGACTCAAGGTACGTATAAGCTATCAGTAAAATACAGTCACATAAAAAAGTAAGTCCAAGATCCTGAGTCTGTGAATGTTGCAGGAGTCTGCAGTTGAACACAATACAGCTTGTTTTCTGCCAAGTGAACACTGGGGGGCAGCACCGACTCTGCCTCTCTCCTGGGCAGCTGTAAACAGGAAATACCGCAGCTTGAGGCCCAGTCCCTACTACGACCGAGTTAAAGTGGAGGTTGGTAGCTTCTGGATTAGTAAGGGTGTCAAAGGCTGTGTGGAGAAGACAGGAATGGTGGAGCAGACTTGATAGCTTGAATGGTCTAATTCTGTTCCTATGTCTTGTGTTTGAGTCACAGTTGTAAAGACAGGAATACATCAGGTTGATAAAGTGTAATTGCCGTGATACATTAACAGATGCTGCCTAACTTTCTGAATATCTCCTTCGCTGTGTTTTTACTGCAGCTAACTCGATGTTTGTCAAGTTCCCTAACCGATCACTCCTCATGTTTCAGTGCTCCACGTGGGAGTTCTACCAGCTCGTCCGCACTTTATCCAACCTGGAGGTGGGTTTCCGCACGTTGCTTCCAGCCGCTGAGACACAGCTGAGTTCCTCTCTGCTGCGTGATTTCCTGCTGGAGCTGCCACAGCTGCTGAGCCCCGTGCACCGCTACCTGGCCATTCTTGATGAAAGTGGAGCCAAGTACGTTCACCCAGAAGTATACACCTTTGTATTTACCAGCTTGGTGCTGAATTAGGCAGTTTCTTTTGGAGAATGGAGGGAAATGTAATTTCCGTCAATACTTTTATCCTCAGAGGGAAGAAACTGGACCTCATTATTTCTCCTTTTTACACACTGAACGAGGGGAAGAATTTGCTGAGTTTCACAGGATTGCAATCCAAGTCCCAGTAGCAAGTGAGCTCCAAGCCTGCATGTTGGTGTCTGGTTTCGAGACAAACCTGTGCATTCCTGCCCACGCTTTCAGTTCTGTTACAGCCTATCTACACCCAGATGCAGACTGTAGCTGCATAAAAGGGGAAGGCGTTGATCCCTTAAAACGTAGGCAAGCAGCACAGAAACAGGCCCTTCGGTCCGACTGGCCCATACTGACCAAGATTCCCATCTAAGCCAGTGCCATTTGCCCAAGTGTCCTATCCGTGCACCTGTCTCGGTATCTTTAAGTATTGTTTTTATTTACTCAGAGATACCCCGCCCTTCCGGCCTACCAAGCCGTGCTGCCCAGCAACCCGCTATTTAGCACTAGGCTAATCACCGGGACAATTTACAATGACCAGTTAACCTACTGACCAGTCTTTGAACTGTGGGAGGGAACTGGAGCAACTGGAGGAAACCCACATACAGATGTTCTTACAGAGGATTCCAGAACTGAACTCTGACTCACAGAGCTGTAATAGTGTAGTGCTGACCACTGCCATACCGTAATGTTTAATGCTGATGAGCCTTGCTCAAACACTTCCTCCGGCAGCTCGATCCATGTACAGACCACCCTCTCCGTGAAATGCTTGCTAAACAAATTCCTACGTTTACTGATCAAGTGGGAATGAAGGTACCGATGAGGTTATGGAGAGGCTTCAAGGGGATGGAGAGAAACCAAGGGAATGAGTGGACAACAGGTGGAATGCAATGTGAAAAGATGAAGCCATCCACCAAGAGAGGATTATTGAGCAAGGCAGTGCGTTCACAAGTCAGGAAGTTAGGTCGCAGCTTTATAAAACTCCAGTTCAGCAGAATCTGGAGTATTGCATACAGTTCCGGTCGCCCCATTTTAGGAGGCTTTGGAGATGGTGCAGAAGAGATTTACCAGGATGTTGCCTGCTTTAGAGGACGTGCTGTCGTGAGAGGTTGGACAAACTTGGCTTGTTTTCTCTGGAGCAGTGGAGGCTGAGAGGAGATCTGATAGAGGTTTTGTAAGATTATAAGAGGCATTGACAGAGTAGACAGGGAGTATCTTCTAGAGTTGAATTGTCCAATACCAGAGGGCATGCATTTCAGGTGGGAGGGATAATTTCAAAGCATATGTGAGGGGCAGAGAGTGGTGGGTGCCTGGACTACACTGCCTGGGGTGGTGGCAGAGGCAGATACACTAGGGACTTTTAACAGAGGTTTAGATAGGCACAGGAATGTGAGGAAAATGGAGGGATATAGACATTGCGCAGACAAAAGAGATTAGCCATTTGATTATTAATTTAATGAGTTCAACACAACCGGGGAAGGTGTTGATATTGAACGGAAGCTGGAAATCCTCACATGCAGGGAAATAAGGATAAGTGGGCAGAGTGAGAATTTGGTGTTTCAGGTACAGGATCAGTCATGATCTTACCGACTGTCAGAGTAACCTTGATGGGTCAAAGGCCTCATTTTGCTTTTATTTGATGGATTGTGAGTGAAGCTCACTCAGCCTTTCCTCATAAGGCACGCTTTCTAATCCAGGCAGCATCCTGGTAAATCTCCTCTGCAGCCTCTCGAAAGCTTCCACATCTAATTGAGCACGGTATTCTAAGTGTGATCTAACCAAGCTTTTATAGAGCTGCTACATTACCCTGAACTCAGTCCACCAACGAATGTAGACCAACACACCATGTCCTAATCACCCTAATAGAGTCATAGAAAAGTACAGCGTCTAATCCATGCCAGACCACTTAAACTCCCTACTCCCATCTAAATACTCTGGGGCCATTGCCCTCCATATCCTGCCATCCGTGTACCTATCCAAACTTCCCTTAAAAGTTGAAATTGACCTCCATTCACCACTTGTGCTGTAAGCTCGTTCCACTCTCTCATGACCCTCTGAGTGATGAAGATTCCCCCCTGTTCCCCTTAACCTTTACCCCTTAACCCATGACCTCTGGTTATAGTCCCGCCCATCCCAATGGAGGGTGGCTGCAAAACATTGGCACCTTCATTTTTATTTTGCTCCGTGAAGCACTGCAACTTTGTCATTTCAAAAAAAAGTGATACGAACTGAATTTCTGCTGATGATAATAAATACAAAATCTTCTATTCCAAGCGTAATTTACACAAGTGCAAGTTTTGATTTCACATTTTTAGTGCCAGTATTAAAACATGAAAATTGGAAAAATGTTTCCGCATAAACAGTTTTCTTTAGATAATACAGAGGCTGGAAGTTTGCTAGTTTGTTTTTTTTCTCTCTGTCGGTTTTCCAAAATAGCCCTGGCTCATTTTTCGCAAAGTAACACTGAGGTTTGGAAAAGCTGTAGAAAGTCGCAATTCTGCCAGATTCATCGTGGGCACTAACCTCCCCAGCAACGAGGACGTCTTCAAAAGGCAATGCCTCTAAAGCGTGGTACCCATCACCCAAGACATACCCTCTTCTCATTGCTCCCGTCGGGGGTGGGGGTGGGGTGGGGAGCTACCACAGCCTGAAGACCCCCACTCAGTGTTTTAGGAATAGCTTCTTCCTCTCTGTAATCAGATTGCTGAACATTCGTGAACCCACAAGCCCGACCTCAGTGTTCCTTTTTATTTATTGCACTATCTATTTGTTTTGTGATTTATAATTTTATGTATTGCACTGAAGTACTGCTGCAAAATAAAACAAATTCTAACATACAGTACTGTGCAAAAGTCTTAGGCACGCATGTATATAGCGAGGATGCCTCAGACTATTGCACAGTACTGTATTTGTCAACGCGGAGGTGAAAGCAAGTTTGTAAATCTGGCAGGAGTAAAGGATGTTGGGAATGGCGAGGGTGGAGCGCTGCGGGAGGGGTGTGGAGCAGGTGGCAGAGAAGGAGTGCCAGGGGTGGGGAGTGGCGCGGGTACAACACACCCTACCTGAGACACCAGGCAATGTAGTTTGATTCCAAACAATTGGTTTATTGATCATTACAGAATGTGTATCTGGTGCTTCCTGCTCCCTTCCACTCTCCTCCCCCTCCTACTCTCCCCCTCCTACTCTCCCTTTCCTACTCTCCCTTTCCTACTCTCGCCCTCCCACTCTCCTCCCCCTCCTACTCTCCCCCTCCTACTCTCCCTTTCCTACTCTCCCTTTCCTACTCTCCCTTTCCTACTCTCCCTTTCTTACTCTCGCCCTCCCACTCTCCCCCTCCCACTCTCCCCCTCCCAATCTCTCCCCTCACTCTCCTCCCCCCCAGTCTCCCCTCCCTTCCCTCCCTCCTCTCCCTTCCCCACTCTCCTTGCCCTCTCCCCAGCCCCTTTCCCACTCTCAGTCCACAATAGAGACCCGTATCAGAACATAGGAATTTACAGCACATTACAGGCCCTTCGGCCCACAATGTTGTGCCGACCGTGTAACCTACTCAAAATCAAGTTAGTTGTCACTCACATATGTCATGAATTTTTTTTATGTGACGGTAGTACAGAACAAAACATAAAATTACTACAGTACTTTGCAAAAGTCTTAGGCATCCTAGCTATATTTCTGATCCTAATACCTTTGCACTGTACAGTATGATTCTAGTAGCCAGAAGTATAAATATGTCTGCCACATTTGGCCATGGACATCTTGGAGTTGGCAGAGGAACAGCAGAAAAGCCCATGTTTAAAAAATAACCAAAGCTCTTGTGTAGTTAGAAATGAGATTTTTAGCCGTCAGGATATCAGTTTTGTTAATTCTAACAAAAAAAAACGCAGCAAATATTTTTCTTTCTTTTGTGTTGAGCAGCGGCTGTTGTTAACGTGATATCTGAAATCTCTGCAGGTCGGGCAATAAGACACAGCTCTTCAGGGACCTCACTGACTTCCCTGTAATTCAGCAAAGGAAACAGGAGATTCAGGGGGTGTTCGCCCAGCTGCGGCAGCATCTCAGGGAGGTTCGGCTGATTCTGAAACGACCATCTTTAGATTACAGTACAGTTTCGGGACAAGAGGTAAACCATTTTCTTGGAAAGGAATTCACTGATGTCCAGTGCTTTGTTCAATAGTGCTATAATTCCACTGACCATCGGAGAATGTATAAAATTTACAACCTGAAATTTTTGTTCTTCGCAGACATCCACAAAAACAGAAGAGCACCCCAAAGAATGAGTGATAGTAAAAAAAGTTAGAACCCCAAAGCCCCTTACTCCCCTCCCCCCACGCATAAGCAGTAGCAGAGGATCGACCTTCCCCCCTCCCCCACTTACTGCAACAAAAAGTCATCAGGTCCCTCCACCCACCAAGCAAGCAATAGCAAAGCTCCCAAGAAAGACCATGATCTGCAGTCCAACTGAAACTAATTGTTCATCCGACAATCTGACATGCCATAGTCTCTCTCCCTCTCCCTCCCCCTCGCCCTCCATGTCAGGCAGCATCTATGGAGGGGAATCATCAGCTGTTGTTTCAGGCCGAGACCTGTTTATTCCCACTGTACATGCTGCCTGACCTGGGGAGTTCCTCCAGCATTTTATCTGTCGTAGATAAAGGTTGAGGTGGCCAATTAGTTTCATCTTTTTTGTATCACTTTAGCAACAAAGGAATAAAAAAGTATCTGTCATCTTGAACCATTGTCTAGATTTCTTTACTGTTCTTCTATCCAGTGAGTCACTAGGCAAATTACATGAATTACATCCCAACAGTCAAAAACAGTGAGACTTGTAGAGACTGTAAAACATTAACAGAAAGGTCAGGATGTTTTGTCATGAGAAATTTACTGAGAGATGAATGCATTGAGCTCCTTGAGGCTGTAATAGTTACGATTTAGTCCTGATAGTTATCTTCAAATTCGTACATGGGGTTTTAAGATCCTGTACTTTTGAAATAACACTGAACAAATTTGAAAGGTGAAGAGTTTATCAATTTTAACTGACTTTAAGATGAGTAGTCAGAAATTATTGTGTGATAATATATCTGTTCTTAAGTTCCTTTAAACAATGTTGAGAGGTATATTTGCTAATTAAAATGATCGTTAAATTCAAGTTGAGTTAAGTGTGGTATGCACAAATGCAGGAATTCACTGGTGCAGTGAAACTTGCTGCAATATTAGAGGCTCAACATGCAGAGGAAAAACAAAAATGCAAATTATCCATAAACTGTACAAGAAAGATCAGAATTAGAACCAAAAATTAAACAAAATCCAGTGTTGTGGAAATGAATCATATTGTTACTGCACTGAGGTAATGACCAGGATTTTGCCGGTTGGTTCAGGAGCCAAAGGGAAGTAGTTGTTCTTCAACCTGCTGGTGTGGCACTTCAGGCTTCTGTACCTCCTGTCCTATGGTAGCTATGAGAAAATCGCATGCCGTGGATGGTGAAGGTCCTTGATCATGGATACTACCTTCTTCTGTAGATACTACCGATGGCAGAGAGGGATGTACCCATGATGTTTTGGACAGAGTCCACTACTCCCTGCAGATGATTGCGTTCCTGCCCTGGAATTCTGGAATTGCCATACCAGACCATGGTGCAACTAGTCAAAATGCTTTCGCCATTGCATCTCTGGAAGCTTTTGAGAGTATTCAGTGACATGCTTAGCCTCCTCAACCTTAAATATTGGCACATTTTCCTCATGGTTGCATCGATGTGCTGTTAGCAAGGCTAGGCTAACAATCCAGACTTGACCAGTCAAAGCGTAGTGTAATATTGATAATGCCCAACATTTATTGAATGAGTCCGCAAACATGAACATATTGGGCTTACTTAGAACATGGACATGGACAAGTCTTACTTAGGCAAGACAGTGGTTGTATTTTATTAAGGGTTTGTGGAGATTTGTTATGTCACCAAAAATGCTTGTAAATTTCTGCAGATGTATTCCAACTGGCTGTATCACTGTCTGGTATATGGAGGGGTGGGTCCTACTGCCCAAGATCGAAGTAAGCTGAAGCGAGTTGTAAGATTAGTCAGCACCACCATAGGCACTGGTCTCCATAGTATCCAGGACATCTTCAACAAATGGTGCCTTAAAAAGATGGCGTCCATCATTAAGGACCCCCACCACCCAGGACATGCCCTCTTCTTATTGTTGCCATCAGGAAGGAGGTACAGACACCTGAAAGCACACACTCAACGATTCAGGAACAGCTTCTTCCCCTTTGCCATCTGATTTCTGAATGGACATTGAACCCATGAACAATACCTCACTACATTTTTTATTTCCTATTTTTTGCACTGATTTAAATTAACTAATATATACTTTTTTTTACTGTAATTCTGATTTTTTTTTTCAATTATTGTGTATTGTAATGTATTGCTGTTGCAGAGTTACAAAGTTCATGACATATGCCAGTGATATTAAATCTGATTCTGACAGGGTGGAATATGAAAAGTAAGATTTGAATTGGCTGAGGAACTTTCTCTCATCATGTTCCTGTATGGCTTACTGGGTGGTTTTATTCCTAATTTCTTCAGGTTTTTGTGTTATTGAAGACAATGCAACAATCATTGTAGGTATAGTTTCAGACTATTGTTTGTATCATATGAATATAGAACACTGAACAGTACAGCTCAGTCTGAGCCCTTCAGCCCATGGTGTTGTGCTGACCTCTTAATAAAGAAATAATATGTTTGGATTCTTTGTGAGGCTGTAATGGGTTACGTAGTTTATTTGTGGGACAGAATGCTCTCAGATCAGTCTGCCGACTTATTTATTTGCTCAGTCCACAAGCTGGTTAATTTTCATGTTTTTTCTACTGAAAGCTATGGGAATTGGGCAGGGAATTCTGAGTGGATTGAGAGAATAGTTTGTACTAACTACTTAGAAACACAGCGGATACTGCAGATGCTGGAAATCTTGAAGAACCTGCACGAAATGAGAGAGGAATTCAGCAGGTAAAGCAGTGTCAATGGAGAGCAATAAACAGTCAATCTTTCGGGCTAATAAGGCCATAGGAGATAGGAGCAGAATTGAGCCATTTGGCCCATCGAGTCTGTTCTGCCATTTCATCATGTCTGATCTAGTTCCTTGTCAGCCTCAGTCTCCTTCCTTCTCCCCGTATCCCCACATTCCCTGACCAATCAAGAATATATCAACTTCTGCCTTAAATATACCCAATGACGGCCACCACTGCAGCCTGTGGTAACAATTTTCACAGATTCACCACACTCTGGATAAAGAAATTCCTCCACTTCTCCACTCTGAAAGGACGTCCCTCTATTCTGACGCTATGTGCTCTGGTCTTTGACTCCCCCACCATAAGAAACATCCTCTCCACATCAACTCTATCGTGGCCTTTCAACATTAGATAGATTTTAGTGAGGTCACCCCTCATTTTTCTGATTTTCAGTGAGTAGAAGCCAGAGCCATCAAATGAAAGATCTCATCTTAAACATCGACTGTTTATTCCCCTCCATAGATGCTGCCTGACTTGCTGAGTTCATTCAGCGTTTTTGCAGACGGCTGTCTTGCCCTAGTCATTGGGCATATTTAGAGCAGAGGCCGATAGGTTCTTTATCAGTCAGGGTGTCAAATGTTAAAGGGCAAAGGCAGGAGAATGGGGTTGAGACGGATAATAAATTAACTATGATGGAATGGCTGAGCAGACTCGATGGGCTGACTGGCCGAATTCTGCTGCTATGTATATAAAATTATCATCCATGTTGGGATTGTCAACTGGATACATATGGTAAATTTTATGGTAAAGATCTTTGGTGAAGTACATGGGTTTTTATGAGTATCTGGTAGGATTTTGTTGTTGCTTCTGAGATTAGATTTTTTTTAAATTGCAGATTTAATTATCCCAGCTGCCGTGGTTGGATTTGAACTTGTCTCTAGATCACGATCCAAATGTCCAGCTGTTTGTCTCAGAACCTGAGCACCACATGACAGTATTTCCAAAGATTAATGATATAGGTTCATATTGCTTGTGATTATGAACAAGCTTTACTAGGATTACGAGGAGCTTGCTATTCTCAGGCTTAAGCTGAATGAAGCCGAATGTTTATCTTCAAATTCTTCTGCTCCGGCCAGAAAGGTTTCAGGGCAGCAAACATAACTTACTCCTTAGTAATGAGATTTTGAAAATGGATTTCATTACTGATAAATTAGTGTGAATTAGTGCTTCTTCTTTGTGGTTTCTGTTAGATGATACCGAGAAGTACATTTCTTCAAATATTTATCTTGGTTAATAAAAATATCAATTTCCTCTCTTTTCAGTGAAGCACTACGTTGAATACAGAATAGTCCAGTAGAACATCAGGCCTTTCAGACTGCTATGTCTGTGCTGAGCGTAGATAAATCCCATCTGTCTGCACGAGATCCATATCCCTCCCTTCCATTTCCCCGCTGCTTTCTCTGCGGGTGGCCACTTAATAGAGCTGCTTTGGAAACTGACAAGTAATTGTTCTCATAGGTACTTGTGAAGCCATATTCTACTAAACAATGGGATAGCTTCTGATACTTCAAGACCATCAAAATCATTTGATGTAGGACATCCCGAATCTGTACCATTGTAACTGGTAGTGCGATAGTTCGAGTTGAGTACGATGTTCTCCTAAGGGGTTGTTTATTGGTGGGTCCTTAGGTGGCTGCAGAGGCTGATCTGGGAGCACATATCCTGGTGCAGTGTGGACAAGAGTAAGCAGTGGCCGTGGCTGGTGGTCGGGTCTTTTGGTTGTTCAGTCTCTCCTTTCACGGCTGCCGCTTGCTCTCTGTGGCTCAGTGGCAGTCGCTCTCTTGTTTTCAGCTTCTTCTTGAACAGATTTCCTCCAGGTCTGTCTATTGAGAG
This sequence comes from Hemitrygon akajei, assembly GCF_048418815.1. Lineage (NCBI taxonomy): Eukaryota > Metazoa > Chordata > Chondrichthyes > Myliobatiformes > Dasyatidae > Hemitrygon > Hemitrygon akajei. The sequence continues at coordinate 13,937,280 of NC_133125.1, read as the reverse complement.
TAATGTCTTCCCAGTTTTTAGACAAAGTAACGTCAAGTTTCTCCAGTCTGATTTTGATGTTATCTTTGAAGCGTGTCCTTTCCCCACCAGGAGCTCGCTGACCTTTCCTCAGCTGGGAGCAAAGGATCTGCTTGGGGGGATGTGAGCTGGGCATCTGAATGATATGACCTGCCTGTGGGAGTTGGTGTTACTTTGTCCTGGTGGAGATGCTGTTCGTGTGGTCTCCTGCACGCTGGCTTTAGTGTGGCTGCCCTTCCAGCTGATCCTCAAAACATTTTATAAGGATCTTTGGTGGTATTGTTCCACCAAAGGCAGCAGAGATAGGGGAGAGAGTCAAAATCATTTTTCCTGTGGAAGGAGTAGTAAAAGTCCAGTCTTGGGCATTTATATACAGCCAGGGTGCCTACGACTTTAGCACGATACTGTATTTGTCAACGTGGAGTGGAGAGTCTGTTCATCTGGTGAGAGCAAAGGATGTTGGGAATGGAGCTGGGCAGAGGATGTGGGATGGGTGGTAGTGAAGAAGTGCCAGGGACGAGGGGTGGCACGGGTTCAGATGCACCCAGCACTGAGATACCAGTCAGGGTCATTTGATTCCAAGCAATTGGTTTATTGATCATTACAGGATGAACGCTAGTTCAATATTGAACATTAGTGACTAAATATGAATGTTGTAACCCGGCAGGGAAGACAGTAAATAACTGTTCATGTTAATTGGCTCTTATGAACACTGTTTGTACATTACTGCAGAGATGTAGCTACCACATGGCGGGGCTTTGTCGCTTGTCAGACTTTTGGATGCCTGTCGAGCCGTGACTCACTTGTAACGGGGGGGGGGGGGGGGTAGCCCAAGAAGGTGGGGCTGGATTTTGCGTAGAGAGAGACGGTGTAATACTTGGGGTCAATATCAGGTGATTGATTGGAAATGATAACACTCTCCTCAGAATACTGTCTGACCTTCATATGCCCGTCATTTTTTATTCCCGATTTCCAGCATCTGCAGCTTTTTAACGATAATTCAGCTGATTAGTGTCAATATTCTAACTCTGAGAGCTGTTGCCCCCTACAATTGCAGCTCCATCTGTTGCACCGTTGTCAACCAGCCAGGCCCATTATGGTGGTACTGTTAGTCTATCTTCAGGTGCACTGGTGAGGTTCCGAGTGCAAAAATAATAATTTGTATTTTGTCTTCTAGTTTCTTATAGAAGTGAAAAATTCTCTGCTGCACACCGTTCCATCAGAGTGGACAAAAATTTCCAGGTATGTAATAATAGAAGTGGATAATTTTTACTATGTTCAGGTATTCGTAAAATTGTGAAATTGCTAATATTTACCAAAAGGTCACTTAAACTTATGGGAACACGCACAAAAGGCTGGAGGAACTCAGCAGGGAGGCAGCATCCATGAAAGGGAATTATATGGTCGACATTTCGGGCTGAGAGACTTCGTCAGCACGTGCTCCCTGACCTGCTGAGCTCAGCATTTTGTGTCTGTTGCTCCAGTTTTGCAGCATCTGCAGAATCTCTTGCCTCTCCAGAACCTCTGGAGCCGCTTTTCTCTCCCCAGGGCCTGACAGGGTGTTCACCCAGACTCTGTGGGAGGCTAGTGCAGAATTTGCAGGGGCCCAGCCAGAGATATTTAAAACTTCCTTGGCAACAGGTGAGATACTGGAGGATTGGAGTGTAGCTAATATTGTTCCATTGTTTAAGTAACAGTCTAAGATTAAGCTGAGAAATTAAAGACCACTGAGACTGACATTAGTTGTGAGAAAGTTACTGGAAGGTATTCTGAGGGGCCCAATGTATAAGTATTTGGATAGATATGAACTGATTATGGATAGTCAGCATGACTTTGTGCATGGTTGGTCATGTCTAACCAATTTTATTGTTTTTTGAGGAAGTTTACCAGGAAAGTTGATGAAGATAAGGCAGTGGATGTTGTCTACATGGATTTTAGCAAGGCCTTTGGCAAGAATCCACAAGGGAGGTTGGTTTAGAAGGTTCATTCACACGGCATTCAAGATGAGGTAGTAAAATGGATTTGACATTAACTTTGTGGGAGAAGTCAGAGAGTGGTAATAGATAGTTGCCTCTGACTGGAAGCCTGTGACTAATGGTGTGCCACAGGGATCAGGATCAGTGCTCGGTCCGTTGTTCTTTGTCATCTACATCAATGATCTGCATGATAATGTAGTAAACAGGATTAGCTAATTTGCGGGTGACACCAAGATTGGGGCAGTGGTGGACAGTGAGGAAAGCTATCAAAGCTTGCAGTGGGGATCTGGACCTTCTCGAAGAATGGGCTGAAAAATGGCAGATGGAATTTAATTGCAGACGAGTGTCGGGTTTTGCACTTTGGAAGGACCCACCAGGGTAGGTCTTGCATAGTGAGCAGCAGGGCATGGAGAAGTGTGGTAGACGAGAGGGATCTGGGAACACAGATCCATAACTCCTTGAATGTGACATCACTGGTAGATAGGGTTGTAAAGAAAGCTTTTGGTACATTGGCCTTCATAAATCAAAGTACTGAGTACAGAAGTTAGGATGTTACGCTGAAGTTGTATAAGTCATTGGTGAGGCCTAATTTGGAATGTTGTGTGCAGTCTTGGTCACCTAGCTACAGGAAGGCTATCATTGGGATTGAAAGGGTGCAGGGAAGACTTACAAGAAAGTTGCAAGCACTGGAGGACCTGAGTTTTAGTCAAGTGTTGATTCGGTTAGGATTTTATTCCCTGGAGGGTTTAAGAATGTGAGGAGATTTGATAGAGCTATACAAAAGTATGAAGGGTATAGATAGGGTAAATGCAAGCAGGCTTTTTCCACTGAGGTTTGGTGAGACTAGAACTAGAGAGTCATAGGTTAGTGGTGAAATGTGAGATGTTTGTAGGGAACATGAGGGAGAGCTTCTTCACTTGAGAGTAGTGAGCGTGTGGGATGAGCTACCAGAGGAAGGAGTGGATATGTGTTTGATTTCACCATTTAAGAGAAGTTTGGATAGGTGCCTGGATGGGAGGGGTATGGTACAGGTGCAGATGGATGGGATTAGGCATATTAGATAGTTCGGCACAGACTAGATAGGCCGAAAGGCTATAGTGTTCAGTGACTCCAAGACTCTATGACGTGGTACATGGAACTTTGAAAAATAGAGAGCTGTGTGGGAGGGCAATTCAGGTAGTTTCTAGAGTAGGTCACATGGTCAGCACAACATTGTGGGCCGAAGGGCCTGTAATGTGCTGTAGATTTCTATGTTCTATGACTGTTGTAATGTAGTTATTTTGGCCTTTTCCTGCCGGAAACTATGATGTAACCTTTACTGGCCGGCAGGGATTGTTTCTAAATCAATACACATTATGAGATTCTATATTTCAATTAACATTATGCTGTTTCACCGTTTGTATTTTAAACCAAATTGCAGCGTTCTGTGAGCAAGGCCACACATCAAAGTTTGAGTGTCCAGCTAGGTTGTGATGTTCAGATGGAGAGCCTGCATATTTCCTCATCATGCCATTGGGCAGGACGTACAGGAGCCTTGGGTTGATACCACCAGGTTCAGGAACAGTTATTACCCTTAAGGCTTCTGAACCGGTGTGGATAATTGCATTCACCTCAACACTAAAATGATTCCACAACCTTCAGACTCTCTTTCAAGGACTTTGTAATTCATGTTCTCAGTATTATTTATTTCATTTGTACAATTTGTCTTTTGCACATTGGTTGTTTGTCTATCTTTGTTTACGTATAATTTTTCATAAATTATATTGTATTTCTTAGTTTTCCTGCAGGCATTTACAGGAAAATGATCTCAAGGTTGTATATGCTGACATGTACGTACTTTGACAATAAATTTACTTGATCTGAATAGATGCAAAGAAACATGCTTGTTCTAGTAATGTAGTGGTGAGTGTAGAAGCAGTGGCCTCTCCTGGGGTAACCAAAGGTGCTTTTTTATTTGTTAAATGTGGTTTTGTGATCGTAAGACTACACTGGACCCCAGTAACTTTGAGATCAGCAGGTCTACCACATTAGTGAGCTGCTTGTGGTTCGGGATGGCCAGCTGGCCAGTGGTTCAGAGAAGGGAAGGCCGGTCGTCAGCTGCAGGAGGAGGATCAGGCTACCAGGCTGCACGAGGAGCTGGATTAGGTTAGGAGGAGCTGACATGGGTGCAGGTCGTGCTGTTGCCTGCTAGTCGAAGGCACCAAAGTTGTGCAAAGATGGTGGGCAGAGAAACTGCGAGTGACTGTCTGGGGCGTTTCTTTTGCGATCCCGGGACCCTGTTGGACGTTGGTTGCCTCAGGCCTGTTTTCCCTGTTGGGTGGGAGAGACAGGTGGAAGAGAAGAGAGTTGCCTCTGTCAAAGTGAGGACTAGGCCTCAGGCCGCGGGCTTGCCTGCCGCTACAGTCCAGCTGAAGAGGAGACTCCGAAAGTGGTATAGCGTGGCGTCCGTGCTCGGTTGGGGATAGTCTGTCCTGTCAGTGCTGCCCCCCCAGTGTTGGGTCAATGGAATTGCTGCTGATCTGCCGGGAACCATCAGTTTGCAGGGCCTTTCACTCAGGTCTTGGACTAAAAATGTGTTTTCCTGACTTACTATATTCTTTTTCTTTTCTTTCTCTCTTATTTTGAATGCACGTGTATGTTTTGGCACCTTGGCTAGAGAGGAATGCTGTCTCATCCGGCTGTGTTCATGTACTGTTTGAATGATAATTAAACTTGATTTGCTATTAAACAGGAAACTGGTAATCTGAACAGGAAGTTGCTGGGAACTGTTTCCCTGCCTCGTGGGGAAATATATTAACAGAATTTGGAAAAACTTAAAAGTTTCCATGATGTTTGCTGAATAAATGATCTCTGTTGTTGTTGTCTGTGGTCTCGACTGAAACAGGCCACATTCCAATGTGAGGTTTGGGCACCAGATCCAACAGGGGCTCCTGATGGTTGTCGTTTCTGGAGTGTGGCAGACTGCAGTGTCGCTCATAGCTCTGGCATTGTTCTACTGGCGGTCCGAATTGTTTCTGTTGCTGCTGTCGATGTGCGTTCACCCTTCCTGTCCCTCCAAATGTTCATTGAAGTGTTCTTCTGCATTGATCAACCCCGGGTCCCCCCCGGTAACCTGACATCAACCTTATGCCTCTGTCGGCGTCAGTGATGGGGAATGGACCAGCAAGTGCATTTACATCAATTTATTAGAAGCCAGAAGTGACCGTGGCCTGGATGATGGGGGTTCTTGATAATGGATGTTGCTTTCTTGTGCTGTCACTCCTTGTGGGTGTGCTCGGTGGTAGGGAGGGCTTTTCCTGTGATGGACTGGGACGTGCCCACCTCTTTCTGTGGACCTTTGCATTCCTGGGCTTTGGTGTTTCCGTATCCGGCCGTGGTGTGACCAGTCAGGATACTCTTCACTGGACGGCTATAGAAGTTCGTCAGAGTTTTAGATGACGTGCCAAATCTGCACCAACTCTTCAGGAAGTAGGAGCATGCCATGCCGCTTTTGTTATGGCACTTGTGTGCTAGTCTCAGGACTGGTCTGATAGGGTAACACCAAGGAATTTAAAGCTACTGACCCTTTCCATCTGCAGTCCCCCAAATGAGAACCAGCTCCGGGACCCCAGGCATTTTCCTCCTGTAGTCGATAATCTGCTGATGTTGAGTGAGAGGTTGTTGCTGTGATGCCATTCGGTTACAGAGGAATTCTTCAGATGTTTATGTAATTGCAGCCCATGGTGGCTCTCATTTTGCAAATGTCATTCACCTACCTCTACTTTTCCATCAATAATCTGACTGTAGCAGCTTGTTTGCTGTAAAAACTTACAGCTGCCAACCTTTCACCCGCTGACCGGTGCCTGAAATTCTTATGTAATCCCTTGGACCTAAAGTGAACTTCAAACTTACCGATATATTATTGATTTTAATTGTTCCCACCTCTACCTCTTCACCATGATCCGTACATAAGTTTACCAGGGAACTGGCAATGCCTCTATTTTCTACACTGTTACCTTACATCAGTTTTCCAGTCATCCCAGAGAATCCACCTGCTTCGTGTCCTCTCGTCACCCCTTTGTTAATCCCTCTGCTTTGTTCTCCACCTTTACATTTTTGATAAAGGAGCAAAAACTGAATTAACACCTAATGATTGAAGAACAGCGTCTTCGCCTCCACCACCAAATTCCTGAATGGTCCATGAACCCATAAACATTACCTCATTATTCCTGTTCTTTGCATTGTTTATTCACTTTGTAACTGACAGTACAAAATGCTGTCAGAGTCAGATGTATTGTCACTGACATATGTCGTGAAATTTATTGTTTTGTGGCAGCGGTACAGTGCAATACCCAAAACATTACTGTACGTTACAAAAGGAAATATATTAAAAATCGTGCAAAAAGAGAGTAAAATAGTGTTGTAGAACATAGAACAGTACTGCACAGTACAGGCCCTTCGGCCCATGATATTGTGCTGACCCTTTAACCTACTCCAAGTACAAACTAATCCTTCCCTCACACGTAACCCTGACTGCAAACATACTTTGATTATACATGAACTTCGAATACTTGAATACTTTGAATTTTTCTTTCATCTGTGTGCCTCTCTAAGACAATTTTAAATGCCCTAATTTATCTGCCTCTACCACTGCCCCTGGCAGAGCACTCCACACACTCACCACTCTGTGTAAATAAGAAAAAACTTGCTTCTGATATCCCTCTATAATTTCCTCCAATTACCTTAAGAATATGCTTCCTCATTTTAGCCATTTCTGCCCTGGGAAAAAGTCTCTGGCTGAGAACTTAATCTATGCCTCTTTTTTATTACAGAGGAATAGATATCAAAACTTTTACTGATTAAAAATTTATTCTGACTTCTGCCCTCTTGCTTCCAGCCCTGATGAAGGTCCTTGGCCTGAAATGTCAACTGTTTATTCCCCTCCACAGATGCTGCCTGACCTGCTGAGTTCCTCCAGCATTTTGTGTGTTGCTCCAGATTTCCAGCATCTGCAGAATCTCTTGTCCCACTCCCTTTTAAAATACATTTGACCGAGCTTGTTTCCAGAGGTTCGACTGTGCAGAATCTCTTGTGTCGCTGATGAAAACTGGTTTGGTTTCACCTGTAGCAGGTGCTAATTTCTGGTTGCAACATTCCCAGAAAGATAGTGAAGTCTTAGCAAAGGTGCAGAAGTGATTTACCAGACTGGTTACAAGAATGAGGGACCCCCAGGTCATTTTGTGTACAGGATGATAAGAGCCGTCGATCGAGTGGACAGCCTGAAGCTTTTTCCCAGGGCAGAAATAGCTAATCTGAGGGGAGATAATTTTAAGGTGATTGGAGGAGAGAGTGCAGGAGAAATATCAGAAGAATGTTTTACACACAGAGAGTGGTGGGTGCATGAAACGTGCTGCCGGGGGGGAGGTAGAGGCAGTTGCATTAGGGACATTTTAAAGACTTAGATAGGCAGATGGCTGATAGAATTATGGAGGGCTATGTAGGAGGGGAAGGTTAGATTGATCTTAGAGTAGGTCAAAGGGTTGGCACAACATTATGGGCTGAAGAACCTGTACAGTGCTGTAATGTTCTATATTCTAGAGTCCACCGCACAGTTTTCAGAAGCTGTATTTCTTGGAACTTGCTGCCCATTATGCCACTGGTGTTTAGGGGAACAATGAAGGTCCTCTGTCTCTGGTAGTGTTCTGGGCTCTGTGTCAGTCGCTTCCTCTCGGTTTTCACTACCGTCAGTCACACAAGTCCCGAGTGAATACTCAGGAATACCACCGCGCTCGGATGTAGAGGAATTCTTCGTTGCTGTTTCCGTAACAGTTTTGTTTTATCAGTCAAGGTTGTTACCCTGAGCTGTATCTCTGAACCTGGAGGACCGGTGGACCACTCTTAGTCCAGCCTCTAACCTTTGACCTGTTTGGCATGAGTGACCCTACCAAGAGCCAAAGCATAAAGTCCCAACTGCAGCCAACATAGTTCTCCGGGTCATTGAGGCACGCAAAACTCCAAGTCATGGCAAGGTTGTGGCCCTCTTACAGGATTTACTGGAACCCGAGAATGTAATTGGGGTGAAATTGTCAAGTGGCAGCAGACTGTTAATCGTGGCCATCTTGTGCTGTGTCATTCTAAAACCTGGTAATTTTTAAAATGCAATTATATAAATGTCTCTTTACTGAAGGTTGAAATAGTTTGTCTCACCACAACATTCTATAACTTGCAGCATTTGCTGACAGCTGTATAACTTACAGTTGTCCTGTTGCAGCTTTTCAGTCAGCAGTCGCAAGGATTATGAAACTGTCAGAGCCAGGGCAACAATCTTGTTGAAACAATCTGCTTCATTGGCTCCACAACCAATAGACTCACTTTCAAGGACTCTTCATCTCATGTCTTGTTGCTTATTGTTTGTTTATTTATTCATTTATTATAATTTTTGTTCTTTTTGTATTTGCACGGTTTGTCGTCTTCACTCTCGAACACCCAAGTTTTGCAATCTTTCATTGATTCTGTTATGGTTATTATTCTATAGATTTATTGAGTATGTCCACAAGAAAATGAATCTCGGTGTTGTATATGGTGACATCTATTTACTTTGGACTTTAATCTTTGCCTGTCCTGTTTGTTTGGAGTTCTGGCAGTGGAAACTCCAAGCAGTTTCAAACTCCTGGGAGTCCACACCTCACACAACCTCGCATGGTCCCAGAACACATCCCACACAAGCAAGGAAGCTCCCCTGCTTTCTGAGGAGGCTGAAGGGAGCTGGACTTTGCACATCCATACATCATTTTATAGATGCACATCCTGACAAGCTGCATCACTGCTTGGTATGGAAACTGCACTGTGGCAGACAGGAAGGGTCGACCATGGGTAGTCAAAACTGCCCAATGCATCACTGGCACTAGCCTACCTGCCATCAAGGATGTATATACAGAAAGATGCTGGAAAAGGGCCAGTAGCATCATGTAGGATCCCACCCACCCAGCTTGTGGACTGCTTGTCCCATTCCCATCAGGGAGGGGGCTACGCAGCATCCACGCCAGGACCACCAGACTCAAAAACAGTTACTTTTCCCAGGCAGTCAGGCTGAGCAACACCTCCATCCACTAACTCCACCTCTACTTTATTTCCCGTCAGTCACCTCATCACTTTATATTACTTCATCAGCCTAGCATCACTTTATAGGCATAAAATCAACCTAGCTCTCTTCTATTTATATTTATTGTGTTTTTATTATTATCGGGTTCTTTACCTTTTTTGGATTTTTTGTGCTGCATTGTATTCAGAGTAACGATTGTTTTGTGCTCCTTACACTTGTGCACAAGAAATGACATTAAACAATCTTGAATTTTGACTGCTTTTTTTTTGCACATTGGTGGTTTGTGAGTCTTTGTGTGTAGTTTTTCCGAAATTCTACAGTATTTCTTTATTTTCCTGTAAATGCCTACAAGAAAATGAATCTCAAGTTAGTGTATGGTGAAATTTACGTACTTCGATAACAAATTTATTTTGCCTTCGATCACTATTTAGCAGCCCCAGGTCAAAGTTCAAAGTAATTTTATTACCAAAGTTCGTATACGTTGCTATATTTATATTTACCTAGAGATACAGTACAAAGTCTTGAATTATGATGTGACTTTTTTGCCTGATTATTTTAGTAGGAAACTTCTTAATATTTAAATTAAGCTTCTATGTGAAAGATTGTCTACGTGCAGATGGATTTTGAGGGATGTACCTTGGTTTTTGACTACTTCCAATGGCGTAGTGAACCATGCAGGATCCAGATTTTGTACAACATTTCTTTCTCATTCATTCTTTTTTAAGGTTAGCTCTGAAAGGAGCCATTGTGAATCTGACTTCCTTTACTAGTGACATTAATGATTACTCTAGTGACCTTGGTTCTGCTCCCTTTTATCCACAGCACAAAGGCTGTCGTCCGCTTCCATACCCCATTCATCGTGGAGAAGCACAGGCTGCTGTGCCAGCTTCGTGAGCAACTTGTCCTCGACTGCAATGCGGAGTGGCTGAAATTACTGGAGTACGTCAGCGGTATTAACTTTGCATCTGAGCTGTCTGTTAGGCTGACTGTTGAAGCTCTGAATGAAGTCGGAGAAACTAAATAGATCAAATGCAAATACAAATGTTTATGTGAAGGCTTGTGCCCCAGTTCAAGACCTTAAGTATAAAACTGATCTGCTGGGGCATTGCATTCTGTTCTCCTTCAGCAGCTTTCTATATGTATTAACCATTGAATAGACTACATATTGTTTATATTTCATATTGAGAAGTTATACTACTGACATACTGTACTATACAAACGTCTTAGGCACATATGGTATATAGACGGGGTGTCTAAGACTTTTGCACGGTACTCCAGTAATTTTAGGTATTGCACTGTACTGCTGCCACAAAAAAAATCAAACTTTATGACATGTGTAAGTGATGATAAACCTGATTCTGCTATGGGTGTCTCAGAGTGGGAAAGGGGAATTATGGTTGGGAAAAAGGGAAGGGAGAGGGGAGGGAGCTGGAAGCACCAAAGACACATTCTCTAATGATCGATAAGCCAGCTGTTTAGGAACCAAGTGACCTTGCCTGGTGCACCCTGCGCCACTCCCCCGTCCCTGGCACTCCTCCTCTGCCACCTGTCCCACACCTCAGCTGTGGTGCTCCACCCTCGCCATTCCCAAACTTTTTTGCTCCCACCAGATTTACAAGCTCCTTCTCCACTCCATGTTGACAAATGCAGTACTGTGCAGAAGGAATAGGGACCCTAGCAATATGTAGTACCCTGCATTGCTTAAGACTTTTAACACAGTACTGTAGATATAATGGCCCAATCAACAAAATTGCTTAGGTTGAAAATTGTTTGTTGGAAGTATGTAATGATGGATAATTGATGGGTATTGTTATTGATTGGTTTATAAGAAATAGGAGCAGGAGTAGGCCATCCGGCCCATCGAGCCTGCCCCGCCATTCAATAAGATCATTGCTGATCTGTCTGAAAACTCAGCTCCATCTACCTGCCTTTTCCCCATAATCCTTAATTCCCCTACAATGTAAAAACCTGTCTAACTGTTTCTTAAATATATTTAGTGAAGAAGCCTCAAACTGCTTCTCTGGGCAGAGAATTCCACAGATTCACCACTCTCTAGGAAAAACAGTTTCTCCTGCTCTCCGTTCTAAATCTTCTCCCCTGAATCTTGAGGCAATTGACAATGATTGAACACTATAGCACAGTACAGGCCATTCAGCCCAAGATATTGTGCTGTCACTTTAACCTACTCCAAGATCAATCCAGCCGTTCCTCCTACAAAGCCCTCCATTTTTCTAGCATTCCTATGCCTGGCTATGAGTCTCTTAAATGCTCCTAATTAATCTGTGTTTACCACCACCATGGCAGGGTGCTCCACGTACCCACCACTCTCTGTGTAAAAAAAAAAAACCTACCTCTGATATCCCCCCCTATACTTACCTCCAGTCACTGTAAAATTACACCCCCTCATATTAGCCATTTCTGCCGGGGGGGGGGGGAGTCTGGTTATCCACTCTACCTTCTTGTCACCTTGTACACCTGGAATCAGTTCCCCAAGAGGGAGTAAGAAGACAGAAAGCCTCCATGTGCTAAAAGTATATTGGAGAGGGCATAACATGATGTAACTTGCAAAGCTTTTCCCAGTGCCATCAACACTGATGGCTCCTTCAGAGCTGAACAACCTTCACATTTGCCTGATGCCCTGGTTGGGATTTCTTCAACTCTGTTCATCTCCACGCACAATGGGCATGTTGTGATCACGGTTTAATTATCCACTTAAGCACCATGTCTAGTTCTTTCACAGAGAGTGATTAACATCCCAGTCCGTAAGTATCAACAATGCTTTAAATAGTTATTGAAAAGGCACAATAAAAGTCATGCAGATGTATACATCTGATTATGCTCTGTCAGAAGAGGACATTTTTCCTTTAACGCAATAATCAAAGAGCTACATTTATCTCTGCCAGTTTAAAGATAATTCAATAGCCAATTAGCTGAATTTGAAGTGCTGTCACTGTTTGCTTGGTGGAATTTGATTAGGATGCCAGATTCCGCCAAGAGCTAAGATAGTGCCTTTGACTTGTTGTCGTTCCCATGGAAAAAGAGCACCTGATACCAGTTCATCTCTGAGCATCATTGAAATTAAAGGATGCTGAATATTGTGTGAAGTGAACCAGTTTGAAGTAGGGAAAGGAAACTCCTTCGGTAATCTGTTATTTCAGGAAAATTATTCAGTTGACTTCTTTAACTACCTTCCAAATCTGGTGCACGTTTGAGTATAATGATTAAATATTTTACCAGGATTCATAAACAAGAATGTACACTCAGTGGCCTCTTTATTAGATAGCTCCTGTACTTAATAAAATGGCCACTGAGCGTATGCTCATGGTCTTCTGCTGCTGTAGCTGATCCCCTTCAAAATTCAACATGTTGTGCATTCAAAGATGCTTTTTTGGCACATCATCATTATGAGGTGTGTTTACTTGAGTTACTGTTGCCTTCCTGTCCATTTGAACCAGTCTGGCCATTCTCCTCCGACCTCCCTCATTCACAAGGAACTTTTGCCCACAAAACTGCCACTCATTGGATTTTTTTTTTGTTTCTTGCGCCAGACTTTGTAAACTCTAGAGACTGTTGTGTGTGAAAATCCCAGGAGATCAGCAGTTTCTGAGATATGCAAACCACCCTGTCTGGCACCAATATTTATTCCACTATCAAAGCCACTTGGATCATATTTCTTCCCCATTCTGATGTTCAGTCTGAACCTCTTGACCATTTCTGCTTGCTTGTGTGCATAGAGTTGCTGCCACGTGATTGGCTGATTAAATAGATGCATTAATGAGCAGCTGTACATAATGAATTGGCTACTGAGTGTATATTAAGTTGTTTAGGGATATTTACGTTGTAATTGATTTTCTCAAAGTAATTCTCATTCTGTTCATGCACAGTCAGTTTGGTGAGCACTACCACGGAATAAGAAAGGCAATTGGTCACCTGGCAACCATTGACTGCATCTTCTCATTGGCCGCAGTTGCTAAGCAGGAAGGATATACCAGGTAATGAAGTATAATCTTGACCTTGCCTTTTTCCTGTATTCATCTTAAGGATTTCTCAAGATCTTGCTTTAATTCTTCTATTCACATCTAGTTTTGTTTGGATTTTACTCATGCCAACTTTGCTAGTGTCATAGAGCACCAGAGCACAGAAAATGGCCCTTTGGCCCATCTAGTCTGTGCTGAATTGTTATTCTGCCTAGTACCATTGATCTGCACCTGGGCCATAGCCCTCAATGCCCCTCTCATCCATGTACTTATCCAAATTTCCTTTAAATGTTGAAATCGAACCCGCATCCATCACTTCATCTGTCAGCTACCACTGGCACTTTACTGTGTAGATTTTGCTTTAGAAAGAAGGACCTTATTATGTTATCAGTATCTTTCCCAGCTTTAAGGTGAATAAAGGACAGATGAAAATACTTTATTGATTGTACAAATGTTGTCATCTTGAACTATACAACAACCAATGTAATGCAGACTGCATCCCACAAATCGAAACTGAAATGACTAACCAGATACTCTGTTCAATTAAATTGGAAATGAAGACAAATTTTGGCCTGGGCCTCAGGAAAACTCCTTTAAATTGAGCCGTAGCATCTGTTTCAATCTTTTCCAAAGGACAGATAGGATCTTTGTTTATTTCTACATCTGGCAGAACACTGTTCCATAAGAGAAACTTTTATTTGGCAAAGCTCTGACTGGTCAGTTTGCAGGCTGTGCGTTGAACTTAAGCCTCTTTCTTATCCTTGAACCAACATGTCATTTATATGAATACTCTGATAGCATAAACATTGACTTCTCCTACCTCTAGTATTTTTTCTTCTGCCTTCTCTCTCCTTTTCCATTCCTCATTAAAGTTCCCCTCTTACAACTTTGCTTCGCTTCACCTCACCTGCCCATCACTTCCCTCTGGTTCCTCTCCTCTTTCCCTTTCTCCCATGGTCCACTCTCCTGTCCTATTAGATTCTTTCTTCTTCAGTCCTTTACCTTATCCACCTATTACCTCCCAGCTTCTTATGGCACCCCTTCCCCCACCCACATATCTTCACCTTCACTTGGTTTCATCTTTCACCTCTGGCTTGTACTCCTTCCCCTCCCCCACCTTCTTATTCTGGCCTCTTCCCCCTCCCTCCTGAAGCCTCGATTCCTTGTTGCTCTCTATAGATGTAGCTTGACCTGCTGAATTCCTCCAGCATTTTGTGTGTGTTGCTGTGGATTTCCAGCACCTGCAGAATCTCGTGTGTTAATTAATATTAAGTGCAGTTTATTCTGAAAGACTAAACCCCCGTTCCAACCCTTGGCTCCCTGATTTCACGTAAGGTAGCTCCGGAACACTTGGCTATAACTTTTAACCAAGCGGATGAGTTGGTCCGAAGGGCCTGCCTACATCCTGTGTTACTCTGTGATTCCATGACTCTAAGTTGTGGATCGAGTAACAGCAAGGTGATGTGATGCACTTGGTGTATCGAGACGGCAATTGCTTATATTTAAAATACAGTAGATTCTGGTTAATTGGGACACATCGGGTCTAGTACATATTGGCCCCAATAAAGTGGTTGCCCCAGTTAGCTGAAGTTTCATGGAAATAGTTAAAAAGGTAGAAAAAAAGACAGACTAATTATGTATTCAAATAAAATACAGAAAAAATTACAACACTACCAATAGTACTACAGTACTATAAAACTGTGTACTAGTTTGTAATAGTTATCGACAAAGAAATTCATTCAGTGCTCGCTGACATACTTTATTGATTGACTGTAAATGAACAAAATCGGTACAGGTAATGGACTGCCTTCATACTATGTTTTTGATGATTGCCTCCTCCAAATCTTCATTTTCATTGCAGCATTCAAGATGATCGTCAATAGCTTTAAAGTTCTCTGTAGTTCCTAACTTGCTGAAGTAGTGAAATCGTTTCATTTTCACTCCTGGTTGTTTCTGGCATCTCCAAGCCTGAATGCTTGAAACCATAGTGAGCAAAACAGTTCAAATTACCTTGCTGCTTACTTCTCGGCTGTATCAGTATCAAAATTCACTGTTTTTTGTTAACACAAACACATGCAACAGATGCTATTTTAAAAACTGTTTGCTCTAAGCACTGTGTGACGTCCAATGGCCATGCAAGTGCATGTGACTGACACTAGTTAGAAACAGTTCAGCAACCAATTAAATGACTTTGTGCCCAAAATAAAGGGAATCCTGGCAATTTTCCTGATTAGATGTTATTCTTTAAGAGTTGTCCCTAATCAGAGGCTGCCCCGATTAACTGTCAGCCCAATTAACCGGAATCCACGGTACTTTAAAAGGACATTGAGTTGTTTAATGATTTGATTACATGGTAAAAGAAAAATGGAAACACAATAGCTTCTCTAAGTAAAAGTAATGTATCCTATCTTAAATTATATTGACATTGGTAATGGCGTAAAAACCTTATGGAGTTTAATTTTATTTATCTTAAAAGTTCTTCAGCAAACGTTAAAATTGAGATTGTGTCGGAGGATGTCAGATTGTAGCTAAGCTTTTATATTTGTTTAGTGATACAGCACGGAACAGGCCCTTGTAGTCCAACAAGCCACACCTCTCAGCAACGCACATATTTAACCCTAGTGGAATCACAGGACAATTTACAGTGACTTATTAACTCACTAACTCGAATGTCTTTGGACTGTGGGAGGAAACTGGAACACCCGGAGGAAACCCACGTGTGACCTATTGGGGGGAGGGGCAAGTGTTATTCTGATTGTCGAAAGTCACTTGATTGGTTAGTTTAGAAACTGCAGCTGCTTTTCCCATTGGATAGCTGCTTGGCATTCTGTTGCAAATATCCTGGATATATATTGAGCACGTGTGGGAGGTGCAAGTTCTCTTCCTTTGTCTTCAGGCAAGTGGTGAACGTGACCATTGGGAAGGTATGCTCTACATGTGCTTTCAGCTAAGTACGTTGGTTGTATGGACATATGTTTGTTGAATATTAAGCTTTGTAGTGTCTGTAACTTGTGAAGCAAGAATGTTTGGTGAAATTTTTACTGTTTGTAAATAAGTGATAAATTCACCTTTTCAGAGAACGTGCTTTCTGTCTCGCTTGATCTGCATAAACCTGGTTCAACATTACAACGTACAAACTCCTCACAGATGACATCAAAATTGAATTGCAGACTCCGACGGCCCAAGCTGTAATAATGTTGTGCTAACCAATACAATACCGTGGTGCTCTATGTTGTTCAGTAACCAATTGGTACCTGAGTATATCAGCTTTTAGACCATAAGACATAGAATCAGAATGAGGACGTTCAGCCCATTGAGTCTGCTCCGTCATTCTATCATGGCTGATTTATTCTCCCTCTCTATCCCATTCTCCTGCCTTCTCCCCATAACCTTTGACATCCTTACTAATCAAGAGCCTATCAACCTCCACTTTAAATATACCCAGCGACATGGCTCCACAGCTGACTGTGGCAGTGAATTCCACAGGTCCACCAGCTTCTGGCTGATGAAGTTTCTCCTCATCTCTGTTCTAAAGGGACATCCTTCTTTTCTGAGTTTGTGCCCCCTCGTCCTGGACTTCCCACTTTTGGAAACATTTTTTCCATGTCCGCTCTGTCTAGGCCTTTCAGTATTGGAGAGCTTTCAATCAGATCCCTCCTCATTCTTGTAAACTCCAGCCTGTACAGGCCCAGAGCCATCAAACACCACTGACATGTTAACCCTTTCATTCCCAGGACCATTTTCTAAACCTCCACTGAACAATGTCAGCACAGCCTTTCTTGGAGAAGGAGCTCCTTTAATGACTAGCTGATTGTTAACATTATTGGTTCATGCTGTGGCAGGGATTTTAATAAGTTACCTGGTGAAATGCCATTGGATGCTGTGTATGTGTGGAGAAGGAGGGCAATTAGAGAGCAAGCTCTTCTTCTCCCCTTATAACTGAGCTCGTTTGCTCATCCATTTTAGCGACTTATTCAGTGCATAATGCAAATACCCCAAAGTTTGATAGTTCAGAGAATAAGTTATGATGGAGTGAATAGTTGCCTGTCCTATATTATTTTATGCTGTATAACTTCTTGAAATACATTCAGTACTGTTACTGCTGTGACACATGGATAGATAAAGCCTGTGAATTTCCTTCCTTGGTTTTTAATGAAAATACTGTGTTTTTATTGTAACTTTTTTTTTGACAATGGCTTCGTGAGAGAACCCAGAGAGTGGTAGTAGATGGTTGCCTCTGACTGGAGGCCTGTGACAAGTGGCGTGCTGCAGGGACTGGTGCTGGGTCCTTTGGGGTCCCTTGTTTGTCATCTGTGTCAATGATCTGGATAAGAATGCTTTAAACTGGATCAGGAAATTCGCGGATGACACCAAGCTAGGGGGTGTAGCGGAGAGCGAGGGAGACTGTCACGGCTTGCAGCGTGTGGAATGAGCGTGCCGGCAAAAGTGGTGCATGTAAGTTAAATTTGGATAGGTACAGTACATGGGTGGGTGGGGCATAGAGAACTGTGGTCCCGCTGCAGGTCAATGGGACTAGGCAAAATAATAGTTTGGCACAGATAAGACAAGCTGAAGGGCCTATTTCAATGCTGTAGTGTTTTACAACTCTACTGAGTCCAATTTGTATACACTAGAGGGAATGATAGTCTCTGCATTCAGTGTCTTTTCCCAGTAGTTTTTCAGGTGGACGTTTTAGCTAAAATTTTCCTTCTCTGTCTTTTAATTAGAAAGTCATAAGACTTGTATTTCTTTTCTGTGGGTTGGTTAGAAGGGGTGGGGTAGTTGAACATGCTAATAACAGGTTGTGTTGCACAGATGATTGCAGCTGTCTTCAAGTGTCTAAATTCCGTGGATTTAGGAATTGCAATGGAAAACCCACCAGGTCCTTCACAGTGGGGTGTCAATAATGTTTACAATTTACCTCCCTCGGAGGAGAGGTTGCGTGACCTCGAGCGCTCCTCACTGGAGAGGAGGAGGATGAGAGGAGACTTGGTAGAGGTGTACATGGTAATAAGAGACATCAACAGAGTGAAGAGCTGGAGAATTCTTTCCCCCATAATGGAAGTGGCTAACACAAGACGGCATAATTTTAAGGTGATTGGAGGAAAGTATAGGGGGATGTCAGAGTTAGGATTTTTTTGCTGGATGCATGGAATGTGCTACCAGGAGTGGTGAGAGGTTGATATATCAGGGACATTTAAGAAACTCTTAGATAGGCACATGGGTGAAAGAAAAATGGAAAGCTTTGTGTGAGGGAAGGGTTAGGTTGATCTTTGAGTAGGTTAAAAGTTCGCCACAACATTGTGAGTCAAAGGCTCTGTACTGTTCTACATTCTATGAGGTCTTCTGCCTCGTTTGGCACTGGGGTGTAAATATTTAGAGGCACAGAACACTACAGCTCAGAAACAGGCCCTTTGGCCCATCTAGTCCATACTGAGTTATTAATCTGCCTAGTCCGATCGACCTGAATCTGAACCATAGACGTCCACACACTTGCATCCATGTACCTATCCAAATCTCTCTTCAATGTGGAAATCATGCTTGTATCCATCACTTGTGCTGGCAGCTTGTTCCACGCTCTCACGACCTCCTGAGTGAAGAAGTTCCACTTCATGTTCCCCTTAAACATTTCACCTTAACCCATGACCTCCAGTTCTCATCTCAACCAACCTGAGTGAAAAAAAGCTTGCTTGTAATTACCCTGTCTATTTCCTTCAATTTTACATATCTCTATCAAATCTCCGCTCATTCTTCTATGCTCTCTAGGGAATAAAATCCTGATCTATTCAACCTTTCCCTATAACTCGGGTCCTCAAGTCCTGGCAACATCCTTGTAAATTTTCTCTGCACTCTTTCAAACTTATTGATATCTTTCTTGTAGGTACAGTAGGTGACCAGAATACTCCAAATTAGGCCTCACCTATGTCTTATACAACATAAACATAACATCCCATCTCTTGAACTCAGTACTTTGATTTATGAAGGACAACGTGCCAAAAGCTTTCTTGATGACCCCTAACTACCTGTGATGCCATTTTCAATGAATTATGGATCTGTATTCCCAGAGATCTTTCGTACTCGAAATCCTTTCTGTAAAATTTTGGATTGCATCTAATTATTGAGCTCTTTATATCCACTTCTACATTCAGTTTTGTGAAACCCCGTGACCTGCTGAGTTCCCCCTGCGTTTTGTGTGCATTACAAACCAAACATCTAATTCAGTGAAGATAGGACTAGGTAAAGTTATTGGCTTCTCCTTGGAACTGTTATTTCCTAAGGAAGCAAAATTCTGTTTTCCTTAATAACTGGATTTGCATTTAAACTGACGTGGCATTAAACACAATTGTGGCTGTGTCCCAATTTAGAAGTAAAATTCAATGAGTTAATTTTCAATCACGAACAAAAGAAACTCTGCAGATGTTGGAAATCTGACACACACACACACACTCTCTCTCTCTCTCTCTCTCTCTCTCTCTCTCTCTCTCTCTCTCTCCCCCTCTCCCTCTCACTCTCACTCCCCCTCCCCCTCCCCCTCTCTCTCTCCCTCTCCCTCTCCCTCCCTCCCTCCCCAGGAGGAATTCAGCAGGCCAGGCAGCATCTATGCAAAAGAGTATGGTTGACATTTTGGGCCAAGACCAGTCCTGCTGAAGAGTCTCTACTCGAAATGTCGACTGCACCCTTTTACTAAGATGCTGCCTGGCCTGCTGAGTTCCTCCAGCATTTTGTGTGTGTTGCTTGAGTTCATTTTCAATAGGACCAAGTTGTGAATTTAAATTAAGGAAAACTGTTTTCTTTGCAAAATAAAACATGTGTCACTAATGTCACACATGCAAGGGAAACTAGTAATCCCTCTTTGGTGTGGTCTTTATAGGCATCAGTCATGTGGTTAGCTATTAATCCCATATTAACTAAACATTGCAAATCCTCTCCCCAAGGTTAAACAAAGTTGAACACAAGGCAGAGGGTTGCTTGCTTCTGTTGAGAAGCACAAAAAAGTTAGGTTTGTTTTAGATTTTGTGGTTTTTTTCTAATCATTGGAGGGAAGATTGAACTCCCACCAATAACCTTGTGGTGTGGTCTTACTGACCTAAGACTTCCAAGATAACTCACAGCTCCACTCATTATTTTGGTGATTTTCTGCCTTTGCCTTATTTAGGTTAATTTAACTGGTCTGATATCATTCATTTATTTGGATTTGCTACTAACAT
Organism: Hemitrygon akajei; assembly: GCF_048418815.1. Classification (NCBI taxonomy): domain Eukaryota; kingdom Metazoa; phylum Chordata; class Chondrichthyes; order Myliobatiformes; family Dasyatidae; genus Hemitrygon; species Hemitrygon akajei. Next base: position 13,917,020 of record NC_133125.1, on the reverse strand, counting down.
ACAAGGCGATTTCTTAGACTCCGAGTCATCGAGTGGTCTAATACAGAAACAGGTCCTTCAAGCCATCTAGTCTGCACCAAACTATTATTTTGCCTAGTCCCATCAACCTGCACTTACACCATAGCCCTGTGTACCCTACTCATCCATATACCTATGCAAACTTCTGTTAAATATTCAGATTTAACCACCTCCACTGGCTGCTCGTTCCACACTCTCACCACGCTCTGAGTGAAGAAGTTCCCCCTCAGGCTCCCTTTAGACATTCTACCTTATACCCTTCACCAGCCATCTCCTTGTGTGCATTCAGGTATCTCTTTAAAAAGACTACTCTTTGACAGTCTCCAAACTGATGGCGTCAATTTAAATTTCTCTAATTTTTGGTAATCACTCCCCTCCGCTTTCCCGGACTTCAATTCCCACCACTGCCTGTAAGGAGTTTGTACGTTCTCCCCGTGACCGTGTAGGTTTCTTCCCACAATCCAAAGAGGTACCGGTTAGTAGGTTAATTCGTTGTGGTAAATTGTCCCATGATTAGGCCAGGGTTAAATCAGAAGATTGCTGGGCAGCGTAGCTCAGAGGGCTGGAAGGGCCTGTTTACACATCTCAATAACTTGAAAAATTAACCATGTTTCCCTTTCTCTAACTCCTTCCCTGCTGTTATTACCTGCCCATCACCTTTAGCTCTTCCCCCTGGGTTCCCACCTCTTTCTCTTTATTTCTCTTTTATCAAATGGCTTTACCTCTACCACTCACCCTCTCCTAGCTTGTCACATCATTCCTTTCTTCCCCTCCCTCCCCTTCCTACCCTTCCACTCCCTGGATCCACCTATCACCTGCCAGGCTTATCTTCTTCTGCCCTACCCACACCGTCTTAGTCTGGTTTTCCTCTCTTCCTTTCCAATCTTGATGCAGGGCCTCGGCCTAAAAGGCCAACTGCCCATTCCCCTCCATAGAAACACGCACAAAATGCTGGAGGAACTTGGCAGGCCAGGCAGCATCTATGGAAAAGAGTAAACAGTTGATGTACTGGGAGTACAGTTAGACGAGAAGCTAGACTGGACTGCCAACAAAGATGCCTTGTGCAGGAAGGCACAGAGTCGACTGTACTTCCTTAGAAGGTTGGCGTCATTCAATGTCTGTAGTGAGATGCTGAAGATGTTCCATAGGTCAGTTGTGGAGAGCGCCCTCTTCTTTGTGGTGGCGTGTTGGGGAGGCAGCATTAAGAAGAGGGACGCCTCACGTCTTAATAAGCTGGTAAGGAAGGCGGGCTCTGTCGTGGGCAAAGTACTGGAGAGTTTAACATCGGTAGCTGAGCGAAGGGCGCTGAGTAGGCTACGGTCAATTATGGAAAACCCTGAACATCCTCTACATAGCACCATCCAGAGACAGAGAAGCAGTTTCAGCGACAGGTTGCTATCGATGCAATGCTCCTCAGACAGGATGAAGAGGTCAATACTCCCCAATGCCATTAGGCTTTACAATTCAACCGCCAGGACTTAAGAACTTTTTAAAAGCTATTATTAATGCTTTTTGAGATAGTGATTTAGATGCATATCATATTTTTTACTGAGTTAAGTATTGTATGTAATTAGTTTTGCTACAACAAGTGTATGGGACATTGGAAAAAAAGTTGAATTTCCCCATGGGGATGAATAAAGTATCTATCTATCTATCTATCTATTGAACTCTAAAGAAAGAAGAGAAGGCAGAGTAAGATGCAGAGGGGGAGGAAGAGCTACATGGTGGTAGATGATAGGTGAAACCAGGAGAGGAGATGGGGTGAAGAGCTGGGAAGTTGATTGGTGAAAGTACTCCATAGATGCTGCCCGGCCTGTTGAGTTCCTCCAGCATTTTGTCTTGTGTTGCTCCAGATTTCCAGCATCTGCAGAATCTCTTGTCTCTATCTCTCTTTTAAAATACATTTGACCGAGCTTGTTTCCAGAGGAACTGTTCAGATTTCCTTTATTAAGTATTCCTTCTGGGCTGCCCTCAGTACATCCTTAGGTTCTGTTAGTTGTTAACACAGAAGACGCATTCCACCGTGGGATAAGTAAATGAATCGGAATCTCTGCTTGTTACCAATGTTTGTCACTGTCCAGATTCCAGTACTGTGCAAAAGTTGTAGGCACATAATGTACTTGTAGCTACAGTACTGTGGTGATTTTATCTATTGCACTCTACTGCTGCTACAAAAATAAACAAATTGTGGACTGAGAGATATAGATAGTTGCCTCTCTGCCTGGAGGCCTGTGACCTGTGGTGTGCTGCAGGAATCAGCTGGGTCCATTGCTGTTTGTCATCCATATCAATGATCTGGACGATGATGTGGTTGAGTAGATCAGCAAATTTGTGGATGACACCAGGATTGGGGGGGGTGTAGTGGGCAGGAGGAAGGCTGTCATGGCTTGCAGAAGGATCTGCATCAGCTGGAAATATGGCAGATGGAATTTAATGTAGACAAGTGTGAGGTCTTGCACTTTGGGAGGACAGACCATGGTGTAGGACATAACACAGTGAACGGTAGGGTACTGAAGAGTGCAGTAGAACAGAGGAATCTGGGAATATAGATCCATAATTTCTTAAAAGCGGTGTCATAGGTAGATAGGGTCGTTAAGAAAGCTTTTAGCACCTTGTCCTTCATAAGTCAAAGTATTGAGATGGGATGTTATGTTGGAAGTTATATAAAGTGTTGGTAAGTATTGTGTGCAGTTTTGGTCACCTACCTACAGGAAGTCTGTTAATAAGATTGAAAGAGTGCAGAGAAAATTTACAAGAGTGTTGCGGGAACTGGAGAACCTGAATAAAGGGAAAAGCTCGATAGACGAGGACTTTATTCCTTAGAGAATAGAAAAATGAAAAAAGATTTGATAGAGGTATACAAGTTTATGAAGGTAGGGGATAAATGCAAACAGGCTTTTTCCACTGAGGCTGGGTGGGACTACAACTGGAGGTCATGGGTTCAGGGTGAAAGGTGAAAAGTTAAAGTGGAATATGAGGGGAAACTTCTTCACTCTGAGGGTTGTGAGAGTATGGAATGAGCTGCCAGTGGTGCATGTGAGCTCAATTTCAACATTTAAGAGAAGCTTGGATGGGTACATGGATAATAGGGGAATGGAAGGCTATAGTCCTGGTGCAGGTCAATGGGAGTAGGCAGGTTAAATGGTTCAGCAAGGACTGGATAGGCCAAAAGGCCTGTTTCTATGCTGTACTTTTCTGTGACTCTGAGAGTTGGAAGGGGGCAGGGAAAAGGGAATCATTGGTGGGAGGGAGTGGGAAGCAACAAAGAGACATTCTGTAATGATCAATAAACCAATTGTTTGGAATCAAATGACCTTGCCTGGTGTCTCAGGGCTGGGTGTGTCTGCACCCACTCCACCCCCCACCCCAGGAACTCTTTCTTTTACCTCCCACGTTGCTTCACCCTCGCCATTCCCGACATCCTTTGCTCCTGCCAGATTTATAAACTTGATCTCCACACCACATTGACAAATACAGCACTGTGCAAAAGTGGTAGACAACCTAGCAATATATATGCGCCTAATGCTTTTGCACAGTACTGTCTTTCTCATTCTTTTTATGTAAACTGAGTTATTTAAAAACACATAGAACTGGCGTAAGATTGTCATTGAATGTGGTTTATGCCTCATTGATGAAGTCTTTTAAGAGAGTATCTGAAACTACAAGATTCTTTTCCACCTCTGATCTCGAGTTAATGGCTTTCAGCAGAAATGTACGCTTCTGATGCTTCAGACCTCAATATCCAGCGTTCCGTTCAATAAAATGCCTGGCTCATTTGGTACAACTAATCCTTGGGTGGCACACGCAAAACCCTGGAATGGCTCAGCAGGTCAGGCAGCGTCAATGAAGGGGAATAAACAGTCGATGTTTCAGGCAGAGAGCCTTCGTCAGGACTGGAAAGGAAATGGGAAGGAGCTGGAATAGGAAGGCAGGGGGTGGGGAAGTAGCGCACACTGACAGGTGATAGATGAAGCCAGGTGAGGGGGAAGCAAATAAACAGTTGGTATTTTGGGCTGAGGCCCTTCATCAAGACTGAAACGTTGACTGTTTATTCCCCTCCATAGATGCTGCCTGACCTGCTGAGTTCCTCCAGCATTTGATATGTATTGATCTGAATTTTCAACATCTGCAGAACCTTGTGTTGAACTCTTGGGTTTCATCGTTTTGTGATGTTTTCACTTGTAGGATGGTTAAAGTTGTCGAGCGGGCATGGCATTTTTGCTGCTATTTCGATGTATAGTTTAATCTTGCAGTGTTTGTGTTTTTGGACTGTATGTTTCCTTCATCATGGAACTAAAAGAAATTGGCACTCAGTTAGTTTGGATGGATCCCATATTTATTCAAAAGCTCCAGTCAACCAATGCACTGGCTTCATTATCAGTGATTCATAGATTCTTGTTTCTTTCCCAGTCCTGTACCAGGTGTCAAAATAAGTGTTTCTGTTATTTTAATCAGCAAAGAATTCACAGTTGGTAGGAGTCCTAGAACAACAGCATGGCTGCTCTGCTGCTTGCTGGAGCTTCTGAACATCCAGTCATACACTTTGTTCTAGTTGTGACTCTCAGTTCTGCAGTAGCTCTCCGCACTTGGTAGCACCTTTGTTGAGAAATTTGATTGGATGGAGGTTTGAATCTGAATCTGAGTTGAAATCTAATGTGCACAAGAGATCCTGCAGATACTCGTGGAATATTGTGAGCAGTTTTAGGCCCTTTATTTAAGAAACTATGTGCTGGCATTGGAAAGGGCCTAGAGGAGGTTCACAAGATGATTTTGGGCATGAAGCAGTTAGCCTGTGAAGAACCTTTGACATCTCTGGGCCTGTACCTGTCAAAGTTTAGAAGAATAATGGGGCTATCTCACTGAAACCTATCTAGTATTGAAAGGCCTAAACAGAGTGGATGAGGAGAGGATGTTTCCTGTAGTCGGAGAGTCTAGGACCAAAGGACACACCCTCAGAATTCAAGAATGACTCTTCAGGACAGAGATGAGGAAGTTTTGTTTTGTTTAGCCAAAGGGTAGTGAATCTGAGGAATTCATAGCCACAGTCTGCTGTGGAGGATGAGTCATTGGGTTTATCTAAAGTGGAGGTTGATGTCTTGATTAGTAAGGGCATCTAAGTTTTCAGGGAGAAGGCAGGGGAGTGGAATTGAGAAGGATAATAAATCAGCCATGATGGAATGGCGGAGCAGACTCGATGGACAGAATGGCCGTATTCTGTTCCTATGTCTTATGAATGTAGAGATAATACCCTTTCATTCTTAAATAATAGAGGAACATTTTATGTTGATCACACAGACCGACGGTGCTTGAAGAAATGAGGCAGATAGTGATCAAGAAAGGAAGGCACCCTGTGATTGACGTTCTGATGGGTGAACAGGAACAGTATGTTCCCAATAGCACTGGACTGCATGTGAGTATTCAGTCAACATTTCCTCTGAATGGTTTGCAATGAAGCTGCAGTTGGCACCTTGACTGAATGTCTTCTAATAGAATCAGAATCAGAATCAGAATCAGACTTTAATCGCCAAGTACCTATGCACATACAAGGAATTTACTTCCGGCAGATGTTGTCTCTCTGCTCATAACAATAATAATGATAAATATAAATGAAAATATAGATTATACATACAGGTAGTGCAATCCAAGTAATAGTTAGCCGACAGTTAACCGGCAGTTAACTGTTCCGCAAAGTGCTCTTTGACCAGAGGTAATGGTATAATGACAGTACATTGGAATACATAATAAAAACTATAGATTACAACGATATATACATTCCAGTCCAGGTGTCACTGCTCTACGTTTTATATATTATAAAATTAAATAAGTAGTGCAGAATGAGAAACAGAAGTAGTAGTGTTTATGAGTTCATGGTCCATTCAGAAATCTGATGGAAGGGGGGTCATGCAGTGTGTGAAGTTACCATTACTAGGGAAAAGGTTCAAGGGAAACTGAAAGGTCTGAAGGAAGAGTCAGCTGGACTAGATTGTGTACACCCCAGGATTCTGAAGGAGGTGGTTGAAGAGATTGTGGAGGCCATGGTTAAGATTTTTACTGCTATGTTGTAAGTATTTCATTTCAGCAGTTCTGTAGGAGTAGTCTGTTTTGCTTTCAGCCTGTTTGGGTCTGAACTGGGATAAGAGGCTTTTGTTGTTTAACTTAGGAATGTGGTGTCAGCCAATCAGGACGGTGGAATTGGGAGAAGATTTGGCGAGGGACGCTGGTGTGGGTGGGGGTCTTTTTTTGGCAGGAGCTAACAGAAGACAAGGGGGAAGCTGGCTGAGGATGCCATCCCTGTTACACAGATGTTTTGTGCAGATGAATGGCTTCAAAGAGGAAGGACCAATACTCCCGTGGAAAACTCCCATTTGTTCAAGATGGATTTCGAGCAACACTTGGAGGGTGGTGTGTGCTTTCACTTGGACCGAGGGTCCAGCGCGTGAGTTACAGACAAAGCTCAGGATGAGTTCCAACTTCCGTGCACACTTGACTGTTTAAGAGTAATGGGTCCCTTTTTGGTTTTTCTTTTTTTCATTTAATAGCTGTTTGCTTAAACTAACTTTCTTAAATATACTTCAGGTTCATTGTATGTGGTGTATGATCTGTTATTTCTTGCCGGGGGCAGTAAATTACACAGCATTCACAAAAAACAGGGTTTGGGTGGGTGAGGCATTCCAACCTCATGGGTTTGATGGGTCCAAAGTCATACACATCCTAGGCGTACGCAGCCTACGAAAGGTGGGTTTCTCACCGCGGAGCCCAGTGGCCGTCCAGTGTTCAGAGGGTTGCTGAGCCGCATTTCCAGAGATTCCCCAATAAAAAGGGGTTTCATTAGTAATGATCTTTCAAGAATCACTAGAATCTGGAATGGTTCCGGAAGACTAAAAGATTGCAAATGTCGCTCTACTTTTCAAGAAGGCAGAGATGCAGAAGGAAGTAAACTATATGCTAGTTAATCTGATGTTAGTGGTGGGGAAGATGTTGGAGTCCATTATTAAGGATGAGGTCTCAGGTGATGGAGCCACAAGATAAAATAGGCCATAGTCAGCATGGTTTCTTCAAAGGAAAATCTTGCCTGTTGGAATTCTTTGAAGGATAGTTAAAGGAGAACTGGTTGATATTGTGTACTTGGATTTTCAGAAGGCCTTTGACAAGGTACCACACAAAAGGCTACTTAACAAGTTACGAACCCATGTTTTGACAGGAAAAGTTCTAGCATGGATAAAGTAGTGGCTGATTGGCAGGAGACAAAGAGTGGGAATAAAAGGAGCCTTTTCTGGTTGGCTGCCGGTGAATAGTGATGTTCTGCAGGGGTCTGTGTTTTGAACTGATTCATTTTACGTTATGTGTCAGTGATTTGGATGATGGAATTAATGGCTTTTTGCAAAGTTTGCAAATGATTTGAAGATAGGTGGACGGGTGGGCAGTTAGTTTTGAGGAAGTAGAGAGGCTACAGAACTTAGATTAGGAGAATGGGCAAAGAAACTGCAAATGGAATACAGTGTTGGGAAGTATATGGTTATGCACTTTGGTGGAAGAAATGAAACGGTTGACTAGTTTATAAGGTGAGAGAAAATACAAAAAACTGAGGTGCTACGTCCTTGTGCAGGATTCCCTAAAGGTTAATTTGCGGGTTGAGTCTGTGATGATGAAGGCAAATGTAATGTTAGCATTCATTTCAAGTGGACTAGAATATTAAAGCAAAGATGTAATGTTGAGACTTTATAAAGCATTGGTGAGGCCTCACTTGGAGTATCGTGAGCAGTTTTGGACCACTTTGCTGTGAAAAGGATGTGCTGACACTGGAGAGGGTACAAAGGAGGCTCATGGAAATGATTCCCGGATTGAATGGCTTGTCATATGAAGAGTGTTGATGCTGTGGGCCTGTATTTGCTAGAATTCAGAAGATTGAGTGGTGACCTCATTGAAACCTATCACATGGTGAAAGGCCTTGATAGAGTGGATGTGAAGAGAATACTTCTTATGTTGGGAGAGTCTATGACCAGAGGGCACAGCCTCAGAATAGAGGGATCTCCTTTTAGAATGGAGATAAGGAGGAATTTCTTTAGTTATAGAGTGGTGAATCTGTGGAATTCTTTGCCATGGGCAGCTGTGGAGGCCAAGTCTTTAAGTATATTTAAGGCAGAATTTGATTGATCCTTGATTGGTCAGGGTGTGAAGGGATATGGGCGAAGACAGGATATTAGGGCTGAGAGGAAAATTGGATCAGCCATGATGAAATGGCGCAGCAGACTTGATGGGCCATATGGCCTAATTCTGCTCCTATATCTTATGGTCTTATGATCTAACAAGCCATTCCTGAAACATTGAGTGTGTGCCTTCAGGCTCCTGTACCTCTTCCCTGATGGTAGCAATGAGAAGAGGGCATGCCCTGAGTGATGGGAGTCCTTAATGATGGATGCTGCCTTTTTGAGGCTTCACTTCTTGAAGGCTGTATGCTGAGGTGGCTCATTCCCATGATGGAGCAGAATGAATTTACAGCTTTCTACAGCTTATTTCCATTGTGTCCAGTGCTCCCCCCTTATACAGCCAGTTAGATAATTGATTATTGGAGTCTTCCAGTCTCTTTGAATCATATCCAGGAACTTGTTGTTTTAATGAAACAACAAGAGATATTCCATGTGGAAGAAATGGTAATAGAAGATTCTCTGGATTAAGAGTATTTAAGTTCTAAAGCATTTCATGTGAAGCATTGCTGTTTGGAGTTTGGGTTTCTCTTCACAAGCTAGGATAATTGGAAAGGTTTGAAAGAAAATTGTTAATTCAGGCAGGAGAATAAATAATCTTTTTTTTATTCCAACTGCTCTTCAAATTATCCAGGGAACAGAGTTTGGAAAAATGTTGATCTGAAATGATTTTTCAAGTCTCCATGTGTGTGAAGCAAGGTTCGTTTCAGTGCCAGGCCTTCGCTAGTGCAAAGGGCTGCCATTTGTCTTAATTCGATGTATAGTGCACAAGGAAAATGCACCTGATGTTATTGCTGTGGGATTGTGGAAAATATGAGCCATGTCAGTTCTCAGCTGATGTATTGTTTTGCTGAAAATAAAGCCACTCCATGGGTGAAGTTGAGGTTAATGGCTTCATATAGGAAAGCAAAAATGCTAGAAATTCTTAGGCAGCATATAGAACATAGAACAGTACAGGCCCTTCGGCCTACGATGTTGTGCTGGCCTCTTAACCTACTCTAAGATTAATCTAATGCTTCCCTCCCATTTAGCCCTTCATTTTTCCATCAACCATGTGCTCATTCAAGAATCTCTTAAGTGTCCCTAATGTATCTGCCTCTGCCATTCCCCCCTGGCAGGTCATTCCATGCACCCACCACTCTCTGTGTAAATAAATATGTGAAGAGAGAGACAGAATTAATGTTTCAGGACAAATTTCCAAGTGTGGGGAGTCTTTCCAGTGTTGTTTCTGAGGGACGTCCATTTAGAACAGAGAGTTCTTTAGTCAGAGGGTGGTGAATCTGTGGAATTCATTGCCACAGACAGCTGTGGAGGCCAAGTCATTGAGTATACTTAAAGTGGAGGTTGATGGGTTCTTGATTTGTCAAGACATCAAAGGTTACAGGGAGAAGATAGGAGAATGGGGTTGATAAATCCGCCATGATGGAATGGCTGAATGGCCTCATTCTGCTCTTATGCCTTAGGGTCTTATCATTTGAGACAGTACGTTGAATGCATATTTAATAAAATCCCTTCCACTTGAAACATGAACCCTGTTTCTCTTTCCACAGGTGCTGCCTGGCCTACTGAATGTTCCAGTATCTATATGATTCATTCAGTAAAATTGTTACCTGCTTTTGCATTTATGTTGATGGAATACTGTATGTAATCATTCATGGATGTCATACACAATATTTGTTTATTAATAACTGTTTAAAAATTATTGGGTTTAATCTCAGGGACTGTCACCAAGATACTTTAGAACTCAGAGCGGCACAGCATAAGAACAGGCCCTTCAGCCCACAATGTTCTTCTGAACTAATTAAGCCAATCATGGTGAATTAAACTAATCCCTTCTGCCTGCACATGATCCACATTGCTCCATTTTCTGTATATGCATGCTCCCATCTATGGGCCTCCTGAACTAGTGGGGACAACTTCATTCAACTTCACTTGCCCCATCACTGAACAGTTCCCACAACCTGTGGACTTGCTTTCGTGGACTCTTCATCTCATTTTCTCGATATTTATTGCTTATTTATTTATGATTATTTATTTTTCTCTTTTGTATTTGCGTAGTTTGTTGTCTTTTGCACATTGGTTGTTTGTCTGTCCCGTGTGGTACATTCGGTCATCAATTCTATTATGGTTCTTGGATTTACTGAGTACGCCCGCAAGAAAATGAATCTCAGGGTTTTAAAAAAAAAATTTTTTAAACTTTTAAAATTTTTTATTGAACACAAACAAAAGCAGAAACACTAAATTCCACTAACAAAGCCAGGGAATCACACATAAGCAGCAACAAATATATAACTGTTAACTTTAAATATACAAATAAACAAGAACATTCACTCTAAATACTGTTGTATATGCTGATAAATGTGTACTTTGATAATAAATTTACTTTGAAGACTTAAATGCCTCTCGTCCTCGTCGTGGCTATCCCTCGAGGTCGAGGATGACGGTCTTCGTTCTGTTGATCTATTTATGGGCTCTCAAGTGGCTTATGAGTCCAATCTTGGCTTTGAAAGTTCTTCCACAGTCAGGACAGGTAGTTCCAGATGGCAGATCGGGCTTTGGTTGTTGCTGCCTCTCTTTCCATTTTCCTCTCTTTTCTTCTAATTCTGCACATCTGTTGGCTTCGAAAGTTGCTGTTCCATCTTGGATGATGGTTTGTCCTTGGCATTGGTTTCCCAATTGTTGATGTTGATGTTACATTTCTTCATGTTGGCTTTTAAGATGTCTTTGAATCTCTTCCATTGTCCGCCTCTTTTACACTTGCCTTCTTTAAGCTGGGAGTAGATTTGTTTCGGCAGACGTTTGTCTTTCATCCAAGCAACATGATTCGCCTCCACCACTTCCCCAGGCAGCACCTTCCAGGCACCCACTCTTGCCTCTCATTTGCTGCCCTATGTAGCTCATCTCTCCTCTGACCCCATGGGTTCCGTAAACACCAAGAGACTTAGGGACAAGTTCCTCCCAAGTATACTTTTGTAGAAAGAAAGAATGTGCGGCGGATTGGTAAGAACATCCCTTCTCTTGACCCTCTTTAAAAAAAAAACTGCTTGCTCTTGTTCTGCTGTGTGGTGAGCTCTAGCCAGTAGATATTTCCTGTTCCAGAAACCTGTTCTGAATAATAAATTAGGCCAGCTCCACACATTCTGGTGACCTCTCTGCACTGGGCTGGAATTAAATCTGGTACCATTTAATTTTGATTCTTGCAATTATAGGCTAATTTTTTTTTTTGAAACTCCAGCTCCTCTACATTAAAATACGCGTTGAACTTGAATGCAATAGAGATCAGTAGAGGCGTAGTAAAACTTGTATAAATGGAGTGCCCTTGGGACTTCTGCAGTTTTCCAGCCATTGGATATTCCTCCTGTAATATCCAAACAAGGCCTCAGTTCACTTTGTAGCATGTGGCACTATGGAGTAGTAAATTTTCCAGTCAACCGGATGAGTTAAGTGAATGGGAAATGTACGCGACTTCTGGAACTGACTGCAGCTGTCGACCTGCTCACCTTCCTGACTCCCAGCATTCCAGTTTGCGGTATTGGCTTTGGCTGACACCTGGGTCCCAGCTACACAGCAGATCCTTGCACTCCCCACTAGCCCTCCGGATCCTGACTCGCATTCCTGACTCGAGTGAGCCTGTGTTTCCACACAATTACATATCAGGTTTTTGAAGGTTAGCTTTACGTGGACGCAGGATACTAATTTTTCCCTTTTGACTTTTATCAACGTTTCTTTTTAGAATATTATTCACAATAACACAGATTTTAAATTCTGTCATTATTCCTGCCGCTGTCTGTAAGGAGTTTGCCACCGTGACTGTGTGGGTTTCCTCCCACATTCCAGGGTTAGTAAGTTTTCGGCATGTTATCGTAGATAAACCCTGGATACTGCCTGGCCTGCTGAGTCCCTCCAGCATTTTGTGTGTGATGCATTTTGATGTTTCAAAATGCATGTAACAAATAAAGTGAACCTTTCATCTTTAATTTTTGTGAGGCGTGACAAAATGCTTTGTGAACGTTGCGTCTTTTGCCAGTACTGACTAGCAATGCCAGTATATCTTGTGGATCTGCCATATGACTTATTGCACCACATGAGGAGGGCTCCTCCTCAGTGATATTAGGCAGAGAATGATAAAAACTGGTCAGAGTGATGATAAAGGAGCAGTACTGTATTTCCAGCGTGGGCAGTCTGTAATTTGGAGGTGAGAGACTTTAGGAGCCACTTTGGTATCTTGATAGCAGTTATATTAAAATTTGACCAGCTTTTTAACTTCTGCCGTTGCTAAAATCTAATTACTTGGAACCAAGAGCTCTCATGAGCAGATATTTCAGGTTCTCTTTGTGGATTATTGTGGCACTAGTGCTTGTGTTTTTCCAGGTATATTGCTGGATGGAAGTTCCTTTGTATTCCCTGCTCTTTAGTGTGAAACCATTGCAATGTTTCTGCTAGAACATAGACCAGCAGGCCTTTCAGCCCACAATATTGTGCCAGCCCTTTGACCGCCTCCAAGATCAATCAAATGCTTCCCTCCTATATAGCCCACCATTTTTCTTTAATCCATGAGCCTGTCTAAGGGTCTGTTAAATGTCCCTACTGTATCTACCTCCACCACCACCCCGGCAGTGTGTTCCGTGCTCCCACTACTCTTTGTGGGGTTTTTTTTTTGAAAAAAAACAAGCTATCCCTGATATCGCCCCTATACTTTCCTCCAGTCACCTAAATATTATGTCTTCCGTGTTAGCCATTTTCTTCCTCGGAAAAAGTATCTGGCTGTACGCTCTATCAATGCCTCGTGTACATCTTTATCAAGTCATTTCTCATCCTTCACGCCAAAGAGAAAGGTCCTGGCTCGCTCAGCTTATTCTCATACGACGTGTATGTTAATCCAGGCGACATCCCGGTAAATCTGCTGTGCAGCTTCTCTAAAGCTTGCACATTCTTCCTATAATGAAACGACCAGAACTGAGCACAATATTCCAAAACTGTTACAGGTAATTTATGACAAGTTGTCATGACAATCATTATTCTTAATAAAGAATAAAACACAAGAGTTTCTGCAGATAATGGGAATCTTGATCGACACACACAAAATATAACCATATAACAATTACAGCACGGAAACAGGCCATCTCGGCCCTTCTAGTCCGTGCCGAACGCTTAGTCTCACCTAGTCCCACTGACCTGCACTCAGCCCATAACCCTCCATTCCTTTCCTGTCCATATACCTATCCAATTTTACTTTAAATGACAATACCGAACCTGCCTCTACCACTTCTACTGGAAGCTCGTTCCACACAGCTACCACTTTCTGAGTAAAGAAGTTCCCCCTCGTGTTACCCCTAAACTTTTGCCCCTTAACTCTCAACTCATATCCTCTTGTTTGAATCTCACCTACTCTCAATGGGAAAAGCCTACCATGTCAACTCTATCTATCCCCCTCATAATTTTAAATACCTCTATCAAGTCCCCCCTCAACCTTCTATGCTCCAAAGAATAAAGACCTAACTTGTTCAATAAAGACCTTAGGTGCTGAAACCCAGGTAACATTCTAGTAAATCTCCTCTGTACTCTCTCTCTTTTGTTGACATCTTTCCTATAATTCGTTGACTAGAATTGTACACAATACTCCAAATTCGGCCTTACCAATGCCTTGTACAATTTTAACATTACATCCCAACTCTTCACCTCAATGCTCTAATTTATAAAGGCCAGCATACCAAAAGCTGTCTTCACCACCCTATCCACATGAGATTCCACCTACGGGGAACTATGCACCATTATTCCTAGATCACTCTGTTCTACAAAAATGCTGGAGGAACTCAGCAGACCAGGCAGAATCAAGCCAGAGGAAGGGTTTTGCCCCAAAATGTTGGCTGTTTATTCTCCACAGTAGATGTTGCCTGACCTGCTGAGTTCTTCCAGCATGTTGTGTGTTGGGTTCAGCTGTTCTCTGATCTTGACAATTTACTTACAAATGTTCCCTCGCCATACAAGGAGACATCATCAGTGCGCTGCTAATAGTGTGTCCTCTGACTGCTTGGCCTATGTATACTTGCCAATCAGCTGATTGGTCATCATTTCAGCAACTCAGTTGTGACGTGGAGAGAAAAGCTCGTCGCCGATTGGCTGTGTGGGTCTGTTCACCTCCATTGATGATATGTGTATTGCACAAAACTAGTGTGAATGTATACTGCAGTATTACTAACTACTGAGCCTGCACCCAGGCTTCTGGTACTATCGACAGACTGCTAATTGTTCTTTTGATGGACCTTGCTTCTCAGGGAGATGGCCAGAGAGCTATGGTGATTACTGGGCCCAACATGGGAGGAAAGAGTTCTTATATTAGACAAGTCGCACTGATTACTATAATGGCACAGATCGGGTCCTACGTCCCGGCGGAAGAAGCTCTGATTGGCATTGTGGACAACATTTACACAAGGTATGATTTTAATTTCCCAAAATCATAAGAGAACTCTGTTTACATTTTGGCTTTAACGAGTTTGAATTTTCCTAAAATGTTGGAAATGTATTACATCTGAAAGGTGATTTATACATTCAGCATGAATGTACTAAGTGTAGGAACTAAGACCTGAAGTTAGATTCTTGATTGGTCAGGGCATGAAGGGTAACGGGGAGAAGGCAGGAGATTGGGGCTGAGAGGAAAATTGGATCAGCCATGATGAAATGCAGAGCAGATTCGATGGAGCAAGTGGCCTGATTTTGCTTCTTATCTTATGGTCTCATGGGCTAGTTATGCATCAAATGTGGGGAGAAATTCCTGTGTTTGTAGTCTTTAACCACTACTTCTCAAGGGTAGTTCCTCGAAGTGGAGGATAACTTTTGCCTCTGGTCTGAGGTGACAGAGGAAGGCCAATGTGGGACACTGTTCTGAAGGTGGGGCAGGAGGTACCTAACAGGGTCAGTTGCTGTGTAGTCTCGGAACACGTGTGGCTTCTGCCATTTTTGTTGAGCTTCCGTGTGCTTTCAATAAAAGGACTTGAGGCCTCAGTGTCCCAGTGCGGCTCGTCCCATTTCTGCCTGTAACATTTGTTAGAATTTACATGATTTGTAGATTCTGTTTGCATAAAGTGCTGCATTTTCATCTCCAGAACACCATCTCTAACGTAGAGTGCAGATTGCCTTAAACAGTGATGTTTGTCAGTGTGTGAGAAATGTCACCGTCTGCCGGGTATCACCAGAGTCGCTCATGAGCGTTAGATCACAGATCTGAGTATGTACTGATCTGTGATTTCTGGGTGATGTAGGTCCAGGCTGACAGGAAATAAGACCATAAGACATAGGAGCGGAATTAAGCCATTCAGCCCATTGAATCTGCTCTACAATTCCATCATGGCTAATTTATTATCCTTCTAAACCCCATTCCCCTGATTTGTCCCCATGACCTTTGACTAATCAAGAACCTATCAACCTCCACTTTAAATATACCCTATGACGGCCTCCATAGCGATCTGTGGCAATTAATTCCACCGGATTCACTAGCTTCTAGCTAAAGAAATTCCTCCTCATTTCTGTTCTAAATAGACATTTCTCTTTTTGAGGCTCTGCCCTCTGGTCCTGGGCTCCCCATCTACATTTGTAAAGTTTCAATGAGATCCCCCCTCATTCTTCTAAACTCCAGCGAGTACAGGACCAGAGCCATCAAACTCTTTTCATATATTAACTCTGTCATTCTAGGAATCATTGTCATGAATGGTGTGTTGTGGATAGTGTGGAGGGCTGTCAGAGGTTACAGCAGGACATTGATAGGATGCAAAACTGGGCTGAGAAGTGGCAGATGGAGTTCAACCCAGATGACACCACAATTGTAGGCTGTATCTTGGGTAATGATGAGTCTGAGTACAGAGAGGAAATTAAGAACCTGGTGGCATGGTGCAAAGACAATAACCTATCCCTCAATGTCAGCAAGATGAAGGAATTGCTTGTTGACTTCAGAAGGAGTAGCGGACCGCACGACGCCATCTACATCGATGGTGCACAGGTGGAACAGGTCAAAAGCTTTAAGTTCCTCGGGGTGAATATCACAAATGACCTGACTTGGTCTAACCAAGCAGAGTCCACTGCCAAGAAGGCCCACCATTACCTTTACTTCCTGAGAAAGCTGAAGAAATTTGCCCTGTCTCCTAAAACCCTTACTAATTTTTATAGATGCACCGTAGAAAGCATTCTTCTAGGGTGCATCACAACCAGGTATGGAAGTTGTCCTGTTCAAGACCGGAAGATGCTGCAAAAGATTGTGAACATAGCCCAGTACATCTCACAAACCAATCTTTCATCCTTGGACTCACTTTACACCGCACGCTGTCGGAGCAGTGCTGCCAGGATAATCAAGGACATCGCCCACCCAGCCAATACACTTTTTGTCCCCCTTCCCTCCGGGAGAAGGCTCAGGAGCTTGAAGTTTCGTACGGCCAGATTTGGGAACAGCTTCTTTCCAACTGTGATAAGACTGCTGAACGGATCCTGACCGAGATCTGGGCCGTACCTTCCAAATATCCAGACCTGACTTGCACTACCGTACTTTCCCTTTTCTATTTTCTAATTATGATTTATAATTTAAATTTTTTATTATATTTACTTCGATTTGTACTTCAGGGAGTGCAAAGCACAGAATCAAATATCGTTGTGACGATTGTACGCTCTAGTATCAATTGTTTGGTGACAATAAAATAAAGTGTGAAGTGGTTCAATTTGGTAAGTCAAATATGATGGCAGAATATAATATTAATGGTAAGACTCTTGGCAGTGTGGAGGATCAGAGGGATCTTGGGGTCCAAGTCCATAGGACGCTCAAAGCAGTTGCGCAGGTTGACTATGTGGTTAAGAAGGCCTATGGTGTATTGGTCTTCATCAATCATGGAAACTGAATTTAGGAGCCGAGAGGTAATATTGCAGCTATATAGGACCCTGGTCAGACCCCACTTGGAGTACTGTGCTCAGTTCTGGTCGCCTCACTACAGGAAGGATGTGGAAACCATAGAAAGGGTGCAGAGCAGACTTACAAGGATGTTGCCTGGATTGGGGAGCATGCCTTATGAAAACAGGTTGAGTGAACTTGGCCTTTTCTCCTTGGAGCGACGGAGGATGAGAGGTGACCTGATAGATGTGTATAAGATGATGAGAGGCATTGATCGTGTGGATAGTCAGAGACTTTTTATCAGGGCTGAAATGGTTGCCACAAGAGGACACAGGTTTAAGTTTCTTGGGAGTAGGTACAGATGAGATGTCAGGGGTAAGTTTTTTATGCAGAGAGTGGTGAGTGTGTGGAATGGGCTGCCGGTAACGGTGATGGAGGCGGAAATGACAGGGTCTTTTAAGAGGTTTTTAGATAGGTACATGGAGCTTAGAAAAATAGAGGGCTATGGGTAAGCCTAGTAATTTCTGAGGTAAGGACATGTTCGGCACAGCTTTGTGGGCCGAAGGGCCTGTATTGTGCTGTAGGTTTTCTATGTTTCTATGAACCTCCTCTGGACCCTCTCCAATGCCAGCACATCTTTTCTTAAATAAGGAGCCCAAAATTGTGTGCAGTACTCTACAAGTATACATCCTTGCTTTTATATTCTAGTCCTCTCAAAATCAATGTTTACATCACATTGGCCTTCCTTACAACCTGAAAGTTAAAGCTTTAGGGAATCTCCCAAGCACCTCTGAGTTTTGAATTTTTTCTCTGTTTACAATATAGCCTATGTCTTTATTCCTTCTACCCAAGTGCATGACCAAACACTTCTCCACACTGTGTTCCATCTGTCCCTTCTTTGCTCATTCTTCTAATCTGTCTAATTCCTTTTGTAGATTCCCAGCTTCCTCAGCATTACCTGCCACTCCACGTATCTTTGTGTCATCCTCAAACTTGGCCACAAAGCCATCAGTTCTGTCATTCACAACACTGGAATATGACGTGTAAAGAATCGGTTCCAACACTGACACCTGTGAAACATCACTAGTCACCAGCAGCCAACCAGAAAAGGCCCCCTTTATTCTTTGTCTTCTGCCAGCCAATCAATCTTCTATCTGTGCTGGTATCTTCACTGAAATACCGTGGGCCCTCTATGTGGCACCTTGTCAAAGGCCTTCCGAAAATCCAAGTGCACAACAGCCTCTGATTCTCCTTTGTCTATCCTGCTTGTTACTCCCCCAAAGAATTCCAACATTTGTCAGGCAAGATTTCCCCTTAAGGAAACCATGGTGACCATGGCCTATTTTAACTTGTGCCTCCATGTACCCCATACCTCATCCTCAGTAATGGACTCCAATATCTTTCCAACCACTAAAGTCAGGCTAACTGACCCATAGTTTCCTTTTTTTTTGCCTCCCTCCCTTCTTGGAGTGAGATTTGCAATTTTCTATTCCTCTGGAACCATTTGAGAATCTAGTGATTCTTGAAAGATCATTTCTGATGTCTCCACAATCTCTTCAACAACCTCGTTGAGAACCCTAGGGTGTAGTCCATCCGGTCCAGATGACTTATCTACAGACCTTTCAGCTTCTGAAGCACCTTCTCCTTAGTAATAGCAACTACCTTTACTTCTGCCCCCCGACACTTTCAAATTTCTGGCATTCTGCTAGTGTCTTCCACAATGAAGATTGACACAAAATATTTATTATGTTTGTCCTTCATTTCTGTATCCCCCATTTCTACCTCTCCAGCGTTATTTTCCAGTGGTCCGATATACACTCTCGACTCTCTTTTAGTCTTTATATATCTGAAAAAGCTTTTTGTATGCTCTTATATTATTGGCAAGCTCACCTTCATATTTCATCTTTTCTCTCTTTATGGCATTTTTTATTGAACAACGTTCAACAATTATAAAGAATCAGAGTTACATAAAATTAAAGATAGAATTTAAAGTATGGATTAGAATAAAATGTGCATAAATAATAAATACCAGCATGTATTTACAACATAAACAACATTATATAAAAAATGATTTAAACTGTTCACGGTGCAGTGCGGTGAGTGCGATGATAGATAGAGGGGTGAGTGGTCCAACAAGCACGGTTAATCAGATTAACTGCCTGGGAGAAGAAACTTTTGAGATGGGTTGGTTTATGTCTTTATAGCCCTATAGCACTTTCCAGGAGGGAGCCTTTAGAAAATGCATTTTTTTATGGTGGGTCATGTTATAGCAATTCCAGATGGAGTATTTAGTATTTACTGAGTTGGTGACAGCCGGGCACAGAAAACTTCTACCCAGTGTTTAGAAGCTGCTGACAATGAGCTTCAAAACCCTGAGTGACAGATGCATTGGGTGGCTCATTTGTAGAACAATTCTACCTGGACTGACTCATTTTCAGGGCTTTTACCCCATTACATGCAAAGGTTCATTTATTGTCAAATTATGTGTGCAGATAATATAACTCTAAGATCCTCATCTCCAGATAGCCACAAAACAAAGAAAAAACATGGACGTCAGTTCAAAGGGAAACAGCAAACCCACCCACCACACGAAAAAAGAACGACAGTACGATCGTCAAGCCACCTCCCTCCCCAAACCTCTTCCTACCATTCAAATGTGACGAGAACATCGGTCCCAAAATCCCCCTCTCCTGCATAAAAAAAACTAACAAAAACACAACAACAACATCGGCCCCCCAAATCTCTCAGCCCCCGCGCAAAACATGATCCCTTTATTGATTAGGTAAATTATTGTTAAATAGAACGTCGGACAGTACTGCACAGGAACTGGCCCTTTGGCCCACAATGTTGTGCAGAGCAAATTGAATTAGCAATCAAATGGTCAACTTAACTAATCTTTTCTGCCTACACAAAGTCCATATCCTTCCATTTTCCTCACATTCGTGTGCTTAACATCTAAACATCTCTTAAAAGCCTCAAATGTATCTACCTCTACTATACCACCCGAGGCAGTGCATTACAGGCACCCACCACTCATCCTGTAAAAAGAACTTGCCCATCGTTTAACATCGGTAGCTGAGCGAAGGGCGCTGAGTAGGCTACGGTCAATTATGGAAAACTCTGAACATCCTCTACATAGCACCATCCAGAGACAGAGAAGCAGTTTCAGCGACAGGTTACTATCGATGCAATGCTCCTCAGACAGGATGAAGAGGTCAATACTCCCCAATGCCATTAGGCTTTACAATTCAACCGCCAGGACTTAAGAACTTTTTAAAAGCTATTATTAATGCTTTTTGAGATAGTGATTTAGATGCATATCATATTTTTTACTGAGTTAAGTATTGTATGTAATTAGTTTTGCTACAACAAGTGTATGGGACATTGGAAAAAAGTTGAATTTCCCCATGGGGATGAATAAAGTATCTATCTATCTATCTATCTATCTATCTATCTTTGAAATTACCTCTGTCACCTTAGATGTGTGCCTTCTGGTATTAGGCATTCCAACCCTGGGAAAAAGATGTTGTCTCTGCTCTATCTATGCCTCTCATAATCTTATAAAGACTCTATCAGATCTCCCCTCAGCATGTGACGGTCCAGAGAAAACAACCCAAGTTTGGCCAACCTCTCATTATAGCACATGCCCTCTAATCCAACTTCCTGGTAAACTTCTTCTAAAACTTCTCCAAAGCCTCGACATCCTTCCTATAATGGGGTGGTCAGAACCGTACGCATTACTCGAGATGCGGCCTAATGGGAGTTTTATAAAGCTGCAGCATAACTTCCTGACTTTTGAAATCAATGCTTTGAGTATTAAAGGCAAGCGTGCCAAATGCCTTCTTAACCACCAGTGTAGCCACTTTCAGGGAGCTATGAACTTGCAGCCAGAGATCCCTCTGCTCCTCAACACTGTTAAGAATCTTACCTTTGATAGTGTCACCCTTCCCCTTTCTTCTTTCTGCAACATACCTGTCCTCTACTCTATGCAGTTGTTTTTTATACACCTTCCACATGTCAGATGTGGACTTGTTCCAAACAGTTGTTCCCAATTAACTCTTCCTGGTTTCTGCCCAATGCTCTCATAATTTGCCCTGCTCCAACTTAATACTCTTCCCCCAAAGTCCATACTTTTCGCTATCTATTGCTGTCTTAAAACTTCAGGAGTTGTGGTCACTGTTCACCCTTTGGAAGGTCGGTGATCTGGCCAGGCTCAATACCCAACACCAGATCCAGTACAGTCCCTCCTCTTGTGCAACTTTCTACATGTTTTTTTTAAAAGATTTTTTTATTGTGTTTTCAAGTAATTACAGAATAAAAGTGTATGAAAAAAAATGTATATTACCCATCCCCCCCTCCCCTTAACCCCTCCTCCTAACATCCCTATAGAAAAAAAAGAAGAAAGAAAGAAAGAAAAAAAAAGAAAGAATGCCTGGATATTGGAAGATCCCCACATGCTCCATGGAGTTCGTAATAACTTTAGTATATATACTTATTTCTTTCCCCAAATAACCAATTATTTCATCTTCGGAGCACCTATATATTTAATCCTATCTTTTGTAAATAAGGGTGCCAAATTTTCAAAAATGTTTCATATTTATCTCTTAAATTATAAGTAATTTTTTCAAGTGGAATACAGCCATAAATTTCTTTCTTCCAACGATCTATACTTAAATATGTATCTGATTTCCAAGTAACTGCAATAGCCTTTTTGGCTACTGCCAATGCAATTTTTATAAATTCTTTCTGATATTTATTCAATTTGGGTATCGGTTTTATCCCTTCAATATCACCTAGTAAAAGTAATAT
Source organism: Hemitrygon akajei (assembly GCF_048418815.1). Lineage (NCBI taxonomy): Eukaryota > Metazoa > Chordata > Chondrichthyes > Myliobatiformes > Dasyatidae > Hemitrygon > Hemitrygon akajei. The sequence continues at coordinate 13,895,120 of NC_133125.1, read as the reverse complement.
TGGATTATGTGGAAGTTGTATTCCAATAATTTGTTCCAATAAAACTCTTAAATTTGTCCAAAAAGGTTGAATTTTAGAACAAGACCAAGTAGAATATAAAAAAGTACCAATTTCTTGGTTACATCAGAAACACTAATCAGATAAATTTGGGTTTAATTTATTTATTTTTTGTGGTGTAATATATAACTGATGTAAAAAATTATATTGCACTAATCTTAATCGGACATTTATTGTATTTGTCATACTCTCAAGACATAGTCTTGACCAATTTTTTTCTTCAATTTTAATATTCAAGTCACTTTCCCATTTTTGTCTTGACTTATGGACTCCTTGTTTAATTGCCTGTTTTTGAATCAAATTATACATACAAGAGATAAACTTTTTAATCTTTCCTTTTTGAATTAAAGTTTCTATTTCATTAGATTTCGGCAATAACATTGTTTGACCTAATTTTTCTCTTAAATAAGCCCTTAGTTGAAAGTAACAAAAAAGAGTGTTGTTTGATACTTTATATTTATTCTTTAATTGATCGAATGACATTAATATACCTCCTTCAAAACAATCTCCTATATAATCCCTTTTTGAAACCAATTATATAAAAGTTGATTATCCATTGTAAAAGGAATAAGTCTATTTTGAATTAAAGATCTCTTTGCTAATAAGGATTTCTTTGTCTCATCGTCAACATTTATCTTATTCCATAAGTCAATCAAATGTTTTAATATAGGAGATTCTTTCTTTTCCCGTATCCATTTAGATTCCCATTTATATATAAAATCTTCTGGTGTGTTTTCTCCTATTTTATCTAGTTCTATTCTAATCCAATCCATGCTGGTTTATCTTTCTCAAAAAAAGATGCAATAAATCTAAGTTGATTTGCTTTATAATAATTCTTAAAATTTGGAAGTTGTAGCCCTCCTAGATCAAATTTCCATGTCAATTTTTCCAACGATATTCTTGACATCTTACCTTTCCAAAGAAACTTCCTCACATATTTATTTAGCTCTTGAAAAAACTTCTGGGGTAGTTGTATTGGTAGTGATTGAAATAAATATTGTAGTCTAGAGAATATATTCATTTTTATGGTATTTACTCTACCTACTAATGTTATTGGTAATACCATCCATTTATCAAGATCTTCTTGAATTTTTTTCAATAGTGGTAAATAATTTAATTTGTATAAATTCTTTATGTCATTATCAACTCTTATACCTAAATATTTTATACCATTTGCCGGCCATCTAAATTGGGTTATTAATCGACATTGACTATAATCTCCTTTAGTAAGAGGTAAAATTTCACTTTTATCCCAATTTATTTTATAACCTGATATTTTCCCATTCTCTTCTAATCTATAGGATAATTTACGCAACGAGTGCAATGGGTTTGTTAGATAAAGCAGAACATCATCAGCAATTAAGTTAATCTTGTATTCTTCCTGATTAACTCTGAAACCCTTAATGTCTGGGTCCATTCTAATTAATTCAGCTAATGGCTCTATTGCCAACACAAATAAAGCAGGTGATAATGGGCAAAACTTTCTACATGTTGATTTAAGAAACACTCTTAATTCTGCCCCATCTAAACTTCTTGCACTCAGAAGGTCCCAGTTTATGTTACGGATGTTAAAGTCCCTCATGACAGCAACCTTATTTTTTTGCACCTTTCCTTATTCTGCCTATATATCTGTTCCAGTGGCTATTGGTGGGGGGGGGGGGGGGGAAGGGGAGTGATTGCCCCCTTCCTGTTTTTGAGTTCCACCTATGTAGACTCAGTGTGTGACCCCCCCTCCATTATGTTCCCTCTGACTGTAACCGTGATATTGTCTCTGATTAGATTTGCAACTCCCCCACCTCTTCTACCTCACTCTATCTTTTCTAAAATATTAAACACCCATTCCTGTCTCTCTGAACCAAGTCTCTGTAATGGTCACAACATCATAGTTCTATGCACTGGTCCACGCTTTAATTCCATTACCTTAACCCATAATACTCCTAGCATTAAAATGCACAATCTGTCCCATTTTATCTATCACATTGCTCCTGCCTGTTTTCACTGGCCCTGACGTCTACCCTCCTCTCCATCCCTCCACTTCCTGACCTGGTGCTCTGATTCCTAATCCCCTGCCAAACTGATTTAAACCTTCCCAAATAGCACTAGCGATGGGCAGGATGTTAGTTCTCCTTCAATTTAGGTGCAACTCATCCTTCTTGTACAGGTCACCCCTCTCCCAGACAATGTTCCAATTATCCAAGAAGCTGAAACCCTGCCCCTACTCATTCATCCGCACTATCATCCTATTCCTCCCCTGACTAGAACGCAGCACTGTGGATAATCCAGAGAGAATTACTTCGAAGACTACTACTTCTCTTCTGCCTCTTTTCTAACTCCCTATACTCACTGTACAGGACCTCTTCTCACGTTCTACCTACGGTATTTCATTGGTGCCAGTGTGCACCGTGACCTCTGGCTGCTCACCCTGCCCCATGAAAACATTTTGCAGCCACTCTAAGATTTCCTTCAGCCTAGCACTTGGGAGGTAGCACCCCATCTTGGTGTCTTTCATAACCACAGAATTTGTCTGCCCTCTTAACTATCGTCTCCTATCTCCATCGCTCTTCTGGATTTTACCCTTACTTGCTGAGCCTCAGTACCCTGATAGGCCATCCCCCCAGCAGGGATCTCAGCCTGAAACGTCGACTGTACTTTTTTCCATGGATGCTGCCTGGCCTGTTGAGTTCCTCCAGCATTTTGCGTGTGTTGCTTGGATTTCCAGCATCTGCAGGTTTTCTGGAGTTTGTCCAGTTCCTTGACCTTGTCAGTCAGGAGCTGAACTTGGGTGGACTTCCTGCAGAGAAAGTTATCAGGAAGACCGGTGGGTATCCGGCAATCCCACACCTTACAGGAGGAGCATTCCGCTGCCTTAACTACCATCCCGACTACACTTTGGCCCCAACTTAAGCTGAAGCTCCACAACCAAAGAACTCAACAGCCGGTCTCTGCCTGTTCTCGCTGAAGCCTGTTGAGCCAAAGCCTTCCACTCTCTCCCTGGCCCATTCCAACAAAGGTCGCTCCCACAAAGGTCACTCCACTTAAACCTTTTTATTGACCCTTGCTAAGTTATTAATAACCCAAGCAGTCTCCTGTTCTGCAGATGTCTCAACAAGTTCCAGTAGCCTTTTAAACCTTGTGCGTAATGTCCACAAGGACTGTCTCACTCACTTCACAATCTCCTGTTCCACAGGTGCGAAACTGTTCTACAAATTCTTCTGACATGTAAATTGTTATGTAGCCCTCAGGTTCGGCCAGCATGTGTTCGTCTAGGGGAAGACTGCCTCTGGCCCAGCCTCACATTTTCCCCTTCTGTTCGTTCTCCATTGATTTTCCTCTCGGGCATCGACTCCCGACCCCATTCCATGTCCACTCTGTCCTGCAGACTACAACTTCCCCGTTCTGGCATCTTCTCTCTCCATCTTCCGCCGAGTAAAAGACTGCAAAATCCCTTCTCTCAGACCCACACGAAAGAACAACATGCCTGTCATTGGATGACACACATTCCAAAGCCCCCGTTATCTCTAGTCATAACCCAAACATTGCTGTACAGTTATTTGCTAAATTCTTTTTTGTTGGAAAACATCATAAAATTATTCTTAAACAGGTCTTTGAGTTCAGGGTAAAATTGCATTCTTTGTGAGACAAGAAAGATTGGGTAAAATGGAGTACATATTTTTGGGGAAAATGAGGAGATTCTTAACTTGTATCAAAGTCAAACTAAATTTATTATCGAAGTATGTATATGTTATTATGTATATTTATTAACAAAGTTATGTAGGTGCAGGAAATCTGAAATAAAAACAGAAAAAGCTGGAATTACTTAGCAGGTCAGACAGCATCAGTAAATAGAGAAACACCTAAAGTTTCAGGTCAAAGAATGGACTTGAATGAGTAAGTCGGAAGGTATTTCCTCCATTAGCAGAGGATAATAATATTTACAGGAATTTGTTGAAGTATTAGAGAGGAAGTGAACGGGAAAATATCACCCAGAAGGTTTTGGAGTCCAGAACTCCCTTGTTGAAGGGGAGATGGGGCCAAAATTTTCATCGCATTGAAGAAGTTGGATGTGGACTTGTCGCCTTTTAGGTAGAACTGTGGGTGAAGTTAAAATTAGAACATAGAATATAGGTCAATACTGCACATACAAGCCCTTCAGTCCATGATGTTGTGCCACCCTTTTAACCTACTCTAGCTCTTCCCTCCCACATTGCCCTCCATTTTTCTATCATCCATGCACCTAAGAGTTTCTTAAACGTCCCTAATATACCTACCTCTATCATTACCCCTTGAAAGGCATTCCAAGCACTCATCACTCTTGTTTTTTAAAAAAAAAAACAGACAGTACTTCTGACATCTCTCCCCATACTTTCCTCCAAGTACCTTAAAATTATGGCCCCTCTCCTATAAGCCATTTCTGCCCTGGGAAAAAGTCTGTAATGGTCCGCTTGAACTAGCCTCTATCAAGAAGCCTGTCCTTTGCTCAAAAGAGAGAAGCCCAACTTGTTCAACCTCACCTCATTAGACACGCTCTCTAATCCAGGCAGCATCCTGGCAAATCCCCTCTGCACAGTCTCTAAAGCATATATATCAAACTCAAGGCCCGCGGGCCAAATCCGGCCCACGGTGGAATTATCTTTGGCCCGCGAGATAATATCTAATTACTATTAAAGCTGGCCCCAGTAATCGAAGTGCCTATGGCGTATGATATGGCTAATGCTGAGTTTATTTAGGTACCAGGTTTTCAGGGTTTTTAGTGTTTATTCGGCAGTCTTCTTCATAAGAAACGGAATTTGTAAAGTGAAACACTTTGTAGTTATAGCAGAGACTGAGACACATGAGAGCAGGCTGAAAAAACGGAGGCAACGAAAGCTGCGTTCGCACGCGTCCGACTGATCCGGCCCGCATGAAGCTGCATCCGGCCCGTGACCTAAAATGAGTTTGACACCCCTGCTCTAAAGCTTCCACATCCTTCCTATAATGAGGCAACCAGAACTGAACGCCACACTCCAAGTGGGGTCTCACCACTTGATCTGCAACATTACCTTGTGGCTTTGGAGCTCAGTCCTCCGACTAATGAAGGCCAAAATTCTTAACCACCATACAAGGCACAAACGTGAAGAGCTTAATGAGCTCTAACTCAGTCATAAATCCTCTCTGATTCCAGAAGCTTTGAACGTGTCTTAATTGCGAGCAGCACCAAATAGCCATAAAGCTCTGGCAGTCTCTGGTGAAATGTGCAATCACTGTTAGGATGAAAATAATAGAAGTCATTTGGCCATGTTATTGGTAATGAACCAGTTCATACTAAACAGTTCTAAACTTTAGGAAGTACAATCGTGATGGAACACTTGCGCTAGGAATGAACACTATTTTTAAGATTTGAGATTAGTTCTGTTTGTCATATGTACATCAAAACGTACATTGTTTGCGTCAAATCTAATCAGTGAGGATGTGTGTTAGAGGCAACCCTCAAGTGTCGCCGTGAGTCTGGCGCCAACGTAGCATGTCCACGACTCACAAGCCATGACCCATACATCTTTGGAAAGTGGGAGGAAAACCATGGGATCATGGGGGAAATGTACAAATTCCTCGCAGGCAGTAGCGGGAATTGAACCCTGGCCATAGGGCTAGATCTATAAAGTGTTGTGCTAGCCACTACACTACCATGCCGCCCAGTTTAAGGTGAGAGGGGGAAGCTTTAAAGGACAAGTTTTTCCACACAAGGGGTGACAGGTGTGTGGAATGAGACGCTAGAAGAGGTAGAGATGGGTAGCTTCTATAATTTGAAGACCATAAGACATAAGAGTAGAATGAGGCCACTCAGCCCATTGAGTCTGCTCCACCATTCTGTCACGACTAATTTATTATCCCTCTCAAACCACATTGTCCTGCCTTCTCCCCATAACCTATGACGCCCTGACTAATCAAGAACCTGTCAAACCTCTGCTTTAAATATACCCAATAACTTGGCCTCCACAGCCATCTGCGGCAATGAATTCCACAGGTTCACCGCCGTATGCCTAAAGAAATTCCTCCTCTTCTCTGTTCTAAATAGACGACCCTCTATTCTGAGGCTGTGCCCTCTGGTCCTACTCTCCCCTACTCTAGGCAAAATGCGTTAAGCAGAGAAGCCAGCTTTGAGGAAAGGAAATTAGAATGCAAACATTGCACTGAGATGAGAAATGGTCAGCAAGAGAATTTCATGTGGGATAAACAATTTTGTTTTTGTCCAATCAATACACTTGAAATTTTCAACAAATGGCTTTAGTGTACCTTGCCAGCTCAATGAAAAGTAATTACTGTGTATGCACACACTCTAAAGATAATAATGCAGTCTATCCAGAGTCCAGAGACTGCTGGTTTGACAGCTATACCTGGGTTTGAAGCTCAATTGATCATCTGTTTTTGGATGGATTTTTTTTTGGGGTATTATTTGTCAAAAAAAAAATCTAAAGTAGATCGTGCCATGGGAGTGGTTTTTAAATGAACAAATGTATACACTCAGTGGCCATTTTATTAGGTACAGCAGTGTACCTAATAAAGTGGCCACAGGAGTGGAACCTGGTGTGGTCTTCTGCTGCTTTAGACCATCCACTTAAATGTTCAATGTGTTGAGCGTTCAGATCATAATAAGCTCAGTGGCCACATAATTAGGTACCTCCTGTACCCAACGAAGTGGCCACAGAGTGTATGTGTGTAGTACTCTGCTGCGGTAGCCCATCTGCTTCAAGGTTTGACGTGTTGTGTGTTCAGAGATGCTCTTCTGCACACCACTGTTGCAATGTGTGGTTATTTGAGTCACTGTCACATTCCTGTCAGCTTGAACCATTCTGGCCATTCTCCTCTGACTTCTCTCGATTACGAGGTGTTTTCACCCACAGAATTGCTGCTCACTGGATTTTTTTTTTGTTTTCCGCATAATGCTCTGTAAACTCTGGAGACTGTTGTGTGTGGAAGTCCCACGAGGCCAGCAGTTTCTGAGGTACTCAAACCACCCATCCAGCACCAAAAATTATTCCCTGGTCAAGATCACTTATTTCTTCTCCGTTCTGATGTTTGGTCTGAACAACAACTGAACCTCTTGACCATGTCTGCATGCTTTTATGCATTGAGTTGCATGATTGGCTGATTAGATATTTGCATTAACGAGCGGATGTATCTAATAAAGTGTGCGTGCGAGTAGGAGATTCGTTCTGATGCAGAAGTTTACCCAGTGATGTATGGGGCTAAGACTAGTATAGTTAAAATCTAGGGATCATTTCACAATAACACAACTCTGTGCAAAATAAATATTGAGCACGGTTTAAATATACAAAAGAAGAATGCAGTCAGGTTCACTATATTAATATTAACCAGGTAATAAAATGCAGGATCCTGTTTCTTCAAAGACCTCCCTGAAACACTGGTGTGCAATAGGAGTCTGTAATGGTTACTCAGAACCTTTATTAATTGAGTGTATTCATAATATGTGATTAAATCATAATCATACACAGACCAGGTACATTTCAAACCGCTGTTATTATATATTGATGACTAATTGTCTCTTTTAACTGGCTCCGCCACGCAATGATAATTTGTTGAGAACTTTATAATAGATTTTATGCTGCTGACTTGGTGCTGATGAATAGATTTTGACAGATGGTGCAGCTTTAAATATTTATAAGATTTGACAACAGGAAAGGAGAGATTTATCCACTAAATCATTGTTGTGCATGGTTCAACTTTATGAGCTGCAGAACAGATCACACAGGGAGAGTTTATCAGGTCTCCCAGATGGTAAATATTGGCTTTATCAATCACAATAACAGGCTGACCAGGGATTAGCACACTGCCCACATTTATTCGTGCTGTTGTGGATGCAGAAATAACAGTGATAAATGATAGACAAAAATCAATAAGTCACAGAACAGGAGACAGTAAAGCCAGTCGAACCCATATTGGCACTATGTAAATGTAGTTCAGGGTGTATTCTCATGACTTGTCCCATTAGCCCTGCAGATTCCTTTGTTTCAGATATTTATCCAGCTTCCTCTAGAAAGCTTCCTCCAGGATTGCTTGTGTCAGTGCATTTTAGACACTAATAACCTGCAGGGAGGAGGCACAGGAGCCTGGAAACCCACACTCAAATGTTTCAGGAACAGCTTCTTCCCCTCCATCAGATTTCTAAATGAATAATGAACTCTTGAATACTACCTCACTGCAGTACTTCCCCCCTCTTTTTTTTGCACTACTTATTTAATTTAATTATTTTTATCACACACTACTGTGCTGAAGTCTTATATAGCTAGGATGCCAAAGACTCTGGCATAGTACTCTATTCGTCAATGCGGACTGGATCAGTTTGTAATTGTTGTGGGAGCAAAAGACATTGGGAATGGTGAGGGTGAAGATAGGTGTCAGAGGACACCAGGCAAGGCCGTTTCATTCCGAGCAATTCGATAATTGATCGTTACCGAACTTCTCTCTGGTGTTTCCTGCTCCCTCCCCTTTCTCTTCCCCTTTTCCCAACTATGATTCCCTTCTCCTTGCCCCCTTCCCACTCTCAGTCCACAATAGAGACCCAGATCAGTATCAGGTTTATCATCACTCACATGTTCCATGAAATTTGATTTTGTTTTGCGACAGCTGTACAGTCTGTGCAAAAGTCTTAAGTACCCTAGCTATATATATGTGTCTAAGACTTTTACATTGTACTGTGTATCTTACTGTAATTTATAGTTTCTATTATTCTGTATTGCATTCTACTGTTGCTGCATAACAACAAACTTCATGACATACCAGTAATATTATTTGATTCTGATACACAGAAAATGCTGGAGTAATTCAGCAGGTCGAGCAGCTTCTGTGGAGGGAACTTGATGGTTGATGTTTAAGGTTGAGCTCCCTCCTCAGGACCAGTCATGATGAAAAGTCTTAACCGGAAATGTTGACTGTCCATTTTGTTCCACAGATGCTCTCTGACCTGCTGAGTTCCTCTAGCCTTTCGTATGATGCTGCAGATTTCTGGCATCGGCAGAGTCTTTTGTGCCTCTAACAAATTCAGGACATGATTTGTAAAGGGCTAACTAAAGGATGTGCAAGAGACAGGAACGTTCGAAAGGCTATGGTCATCAGCTCCGATGAAGTGGGAGACCATTGATGTTTCCGGTCATTGGAACATGGAAAGATTAGATCTCAAAGATTAAGTGATTGAATTGTTTGTGATTGTGCATTTGGGGTACCAAAAAGAATAATTCCACCTCTGCACATTGGTCCTGTATCCCCCTCCATAGATGCTGCCTGACCTGCTGAGTTCCTCCAGCATTTTGTGTTACTCAAGATTTCCAGCATTTGCGGAATCTCTTGTGTTTATATTATTGACAACATGTTGGTCAGTATCCACCCATCAGCCAAGTTTTTTTATAACCTGTATTGTCCTGTGGTTTAGTAAGCCATTAATTTTAAGCTTATTCTTGCTTTCAGGTTTTTCCATGGTCTCACCACTCCCATTTTTATAATCTTCACCAGCCAAGCAAAATTCCACAATATCTGGTCTTGCATGAATCTCACCCTTCTAATCACAACAGGTCTTCAGTTGTCAGGGCGTGAAACCCTGTTTTCCTTCCTTAAACCGTGGTCTTTCTCTATCTCTGTCTTTGAGTTGTTTCTCAAAATCCTCCTTGACAAAATCCTCGATTTTCAGAAGGCATTTGATAAGGTCCCACATAGGAGATTGGTGGGTAAAATCAAAGCTCAGGGCATCGGGGGGAAGGCATTGACATGGATAGAAAACTGGTTGGCAGATAGAAAGCAAAGGGTAGCGGTGAATGGGTGTTTCTGGGAATGACAGGTGGTGACTAGTGGGGTGCCACAGGGCTCGGTATTGGGACCACAGCTGTTTACCATTTACGTTAACGATTTGGATGAAGGCATAGAAAATAACATCAGCAAATTTGCTGATGATACTAAGCTGGGTGGCAGTGTGACATGTGATGAGGATGTTAGGAGAATTCAGGGTGACTTGGATAGGCTGGGTGAGTGGGCAGATACTTGGCAGATGGCGTTTAATGTGAATAAGTGTGAGGTTATCCACTTTGGGAGTAAGAACAGGAAGGCAGATTATTATCTGAACGGTATAGAGTTGGGTAAGGGAGTAATACAAAGAGATCTCGGAGTCCTTGTTCATCAGTCACTGAAGGTGAATGAGCAAGTGCAGCAGGCAGTGAAGAAGGCTAATGGAATGTTGGCCTTTATTACAAAGGGAATTGAGTACAAGAGCAAGGAAATCCTCTTGCATTTGTACAGAGCCCTGGTGAGACCACACCTGGAGTATTGTGTACAGTTTTGGTCTCCAAGGTTAAGGAAGGACATCCTGGCTGTAGAGGAAATGCAGCGTAGATTCACGAGGTTAATTCCTGGGATGTCTGGACTGTCTTACGCAGAGAGGTTAGAGAGACTGGGCTTGTACACGCTGGAATTGAGATTGAGAAGGGATCTGATTGAAACATATAAGATTATTAAGGGATTGGACAAGATAGAGGCAGGAAATATGTTCCAGATGCTGGGAGAGTCCAGTACCAGAGGGCATGGTTTGAGAATAAGGGGTAAGTCATTTAGGACAGAGTTAAGGAAAAACTTCTTCTCCCAGAGAGTTGTGGGGGTCTGGAATGCACTGCCTCGGAAGGTAGTGGAGGCCAATTCTCTGGATGCTTTCAAGAAGGAGCTAGATAGGTATCTTATGGATAGGGGAATCAAGGGATATGGGGACAAGGCAGGAACTGGGTATTGATAGGAATTGATCAGCCATGATCTCAATATGGCGGTGCAGGCTCGAAGGGCCAAATGGTCTACTTCTGCACCTATTGTCTATTGTCTATTGTCTATTAGCAGCACATCTATTTTGCATAATAATTCATTCTGTTATAGTGCAATACAGATACAACTTGTACTAATATGCACAACTCTATTCATGTTTGCCTGGAGAATTTTTAACAGCAACTGTTCGTCCCTGCTGTGGTGCCAGATGCCAGATGTCCTGCTGTTGAAGGTTTGCAAATAAAGTAAGCAAAATGGGCTTTTTCGTAAGAACAGTTTGCTAAATCTTACAGTTAGAAATATTGTAGAATATTGGTAGCTAAATCTTAGTTTTTATTCAGATGAAAGATGAAGGTTGATGTTGCCAAGATCGTTTTAATGATCGTCTAGATATGTTGGGGAGGCAGCAAAGGATCAAAATGGCACCAAGCTGAGGTCTCTATTGAGCTTGTGGCTCCAGTTTAGTTGTTCTTTAATTCGTAGAGCTGGTTTTGGGAACAGAGAGGAACATTTTAGTGGTTAAGCTAGGGTTTAGAGACAGGGATGTGGGGGAATTAGAGATCTGGACAGAGTCCAGGCCCCTGCTCCACATTCAAAGACCAGCAATGTAGATGCATAACAAAGAACATCCGTGTTCAGAATTTGGGCTGGCAGACGAGCAGGGATGAGGGCTAGTGTCTTCCCACAGACCAGCAAATCATCGGCAGGTTCCAGGATCGGAGTTCCGTGTGGGTAGGAGGCATGAGGGCCGGTGAGCCCGTAGGAATGTGCTTCAGTGAGACTGGAGTTCAAGGCTTAGTGTTGGGGCTCTGTCACTGGTGAGTCCAGCATCTGAGGCCTAGTGTTGGGGATCCTGTCATTGTTGAGCCGAGCGCTTGAGGCCCAGTGTTCAGAGCCCTGTCATCAGTGAGTTCGGAGTTCGAGGTTCCACCATTGGTGAATCCACATTCGAGGCCTAGTGTTTGGGGTCCTCATTCTTTGTACAGGGGTTGATGCCCAAGCGCGAAGATCAATCAGAATTCAAGGTCTGGTGGAGGATGGACCAAGTCCACTGCCATTTCACAGGGGAAGTTGAAAGCTAAGTATTTGCAAGTTTGAGTTACTGGAGGCTGGAGGTGGCCGGTCTGGGTGACCTTCAACCTGTTGGCACGGACATCGATTTCTCCAACTTAAGATAATTTATCCCCCTCCCCCTTACCTCTTCTCCTCACCTACCTACCACCTCCCTTTGGTGCCCTTCCTCCTTCCCTTTCTCCCATGGTCCACTCCCTCATCCAGCCCTTTACCTTTTCCACCTTGCCAGCGTCTTATCTCATCCCCCCTCCCACACCTACTGAGCGTCACTTAACATCTTCTGGCTTGTACTCCAACCCCCCCCCCCACCTTCTTATTCTGGTATCTATCCCCCTCTTTTCCAGCCCTGATGAAGGGCCTTGGCCCAAAACATTGACTGGTTATTCATTTCCATAAGTGCTGCCTGACCTGCTGAGTTCCTCCAGCCATTTGTTGTTTTGTTGGTTGTTGTGTTCTGAATCTGGAAAGTGTTGTTCCTGAGCGTTGGTTTTTATTGTCAAAGGGATCACTTACCTGTTTTAGCTTCCAGGCACTTTACCCCACCCTACCCCACCTGCTGCTCTCAAGGATTCTTCACAGAGAGCCCAGCACATTGTCCCTGAGATGTGTGAGAGACAGGTTGTTTGGACGCGGAACACAGAGCTTAAGACGCTATGTCACAGTGCAGGCCATTTGGCCCACGTTATTCCCTGTTGGACGAACGAGTAGTGCTGGTAGTGAACTGGGTGTCCCGCTCTCTTCTCGCTGCTGCCATCAGGTAGAAGGGACTAGAGCCTCAGGACTGGTTCAAGAGCAGTTACTACCCCTCAACCACCAGGCTCTTGAACAAAAGGGAATAACTACACTTACTTGCCCCAAAATTGAGATGTTCTCGCAACCAATGATCTCACTCTGTGGATCCTTTATCTCATTATCTCATGTTCTCGTTATTTATTGCTATTTATTTATTTGCACAGTTTGTTGTTTCCTGAACTCTAGCTGATCTTTCGCTGATCCTGTTATAGTTACTGTTCTGGTGATTTGCTGAGTATGCCCACAGGAGAATGAACTTCAGGGTTGTATATGGTGACATATATGCACTTTGATTAAAAAAAAAATTACTTTTTACTTTGTACTATGAAGGTGTGGATCAAATGTCTAAGTCAGAGATCAGACGGACAGTTTACGAGAAGTTCCATTAAATTGTTTTTTTTTAATAACAGAACAGCTTCCCAGTGCAAACATGATGAATTGATTTCATCATTCATATTCATAACTTTAGTGTAATGCCAGTGAGCCAGGTTCAATTTCTACTGCTGTCTGTAAGGAGTTTGTTAGTTTTCCTAATGACCGCATGGGTTTCCTCCAGGTGCTCTGGTTTCCTCCCACAGTCCAAAGACGTATGGGTTAGTAGGTTAGTTGGTTAAAGGGGTGTAATTAGGTAGCAAGGGCTCGTTGTGCTGGAACGGCCTGTTACTGTGTTGTATCTCTAGATAAAATAAAATAAACCATTTTATGACTTTTTCCAATAGGTTTTGGCAAATTATGACTTGCATATCAGGAGGATTTTTGAAGTTGGCTTATTAACAATAATTTATCTGATTGCATTCAACAAAAGGGAATGCAGTCAGGTAAAAGCTCTGGAAATGAGGTGTTTAGTTGTTTATGTTCTGTGTGTGTTGTGTGCATGCTGCGTTGGTGCTGGAATGTGTGGGGACACTTGCGGGCTGCCCCCAGCACATCCTTAGGTTGTGCTGGTTGTTAGCACAAGCGTCCCATTTCACTGTATGTTTCGATGTGCGAGTGATAAATAAGTTCAAATTTGGACCTGAACTCTGACCTGGGCAGCTGGGGGAGAACAGTGATATACAGTATGAGACATGTTCATTGTATAGAGATCCAGGAAGGACCACAATCAGCTATACTTGTACTTCAGGGAAGCCTGGGATGTAGGTATATGCCCTTGCCTGCTTTGCCCATGGGCCTCGGTTGAAGGAAACGTACTTAAATCTTCTCTGCTGGAAGGTTAGCCTCTCCCATGGGGTAGATTGTGAGTAAGGTGTGACAGAGATCAAAGTTCAAAGTAAATTTATTATCAAAGTACAAATACGCTCAGTGGCCACTTTATTAGGTGTAGGAGTGGAACCCAGTGATGTATTCTGCTGCTGTAGCCCATCCACTTCCAGATTCAATGTGTTGTGTGCTCAGAGATGCTCTTCGACACAGCATTGTTGTAACGTGTGGTCATTTGAGTTACTGTCACCTTCCTGACGGCTTGAATCAATCTGGCCATTTTCCTCTGAATATCACGGCATTTTCACCCACAGAGCTGCCGCTCCATTGGACGTTTTAAGTTTCTCGCACCATTCTCTGTAAAATGCTGTGCGTGAAGATCTCAGGGGAGGCACTATGACAGCACAGGAGGGTTCGAATGGATATTGATTAGATGTCGTGATCTGGTTGGCTGGTTCAAAGCCGTGTGGACAGTTTAGTAGTAGAAGATTCTGATTGGCTAGCTTGGATTGGCTTCGATTGGAGCTGAAATGTCTGAAAACATTTTGCTAAGCTCGGCAATCAACCAAACTTCCAAAGAGCGGGTCCTCTGTAAGAAAGTTTGTACATTCTTCCCATGTGCATGTGGGTTTCCTCCGGGTCCTCCCACAGTCCAAAGACATACAGGTCCATAGGTTAATTGGTCATTGTACATTGCCCTGTGATTAGGCTAGGGATAAATCGATGGGTTGCTGGACAGGGAGGGCCTGTTCCCCACTGTATCTCAAAAATACGGTCTGCAGATTTTGAGATACTCAAACCACCCCATCTGGCACCAACAGTCATTTCACTTCAAAGTCAGGGACATCACATTTCTCCCCTGTTCTGATGTTTGGTTGGAACAACAACTGAACTTCTTGACCATGTCTGCATGCTTTTATGCATTGAGTTGCTATCACCTGATTGGCTGATTAGATACTTGCATTAATGACCAGACATACAACTGTTCTTGATAAAGTGGCCACTCATTAAAGTCCCATATTCTTGCAGGCGTTTATGGGAAAATAAAGAAACACAATAGAACTTATGAAATCAAAGTCTGACACACAACCAATATACTAAAGACAGGTCATACATATAATAACAAAATTAATAAATAATACTGAGAAGAGGGCTTGATGAAGGGTCTCAGCCTGAAATGCCGACTGTTTATCCCTTCCATAGTGGCTGCCTGACCTGCAGAGTTCCTCTGGCATTTTGTGTGTAATGCTCTGTAGTATCAACATAGATGGCTGAGACTAAAGGTATCTTGATTTCCACAGGCGAAGTAGATGAGGCACATGTGACACTGGCTTTGAGATCACAGAAGGTTGTAAATCTCTGAGGACATTGATCTTCCGAATGGCATGGTTTCAGGGTTAGTAAAAGCTGGTTATCTGCAGATGAATGAGGTCTCTCTTTTTCACATCACTGAGGTTGAGAATCGCACAGGTGATGAATCTTGGGCATTGAACTACTGTGAACATTAACTGAATTTTAAATTAGAAAAATGTACAAAACAAAACTCTTGCCAAAAAAAGTCCATAGTTGAACCTCCCTGTGGACGCTTGGACACAGAAATGGGCAAGGTACCTACTTTGGATTAAGCCTATTTTGAACCGTGCAGGAGTTGTGCAAGGAATTTTTAAGCATCTTATGAGTAGATAAAGCAGGGAGTGTTTGAAATGAGGGGGCATCATGAAATTAAAATGTTTTCTGCAAAGAGAAGTTCGCAGGTTTGTAAAGAGCAACTTTGATGGAGACTCAATGAGGCAAGTGGCCCAATTCTGCTCCTATGTGCTATGGTTTTATGACTTTGAAAGATTGGCTGCAGAATGGTGGAGGTCTAGACCCACAGACCATTGCAGTTTTAGTGAAAAATCAGAAGGTAAAGTGAAAAATAGAGTTAATTTTAGACTTGCTGTGGCAAAGAACTGGCACTGACAGATAGCACTCAGTGGTTCTGGTCCCTGCTGTAAACATCTATGGTTCTATATAAACCAGAATTCCTAATAACTAAGTCCCTTTCTTCAGTTACCAAAATAAATCTAATTTTTAATCTTCTTGATAGATTTGAAGTTAAGATGTTTAGACTCTGGCATAAAGAAAGGAATGATTCTACTTGGAATTAAAATCTCTTTGGTAACGTATACCATTCTAATTGAATTGGAATTGGTTTATTATTATTACCTGTCCCGAGGAACAGTGAAAACCTTGCCTTTCACACAGATCAAATCATTACATAGTGCACTGAGGTGACTGGTTGACCGTCGTATCTGATGGTGAGTTAGATTTGTATAGTTCTGTTGATTGTTCAAAGGTGGCTGCTGAGTTCTAACCGTGAGCGACATGGACGTCCACAATCAGGGCCTGAAATCTATGCTGGATCTGGAAGTGGAACTGCTGCTTTTGCTTTCCTCCTTTGTTTGTTGTCTCCCCTCTGGGTTGTGTGAGCGGTTCTAACCAAGGCTCACCAGCCACTCCGGTCTGGCACAGTCCTTTCCGGCCATTTTGGTACAAGCCCAGTGTGTGCAATGCTAGCTTTCACACAGTCTTTGAACCTCTTCCCCGACTCCTCTTGCCCAGCAAGAGCTCATCATGTAGCAGCTGCTTGGGCATTTGGGAATCCTTCATGCCCTGTCCACCGAAGCTGTGCTTTCACAATCACAGCCTCAACACTTGTGGTGCCTGCCCTGTTGAAGACATCCAGGCTTTGTGACTCAGTACTGCCGGTAGATGCCTAGGAGCGACCTCAGACTACGTATGTGGAATCCCTCTAGCATTTTGAGGTAGCTTCTGCATACAGTCCAGGTTTCACATCCATACTGGAAGCTGCTGAGGACAGCAGCTTTAGACACCTTTTGTTTTGTGGACAGGCAGACGTTGTTCTGTTCAACACCTGCGATTGCAATTGACCAAGACTCTTGCTGGCCTTGCAAATCCTGCTGCTGATTTATCTGTCTAGTGAGCCATCATTGCATGTAATACTGCCAAGATACTTTAATTCGGTGTATTGGGTGTCAAGGGAGAGGTAGCGCCTCAGATGAAGGACCTTGTTGTGTCCATTCTGGGCAGCTCGCTCACCTTTGGTCCTCACCCGACACCCAGCTCTGACCTGTGGCTCCAGTTAGCAGTTTGAATGCAAAAGTGGCCACATCCCGGTGAGATAGGGGCATGTCTTTCCCAACATGCAAAGTCAGCTCCATTGGACTGGGCGGATGAGATCAACGGTGAGATCCAGCAGCCAGGAAGGCGGTTCTGTGACTCTTTGTGGAGAACGAAGGGCATGACAAGGTACAGAAGTCTTGGTCAGCCAAGGCAGTCCCCAGATGTGATGACAACTCGTTCCACTGGAGCCAGACTTCCAAGGTCAAGGGAGTGGAACTGGCTCAGTGCAATGGCTTTTCCCCTTCAAGTCCTGCAGTGATGGGAGAGGTGCGAAGCGACAGGTGAAGGTAGCCACTGACAGTCGTGGTAACGATCCTGCACCTAGGCAGCCGGTGAAGTCTGGTCATTCGATTCTGACGTCAAGGCAACAGTGCATCGCAGGTGACTGAACTGTCCTGTTTAAGAAGAGCCCTGGATGGAGGTAGATCGAGGTGAAGCAGAGTAAAGTGTAATGCCTACAGAGAAAGTGCGGTGCAGGTAAACAATAAGGTGCAAGGTTATAATGAGGTAGATTGTGAGGTCAGGGATCAATCTAGTGGATTGTTCAATAGTCCTATAACAGCAGGGTAGAGGCTGTCCTTGATTTAATGCAAGCTTGAGCTGTGTCATCTCACTACTATCTGCTGGCTATCCTCAATCCTGATGCAGAGTTACCACCTGCAGTGTCGATCTCCCTCTGTCTCCCCAGCCATCTCCCCATCGCAGCTTGATGTAGCTTAGCTCTGCACGTGACTGCTAGAAATTATACAGAGTTGTGAATGCAGGTTCGCACGTCACAGTAACCGGCCCTCTGTGAGGATTGGTATGTGTTGCTTCCTCTTGCCCTTGCATCAGTATTAAGACCGTATCTCAGTACATCTGACAATAAGAAACCAAAAGCAATACCAGTACCTTCATGCTCCTAGGATCAAATACAGCTTGCTTGAAATGCAAGAAAATAAGAATAATTTCAATATTTTTGACGATTTCTTGAAATTCCGGTTACTTTGTTTAGAATCCAAAACGCGGATTTTGCGATAGATCTTTGAGGTTTTTTGCCTTGCAGAAAGCAAAAATTTCACCTGGCATGGAGAATTCAAAGTTCAAAGTAAATTTATTATCAAAGTACATATATGTCACCCTGAGATTCATTTTCTTGTGGGCATACTCAATAAATCTATAGAATAATAACCATAACAGAATTAGTGAAAGACCACCCAACTTGGGCGTTCAACCAGAGTGCAGAAGACAACAGACTGTGCAAACACGAAGGTAAATATCGAGAACATGTGGTGAGAGTCCTTGAAAGTGAGTTCATAGGTTCTGGGAATATTTCAGTGATGGGGCAAATAAAGTTAACCCCTTTGGTTCAGGAGCCTGATGGTTGAGGGGTAATAACTACTCCTGAACCTGGTGGTATGGTCCAGAGGCTCCTGTACCTCCTTCCTGATGGCAGCAGTGAGAAGAGAACGTGACCTGGGTGGTGGGGGTCCCTGAGAATGGTGAAAGAAACTGGAAGCCGTGACAAAGACATTCTATTGCAAACTGCAGTGTTTATGTTTGTGGAATGATAAAGATATCATGTTGATTTGTGGAGTCAGTTCAGTGCTGTGGCGGGTGAAGCCGATCCAGGAGCCTCATGGTTGTAGGGCAACAACTGTTCCTAAACCTTACCTCAGGATGTGGTTTGAGGAGATGGTTTGGCTACGGTTATAAATAGATAGCGAACCGAAAATATTCTAATTTTCCAAAATAGGAGCACTTTCACACTTCACGTTTTCAGATTTTCAATTTTGATTAGATAAAATTAGAAAACTTATTTTAATTTGAATGCATGTATTGTCCCCAGTTCCACACAAAAATGGCAGCCTTACTTCCTGAACTGAAACACCTTTAGTTTTGTTTATGAAGTGTTGACTTTGGATTTCTCATTGCGGCTGTTGACATTGAACTTCAGCTCAAGTATTGAAGGTGCTGGAGGAACTCAGTAGGTCAGGCAGTATCCATGGAGAGGAATAAACAGTCGACATCTTGAGCCGAGGGCCTTCGTCAGGATCGAACATCGACTGTTCGTTTCCATAGATGCTGCCTGACCTGCTGAGTTGCTCCAGCATTCTGTGTGCATTGCTGAGTCCTGCAGAGTGCAGTTTTTCCATTGATTCTATTGTGTTTATTCGTATTTAAACACCTGAAAGAAAATGAATCTCAGGGGTGTATATGGTGATATATTTGTACTTTGATAATAAAATTTACTTTGAACAACTTTCCACTTCATGGCTAAGTTCAAAGTAAGTTTATTATCAAAGTACACATACTGCCCTGAGATTCATTGTCTTGCAGGCATTCACAGAAAAAAAAACTACAACAGAATTTTAGAAGATCAATGCACCAAAAATCTCTCTTACAACACACGGCTGATGTGAATGCTGATCAATGATCTCCAATTACCTGTAAACTTATCAGCTTCTGCTGATCCCAGTATGTGACAGCAAGTGTCAATTCTTCCAATCCACAACTACATCACTTTATTATTTCTTCCTAATCATTCTCCTCTATAGATGCTGTCTGACTTGCTGGGTCATCTTGTATGTGCTATATGTACCTTGTGCTGTATGTGTTATATGTGCCTGTATTTTACACTTTGGACCCAGAGTAACGCTGTTTAGTTTGTCTGCAATCATGGGTATGTGTGTACGGTTGAATGACAATTCGACTTGAACTTGAACTTCCTCCAGCATTCTCAGACTCAGCATTCACTTCTAGCACTTTAACATTTTGGTTATCATAAACACAAATAAATAAACAATAAATACCGAGAACATGAGTTGCAAGAGTCCTTGATAGTGCATCCATAGGTTGTGGGAACAGTTTAACATTGGGATGAATGAAATTATCCCGTCAGGTTCAAGAGCCTGATGATTGAGGGGTAACAACTGTTCCTGAACCTGGTGGTGTGAGTCCTGAAGCTCCTGTACCTCCTTCCTGATGGCAGCAGCAAAAAGAGAGCATGGCCTGGATCTCGTAGTGGTGGCGTCAAGATTGCAGATGGGTCAAGGAAGAAGTAGCCACAACATGTTTGTCATGTCAGGCCGTTAGAGATATTGAGAATGAGTAAATCTCAGAGAGGCAACTGACTGAGTGGGTTGGGGCTGCACGGAGACAGGTGGAAAATACTTTTATTGCTAGAGTGTGGATGTATTTATGAAGGTCAAGGCTGTTCCCTTAGTGACCTTGAAAAGGTTGTGTGGAGTGATTTTTGCACTTCAGCCATCCTGGTGAGGGCACCCTCATGTTGTCATTAACTGGGGAATTCTGGAGTTTACAGCAATGAAGATATGGGAATATAGGTCTGAATCAAGTTTATGATCGCTGACATATGACATGAAATTATGTGTTTTGTGCTAGCGGTATAGTGGAATACAGAAAAAAACGATAAATTACAGAAATATATAGTAGAAAGAAAGGAGTAATAAGGTAGTGTTCATGGGCCATTCAGAAATCTTTGCAGACGGAAGAAACTGTTCTGAAAACATGGAGCAAACACGAGGAAATCTGCAGATGCTGGAAGTTCAAGCAACACACACAAAATGCTGGTGGAACACAGCAGGCCAGGCAGCATCTATAGGGAGAAGCGCTGTCGACGTTTTGGGCCGAGACCCTTCGTCAGGACTAACTGACAGGAAAGATAGTAAGAGATTTGGAAGTGTGGGTCTTCAGGCTTTTGTACCTCCTCCTTGATGGTGGGAATGAGAAGATGGGCATGGTCCGGAGGGTGAGAGTCCTTAATGATGCCACCTTCTTAAGGCATCCCCTCTTGAATAGGCACATACTTGAAGAAAAAATGGAGGGCTGTGTTTCAGGGAAGGGTTAGTTTGATCCTAGAGTAGGTTAAAAGGTTGGCACAGCGTTGTGGGCTGGAGGGCCTGTTCTGTGCCGTTATGTTCTAAATTCTGTGTAATTGGTGTTGGGGAGGGTTGTGCCCGTGATGGAGCTGTCTTAGTCTACAACCCTTTGCAGCATCTTGCGATCCTGAGTATTGGAGCCTCCACACCAGATGGGGATGCAACCAGTCAGAATGCTCTCCAAGAGTATTTGGTGACACGCCAAATCTCCTCAAACTCAAAGTCAGGCTGACGTGTGAATGGGGAGGGGTCTGCACACGGTGGTATTTCAGTACCGCTGCTGCCCCTGACTTCCTTGGCAAGCAACGGGATTGAATTAAGCAGATGGAAAGTACTGGGCGGTGGAGAGGTGAACCCTTTGGCAGGTGAACGTGACACAGGTTAAATATGGTCTGTCTTGTCCTGAATGCTGTCCAGCCTCGTGGTTGTTACTGGACTGCAGGCAGGCAGAGAGAAGTACATTCTGACTTGTGCTTTGTAAATGAGGTGTCAGGAGACGCGACCCCCCC
Organism: Hemitrygon akajei; assembly: GCF_048418815.1. Taxonomy (NCBI): domain Eukaryota; kingdom Metazoa; phylum Chordata; class Chondrichthyes; order Myliobatiformes; family Dasyatidae; genus Hemitrygon; species Hemitrygon akajei. The sequence continues at coordinate 13,873,630 of NC_133125.1, read as the reverse complement.
CCCCCACCCCCGGCGGCCTCGATGTTTATGCAGCGGGTCCATTGGACATTCTGGCCATTCGTAACTCAGGGAATGTTGATGGGAGAGACTCGGTATTGGCAACGCTTTAAATATCATGAGAGAATCGTAAGGGTGTCGAGAAGTTAAGCCAGAGAAAGACTGAAGTTAGTAGTTTTCTTGAAGTTTTACTAATGTAGTCAATCTGCCATAGTAATGGTGTGACAAAATGCAGAACAGAGTCTTGTAATAGATTGTTACCAAACGGTGTGGTGGGTGGGTGTTTCAAGTCTCTGCTGTTTCAGACACATGCATCAAACAGATATATGTGGGTAGAGGTAATGTTCGGCACCAAGTCCAGTTGCTGATACTGAACGGTGAAAAGCTTTGACACACAGGGTAAAGATCAAGGTTAGCTTTACTTGTCACATGTACATCGAAATAATGTAAAGCGTTGTGACGACCGCTATGCGGCCATGCCGCAGTAGGTTTGCTGTGGTGCCCAGCATACATCTGTGATAGGCGACTTAGGGACAAGAGCCATTGTAAGATCCAAGACCACGTGAACAATACCGAGCTCGCAGTCCTTTTCATCTTACGGTTTCCTGGCCAGTGATAGCTTACCTTGGTGGAGAAGCATTCCAAGGAAGTTCTGAGCACCTTGAGGAGCAATTCAGATATCTGACCCTGCCACCCATTCAGGCTCCCCCCGCTTCACCAGCTGCGGAGTCCGCACCTCCTGCACAGGAATCTTAGAATCCCCAGACCAATAATGGAAGTGAAGCAACCTCATGAGTGGTGATTATAGAGCAAAGTCTTGCTGGAGTAGCTTCAGGTACCTGAGTGTCAACATCTCTAAAGGCACGTCCATGGCCCAACATATTGACACAGTGATGAAGAAGGCGTGCCGACCCCTATATTTCACTAGGAGTTTGACGAGATTTGGTACTATGTCTCCAAAGACTAGCAAATTTCTACAGATGCATCGCTTTCTGGTATGAAGGGTGTAATGCACTGCATCGGACGAAGCTGCAGAGGGTTGTAAACTTAGCCAGCTCTTCTTCATGTGTATAGCCCTCCCACCATCGAGGATTTGACCTTTTTAAAAGGCAGAGCCTCAAAAAGGAAGCATTCATCATGAAGCACCCTCAGCATCCAGGACATGCCCTCTTCTCATCACTACCATCGAGGTGGAGATACAGGAGCCTGAAGACACACGCTCAACGTTTTAGGAAAAGTTTCTTCTCCAACACCATCAGGTCGTCCGGAATGGTCCATGAGCAATACCTTTCTATTTTGCGCTGATTATTTATCTTTAAGATATATTTCTATACATATAGTTAATATATTGGTTTCTCTTTGGTTGCAAGGCTTTGCGCTTTTTCAGAAAGCAGTGGAAGAAGACTCCTTGAGTACTTTTAAGGCAGAGGTGGTGGTGTTCTTGATTACGATGGAGTCGGTGGAAGCTTGGAGGTGAGGTTGCCATCAGATCAGCCATGATGACATCGAAATCTGGAGCAAGCCCAAGAGGCCTGATCCTGCTCCAAAGAATAGATCCACACAAAGTCAAATAGCCACTAAATCCCAAATTCTGTTCCCAATGGATCCCTAGTAGCAGGGTTCCCCAACTTAGATCCACAGGCCCCTTGCTTAATGGTATTGATCCATGGCATAAAAAGGACTGGGGAAGCCCTGCCTTACAGGAAATGAAACAGATACGTCCCTGTTTAGAGACAGGATAGAGAGTGGGAACCTCAATGTATCCCGCCATTGATTCCACAACCTATTGACTCACTTTCAAGGACTCTACAACTCATGTTCTGGGTTTTATTTATTTATTATTCTTACCTTTATTTGTATTTGCACAGATTGTCTGCATTTGCACATTGGTTGTTCATCATTGAATCTGTTGTATTTCTTTGTCCTGATGTGAATAATGTCTGTGAGCTTCGTGGCAATTTGCCCCCCTGTTAACCGGGACTGAGACTACGAGCCTTCTATAGCTGCTCCCAGTTGAATTGAATTGACTTTATTACTTACATCCTTCATATACATGAGGAGAAAAATCACGAGGAGTTGTGAGTTTATGAATTCAATTTTGTTGTGAATGCTGATGCTTGCTCTATTTTTTTGTTTAATTTGTTTTATTTTTGTGTTTTTTCTCTCAGCACATTGGGTTGTTGGTCTTTTTTTAAATTGGGTTCTTTTGCATTTCTTGCTTTGTGGCTACCTGTAAGCAGACAAATCTCAAGGTTGTATAATTGATACATTCTTTGATAATGGAAGTACTTAGAACTTTGAATGCCAGAAAATAAATCTCAGGGCAATATACAGTGACATAAACACTCTGATAATGAATTTACTTGGAGCTATGAACTTTGGGGACAATACATAATGCAGACAAACATGGTAAAATATTACGGGGAATAATTGTGTAAAGAAAAAGGTTCACTGCTAATTTTAGTTTAATCTACCAAGGCCAATTGAACTCTTCTTATTTTACAAAGGAACAATAAATGTAATATCTGGTGTCGTTAATTTTTTGTAAATATCTAAATAAAAATATATTGCTTTTACGAATATACGGAAATCTTGAAAAGAGGATGAAGGAAGAAACAGCTAAATAGCAATCAGTTTAAAGATTACTTTAATATTGACAATGAAGAATAACTTTCACCAGTTAAGCATGAAGGATTGCAGGAAGGGCTTACTGTTTTTCCATTGCTGATAATCTGACTATGTTTCTATTAAAAAATATTATACATTTGACAGATTTTGCCACTTCAGAAACAAATTGTGTGGCTAACACAGTGCTGTAAGTGTAAATAGGACAGCATCTTGCCGCAGCCACACATTCAGTATATGTTGGAATCTGAGTTTTAAAAAAACTTTGCCTTGTTGATATCCTGAATTATCATCGCTATGTCTTTCATTGTTTGTTGAGATAGATTGTGGAATAGGCTCTTCTGGTTCTTTGAACCATGCTGCCCAGCAGCCCCCCCCCCCCCCCCCCCGTTTTAGCTCTAGTTTAATCACAACTCTAATTTCAGCTTGGCTGTTGGCACAGTGACATCAGCGCCGGACTCTGGAATGGAGGTTTCCAGGTTCGAATCCAGTCGGGCCGTTCCTGAGTATGCTTTCCATTCGTGCCGGCTTGAGTGTTGAGCTCGCAACTCGACCTCGTAAAATAAAGAAAAAATACTGTGAAATGTCTGTGTGAGGAGTGGTGCGCCACACAGTCTTTCGTTCCGCGCCTTGTAAGGCATGAAAATGCCCAATGTTGGGCATCGATGAGTCGACGTCATCATTATTAATCACAAGATGATTTACCATGACCAATTAGCCGATCAACCCACACACCTTTGGACTGTGGGAGGAGACCAGAGCAGCCGAGGAAAGTCATCCGGTGCGAACTCCTTACAGACAGTAGCTGGCATTGAACCTGGGTCACTGGTACTGTAAAAAGTTGTGCTAACCACAACATTAGTAACATTTAGCTAACAGAGACAAATCTGGACAATAAAACATTTCAGTTCCCATTTTAATGGAGTGTAGTTTAAAGTTTGTAAATAATGGTGTGGGAGTATGAAGATCTCTGCAAAGCAGTGTTAGTTTTATGTAATTTGAAGTGTTTCATTGTAAGGGCTGCTCAGTAGCATAATGGTTCAAATCCTGCTGCTTGCTTGTGGCAGTGGTGCTTGTAAAGAGTTTGTACGTTCTCCCCGTGACTGGGCGGGTTTTCTCCAGGTGCTCTGGTTTCCTCCCACAGTCCAAAGATTTACAGGTTGGTAGGTTAGTTGTTTACATGGCTGTAACTGGGCAGCATGGGTACATTGGGCCAGAAGGCCTGATCTGTGCTGTACCTCGAAACCAGGGGTTCCCAACCTGGGGTTCATGGACTCCTCAGTTAATTTTTTTTTGGGGGGGGGGGTCCATGACATTAAAAAAATGGTTGGGAATCTCTGCTGTAAACAAATAAACTAAAATCATTGCTTTGCCTGTTATTATTTAATAACTTTCAGCCATTGATGTTGTGGGGGTGGAACTGGACTCTCTGACGGTGGTGTCTGAAAAGAGGATGCTGTCCAAGTTGCATGGCATCTTGGACAATGTCTCCTATCCACTCCATAATGTACTGGTTAGGCACAGGAGTACATTCAGCCAGAGACTCATTCCACCGAGATGTAACACTGAGCGTCATAGGAAGTCATTCCTACCTGTGGCCATCAAATTTTACAACTCCTCCCTTGGAGTGTCAGACACCCTGAGCCAATAGTCTGGTCCTGGACTTATTTCCACTTGGCATAATTTACTTATTATTATTTAATTATTTGTGGTTTTATATTGCTATATTTCTATACTATTCTTGGTTGGTGCAACTGTAACAAAACCAAATTTCCCTTCGGGATCAATGAAGTATGTCTGTCTGTCTGTCTAATGGCTGGGGTCACCCATCTTGTAAAGACATTGTCCAGAAGAAGGCAATGGCAAGCCATGTCTAGAAGATTTGCCGAGAACAATCATAGCCATGAGGACCATGTTTGCCCACGTCTTCGACTTGGCAAATAGTGATGATGATGATCATGAGCTAAATATGACCTGAGTAAAGAAAAGGCCAGGCAAAGGATTGAGTTTCAAATGGAGAAATGATATTGGGTATCTTGTCTTCCTTATCCAATCCTGAAGCAGCTTTTATTTCAGTTCAAGTTCAAAATAAATTTAATAACAAACTCCATATATATCACCATATATCAGCTTGAGATTTATTTTCTTCCCGGGGTTTACAGGTAAAACAAAGAAATACAATAGAATTTATGAAACATAAACGCACATTAACAAAGACTGACAAACAACCAGTGTGCGAAAGAAGACAAATAGGGCAAGTCAGCGTGGCTTTGTGTGTGGGACGTGCAGGTCTTGTCTAACCAATCTTATAGAGTTTTTTGAGGAAGTTACCAAGAAAGTTGATGAAGGCAAGACACTGGATGTTGTCCGCTTGGACTTTCACAAAGCATTTGACAAGGTCTCGCATGGGAGGTTGGTCAAGAAGGTTCAGATACTTGGCATTCAGGATGAGGTAGTAAATTGGATTAGGCATTGGCTTCACAGCGGAAGCCAGGGAGTGGTAGTAGATGGTTGCCTCTCTGACTGGAGACCCGTGACTAGTGGAGTGCCACAGTGACCGGTTCTCGGTCTATTGTTGTTTGTCATCCATATCAACGATCTGGATGATAATATAGTAAATCGGATCAGCAAATTTGCAGGTGACATCAAGATTGGGGGATTGAGGGTATGGTGGACCACGAGGGAAACTATCAGAACTTGCAGTGGGATCTGGAGGACCAGCTGGAAAAATGGGTTGAAAATGGCTGATGAAATTTAATGCAGGCAAGTGTGAGGTGTTACACTTTGGGAGGACCAACTGAGGTAGGCCTTACACTGTGAGCAATAGGGCACCAAGGAGTGTGGTAGAGCTGTGGTATCTGGAATTACAGATCCATAATTCCTTGAAAGTGGCATCGCAGGTAGTTAGGGTCGTAAAGAAAGCTTTTGGCATTTTGGCCTTCATAAATCAAAGTATTGGCTATAGCAGTTTGGGATGTTATGTTGAAGTTGTATAAGATTGGGTGAAGCCTAATTTGGACTATTGTATGCAGTTTCGGTCACTTACCTATAGGAAAGATATGAATAAGATTGAGAGAGTGGAGATAAAATTTACAAGGATGTTGCCAGTCCTTCAGGACCTGAGTTATAGTGAACAGATGAATAGGTTAGGACTTTCTTTCTTAGAATGTAGGCGAATGAGGGGAGATTTGATAGAAAATTATGGGAGTGAAGACAGGGTAAATATGAGCAGGTTTTTCCACTGAGGTTGGGTGAGTCTAGAACTAAAGGTCATGGGTTAAGGGTCAAAGGTGAAATGTTTAAGGAGAACATGAGGGGGAGCTTCATTCAGACATTGGTGAGAGTGTGTAACACTGGTGGGTGGGGTTTCAATCTTGGATAGGTACATGGATGGGAGAGGTACCATCCGGATTCAGGTCGATAAGACTAGGTAGAGTAATTGTTTGGCACTGATCAGATGGTCTGAAGGGCCTGTTTCTGTGCTGTAGTACTGTACGACTCTATGGCTCTATAAATTATGCAAATAAAAAGTAAATACATGATGCTGACAACATTTACAAAGATGTAGATGTTCATAGAAAATTTACAAGTTCCTGAACCTGGTGGTGTGGAACCAAAGGCTCCTTCCCAATGGCAGTAGCGAGAAGGGAGCATGGCCTGGTTGCTTTCTTGTAGCAACACTGCTTGTAAATGTGCTCACGGATGGTGAGGGTTGATTTATCATTCTGGCGCATTGTCATCTTTAAGGCCTTGTTGTCCTCCCTGTTTTATCAAAGCTGTGTTATAACCGACACAGCGACATGGTGGTTAAATGCAGTGTTACTTAGCAACTGGAGCGGAACTGTGCAGGCACCGAGCTGAGAGCTTCCTTCTTCATGATCTTTTTCTTCATCACCTTTACAGATTCGTACCTATTTTGTTGTGTGCATTGTTGCCTCTCTCCTGTGTTTCCTTTAATCAAGTCCTATCAGAAAGGTGGCATCCATCATTAAGGATCCCCACCACCCAGGACATGCCTTCCTCTCATTATGACCATCAGGGAGGAGCCTGAAGACCCATTCCTCTTCTCCGCCATCAGATTTCTGAATGGACAATGATCCCACAAACGCTACCTCACTGTTTTTCCTCTCTCTTTGCAAATATATTTCTTAATGTAATTTATAGTATACTTATTGCACTGCACTGGTGTTGCAAAACAACAAATTTTACAGCAATATGTCAGTGATAATGAACCTGATTCTGATTCAGTGGAGTGGGGTTGAAAAGGCAGGCATAGCCAGGCCCATGTGGGTGGCCATGGCTACAGCTTGGGTTTGGAGAAAGTGGGAGGAGCCGAAAGAGGAATTCTTGAGGATGAGAACCAGTTCTACCAGACCAGAAGACACAGGAGAAGAATTTGGCCATTTGGCCCATTTAATTTGTTCATCATTCTATTATGACTAATTTATTTTCCCTCTCAATCCCATTCTCCTGTCTTCTCCCCATAACCTCTTAAACCCTTAGAAATCAAGAATCTATCAACCTCCACTTTAAATATACTCAATATCTGCAGCAATGAATTCCACCACCTGCTGGCTGAAGTAATTCCTTCTCATCAACGCTCTAAAGGGACATTCTCCCATTCTGAAGATGTGACATCTGGTCCTAGACTCCCCCATATAGGAAACATCCTTGCCACATCCACTGGTTGGTGTGTGTAGTGGAGGTCTGGTTGGTGTGTGTAGTGGAGGTCTGGTTAGTGTGTGTGTAGTGGAGGTCTGGTTGGTGTGTATAGTGGAGGTCTGGTTGGTGTGTATAGTGGTGGTCTGGTTGGTGTGTGTAGTGGAGGTCTGGTTGGTGTGTATAGTGGAGGTCTGGTTGGTGTGTGTAGTGGAGGTCTGGTTGGTGTATGTAGTGCAGGTCTGGTTGGTGTGTATAGTGGAGGTCTGGTTGGTGTGTATAGTAGAGGTCTGGTTGGTATTGTGTGTAATGGAGGTCTGGTTGGTGTGTATAGTGGAGGTCTGGTTGGTGTGTGTAGTGGAGGTCTGGTTGGTGTATGTAGTGCAGGTCTGGTTGGTGTGTGTAGTGGAGGTCTGGTTGGTGTGTATAGTGGAGGTCTGGTTGGTGTGTATAGTGGAGGTCTGGTTGGTGTGTATAGTAGAGGTCTGGTTGGTGTGTATAGTGGAGGTCTGGTTGGTGTGTGTAGTGGAGGTCTGGTTGGTGTGTGTAGTGGAGGTCTGGTTGGTGTGTATAGTGGAGGTCTGGTTAGTGTGTGTAGTGGAGGTCTGGTTGGTGTGTGTAGTGGAGGTCTGGTTGGTGTGTGTAATGGAGGTCTGGTTGGTGTATGTAGTGCAGGTCTGGTTGGTGTGTATAGTGGAGGTCTGGTTGGTGTGTATAGTGGAGGTCTGGTTGGTGTGTATAGTGGAGGTCTGGTTGGTGTGTATAGTGGAGGTCTGGTTGGTGTGTGTAGTGGAGGTCTGGTTGGTGTGTATAGTGGAGGTCTGGTTGGTGTGTGTAGTGGAGGTCTGGTTAGTGTGTGTAGTGGAGGTCTGGTTGGTGTGTGTAGTGGAGGTCTGGTTGGTGTGTGTAATGGAGGTCTGGTTGGTGTATGTAGTGCAGGTCTGGTTGGTGTGTATAGTGGAGGTCTGGTTGGTGTGTATAGTGGAGGTCTGGTTGGTGTGTGTAGTGGAGGTCTGGTTGGTGTGTATAGTGGAGGTCTGGTTGGTGTGTGTAGTGGAGGTCTGGTTGGTGTGTGTAGTGGAGGTCTGGTTGGTGTGTGTAGTGGAGGTCTGGTTGGTGTGTGTAGTGGAGGTCTGGTTGGTGTGTGTAATGGAGGTCTGGTTGGTGTATGTAGTGCAGGTCTGGTTGGTGTGTATAGTGGAGGTCTGGTTAGTGTGTGTGTAGTGGAGGTCTGGTTGGTGTGTATAGTGGAGGTCTGGTTGGTGTGTGTAGTGGAGGTCTGGTTGGTGTGTATAGTGGAGGTCTGGTTGGTGTGTATAGTGGAGGTCTGGTTGGTGTGTATAGTGGAGGTCTGGTTGGTGTGTATAGTGGAGGTCTGGTTGGTGTATGTAGTGCAGGTCTGGTTGGTGTATGTAGTGCAGGTCTGGTTGGTGTGTATAGTAGAGGTCTGGTTGGTGTGTGTAATGGAGGTCTGGTTGGTGTGTATAGTGGAGGTCTGGTTAGTGTGTGTGTGTAGTGGAGGTCTGGTCCTTTTCCCAATGGACTATTTGTTGCAGTAATTTGCACTAGTACTGAGCAGTTGTCTGGAAATTCCAGAATTCATGTGCAACATTGTTGTGTTTTGTACTTACTGAAATGATATTTCTTTCGCTGCTGTGTTCATGTGTGAGACAGTTTTAAAATCAGTTCACGTTAAGATATTTGTAGTTATGGCTAGTGTAATCTCTGTAATCCTCTTCTGTAGACCAAATGGACGTCAGTACTACTTACTGAAGTATTTCTGGCATCAGCTTTACTCAGATTCTACAGCGCTGTGCCTTCATTATTCCATGCGTTGCCTGTTCCATATTAGTGAGGCTCACCGTCTGAGACATTTACCAAATGTGTAGTGGTGACCATCTTATTTCAACAGGTTTTGTTAAACAGTAGGTCATGAGTAGTATGAGCCAACAATTCAACTTTGATGTATTGTAAGGATGCATCTTAATAATAGTACCAGAATATTTTGGCAACAAGCTATTCTGTTATTCTGGCAAAAATTCTGGAATGTAATAACTGTAACATTGCAACAAGCTGCTGACTACCATAAAATTTATAATAGACGCTGCTGGCGTTGAGGAAGAAGTGTGGATGTGCCACAGTGAGGGATTTGTAGATGTAATCATAGCATGATTCTTTAAGATTGTCATAGCTGTAGGAGGTACCGTCTCTGGCTATGACAACTTTAAGAAACTACTCTACAATACGGCTATGACAAGCTCCCACTAGCTACTAAATGCTCCCAATGGCGTGTGTGTCAAATAGCCTCTGAGAAACAACGCAAGAAATTCTGCAGATGCTGGAAATCCAAAGCAACAGACACAAAATGCTGGAGGAACTCAGCAGGTCAGGCAGCGTCAATGGAAAAGAGTAAACAGTCGCCATTTTGGGCCGAGACCCTTCATCAGTCCCGATTGTTCACTCTTTTCCATAGATGCTGCCTGGCCTGCTGTTCCTCTGGCCTTTTGTGTGCGTGTTGCTGTAACAACCAAGTGCAGCTCCTGCCTTTCGTGCGTGGCTGAACTACTTAGCCTAGTGGAACCGTTTCCTCTGACAGGTTACTGACACCTTAAAACCAGTCGGTCCGGGCAAATGGGGCTCGTCAGCTGTGGTTGGCAGCTCATCTTGGAGAAGGAAAACTCTGATCCCAAACTCTGCTGCCTTGGGTCTACACCCACTCATGGGGAAGGCTTCGGGAGTAAACCCCAAGGACAAATCCCGAACTGGAGTCCCTAAGGTAGTCCGATGTTGAGCTCAACGCTGACTGGCAACTCCTGCGACGCCGCTGGTGCCAAACGTGTTGTTCTTTGCCTTTCCTGTGGTTTCAGCATCCTCGTGGACTGGGGCTACCGTGCCACTCAAAGTAAACTTGTTATCAAAGTGTATATTTGTTGCCATTTACTCCCTTGAGACTCATTTTCTTACAGACATTTGCAAGAGAGAAAATGAAACACAATAGAATTTACAATAAACAAAGACTGACAAAGAATCAAGGTGCAAAAGAAGAGAAACTGTGCAAAAAAAAGACTAAGAACGTGAGCTGTAGAATCCTTGAAAGTGAGTCTATAGGTTGCGATATCGGTTCAGTGTTGAAGTGAATGAAGTTATCGATGCTGGTTCAGGAGCCTGATTGTTGTAGGGTTGTAACTGTTCTTGTCTACTCGTCCAAACTCCTTCCTCATCTACTAACTGGAACAATTTACAGTGGCTGTTTCAACCACTAAGCTGCACGAATGTTGGATACAGGGGGCACACGGAACAGGCAGTCACCGGGAGAGCGTACAAACTTCACATAAACCCTGCCCAAGGTCAGGAGTAATCCTGGGCCATTCAACTGCCTTGTGTCCAGAGAATTTGCTGGTATTGTGGTTCTCGAAGGATGAACTATCAACATTGATTGTTTCGTCTGTCTTCGTCCAATGTGACATGTAAGTTGATGCTTGCTGTAACATGAGAGGGGAAGATTTAACAGGAACTTAAGGGACAACTTTTTTTGCACAAAGGGTGAGCTCCCAGAGGAGATGGTTGAGGCAGGTACTATAACAAATTTTAGAACATAGAGCATGGCTCATTACAATGCAGTACACGGCTTTTGACCCACGATATTGTGCCAAACTTATAACCCTTCTAACCCTTCCCTCCTGCATAACCCTCAATGTGTCCACCTAAGAGTTCTTGAAAGCCCTTAGTATATTTGCCTCTACTACCACCCCAACGACATGTTCCACACCCCCACCACTCTCTGTGTAAAAGACCTACCTTTGACATCTCCCCTCTACTTTCCTCCAATCACCTTAAAATGAAAAACATGAGAAATTCTGCAGATGCAGCAATTCCAGAGTAGCACATACAAAATGCTGAAGGGACTTACCATGTCAGGCAGTATCTCTGAGAAAAGAGTACAGTCGAGATTTCGGGCTGAAACCCTTCGGCAGGACTGGCGTCGACTGTTCTTTTCTCCATAGATGCTGCCTGACCTGCTGAGTTCCTCCAGCAGTTTTTGTGTGTGTTGCTCAAGCAATGTCACCTTGACATTGTAGCTCAGAGGTGAATGAAATGTCTGCACACAGCACAGTGTGACATGTTCTGTCAAGCCTCTCCCACCGCCATTATCTGGCAGAAACAGATTTACACAGGAGATGGCACATCTGCAGTCAGCGACTGATTGCTGTAATTGTTTAGAGGAAGCTGGGAATTTATGGTGCACTTCCATCTGAACTTTCTGGCAAAGGAAAATTAAAGTTTGCAGACCTATACTTTGTCAGCAGTTTTTAATCTTGTTTAGTGCTAAAGAGACACCAATTTACCTGACTAATAGTGATCAAGCACTTTTGCCTTCGTGAAACTCATTTTAAAACTTTCAATTATTGGATTGTTGGAGTCTTTAGGACTCATGTTCTCAGTATTATTGTTTTCATTTGTGCAGTTTGTCTTCTTTAGCACATTAGTTGTTTGTCAGTCTGTTTATGTACAGCAACAAACACAAAATGCCGGAGGAACTCAGCAGGACTGGCAGCAGCATTTATGGAGATGATTAAAGGATCGGCATTTTGTGCCAAGACCCTTCTTCAGTACATTTGTTTATGTACAGTTTCTCGTAACTTCTATGTACTTTCTTGTTCATACCTGCAAGAAAGTGAAGCTCAAGTTAGTATGTGGTAACATTTATTACTTTGGATAATGACTTATTTTGAACTTTTTTTATTTCTGATTTCATTAGTTGACAGAGTCTCTGTTGCCTTGCCAACAGTTTTCTGTTACCAAACTATAATTTTTCCAAGAAGTTCAGTCTGAGTTTGCAGTTCGCCACATGTCAGTGTTCCAATTCTAACCTTCAGATACCAATTCACATTTACTTATCACAGCTACATCGAAACAGGCAGTGAAATACATAGTCTGAGTCTAGAGTTCAAGGTCTGCAGTTTGGGGTCCCATCATCAACAAGTCTGGAGTTCAAGGTCTGCAGTTTGGGGTCCCATCATCGGCAAGTCTGGAATTCAGGGTCTTGAGTTTGATGTCCCATCATCGGTATCTAGAGTTCAAGATCTGGAGTTTGGTGTCCCATCATCAGCAAGTCTGGAGTTCAAGGTCTGGAGTTTGGTGTCCCATCATCAGCAAGTCTGGAGTTCAAGATCTGGAATTTGGTGTCCCATCATCAGCAAGTCTGGAGTTCAAGGTTTGGAGTTTGTTGTCCTATCATCAGCAATTCTGAGTTTGCTGTCCAGTCATTGGCAAGTCCAGAGTCCAAGTTCTGGTGTTCAGGGTCCCATCACCGGCAAGTCTGGAGTTTGAGGCCTGTAGTTCGGGGTCATTACTGAAGATCGAACCCTGAAGGATGATTGGAAGTCCGGACTGGAAAAGTTGGACATGTGATGTCTGCAAGTCTGCTGGAAGCCCAGAGGCAGCTTGTCCTGGAGTTAGAGGACTGACTGTAAAACATAGGAGCAGAATTAGGCCACTCAGTCCATTGAGTCTGCTCCAACCCCTCCCTCTCAACCCCATTCTCGGCCTTCTCCCTGTAACCATTGACAGCCTGACTAATCAAGGACCAATCAACTGCTTTAAGCATACCCAACGACTTGGTCTCCACAGCCGCCTGTGGCAATGAATTCCATACCCACTATCTGTCTGAGGTTGTAAGTGGGTGCATGGGAGGGACGGTAGAAATTTGTAAGTTTTGCTGCTGTTGTTGCTGCTTCTGCTGTGTTCTGCGGAACATGGTGGGTATGCGACGTTGACACCGGAATGTGTGGTAGTACCCAGCACCTCCTTGGGTTGTGTTGGATGTTAACACAGACGACGCTTTTCACTGTATGTATCAATGTACCTGTGATAAATAAATGTGAATATGTTTCAATTTTGGAGGCCCCTCAGACTGCTGGAAGTTTTTTTTTTGGAAAATAATTAGCTCATACGGAGCCCGATGTAAAAACTGGCTCACTGAACTTCCAAGAGCTTACATTTTTGAACAATGAAGATTAAAATAAAGAAGAGAAATTGTGAACCAGTACTATGATGAAGAATTAGCAGAGTTTCTTCAGTGATTCACTAGACAATGTATTCTCTTCAAATGTAAGGGCATGGCAACCATTCCCTTAATAGTCTGAAGGATAAAAATAAACGAGTTGAAAAATGTACGAGGCTGACTGGAAATCAAGATTCAAGATTGTTTATTGTCCTGGTACACAAGTGTAAAGGAGGTTGAAATGAAATGTTACTCCAGATCTGATACAACATGGAAAAAAACCAGAATATGCATAATGAACGCAATAGATTTCAATATAGCTGGCCAGTGGTAGAATGGCATCTGCAATAGACTTCGAGGCCAGTGGTCTTGAGGAACATGGATGTACATGGATGAGGTGCAGATCAGTGGCACTAGGCAGAAAAGTGGTTCGGCACAGCCAAGAAGGGCCTAAAAGGCCTGTTTCTGTGCTGGAATGTTCTATGGTTCTATGGTCCTGGGTTCGAATCCAGCCAACTCCTTGCACGCTTTCCATCCGTGCTGGATTGAGTGTCGAGCTGGCAACTTGGTCTTGTTTAAAAAAAAAGAAATGCTGAGAAGTGGCATGGTTGTGGCCCGACGTGCCACAGGGTGCAGAGAGGAAGAACAACAGTGGGTATAAATGCATGAGATTAGCTTATATACTTAGAATGATTGCACGTATCTAGTGTGACACTAAGTACAGTATATAAATGCTGAAGTAGTGGGGTGGGGGATGTGGAGGGGTGGGTTAATGGGTGGAGGTGTTGATCAGCTTGATGGCTTGGGGGAAGTAATTGGTTTTGAGTTAGCTGGTCCTGGCGTAGATGCTATGTAGCCTCCTCCCTGATGGGAGTGGGACGAACGGTCTTGTTTATTTTGAAAGCAAGGTTTTTTAAACATATAAAACTGAGGATACTGACACGATTGTCACCACGAACAGTCATCAAAGCTACGTCAAGAAAAACTCAAGGCTTCCACAAGCCCCTCTCGTCTCCTGGTACAACAGGAACCAATGTGGAAGAGGTGAATGACAGGACACTAAAAGGTAAGGTTGAAATATGTTTTGAAGAGTCGTACAGGATTCTAGCAAGGTTAAGATGGTATATAAAAGTGAACCCATCTGCAGCATTATATCAGGTATCCATGCAGGTAATGTGAGCATCTTCCAGAGTATGCTGTCTGCACTGTGCAGGCTGGAATGTATTAACTTGTAAACCATCCTTTCAGTGAAAGTGTTCTTTATGTACTTACTTGGGGGAATTGCTGTTATAATTGCTGTTTTCAGAACAATCTATTCCAAAATTCAACAGATTGTTTAGAGGAAGGAGCTGATTCTCATAAGCTCTCTAACTTAAGCCTGAAATACTTGAACAGAGTATTTGAAACCCTGGAGATGTAGATAAAACTATCTATCTTTGGACAACTCAATTAAGGCAGTATCCTACATATATTTGGTTGTGAGGTAATCAATATTCCCTCTAATTATTGTCATTATTTCAGGGGTTATGAGAAGAATCTCATTTAATTTTGTTAACTGTATTTTTATTGCTCTGCAAAGCAGCAAGAGCAACTGAGCAGAGAAGGTGTGATAAGCAGTGTTGGCTCTTAACTGTCCCAGTGAATTATCATCAAAGTACTCACCCGTTATACAACCTTGAGATCCGTCTCCTAACAAGCAGACACAAAACAAGAAGCCCCAAAATAAAAGACCGTTGAACACCTGATGTACAAAGGGGATAAAATCAAATCATGCAAACAATAAAGGCAGGTTAGTAGTGTTCTGAACTGAAGTCCACAAAGACAGTCCTGTCAGCGCAGAACCGAGCATCGAGCTGAACCAGCCCGTCCCTCGCCTCCAGTCCCGACACCTGACCTTTTCAATCTGGCCCGGCATTTAAATCGTCCTAACACCAGCTTCAGTTGCTTGGGTTTGCTCTGGGACCTGGACCCTGCCATTTACCCAACCTTTCCAATTCGACCAGCGCTTAAATTGATTGAACCTCGTGTCTTCCTCACTCTCAATGACAGGCCCTCTGCCTTTCCTTGATTTGCTTCTGCCACATCGAATTGACTCCAAGTCCAAAGAGAAGTTACAGAAGTTTGCGATGATCCTTTACCAGAGAAAATTAATCAGGTATTTAGTTGCTTTCTTCGCTTCATGAGCTACCAGCCAGCACCATCTTAAATCAGAAGCCAAGCGTGACATTTAGTTGTATCAAGGTACAGTACAGAATAGACCAAACAACGTAGGCATTAGATTTGAATATAGGAATTTTATTTTGTGTGCTATCGTAACTGTGTGCGTTGTGTGTGACTATATGCACTATACATTGCACCTTGGTCCCAGAGAAACGCTGTTTCTTTTAGCTGTATACATGTGTATGGTTGAATGACAATAAAACTTGAGCTGCCAACTGGGTGATCCGTGCAAAGTTCTCAAGCGTACTTAAGCAACAGCCTCGCACTGTTATACCGTGTGTCAGAGAGAGAACTGGGTTTATGGTCATTTGCAGAAGTACCCGGATGCACAGGTGCAGTGACGGAACAGCATTGCAGGCAAGCAGCATTCGCACAGAAAACTAACATAAATGGGACACAATCTTTACAAGAAAGTGCATGATTTATAGCAGCGAGTCGGTTAGCGTTATACTATTACAGTGCCAACAATTGGGATTCAGTTCCTACCGCTGTCTGTAAGGAGTTTGTACACTCCCCCCTCTGACTGTGGGGTTCCCTCTGGATGCTCCCGTTTCCTCCCACCCTTCAAAGTCATGTACATTAATAGGGTAACTAATCTCACGGGTGTAATTGGGCAGTGTGGGCTTGTTGGGCTGGAAAAGCCTTTTACTCTGCTGTGACTGTGTGGGTTTCCTCCAGTGGCTCCAGTTTCCTCACAGATTTCAAAGATGTACTGTTGTTAGATCAATTGGTCATTGTAAATTGTCCCGTCACTAGGCTAGGATTAAATTGAGGGTTGCTGGGCAGCACTGTACAAAGGGCCGGAAGGGCTGTATCTCAATCGATAGATAGATAAAATAAAGAATCTCTAAATAATGATAAAGTGTCTGTTTTTAGTGCAAAGTGATCAAAATGGTCACAGTTTTGCTGAACTGTGGTAGTTAGTTCTGAAACTGAATGGTTGAAGGGAAATAGCTGTCCTTGAACCTGGTGGTGTAGGACTTCGGACTTCAGGCTTCAGTAGCTCCTGCCCGATGGTAGTTGAGAGAAGGTGGCATGCCCGGATGGCAGGGATCCTTGATGATGGATATTGCCACCTTGAGCCAGTGCCTCTGTAGACACTATGGGTGGTAGTGACGGAGGATGTGGTGGTGATATATTAGGCAGAGCCTGCTACTCTCTGCACTTTCTTGTATTACTATGCATTCAATTTGCTACATTAATTTTAATTGTCCAGCTCATGGTGGGATTTGAACTCCAGATAGAGATCAGATATACACTCCCTCGTTATTAATCTGGTGTCCAGAGTTGTGAGTCATTAATTCACTGATAGGGGTTCAAATTCCACCCTGAGATCAGGAGAATTAAAATTACTGTAATAAAATCTGAATTAAAATTACTGGTGTTGTTGAAATGTTACTAATTAGACAATGTAGAAAATTATGAAAAATTACAGAGGAATCTTGATCAGTTAGGTATGTGGGCTGAGGACTTGCAAATGGCTTTCCATCTGTATAAATGTGAGATTTTCAGTTCTGGTTGTCTCAATATAGGGAAGACATGGAAGCTGCAGAGAGGGTGCAGAGGAGATTTACCAGGGTGCTGCCTGGATTAGAGAGGGTGCAGAGGAGATTTACTAAGGTGCTGCCTGGATTAGAGAGGGTGCAGGGGAGATTTACTAGGGTGCTGCCTGGATTAGAGAGGGTGCAGAGGAGATTTACTAGGGTGCTGCCTGGATTAGAGAGGGTGCGGAGGAGATTTACCAGGGTGCTGCCTGGATTAGAGAGGGTGCAGAGGAGATTGATCAGGGTGCTGCCTGGATTAGAGAGGGTGCAGAGGAGATTCACCAGGATGCTGCCTGGATTAGAGAGAGTGCAGAGGAGATTGACCAGGATGCTGTCTGGATTAGAGAGGGTGCAGAGGAGATTGACCAGGGTGCTGCCTGGATTAGAGAGGGTGCAGAGGAGATTTACCAGGGTGCTGCCTGGATTAGAGAGGGTGCAGGGGAGATTGACCAGGGTGCTGCCTGGATTAGAGAGGGTGCAGAGGAGATTGACCAGGGTGCTGCCTGGATTAGAGAGGGTGCAGGGGAGATTGACCAGGGTGCTGCCTGGATTAGAGAGGGTGCAGAGGAGATTTACCAGGGTGCTGCCTGGATTAGAGAGGGTGCAGAGGAGATTGACCAGGGTGCTGCCTGGATTAGAGAGGGTGCAGAGGAGATTGACCAGGGTGCTGCCTGGATTAGAGAGGGTGCAGAGGAGATTCACCAGGATGATGCCTGGACTAGAGAGGGTGCAGAGGAGATTGACCAGGGTGCTGCCTGGATTAGAGAGGGTGCAGGGGAGATTGACCAGGGTGCTGCCTGGATTAGAGAGGGTGCAGAGGAGATTGACCAGGGTGCTGCCTGGATTAGAGAGGGTGCAGAAGAGATTGACCAGGGTGCTGCCTGGATTAGAGAGGGTGCAGAGGAGATTCACCAGGATGATGCCTGGACTAGAGAGGGTGCAGAGGAGATTGACCAGGGTGCTGCCTGGATTAGAGAGGGTGCAGAGGAGATTTACCAGGGTGCTGCCTGGATTAGTATCTTCTGCAGGGTGGGAGGGTGGAGATACGTTTCTACCAAAGGAGGTGTGAGGCTCTCCTTTCCTCTGCTAGCTTGCAGTTCACCCTTGGGCAAGGTGTAGCACCTACTTAACGCCCCACCTCCCCTACCGATCAGGACCATGTGAAGCCATGGGAGGTGGTGGTGCACGTCACACATCCTGGTCAAACAACCATTGACACCAGGTAGACCATTTCTGAAGAGTACTGGGATTGGCTGAGGTCACCCATCTTGTAAAGACACTGCCCAAAGGAAGGCAATGAAAAACCACTTATGTAGAAAAACTTGGCAGGATAATCACGGTGATGGAAAGACCATGATCACCCACGTCATACGACACAGCACATGATGACTGAAGAATCTACCTTCTGACAGAAAGGGGGCAAAGAGGGAATGTCTGAGGTAATTATGTTACCGGTTTTACTGAGTTGGTAGGTTCCTGTGATGAGTCGAGCTGTCCACAACTCTGCACATTAATGCGCTCACTGGCCGAGCAGTAGCCATGTCAAGCTGAGAAGCATCCTGATAAAAATTGGTGAGGGACAAAGTGGACGTGCCAAATTTAATTTCAGTGATTGGGAAAAATAACACATATACAAAGGTAAAACAGTTAAAAATACAAGGGAAAAGGTTAGTTGGGGGATTGTGAGGAGGAGGCATGTGCGAAGTATAAAAATTGGACAGAATTAATCTGTATGATAGATTTGCACCTCCCGTTGGGATCACTGTCAACAGTTTACAGCAACCAGCATTGCCAACAATACTTTCCAAGTTAACAAGGAAACCGTGTTTCTTCGAACTGACAGAGATGAAGTGTTTACCTTCAGTAAGTAAATGCTTTAGTGTCGTTAGTAAGGTGAATATTTAAAACTGATTTATGTGCAGGTGTCGTGCTCGGGCTTTTCCTGTTGGAGAGGAGGAGGATGAGGGGTGACCCGATAGAGGTGTACAAGATGACAAGAGGCATAGATCAATGTTCAAAGTAAATTTATTATCGAAGTAAATTATCATTCAGTACTGTGCAGAAGTCTTGGGCATATATATATATATAGCCAGGGTGCAGTAGTTTTGCACAGTGCTGTATATGTTGATGTGGAGTGGAGAGCGAGTTTGTAAATCTGGCGGGAGCAAAGGATGTTGGGAATGGGGAGGGTGGAGCATCGCGGGAGGAGTATGGCACAGGTAGCAGAGAAAGAGTGCCAGGGATTTCTGCACAGTACTGTGTACTACCCCGACATTCATTTTCCTGTAGATGCAAAGAAATAGAATGGAATCAATGAAAGATCAAGGGGTGAGCCAGAAGCTTTCTCCCCAATCCAATATGAGGGGACATGATGTTAAGGTGATTGGAGGGAAGCATAGCGGACATATGAGAGGTATGTTTTTTACACAGAGCGTGGTGGGTATGTGGAAAACTCACACCCTGCCAGGGGTGGTGGTAGATGCAGAAACAGGGATGATAGTAAAATCGAGAGCTATGTGGGAGGGAAGGGTTAGAGTAAGTTACAAGTTTGTCACATCATGGACCAAAGGGCCTATACTGTGCTGTACTGTTCCTTTTTGTATGCTACATTTTTTTTTTAAATCTGCTAGTTTAAAGTTGAAAATAACTTTATTATCAAAGTACATATATATGTCACCATGTACTACCTTGAGATATCTTCCTTGTGGGCATTCACAATAGAACAAAGTAATACAAACTTCGCATGGGACTGACAAACAAGCAATGTCCAAACGACAAACTGTGCAAATACAATAAATTAAATAATAGAGAACATGAGTTGTAGAGTTCACGAAAGTGAGTCTATAGGTTGTGGAATCAGTTCAATGTTGAGGTGAGTGAAGTTACCCTCGCTGGTTCAGGAGCCTGATGGGTTGTAGGGTAATAACTGTTCCTGAAGCTGGTGGTGTGGGACCCAAGGGTCCTGTATCTCCTTACTGATAGCAGCAGTGAGAAGAGACAAAAGGCACATGGAGGTAACTTGGTAGAAGAGTGAAACTGAAGCTTTTCAAAAATATCACCAGCAGCTGAAGGATGTCACACAAAATGAAATGGCAAATGCTGGAAGTGCTCAAAAGCAAACAGCATCCGTGTAGAACAGCGGTTCCCAGGCTGGGGTCCACAGACTCCGTGGTTAATGGTAGGGGTCCATGGCATTAAAAATGTTGGGAGAATGGTAGCGTAGTGGTTAGCGCAACACTATTGCAGCTCAGGGCGTCTCGGAGTTCGGAGTTCAATTCCGACATCGTTTGTAAGGAGTTTGTACATCCTTCCTGTGGAACGTGTGGATTTCCTCCGGGTGCTCTGGTTTCCTCTCACTGTCCAAAAACATACTGGTTAGGAAGTTAAGAGGTTATGTAAGTTGTCCTGTGATTAGGCTAGGGTTAGATCGGGGTTGTCGGGGGTTTGATGGGTGTCATGGCTCGAAGGGCCAGAAGGGCCTATTCTGTGCTGTATCGATGAATTTTTAAAATATTTAAAAATAAACCGCACCCACATTTTATTACTGGCACTTCATCAAAAATGCTGCATATCATGGTGTGGCAAATGCTGATGGGCCGTTCTCCATTTTCCATTTTTACATAAATCTCACTTTTCAAAATGAGACCATTCAAATTACTTTGCTGCATCTGTCCCTTCACATGGAGGTGACTATAGTCTGAGCAACATGTACGAAATGCTGGAGGAACGCAGCACGCCAGGCAGCATTTATAGAAAAGAATAAACAGTCGACATTTCGGGCCGAGACCCTCCACCAGTCCTGATGAAACAGTGACCGTTTATTCATTTCCATAGATACTGCCTGGCCTGCTGAGTTCCTCCAGTATTTTGTGTGTGTTGCTCGGATTTGCAGCATCTGCAGATTTTCTCTTGTTTGTAACTATAGTTTGAATTCTCTGTCCCCAGTCTATACCATTCAGGTTTAATCAAAGGCATGTCCAACTTCTTTTATAAATGCGTTCACAAACATCTGATTGAGGTAGAATCTTTTATGCTCTAATGGGCTTCTGTTTGCAAACGTTTGCTTTCACTGGACCCTTTGTTCTTCCAATGAATATTCTCAGTCTATTTACCGAGTAAAC
The DNA here is from genome assembly GCF_048418815.1 of Hemitrygon akajei. Classification (NCBI taxonomy): domain Eukaryota; kingdom Metazoa; phylum Chordata; class Chondrichthyes; order Myliobatiformes; family Dasyatidae; genus Hemitrygon; species Hemitrygon akajei. The sequence continues at coordinate 13,852,460 of NC_133125.1, read as the reverse complement.
TGTGTGAACCAGGACTTCCTGTGCATCCAGGCTGATCACTTGCAAGAGTCATTGCAAATCTTTGGTAACGATTGTGGAAATTTGGGGCTGTTCTAGTTGATTTAGGGTGGCACAGTAAGGTGGCGGTGAGTGTAACACTTTACAGCACCGGTGGCCTGAGTTCAATTCCTGCCGCGTCTGTAAGGAGTTTGTACATTGTCCTGTGATCACATGGATTTCCCCAGCTGTTCTGATTGCCTCCCGGTTCCATACACATTCCAAAGACTTACAGGTTAGTGGGTTAGTTGGTGCTGTGGGCGTTATAGGGTGCCGTGGGCTCGTTGGACTGAAATGGTCTGTTACTATGCTGTATCTCCAATAGCAACCTGTGGCCTTGTACAAAATGTTTGTAGAATCCCTGCGGTTACTATTACCAGGACATGAACTGTAAGGTATAATTGTCAGCACTAATTTATTTCCTTATTTTTATTTCTATCTCCCCAGTAATCATCTGCCCTTCTCCCGAGTGCTAATGTGACTTTGCTCTTTAGCAATAACATTGTTAATCACTTTTCACTGGCCTGTTTGGGACCATTCAATACTTGGCTTAGATGCACCATTTAAAATCTTTTGATCCTCGGTGCACAGCTGTCACTGTGCCCTTGAGATAAGGCTCATTTGGAATCCAAATGCAAAGAATTTGTGCAAATGTAATTCTGACGATACTCTGGGGAGTGACGTTTTAATGACATCCATTGGTCGTATTTGTTCTTTAGTTCCCAGTACATTAAATAACCTCAATAAAGTTAAATGTTTTAGTCAATGGTGTCTACCTTCTCTGAGGTTTTAACGTGTAAAAGTCAGATTTATAATATTGGTCATTAAAGTTAGAGACTAGAATTTCTGAAATTCATGCCAGTCCATTTAAACCATCCTATTATGACCTCCATCATAATCTCTGTGAAGCCTGTTTGTTACTGTTTTATTTATTGGCCGTTGCTACAGACATGATTTGCGGTTCTGTCACCACACTACAGGAAGGATGCGGTAGCATTAGAGAGAGTGCGGAAGAGATTCACCAGAGTTTGGCTGAAATGCAGGGCTTTACTCATAAGGAAAGATTGGATAGCATGGTTTGTTCTCTCTGGAGGGTAGGATGCAGGTGACCTCGGAGGTTTATAAAGTTGAGGGTCATAGATAGGGCAGGTCAATCTCTTCCCTTGGCATCTAAGATAAAGGGGAACAGGTTCAGAGTGGGAAGGGTAAGATTTACAGGAGATCAGAGGGGTAAAATATGTTTTATTTTAGTGATACAGTGCAGAGTAGGTCCTTCCACCCTTCGAGTCACACTGGCCCAGCAACCCCCGACAAACCTGATTACCACTGTCTCTGCCATCCGATTTCTAACACTACCTCACTACTTTTATTATTTTTATTTTGTACACTACTTATTTAATTTAACTGTTTAATAGTTATCTACTCACTGTAATTCATAGTTTATTTTTCTCTATTATTCTGTATTGCATTGTAGTGCTGTTACAAAGACGAACAAATTTCACAACATATGCCGATGGTATTGAAACTGATTCTCATTTTCATTCAATGACCAATTGACCTGCCTGGTACGCCTTTGTAATCGGACATACAGAGACACCATACACAATGATGCTGTCATTGAACTCTGAACTCTGGAATGCCCGAGCCATAATAACGACGTGCTAACTGCTACGCCACCATGGCGCCCCATGGTGTTTGTGTGGTGGTTGTATCAAACAAAGTGGAGAAGCAACACCTAGTATTTCTTCGAGGTAGCCTCAACCCTGACAGCATGAAGATTAATTTCTCCTTTCGGTAATCGATTACCCACTCCTGCTTCGCTCCTCTTCTATTCCCCACTCTAGCTTCTTACCTCTCCTCACCTACCAATCACCAATCACATCCTCTGTGTGTCTATCCTTTTTCCCATTGTCCCATGGTCCACTCCCCACTCACCTCTCCAATCATAAAACCATATGACATAGGAACAGAATTAGGCCATTTGGCCCATCAAGTCTACTTTGCCATTCAATCACAGATGATCCTTTTTTTCCTCCTCCTCAACCCCAGTTCCCAGCCTTCTCCCCGTAACCTTTGATGCCATGTCCAATCAAGAATCTATCAATCTCTGCCTTAAATACACCCAACGACTTGGCCTCCACAGCTGCATGTGGCAACAAATTCCACAAATTCACCATCCTTTGGCTAAAGAAATTTCTCTGCATCTCTGTTTTGAAAGGGTGCCCCTCTATCCTGAGGCTGTGCCCTCTTGTCCTAGACTCTCCCACCATGGGAAACATCCTTTCCACATCTACTCTGTCTAGGCCTTTCAACATTCGAAAGGTTTCAATGAGATCCCCCCCCCTCATCCTTCTGAATTCCAGCAAGTACAGACCCAGAGCCATCAAACGTTCCTCGTATGATAACCCTTTCATTCCTGGAATCATCCTTGTGAACCTCCTCTGGACTCTCTCCAATGCCAGCACATCTTTTCTAAGATGAGGGGCCCAAAACTGTTCACAATAATCAAGGCCTCACCAGTGCCTTAGAAAGCCTCAGCATCAAATCCTTGCTCTTGAAATGAATGCTAACATGGCATTTGCCTTCCTCACCACCGACTCACTCTGCAAGTTAACCTTCAGGGTGTTCTGCACAAAGAGAACAGATTCCTTACTCTCCAGCCTTTTACCTTTCCTACCCACCTGGCTTCACCCATCATCTTCTAGCTATCCTCCTTCCCCTTCTCCCATTTTTTATTCTGTCATCTTCCCCCTTCTCAATCCTGAAAAAGGGTCTCGGCCTGAAACGTCGACTGTTCATTCATTTCCATAGATGCTGCCTGACCTGCTGAGTTCTTCCAGCATTTCGTGTGTATTGCTCTGGATTTCCAGCAAATGCAAACTTTCTCATGTTTATGATTTGTTGTCCTGTATTCAACTTTCTTTTTGATTTTCCCCCCACTTCAGCTCATCCCACTGACTGCAAATTTGTCCTATCATCTTCCTGTCCTTTCTCACAGTCTCACTACCTACTGTACCTACTTGTATATCAACTACCTCATCCTCAACCCTATTACCCTGGTTCCCAACCCCCTGCCAAATTAGTTTAAAACCTCAACAGATTTAGCAAACCTGCCCGCAGGAATATTCATCCACCTGGAGTTCAGGTGTAACCTTTTCTTTTTACACAGGTCATACCTTCCCCAGAAAAGATCTCAGTGATCCAGAAATCTGAAACCCTGCCCCCTGCACAGTTCCTTGGCTACACGATCAATGCTCCTCATCATCTTATACACCTCTATCAGGTCACCTCTCGCCAAGTTCACTCAACCTATTCTCATAAGGTACACCTTCCAATCCAGGCAACATCCTTGTGAATCTCCTCTGCCCTCTCTCTGTAGTATCCACATCCTTCCTGTAGTGAGGTGACCAGAACTGAACACAGTACTCCATGTGGGGTCTGAGCAAGGTCTTGTATAGTTGTAACATTACCTCATGGCTCTTGAACTCAATCCCATGGTTGGTGAATACCAGCACGCCATACGCTTTCTTAACAACACTGCCAACCTGTGCAGCAGCTTTGAGTGTCCTATCGATACGGACCCCAAGATCTCTCAGATCCTCCACACTGCCAAGAGTCTTACCATTTATATTATATTCTGTCTTCAAATTGGACCTACCAAAATAAACCACTTCACACTTATTTGGGTTGAAGTCCATCTGCCACTTCTCAGCCCAGTTTTGCATCCTATCAATGTCCTGCTGTAACCTCTGACAGCCCTCCACACTATCCACAACACCCCCAATCTTCCTGACATAATAAATGTCAGTATCCAGAGGACGGACTGTCTGGAGCGTGAGGCCAGGAGGTCAAAGCCTCTCGGGACTGAAGGCTGCAGGCTCAATGTTTCGATGTTCTTGTGATGGTTAAATAAATCTGAATCTGACTACATGCGGCAGCTGGCTGTTAACTTATTCTAATTTGTATAGAGGCACCTAGGTCTCCCTATACTTCGCTCATCTGCAATTGTTTTGCATTTAGATGATATTCTGCCTTTAGATTCCCCGCACTGAAGTGCCACATCTCTCGTTCCCTATGTGACGACTTTTCATTCCCTTATTCAGCACGTGCAGACTCGTAATATGCCTTCCAACCTATTGTCATGACAGTCCATACAAATAGGGCACTAGAGCACAGTGCAGGCCTTCGGGCCTGTGATCTTGTGCGGACCTTTTAACCTATTCCAAGATCAATCTAACCTTTCCCTCCCACATAGCCCTTCATTTTTATCTCATCCACGTCCCTATGAGAAAAGCTAACATCCATAATATTTTGAGACATGATCCCTGTTAAAATCATATATTCATTTAGAACTATGTCTCTAAATTCTACTGAGTTGCTTGCCATTGGAGAGAGTCCAGAGGAGGTTCATGAGAATGATCCCAGGAATGAAGGGATTAATGTGTGAGGAGCATTTTAATGCTCTAGGCCTTCACTCCGTAGTGTTTAAAAGAATGAGAGGCGATCCCATTGAAACAGATCAAATCTTGAAAGACCTACAGCAGGCGGAATAGATGTGGAGAGAATGTTTCCTATAGTGGGGGAGTCTAGGACCACAATGCATGCGTCAGAATGGAAGGACGTTCCTTTAGAATAAGGAGCAACTTCTTTGGCCAGCGGGTTGTGAATCTGTGGAATTCATTACCGCAGACAGCTGTGGGGGCCAAGTAATTGAGTGTATTTTAAGTAGAGGCTGATAGGATCTTGCTGAGTAAGGGTGTGAAAGGTTACGTGGAGAAGGCGAGAGAATAAATCTCCTGAGAAGGATAATAATTCGGCCATGATTGAATGGCGGAGCAGATTTGATGAGAAACCTTTTGAGATAAGCACATGGATGATGGAAAAATGGAGAGCTATGTGGGAGGGAAGAATAGATTGATCTTGGAGTAGGTTAAAAGGTCGGAAAAACATCATAGTGGTATGTGGTGTTCTACGGTGTGTTCTAAATGATAGTCGGCTGTGCCTTGATTTTCATTGCAAATGGCGCCTGATGAGAAATGTTGATTTTGCTTTTTCCCTGTTGGATGTTCTAAAAGATTACATTTGCTTTTCAGAATGGGAGCTTCCGACAACATCTACAAAGGTCAAAGTACATTCATGGAAGAGCTGAGTGAGGCAGCGGAGATCATTAGGAAGGCGACATCTCGCTCGTTGATCATCTTGGATGAGCTGGGAAGGGGCACGAGTACTCATGATGGTATTGCCATTGCTTACGCCACCCTCGAGCACTTTGTAAAGGATGTAAGTGATCTTGCAGGGAGCGCTGAATTCCCATAATACTGAAAACAACATTAAGCTGCAGAACCACTGCCAAGTGTGAATCAATAAGTACAAACTGATTTTCATCGAGAGTCCTTCTAGAAGATGAATCTCGAGTTTGTATATGATACACGTAATTTGATAATAAATTTGAACTGTGAACTTTAACCATTTAAACCCGGGTACTGGACTGTAACACTGACTCAGGGGAGACGGAGGTGTCCCTGGTAACATTTAGCGCAGTGGTCAGTGTAACATCGTTACAGCGCTGGTGACCCGAGTTCAACCCCGTTGCTGTCTGTAACGAGTTTACGCGTTCTCCCCATGATCACGTGGGAGCTCTGGTCTCCTCCCACATTCCAAAGACAAATGGGTTGGTAGGTTCGTTGGTCACATGGGTGTAATTGGACAGTGTGAGTTTGTTGGGACAGACGGGCAAGTTACCGTGCTGTGTCTCTCAATAAAACAAACAGGAGCTTGTGGAAAAGAGTTGCTATGGCCTGTCCCCATGTGTGCGACCCCATGACTCGACAACAGTCACAATTACACCTCAATGACAACAGCTCTCAGACCACAACTTGGGGGGAGGGAGGGAGGGAAAGAGAGAAAAGTAGAGGGCTGACGAGACAAGGTTAAAGAGGAATACTTCACACAGAAACATTTGGCACCAAAGCATCGCAGCCAGGCAAAGCAAAGTATTGCACAGTATGGTGCACGTATATATAATATAGCTAGGGCGCCTAAGACATTTACACAGTACTGTATTTGTCAGCATGGAGCGGAGAATGGGTTTGTAAACCTGTCAGGAGCAAAGGATGTTAGAAATGGTGAGAGTGGGAAGGGTGTGGGACAGGTGACAGAGAGGAAGTGACGGGCAGGGGTGGGACGGCTGCAGACACACCCTGCCCTGACACGCCAGGCAAGGAAGGTCATTTAATTCCAAATGGTTTATAGATCATTACAGGATATCTCTCCGATGCTTCCGCTACCCTTCCCTCTCCCTTCTCCTTTTCCCAACCATGATTCCCCTCTCCCTGCCTCCTTCCCACTCTCAGTCCACAACAGAGACCCATATCAGAATCGGGTTTATCATCACTCACATATGTCATGAAATTAGTTTCTTTTTGTGGCAGCAGTACAGTGTAACACATAAAATTGCAACAGTACTGTGCGAAGGTCTTGCAGCTATATACAGGTGCCTAGGATGTTTGCTCAGTACTGTACACAAGGGCTCAGCGGAGGATCAGGATTAGGAAGTGCAGAGTGCTTTTACACCTGTGGTGTATTTGCATCATCAACTATGTGGTCAATGAAACTGTTTCTGCCTTGTAGAATCAGGAACTGCTTTAATACCTCTGATATGTGTCATGGCTTTGTGGTAGCTGTAATGTGCAAAGACATAAAAAATATTAAAAGTTATTTTAAAATCAAGTAGCGTGAAAGAAAAATCGTGAGATAGTTTTCATGGGTTCATGGAGTGTGGCGGGGGGAAGAGGCTGTTCCTAAAATACTGAGTGTGGGTCTTCACCTCCTATACCTCCTTTCTGATGGTAATGAGCAGAGGGCATGTCCTGGTTAGTGAGGGTCCTTAATGATAATGCCAGTTTGACAGAAGGATTTGTGGGGGTTAGAGGTCAAGCCAGACTCTAGCCACCTTCTCCATGCTCAAAGTCCAGCTGAGTTAAAATGGGACAAAGGACAGCCAGAGTCCAGGCCTCCATTGAAGTCTGGCGATGTGAACATGGGACAAGGGACATTTAGAGTCCAGGTCATTGCTCTGTGTTTGAAGGCCAGAGGCATGGATGGGTGACAAAGGACATCTGCGGATGTTGGGCTGTCCCAGGTCAGTGCATCCTGGGATCAACTGCCCGTGCGAGCAGGAGGCACAAGGGGCCACAAGGGCCAGTGAATCAGCAACTCATTATCGACTAGTCTGGGGATCAGTACCGAAGATCAAAGCACATAGGTCAGGAAGTCTGGAAGCTGAAGCCTGAAAGACTGTCTGCGTCCGTGTGTGTATGTGTTTAAAAGGGGCTTGTTTTGCTGTTGTGGTTTTGTTGCTTGTGGTGTTCGGTGTTGTTCTGCCAAGCACTGTGGCCATGCTATGCTGACACCAGAGTGTGTGACAACACTTGTGGACTGCCCCCAGCGCACCTTTAGGTTTTGTTCGTTGCTAATACAAACGACACATTTCCCTGCATGTTAACATGCGGTAAGTAAATCTGAATCTGAAGTGTAGGCAGGGATTAACTGCTCAGTGTTGGATTAGTGTCCCAGTTCAGGAGCAGAAGAAATTCCAAACTGCTTTCTTTTACTTTTAGAAATATTTCTTCCCATTCTAGAAAAGTAACATTGCAGGCTTGGTTCTGTTATGTAATTGTTCTGCATAATTTATCACCACCTTTACAGTATGTTTCTGGATCATGTACAAGAACTATTTTTTCCAAAGCGAAAATTGACATTTACCCTCATCCAAAAAACTGGTGAAGTTTGTTTTTGATAGAAATCTTAGTTTTGTGTTTACAACTTGCCTGTCACTCAAACACGACCTTTATCGAGCTGAGTATCCATTTTGACGTCTTCAGATGTTGGAATGCTGATTGATCAGTGTTCAGAGTAATGTTTCAGATCAATGCCGTTCCAACAAAAGCCTTACCAGTGTATCCTGGCAACACATTTCTGTTTTGATAAGCTGTATTATGCTAAATTAAAACCATACAGTATTGTGCTAAAGTCTTAGCACCGTATATATAGCTAGGGTGCTTAAGACTTTTGCACAGTACTGTACGTGTCAACGTGGAACAGAAAGCGAGCTTGTCAGTCTGATGGGAGCAAAGGATGTTGGGAATGCTGAGGGTGGAGTGTTGCCAGAGGGGTGGTAGAGAGGGAGTGCCAGGAGCGTAGGGAGGGGATGGGGTGGTGGGTGTGCAGAGACACCAGGCAAGGTCATTTGATACCAAGAAGAAGAATGCCCTTAACTCCTGGTGGAGTCATGACAAGCTTTTTTCACCGACCTTTTTGGTTATTGCTCATCATGAATAGTGAGGTGGTGTTTTTGGACCATTCAAAAATCTAATGGCCGATCATAGAAACAAGACAGTTTGACCCACTGCTATGAGACCACCTGATGGCTCCCATCTATGTTAACCCCACCCCCACACACTCACATGGCTAAAGCCTTCTACCTCTCGGTGATTCAATACAAATGGTGCTCTGAGACTGTCCACAATTGTGTCCTCACCACTGTCCCAGACAGTGCATTCCACATACTCGTCACTCCCTGGGTAGGAAAAGAATCGCTTTCATATCCCCTCTACGTCTCTTATTCCTTTCTCTAATTTTATATCCTAGGTTTCCAGCAGACCACCTATCCACAGCCCTCATTATTTAAGTTCCTCAATCACGTCCTCTCCTAACTTCCTCCACTCCACAGAAAACACCTCACTATTCCTCTTTTGCACTTCCTATTGAATTTTTTACTGTAAATTATAGTGAAATTTTATGTAATACAATCTACTGCTACTGGGGGAAGCCACAGTGATTGTGTCTCTGGCACTGGGTCTGGTTCAGAAGAGAAAGGGGGAAGAGGTGGAGTGGAGTAGGTGGTAGTGGATTCCATAGTTCGAGGAGCAGACAGGAGATTCTGTGGAGGCGAAAGAGACACCCGGATGGAATGAAACCTCCCAGGTACCAGGATGTCTCAGATCAGCTCCAGAGCATTCTTAAAGGGGAGGGTGAGCAGCCAGAATCTGTGGTCTATATTGGTACCCACGGCAGAGATAGGAAAAGAGAGGAGATCCTTTTTGTAACTTCAAAACATTGAGCTAATTCAAGGAAGACACACGGATCTGAAAATGCATGTCTGACTTGTCTTTAAGTGAGACACGCACATACCACGTGGTAGCATGATAACATATGCAATTAACATATTTTACATATAACCCGTAATGAATTAATTAAATGATTAAATTATATATATTAAATAATTATATATATTTATATGTGTGTGTGTGTGTGTGTGTATATATATATATACATATATAGATAGGGCTTGATTAAACATTCTCAATCATTTAATTAATTCATTACGGGTTATATGTGAAAATATGTTTAATATATATAAGATTACTCAAATATTATTGAAATATTAAATACTCAACCGTCCTGAAGAGAAAATATAAGGAATAAGATAGAAAGCTGACGAGGATTGCTGTCTGTGCCATGTGCCAGTGAAGGTAAGAATGGGATGATTTGGCAGCTGAATGTGCAGATGAAATATTGGGGCAGGGTTTCAGATTTCCGGATTATTGCGATCTCTTCTGGGGAAGGTATGACTTGTTCAAAAAGGACGTGTTGTATCTGAACTCAAAATGGACCAATATCTTTGCAGGCAGGTTTGCTAGAACTGCTGGGAAGGATTTAAGCTAATTTGGAAGGGAGTTGAGAACCAGAGTGAAAGGGTTAAGGATGAGGCAGTTGGTATACAATAGATGCAGTGTATAGTGAGACCGTATAGACCTCCAGACAGTAGGCAGAACGTGGGATACAAATTACAATGGGAGATGGGAAAGGCATGTAAAAAGGGCAAAGCGACATTAGTCATTGGCGGATTTCAACATGCAGATGGATTGGGTAAATCAGGTTGATGGTGGATTCAAAGAGAGGGAATTTGTAAAATACCTGTGAGATGGCTTTCTAGAGTAGTTTGTGGTTGAACCCACTAAGGGAAAGGGAAATCTGGATTGACTCTTGTGTAATAAATCGGATTTGATTTGGGAGCTTAAGGTAAAGGAACCCTTAGGAGACAGTGATAATAATATGATAGAATTCGCCTTGCAGTTTGAGAAGGAGAAGATAAAGTCAGATGTACTAGTATTACTGTGGAATAAAGGGAGTTATAGAGGCATCAGAGAGGAGCTGGCCAAACTTGATGGGAGGAGGACACTAGCAGGGATGATGGCAGAACAGAAATGACTAGAATTTCTGGGAGCAATTTTGAAGGTGCAACATAGATAAATCTCAAAGATGATGAAGTATTTGAAAGGTAGGATGTCACAACAGTGGCTGACAAGAGAAGTCAAAGACAGCATAAAAGCAAAAGAGAGGGCATATAATAGAGCAAAATTTAGTGGGAAGTTAGAGGAATGGCAAACTTTTAAAAACTAACAGAAAGCAACTAAAAAAGCCATAAGGAGAGAAAAGATGAAATATGAAGGTAAGCAACCGATAATATAAAACAGGTTTCCAAAAAGCTTTCTTCAAATATATTAAGGATGAGGTCTCAAGGTACTTGGAGACATATGATAAAATAAGCAGTAGTTGGCATGGCTTCCTCTAGAGAAAATCTTGCCTGACAGATCTGTTGAGATTCCTTGAAGAAATAACAAGCAGAATAAACAAAGGAGAATCGATTGATGTTGTGTACTTGGATTTTCAGAAGGCCTTTGACAAGGTGCAATACATGAGGCTGGCTTAACAAGCTATGAGCCCATGGTGTTACAGGAAAGATTCTAGCATGGATAAAGCAGTGGCTGATTGGCAGAAGGCAAAGAGTGGGAATAAAGGGAACTGTTTTTGGCTGGCTGCCAGTGACTAGTGATGTTCTACAGGAACTGTGTTGGAACTGATTCGTTTTTTATATTGTATGCTAGTGATTTGGATGATGGAGTTGATGGCTTTCTTGCAAAGTTTGCAGATAATATGAAGAAAGGTGGAGGGGCAGGTAGTTTTGAGGAAGTAGAGTGGCTACAGGAGGACTTAAACAGATAAGAACACTGAGCAAAGAAATGGCAGATGGAATACAGTGTCACGAAGTGTTCAGAAATGCACTCAGGAAGAAGTAAAAGGGTTGACTATTTTCTAAATGGAGAGAAAATACAAAAAAACTGAAGCACAAAGGGACTTGGGAGTCCTTGTACAGGATTCCCTTAATTTGCAGGTTAAGTCTGTAGTGAGGAAGGCAAATGCACTGTTAGCATTCATTTCAAGAAGTGAGGCCTCATTTGGAGTGTTGTGAGCAATTTTGGGCCATTTATCTTAGAAAGGATGTGCTGAAACTGGAGAGGGTTCAAAGGTGGTTCACCAAATTTATTCCACGATTGCATGGTTTGTCATATGAAGAGCATTTGATGCCTCTGGGCCTGTATTCACTAGAATTCAGAAGAATGAGGGGTGATCTAATTGAAACCTATCGAATGGAGAAAGGCCTTGACAGAGTGGATGTGGAGAGGATGTTTCCTATGGTGAGAGAATTTAAAACCAGAGTACATAGCCTCAGAATAGAGGGGTATCCTTTTATAATGATGATGAGGAGGAATGACTTTAGCCAGAGAGTGGTGAATCTGTGGAATTCTTTGCCACAGACCACTGTGGAGGCCAAGTCTGTATGTATATTTAAGGTAGAGGTTGATAGATTCTTGATTGGCCAGGGCATGACGGATACAGGGAGAAGGCAAGAGATCGGGGCTGAGAGGAAAATTGGATCAGCCATGATGAAATGGCAGAGCAGACACAATGGGTCAAATGTCCTAATTCTGCTTCTATATCTTTCGATTTTATATAAAGACTAAAAGAGAGACAAGGGTGGATATTGGGTCGCTGGAAAACAATGCTGAAGGGGTTGTAATGGTGGATGAACTTTTAAGTATTTTGTGTCAGTCTTCATTGTGGAAGACACTAGCAGTGTGCCAGAAATTTGAGAGTGACAGGGCACTGAGGTGAATGTAACTGCTATTACTGGGGAGAAGGCGCTTGGGAAGCCGAAAGGTCTGAAGGACCAGATGGACTATACCCCAAGGTTCTGAAAGAGATAGTTGAAGAAATTGTGGAGACATTAGTATGATCTTTCAATAATCACAAGATTCTGGAAAGGTTCCAGGCAACTGGGAAATTGCAAATGTCACTCCACTCTTTAAGAAGGGAGGTGAAAGAAAGGAAGTTGAGCCAGTTAGCCTGACTTCAGTGGTTGGGAGATATTGGAGTCCATTATTTAGGATGAGTTTTTCTGGTATTTGGAGGTACATGGTAAATTAGGCCAAAATCAGCATGTTTTCCTTAAAGGAAAATCCTGTCCGGCAAATGTGCTGGAATTTTTTGATGAAGTAACAGGCAGAATAGACAAAGGAAGGTCAATGGATGTTGTGTACTTGGATATTCAGAAGCCCTTTGATACGGTGCCACACAATTGGCTGCTTAACAAGATAAGAGCCTATGGGTGTTCCACTAGGGTCGACGTTGGGACTGCATCTTTTCACGTTATACGTTAACGATTTGGATGACAGAAAGATGACTTGGTTGCCATGTTTGCAGACGTTGTGAAGGTAATGTGGAGGGGCAGATAATGCTGCGAAAAAAAGAGAGTCTGCAGAAGGACTTGGACAGATTGGGAGAATGGGCAAAGAAGTGACAGATGGAATACAGTGTATGGAAGTATATGGTGCAGTATGGCAAAAAGAATAAAGGCAAAGACTGTTTTCTGGGTGGGGAGAAAATTCAAAATTCAGAGGTACAAAGGGACTTGGGAGTCCTCGTGCAGGATTCTCAAAATGTTAACTTGCAGGTTGACTTGGTGGTTTGCAAGGCGAAGGCGATGTTACCAATCATTTTGAATGAACTTGAATAAAAAAGCAATAGTGATGTAATGGTGAGGCTTTATAAGGCATTGATCACACTGCATTTAAGCAGTTTTGTGCCCCTTATCTCAGTAAAGATGTTCTGGCATTGGAGAGGATCCAGAGGAGGTTCATGAGAATGATTCTGGGAACGGAAGGGTTAATGTACAAGGAGCATTTTTATGGCTCTGGGCCTGAACTTGCTGAAGTTTAGAAGAATGGGCGGGGGATCTCATTGAAACCTATCGAATATTGAAAGGCCTAGATAGAATGGATGTGGAGATGATGTTTCCTACAATGGGGGAGTCCAGGACTGGAAGGCACAACCTCAGAGTAGAGGGACGTCCATTTAGAACAGAGATGAGAAGGAATTTCTTTAGCCAGGTGGTGGTTAGTCTGTCGAATTCATTGCCGCAGATGACTGTGGTGGCCAAGGCATTGGGTATATTTAAAGCAGAGGTTCTAGACTCAACGGATTGAATGGCCTAACTCTGGGTTTTATTTGCTCGCGCACCTGCACCTGATGAGGATTCCAAAACAAATCCAAACTGAGTTATACCTCTGCCTTTGCAGTGTTCCCAGTTACTATGCAGAAAAGGGGATCAAATTATCATAGGTGTAACAGTCGTCTTCATGGCAGAGTGTCAGGTTGGCACAGACTGAGATTGATCCCATACTTCCCATGCATTCTTCAAGGCTTTCCTTACCTGCTGATCCACTCCTACTGATTAGAGGTTTCCATAAGACCATAAGTCATAGGAGCAGAAGTAGGCCATTCAGCCCATCGAGACTGTTCCATCATGGCTGATCCCGGATCCCACTCAACCCCGTACATCTGATTTCTTGCCATATCCTTTGATGCCCTGACCAACCAGGAAATTATCGACTTCCACCTTAAATATACCCACGGACTTGGCCTCCACTATAGTCCATGGCAGAGCATTCCACGGATTTACTTCTCTCTGTCTAAAAATATTCCTCCTTACCTTTGTTCTAAAGGGCCAACCCTCAATTTTGAGGCTGTACCTTCTAGTTCTGGATAACCCCACCATTGGAAACATCCTCACCACATCCACTCTATCTAGTCCTTTCAACATTCAGTAGGTTTCACTGAGGTCCCCCTGTATTCTTCTAAATTCCAGTAAGTACAGGCCCAAAGCTGCCAAACTCTCCTTATATGTTAACCTCCTCACTTCCAGAATCATCCTCGTCATCCTCCTCTGGACTCTCTCCAGTGACAACATATTCTTTCTGAGATATGGGGCCCAAAACAGTTGACAATACTCCATTTCTGGCCTGACTAATGTCTTGTAAAGACTCAGCATTATCTCCTTGCTGCTATATTTCATTCTCCTTGAAATAAATGCCAACATTGCATTTGCCGCCTTTACCACAAACCCAACCTGTAAATTAACCTTCTGGGAGTCTTGCTTGAGGACTCCCAAGTTCCTGTGCACCTCTGATGTTTGAACCTTCTCCCTACTTAGATAATAGCACTATTGTTCCTTTTATCAAAATGTATTATCGTGCATTACCCAACAATTTATTCCATTTGCCACTTCTTTGCGCATTCTTCCAATTTGTCTTAGTCCTGCTCCAATCGCATTGTTTCCTCAGTACTAGCTACCCCTCCACCTATCTTCATATCATCCACAAGCTTTGCTACCAAGCCATCAATTCCATTATCTAAATCACTGACAAACAATGTGAAAAATTGCGGTTCCAAAACTGACCCCTGAGGAACATAACTAGTCACTGACAGCCAACCAGAAAAGGCTCTTTTTATTCCCACTCACTGCCTCCTGCCTATCTGCTATCTTTCCTGTAACGCCATAGGATTTTATCATGTTAAGCAGCCCCATATGTGGCACCTTATCAAACACCTTCTGAAAATCCAAGCAAGTGACATCCACTGCCTCTCTTTTGTCTACCTGCTTGTTACTTCCTCGAAGAACTCTTAACAGATTTATCTGACAAGATCTCCCTTCCTCCCTTCTTAAAGAGCAAGGCGGCATTTGCAATCTTCTGTTCCTCCGGGACCATGCCAGAATCGAGAGATTCTTGAAAGATCATGACCAATGCATCCATTATCTCTTCAGGAACATCTCTCAGGACTCTGGGATGTAGTCCATTTGGTCCAGGTGACTTATCCAACTTAAGACCTTTGAATTTGCCTAGCACCTTTTCCTTGGTAGTAGCAATGGCACTCACTCCTCCTCCCTGATACTCACAGACCTCTGGCACACTGCTAGAGTCTTCCACAGTGAAGACAGGTACAAAGTACCCATTAAATTTATCTGCCACTTCTTTGTACCTTATAACTACCTCACTAGCATCATTTATTAGTGTTCCAATATCAAATCTCTCCTCCCTTTCACTTTTTATATAACTGAAAAAGCTTCTGGTATCCTGCTTTATATTAATAGCTAGCCTGCCGCATTATATTACATCTTTTCTCTTCTTACAGCTTTTTTTAGTTCCCTTTTGTTGGATTTTAAAAGTTTCACAATCATCCAACTGCCCACTCACTTTTGCTACCTTATTTGCCCTTTCCTCGTCTCACCCCTCTTCCTCTTGTTACACTTCTGTTTGCAGTGATAGGCTCTGGTTGTGTGCGCGCATGTGCGTTTGCGCGTGTGCAGTGGGGGTTATCTGCATTTGCGAACATCTAACATACTTGTCAGAATGTAAGAAACACGAACAGGAGCAGAGCACGCCCTGTGGCCTACTGAACTGCTCAACCCTTCGATATAACATACACATAATGCTGGAGGAACTCAACAGGTTACTTAGCTTCTATGGGTGGGAGTACACTCCACCATCAACATCGCACGCCCACAGCTTATTAACCCTTAACATGTGGGAGGAAGCTGGAGCACCGGAGAAAACCCATGCGGTCAAGGGGAGTAAGTACAAACTCCTCACAGACAGAGGCGGGAATTGAACCCGGGTGTCTGGCGCTGTAAAGCGTTACACTAATTGCCTGCACTACCGTGCTGAGTGTCGTCCTGAGCTTGCTCTTGGGCGTATTGAGAGACACGGCAGAGCCTGATCAAATTATTAAAGCTAGACTGGCTTTATAGCGAAAGGCAAAGGAAAGGATTAATGAAGAAAACAAAACGGAAAAGAACATGGGAGAAGGGTTGTGAGGAGAGGAGGGAACGGAGGAGATTAAGAAGGGTCATGAGTTAGGAAGGGTAAGTAATGGAGAACTGTTTCTATGTTGTGTTTCTAACCCTGTATCTAAGAAGCTTGGGTTGTGGAGTGGAGTTACATCTCTACCAAAGGGAGTGTAAGGCGCTCCTCTCCTCTAGCCTGCAGGTCACCCTTGGACAAGGTGTATCACTTGCTTAGCCCCCCCACCCCCATTCAGGGTCAGGTGAAGCTATGGAAGCAGGTGGTGGATGGTCGTATGAGCAGCTGGTGCATATCACAAGTCCTGGTTATGTGACCACTGATGCCAGGCAGACAATCTCCGAAGAGTATTGATAATAACTGGGGTCACCCACCTTGTAAAGACACTGCCCAGAAGAAGGCAATGGCAAACCACTTCTGAAGAAAAAATTGCCAGGGACAATTATGGTCATGGAAAGACCATGATTCCCCCCCCACCACCCCACGTCATACGACACAGTCACATAACGACGACGATGATCTAAGAAGGAAATCGTAAATACAGGAGATTCTGCAGTTGCTGGAAATCCAGAGCAATGCACACAAAATACTGGAGGAACTCAGCAGATCAGACAGCATCTATTCTCTTCATAGTACAAAGGTGGAATAAAGCTCAGGTTGTAGATTCAACAAAAGCTGGTTCTGAGTTTGTGAGAACAAAACTGAGGAAAAGAATATGGTTAACAGTATTGGCAAATGATGCGGAACATTCGAAACAGTGTTCAAGAGGGATCTGGGAGGAATAATGCTGCCTGAACTGAGCATTTTCATGTGTGTGTGTGTGTCTTGCTCTGTATCTCAGAAGCTCGTCTAGGAAGGATTGTGGCTCGTACTAGTAATAATGTATGAATCACACTGGTAATGGAAGTGAATATGTGGAAATATTTAGACAAATATTATAATACATTTTGATATTAATGGGTGAGAAGTATGAAGGTGGAATAAAGCTCAGGTTGTAGATTAAACAAAAGCTGGTTCTGAGGAAGAGAATGTGGATAACAGTATTGGCAAACGATGTGGAACAGTGATGCAGAACATTCAAAACAGTGTTCAAGAGGGAATATTCTGGTACAAAAATCAAATTAGATACAAATGGGACAACGCAGATGAATGAGACTCGGGGAAATTGAGGGCAACGATATGGGCATGGGGAACTGTAGAGAGCATGACAAGGAAAACACAAATACCTTAGAGTGGTCTGAAGCTAATTTGAAAAGCCTAGAACAATTACATAATTAACTTATCAAAGAGCTTGAGGAAAATTGGAAAAAATGGTGTGGATTTTCCTAGATCAGGCTTGCTACAAGCTTTTCCTGCGTGTCTCTACTCACCCGGTCCAAATTCAGAGGGTTGACCTCGCTGAAGGGCCACTGTTTCATTTGACTGTATTCATGTATGGTTGAATGATAATTAAACTTGAATTTGATTTGAGTTGAATTTGAACTTTTGTACAGAGGTCATGGTGACAACTGCAGAGACCCTGTTCCCAGAATTTATAACCTATTAAATAATTGTAAAAGTAAATGGTTAATGTAAAAGAAAACATTGAAATGTTGGGATAATTAAATGCATTCAAGTAATTTTCAGAGTAAATTTACCCCTTCTTGCTTCCTAATCTGCAGCCTGGGAGTCCTCACTGAAGTCAGTGGATTAAGGCCTTATTCACAAAGGCAGAAAGGCAAAAATCTGGTAACTCCAGGCCAATTAGCCTCACATCTGTGGTTGGGAAATGTTGGAATGAATTATACCATTAGACATGGGAGCAGAATTAGGCCATTCGGCTCATCGAGTTTGTGCCACCATTCCATCATGGCTGATTTATTATCCCTGGCAATTCCATTCTCTTGCCTTCTCCCCGTAACCTTTAACATCCTGACTAGTCAATAATCTATCAACCTTCGCTTTAAATATACCCGATGATTTGACCTTCACAGGTCAATTCCACAAATTCACTGCCCTCTGGCTAAAGAAATTCCTCCTCATCTCTATTCTAAAGGAGTGTCCCTCTAGTCTGAGGCTGTGCCCTCTGGTCCTAGATTTCTCCCACTATAGGAAACATCCTCTCCACATCCACTCCATCTACGCCTTTCAATATTTGATAGATTTCAATGAGATACCTCCTCATTCTTCTAAACTCCGGTAAGTACAGGCCCAGAGCTATCAAATGCTCCACATACATAAGATGTAGGAACAGAGTTGGGCCATTTTCCCCATCGAGTCTTCTCCACCATTTCACCATGGCTGATCCATTTTCCTCTCAGCCTCAATCTCCTGCCTCCTCCCCAAATCCCTTCATGCCCTGACCAATCAAGAATCTATCAACTTTAGCCTTAAATATTTGTAAAGACCTGACCTCTACAGCTGCCTGTGGCAACAAATTCCACAGATTCACCACTCTCTAGCTAAAGAAATTCCTCCTCATCTCCATTATTAAAGGACATCCTTCTGAGGCTGTGTCCTCTGGTCATAGACTGCCCCACAGCCACTCATCGCAACCTTTCAGCATTCGATAGCTTTCAATTAGGTCATCCCTCACTCTTCTGAATTCTACTGAATACAGGCTCAGAGCCATCAGATGCTCTTCATATGACATGCCATTCAATCCTAGAATCATTTTTGTTAACCTCCAGTTTCAGCACATCCTTTCCTAGATAGGGGCCCCAAACTGCTCACGGTACGCCCAGTGAAGCCTCACTACTGCTTTCATATTCTAGTCCTCTTGAAATGACGCTAACATCGCATTTGCCTTCCTCACCCACAGGCTGAACCTGCAAATTAGCCTTCAGGGAATCGTGCATAAGGACTCCCAAGTCACTTTGTGCCTCAGATTTTTAAATTTTCTCTCCATTTAGAAAATTGTCAACCCTTTCATATCTTCAACCAAAGTGCATGACCGTACACTTCCCAACACTGTATTTCACCTGCCACTTCCTTGCCCATTCTCATAATCTGTGTAATTCCTTCTGTAGCCCATCTACTTCCTCAAAATACCTTCCCCTCCACCCATTTTCATATCATACGCAAACTTTGCAACAAAGCAATCAATTCTATCATCCAAGTTATTGACATATTACGCAAAAAGAATCAGTCCTAATACAGACCCCTGTGGAACACCACTAGTCATTGGCAGCCAATTCCCACTCTCTGCCTCCTGCCAATCAGCCAAGCCTCTATCCATGCTAGAATCTTTCCTGTAATGCCACGGGCTCCCAGCTTGTTAAGCAGCCTCATGTCTGGTACCTTGTCAAAGGCCGCCTGAAAATCCAAG
The DNA here is from genome assembly GCF_048418815.1 of Hemitrygon akajei. Classification (NCBI taxonomy): domain Eukaryota; kingdom Metazoa; phylum Chordata; class Chondrichthyes; order Myliobatiformes; family Dasyatidae; genus Hemitrygon; species Hemitrygon akajei. Next base: position 13,833,074 of record NC_133125.1, on the reverse strand, counting down.
TACACAACATCCACAGATTCTCCTTTGTCTATCCTGCTTGTTATTTCATCAAAGAATTCCAACAAATTTGTCAGGCAAGATTTTCCCTTGAGGAAACTAGGCTGACTATGGCCTATTTTATCATGTGCTTCCAAGTACCCCGGAACCACATCCTTAACAATCAATTCTAACATCTTCACAATCTCTCAGGTCAGACTAACTGGCCTAAAATTTCCTTTCTTCTGCCTCTTTCCCTTCTTGAAGGATGGAGTGAGCATTTGCAATTTTCCCGTCTTCCAGAACCATTTCATTAAATATTATTAAGGAACTAATTATTAAGCAAGCAATAGCAGCAAATGTGGGAATTTGCAATCCAGTCTAGTAGAGCAAGACCTACAGTGGTCGGAGGAGCCTGAGTATTTGGACTGCAAGGTGTCAAGTGACAAGATAAGAGTCCATTGTGTGGAGATAATGCACGGGGATGGATAGATAATTGGTGTACTTTAGGAAGCAGTCTGTAGAGAGATAAGGGGTGATTTTTACCTGTGATTAGAGAGGTACCACATCTTCGGTAGAGATCGTTAAGAGCACCAAATTTCTTGGTGTTCACCTGGCGGAGAATCTCACCTTGTCCCTCAACACCAGCTCCATAGCAAAGAAAGCCCAGCAGTGTCTCTACTTTCTGCGAAGGCTGAGGAAAGTCCATCTCCCCCCCCCCCCCCCCCCCCACCCATCCTCATCACATTCTACAGGGGTTGTATTGAGAGTATCCTGAGCAGCTGCATCACTGCCTGGTTCAGAAATTGCACCAATTCGGATCGCAAGACCCTGCAGCGGATAGTGAGGTCAGCTGAGAAGATCATCGGGGTCTCTCTTCCCGCCATTGCAGACATTTACACTACACGCTGCATCCACAAAGCAAACAGGATTATGAAGGACCCCACGCACCCCTCATATAAACTCTTCTCCCTCCTGCTGTCTGGGAAAAGGCACTGAAGCATTCGGGCTCTCACGACCAGACTATGTAACAGTTTCTTCCCCCAAGCTATCAGACTCCTCAATACCCAGAGCCTGGACTGACACCAACTTACTGCCCTCTTCTGTGCCTATTGTCTTGTTGATTATTTATTGTCATGCCTGCACTGTTTTGTGCACTTTATGCAGTCCTGGATAGGTCTGTAGTCTAGTGTAGTTTTTTTTCTGTGTTATTTTTACGTACCTAGTTCAGTGTAGTTTTTGTGCTGTTTCATGTAAAACCATTGTCCTGAAAAACGTTGTCTCATTTTTACTGTGTACTGTACCAGCAGTTATGGTCGAAATGACAATAAAAAGTGACTTGTCTTGAAGAACAGAGTTGGTGGGTCAGCAGTGGAATGGGTGAGCAGCTTCAAGTTCTTTGGTGTCAAAATCTCTGACAACCAGCATATTGATGCAGTTATGGAGAAAGCATGTCTGTGGCCTTATTTAATGTAGTTAGTGGAGATTTGATATGTCACCAACGACTAGCAAGGTTCTACAAAGATACTGTAGGGAGCATTCTGACTGGTTGCATCACCTTCTGGTGTGGAGAAGCCACTGTACAGGATCAGAACAGGCAGCAGAGGGTTGTAAATGAGGTTTTTAGTGAAGAGTCACAGCCTGAAATGTCAACTGTTTGTTCCTCTCCATAGATGCTGCCTGACGTGCTGAGTTCCTCTAGCATTTTGTGTGTGTTGCTGAGGATTGTAAGCTCAGCTGGCTCCGTCATGGGCACTAGCTTCTCTGCCATCAAGGACATCGTCAAAAGGTGATGCCTCAATGAGTTGGTATCCAGGACATGTCCTCATCTCATTACTACCCACAGGGTTGAAGACAGAAACCCAACATAATGGGAATATCAGACCATGAATACTTAGTGATAGTGATTTATAAGACTTTGAGAGTCACAGAGTACAGAGACAATATTTTTTCCCGTGGTTGAAAGGTCTGATACCGGAGGGCATGCATTTAAAGTGAACGGGGATAGTTTCAGAGGAGCTCTGAAGTGGAAACTTTTTTACACAGAGTGGTGGGAGCCTAGAGTACAATGATACATTAGGAACTTTTAAAGATGTTTAGATAGATGAATGTGAGGAAAATGGAAGGGTATGGACATTGTATAGGTAAAGGGGATTAGTTTAGTTGGCCATTTGATGATGAATTTCATTGGATCACCTCAACATTGCAGGTCAAAGGGTCTGCGCTTGTCCTGTACTGTTCCATGTTCTATGGTTTTGCACTACTTTTATAGTTCTTATTGTAAATTATAGCGATTTTTATACCTTGTACTGTACTGCTGCTGCAAAACAACACATTTCTTGGCATATGTTAGTGATAACAAACCTGATTCTGATATATATATATATGTATATATTAGTTACTTGGAGGAAGAAAGTACAGAAGCCAAGGTTGAGGTCGTGAGGAAGATACTGTTTTCGGAGAGATATTGGTACGGTAATTGAGTGGGAAGACAGTTGGCAAATGAAGTGTAATGTGGGAAAATGTGAAGTTATTCATCTTGGAAGGAAGAACAGAAGTATTTTTAAGACTTCTTAACACGCTGCCGCCACCCATCAGGTCATAAGATAGAGGAACAGAATTAGGCCATTTGGCCCATCAAGTTTGCTCTGCCATTTTATCATGACTGATCCATTCTCCCTCTCAGCCCCAATCTCCTGTCTTCTCCCCGTATCCCTTCATGCCCTGTCTAATCAAAAATCTATCAAACTCATCTTTAAATATATGTAAAGACTTGGCCTCCACAGCTACCTGTGGCAACGAATTCCACAGGTTCACCACTCTCTTGCTAAAGAAATTCCACCTCACCTCCATTCTAAAAGGACGTCCCACTGTTCTGAGGCTCTGTCCACTGGTCTTGGACTCTCCTCACCATAGGAAACATCGTCTCCACATCCACTCCATCGAGGCCTTTCAAAATTTGTTAGGCTTCAATGAGGCCACCCCACATTCTTCTGAATTCCAGAGAGCAGAGCCATCAAACACTCTTCATATGACAAGCCTTTCAATCACAGAGTCATTTTCATGAACTTCCTTTGAACCCTCTCCAGTGTCAGCACATCCCTTCTACAATAAGGGGCCTGCACACGTGTACACCCTGTCTCCCCACTCCCCAACTCATAGACACATTCTCATCCTGCACTGGTCACTTTTCATCTTTTATTGCTGCTTGGACTCCTTGTTTTTTAATAATGGTGCCGGTAACATTATACTGTCGTACATAATCTTGCACCTCACACACTCTGTCAACCTGTCAGTCTTCAGGCCATGCCACTCAGGGACTTGTGCTAATATTGTGATTCTATGTGCTGGAAAGTAATTACAGTGCATTTGGTTAATTGGGACACTTCAGGACCAATACATTTTGGCCCAATTAAGCAGCTGACTGGAGTTTCATGGAAATATTTAAAAAGGTATTAAAAAAAAGACAAACTAAGTAACAAATTATGTAATTAAATGAAATAAAAAACAAATTAGAACTCTACCAAAGGTACTACAGTACTATAAAACTGTGTTTTAGTTCCTAGTAGTTATCAACAGAGGAATTAATCCAGTGTATGCAATGAAAAAATCAGCACAGATACCTAGTACAGATAATGGGCTACTGATATAGTACAACGCTATTGACGACTATAGTCTTCAATTTCATTGCAACATTCAAGATTATTGTCGATACCTTCAAATTTTTTGTAGTTCCTAACTTGCTGAAGCAGTGAAATTGTTTCGTTTTCACTCCCACCCGTTTCCAGCATCGCCAAGCTTGAATGGTTGAAACCACAGTGAGCAAAACAGTTCGGAATTGTCTCGCTGCTTATTTCTCGCCAACTCTCAGTGACAAAAGTCACTGCATTTTGAACACAAGCTCATGCAACAGTTGCTATTTAAAAACTGTTCGCTCTAAACACTGTTAACGGCCACTCGAGTGTGTGCAACTGACGCTAGTAAGAACCAGTTCAGCAACAGTCACCTACCCCAATTAAGTGGCAGGGTGTCCCAAATAAGCAAAGGGAATCCCAGCAATTTTCTCTATTAGTTTTTGTTCTTCAAGAGTTATCCCAAATAAACGGCTGCCCTAATTAACCAGTGGCCCAATTAACTGGAATCCACTGTGTATGTTCTGTGTTTTGCACCTCGGCCCCAGAGGAACAGTGTCTCATTTCACTATATACATGTGTATGGCTAAATGCCGATGAAATTTAACTTGAAATTGAACATGAAGTTCAAGGTAAATTTGTTATCAAAGTACATTTATGTCACCAAATACAACCCTGAGATTCATTTTCTTGCACGAATGCTCAGTAAATCCAATAAGCATGATAGAATCAATGAAAGACCACACCAACAGGGCGCACTACGAGTGTGCAAATGACAGCAAATTGTGCAAATACAAAAAGAAAGGAAGAAAAAATAAATAATTACAATAAATAAATAAGCAACAAATATTGAGAACGTGAGATGAAGATTCCTTGAAAGTGAGTCAGTAGAATGGGGGAACAGTTCAGTGATGGGGCAAGTGAAGTTATCTCCTCTGGTTCAAGAGCTTGATGATTGAGGGGTAATAACTGTTCCTAAACCTGGTGGTGTGAGTCATGATGCTCTTGTACCACCTTGCTGATGGCAGCAGCAAGAAGAAAGCATAGCCTGATTGGTTGGGGGGGGGGGGGTCCCCTGGTGATGGACGCTGCTTTCCTCTGACAGCGTTCCGTTACGACGTGCTCAGTGGTGGGGAGGGCTTTACCTGTGATGGACTGGGCCGTACCCACTATCTTTAGTAGGATTTTTCCATTCAAGGGTATTGGTGTTTCCATACCGGGCTGTGATGCAGCCAGTCAATATGCTTTGCACCACACCACTGTAGATAGTTGTCAAAGTATTAGGTGACATACCAAACCTTTGCAACTCCTAAGGAAGTATAGGGAAACTGCAAAAGGCTGCAACACGGAGACATTTGGGAATGCTTGAAATGCAAAAAGAAAGGAACCTGTCAAGGCAATAATACACACAGAGATTCGCTGGATGTTGGAGATCTTGAACAACGAAAGCAAAAAGTCAGCATCTCAGCAGGTCATGGTGGGTCAATGGGACTAGGCAGGATAATGGCTTAGCATGGAGTGGATGAGCTGAAGGACTGGCTTCAATGCTGTATCCCTCTGTGGCTCCATGATATCCCCAGCACCCCGTCACTGACTAGTACTTTACCTGCCCCACTGTGACTCAATAGAACTGGTGTCTAACATTCTGTGTGTGTGAGGACGTTAAATCAGCTTGCAGTAGTCAGGCACTGGGTGCAGTCGTATAATTTAATTGCAAAAACCGTGTGTGCTCCCCCATCCAATGCACATCTTTTTATTATTCAAATGTAATTAATATCCTTTTTCAGACAGCAATTATCTGTCTAGATATTTAACTGGTGAATATTACAGGTCACTTTTCGTGTGCATTAACAAGGTATGATTGATGTCTCACAGTATAATATCTGTTGTGGCAAACAGCAGATTTCTGTTGATGGACCCAAGTATGCATAATTTCATGTCACAAAGGCTCAGAAGGAAAAGTACAGCCTCAAAATAGTTTTGCAGTCAGTGGATATAGAGTCATATAGTGATAGAGTGCAGAACCAGGCCCTTCAGCCCATCTAGTCTGTCCAAACTATTATTCTGCCTAGCCCCATTGACCTGGACCATAGCTCTCCATACCCCTCCCATCCTTGTACCTATCCAAACTTCTCTTCAATGTTTAAATCAAACTCATCCATTGCTTCTGCTGACAGCTCATTCCACACACCACCCTCTGAGAGAAGAAATTCTCCCTCGTGTTCTCCTTAAACATTTCACCTTTCACCCATAACCCATGACCTGTAGTTCTAGTCTCACCCTATCTCAATGGAAATAGCCTGCTTGCATTTACCCTATCTATACCCCTCATTATTGTGTTTACTTCTATCAAATATCCCCTCATTCCCCTGTACTTCAGGGAATAAAGTCCTAACCTATCTAGCCTTTCCCTATAACTCAGGTCCTCAAGTTCTGGCAAGGTCTATAGATTTCCTCTACATTCTTTCAATCTTATTGATATCTTTCATGCAGGTAGGTGACTAGAACAGCACACAATATTCCAAATTTGGTCTCATCAGAATCTTATACAATTCAACGTAACGTACCAACTCCTGTACTGAGTACTCCACTTATCAAGGCCAGTATGCTGAAAACTTTCTTTAACAACCCTGTCTACATGCAATGTCAGCACAATTCTAGAAATGGCTGCTTACCTAATTTCCTCAAGTTACTTCGATCCCGCTGTTGCCTGTAAGGTGTTTGTACGTTCTCCCAGTGACTACGTGGGTTTCCTCTGGGTGCTCCTGTTTCCTCCCACAGTCCAAAGACGTACCGGTTGGTAGGTTAGTTGCTCATTGTAAATTGTCGTGTGATTAGGCGAGGATTGAACTGGGGGATTGCTGGGCGGCACGGCTTGAGAGGCCGGAAGGGCCTACTCCGTGCTGTACCTCAATAAATAAATAAATTTACATTGCATACAGCAGGAAATGCAGTGCCATAAGATCCAATTTCTAGACGTATAACTGACAGTTATTGATAATGATGTTTGTCCTGTGTAATGATAAAGATTAAAGATAAAAATTGGCTGCATTTGTCGCATGTACATTGAAACACAATGAAGTGCATCGTTTGCATTGAAGACCGATGCATTCCGAGGTTGAGCTGGGGACACCGTGCTTCCGGCGCCAATATAGCATACCCATAACTCAAGGACCCTAACTAACCGGTACAACTTTGCAATGTGCTTGGAAACCAGAACGCCTGCAGCAAAACCCACACGATCACGTGGAGAAAGTACAAACTCCTTACAGACAGTGGTGGGAATTGAATCCTGATTTCTGGTGCTGACCAGTGGTTATATAAACCAGTTGAGATTTCACCAACAACAGCAGAGGTGGTCACTACTTCCATTACAATTTTGTCAGCATGCATCAGAGCAAAAATTCATTTGTGACATTGTACTGGCTTTGACTGTTCTTTAATGTCCATTCCCATCTTCTCCTGCCTTTCTCAATTCATTATCAAAGTACAAATATGTCACCATATACAACCCTGAGATTCATTTTCTTGCAGGCATTCACAGTAGAACAAAGAAATACCTTAGAATCAATTGACATCAGTGGATCTGGGGTTGAGAGGGTGAACAGCTTGCTTAGCATACACATCACCAATGGTCTGTACATACCAGCTGTGTGGTGAAAAAGGCACAACAGCACCTCCTTCATTTCAGACGGTTGAGGAAGTTTGGTATGGGCCCTCAAATCTAAGAACTTTTTGCAGGGGCACAACTGAGAGCATCCTGACTGGCTGCATCACTGCCTGGTATGGGAACTGTACCTCCCTTAATCGCAGGACTCTGCAGAGAGTGGTATGGACAGCCCAGCACATCTGTAGATGTGAACTTCCCACTATTCAGGACATTTACAAAGACAGGTGTGTAAAAAGGGCCCAAAAGATCATTGGGGACCCAAGTCACCCCCAACCACAAACTGTTCCAGCTGTTACCATCTGGGAAATGGTACCGCAGCATAAAAGCCAGGACCAACAGGCTCCAGGACATCTTCTTCCACTTGGCCATCAGACAGATTAATTCATGTTGATACAACTGTATTTCTATGCTATATTGGCTATCCTGTTGTACATACTATTTATTATAAATTACTATACATTGAACATTTAGATGGAGACGTAACGTAAAGATTTTTACTCCTCGTGTATACGAAGGATGTAAGTAATAAAGTCAATTCAATTCATAAACTACAAACGACGACTGACAAGCAAGCCGTGTGCGAAAGAAGACAGTCTATACAAATACAAAGAAATATTGAGAATATGAGCTGTGTAGAGTTGATTTCATTTAAGAGAAGTGTGGATAGGTACATGGACAGAGGGGTTTGGAGGGCAGTGGTTTGGGTGCAGGTTGATGGGACGGGGCAATATAATAGTTTGGGACAGACTAGATGGGCCAAAGGATCTATTTCTATGCTATAGAAATAGATCTATGAAAGTGAGTCCATAGATTGTGTTTAGTGATCAGTTCAGCGTTGAGGTGAGTGAAGTTATCTGCGCTGGTTCAGGAGCCTGATGGCGGAAGGGTAATAATGGTTCTTGAACCTGGTGGTGTGGGATCTAAGGCTCCTGTACTTGCTATCCGACAGAAGTAGCAAGAAGAGAGCCTGGCCTGGATGGCGGGGTTCCTTGACGCTGCTTTCTTGTGGCTCTGCTCACCGTTGTTCTCAGTGGTCTTATTTTATGGGCCCGGTGCTGCTGCTTGTTTTAACGTTCTGTAACAAACTATTTTCACTTTTGTTTTCAGGTGAAGTCGCTGACACTCTTTGTCACTCACTACCCCCCTGTGTGCGAACTGGAGAAACTCTACCCGCAGAACATCAGAAATTATCACATGGCGTTCCTTCTCAATCAGGACGATGAACAAAATGGTATGGAGGGATGTCTGAGAATGTGCGTCAGAAATTTAATTGTAATTTTAACTCAGAGACAGTATAGGGTGGGATGTCGGAGGTAAATTTCCTTTACGCAGAGAGTAGTGAGTGCATGGAGTGTGCTGCTGGGGTGTGGCGATAGAGGTAAATACATTATTGATATTTACTATCTTTCCTTTCGGTTAGTCCTGACGAAGGGTCTCGGCCCGAAACGTCGACATCGCTTCTGCCTATAGATGCTGCCTGGCCTGCCGTGTTCTACCAGCATTTTGTGTGTGTGTGTTGAGGGATATTTATAAGATTCTTAAGCACGTAGAGAAATGAAGGGCTACGGAAGGGTTAGATTTCTCTTAGAGAGAATTAGAAGGCTGACACAACATCGTGGGCCAAAGGGCCTGTAATAGACTGTAAGACATAGAAGCAGAATTAGGCTGTTCAGCTCTTCAAGTCTGCTCCGCCATTCCATCATGGCTGATTTATTAGCCCCCTCAACCCCATTCTCCTGCCTTCTCCCCGTAACTTTTGATGTCCTGACTAATCACGAACCTATCAACCTCTGCTTTCTAAGTAATGCTTTTGTCATACTGCACACAGGCATGTAGCTGTGTAATCTAACTTTTGAACCTTCTGAAGGCTCAAGAGACTGGAACCATGAATAATCAAAACACCTTTATACAGCTTCTTGAATGCAGTACAACATCCAAAACTCTTCGCTTGTAATGAAGAGATCCCCACAGGAAGGTAGATGTCTGAAGATGGGATCTTTGTTTTTTAAATATTTTTTGGGGAGGATTTTGCCCAACTAGATCTGCACTTTGGATTTTTAAAGTTAGATATGTGTAAGGGTTTGGATCTTCCTGAACCCCCACCCAGTACCCAACATTGTCATCACTTAGCTTTTCAGAAGCAATTATGAGCAAATAAAGGGAAGAAGCGGATCTGATATTGCACAGAGGAATTTCTGATAGAGTAAATCTCAATGCACTGACCATTGCTCATGTTTCTGTTTAAACAGTCGATGTTTCAGGCTGAGAAGACAGAATAACAAGGTGGGGGGAGGGGAAGGAGTTGATAGGTGAAGCCAGGTGGCTGGGGGAGGGTCGATACGGCATCTCCTCGTGAGTGATGAGAGGAGGTAATGAGGAGAGGGCCTGTCCTGGTTGGTGAGGGTCCTTAATGATGGATGCATCTTTCAAGAGAGCATCCTGAATGCAGGTGGGTTGGGGGAGTTAGGGTGGAATATAACATTGCAGTTCGGGCAAATACCTAAAAAGAACATAACTGCATTGCTTTAACTTAAAGTGGGTAAGACACAACAGCCCTCCGAAGAAAGAGCAAAGAAATCTCTTTCATTGTGTTGTCTTGCCTGGTGCGGTGTTTTAAATCTGCAGTTCAGATAATACCTAATCCCCATGCACCCAGTGAGGAAAGCAGACCATGGCGGAGAGCACCTTTTTGACTACGGGATGCCCAGTTTAAGGACGATGGTAGCTGTCCAGTGGGAACTAAGAATCTCTCCCACTGTCAGAAGCAGCCCATGGCTCGACATCAATTGAGTGCAGTTGATTATCTTCCCCTTCGGTTGTCCATCGAAATCCGATAACGACGTCCACTCCTTTAACGGTGAGATCTTTGATGACTTTACAGTTGATTATAACTAGTAGCTCACAAACACAAGAAAATCTACAGATGCTGGAAGTCCAATGCAATACACACAAAATGCTGGAGGAACACAGCAGGTCGGGCAGCGTCTTGTGGAATAAAAGTGAACAGTCAACATTTCAGCCCGAAGTGTCGACTGTTTGCTCTTTTCCGTAGATGCCACCTGGCCTGCTGAGCTTCTTTCGCATTTTGTGTGTGTAACCTGTAACTGCTGCTTTCTGTGTTGGGCCATCACCATGAGGTGAAGCAGGAATGTCCACTCCTGAACAGTGTCAATGCTCCGTGGTAAGTTAATACACAAGCCGGGCAGTGTGATATGGAGGGCAAGCTACTGCCCGTGGCTGGTGAATCCAAAGGAATGGCAGAGACCAAAGCGCTTGGCACCAGCAGCATCACAGGAGTTGCCAGTCAGTGATGACTGCCTTAGGGACCTCTGCTCTGGATTTTTCCTCAAGGTTTACTCCCAAACCCTTCCCCATGAGTGGTATAGCCCAGAGGCAGAGGAGGTTTGGGATCAGTGTTTTCCTCTCCTGGATGAGCTGCCAGCCAGGGCCGACGAACCCCATCTCTCCGGTGATTGCCAGTGCTAGTGGTTGGGGGTCTGGAGCCGGGAGTCAGTGGGCTGGGTTGGAAGGGACCTTCAGACCATCTGTTAGAGAGCCAGTGGGCTTGACGAGCTTGTCTTCCACCCTCTTTCCGCTGCGATGGCCCTTGAGCGTGCAAATGGCAACCATTGCAGTGGAGTGCGGGTGGGGATGAGCTCCGTGCTGGGGCTAGGTGGGCGCTACTGGTATGAGTGGGTAAAAAGAGTGAGTTTGTGTCCACGGGCCGTTCAGAAATCTGATGGTGGAGGGGAAGCAGCCGTTCCTAAAACATTGTGTGTGTCTTCAGGCTCCTGTACCTCCTCCCTGATGGTAGCGATTGAGAAGAGGGCACGTCCTGGGTGATGGGCGTCCTTAATGACGGATGCCGACTTTCTTCCCATTTGTGAAATATGATAATGCTTTCTCCTCATTTTAAAATCAAAATGTCAGACATTTGATGCCTAAGGAATTGCTCCAAATATATTGTGACAAGTATAAAAGCACAACCAGTGTGAACAGAGTTATTTCAGGAGCGTAGTTCGGCACGGAGCTTGGCCACAACATCCTGTGTACGTTTCAGGGATCGGGCAGATGACTGGAGGAGCTGGCTGTAGCCACAGCTAGTCTGTTATTATTTACTTAGTTGTGGGATGTCCTCTTTCCAAATTGGCTTTGAGAAGTTGGTGGTTACAGGACTTAAACCAAATGTTACAGCCTATAAGATTGTGAGAGGCATAGACAGTGTGGACAGTTAGTATAATTTTCCCCAGGGTTGAAATGTCTAATACAATAGGGCATGCATTTAAGGTGAGAGGGAGAAAGTTCAAAGGAGATGTGCAGGGCAAATTAAGTAATTGAATTAGTTCAGCACAACATTGCGGGCCGAAGGGCCTGTACTGTACTCTGCTCCGTGTTCTGCGTTCAAGTTTATGATCATCTGATTGAACATGTATACAACCAAATGAAACAACATTCCTCCGAATGGCGGTGCACCCACAAAACGTATCGTGTACAGCACGTAAAACAAAATATTACCACAAATAAGTTAATAAAATACAATTCAAAGTGTGTTTAGTGCACAGTACACAGCTCACTGTCCTAGTGACGAGATCTCAGTGGTGGCAGGGTATTCATTAGTCTCACAGCCTGGTAGAAGAGTTGTTACTCAGTCTGGCAGTCCTCGTCCTGATGCTCTGCACCTCCTTCCCGATGGTCGTGGGTCAGAGAGATTGTGGGACGGGCAGTCGGGATCCTCAACAATGCTTCAGGCCCTTCATATTGAATGCACCCGGTAACTGTCACAAATGGGATGGTGGGAGATTCCAGTGATCCTCTTGGCAGTTACTGTCCTCTGCAGGGTCTTGCAGCTTCCGTACCACACGCTGATGCAGCCAGACAGGACACTCTCGAAGGTGCTTCTGTAGAAAGTTGTTAGAGTGGGCGTGGAGAGCCTTGCATGCCTCGATCTCCTCAGAAAGGTTAGACGCTGCTGTGCCTTCATGACCAATGAGGAGGCATTGTGGGTCCAGGTTTGGTTGTCCGTGGTGAACACACCAAGGAACTTCGTGCTCTTGGCTCGCTGCGCTGCAGAGCCGTTGATCTGCAATGGAGGGTGGTCCGGTGCATGAGAAACAGGGCAAAACTTAATCTGTTGTAGTAGTGCAAGGAAAAACATGATCAGAATACAGAGTAAAGTGTTACAGTTACAGAGAGCGTGCACGGTAGGGAGACAATAATGTATAAGGTCACCACCAGGTAGGTTGTGAGGCCAAGACGTCACCTCATCATACTAGGTGATGGTTTTATAGTCTCATAATGGTTAGAGCTTACCCTTTTGTTGTTTCACTCTCTCCTTTATTTCCAGAATCGTAGCAGCAATTCCCTATGCTGATTCCAACTCAATTTTATTCCCAATCCAGCAGCATGGAACGTTAGGGAAAGCAGGAGCTGGCCAGTGCAGGGGAGTGGGAATGGGGAGTACTCTTCCAAGGGTGGGTTCCAGCACTCCGGAGAGAGTGGCCCTTGAGCCCAGAGATTTAAATAGTAAAGTAGGCCAGAAATCGCTACAGCTGTTAGTAATAAATGTTTGCCTACAGTTTCGTACATAATCCAATAATAGACAGAAGAAATAGATTAGTAAAACCTCCTTCAGCAGATAATATGGTTTGAATTAGTCAAGTTCGACATGGCTCCATTTAATCTTGGAATGCAACAACCTACAGTTTAACAGGAATTATTTTTGACTCAGAAGGCTGATTTAAGCTAAACTGCAAAATGTCAGAACATCCAAAGAAAAGTTAACCTTAGAGAATTAATTAGAGAAAATTATTACTATTATATACTTTTTAAACGTTTCTCCAAACTGAGCATTACTTGCAAGTGTGGAAATAGTCCAGCCTCTGTCTTGGCTGTGAAGCAATGCTACTTGGTCTCTGAGCACACTGGAAATGTGAAGGTCATATAATTCTTGTTTGGGATCCAAAGGCCTCTCTTTCCCCTTACACTCAGATTCAAGAGCTGGACCCTCTCTCTCAAAAACACACACACACACACACACACACTCACTCACTCACTCACTCACACACACACACACACACACACACACACACACACACACACACACACACACACACACACACACACACACACACACACACACACACACTCACTCACTCACACACTATACACACACACACTATACACACACACACTCACTCACTCACGCACGCACGCACACACACACACACACACACACTATACACACACACACACTCACTCACACACACACACATACTTACGCACACACACACTCACTCACTCACTCACACACTATACACACACACACACACTCACTCACTCACACACACACACACTCACGCACGCACGCACACACACACTCACTCACTCACTCACACACACACTATACACACACACACACACACACTATACACACTCACTCACACACACACACTATACACTCACTCACACACACACACTATACACACACACACACTCACTCACTCACTCACACACACACTATACACACACACACACACTCACTCACTCACTCACTCACACACACACACTCACTCACTCACTCGCTCACACACACACACACACACACTCACTCACTCACTCACTCACACACCTACACCTCTTTATACATGTAATATGAGAACAGGAAGTAACAGCACTAGTGTGCACTGACGGTCAGTACGATCACCCTTGTATGGCTGTAAGACCTAATGAGAAGTGGAAAGAGACCATCAGAAGAGAATTTCAGAATTGAGTAGTTGCTGGATGGGAACCAAATGAGTTAAGAGTTCAAACTGCAGAGTAATTTTACAACTTACGAGTAGTAAATTGTACTCATAGGTTCATACATGTCACCGTATCCAACCCTGGGATTCATTTTCTTGCAGGCATTCACAGTCGATACAAGAAACACAATAGAATCAATGAAAGACCGCCCCCAACAGGACAAACAAGCAACAAATTTGAAAAAGACAACTAACTGTACAAATACAAAAAGGATATTAGTAATAATAAGTAAATACAGGCAGTCCCCAAGTTATGAACGAGTTCCGTCTTTAAGTCAGATTTGTAAGTCGGAACAGGTACATCCGGTATTATTTAGCGTCAGTTAGTCAAACGTTTGTCTTAGTATATAGTATATATTTTACCTTTCTATGCATATAAAACACTTAAGAAACGTATGCATTTCAATAATTAAACCACTGCATTGCTTAGTAATAATTGTAGCCTTCACTGGGGCAGAGCCTTTCACATGCTCCATTATTCTCACTTTATCCTTTACCTGTATCCTTTAAAGTTGTTCCAATCGTTGACCGACTGGAGCCTAAAGCTTTTCCAATGACCGATGGCATTTCACCTCTTTCCAATCGCTTTATTATTTCCACTTTATTTTCAATCGCTATTGTTTTCCATCAGTGGAACAGAAAACTGTAGATTCTATGTTCTGTCACTGAGCAGCAGTGAACTGTCTGATTGGCCTATCAGAGTTCTCTTTAGGAACTAGTTGACTTGATCAGCATTTCTGATCTGGCTATTGTTCACGATCACACTTAATAAAAAAAATCAGCAGCTGCGGGCGGCGGGTCTCGTGCTGCTCCGAGTCCTAAACTCCACCCGCAGTGAGAAAGGTTAAATGGGACAAGTGGGGGCGGTGCTGACTGGAAAGTTGGGGGGGTGGTGTCAGGGTGAATCTTGCTAAGAAATATTTAAGCCAAATACAAAGTTACACACTCAACACTGTGTTAACGGCAACGACTTAAAATGGCGGACGGCGTTCTTCTCCCTCCGTTCGTAAGTATGAGTTGTCCGTAACTCGAGGATTGCCTGTAGGCAATAAATATTGTGAACATGAGGTGAAGCATCCTTGAAAGTAAGTCCTTAGTTTGTGGGAACAGTTCAGTGATGGGGTGAGTGAAGTTATCCCCTCTGGTTTAAGAGCCTGATGGTTGATGGGTAATAACTGTTCCTGAACCTAGTGGTGTGAGTCCTGAGGCTCCTGTACCTCCTTCCTGATGGCAGCAGCAAAAGAGAGCATTGCCTGGATGGTTGGGGGTCCCTGATGATGGATGCTGCTTTCCTGCGACAGCACTTCATGTAGATATGCTCAGTGGTGGGGAGGGCTGTACCCATGATGGACTGGGATGTATCCACTTCTTTTTGTCGAGGCTTTTCTGTTTAAAGGCCTTGGTGCCTCCATCCCAGGCTGTGATGCAGCCACAGCATTTCACCTCAACAGGACATTTGTACCCTGTTCCCAGTTCCCCTGCTGATGCTTCTAATATCCAAATGTCTCTTAATCTTAGCTTGAAAATCAATCAGTGACTGTACTCAATAAGGCTCTGCAGCGAAGGATTCCAGAGATTCACACACTTGCAATACAGAAATATTCCTTATTTCAGTCCTAAATTGTCTATCCCTCATTCTGAGATTGTGAGCAGTAATTCTAGTCACCTTCACCAAGGGAAACATTTTCTCCTTAACTACTTTACCAAGCTGATGAGATATTTTGTATATTTCAATGAGGTAAACTGTTGTACTCTTGTTACAGACTTGCACACTGTCTGTACAGATCAATCCACAACAACAATGCATTGAGGTAGAACAAGGGAAAACAATAATATATTTCAGAATAAAGTGTAACAGCCACAGGAAAAAGTGCAATGAAACAGTACTTCAGGGAAAAGGTATTCTGTATTGGTGGAGAAAAGTGGAGGGAGTAGAAATTCTGATCACCACCTTTCAAATCCTCTTGCCTGTGGACTGATGTTCTTCCAGTCAGGAGGAGGAGAGGTGTGGATGCATACTTAAATGGCTCCAGTCTGCTGGGGTTAGGCGCAAAAATAGGAAGGTAAAACTAAATGGCAACATCAGGCCTGAGAAGGAAGGGGGAAGGTGCTGGAATGAAAAGGTGGGGGGAGTGGGGGAAGACGCTTGCTTGAAGTCTACAGGTGAAGCCAGGTGGGTGGGAAAGGCCAAGGGTTGGAGAAGGAGGAATCTGATTGGAGAGAAGACGGGACCCACGGGGAATTAATAAGCAGATGAGAATGGGTGAAAGGTCAGAGTGCTATCTCTGACCTTTCTCTTCTTCTCACCTGCCTATTACTTCTCCCTTCCTTCTCAGTCCTGAAGAAGGGTCTCTCGGCCTAAAACATCGATTGTTTACCCTTTTCCAAAGATGCTGCCTGACCTGCTGAGTTCCTCCAGCACTTTGAGTGAATTACTCTTCATCTTGTTCTCACTATTTATTGTTTTTTTTTAATTATTTCTTATTTTTCTTTGTGTAGTTCATTGTCTTTTGTACATTGGTTGTTTGTCCATCCTGTTGGGTGTGATCTTTCATTGACATTATTATGTTTCTTGTTTTACTGTGAATGCCCACAAGAAAATGAATCTTGGAGCTGCATTTGGTGACGTATATGTAGTTTGGTAATAAATTTCCTTTGAACTTTGAACAATGCTTAGTTAGTTATGAATAAATATCTGGTGCAAAGTATATAAAACTACATGTAAAATGGATATTTCAGAGTAACCTCAAAAGTGATGAAAAAATAAATTTAATATTGTTCTGACAATTGCATCTGTATTTACTGTGCTATTGTATTTACTTGGGAGACAGATACACAGTCTATAGAAATGAGGCAAAGCAGCAGTGAGATGATGGTTCCTATATAGATTACAGAGGAAGAGGTGTTTGCTGTCTTGAGGCAAAGTATGGTGGATAACTCCCCAGGGCTTGTCAAGGTGTTATCTCAGACCCTGTGCAAGGCAAGTGCAGTAATTGCGATGGCCCCATCAGGGATATTTAATTTATCATTAATGACAGATATCGCAGGATTAGAGGATAGCTAATGTTGTTCGCTGTTTAAGAAAGAATAAGCCAAGAAATTACAGGACAGTGTAATATAAGTATTTGGATAAATTGGGATTGGTTAAGAATAGTCAACATAGCTTTGAGCATGGTAGGTCATGTCTAAACTATCTTATAGAGTTTTTTGAGGAAGTTACCAGGAAAGTTGATGAAGGCAAGGCATTAACTTTGGGCAAGGTCCTGCATGGGAGCTTGGTCAATTAGGTTCAGTCACGTGGCATTTAAGATGAGGCAGTAAGTTAGATTAGACATTGGCTTCATGGGAGAAGCCAGAGAGTGGTAGTTAGATGGTTGGCTCTTTGACTAGAGGCCTGTGACTAGTGTGTACTACAGAGATCAGTGCTGGGCCTATGGTTGTTTGTCATCTATAGCAATGATCTGGATGAGTGTAGTAAACTGGATCAGCAAATTTACAGATGACACCAAGATTGGGGGTGTCGTGTACAGCGAGGAAGACTATCAGAGCTTGCAGTGGGATCTGGACCAGCTGGCGAAATGGGCTGAAACATGGCAGATGGAACCTAATGCAGATATGTGTGAGGTTTTGCACTTTGGGAGGATAAACCAGGGTAGGTCTTACATGATGACAGGTAGGTCACTGAGGAGTGTAGTAGAACAGAGGGATCTAGGAATACAAGTCCATAATTCGTTGAAAGTGGCATCACAAGTAGATAGGGTCATTGGAAAAAAAACTTTTGGCACATAGCCTTCAAAAATCAAAGGCTTGAGCACAGGAGTTGAGATGTTATGTTGAAATTGTATAGGATGCTGGTGAGGGCTAATTTTGAATATTGTGTGCAGTTTTGGTCACCTACCTGCAGGAAAGTTATCAATGAGATTGAAGGAGTGGAGAGAAAGTTTACAAGGATGTTGTCAGGACTTGAGGACCTGAGTTATAGGGAAAGGTTGAATAGGTTAGGACTTTATTCCTTAAGAGAATGAGGGGAGATTTAATAAGAGGTGTACAAAGTTATGTGGGGTATAGATAGGGTAAATATAAGCAGTCCATTTCCACTGAGGTTAGAACTAGAGGTCCTGGGTTAATGGTCTAGAGATAGAGGTCATGGGTTTAAGAGTCAAAGGTGGCATGTTTAGGAGGAACGTGAGGGGAAATGTTTAACTCAGAGTTGTAAGTGTGTGGAACAAGCTGCCAGTGGAAATGATGGGTGTGAGTTCCATTTTAGCATATAAGAGAAATTTGGATAGGTACATGGATGGGAAGGGGTATTGAGTGCTATGGTCCAGGTGCAGGTTGATGGGACTAGGCAGAATAATAATAGTTTGGCACAGACTAGATGGGCTGAAAGACCTGTTTCTGTGCTGTAGTGTTCTATGACTCTATTAGATGATAGAACTGCTTGTCTCTCCACAGCTGCTGCCCAACCCAGTGAGTGTTCATTGCATTTCTGTTTTTTTTTGCAGATTTCCAGTTTTATTTTAAACCTTAAGATGTGAAACCTAATTGATCAGGAAGAACTTAAGTTATTTAAAAGGATTAAATGTTTGGAATTAGCTGTAGAAAGGGAAAGGTAAAAAATGTTAGAAACAAAATACTGCGATCAAAAGGTTAAAGTAAAAGAGCAAAGAAAGGTCATTGGACTGAATAGTTCATTATTGTGTTCATATATGAAAGGAATGTGAATCAGAATCAGGTTTAATATCACCGGCATATGTCATGAAATTTGTCTATGTGGCAGCAGTAAATGCAATACATAATGAAAACATGAAATACATTAAGTGCGTGTGCATATATATATTAGTGTAAAAATAGAAATAAAAAAAAGTAGTGAGATAGTGTCCATGGGTTCGATGTCCATTCAGAAATTGGATGGCAGAGGGGAAGAAGCTGTTCCTGAATTGTTGAGTGTGTGTCTTCAGGCTTCTGTACCCCTCCAGATGGTAGGAATGAGAATGATGCATAACCTGAATTTCTTTGATTTTAGATTGTGATCTCTTTCAATGTTCCTGTGACATGAACAGTGTAGACAAAAACATTGGATGCACCACGCTGTGTATGTACCATCCTATCAGTCTGAAAAGGTCAATTAATGACACCTTGCATGTACGGTTAGCTTTGGATGTTTCTAATATTACAGTTCCCTTTGTAGCAGTTGCATAATTAAGATACATGGAATTGCAAAATGTTATTGGTTAACTAAAATATAGTATAAAAATAAATGTGAAGAAACAAATCCTGTGGAAAAAAATTTGATAAGATGGATCACTAAGATGTTGGAGTCTGGCTGGGTTCACTTTGCATATAAGCAAACGTGAGTAGTGTTTGGTCAAAAACCTTCTGATAAGGAATGGTGGTAGAGGAAATGGTTTTATTTCTTTTTATTGTACACATATACATGGAGTTTTTTTTCCTCTGACTGTAAGTTCACTCCAGTGTCAGCCATCTGCTTGAGTTGTTGGCCAAGGGGAGGATTAATTGACACGTGCCCTTTTAATCCTTTAGGATGTGTGGAGGAACTGCCAGCGGAATCGATCACATTCCTTTATCAGCTGACTGAGGGGGCTGCCGCTCGCAGCTACGGCCTGAATGTTGCCAGACTAGCCAACGTTCCTGAGGAAGTATTAAAGAAAGCCACTCGAAAATCCAAAGAGCTGGAAAGCTTGATGAATACAAAGAGGTACGGTGACCTTGACATTGTAGAAAGATAATGGTAGCGCACAGTACTCCATAAGGTGTCTTTGCAAATTATTTTAACCCTTAATACTGACCCGAAGAGCGGGCAAGTTTGATGAATACGGAGAAGTGCGATGACCTTGACATTGGGCGGCATGGTAGCGTAGTGGTTAGCACAACACTTTACAGTACCAGCAACCCAGGCATGATTCCAGCTGCTGCCTGTAAGGAATTTGTACATTCTCCCTTTGACCATGTGGGTTTCCTCCGAGTGCTCCAGTTCTCCCCCACAGTCCAAAGGCAGGCGGGTTAGTAGATTGATTGGTCATTGTATGTTGTCCCATGATTAGGCTAGGTTTAAATCAGGGGTCGCTGGACAGTGGGGTTCAAAGAGTCAGAAGGGCCGATTTACAATTAAATGTATAAATAAATCACAATTGTGGGAAGATAAAGGTAGCTCACAGAACTCCACAAAGTGTCTTTGCAACTTATTTTAATCCTTAAACTTTTAAAAGTCTTGCACTAATTTGGGGTTTTGACCCTGTCCCTACAGTCCATTTTCACTACACGTTTAACAAACAAAACTGTTTGTTTAATTTTGAAATTGATGGTGTTTTATGAGTTGCTTCAGTGATTCTCACACTATTTTCAAATTCAAGTTTATTGTTATTCAGCTATATACGTGTATATCATCAGATGAAACAGCGTTCCTCCGGACCAAGGTGCACAACACAGTACTTACAACTCACACACACAACACGTACAGCAATATTATCACTAATAAATTAACAATGTTTTTTCAGTTTTACATAATTTCATTTGTAATCTCAACGTTTGAGTTTATCTATCACGTGTACATCCAACCATGCGGTGAAACGTGTGGTGTTCATTAACAATCTGCTATTCAGTCAGCACCACGCAGCAATACAGCCGTACTTCTCTTCGACTGGTTTGCACATTTCACTTTCAATGGGACAGATGGCTGAAAGTGAAAACCAACATAAAATTATAAACATACGTGATTCTGCAGATACTGGAAATCCAGAACAACACACACAAAATGCTGGAGGAACTCAACATCTAAGGAGAGGAATAAATAGTTGGCCTTTCAGGCCATGGCCCTTCATCAGGACAGGAAAGGAGGGATGTGGGGTGGGGGGGGGGGGGGGGGGTGGTGAAGAGGGATGGAGTACGATTGAACTGGATTGAATTGACTTTATTACTTACATCCTTCATATACATGAGGAGTAAAAATCTTTACGTTATGTCTCCATTCAAATTTGCAATTAGAGTGATTTATAATAAATATTATGTACAATATTATGTCAATATAACAGAAATACAGTTGCGTTGGCATGAATTAATCTGTCTGATGGCCTGGTGGAAGAAGCTGTCCTGGAGCCTGTTGGTCCTGGCTTTTTTGCTGTGGTGCCTTTTCCCGGATGGTAGCAGGTGGAATAGATTGTGGTTGAGGTGACTTAGGTTCCCAGTGATCCTTTGGGCCCTTTTTACACACCTGTCTTTGTAAATGTCCTGAATAGTGGGAAATTCACATCCACAAACAAGGTGATCAAATTATATAATTTCACAGCAAGGGGCCAATTGGCCCATTTCTGACTTCCACCAGCATACTTAAAGAGAAATGCATGTAATATTTTGTTTCTACATAATATTATCTTGTCCTATGTACTTAAAGATATGTTTTACCATAAAACATAGGAACAGAATTAGGCTGTTAGCCCATCCACCGTGACTGATTTATCAACCCTCTCAACCCCATTTGCTGATCTTCTCCCCATAAACTTTGATGCCCTGATTAATCAAGAACCTATCAACCTCCACTTTAAATATACTCAATGAATTGGCCTCCATATTTGTCTGTGGCAATGAATTCCACAGATTCCACTTTCCTCTGGTCAAAGAAATTCCTCCTCATCTCTGTTCTAATGTTTACAACTGTGTATCTATTTCCATTTGTGTTTTAATTTGGATTCATCAAGCATTATTGTCTCTTTTATATAAAATATCTTGTAGTTTAAGAGCAACACACACTAAATGCTGGAGGAACTCAGCAGGCCAGCCAGCATCTATGGAAAAGACTAAACAGTTGACATTTTGGGCCAAGACCCATCATCAGGACTGGAGAGAAAAGATGAGAAGTCAGAGCAAGAAGGTGAGGGGAGGAAGAAATATGAGGTGGCAGGTGAGAGGTGAAACTGGGAGAGGGGGAGGGGGTGAAGTAAAGAGCTGAGAAGTTGATTGGTGAAAGAGACAAAGGGCTTGAGAAAGGGGGATCTGATAGAGGGTAGGAGGCCATGGAAGAAAAAGAAAGGGGAAGGGGCACCAGAGGGAGGTGAAGGGCAGGTAAGGAGATGAGATGGGGGGAATGGAAATGGGGGAATAGTGAAGGGTGGGGTGGTGGGAATTACCGGAAGTTTGAGAAATCAATGTTCGTACCATCAGGTTGGAAGCTACCCAGACGGAGTATAAAGTGTGTTGCTCCTCTGACCTGAGTGTGGCCTCATCACAGCTTTAGAGGAGGCAATGGACTGACAGCTGAGAATGTAGGCCACCTTCCTTCGCACTAGTCGATGTAGGCAAGGCCGACTCTGAATGTCCATTTCTGTGATAACACTTCAGAGTCAACCATGGTGCTCAGGGGTCTAAGTCATACACACCTCTGCTCTGGGAAGATTATTCCTACCATCAGTGTTGTATAGCTCGACCTGGTCCCTATTAATATAGAGCACAGGACACAGCACAGCAACAAGCCCTTTGGTCCACAGTGTTGGTCCTGACTAATGAAATTGGTCATCTATTACCCAACTGAACTAATCACCTCTGCCTACACAATGTCTATAATTCTTACCTAACCTTGCAGAATGAAAAGAGCGGAATGTGGGAAGATCGTGTCACTGACTTTGAGTTGGATGTGGCATTGTGTTGGAATTGACTTTGCTTCCCTTAAGCAATATTTTGATGCCTCCTGGAGTTCTGGCAGCACGACAGCGTGGCAGTCTGGAAGAAGTTTTGCACGTTCCCCTTGTGACTGAGTGGGCTTCTTCCCGTTGCTCTGGTTTCCTCCCACAGCCCAAAGACATGCGGGTTAGGGTGACTGAGTTGTGGACGTGCAGTGTTTGCACCGCAAGTGTGCGGGCACATCGGGCTGTCCTCAGCGCAAACCTCAGACTGCGCTGGTCATTGACGCCAATGACACACGTCACTGCATGTTCAACGTACGTCTGACAAATGAAGCTCATCATCTGCCTGCCTCTATTTCCTGCAAGGTCATGTGCCAGGCTGGTGTGTAGGAAATAGAAAGATATAAGAGATATAAGTGCAGGATTAGAGCTCCATGAATTCTGAAACAGCACCAAGTTGTTAATGCTGTGTGCTGTGACATTTTTAGCCTCGCGACAACAGCAGCCCACTCTGTGGGTTCCATGAAACTTCAGCTTTAGCATGGTAGATTACCAATTTGTTCATGGAATGAACAATGTACAGCCTCCTTACCTGGAAGGGGAACAGTTTAAACTCTGTCATCTAATTCCTTAGCATAGTGAAACGCTTTGATAGTTTACATTTTTCTTCCCCCTCTCTCCCCCTCCCCCTCCCCCCTTCTCTTCCCCCTCTCCCACCCTGCCCCCGTTTAAATAGTAGCTGAGATTTCAGTGTTCTTCGGTAATCAAATAACAGTACTGTAAACAGTAATCAAAATGTAATACTTAAATTATATTTCCTGCTTCTGCTTTTCTGTCGGATTGAAGCATGAAAGTGTTTCCATCAGAGGAACTGCCCTATCGTTCACACGCTTTCACCCACCTCAACTCTGAACTGATTTCACAACCTGGAAAGAGGCAGGGAAAGGGGAATCATGGTTGGGTAAAGGGGAAGGGAGAAGGGAGGGAGCAGGAAGCACCAGAGAGACATTCTGTAATGATCAATAAACCAACTGTTTGGAATCAAATGACCTTGCCTGGTGCCTCAGGGCTGGTTGTGTCTGCACCCTTGTCACCCTCACCACTGGCACCACTTCGCTGCCACCTCTCCCACACCCCTCCAGCTGCGATCCACTCTTGCCATTCCCAACATCATTTTGCTCCTGGCAGATTTACAAACTCGCTCTCCCCGCTCCACATTGACAAATACAGTACTGTGCAAAAGTCTTAGGCACCCTAGCTATAGACATGTGCCTAAGACTTTTGCACAGTACAGTGATGTCTATTAACTTTACCTTAAGCTTGAATAAATAATCTGCTATTAGTTTGTAATGGTCGTGGTGTTTGACAGGTGTAAGCATATTTCATTTATCTATATCACGAGATCCTGCAGATGCAGGAAATTGAAAGCAATGCACACAAAATGCTGGAGGATCTCGGCAGGTAAGGTAGCATCTATGGAAATGAATCAACAGTCAACGTTTCGGGCTGAGACCCTTCTTCAGGACTAGAAAGGAAGGGGGAAGTTGCCAGAATAAAACATTTGGGGGGAGGGTGATAGGTGAAACCAGGTGGGTGGGAATGGTAAAGGGCTGGAGGGGAAGGAATCTAATAGGAGACGAGAGGGAAGAAGGAGAGGCACCAGGGGAAAGAGAGGAGGAGATAGGCGAGGGGAAGATGTAAGAGGCCAGAGTGCGGAATAGAAGCAGAGGGAAGGGGAGGGGGAAAATTACTGGAAGGAGAAATTCATATCCATGGCATCAGTTTGAAAACCCCTAACCAAGATGGAATATGAGGTGTTCTTCTGCACACTGAGAATGGTCTCATTGCTGCAGAAGAGGGGTCTGTGGACTGACATGTCAGATTGGGAATGGGCATAGGAATTAAAATGGTTGGCCACAGGGAAATTCCACTTTTGGCAGATGGAGTGGAGGCGCTCAGCACAACGATCCCCCAGCTTATATCGGGTCTCACCAATGTAGAGGAGGCAGCATCGGGAACACCGATACAATAGACGACCGCAGCAGATTCGCAGGTGAAGTGTTGCTTCACCGGGAAGGACTGTTTGGGGCTCTGAGTGGAGTTGAGGGAGGAGGTGACTGTCTAATTATTGGTCATTAGAATTGGTGGCGCTAGAGAAGATGCAGTAATGGTTTATGTTATGCGGCAAGAATGCGTATCTTAGTAACAATCGAGTTTGAGGAGCTTTGCTGCTGGAGATTTCTTGGCCTCGTTTGGTATGGTGTGGTGTGGCGTGAGACTCCGTCGGTCAGGGTCATCTGTGGATGTTGCGTCCTAGCTGTCTAGATTCACAAGTCTGGGCTGCACAATGTGGAGAGCAAGGTATTGCCCATGTAGCAAGCTCCCCCTCCTCAACCATATGATTAACCCAAAGAAATGCCAGAGACCGATACAGTTTGGCACCAGCCTTGCAGGAGCTGCCAGTCAGCATTTAATTCAATGTAGGACTCCAGCTCCGGATTTTTCCCTCGGGGTTTACTCACGAAGCCTTCCCCTTGAGTGGGTATAGCCACAAGCTAGGTGAGGTTTGTGATCAGAGTTTTCCTTCTGCTGGATGAGCTGCTAGCCACAGCTGACAAGCCCCATTGCCTGAAGCAGCTGGTTTTAAGGTGCCAGTAACCCAGCTTTGCCCCTTCTCCTATCAGAAGAAACTTTGCTGCCGGGCTTGGTAGTTAAAGCCACAGGTGAAGGCCAGGGGCTGGACTTGGTTGTCAAAGTTCAACATACATTTATTACCAAAGAATGTATAAATTATACACCTTGGAATTTGCCTGCTTGTAGGCAGCCACAGAACAAGAAACCTGAATTTCTGTGTTCCTCGTCTCTGTTCTCAACACTTGGGCTTCCAGTCTATCTGTGTCAGTGTTTAAATTGTCCGAGTGCCAGATTGTACCATCTTCTAGGACCTGTATGCCGACACCCTGATACGCTTGGGCCACCAAGCCCAAAGTCGTTCTCGATCTCACCGAATCGGCTTGGCACTTAGCCAACCTCGCACCCGGGTTTGGTGGACAGGCATCGAAAGTTTTTTTCATCGTCTCCTCTGCAGGTTGCTCACTGCGTCTCCAGCAGTGATACAGACCCTGCCTGCAACGTATTGCACCTCACAATGCCCAGCACCACTCATTCCCCGAACCAGCCCCGCCTCTGCCTGCTTCAGAAAAGATGTTAACAGTAATGTTTTCAGTCGAATCTCTTGCCAATAAGCTGTCGCTTATCTTTGATAGCATCATCTTAAACCGGTGCACGGCATTGGAAGCATTTAATAGGTCATGGGAGCTTATCCCCTTTAACACCCCCAGGAATAACAACCTGAAGGAACCATTTGGATGATACAGTTGAGGTTTTTTGCAGAAATGGAGACCATAGAACAGCAAAAAAGTTCTTAATGGTAAACTTTCTTCCTCAAGTTCAAGTTTTCAATTACTCAATTACTTTTTTTATATTAACTATCTTTATATAAACTTCTACACAAAATTTTATATTGACTTCTTAATATAAAAGGATCCCAGTGATCCTTTGGGCCCTTTTTACACACCTGTCTTTGTAAATGTCCTGAATAGTGGGAAATTCACATCCACAAACAAGGTGATCAAATTATATAATTTCACAGCAAGGGGCCAATTGGCCCATTTCTGACTTCCACCAGCATACTTAAAGAGAAATGCATGTAATATTTTGTTTCTACATAATATTATCTTGTCCTATGTACTTAAAGATATGTTTTACCATAAAACATAGGAACAGAATTAGGCTGTTAGCCCATCCACCGTGACTGATTTATCAACCCTCTCAACCCCATTTGCTGATCTTCTCCCCATAAACTTTGATGCCCTGATTAATCAAGAACCTATCAACCTCCACTTTAAATATACTCAATGAATTGGCCTCCATATTTGTCTGTGGCAATGAATTCCACAGATTCCACTTTCCTCTGGTCAAAGAAATTCCTCCTCATCTCTGTTCTAATGTTTACAACTGTGTATCTATTTCCATTTGTGTTTTAATTTGGATTCATCAAGCATTATTGTCTCTTTTATATAAAATATCTTGTAGTTTAAGAGCAACACACACTAAATGCTGGAGGAACTCAGCAGGCCAGCCAGCATCTATGGAAAAGACTAAACAGTTGACATTTTGGGCCAAGACCCATCATCAGGACTGGAGAGAAAAGATGAGAAGTCAGAGCAAGAAGGTGAGGGGAGGAAGAAATATGAGGTGGCAGGTGAGAGGTGAAACTGGGAGAGGGGGAGGGGGTGAAGTAAAGAGCTGAGAAGTTGATTGGTGAAAGAGACAAAGGGCTTGAGAAAGGGGGATCTGATAGAGGGTAGGAGGCCATGGAAGAAAAAGAAAGGGGAAGGGGCACCAGAGGGAGGTGAAGGGCAGGTAAGGAGATGAGATGGGGGGAATGGAAATGGGGGAATAGTGAAGGGTGGGGTGGTGGGAATTACCGGAAGTTTGAGAAATCAATGTTCGTACCATCAGGTTGGAAGCTACCCAGACGGAGTATAAAGTGTGTTGCTCCTCTGACCTGAGTGTGGCCTCATCACAGCTTTAGAGGAGGCAATGGACTGACAGCTGAGAATGTAGGCCACCTTCCTTCGCACTAGTCGATGTAGGCAAGGCCGACTCTGAATGTCCATTTCTGTGATAACACTTCAGAGTCAACCATGGTGCTCAGGGGTCTAAGTCATACACACCTCTGCTCTGGGAAGATTATTCCTACCATCAGTGTTGTATAGCTCGACCTGGTCCCTATTAATATAGAGCACAGGACACAGCACAGCAACAAGCCCTTTGGTCCACAGTGTTGGTCCTGACTAATGAAATTGGTCATCTATTACCCAACTGAACTAATCACCTCTGCCTACACAATGTCTATAATTCTTACCTAACCTTGCAGAATGAAAAGAGCGGAATGTGGGAAGATCGTGTCACTGACTTTGAGTTGGATGTGGCATTGTGTTGGAATTGACTTTGCTTCCCTTAAGCAATATTTTGATGCCTCCTGGAGTTCTGGCAGCACGACAGCGTGGCAGTCTGGAAGAAGTTTTGCACGTTCCCCTTGTGACTGAGTGGGCTTCTTCCCGTTGCTCTGGTTTCCTCCCACAGCCCAAAGACATGCGGGTTAGGGTGACTGAGTTGTGGACGTGCAGTGTTTGCACCGCAAGTGTGCGGGCACATCGGGCTGTCCTCAGCGCAAACCTCAGACTGCGCTGGTCATTGACGCCAATGACACACGTCACTGCATGTTCAACGTACGTCTGACAAATGAAGCTCATCATCTGCCTGCCTCTATTTCCTGCAAGGTCATGTGCCAGGCTGGTGTGTAGGAAATAGAAAGATATAAGAGATATAAGTGCAGGATTAGAGCTCCATGAATTCTGAAACAGCACCAAGTTGTTAATGCTGTGTGCTGTGACATTTTTAGCCTCGCGACAACAGCAGCCCACTCTGTGGGTTCCATGAAACTTCAGCTTTAGCATGGTAGATTACCAATTTGTTCATGGAATGAACAATGTACAGCCTCCTTACCTGGAAGGGGAACAGTTTAAACTCTGTCATCTAATTCCTTAGCATAGTGAAACGCTTTGATAGTTTACATTTTTCTTCCCCCTCTCTCCCCCTCCCCCTCCCCCCTTCTCTTCCCCCTCTCCCACCCTGCCCCCGTTTAAATAGTAGCTGAGATTTCAGTGTTCTTCGGTAATCAAATAACAGTACTGTAAACAGTAATCAAAATGTAATACTTAAATTATATTTCCTGCTTCTGCTTTTCTGTCGGATTGAAGCATGAAAGTGTTTCCATCAGAGGAACTGCCCTATCGTTCACACGCTTTCACCCACCTCAACTCTGAACTGATTTCACAACCTGGAAAGAGGCAGGGAAAGGGGAATCATGGTTGGGTAAAGGGGAAGGGAGAAGGGAGGGAGCAGGAAGCACCAGAGAGACATTCTGTAATGATCAATAAACCAACTGTTTGGAATCAAATGACCTTGCCTGGTGCCTCAGGGCTGGTTGTGTCTGCACCCTTGTCACCCTCACCACTGGCACCACTTCGCTGCCACCTCTCCCACACCCCTCCAGCTGCGATCCACTCTTGCCATTCCCAACATCATTTTGCTCCTGGCAGATTTACAAACTCGCTCTCCCCGCTCCACATTGACAAATACAGTACTGTGCAAAAGTCTTAGGCACCCTAGCTATAGACATGTGCCTAAGACTTTTGCACAGTACAGTGATGTCTATTAACTTTACCTTAAGCTTGAATAAATAATCTGCTATTAGTTTGTAATGGTCGTGGTGTTTGACAGGTGTAAGCATATTTCATTTATCTATATCACGAGATCCTGCAGATGCAGGAAATTGAAAGCAATGCACACAAAATGCTGGAGGATCTCGGCAGGTAAGGTAGCATCTATGGAAATGAATCAACAGTCAACGTTTCGGGCTGAGACCCTTCTTCAGGACTAGAAAGGAAGGGGGAAGTTGCCAGAATAAAACATTTGGGGGGAGGGTGATAGGTGAAACCAGGTGGGTGGGAATGGTAAAGGGCTGGAGGGGAAGGAATCTAATAGGAGACGAGAGGGAAGAAGGAGAGGCACCAGGGGAAAGAGAGGAGGAGATAGGCGAGGGGAAGATGTAAGAGGCCAGAGTGCGGAATAGAAGCAGAGGGAAGGGGAGGGGGAAAATTACTGGAAGGAGAAATTCATATCCATGGCATCAGTTTGAAAACCCCTAACCAAGATGGAATATGAGGTGTTCTTCTGCACACTGAGAATGGTCTCATTGCTGCAGAAGAGGGGTCTGTGGACTGACATGTCAGATTGGGAATGGGCATAGGAATTAAAATGGTTGGCCACAGGGAAATTCCACTTTTGGCAGATGGAGTGGAGGCGCTCAGCACAACGATCCCCCAGCTTATATCGGGTCTCACCAATGTAGAGGAGGCAGCATCGGGAACACCGATACAATAGACGACCGCAGCAGATTCGCAGGTGAAGTGTTGCTTCACCGGGAAGGACTGTTTGGGGCTCTGAGTGGAGTTGAGGGAGGAGGTGACTGTCTAATTATTGGTCATTAGAATTGGTGGCGCTAGAGAAGATGCAGTAATGGTTTATGTTATGCGGCAAGAATGCGTATCTTAGTAACAATCGAGTTTGAGGAGCTTTGCTGCTGGAGATTTCTTGGCCTCGTTTGGTATGGTGTGGTGTGGCGTGAGACTCCGTCGGTCAGGGTCATCTGTGGATGTTGCGTCCTAGCTGTCTAGATTCACAAGTCTGGGCTGCACAATGTGGAGAGCAAGGTATTGCCCATGTAGCAAGCTCCCCCTCCTCAACCATATGATTAACCCAAAGAAATGCCAGAGACCGATACAGTTTGGCACCAGCCTTGCAGGAGCTGCCAGTCAGCATTTAATTCAATGTAGGACTCCAGCTCCGGATTTTTCCCTCGGGGTTTACTCACGAAGCCTTCCCCTTGAGTGGGTATAGCCACAAGCTAGGTGAGGTTTGTGATCAGAGTTTTCCTTCTGCTGGATGAGCTGCTAGCCACAGCTGACAAGCCCCATTGCCTGAAGCAGCTGGTTTTAAGGTGCCAGTAACCCAGCTTTGCCCCTTCTCCTATCAGAAGAAACTTTGCTGCCGCGCTTGGTAGTTAAAGCCACAGGTGAAGGCCAGGGGCTGGACTTGGTTGTCAAAGTTCAACATACATTTATTACCAAAGAATGTATAAATTATACACCTTGGAATTTGCCTGCTTGTAGGCAGCCACAGAACAAGAAACCTGAATTTCTGTGTTCCTCGTCTCTGTTCTCAACACTTGGGCTTCCAGTCTATCTGTGTCAGTGTTTAAATTGTCCGAGTGCCAGATTGTACCATCTTCTAGGACCTGTATGCCGACACCCTGATACGCTTGGGCCACCAAGCCCAAAGTCGTTCTCGATCTCACCGAATCGGCTTGGCACTTAGCCAACCTCGCACCCGGGTTTGGTGGACAGGCATCGAAAGTTTTTTTCATCGTCTCCTCTGCAGGTTGCTCACTGCGTCTCCAGCAGTGATACAGACCCTGCCTGCAACGTATTGCACCTCACAATGCCCAGCACCACTCATTCCCCGAACCAGCCCCGCCTCTGCCTGCTTCAGAAAAGATGTTAACAGTAATGTTTTCAGTCGAATCTCTTGCCAGTAAGCTGTCGCTTATCTTTGATAGCATCATCTTAAACCGGTGCACGGCATTGGAAGCATTTAATAGGTCATGGGAGCTTATCCCCTTTAACACCCCCAGGAATAACAACCTGAAGGAACCATTTGGATGATACAGTTGAGGTTTTTTGCAGAAATGGAGACCATAGAACAGCAAAAAAGTTCTTAATGGTAAACTTTCTTCCTCAAGTTCAAGTTTTCAATTACTCAATTACTTTTTTTATATTAACTATCTTTATATAAACTTCTACACAAAATTTTATATTGACTTCTTAATATAAACTCTTGTTCAATTGCTGTTTTATTCTGTCTCATTAAAGGTATTACACATCATGTTCTCAAAACGTTTAGCTAACAGTCTATTCTCAGTGCAGGAAATAATGTGACTGCTTTGCACCTTGGTCCCGGAGGAATGCTGCTTCATTTACCTGTGTACATATGCATGGTTGAATGACAATCAAACCTGAACTTCAGGAAGAAAGATTATCATTAATTTTTTTTTTGCTTTTCAATGGTCTCCATTTTGACAAAAAAATCCACAGCTGTATCATCCAAATGAGGGCAAAAGATCTCTAGCACTAAAGCTCAATTGTTACTAAGATACACATTCTCTCTGCATCACGTAAGCCATTACTGCAGCCTCTCTAGTACCACCAATTCTAATGAACAACCATTAGACATCTTAATAAGCAGTCGCTTCAGAAATTGAATACGCCCTTGCTGAGATCTCTTCACACTGGGAGCAGAAAACATTGACCTGATTATCACCTCTAGAGACAGAAGTTCGCATGGGAAAAAAATTACACGATAAATAAAAAATAAAACTAGAATTATACTGCTGCACAGCAAAATAAAACTTATGTAAGCACAGTACGAATTAGTAGGTCTTACAGATAGAAATGGTTTTACTCTTGAAAGAGCCTGCACGCCAACTGCTCATGAATTATTTAGCACCTTTGTTCATGGGTCAAATTTCATATCGAATCTGTGTGAAATTTTTCAGATTAAACAGGAACAGCAGCTAATTCTGAGCTACTATCAGCAAACACATTTTGGTCCTAGTTTCTTAAAGATAAACATTAGTTTTATTTTTCACAACATCCATTGAAATGCTTCATTTGTGTCAGCAGTCCGACGACACTCTGGGGGCAGCCCGCAAATGTCGCCACTCTTCTGGCGCCAAGTTAGCATGCCCACAACTTACTAACCCTAACCCGTACATCTTTGGAACGTAGGAGGAAACCTGAGCACCCAGAGGAAGCTCACAAGAGGAAAACGTGCAAACTCCTAACAGACAGTGGCGGGAATTGAAATCCAATTGACACTGTAAAGCGTTACGCTTGCCTCTGTGGCACCCAAGATTTTTAAGTCTGTGTTTTCTAGACTGGAAAGAAGGGATCAGGCCATCTTCTACACCACATGTTTATATAGGGGCACTAGTCTGCTGGAAGGTTTGGACTTTTACCGTGTGTCAATGAGAAGTAATCACTACCTGAACCTTGCTGAGAAAGGACTTGCATATTGTGCTCTTCTACAATTATTTCCTGTACTAACGAGGTTTTGTAACAGAGACACACAATGTCAATGTCAGTGATTACTTGCCATCACTTGCTTTTAACATAGAACAGCACAGTATAGGCCCTTTGGCCCTCAATCCAGGATCATTCTAACTCTTACCCCCTACATATCCCTCCATTTAAAAAAAAATCAGCCATGTGCTTATTTAAGAGTTTTGTAAATGCCCCTAATGTATCCACCTCAACCACCACCCCTGGCAGGATGTTCCATGCACTCACCACTCACTGTGTGAAGAATCTACCTCTGACATCCTCCCTCTCTATACATTCCTCCAGTCACCTTAAAATGCTGCCCTCATGTATTAGCTGTTTCTGCCCTGGAAATGTCTCTGCTTGTCCACCCGATCTGTGCCTCATTGATTTGCCTAAGTGATGAGAAGCTTGCCTTTGACTTTTACTTCTACCTTTTTGCAACTCAGAAGGATCATATTGTTTAAAATCTCATATTTGAAATTCAGCAGAAACAATATATTTGGTGATCCCCGTGGAGGCGGTGAAAGTGATACAGCGGCTCTAAACTGCTCTCACAACGACGCTACGGTATCATAGCGGTTAGCACAATGCTATCTGTACGGAGCTTATACTTTCTCCCCGCAACCTTGTGGATTTTCTCCCGTATCCCAAAGATGTTTGGGTCAGAGCTAGTGAGTTGTAGCTGGAAGTGTGGTGATATCTGCGGGCTGCCCCCAGTGCACCCTCGCTGGCATTTAACTGAATGTTTCAACGTACGTGTGACAAATAAAGCTAATCTAGTGATCAGGGTTGTATATGGTGACATGGATGTTCTTTGATAATAAATTTACGTTGAACTTTGAAGTTGAGTTGTAAGTCCCAGTGCTGCCTCTGTGGAGCTGCACACTGTCCCAGCGACCATGGGTTCTCCTCTGGTATTTTGTACTGTAAGCGGCTATCTGAGAGAAAATGGGGTACAGGGGTGCGGGATCAAGATAAAGAAAAGATAAGTGATAAAGATTAGCTTTATTTATCACGTGGACATCAAAACATACAGTGAAAGGCGTTGTTGGCGTCAACAACAAACACAGTCTGAGGGTGTGCTGAGGGCAGCCAGCAAGTGTCGTCACACTTCCGGTATCAGCATAGCAATTCCGGAACTCAGTGACTCTAACCTGAATGTCTCTGGGATGTGGGAGCTAGCACTGTAGTGTGGTGGTTAGCGCAATCACTTTACTGCACCAGTTATCACCAGTTGGGGTTCAATTCCTGCTGCTGTCCGTCAGGAGTTAGTAACTTCTCCAGTTTCCTTCCACATTTCAAAGATGTGTGGTTAGGGGTTGTAAGCTTTGAGCTTCCCCTGGCTCATCCTTGGACTGTTTTGGTCATCGACACAAATAAGCCATTTCACTGTGTTCGGGCTTCAGATTTTTTGAACCATTGGGCTCTTCCAGGGAAGGTGAACCTGTCCAGAAGAGATGATCCACAGCTGATCTGGAGGGGGACTAATATCCTAGTAGGAAGGTTTGCTAATGCTGCATAGGGCAGTAAGGGGGTGGTTTAAACTAGAGATGCAGGGGGATGGGTACCAGAGCACCAGAACAGATAAGGAGGTTGTGGAGAAAGATGTTGTTAAGCCTACGTAGAAAGTCAGGAATTAAAAGGTTGAACACGGTGGGGCTAATGTTCTGAGCTGCATATATTTCAAAGAAAGGAGTATTGTAGGAAAAGCAGTGAGATCAACATGAATTATGACATTATAGCCATTAGTGAGACTTGGTTGCTGGAGAGGCAGCTCAATACTCTGGGGTTCTGTTCTTTCAGATACGATAGAGCAGGAGGAATTGGGGGGGGGGGTTGGAATTACTAGTCAGGGAAAATGTCACAGCAGTGCTCAGTCAGGATATACTGGAGAACTCATCTAATCATGCTTCATGGGTAGAAGACATGAGGTTGCTCTAGCAAACGAGGTGAAGGAGAATCCTAAGGGCTTCTTCGAATATATTAAGAGCAAAAGGTTAGCAAGGGACAAAACTGGCCCTTTAGAAGATCAGACGTAGAGCCAAAAGAGATGGGAGCGGTCTTAAATGGATTTTTTGCAAGGCAGTGGACAAGGTTGACAAGGTCCTGCATGGGAGGATGGTCAAGAAGGTTCAGCAGCTTGGTGTTCAAGGTGAGGTAGCAAATTGGATTAGATATTCATTTTGCACCCTTCCTGCAGCCAAAGCGTGGTTGTAGTTGGATGCCTCCCTGACTGGAGGGATTGGCTGCCTCACACCTGATATGGAAATACCAATGCTCTTGTATAGGAAAGCCCACAAAAAGTAGTGGATACTCATTTTCTGAATTACTTCCAATAACCGGGCATCAAACACTCAACGTGCTGGCTGTCAGGAGAATTTTGCCTGCAGGCAAGCCTCCGCATGGGAGCAACTCTTCTTTCTACACATTTTCTGAATTACTTCCGGTAGTGGATGAGGCCCAGTCCATCACGGGTCAAACCCTCCCCACCATTGAGCACATCTACATGGAGGGTTGTCACTGGAAAACAGCATCCATCATCACTGACCCCCACCACCACCCAAGTCATGCTGTCTTCTCACTGCTGCCATCAGAGGGGTGGTTTAGGAGCCTCAGGACCCCCACCACCAGGTTCAGGAACAGTTGTTACTCCTCAACCGTCGGGCTCTTGAACCCAAAGAGATAACTTCACTCGCCCCATCACTGAACTGTTCCAACAACGTATAGGCACTTTCAAGGACTCTTCATCTCATGTTCCCTAAATTTATTCATTCATTCATTTATTTATTTATTTTCTCTCTTTTTTTTTTGTATTTCTACAGTTTTGTTGCTTTTTGCACATTGATTATTTGCCCGTCCTGTTGGGTACAGTCTTTCATTGATTCTATTGTGCTTCTTTCATTTACTGTGAATGCCCGCGAGAAAATGAATCTCAGAGTTGTATATGGTGACATATGTACTTTGATCATAAATTTACTTTGAACTTTGAGTCTTAAATATTAACTTTGTTCCATACATTTTAATTTCATTGTAAATCAACAAAAAGAAGCATTCAGTTTGCACTAGGTCATAAAACTAACATTGTGGAGAAGCTGTGGGGAAAAGTCCAACTTTCGGCCCTATTGATGGTCTGTCCACGATGCTGGTTCCAGGGCCAGACAGCAAGCTGCAATCTTATCCTGTCATCTCATATATTTTACAAATCTGAATGTTTATTCCCCTCTGGCCACAATCGCCTTCATCCAGACACATGGTTTTGACACGTCGGTGCCTAACTGGCAGGCAGCACACACTCTGTAATTTAAAAAAAACAATGAGCTCTATTCAGTGTAGTTCACAATGGATAGAGACCTGCGTCTTGTGATAGAGGCATACTGGGCAGGTGCTGCTGCTTTTGGGAAATTCCACAGGTCCGCAGAGAATCCAGTGCAGTATCTTTCATTGCTGTTGGCTGTAGGACCAGCAACTCTCGAAGCAGCAGTGCTCTGGAAGTAGGAATTGAAAGCAGGAACGCAGGATAGGCAGTGTATTCTGTCTGGTGGTCGGTGGCCAGTGATGTTCCGCAGGGATCTGGTCTGGAAAACTGCTCTTGGTGATTTTTGTATAAGAATAAGGAAGGGTGGGTTATTAAGCTTGCAGATGACATGAGGGTTGGCGGTGTTGTAGATTATGCGGAAGATTGTAGTCGGGTGCAGTGGGACATTGACAGCGTGCAGAGCTTGGGCTGAGAAGCGGCAGATGGAGTTTGGTCCAGAAAAGTGTGAAGTGCTTCATTTTGAAGGCAGTGTACAGGGTTAATGGCAGAATTCTTGGCAATGTGGAGGGACAGAGGGATCTTGGGGTCCATGTCCATAGATCCCTTGAAGTTGCCAGGCAAGCTGATAGGGTTGTTATGAAGACTTGTGATGTTTTGGCCTTTATTAGTCAGGGGATTGAGCTCGAGGTGTGAGCTCTGTAAAGCTATGGTTAGGCCACATTTGGAGTAATCCGTTCAGTTCTGGTCACCTTGTTATAGGAAGGATGTCGAAACTTTAGAAAGATTGAAAGCTTTCATGGATAGTGTGACCCTGTACAGTGTCAGCAATCCAGGTAGGTTCAATTTCCTGAAGCTGTCTTAACGGGTTTATACATTTTCCCCGTAACTTGTGGGCTGCTCCTTGGACTATGTTAGGGGTTGATGGAAATGATGCATTTCACTGTATGTTTCGAGTACATATGACAAGTAAAGCTAATCTTTATCTTCTCTTTAACACTGGAATGCCCATGGAAACATGGGCAGTGAATACTCAAAAGTGTAAGATCCTTGTAAGCTATGCTAGCATGTTGCAACCCCCTCTGATTGTACCTGGCACTCTGCTCTCGACATCACAGTTTTCCAAAGGTTTGCTCATTCCATGTGTACTCATTTCTATGATACGCTGCCATGTGCTATGAGCTGACGAGCTCTCCAGAGTAACTAATTATCTTCAGGCACTGAGAAACTGATTTTCAGGGTGGAAACTACTATGCCAGTAATCAGTTTTTTTCTGCCCTAGAGACCTTTTAAAGCTTTTCATACATTTCCCAGGCTGTGTTCCTGCTCCTCTTCAGAAACATAATGAACTTGAAATTTGCAAGAGTTCATTATTGTAGATGCTTCATACTTGTTCCTTCATAATAGCAGCCCATCCAGCCCCTTTCTTTGCCACAATGTGACTAACATTAAGACACTTGTCAAAAGCATTTTTTAAACAAGTAACTTGAAGCTTTTTTTTTAGAGATTTGCACCATTGGGCACATGAATGTTCACACATACAGTGAACTGCATCGTTCAGATCAGTGAGGATTGTGCTGGGCCGCCTGCTGACGCTTCTGGTGTCAACATGACACATGCACACAACTCACTAACCCTAACCTGTAGGTCTTTGGAATATGGGAGGAAGCCATATCGCTGGAAGATTGTGAGGAGATTCAACAGAGGTATACAAATTATGAGGGGTATAGATAGGGTAAATGCAAGCAGGCTTTTCCCACTGAGGTTGGGTGGGACAACAACCGGGGGTCATAGGTTAAGGGTGAAAGGTGAAAAGTTTAAGGGGAACTTCGAAATGTTTCTGTTCACCCGTTCCTCTCGTTCTTCTTGGCCGTGCGATGGTATTGGATCAGGATGAACAATAACTACATTTCCAAGTCAGGATGAAATACTTTAGTAAGTCCAGGACCAGAGGGCACAGCCTCAGAGTAGAGGGTTAACCATTTAGAACAGAGATGAGGAGGAATGCCTTTAGCCAGCGGATGGTGAATCTATGGAATTCATTGTTACAGACAACAGTGTTGACTGTACCAATGACACCTTCCTGGCACTCTAAACTACTTTTATGCACACAACACAATGCCAGCCACAATAGCTATTTCTCCTCTCTTCCCCCCCCACCCCGCCACCACCCCAGGTAAGCTGAGCCAGACACCGTCCCAGGCCGAGTACTCAGGGAGTGTTCAAACCACCTCACGGACTTCTTCAACACTTCATTCATCCAGGCTGCTGTCCCCGCATGCTTTAAACCAGCCACCATCATCCCTCTACCAAAGAACTCTGCACCTTCAGAACTAAATGGCTACCACCTGCTGGCACTGATGCCAATCATCGTGAAGTGCTTCAAACGGCTGGTAATGGCTCACATCAGAAACTCCATCCCTGCCACACAGGACACTCACCAGTATACTGACTGAACTCACTCTACAACAGATGCCACAGCTAGAAAACTGACACACCTAGAAAACAAGGACACTTGTGTCAGAATGCTGCTTCTGGATTTCACTTTGGCATTCAACACTATTGTCCCACAGACCTTTGGTGAACCAACTCCTTCTCCTCGGTCTAAATAGACCATTGTGCAACTGGGTGTGGACTTCCTAACCAACAGACTTCAGATAGTCCAGATACATAACTGCCTCTCCCTCCGCAACGTCCCCAGGGCTGTGTGCTGAGCCTTTTGCTGTACACTCTGCTGACGTAGGACTGCACAGCCAAACACCCGAGTAATCTCATTGACAACTTCGCTGATGACACAACAGTGGTGGGACTCATCACCAACAGCAATGAAGC
This sequence comes from Hemitrygon akajei, assembly GCF_048418815.1. Classification (NCBI taxonomy): domain Eukaryota; kingdom Metazoa; phylum Chordata; class Chondrichthyes; order Myliobatiformes; family Dasyatidae; genus Hemitrygon; species Hemitrygon akajei. Next base: position 13,794,484 of record NC_133125.1, on the reverse strand, counting down.
GGCCTACAGAGAGGAGGTGGAAGAGCTCAAGGCCTTAATGTTAAGAAGACAAGGAGGTGGTTATTGACTTCGGGAGAACCCACGCCCCTCACAACCCCCCCCCCCCCCTCCCCTTTGCATTGGTGGCATAGCAGCGGAAACAGCAGACAGTTTCAAACTCCTGGGAGTGCAGATCACACACGACCTCTCCTGATCCCAAAATACATCCTACGTAGTCGAGAAAGCTCTCACCAATGTCTCCACTTCTGAGGAGACTGAAGAGAGTCGGACTTTTCGCATCATTCTACAGACGTGCAGCAGACATTGTCCTACATCACTGCTCGGTGTGGAAGATGCACTGCGGCAGGCAGGAAGACTCCTCAACAGGTAGACAAAAATGCCCAACACATCACTGGTACCAGCCGATCTGCCATCAAGGACATAGATGCAGAAAGTCAAGTTCATTGTCATTTAACTACTACATTTATACCACCAGATGAGACGATGTGTCTTCAGGCCAGGGTGTCAAGCACAGTAGTATACATAACACACTTGTAAAACCAATAACTTAGGAGAGTAAGAATTAAATCCTCGAAGAAATGCACATAATTAAACTGCATAAATAAAATATTGTAGAGTACAGTTCAAATTATCCAGTGACACTCGAATGCGATGTGGCAGGGAGTTCAGAAGCCTAATGGCCTGAGGGAAGAAGCTGTTTCCTATCCTGACCGTTCTTGTCTTTATGAATCGGAGTCTCCTACTAGATGGTAGAAAGTTGAAGAGGATGCTGGATGGGTGGGTGAGTTGTATCCTTGATAGTACTTAATACCAGTCCTTGATAAATGTGCTGGATAAAGGCCAATAACATCATGAAGGATCCTACCACTTTGCTCATGGACTGTTTGTTCTATTCCCTCAGGGAGGAGGCTATTTAGCAGCCATGCCAGAACCACCCAACTCAAACCTGACTTAGATTCTTGATAACTCAGGGCGTGAAAGGTTATTAGAGAGAAGGTAGGAGACTGGGATTGAGAGGGAATGGATCAGCCACGATCAATGGCGGAACAGCCTCAATGGTCTGAATGGCCTGATTGTGCTCCTGTGTCTTATGGTCTAAAAATAATTGCTTTCCCCAAGCAGTAAGGCTGATCAGCACCTCCACCCACTAACTCCACCACTACTTTACTATTTCCTGTCAGTCACTTTACATACAGCCTAGCATCACTTATTGGACGTATAATCTATCTAAGCAATCTTATGTATTTATGTTTATTGTGTTCTTCATCTTTTGTGTTTTTTCCTGTGCTACATCGAATCCAGAGTAACGATTATTTCATTCTACTTTACACTTGTGTACTGGAAATGATCTTAAATCTTGAACTAAATCATTGTATATATTTAAAGCAGAGGTTGATAGGTTTTTGATTAGTCAGGGTGTCAAAGAGGGAAGAGGGCAAGAGATTGGGGTTGAGAGGGAAAATAAATCAACCGTGATCACAGGACAGAGTAGACATGATGGGCTGAATGGCCTATTTCTGCTCCTTTGTCTTATTTCTTTCTTGGACGAAATAAGCATTTGGCCTTACATAAAGGTACAATAATGTGTCAGATGCTGCATTGAAATGTACTGGAATGGTGACTCAAATTTATGTGAATTCAAGTTTTTTTTTGTTTATGGAGAAAGATATTTGGGATTTTGTTTCTACATCATCGTGGGGTTTGAAACATGACTTCCAAGAAAGTTATATAATTGTATATGAAATCTTAATTCTCGCTCTCTGTTGAAGAAATTGCAGCCAATTTTCAATACCACATGTACAATGTGTCATCATTGTTTCTTGTAGGGAGAAATTGAAATTCTTCTTTGAACTCTGGAACATAAATGAAAGGAAGGAACTAATGGACTGGCTGACGGTGAATAAATAAGATTAATTTTTATTCATTTTTGAGTCAATAAACTGATAAGGTATGTTCTTCCCCTCTTGTATTTCCTTGTGAGGGAAGCTTGAGGTTCTATAAACAGCTGATGGGTCAGTTGCCTAATATTGTCTGTAAATGTGGATGTGATATTTCAGATGTTTTCTACCTGCGTTGAAGTTATTTATATTCTTCATGTAAATCCTAGATATCAAAACAGTGAAGAGTGTTAAACTGGTTTCTGTTCTTCCATCGGGAGGAACCAGTTTTACTTACAGCTCATTTTCAACTCACTCTGTCATTTTTTGCTTTAATTTGCTCACTTGATTGTCCATTTTGGGCAGCGTGTAGAAGAATTTTCAGATGTCCGTCAGTAATCTCAGCAGCTGTATCACTTGGCCCTCGTCCTCTATAGTACAACTTTGACATTTTAACACTCCATCCACTTCAGAAAGGTATTGTAATTACTGACAAGCTGGAAAAGACTTTAACCTTCGAAGCAGGGACACTGTTTGGCACTGAATTCTGCACCTTTGTTTTAAGACGCAAACTAGAATCTCCCTGCTAAGCTTTTTTTTCCTGAATGGTATGTTGAACTGAGCAGACTTCTACTGATTTTTTTAAATATATGTATATATGGCATCGTGCTTCCAGTATTGAGGATCACACAGTGTGCTAAAGCAATATGGAGACTATTTTTAAATGGAAAGTTTGCTTAATTAATTCTGTATTTTGTCAATGAAGCACTCTTTTGCGGTTACAGGGGCGAAACACAGTGTCCACCTAAAATAGAGTATATGTAATATCAGTGTGGAATTGAAACAATATGCAGAAGTTCATAATTAATGCAATATTTTGTAAGCCAAGCCAAATAAATTAAAATGTATTTTCTTTGTGTCCTCATTTTCCTGGATGAACCTCGCTCGCACTGTGTATTTTTCTGATTCCAGAAGGCAGAAGCTGACGCCTGTGATACATTTATTCTGTGCTGCTATTTCTCAAGTTTTTCCCAATGAAATGGGTGAACTGTTTAACTTTGTACACCCCTACAGCCAGTCCTGAACTCACCGTGCAGCCTGCTCAAAGAAAATTACGAGCCACTTTGTGTTTATTGCCTGCTGTACTGGAGGAAGCTACAGAATTTATAATGCTGTTTCGAAAGTGACCAATAAACTCCAATAAAATAGAAATGAGTTGCTGCCACAGCATCCCTAAGACATAGGAGCAGAATTAGGCCATTGGATCCATTGAGTCTGTTCTGCCATTCCATTATGGCTGATGTATCAGCCCTCTCAACCGCATTCTCATACCTTTTTCCCATAAACTTAGACACCCTTACCATTTGAGAACTTATCAACCTCCACTTTAAATATACCCAATGACTTGGCCTCTGCGGCCATCTGTGCCAATGAATCCCAGAGATTCACCACCCTCCAGCTAAAGAACTTCCTCCCCATCTCTATTCTAAATTGAAGTAGTTTCAATGGAAAATATTTGAAATCAATGAACACAATGGACCCAAATGGACAGTGGTTGTTGAATTCTTTTGAATAAAAAGAGTAATTTTCCTTGATCATTTGTTACTCATGAGGAGATGCTTTCTTTGTAATGATTTTGAGCCTTACTAATTTTGGCTGTTTTGGGAGTTCCCGTTTAAAAAGGAATGGGCAGGCTCTCAACTGTGTGAGCTTCTCCCTGCTTCACATAATTTCTGTCTCTACAGCATCACAACAGTGTAGTGGTTAGCGCAATGTTTTTCGGCACCAACGTAGAAATCTACAGCAGATTACAGGCCCTTCGGCCCACAATGTTGTGCCGACCATGTAACCTACTCTAGAAGCTGCCTAGAATTACCCTACCGCAAAGCCCTCTATTTTTCTAAGCTCTATGTACCTATCTAAGAGTCTCTTAAAAGACCCTATTGTGTCCGCCTCCACCACCGTTGCTGGCAGTGCATTCCATTTCACTGCTGTCTGTAGGGAGTTTGTACATTCTTCTCATGATTGCAGGGGTTTCCTCTAGTTTTCTCCAAACATTGCAGGACGTACGGGATTGTAAGTTTTATGTTGGCGCTGGATACGTGGCAACACTTGTGGGCTGCCGTCAGCACACCCTCAGACTCGGCTGGTCATTAACACAATGACACATTTCATTGTTTGTTTCAATGTGGGGGTTGTTCATCGTGTCCGACGACGACAAGTAACATGTGGGAGAGTTTTTAAAGTGGAAAAGCGGTTGCACTGGGGCAGTTCCACTCTGACGACCTCAGAAGTCCTGGTCCAATGATGTAAACAGGCGTCACAAACTGTGGCCTTCCTTGGTTGCTATGGGTGACCATTACATCTTCTGTGGCTTGTCCCTCTCCACGGAGCGTTGCAGTGCCTCCTTCCGAGCTATTGGATCTCACCGTACGTCTCATCCCCGCTCAGTCCACTAGCGCTGACTTCACGTGCTCAGGCAGGCATGTCTCTATCATGCCAGGCAGTCAGCTGGTGGCTTCGTTTCCCAGTATGTGTCAACGTACATGTGACAAATGAAGATAATCTCCTCTGTAATCTCTTCTCCAGTGGTTTGAAGATGCTCAACCAAATTGCTCCTGCTTTGCAGCTTATTCCAGAGGCTCGATCTGATGTTGAAAATGGCCTTAAATGGTATCATTTGGAAAAGAGCAGAGTGTTCTCTCGTGGCATGAAATTCCCAGTGATTAATTACAAAATGAGTGCAATTTGGCTATTGGATTTGTCACCATAACAACTGTAGCTGTGCTGCAGAAAATTCTTTCTACCACTATTGACGCTTTTCCAGCTGGAGACGGAAACAGCTCAGGTCCCCACTAATTGACACTAAATCTAATTGCGGGCCACCGAAACTTCTCTTCCGTTCTGGTCACCGCGTTATAGGAAGGATGTGGAAGCTTTATAGAGGGTGCAGAGGAGATTTACCAGGATGCTGCCAGGATTAGAGAGCATGTCTTGTTGTGAGGAAAGGTTGAGTGAGCTAGGATTTTTGTTCTTTGGAATGAAGGAGGATAAGAAGTAACTTGATGGAAGTGTTCCAGTTGATAAGACGCATAGATCAAGTGGACAGCCAGGGGCTTTTTCCCAGAGTGGAAATGGCTAATACAGGAGAACAGAATTTTAAAGTGATTGGAGGTGGGGGATATCAGAGGCAGGTTATTTTACACAGAGGGCGATGGGTGCGTAGAAAGTGCTGTGGAGTGTTGGTAGAGGCAGGTATGTTAGGGATGTTTAAGAAAATCTTAAGCACATGGATGATTAAAAACGGAGGACTGTGGGGGAGGGCAGGCTCAGATTGATCTCAGTGTAGGTTAAAAGGTCAGCACAACATTGTGGGCCGAAGGGCCTGTACTGTGCTGTAGTGTTCTATGCTCTGTTATCTATTCAAACCTCTTGGGTTCAAATTCCGCAATGGAAATGGGTTTGGGAAAGTGGGCTGCCGCCTAAGGCTCGTGCCATGCTGGTTTGTTGCAGTCCGAGCAGATCATTCATTCTGATTCAGGGTCTCGACCCGGAGCATCGACCGTCCCTCTGCCTCCAGGGCTCAAATTCCTGTACGCTGAAACATACTGTGAAATCCATCACCTGCGCCAGCAAGCGACACACCTGAGGGCAGCCCGCAAGTGTCACTACATACTCCGGTGCCAACATAGCGTGCCCACAATGTTCAGCAGAGCCACACAGAAGACAACAGAAAGAACTCAACGAGCAGTAGAACAACAACTGCAAGCCAGGCCCTGTTCCTCCCTCCCTCCCTCCCACTCAGACACATCCAGACAAGCCGCTTTCTTGGGCCTGCAGACAGTGAGCTTCAGCTTCTCCAGTGGTCCGCACAGTATTACTTCGGGGAGCAGCGACAGAGTATTGTTACTGGTTTATTCTTGTCACGTGTACCAACACACAATGAAAATCTTGCCTTGCAAACTGCTCATACAGATCAGGTCATTACACCGTGTGTTGAGTGAGAATAAGGTAAAACAATAACAATGCAGATGACCATAAGACATAGGAGCAGAATTAGGCCATTTGGCCCATCGAGTCTGCTCTGCCATTTCATCATGGCTGATCCATTTTCCCACTCAGCCCCAAACTCCTGCCTTCTTCCTGTACCCTTTCATGCCCTGACTAATCAAGGGTCTGTCAATCTCTGCCTTAAGTGTGCACACAGACTTGGCCTCCACAGCTGCCTGTGGCAATGAACTCCACAGATTCACCACTCTCTGGCTAAAGAAGTTCCTCCTCATCTCTATTCTGAAAGGACGCGCCTCTGTTCTGAGGCAATGTCCTCTGGTCTGAGACTCTCCTACCATAGGAAACGTCCTCTCCACATCCACTCTATCAAGACCTTTCACAATCCAATAGGTTTCGATGTCATGCCCCATTCTTCTGAATTCTAGTAAATACAGGTCTTGAGCCAACAAATGTTCTTGTTATGATAAGCCTTTCACTCCCAGAATAATTTTTGTGAACCTCCTTTGAACTCTCTCCAATATCAGCACATCCTTTCTGAGTTAGTGGGCCCAAAACTGCTCACAGTACTCCAAGTGAGGCCTCACCAGTGCTTTATAAAGTCTCAACATTACATCCTTGCTTTTATATTCCAGTCCTCTGGAAGTGAATGCCAACAGCACATCTTCCTTCCTCACCACCAACTTGACCTGCAAATTAACCTTTTGGGAACTCTGTACAAGGACTCCCAAGTCCCTTTGCACCTCAGACTTTTGAATTTTCTCTCCATTTAGAAAATAGTCCATTTTATTTCTTCTACCAAAATGCATGCCATACACTTCCTGACACTGTATTCCATCTGCCACTTCTTTACCCATTCTCCTAATCTGTATAAATCCTTCTGTAGCTTCTCTACTTCCTCAAAACTACCTGCCCCTCCACCTATCTGTGTAACATCTGCAAACTTGGCCACAAAGCCATCAACTCCATCATCCAAGTCATTAGCATGTAATGTTAAAAAGAAGTGGTCCAAACACAGAAGACCCCTGTGGAGCATCACTAGCCACTGGCAGCAAACCAGAAAAGGCTCCCTTCATTCCCACTCTTTGCCACCTGCTAATCAGCGACTGATTTATCCATGCTAGTATATTTCCTGTAATACCATGAGCTATTAACTTGTTAAACAGCCTCCTGTGTGGCAATTTGTCAAAGGCCTTCTGAGAATCCAAGTACACAACATCCACCAATTCTCTTTTGTCTATCCAGCTTGTTACTCCTACAGGCAAGGGAAACCACGCTGACTATGGTCTATTTTATCATGTGCCTCCAACTACCCCGAAAACACATTCTTAGCAACCGACTCCAACATCTTCCCACCCGCTGAGGTCAGACTAACTGGCCTATAATTTCCTTCTGCCTCTTTCCCTTCTTGGTGACCAGAGTGACATCTGAAGTTTGCCAGTCCACTGGAACTATGCCAGAATCGATTGATTTTTGCAAGGTCATTACTAATGCCTCCGCAGTCTCTTCAGCCACCTCTTTCAAACCTTGGAGTGTTTACCATCTGGTCTAGGTGACTTACCTACCTTCAAACCTTTCAGTTTCCCAAGAACCTTCTCCCTGGTGATGGCAACTTCACACGCTTCATGCCCCCAGGCACCTAGAACTTCTGGCATACTGTTACTGTCTTCCACAGTGAGAACTGATGCAAAATAAATATTTGGTTCATCTGCCATCTCCTCACCTCCATTACTACCTCACCAGCATTATTTTCCAGCAGTTCAATATGTACTATATACCCTCTCTTAGGCTTTTATGTTGGCTTTGACTTCTCTTGTTAGCCATAGTTGTGTCATCTTGCCTTTTGAATTACACCTAGAAATTCTGCTCTGCCGTCATCCCTGCCAGTGTTCTTTTCTAATCAATTCTAACCACCTCCTCTCTCATGCCTCTGTAATTCCCTTCACTCCACTGTAATACTGACGCATTTGACTTTAGCTTCTCCTTCTCAACTTTCAGGGTGAATTCAATCATATTATGATCACTGGCTCCCAAGGGTTCCTTTACGTTAAGCTCTCTAACCAATTCCAGTTCATCGCACAACACCCAATCCAAAATAGCTGATCCCTACTGGGCTCAACCATGAGCTACTCTAAACAGCCATCTCACAGGTATTCTGGAAAATCCCCCTCTTGAAATCCCGCACCAGCGTTATTTTCCCAATCTGCCTACATACTGAAATCCCCTATAACCATTGTAATATTGATCTTTTGGCATGCATTTTCTATCTCCTGTTGTAATTTGTACACCACATCCTTACTATTGTTTGGAGCTCTGTATACAACTCCCATCAGCGTCTTTTAACCCTCGCATTTCCTTAGCTCTACCCACAACAATTCAACACCTATGTCACCTCTTTCTAATGATCAGATTTCATTTTTTTTTACCAACTAAGCTACACCACCCCTTGGCCTGCCTGCCTGTGAAGCTCCCAGCTGTAATCTTCTTTCAGCCATGATTCAGTAATACCCACAACAACATATATGCAATAAAGTGTAAAAGCGATTGAAAAAGTGCAGTACAGGTAAATGCTGATTGGAAGGTCATAAGGTAGATTTTGAGGTCAAGAGTTTATCTTAAAATGCAAGAGGTCTGTTGAAGAATCTGATGGACTAGAAGCTGTCCTCATGCCTGGTGATGCATGCTTCCAGGCCTTTATATCTAAGAAAGGATCTGCTGATGTTGAAGAGGGTCCAGAGGAGTTTTAGGAGAATATTTGTGGAAATGAAAGGGTGAGGAGTGTTTGATGGCTGTGAGCCTGTTACTCACTGGAGTTTAGAAAAATGAGGGGGAATCTCATTGAAACCTGTCAAATATTGGAAGATCTAACAGAGTGGATGTGGAGAGGATGTTTCCAATACTGGATGAGTCTAGGACCAAAAGGCACTGTAGGCGAATCCCTTTAGAACAGAGATGAGGAGTGTTAACACCACAGAAAAAACAGTGCAGGTAAACAATAAAATGCAAGATCATAATGAGATAGATTGTGAGGCCAAGGGTCCATCTTTATCGTACAAGAGGTCCATTGTACCGAAGCTGTACTTGAGCCTGTTGGTATGTGCTTTCAGACTTTTGTATTTTCTGCCTGATGGGAGGGGCAGAAGAGACAGTGTCTCCAGGGTTAGTGGGGTCTTCAAATATGTTAGCTGTTGTACTGAGTGCAGACAGGGTCCATTGAGGGGAGTCTGGTTCCTATGATTTGCTAGGCTGTGTATAGAGGGTACAGACCCTGTATATGCCCAGTCTTATTACCCCTCTGAAAGGCAGTTTCAGCCTCCTGTCTTGCCGACGTGGGAGCTTCAGCCCCCAGACTTGCCAATCACAGGCTTCTGATCCCAGGACATGCCAACCTTGGGGGTCACCGCCTTCGTCGTTGGGTCCGCAGACCTCTGGCTCCTTCTCCCAAGTCTTCATTTACTGCCCCCGACCTATTACTCCCTTCATCCTTGTCTCCACCTCCTAACTTGCCCCCAACTCCCACACTGTCCCAAAAACCATCCCTACAAACCCAAAAAAAAACTAGGTCTGGGCCACAAAGCTGACGGAATCACAGCTTGGTGTCAGCTTGGAAAAGACGGTGCCCATGGGGTTCTGCTACTCACCCATAAAAACATAATTTACCCACTCAGGTCTAAGATGAAATTATGGTTGGGATGCAATGTTTGAAAATTCTCCTGGCCTACGAGCAGTCTGTTTGCTCATTTGGAAACTTGTGTGAAAGTTGTAATCAACTGAATCAGTTTATTTTCCAGAAGGCAAGTGCCCCAGAGTATTTTAAATGCCCACCTCCTAATACCCACTGGGCAGATAAGGTTAAAATAGTTACTTGAAATACTAACCAAAACCACTGAGACTGAGTGAGGGACTTGACACTATATGATATGCTTCTGAAAAAATAAGCTGCAAGTGAAGATAAAGCCGGCTGGTGTTATAGTGGCATCATTGCCTGACCTCGACTCAAAAGGTCTCAGGTTCGAATCCAGCAGCTCCTTGCACGCTTTCCATCTGATCTGTGTTGAGCGTCGAGCTAGTAACTCAACCTCATAAAAAACTGACAAATGCTAAAGAAATGGCAAGGTTGCTACCCAATGCACTACAAGGCACGGAGAGGAACAACAAGTCGAGAAAAGGTATGTTTGATTCTTTATTATGAAACTAGCAAAGACGAGCGATTAAAATTAGCATAATTAGCAAAATAAGTGATCAGCAAAAACTATCCAACCTCTGCTCAGTCTCTATCTCTAAGCTAACGGCATAAAGGATGAATACGTGACTATACCCATTTATTTTGACCACGCCAAACCCACATGACAAGTTACTGTAACCCATATTAAAATGCGCAACACAAAATACAACACAGGCCAACAGAAAACAGAGACATGATCCTTTCAATAGGATTGGCTCTCAGCCCGTGATCAAAGGAACTTAATAAAGGCAGTCACAAAGTTCAGTTGAACCGAATGATTTAATTGGATCGTTGAATGTAACTTTGAATCCATGCACATGCTTTGACGTAATGGATAAATGTGAGAATTTGGTGTTCCAGCGAGCAGGCTTTAATCTGTGTTAATGAGCGGGTTAAACTGCAGGTGGGTGCAGACTCGGGCAGTTCCATTACAGGCACAACCTTCCCCACACACAAAATGCTGGAGGAACTCAGCAGGCCAGGCAGCATCTATGGAAATGAGTAAACAGTTGACGTTTCAGACCGAGACCCTTCATCAGGACATCTTCAAGAGCCGGAGCCTCAGGAAGGCAGCATCCATCATTAAAGACCTTTGCTTCACTACCATTGGGGAGGAGGTACAGAGGCTTGAAAACCCACAGTCAACGATTCACAAACAGCCCCTCTGCCGTCAGGTTCCTGAATGGTCCATGAACACTACCTTATGCTCTCTTTTTGCATTATTTATTTTTTGATATTTGTTATTGTTACCTATAGTTTTTTTTAAATGTATTATGCTGTACTGCTAGCACCAAACAACCAATTTCACAACATACGAGGGTGATTGATAAGTTTGTGGCCCAAGGTAGAAGGAGTCCATTTTAGAAAACCCAGCACATTTACTTTTCCTACATTTACACACTTGGTCCAGCGGTCGTGGAGTTACGGATCCCTTCTTTGTAGTAGAAGTCGGCATTTTGGACCTCCAGAAGTGGTCCACAGCATGGGGTGATTGATAAGTTTGTAGCCTATGGTATAAGGAGATGAGTTATTAACTTCAAACTTTCTGCATTTTCACTCAGAGTTGAACTGCACATGCATGTATAACTCATCTCCTTCTACCTTGGGCCATGAAATCAATCACCCCTGCTGTGGACCACTTCTACAAAGAAGGGAATCTGTATGCTCCATGACCGCTGACTAAGTGTAAATGTAGGAGGGGACTATGTTGAAACATAAATGTGCTAGGATTTCTAAAATTGACTTCTTCTACCTTAGGCCACAAACTTATGAATCACCCCTCGTAAGTCAGTGAATATAAACCTGATTCTGATTCGCTTTTTCTTAACGTGGTCCCACCAGTGACTACTCACAGATCAAAATAAATTTATTATCAAAGTACAGTATGTATATGTCACCATATATTACATTTTCTTGTGGGCATTCACAGTAGAACAAAGAAATACAATAGAATCAATGAAAAACTACACACCAGTAAAGTCTGACAACCAACCAATGTGCAAAAGGAGAAATCTGTAAATACAGTACAAAAAAACAAATAATAATAATAAATATGTAAATAAATAATATCGAGAACATGAGCTGCAGAGTCCTTGAAAGTGAGTCCACAGGTTGTGGAATCAGTTCAGAGATGAGTTCTCTAATGGTAGTTGGTTGGTTTCAGTGCAAAGTACAGCTGCTTGTGTTGGAAAGACTGCTATAGAAACTACAAATAAAATGTGAAGTGAATTCCCCTGGCGTGACTGTAATTGGCCTGGGGGCTTTGAAGGCAGTGTATGTTTATGAACATACTTGACAAAAGTAAAATAAAGGAAAATCTACGACTGAGGGAGCAGCCAAAGGAAGTTTGTTTCATCTCCAGGAGTGTGTTGTCATCAGTACACACGTTGCTGCCTAGGCTTCCAGCAGAGGTTTTTCGAGCAGGCAGACCTCAATAGCGCTTTCTAGAATGGTGTTTATTCAAACCTCTGTGAGCTTTCCCTACAGCTTGCTGGTGAACTGACTGTTCCAACACCTGTAGATTCTAGTTCTTGGTTTATACACAACAGAGAGTTGGAAGTTTTAACTTAATAACACCAAGTTGTGACCCAGGGCAAAGATGTCTCAATCCAGATGACAGACTCAGCTCCCCCCTACTGCCTTCACAGAGAATGTGAGGTGGGAACAGTGTTGTTTCACTGGCACATTTGTGCTTTTCCCAAGCTCATTCCATCGATTACTGGGGAGTATGAGCTGGAGGATGGTAGGGTTGAGGAAGGCAAAACCCAGGCTCGAAATTCCTGGCGCTAATCAAGCAGACGGCATCATTTGGCAGAGTATATGTAAACTTACTGACATCTAGCTGGATCAATGTACTTATAATCTGTGCATAATTAGTCAATCCGGTGACTTTAACATCTTTATTTGAACTCCTCCTTGACTATTCTTGGCTCACTTTGTCATGGCCTTTTGTTGCTATGGAATTGTCTTTTTCAAAATTACATGTCTCCACTGAAGCGTTTTGTGTTAATTTTTCACTGCTACAACTTTTTTTTCCCCTTCTGGCCTCCTTTTCCACCTTTCCACTCTGCCCATCTGTCATTAGTTTTGTCTTTCTTCCGTCCCTCTCATGACCTATCCTTAACCTCTGATACGGGAAAAACTGAGGGAAAACTTTGCACTCGCCTGAGTGTCAAAATCATCCCAGAGTACTGAAGGATTCTCTGCTCCCAGTCCTGAAGTTGCAATGTGTCAGCCGACATCCATTTCCATGGCAAACAACAGCTCATATTTGGCCACGAACTCATCCAAGCAAAAAGGAATTGTGTGTATAAAAAAATAAAAGCCTGCAGCCAAAAAAGTTAATGGACTGACTACTTACAAACGGGGAACAAAGTGTTTCAGTATTTCAGATTTAGTTTATTGTCATTTAGAAACCGGAAATGAGGTTAAAAGATGAAAAAGTGTTGAGCTTAATTTCAAAGATTATGTGGGGTAAAACTAAAAATAGATGAAAAGTGTGGAGACATCAAATGTAATTGACGATAGCTGAACCCTCTGTTCAGGGGGCTGTGGAGTGAGGTTGTGAGTGAGACTGGTGCTGTGCTTCCAGCTTCCCCTGACAACATACGGTGACCAGGCTCACAATCAAATACATTGTGAATACATCTGGTAGGTGCATCAGGAGCAGAGGGAAGGAGCACCTTACACCTCCTTTGGTAGAGATATATCTCCACTCTGCCACCCAACACACACAATAACTAAATTTAATAAATAGTGCACCAACAGCACTGCATCAAAGGCTGTTGATTAATTCACTTCCTGAAATGTATCTTTAAAATGTTATCATAAAATACACATACTAAAGTTACAGATACAAAATCTTGTTTTATTCAATAGTAATAGTGCCTATTTTTGATGTACCTTTTGAAATGGATGCCAATCTTCTACCCCCATATAACCCTCAAGGTTAGCAATCCAGCATTGGGAAATTTACTAATAATGATTACAAGGGGCAGGATTTCAGATTTCTGAATCATTGGGATCTCTCCTGGGGAAGGTGTGACATCTTCAAAAAGGACAGGTTACACTTGAACCTGGAGGGGACCAATATCCTTGTGAGTAGGTTTGCCAGAGTTGTTGGGAAGGGTATAAACTAATATGGCAGGGGGATGGGAACCAGAGTGATAGGGCTGAGGATGGGGCAGTTGGTATACAAGCAGATACAGTGTGTGGCATTACTGAGCAGGGACAGGCAGATAAAGTGTAACAAATGGGCAAAATTGAGAAGGACGATGAATGCAGGACTGAAGGTGTTATGTTTAAATACACACAGTATTGGAATATGGAAGATGATTTTGTAGTGCAGTTGGAGATTGGCAGGTATAATGTGGACAGAGATAGATAGATACTTTATTGATCTCAAAGGAAATGACAGTGTCACAGTAGCATTACAAGTGCACAGATATACAAATATTAGAAGTAAGAAAGAATAAAAAATAAGTTACCTCAAAAGGTAACAGGAGGGAGTGGTCATCACTTCCCTGGCTATAGGTTGACTCATTATAGAGCCTAATGGCCAAGGGTATGAATGACCTCATATAGTGCTCTTTGGAGCAGCGCAGTTGTCTTAGTCTATTACGATACTACTCCTCTGTTCAGCCAAGGTGTCATGCAGAGGGTGAGAAACATTGTCCAGAATTGCCAGGATTTTCCATAGGGTCCTTTGTTCCACCACAGGCATTCCAGTGTGTCCAGTTTGACTCCTATAACAGAGCCAGCTTTTCTAATCAGTTTATTGAGCCTGTTGGCATCACCCATGTTGATGCCATTGCCCCAGCACATCACCACATAGAAGTTTGTACTGGCGACAACAGACTGGTAGAACATGTGAAGGAGAGCCCTGCATACGCCAAAGGGCCTCAGTCTTCTCAGGAAGTAGAGGCGACTCTGGATGTTCTTGTACACAGCCTCTGTTGGTGTTCCACTCAAGTCTGTCATCCAGGTGCAACACTGTGTCATGGCTGAAAGAAGATCATAGTTGGGAGCTTAGCATCTAAGGATTGTATCAAAAGGACAGGCATGTATGCAGAGGGTGCTGGTGAAAAGTGAAATCCAATCCTTAGAATGAGGTGACATAGGATCGGAAGTTGTAGAATACTTGTAGTTAAAGAATCTGCAAGCGTAGAAAGACACAGGTGGGAGTTATATACAGGCCACCAAACAGTAGCAAAGGTGTGGGCTACAAATTACAGCAGGAGATAGAAAAGGTACGTAAAAAGGGAAATGTTACAATAGTCATGGGGTACTTCAATATGCAGATATATTGGGAAAATCAGGCTGGTGCTGGATCCCAAGGGAGGGAATTTATAGAATGCCTACAAGATTTATTTTTAGAGCAGCTTGTGGTTGAGCCCACGAGGGGAAAGGCAATTCTGGATTGGGTGTTGTCTAATGATTAAAATTTGATTAGGGAGCTTAAGGTAAAGAAACCCTTAGGAGCCAGTGATCATAATATGATAGATTTCACGCTGCAGTTAGAGAGGGAGAATCTAAGGTCAGATTTATCCATACTACCGAGGAGTAAAGGGAATTGCAGAGGTATAAAAGAGCTGAATGGAAGGGGACTCTAGCAGGAATGACCAGAGAACAGCAATAGCTGGAGTTTCTGGGAGAAATGTACAAGGTGCAGGACAGATACATCATCTCAAGGGAGGATGATGCAATTGAGGCTGACAAGGGAAGTTAAGGGCAACAGAAAAGCAAAATAGAGGGGATATAATAGAGCAAATAACAGTAGAAAATTAGATGATTGGGAAGCCTTTAAAAACCAACAGAAGGAAAGTAAAAACCTTATAAAGTGAGAAAAAAATGAAATATGAAAGTAAGCTAGCCAATAATATAAGAGAATACCAAAAGTTTTTCAGATATATAAAGAATAAAGGAAAGGCAAGAGTGGATATCAGGGTGGTGGTATTTAAGAGAGTTAGGGGGCAGGAGTGTAGTTGCTATTACCAAGGAGAAAGTGGTTGGGAAGTTGAAAGGTCTGAAGGTAGATAAGTCACCTGGAGCAGGTGGACTACACCCCAGAGCTCTCAAAGAGCTGGCTGAGGAGATTGTGGAGGCATTGGTAATGATCTTTCAATAATCACTAGATTCTGGAATGTTCCAGAGGACTGAAAAATTGCAAATGTCACTCCACTCTTTAAGAAGGGTGGGAGGCAGAAGTAAAATTATAAGCAGATGTTGTTTACTTGGAATTTCAGAAGGCTTTTGACAAGGTGCTGCACATGAGGCTGCATAACAAGATAAGTGTCTGTGGTACTACAGCAAAGATACTAGAATGGAAAGAAGCTTGGGTGACTAGCAGGAGGCAAACAGTTGGAATTAAGGATTCCTTTTCTGGTTGACTGCCAGTGACTAGTGGGGGTCCACAGGAGTCCCTGTTTGGACTGCTTCTTTTCATGCTGTATGTAGGTAATTTGGATGATAAAAAGTGTGGCTTTGTGGGCATATTTGTGGTTGATATGAAGATAGGTGGAGGGGTAGGTAGTGTTGCAGAAGGACAGATTAGGAGAATGGGCCAAGATATTTTAGATGGAATATAGTGAAGGGAAGAGTATGTTCATGCACATTTGTAGAAGGAATAAAGATGTAGAATATTTTCTAAATGGGGAGAAAATTTAAAAATGGGAGGTGCAAAGGGATTGGGAGTCATTTTGCAAAATTCCCTAAAGGTGAACTTGGAGGTTGAGTCTGTGGTAAGACAAATGCAACGCTAACATTTATTTCAAGAGGACTCGAATATAAAAGCAAGGACGTAATGCTGAGGTTCTACAAGTCATTGGTCAGACCACACTTGGAATATTGTGTGCAGTTTTGGGCTCCCTATTTAAGAAAAGATGTGCTGGTGTTACAGAGGGCCCAGAGGTGGTTCAACAGAATTATTCTGGGAATGAAAGGGTTAGCGTATAAAGAGCACTTGATGTCTCTGCGACTGTAATTGCTGGAGTTCAGAAAAATGGGAATCTCACTGAAACCTATTGAATACTGAAAAAACTAGATGGAGTGGACATAGAGAAGATATTTCCTATAGTGAGACAGTGTAGGACCAGAGGGCACAGCCTCAGAATTGTGGGATGTCCAATTAGAACAGGGATGAGGAGGAATTTCTTTAGCCAAAAGGTGGTAAATCTGTGGAATTAATTGACAGATGGCTGTGGAGTCCAAGTCACTGAATACATTTAAAGCTGAGGTTGATAGGGTTATTGATTAATCAGGATCTCAAAGGTTACATGGAGAAGACAGGAGAATGGGATTGAGAGGCATAATAAATCAGCCATAATCGAATAGCAGAGTAGATTCAATGGGATGAATAGCCCTATCTGCTCCTATGTCTTATGGTCTTCCAACAGAAATTCATGTGCTTTTCTAATTTCTTGTGAAGAAGACTGGCACCCGACGTGCATTACAGGAACACTTGAAGTAACAGATTGTTAAGGCGTCAAACAGCAACCCCCTGCTAAGAGTGCAAAGTCACAGAATCAGATGATTTCATTTTTCTGGCATTTCACATTATACTAAAGAATTATAATTAAAGAGAATTATAATTATCTACTGTATCTTCTGGTGAACTTAGTGCGTGATTGTAAGAAAAAAAATTAAAGCAAATTCTTGTTTAGAATGTTTGCTTCCCTTATTTTTTTCTTTCACCCTTTTGAATCTTCTATATCATGACCACAAATGGGGTGGCATGGGAAGGTAGTGGTTCACACAATGCTTTACAGTACCAGTGACCTGGGTTCAATTCTCGTCTCTGCTTGTAAGGAGTTTGGAAGTTCTCCCCATGACCTTGTAGATTTCTTCCAGGTGCTCTGGCATCCTTCCCACAATCCAAAGATACTGGATGGCAGGTTACTTGTAAATTGTCCTGTAATTGGGCTAGAATTAACATCAGGGGTTGCTGGGCGGCACAGTTCAAAATTCCTGGTACTATTCTGCGCTGTATATCAATAAAAAATAGAATAGTTTGGGGTGGCACTTCTTTCAATCACCCCCCCTCAGCTTTGCAAACAGTATTGCTATTACTCAACACTCATGCCAACAGGGCTGATTTCAGAAATTACAATGGGACATTGACGGGATGCAGAGTGGGCTGAAAAGTGGCAGATGGAGTTCAACCCAAAAGAGTGTAAAGTGATTCACTTTGGAAGGTCGAATTTGAAGGCAGGTGATGGCAGCATTCTTAATAGTGTGATGGAACAGAAGGATCTTGGGGCCCACATCCATAGATCCCTCACAGTTGCCACGCAAGTTGATGGGTTTGTTAAGAAGGCGTATGGTACTTTAGCCTCCATTAGTTGGGGAATTGAGTTGAGGGGACACAAGATAATTTTGCAGCTCTAAAAAGCCCTGGTTAGACCACACAGAGTATTGTGTTCAGTTCTGGTCGCCTCTTTATAGGAAGGATGTGGAAGCTTTAGAGATGGTGCAGAGGAAATTTAACGGGGATTAGATTAGAGAACTTGTCTTATGAAGATAGGTTGAGTGAGCTAGGGCTTTTCTCTTTGGCGCAAAGGACAATGGGAGGTGACTTAATAGAGGTGTTCAAGATGACAAGTAGCATCGACAGAATGGACAGCCTGCACCTTTTCCCCAGAGCAGAAATGACTAATTTTAAGGTGTTAGGAGGAAAGTATAGGTAGGAAGGTATTTTTTTTTTTTTTTTTTTAAACACACACAGAGTGGTGGGTATGTGGAACGCCCTGCCCAATGTGATGGTAGAGGGGCATTTTAGAAACTCAGATAGACACATGGATGATAGAAAAACATGGAGGGTTACATAGGAGAGAAATGTTGGATTGACCTTAGAGTGGGTTAAAAGGTCAGCACAAGATCATGGGCTGAAGGACCTGTACGGTGCTGTAGTGTTCTATGTTCTAATGCTTGGTACGCCAACATGATTGTATTCAGATATTCTGCAGGTGTCTGCCTGAACCTACTGCCTGAGCTTTGCCTCTTTTGAGATATGGGCATCCAAACTCTCAGTATAATGATCCAACGACTCTCTACAGTAGCAACACACACACAAAATGCTAGAGGAACTCAGCAGGCCAGGTCTATAGTAGTTGGCAGGATTCCAGGCTGAGGACAGGATTAAAGAACGACCAGATCACGGGTTACTCGGGTACTGCCCAGTGTTTCCTTGGGAAGCCCTAAGTTTACAAAGATTTATGAAATAAAACTCAAACATATTAGAAAAGGAAATGTTTGCAATAATGTGGAGAAAGGCTACGAGAATGGAAAATATGAACCTTTAAAATCCCAGTAGACTTAACCCTGATCTCTTTCTGAGGAGAAAAGAGGCGTACAGGGCTCCTCACCCCCACTCGGTAACAACTTTCTCCAGCAGCACCCTGGAGTGTGTCCTGACTGGCTGCGTCATTGTGCGGTACGGAAGCTGTAAGGCGCCAGAGCATTAGACAGGACAGAAGACCACTAGGGTCTCTCTCTTCCCCCTATTTATGACATTTACTGGGAGCGTTGCAGAGGAAGGCCCGAAGCATTGTTGAGGATCCCTACCACCCAATCCCACAGTCTCTTTGAGTCACTACCATCAGGGAGGAGGTCCAGGAGCATCAGGACTAGGACCGCCAGACTGGGTATCGGCTTCTTCCCTACGTACACAGTCAGATGACAATAAACTTGAACACTTATTTCATCGTCCTTTCACTTCTCAATCTTTAGACACCGATCGTACATAATTATTGCTGTTATTACCACAGCAAACAAGCTCGTGGCTGAACGCACAGTGCATGCGCCGGCATACGCTCTTACCGTTCTGCTGTATGTGAACTCCTTGGAATCAGAGTCAGGTTTCTTATCACAGTTCAGACAAGCGGAGTAAACTCAGGAGTAGAAATTAACAATGAAGATTTGTTCGCAGAATAATAGGGGGAATAATCAAACTAAAAGCTCGCTTAACTCGGGACTTGAGCCCGCAGAACTCGGATCCGAGACTCAGGGGCGAGCACTGGTCCAGAATAATCTTTAAACACGGGGAACCCATGCGGGTGGAAATCAAAGCTAATCACTCTAGATCGAGGAGCATGAGGAAACCGTGTTGACATAACGAGCGTCCGGAAAACACAGTACCACTTAATGATAAAAGCAGCAATTAAATAAATCTAATAAACTCAAACGGCGGCGAGACCCGTCGCTACCCGGCACCACTCAATAGTCCAGAGGTTTTACGGCGTTGTCTTCTAAATTTGTTTTTAGAAGCATTACAGTGCAAAGGCATTGCAAAAAAAAACTAAGACCCGAATCAGTAGTGAAAAAATAGAGGTGGTGTTTACTGACTACTTAGAAACCTGATGGGAAGAAGGTGTTAAAACGTTGAGCGTGGATCTTCTATCTCCTCCCGATGGTGGTAGTGGGATGAGGATAAGTCCTGGATGGTGAAGACCCTCAGTGACGGATGCCACCTTCAGACGCTGCCTCTTGCAGATGCCCACTTCTTATGCAACCAAGAGTGACTAGGGAAACCTCACCCTGGGCCTCTGGTAACTACAGGACGGAAGACCAGGGGTTGGGAGAGGTTTTCCAGTGTGAAGGTTTGTTGAGTGCCCAGGTATATTGAAACCTACTTGATCCTCAGTCAGGAAGACTTTGTGAAGTAGAGTGACGCTTAGCCTCATAGGATGGCGGTTCTCATAGGTGCTGAACATCTCACAGGAGTCGAGCAGAAGTGCGGTCACTGGCTGATCACTGGGGTCCCACTGCTTGGCGATAATCTTGATAGTTTAGTGGGAGCAGAAAAGCGTAAAGTTTTAAAACGATTACCAATTGGTGTTTGATTCCTGCCACTGCCCGTAAGGAGTTTGTCCGCTCTTCCCGGGCTCCCGCTGGATGCTCCAGTTTCTTCCCACACTGCACAGATGTACAGTTATTCTTAGTAAGTTCTGGGCATGCGACCTTGATACTGCAAGGTAGTGACCCTTGCAGGCTGCCCACTGGAACCAACCTCACTGATCCGATTTGATGCAAAGGATTCATTTTGCTGTATGTTTTGATGTACATGTGACAAATAAAGCTAATCAAATCCTTAAAAACACCTTCTGCTCTGGAATATAAATTTGCTGATGGATTCACTCTGCCATAATCAAAATTGCGAAAATATAATTTCTCAGTTTCATAATCTCGCGTGATGTTGCTGGGACTTGGGGACCTAGAACAGTTGAATAGGTTAGGACTTTATTCCCTGGAGTGTATGAAAATTGATAGAGGTATAAAAATTATGAAAGGTATTAGATAGATAGATAGATACTTTATTCATCCCCATGGGGAAATTCAACTAATTAGATATGGTAATTGCAAGTAGACTTTTTCCACTGGGGTTAGGTGAGACTAGAGCTTGGAGGTCATAGGTTAAAGGTGAAAAACTTAAGAGGAACCTGAGGGGAAACATCTTCATTCAGAGGGTGGTATCAGTGTGGAAAGAGTAGGTTCGACCTCAACATTTAAGAGAAATTTGGATAGATACCTGGATAGGAAGGGTATGGAGGGCTTTAGGTGGATGCAGCTCAATGGGATGAAGGGGATTAACAGTTTGGCACAAGCTAGATGGGCCAAAGGGTCTCTTTCTGTGCTGTAGTGCTCTATGACTCTATAAAACTGGAATTGGGCAGGTAAGGGGTTGGTTAAAAAATGATTACTTATGAAAAACTGGAATGTTATCACTGATAAAGTTACCTTACATAATCAGCACAATGACGTGGAATGTATTTTCTCTCAACCCAAAGAACAAGATAAGGATGTCAAATTCCTACTTAAGTGTCTCACATAAATCATTCAAGTAGAGGAGGAACAAAGACGGCAAAGTTACTGGGAACTAACAAAACCATCAAAGGAAGCCACGCATCTCTGAAGGAAATGTCTTCCATTGCTCTTGTGGGAGGCGGTAAGTAGCTTCAGAATATCAGCCCCCTCCACTCCAGAAACTTGAACACACTCATCTAGATTTACCCTCCAGTCTCAGAGGAGACGTTTAATTGAGGGCCTGTCTTCCCTCTCAGGTGGATGTAAAGGATTTTGAAACACAAGTGAGAGAGAGAGTGCACATCCTGGCATCCTGTGGCTAATCTTAATCCCCTGGCTAACATTGCTAAATGCAATTATCTAATAATGGTCCCATTGCTTTTATGTGGCAAAAACAGATTTCTTGTGTTGCACTACACTCAGGCTACTTTATTGACTGTGAGCATTTGGGGATCTTTCAAGGTAGAGATAGACACAATAGAAATCTCCTGATGACGGGTTTCGGCCTGAAACATCGTTACTACATCCTCCCATAGATGCTGTCTAGCCTGCTGAGTTCTGCCAGCATTTTGTGTTTTTACAATAGAAATCTTCCTTTCTTTGCTGTTACGGTAGGCAATTTGGGGGCATGGTAGCATAGCTGTTAGTGTAACGCAATTATTCCACCCGTGACCCAGGTTAAATTCCGCTGCAGTCTGTAAGGAGTTTGTACGTTCTCCCTGTGACTGCATGGGTTGCCTCAGAGTGCTCAGGTTTCCTCCCACATTACAAAAATGTACAGATTAGTATGTTGATTGGTCACATGAGTTAAATTTGGCAGCATGAGCGTGTTTGGCTGGAAACGCTAATGTGCTTTATCTCTAAATTTTAAAAAAATTAAAAGATCAGGAAATAAAGTAACCAACTTTTGATAGGATACAAGTGATCAAACAAACCTCATGCAAAACTTTATTTCCTTGTGTTTGCTCTCCATCGGGACTTGAATCTGCCAAATTACCCTCGAGCTGATTGGGACCATTTACTCCACATAAAATAACAAGTTATTACTGAGTTGTTAATGAGACTCAGTGCAGTGACCTAACCCCAAATTTCATGCTTCATGTGCTATTTCTCTCAGTTCTGGCTCTATCGAGGCTCTCTGTTGGTTGGGGTCAACCATGGATGTTGTGTCCTAGCTGTCTACATTGTCGGTACGCAGAACGATATGGGAAGCAAGCTGTTGCCCACACAACAGGTTCCCCATTGCCACTCAGCTGATGAATCCAAAGAAATAGCAGAGACTGATACAGTTTTGTACCAGCAGCGTCACTGGAGTTACCAGTCAGCGTTGAACTCAACGTAGGACCGCCTTAGGTACTCCAGTTCCCGATTTTTCCTTAGGGTTTACTCCCGAAGCCTTCCCCGTGAGTAGGTATAGCCGCAAGGCAGCAGAAGTTTGAGATCAGAGCTTTTCTTCTCCTAGATGAGCTGCCAACCACGGCTGACAATCCCCATCTGCCCAGTGACTGGTTTTAGTGCACCAGTAACCTGCCTTCACCCCTTCTCTTGTCAGTAGAAATGGTTCCACCGGGCTTAGTAGCTAAGCCACACGTGAAGACCAGGAGCTGGACTTGGTTGTCAGAGGCTATTTGAGACACACACCATTGGGAGCATTTAATAGGTAGTGGGAGCTGATCCCCACTATCTTCCCCCAGCTATGACAACCTTAGCAACTGGCTCTAAGGCTGGAAGTATTACCTCAGTGATTATTTTCCATTTTTTTTTTGGAGTATAATACTTTTCAACAAATATAATCATGGCTTCTCTGCTCACAAACTGATTACCTTATTAAAACCCTCTGAAAGATCTGACAACCCCAAAGCAGTTCAAGTCACGAAAATTCTCCTCACAGAATTCACAAGGATTTGATGTACAGAATTTGAGGTACAGAATAAAATTTGCTCTCATTGAATTTATATGAAAATAAGTAAATATCAGGAAAATAAATATGGATTAGCCATGCTGGTGCATTGCAAAGTCAGGGCGCAATGTTTTCGAGGCAGTTTCAGAGGTGGAGGTGGATGTCGTGAATGTCTTCAGGCTGAGCGGTGAAGTCCAGGGTCCTGTGAGTGGCCTGGTGGGGCACAACACAGTGTCTGGATGATTTAAACTCTGGCCCAGATAAACTGGAAATGCAGGGTGTTAGGACCGGAGGTGAGGGTCGGATCGATTTCACTCACTCTCCCACGATGTTCACTCCGCACCCTGCAGTACTGAGTGTGTGAGTCTGCTCCCGTTGCTACATGCTTCGTGGCTATATGATGAACCTGAGACCGAGGCTTTGGGCCTACTCCAGCTGCTCTGGGGATTTGGATCTATGGACTCAATTTGGTTTGGAATGTGGTTGCTTGCTTCTATTGTTTGCATGATTTGTGTTTCGTTTTCCTCTTAAGCTGTATATTGGATGATGGTCTTTCTTGTTTTAAATTGGATTCTGTCGGGTTTCTTGTTTTGTGGCTGCCGGTAAGTAGACAACTCTCACAATTGTATAGTTTTATACTTTGATAATATCTGTATTTTCACACTCATGTTTCTTGATCCATTCACAGGTGACATCATAGGTGTTACAGAATATCACAAGTTCCCCAACCCTGGAAAGCCCACAATCTCAGAGAACCACCCTCTCCAAACCACTGAGAGATCTTCTGAACTTTCTAGTTTTATGCATTATTTAACATAGTCATGGAATGCTACAACACAAACAGGCCCTTCCTCCATCTAGACCCTGCTGAACTGTTATCCCACCCAGTCCCATTGACCCACACCTGGCATGTAGCCCTCCATTTCTCTCCCATCCATACCAAACCTCTCTTAAAGTCTCCAGTTGAACCCACATCCACCATTTCTGCCGACATCTCGTTCCACACGCTCACCACCCTCGGAGTGAAGGAGTCAAGGTTGCACACTGATTAAAGATTGGCTTTATTTGTCACATGTACATCTAAACATAGAGTGAAATGAGTCAATTGCGTCAATGATTAATGCAGTCTGAGGATGTGCCGGGGGCAGCCCGCAAGAGTTGCCTTGCTTCTGGCAGCATCATAGCTTGCCCACAACTTACCAACCTGAACCCACATGCTAGACTGTGGGAGGAAACCAGAGCAATTGAAGGAAACCTACGCAGTCACAGGGAGAATCTACAAAGGCCGTACAGACAGTGATGGGAATTGAACCCCGATCAACAACGCTGTAAACTGTTACACTAACTGCTACACAAACCTTGCTGCCCATAGCCAGGCAATGTATGTCCCACATAAATGCTGGCTGAGCGATGCATATATGGTTCAGCATATTGGGGTGGGGGCTGAGGGAGTGGGGGGAGCTCCTTTCTTCAAAGTAATTCACTGGGAAGAAATGCAAATTATCCATCCCGCTTTTTGCAGCCACTGACTTTGCACATGAACTCCCTCTCTCACGGAATCTTCCTTTAAAAATTCCATGAAAAAGGAGGGTGCGGGATGACATGCTGGTGGCGGTCACCGTTACCCCTCAGCTTCATCCACCTGGATTTGAGTCCTGTTGAAGGATCTCAGCCCGAACCATCAGCTATTTCTTCCTCTCTATAGGTGCTGCCTGGCCTGACCTCCTCCTGCATGTTGTGTGTGTTAGTCTGGGATCAGTCCGATCTGTGGGTGCAGTCAGTGCAGTATATGTATTGTGTGCTTTGGTTTCCACCCCACCCCACATCCCAGTGCTGGACTGTGTTGATTCCTGATGCTTTTCCAATCCAGTGGTTCTTTGGAAGTCAAAAATGAGGGATAAAACCTGTTGTTTACATTTGATTTTATTAAGCATCTCAAGAGCAAATAAGGACAAGAAGAAAAAGCATTGAGAGAAGAAAGAAAAGACCAGGTTGAAAAGCAGACATGGTCATCTCATACTCAGACTAGGAAAGATGTGCTTAATGAATCGATCTCTGTACTTATTGATTCTAATGAAATCATTTTGGAGTCCACAGAAATATGGCCTCTATTCATTTCTCGATCCAAGTCCAATCCATTACTATTTACTTGAATTGGCAAATATCCCAAAGAAATATTATATCTATTCTTGTTGTAAATTGAATTTAAGCAAATATATTTTGTTCTGTGGAAACTGTACAAACCTGTGAGTGGCAAGAAGTCATTAGGAACAAACTTTCCCATGGTCCACTCTCTTCTCCTACCAGATCCCTTTTTCTTCAACCCTTTATCTTTTTACCATCAAAGACTTCCACCATCCAGTCCATGCTCTCTTCCTGCTGCTGCCATTGGGAAAGAGGTGCCGGAGATTCACGTCCCACACCACCAGGTTCAGGAGCAGTCATTACCCTACAGCCATCAACCGGTTTGGATAACTTCACTCAGTGATCAGAGAATTTCCAAGTTTCACCACCATCTGTAATACAATTCTTACAAAACTCCAGTTTTAAATGACTGTCCACAAAACTGGTAACTGCCCTCTTGGTTGAGATTCTCTTACTAGCAAAAACATCTTGACATCTTCTTTGCCATGGCCCCCAAGAATCTTATTTCCAAGAATTTCAATAAGGTCACTTCTCATTCTTCTGAACTCCAAAAGTTTAGAAGGAACAGTTTTTTTTCAGCTGCTTGCATTCAGAGAATGCTTTCATCCAGGAGTTACCCCATGAGTCTCTCTTTGACTGCCTTCAATGACATGATATCCCTTCTCAAATAAAGGGGCCAAAACCATGGTGTCCCAGATGCGGTCTCTGCAACACCCTGAACGACTGCAAGAATGTGGTGAAGTGTGAGGAACGGGGAAGGACCCCAGTTGAGCTCAGGAAGAATGTGCAGCCTCCACAGTGCCTGCACCAGAGGGCATGACTGAACCCAGCTCACTGGCACTGTGAAACAGCAGCAGAACCCCCTGTGGCACCATGCCACCCATGTCTCCGTTAATCCGTTCTCTCTTCAAACCTGCATCTGACTTTGCACTTGAGCTCCCACTGCCAACGTGCGAGTCTCACAGAATCTTCCTTTGAAAATCCCTTGAGGAAGGAGGGGGTGGTATGGCATACTGGTAGCAGTCACCCTATTACCCCTCAGCTTCATCTGACTGGATTTGAGTCCTGATGAAGGATCTCAGCCCCAAACGTTAGCTATTTCTTCCTCTCTGTAGATGCTACCTGACCTGCTGAGTCCCTCCAACATTTTGAGGATGTTTGCTCTGGGTTCTGCCTGTCCTCTGGGTGCAGTCAGTTCTCTATGTGCACGGGTGCTCTGGTTTCCACCCCACCCCACGTCCCAGTGCTGGACTGTGTTGCATCCAGATGCTTTTCCGATCCTGTGGTCCTTTGGAAGTCAAGAATGAGGCATAAGACCTTTTATTTACAGTTGGTTTACATCACAAGAGCAAATAAGGACAAGAAGAAAAAGCATTGAGAGAACAAAAGAAAAAAAACATTCAGAAAAGCAAACGTGGTTGTCTCACACTGAGACTAGAAATAATAGCAAATTCCAGTGATAACAACAATCAATAAAATAGCCAGCTTCAAGTGGCATGAGACCAACTACTGAAAACTCCAAAGTTTCTCGAAACATACAGAAGCAATTGTGTAGTAATTACTGAGAAAGTCACTGAACATTTACATTTATATAAGTCAGGGGTTCCAAATTTTTCTTACACCAATGAACCTTACCATTATCCTGAAGGGTTCTGTGGACCCTAGGTTGGGAAGCCCTGAAATTACAGAGATTATGTAAAAATACAAGAAAGTGAAGTTAACTACAAGAAAAATAACAATTCTACACCCCCAATCCAGCAGCTGCTGGGTTAAATGGCCACTGTACATTGCTTAGTGCAAAGGTGGGACGTGGTATAGTTAATGGACTTGTGGGAGAGGATAAGCTGCAAGGCTACAGGAGAAAAAAGAAAGGGGAATGGAACAAAGGAGAGCTGGCATTTATCTGATGGATCAAATGGCCTCCTTTACTGTCTTGGTGAAGAAGCTTTGGAGCAAAGGAAGATGAGAGGTGAATTGATGGAGGTGTTCAAGACAGGAAGCATAGATCAAATGGACTGCCGGAGGCTTCATCCAAGGGCAGAAATGGTTAATGCCGGGGTGCATAATTTTAAGGTCATTGGAGGAATGTATAGAGGGGATGTCAGAGGTAAGTGATTTGCACAGAGAATGCTGGGTGGGTGGAATGTGCTACCAAGGATGTTGAGACAGGTATATAGGAGTTTAAGAGACTGTTATCTTGGCACATGGTTAATAGAAAAATGGAGGGGAAGGGTTAGATTGATCATGGAATAGGTTATAGGTTGGCACAGCATTGTAGGCTGAAGGGTCTGTAAATCTTCTATGTTCTAAACAAGTTTTTAATGTTGGTTATGAGTTAGGATCCCATTACTGCTCTGTTTGAATTCATATTTGAGATTTGTTGCTTCTTCCACTCTCTGTGTCAACGCTCAGTTGGGTTTCTCAATGGTGTATAGACTGTTTCTCACCCTGATGAGAAATAGCGGGTCACCCTGTTACAGGATGGATGTGGTTAAACTAGGAGTGTAGAAATGCTTTACCAGGACGTTACCAGGACCAGAGTGCCTGAGGTTAACCAGGCTGGGTCTTTATTCCCAGAACATAGGAGAATGATGGGTGTCCTTACAGAGAAGTTTAAAATAGTCTTTTCCCCATGGTAGGGGAATGCAAAACTGGGGGACATAGGTTTAGAGTGAGGGGAAAGATTTAAAAGGTCTAAGTTTCTGGCAGGTATTCAGGGGAGCTACCACTGTTTCTGCTACTGCAACCACCATTGTACATCACAGTAGCAGCTCCGAACCACTGAGGTTTGATCTAAACGAAATCTATAGAAAAGTGAAAGGCAAGTTCACACCTACACGTACCAGTGAAGGGTCTCAGACCAAGAATTTTACTCCACTCAGAAGATGCTGCCTGACTTGCTGAGTTCTTTCAACAGTTTGTTCATTACTCAAGATTTACAGCAACTGCAGAACCTCTTGAGTTTATGATTTGTCATACGAAAACGGTGGGTCAAAGTTCCTCTACTTTTGTTTTACACCTATGCAGGCCATTGGTTTGAGCAGAAAATTTTGGCATGGCCTGAAAACTGCATGGTACTTTAATATTAACACTATAAAAGAAAATTTCAGCTGCATGGCAACAAAGGCTATGTGCTCGGGGGCATTTCAGTTACTGCGTGGCCGTGCACCAGTGGAGTTCAGAGAAAACAGTGAGGCAGGTACAATAGCAGCATTTGGCTGGTTATATGAATGGTTGGAACTTAGAGGGATAAGGACCTAATGCAGGAAATTGGGACTAACTGAGTGTGTACTATTGTTGGCATGGACTAGTTGGGCTGAATGGCCTGTATCCATGCTGTATTTCTCTATGACTCTTTCTCCAAAGCATTTATCATCACTTTATAGGAGGGGAAAGAATCTTTCTCGTTTAGATTTTACAGTTTTTTTCTCACGTTTGGTTCTTCATTTAGAAGTCTTTAATCATGATCAAAATGTCTGTTGCTTATACAGATTGTATTCATAGAGAATGGGGATAACAACACTCACTTGCCCATCCATTGAGATGTTCCCACAATCAATGATCTCTTTATCTCATGTCCTCATTATTTATCGCTAATTATTTATAGCTGGGGGGGTGATAATGGGGACAAGCTCCCACTACCTATTCAATGCTCCCAATGGCCGGCGCCTCAAATAGTCTTTGACACCAGCTCCTGCTCTTCACGTGTGGCTTAGCTACTAAGCCCAGCTGAATCTTTTCTATTGACAGGAGAAGGGTCAAAGGTGGGTTACTGGCGCTTTAAAACCAGTCGCTTCAGGCAGATGGGGCTCATCAACCGTGGCTGGCAGCTCATCTAGGAGAAGGAAAACTCTTGATCTCAAACCTCCGCAGCCTTGCGGCTATACCCACTCATGGGGAAGGCTTCGTGAGTAAACCCCGAGGGGAAACTCCGGAGCTGGAGTTCTTAACTCAGTCCTACACGGAGTTCAGTGCTGACTGTCAACTCCTGCGGTGCTGCTGATACCAAAGTGTATCAGTCTCTGCTGTTCCTGTGGCTTCATCAGATGCGTGGAGAGGGGGAGCTTGTTGTGCGGGCAACAGCTTGCTCTGCAAACCTTGCTGCCTAGGCTTGCGTATCTAGACAGCTTGGACGCAATACCCATGGAGGCCTCAGTACCCATGGAAGCCTCAACTCAACTCAGCTATTTATATTTGCATCTGCGCGGCTTGTTGTCTTCTGCACTCCAGTTGGTCTTTCATTGATCCCGTCATCATTACTATTCTATAGATTTGCTGAGTCCACAGGAAAATGAATCTCAGGGTTGTATATGGTGACATATATGTACTTTGATAATAATATTTACTTTGAAATTTGATCCGTGTTTTTAACCTATATTTACGTCTTTACACTTCTAACCATTAGTTACATTTTAATCCAGTTTCCCGACAGTCAACAGCCTCCCCGCCATCGATAACATCTGCAAGAGGCCATGCCTGAAGAAGACAGTATCCACCATCCAGGACATGCCGGCTTCTCGTTCACACAGGAGATCCAGGAACTTGAAGATCCACACTCAACGATTCAGGAACAGCTTCTTCCCCCTCTGCCGCCAGATTTCTGAATGGACAATGAACCCATGAACACTGCCTCACTGTTCCTCTTTTGCACTCGGTATTTTGTAATTTATAGTCAGATTATATCTTTGTTCTGTACAACAAATTTCATGTCATATGGCAGTGATGATATGTCAGTAAGGGCGTTAAATGTCACGGGAAGAAGACAGAAGAATGGAGTTAAGAGGGATAATAAATCACCCATGATGGAATGGTAGAACAGACACGATGGGCCGAATGTCCTAATTCGGCTCCTATGCCCTTTGCTCATTTATTTTATTGCAATGTAGTTATGGATATTGATCATGCTATGCCTAACTTAAAAATAACTAACTTCTTAACCTGCTGGGTATCTGTATATCGTTCGTTCGTTGTGTGCCGTGTCGTATGACGTGGGAGATCATGGTCTTTCCATGACCATGATTGTTCTTGGCAAATTTTTCTACAGAAGTGGTTTGCCATTGCCATCTTCTGGGCAGTGTCTTTACAAGACGGGTGACCCCGGTCATTATCAATACTCTTCAGAGATTGCCTGCCTGGTGTCAGTGGTCGCATAACCAGGACTCGTGATATGCACCGGCTGCTCATAGACCATCCACCACCTGCTCCCATGGCTTTACGTGAGCCTGATTCGGGGACGGGGGGTGGGGGGGGGGGTAAGTAGGTGCTACACCTTGCCTGTGGGTGACCTGTAAGCTAACAGAGGGAAGGAGCGCCTTACGTCCCGTTTGGTAGAGACGTATCTCCAGCCCACCACCCATATATGTGCATATATACTTCAGTAAAATAAGTCACAGTGCTTTATTCTAGCATAAAGGTTCTCCGATATACTTGTAGCATTTTCTTCCTGGAAACGATGTTAAAATGTAATTCCGAACTCGCAGTGCTTCCTTCCTGCATCCGAGAATAGTATTTTGTTGGCTCGCCTTTTACCAGTTCCCAGTTCAAGTTCCGTTCTCGGAGAGCATAATCTGAGCTAACATTGTAGCGTTTTATTGAGGGCGAGTTTCAGAGAACATTTGACGCCAACTCTGAGTGACCTGATAATTGAGGAAGAGGTCACACAGGGGAGCGCGGTGCCCACACGATGATCAGTACAACTTGATTCCTGTTCGCTGCATCGCGTTGCACGAAGTGACTTTCGTTCAATTCAAATTTCAAATTCAATTTTCAATTCAATTCAAAGTTCGTTAAAGTTTCTGAGTTTGGGCTCGACTTCACAGTGACGTGGGAATACAGCAGCAATCACCATTCAACCCCGTAGCACTTTCCAGCCGGGTCACAGAACCGATCTGCCCGGACTGTCCAAGCCAGGGGAGGAGAAGGGTACTCCCACTGCTGATGGTTCGCAGTCTCCCTGTTTCGGAGCCGCTGCTGGGGTGTACAAACACGTGCGGCCACCCCGGTTGTAAACGGATGTAAATGTCGCTCTCCGGTCGCGTTTTCATTCCGCTTCTTCTCTCAAATATGTTCACTGAGGTTTGGCCTAAATGAAATCTATAGAGAAGTGAAAGGCAATTTCCAAGAGCAGGTTTATTCCCCGTTTATACTGAAAAGTTACTTGAGATAGAGAAAGAGACCCCAAATTGGTTAAAAAGTAGAAGGAAGCGGAGACCAGCGGGAGCGGCGGTGAGAGCGAGGACAGTGCCCCGGCTGTTGGCCACATTAAACATTTTGAAATCTGTTGGAAGTTAATATAGATTTTAGTTTATGAAAGACAGTAATTTATGGTAGAGAATCGTTTATGTTAGTAGTTAATGTAGTTAGCAGTTTATGGTAATTAATAGTTTATGGTAGATCATAAACACAAGAGATTCTGCAAATGCTGGAAGTCCAAAGCAACACACAAAAGGCTTGAGGAAATCAGCAGCTTGGGCAGCATCTTTGGAAATGAATGAACAGCCGACGTTTCGGGCCGGGACCCTTCTTCAGGACTGGAAAGGAATAGGGAAGACGATATGTAGACAGTAGTTTATGGTAGTTACAGTAGTAGATACAGTGGTAGCTCCCCTGAATACCTGCAAGAAAATTAATCTCAAAGTAGTACATGGTAATATATACGTAATTTGATAATAAATTTACTTTGAACTTTCATACATCTATCGTACATCTGTCGTTTTATTTTATGCATGGACAAACAGATACAGACAGCGGCCGCTCAGATTTCGAAACGCGAGTCTGGGGAGAGCAGGGAAAACAGGCACGAGTGAAGCAATGAAAACTGGCGGGGGCTGGCAGCCAGGGGACGCCACCGCAGCCCAGACAAGATCCCACACACTGCCGGGCCCCTGGCCGTGTCTGTGGCGGCGTCGCAGCTGAAGCCAAGACTCTGGAACAGGAGCCGCGCAGGATCCTGTCTCTTTAAATCGGTGTCAAAGCGGATTACAGCTGATCTGACACGTGATTCCGCCTTAGCCCGGCTCGGCTCGGCTCGGCTCTGGCCAGGCTCCCGCAGTCAGCCTGGGACCCGGCGCTGGGTCGCTCCGCCCGCCCCGAGGACTCACTCTCCTAGTGCAAGTCTTTGAGTGGAGACGCGAGCTGGCGGACGCCGCTGGTTCGGCACTTGGGACAGCGGCGGCAGGGATGGAAAAGGCAGTAGTTCTCACCTGAGGAACCAGCTTCTTTCCCCTCCCTCCCCCCCCCCCCACCCCTGTTTCCCCTTCCCCGAGCCCTGTCACTCTCTGGTGCCCCAGTGGACGGAAGATGCAGAAGAGCATCAGGTACAACGAGGGACACGCCGTGTACCTGGCCCTGATCGCCCGGAAGGAGGGCACCAAGCGCGGTTACCTGAGCAAGCGGACGTCCGAGAACAACAAGTGGCATGATAAGTGGTTCGCCCTCTACCAGAATGTGCTCGTCTACTTTGAACACGAGCAAAGCAGCAGGCCCTCGGGCATTTATCTGATCGAAGGATGCACGTGTGAGAGGGTCGCCTCCCCCAAGCCCCCGACCATGGGCAAGGAGACGCCGGAGAAACAGGTACAGCAAGCCGTTGTCGGCGGCGGCTTTAGGCTCCTCCACTTGCCCCGTGTCTCTCCGTTAAATCTCGGAACTGCTCTGTCTGTCAACCATCTGATCCGCGTTGGAATATTGTATTCAGTTCTGGTTGCCTCACTATAGGAAGGACATCGAAGCTTCAGAGAGGAGATTTACCAGGATGCTGTCTGGATTAGAGCGCGTATTTTACGAGGATAGGTTGAGCGAGAGAAGGCTTTTTCTCTTTGGAGCGAAGGTGTTTTGATCGAGATATACATCAGGACTAGATCTAGTGGGCAGGCAGCGCCTTTCCCCCAAGACGAGGGGATATAATTTTAAGGTGATTGGAGCAAAGTATGGGGGGGGGGGATGTCAGAGGTAGATTTTTTTTCTCATTGAGTGTGGTGGGTGCGTTAAACGCGCTGCCAGGGATGGTGGTAGAGGCAAATATATTCCGGAGATTTAAGAAACTGTTCGATAGGCGCATGCATGATAGAGATATGGAGG
Source organism: Hemitrygon akajei (assembly GCF_048418815.1). Taxonomy (NCBI): domain Eukaryota; kingdom Metazoa; phylum Chordata; class Chondrichthyes; order Myliobatiformes; family Dasyatidae; genus Hemitrygon; species Hemitrygon akajei. The sequence continues at coordinate 13,760,952 of NC_133125.1, read as the reverse complement.
ATTATATGGGAAGGAAGGGTTAAACTGATCGTGGAGTAGGTTTAAAAAGTCGACACAACATCGTGGTCCGAAGGACTGTACAGTTAGATGTTCCTTTTTTCAGTTGTCGCGTTTGAGGAAGAATGACAATTATAGTCTCTTAGAAACAAGCCGATGAGCGCGTCCCCTCGTCCTGTGACCTACGCGTTCACTTTCTCAGTGACCACGGGCAGCCGTGTCTCACCCGCGGGCAGACTCTGGAAGTCTCGGAGCTGCCTCCGCTCAAATCGCAACCCAGCTGAACTACTGGGCGAGGCTTGCCGACCCGCAGCTTTGGAAAGTTATTGTTAGCAGCCGGCCAGGGAGCCCCGGCAGCCGGTATCCCCGCCCTTCCCCATCTCCGTCCCGCAGGGGAGGGAGTCCTTCCGACACCGGCGCTCGCATCGGGGCAAGATTAATCCCCGAGCCGGTGTAACCAGTTCAGTATGTCGTCATTTCACAGACCACGGAGGTGTAAACTCCTAAAGCTCAATTGCCCTTCGCGGTGCTATCGTTATAGTTCATCCACAAATAGCGAACCCGTTCCAGTTCGGTGTTCGGAAGTTCGAGGGGTGGACATAATCCCCCCCCCCCCCCATCCTCCTGCTTTGCAATTTTGACGCCTCTTTTAAAAATAATTTGCCACTTGCCGTGTAACGTATTCTTTCTCACATACTTCAAACTCCCTGATCCCTCGTATTCAAGCAGCAACGATGCGATAAAAGTATGGTATCTAATTTTCTTTCCTGGCATTATTGGACATGGCATTGAGAACAGTTAGATCGTTTGGAATTCTCATTATAGAAGTATAATAATCATTGTGTGGGACTCGGGTAAGAGGGATTCTGAGCAACACACACCAAGTGCTGGAGGAACTCAACAGGTCAGGCAGTATCTAACGACTAAACAGTTGAAGTTTCGGACCGAGACCCCCCTTCAGGACTGGAAAGGATGAAGGGTCGCCTGTTTATCCATTTGCCTTAGACGCGGCCTTAGCCTCCAGCATTTTGTGTGTGTTGCTCTGGATTTTCAGCATCTGCAGAATTTCTCCTGTTTATAATAGGGATCCTGCATCACCACAGAACAATTAATTATTTTGGAAACAAACCAAAAATCAAGCGTTGTGCTTTTTTTCCCTTTATTAAAAACAGTGCTTCATCAATGGCAGACCCGGCGGGATCGGAGAGTTGGCGCTCGATTGTTGCGTGAGGCTTTGCCGCGTGAAGCTGCTCGGCCATGGTTACAGTTAGGGAACAGAGAAAGACACACACACACACACACACACACACACACACACACACACACACACACACACACACACACACACACACACACACGCACAGACACACACACACACATACAGACACACGCACGCACAGACACCCACACGCACAGACACACATGCACAGACACACACACACGCAGACAGACACACACACACACAGACACACGCACGCACAGACACACACACACGCACAGACAGACACACGCACACGCAGAGACGCACAGACAGACAGACAGACACACACACACACACACACACACACACACACACACACACACACACACACACACACACACACACACACACACACACACACACAGCAAAATGTGGAGGAATTATGTCATTTGCCCTACGGTCAAACACCATGTATAAATAGAAATGTGCGTGTGTGTACCGCCTGACCTATCTATAGTGCCAGAGAAGAGAAAAACACTCCCGTAAAAATATTCAGCCTCTGTGGTTTTCCATTAATTAATGTGCTTGTGTTCGTGTTATTGAGCCTAGAGGCACAGTTAAAGGTAGACTGAAACATTGCGTAATTGTGCGCTCATCTCGACTGGGTCATAGTTTTCCAGCATACTATTGTAAAAACTAGAGGACTTGTTCAAAAGGCGATACCTGAAAAAGGCAACATGCATCGTTTAGGACCCCACCACCCAGGGCATGCCCTCTTCTCATCAGGGAGCCTGAAGACCCACACTCAACGTTTTAAAGACAGCTTCTTTCGCTCCACCATCAGATTTCTGAACAGACAATGAACCTATCGGCACTACCTCATTATTTTTGCTCCCCTTTGCACTAATTATATAATAAATAATATTATTGTAATTTATAGTTTTTAAATTATGTATTGCACTATACTGCCACCACAAAGCAACAAATTTCACTATACCTGCCAGTGATATTAAACCTGATTCTGTAACACGCATTGACTGGTATAGTGGCATGTGTATGTGTGCTGATCACTAGCATGTCCAATCCTTTCCTCCTTGTACCTTCTGAAGGCCTACAGCAGCAAAATAAATTGCAAACTACTGGTCAGCTAGCAGAAGATAAATGGAATTAATCCAACAAAAGGTACCATTATGACAAGCATGGGATCTCCCCATCTACAGTTTGTAGAACTTGATTCCACAACCTATAGACTCACTTTCAAAGACTTTACAACTCATGTTCTCAGCATTATTTATTTACACATTTATTATTATTATTATCACAGTTTATCGTCTTTTGCACATTGGTTGTCAGTCCTTGAGTGTAGTTTTACATTGATCCTATTGTATTTCTTTGTTCTACTGTGAATGCCCACAAGAAAATGAATCTCAGGATGGTATATAGTAACATATGTAGTATGTACTTAAATTTATCTTGTACTTTGAACTTATAATTCCTGGCAGTCTTTAGGTGTAAAATTGTAACTGAAAACTAGATGTCAAGGATTGGTAAGACTGTGTTATAGTTTCCAATACTGAGAGCACACTTAGAAGATTTCCCATCTTGCCTTAATGTGTCCCCTTCTGCTGGCTGAATGTGACATCATTGGCGTTCTGTGAGGATCCTTTCCTTTCCAAACTCTGATGTAATGAAAAGATTTCTTGCCAGTCCAACAACCACGTTAATCCATTGTACAAAATGCATTAGGTTATAATTTAACGTTATCAATAATGTTAGTGATTTCTGAATGCTTCATGAACTTATGGACACTACCTCAATTTTTGTGCAACTTAAATTTATACACTATTTATAAATACTTATATTTCCTAGTATTTTTATATATAGCACTGTATTATTCCTTCAAAACATACATTTCAAGATTTATGTCAGAGAGAATAAACCTAATTCTGATGATTATAGAGGAGAGACACCTTATATTCCATCCCTACTCTAACATGTCAGTTTGTGGCTTCCTTTACTGCCGTGATGAGGCCACACTCAGGTTGGAGGAGCAACATCCTATATTCCATCTGGGTAGCATCTAACCTGATGGCATGAATATCGATTTCTCAAACTCCCAGTAATTGCCCCCCTTCGCCATTCCCCATCCCTGTTTCCTTCTTCTCACCTTATCTCCTCACCTTCCCATCACCTCCTGTTGGTGCTGCTCCCCCTTCCCTTTCTTCCATGGTCTTCTACCCCTCTCCTATCAGATTCCCCCTTCTCCAGCTCTTTATCTCTTTCACCTATCAAATCCCTTTACTTCACCCCTCACCCTCCCCTGGTTTCACCTATTACCTACCACTTTGTAACTTCCTCTTCCTCTTCCCCCACCTTCTTGATCTGATTTCTCATCATTTTTTGTTCCAGTCCTGATGAAGGGTCCCTGCTGGAAACATAGACTGTTTACTCTTTTCCATAGATGCTGCCTGGCCTGCAGTGTTCCTCCAGCATTTTGTGTGTGTTGCTAAGATATCAGATACAGTCTTAGGATATCTTAATTGTCATTAACCAAATTAAAGTTAATAGCAGATAATTTCATCTAGACATTAAGTTTATGCTTGTTATCGTCAGCAATACTTGTTTATAAGAGTGATTCTAGTTCTAATAATATTCCATTCTCAATTAATAAGCCAGTACTGATCTGCATAAAGAACGGTGTTTCGGTGCAGGTCAATGGGACTAAGCAAAATAATAGTTCAGCATGGATTAGATGGGCCAAAAGGCCTGTTTCTGTGTTGTAGTCTATGACTCTATATATGTTTTTTAAAAACCAAACCTTTTGGGTGAACCTATCTAATCAGGGCACATTCTTTAAAATGAAGTAAATTATTTTCAGAAGCTCACAAAACTTTATACCTACATATTATCACACTTGAGCACATGCCTGAGGTTGCATTATGGAACATGGACAGTATAGCATAGTGCAGACTATTCAGCCCACAATATTGTGCCAACCTTTTAACCTACTCTAAGATCATTCTAACCATTTTCTCCTACTTAGCCTCCTTTTTTCTATCATCCACATGCCTTTCCAATAGTCTCTTAAGAGTCCTTAATGTCTCTGCCTTCTACCACCACCCCTGGCAGCACGTTCCATGTACACACTACTGTCTGTGTAATAAATAATTAATTAAAATTACCACTGACATTACCCCCCCATACTTTTCTCCAATCACCTTAAAGTTATGTCCCATTGCGTCAGCCATTTATGCCCTGGGAAAGTCCCTGGCTGTCTACTCCATCCATGCCTCTTATCCTCTTGTACATCTCTATCAAATCACACTCATCCTCCTTTGCTTGAGGGAGAAAAGCCCTAGCTCACTCAGTTGATGCTCATAAGCCATGCTCTCCAATGTTTTCTTTACTGGGTCTCTCCCACTTCCAGTCCAATAGGTTACCTCTTTCTTTGTTGGTTGGACTCCAATGCATCCCCCAAATGATTTAACGATCACTCTGAGAACATAGAACAGCATAAGGACAGGTCCTTCGGCCCACAAAGAAATGAGAATTGAAATACTCCTGAGTATTTTTTCCACTGTGTGCATACGACCTTACCTCTGATGAACTGTTCAGCATGGTAAGGTGACAGGGGCAACACGATAGCATAGAGGTTAGCACTCTGCTTTACAGTACAGGTGACAGGAGTTAAATTCTCACCGTTGTTTGTAAGGAGTTTGTACGTTCTCCCCGTGACCACGTGGGTTTCCTTTGAGTGCTCTGGTTTCCTCCCATAGTCCAAAGATGTACCAATTGGTAGGTTAATGGGTCATTGTAAATTGTCCTGTGATTAGGCTAGGGTTAATTTTGGGGTCACTGGGCGGTGTGGTTTGAAGGGCTGGAATGGTCTTTTCCACACTGTATCTCAATAAAGAAATAAATTATGGGACATGAGTAGTATTCCAGAGCCAAATTTTCAATACTGCTATGATAAAGTATGAAATTCAGTCTAATAAATCTGCCTATTAAAAGCTGGAATCGGGAAAAATGACTGTAATTGTTATTGGGTTATAGTTGTAAGTCCCCACTGGATCACTTCACATTCTCTGCAAATGAGATGTCCACATCATTTGGTTGACTCAATGGACCAATTAGCCTAATTCTCTTCTATGACTTATGGTCTTATGGACTCATGGGTCCTAGTATTTATTGAGAGGTAACTTGAGATTTCTAAACCCAACTTATTGTCTTAAAACAAGCGCTCCAGACTAGAGATTTATCTTTGTGAAATAGTACAGTCAGTGAGTTATACAACACGGCACGGTACTTCAGCTAATTTGTATTTATTTTCATTTTGACAATATCCTTGATCTCTGGGGGTTTTGCCAACCAGACAACTAATTCCACCCTGTGGATGGAATCTACAGAATATGTAGGAGATCTATGTGCGAACTGTTTAGTCTTAGATGCAGGGCTTCATGGCAGTACATGGGCTCTCTACAAAGGGATCTTCTGAAAATAACTGCCGGCAGTTGACAATTTTGGCAAATTCTAGAAACAAATAGATTGGGAAATGGGTAAGATGCGAAGGACAGGATAAAATAATTTGCTTTGTGTTGGGAAAGTATGTAGGGTGATATGGTAGGGATCTCTGTTCTTTCCCACTGACGTGTATGAATTGAGCATTTTTAAGATACTCAAAATGTCTGATGATAAATTAGGAGACTTCACAAATAATGGAGTATGCAGCTTCAATTCCATAGTTTATTTGGATAAGTGATTGCTATAATTCAAAGCAAACATGTCTTATGATGAATAAACTCATCTTGGGCTTCCAGCCGGTATAGGTATCGATTATAACCAACGTTTCGGTGACAAACTCTGCCATCTTCTTCAGGATGACAAGAAATTGGCGGTAGCAGAACATTGCATTTGTAATGGCCATAAGATTGACTCTGTCGCTACAAAACTACTGTGCCGTGCCAATGGCTTTTGGGACGGCCTGGTGAAGGAAGACGCTGAAATAAAATGAGAGAAAAAGAATTTTAATAAAGATGAAGGTCTCACTCTAAGGAAGAATTGGAATTCAATTGTAAACGAGGTGGGATGGTGGAAACCTGATTGGTTGAGGATTAACCAATCAGGAGGGATGGACAATGGGTTTATATATACCACTAGACTAGACATCGCTAGGCATCATCCCTGGTGAAGATGGCAGAGCTTGTCATCGAAATGCTGGTTAAAATTGATACACGTACCTGGCTGGAAGCCCAAGAAGTGTTTATTTGTCATATACACCTGGAAAGCACTAGATCCTTTTTCATGTCTTATGACAATAGGTTGATTGAGCTAGGGTTTTTCTCTTTGAAGTGAAGGACGATGGGAGGCAACTTGATGGAGCTGTATAAAATTATGAGAGGTATAGATGGAGTGGACAGCCAGAGCCTTTTTCCCAGGGTGGCAGAGGCCAGTAACAGAGAACATCTGTTTAAGATGAGTAGAGGAATGGTTAGGAGAGGTTAGAGGTATTTTTTTTACACAGAGTGGCAGGCACTTAGAACATATTGCCAGAGATGGTGGTAGAGGCAGATATATTAGGGACATTAAAAAGAAACTCTTGGATAGACACATAAATGATAGAAAAATGGAGGGTTATGGGCTGCATAGGAGAGAAAGATTAGATTGATTGTGGAACAACAAACAAAAGATGCTGGAGGAACTCAGCAAGTCGGGCAGCATTTATGGAGGGAATATTTCAGGCTGAGAATCTTCGCCAGGACAGAAGTGATGCTGTCTGACTTGCTGAGTTCCTCCATTATTTTGTGTGTGTTGCTGAAGATTTCCAGCATCTTGTGTTTAATGATCATGGAATATGTTTGTATGTTGTTGTACTGCTCTATGCCCAGTGCTTTATACCCAAACTCTGCAATGCGTTGCATTTTAGGAATAAGATCAGTGAAAGTAGTGACTAATTGAAATCTTTTGCAGAGAGATGAAATAAAGTTTTGACGTTGTAGGTACAGTTAATATTTAGGAAAATATTATATTTTCCTAATATTTAGGAAGCTGTCAGGAAAAGGTATAAGAGGACAGAATTCTTGCATTGAAATTAGATTTCATTTACTTTGGTTTGTTAGAAAATTGCTGATTTTTGTTTGCTAAAACAAACTGTGTCATTCACAAAAACAAATAGTCGACCTGATGTAAGAGTGGACTTTACGGAGGAGCAAACCTTAAATGGGATTTCGTGATTGCCAGTCGGACCTCACTCAGTTTTTCGCTTGTCAAGACACATTCAGAGAAGAGCATCCATGTTGAAATAATGGATGCCATTGGTAGCTACGTTACAGACACTCCACACAGGATGGAGAGAAAGAGCTCCCACATTCCCTTCAGGATCCGTATCAGGGTTTATTATCACTGAGATATGTATGTCATGAAATTGGTAGTGCTGTGGCAGCAGTTCAGTGTAATACATAAAATGACTGTATAAGTAACAGTGAGAATAAATAAATAATGCGAAAAGAGAGCAGAATAGTGAGGTAGGGTTCATTGTCCATTCAGAAATCTGATGGCAGAGGGGAACAAGCTGCCCTTCAGGCTCCTGTCCCTCCTCCCTAATGACAGTAATGAGAAAAGGACAAGTCAAGATGAGGGTCTTTCATGATGGGTGTTGTGTTCTTAGGCACCGTATTTTCAAGATATTCTCAGTGATGGGGAGGCTAGTGCCCATGATGGAACTGGCTGAGTTTGCAGTCCTCTGCAGCTTCTCCCACTGGTGCCTCCATACCAGACTGGGATGCATCCAGCCAGGATGCTCTCCATGGTACAGCTGAAGGAATTTACTATGGAATCTTTGGTGATATTCCAAATCTCCTCAAACTCTTAATGAAATATAATGGTTAGGGTGTATTCTAGAGGTTCTGTATGTAATATAGTAAATATTAATTTGAACAACAACCAGTCTTCAGATCTGAATGTGATGTAGATTGAATTTAAAATGCAGCTCAGAACAAAGATCTTCCTGGAGCTGCATTTTGAAGTTAATTGCAGATCAGGAAACACCCAAGTGGCCAGAGATGTCTGCATGTGCATGATTGCAGCTTAGAGACAGGTGATTAATACTCATTTTGGGAGTTTTGGTGTGAAGATCTAAGTATTTGAAAATTATATGTGACTCAAAAGATACATTATGAATGCATTGTAGCTATAGAAATTGTCCTGTTGCTACCTTTGTTCTTTATCATATAAAAACGTGATGTAATGTTGTGTCAGGGAGCCTCTTCCAAGAGTGTCTCCAATATGATGCCTGCTTGTTGTGCTGAATAAAAACTTCTATATCACCAGCCTTAGTGTCTCTCTGGTGACTTTGTTGACAGTCGCAATAATAGCCACTGCATGCCTTATTCATAATAGCATCAAGATATTGGTCCCAGGATAGATCTTCAGCTATATTGACACCCAGGAATGAACCTAGGTGTTATGTTTTGTAGCTCCAAGAAAAACACGGGAGACCAGATATAGCTGCGTAGGTTTTGTTTCATTGTACTTTAGTGAAGTCAGCATAAACGTGAAGTGATGGCATGATGACGTATGCTATTCACATACTTTTACACATAGCCTGTCGTCATGGCTATCCCTCGAGGTCGAGTATGATGGTCTTCATTCCGTTGGTCTATCACAGAATGAAGACACCTGTGTGTGTATTTGTTCAACATGTACTTGATGTGGCACTCCAAGAAGCACACGATACTTCACAAATCAACCAACTGATTCCAATGGCATGGAAACCACGACGATTGGAGCTGAAGGATTTGTTGCTGCCTTCATCCGCTTTCACAGCCGTTGAGTTTGAAGTAACTTCGTCTGCCTGTTCCACCGTTGAGGTCTTTGTTGAATTGTTCTTTGTCCGGGACCTCACCCTCGACCTTACCGCCATGGGTGACCCTACCAGGAGCATAGCTCCAGACAGCATCACTCTCGGGATCTCAGGACCACACAAGCTTCTCCACCACGACAAGGTGACAATCCATGGAGAAGATAGCCTGTAAAGAATTATGTAAACAAACAAGAATGCTTAATCACACAACATATTTACATAATTATTAAGGATGAGGTTTTAGGGTACCAGGAGACTAATGATAAATAAGTCAAAGTCAGCATGGTTTCTGTCAAGGAAAATCTTCCCTGACAAATCTGTTAGAGTTCTTCAAGGAAGTAACCAGCAGAGTGGTGGAGAGGCAGTGGATGTCATTTACCTGGATTTTCAGAAGGTGTTTGATAAGGTGCTACACATGAGGCTGCTTGACAAGATAACATCCTATGGCATTACAGTAAAGATACTGGCATGGATACAGGAATGACGAACAGGCAGAAGACAGCAAGTGGGAATAAAAAGGGCCTTTTCTGGTTGGCTGCTGGTGACTAGTGGTGTTCCTCAGAGTATTTTTCACATTGTTTGTCAATGATTTAGAAAATGGCACTGATGGCTTTGTGGCAAAGTTTGTGGATGATATGAGGTTAGGTGGAGGGGTAGGTAGTGCTGAGGAAGCAATGCAATTGCAGCAGGAAGAACTGGCAAAAAAGTGGCAGATGGAATACAATGTTGGAAAATACAAGATAATGCATTTTGGTAAAAGGAACAATAGTGTGGACTATTATCTAAATGGGGAGAAGGTTCAAATGTCAGAGGTGCACTTAGGAGTCCTTGTGCAAGATTCCCTGAAGGTTAATTTAAAGGTTGAGTTTGTGGTAAAGAAGGCAAATGTCATGTTGGCATTTATTTCAAGGGGAATAGAATACAAAAGCAAGGAGATAATGCTGAGTTTTATAAGACACTAGTCAGGCTGCACTTGGAGTATTGTCAACAGTTTTGGGCCCCATATCTCAGAAAGGATGTATTGTCATTGGAGAGAGTCCAGAGGAGGTTCACAAGGATGATTTCAGAAATGAAGGGGTTAACATACGAGGAGCTTTTGGCAGCCTTGGGCCTGCACTCACTGGAATTTAGAAGAATGCGGGGGAATCTCATTGAAACTACTGAATGTTGATAGGACTAGATTAGGTGGATGTGTAGAGGATATTTCCTCTGGTGGGGGTATCGAGAACTAGAGGGCACAGTCCCAAAATTGAGGGGTGACCTTTTGGAAGACATGCAAGGAGGATTTTTCTTAGCCAGAGGATAGTGAATCTGTAGAGTGCTATGCCACAGACTGTGGTGGAGGCCAAGTCTATGTGTACATTTAAAGCATGTTGATAGTTTCCTGATTGGTCAGGGAATCAAGGGTTATGGCGAGAAGGCAGGTGCAAGAGGTTGAGAGGGATCTGGGATCAGCCATGATGGAATAGCAGGGCAGACTTGATGGACTGAATGGCCTAATTTGCTCCGAAATCTTATGGTCTTACTTTCTTATGGAAAGTTTCTAGCAATCGACAAGTGAGTATGCTTGGCTATGCCTGTACCTCAGGTTTTACTAGCTTGAGCTGAGGAAAAAAATAGAGTAAATAAATAACAATAAATAGGCAATAAATATTGAGGATGAGATGACAAGTCTTTGAAAGTGAATCCAGAGGTTGCGAAAACAGTTCAGTGATGGGGCAAGTGAGTTCAAGAGCCTGATGGTTGAGGGGTAGTAACTGTGCCTGAACCTGGTGGCATGAGTCCTGAGGCTCCTTTACCTTCTTCCTGATGGCAGCAGTGAGAAGAGAGCATGACCTGGGTGATGGGGGCCCCTGATGATGGATGCTGTTTTTGCAACAATGTTCATGTAGATGTGCTAAATAACGCTGAGGGCCTTACCTGTGATGGACTGGCCCATATCCACTACATTTTGTAGGATTTTCTGTTCAACGGCATTGGTGTTTCCATAGCAGACTGTGATGCAGCCACTGAATATACATCTATAGAAGTTTGTCAAAGTTTTAAATTTCACGCTGAATCTTTACAAACTCCTAAGGAAGTAAAGGCGGTGCTGTGATTTCTTCTTAATTGCACTTACACACTGAGCCCAGGGCATGTCCTCTGAAATGCTAACACCGAGGAATTTAAAGTTGCTGACCCTCTCCACCTCTGATCTCCTGATGAGGACTGGCTCGTGGACCTCAGGTTTCCACCTTCTGAATAACAATTAATAATAATCAGCTCCTTGGTCTTGTTGACATTGAGCCACCACACAGCCAAATTTTCAATCTCCCTCCTATATGCTGAAGCCATGCTGAATTTTTGCAAATTTCTAGCAAAGCAGAGGCACTTCCATGCTTTCTTCACAACTGAGGCAGGCTTATGGGGTTGAGTGGGATTCAGGATCAACCATGATTGAGTGCTGGAGCAGACGATGGGCTGAATGGCCTAATTCTGCTCCTATGTCTTATATTAAGTATATTATTATATATAAATATTATATTAAATATTAAATACATATCAATAGGGGTTCATTTAAGTGTGTGTTACGGTCTGGGTAGGTGGAAATGGAGAGAAGGGTGTGAGGGCTTTGTTAAGCAGTAATAAAGATGGTGCAGCTGCCCAGCCTGTACAGGAATTTACCCCTGGAGTGGTGAAGGTAATAGAATCAGATCCTGAGGAGAACCAAGACTCTTTACACTATTATTCAGGTATTTATTTACAAACGTTTGTAGAAATAAAGCCTGCACAACCCAATTACACCCATGTTGCCAATTAACCTACAAACCCGTAAGCCTTTGAGAGGTGGAAACCACAGCACTGGGAGGAAACCCACACAGTTAGGCAGAGAACAGACAAACTCCTTGCAGACACCAGCGGGATTGAACCTGGGTTGCTGCAGCTGTAATAATGTTATGCCAAGTGCTACACTACTGTTGCCTTCATGTGCTGGTGGGGCTTAGCTACTGTGAACATAAGCACTCCATAATTTTTTTTTACAGATTCACTTTTGCTTCCTTTTATACTAATTACACTGATATAAAAACACAGAAAGCTGAAAACTAAATTGCATAGCACCTTATATAGCCACTCATGCCCTTGTGGTATCTCCAGTGTTGATGTGGCCAACATTACCTCTACTGTAGCGTCCATAAAATGAATATCTCAGGAGCTAAGTTCTGGAAAGGATAGTTTCTGTGAAGTTAAGCATATTCTGGACTTGAGCCAAGGCTAGAGAAATCCAGCAAAGTGGAAAGATTGGCTAGGTTGGGAATTGTTTTGTTTTGAGTAGAAGAGAATGTGACAAGGTTTAGTTCAAGTTAATAGAATTGTTTATGCTCTGTTAAGAATGGTTGGAAAACTAATTTTTCTAGGAACTCAACAACCAGATGGCATCTGATTTACAGAAACTGTGGAGGATTAGAGGGAAGCTGAGGAAATCTTTTGTTACACGGACAATAGAAAAATGAAGGTGATGTAGGAGGGGAGGGTTAGATTGATCTTTGGAGTAGGTTAAAAAGTTGGCACAGCATCATGGGCTGAAAGGCCTGTACTGTGTTGTAGTGTTCTATGTTCTGTAAAAAAATAATTCAGAATGCAGTAGAATCTTCACGATTTAATAATGTTTAAATTTGTTGAGACCAGAATGCTTGAAATAAAATAAATCCATTAAAATTTATAGGATGCTGCATATCCAGGATAACAAATATGTATATTTTATTTAATAATATCATCAGTTTGTGGAAAGTACATCTGGATGAATAGTGACAGGCCAGAGTCTCTTTATTTGTTTGAGGCAGGTAAGAAATTGAAAATTCCAGAGGAAAAATGGAATTCTCAGCATAAGAATCTCACAGGTAGGGAAGGTGTCACAGCTGAAAATAAAATGAAGATTTTATTTTTGTGATATCTGAAATTACTTAAATTTGTTACAGCATTATATAATGTGTAGAATTACTAAATATTCAAGGTCTATGTGAAATAATAGCAATAGTGGTAACATTTCTCAGCTGTTCTTGGAAATAGTAAATATAAGTCAACTCATCTTCTCTTGTGCAAAAGTAATCAAAATAATCCTTTTCAAAATCCTAAGACATAAGTTTTGCTCATTGTAAAATCATCAAATTTTTCTCAGCTTGTTCCTGCTTCTTCTTAAGTCCATCAGCCTTACTGATAGCAGCTCGCCAGCGTCTTCTGTCTCGGGCTTAGGGTTGATTGGCTCTGTGGCTTCCGATTTCACCGCATGACTTCATATGTTTTCTAGGTGCGAAAATCCTTCCTCAGCTAGGGGTAAGGTCTTTGGAGCTTTAGTTGGTGTTCCTGTAGCTCTGGGTTTTACCCCATCCCTGACCCTCCTCCTTTCACAGCTGGGCTTGGACCATCCATGGCGGAGTTAACTTGTTACTACTCGCCCTGGATTCTTAGCCAGATAATTGGCAGGAAGATGTCCTGGAAACTGCTTTGGGTAATAGGGCAACAAGCCAGATAATGTCAGTAAGATGCCTTGGGCACTGCCTTGTTACTGCCTCCACTAGATCTCAGCCAGTTAACTGTCAGTAAGATGTCGCCCCGGGCACTGCCTTGAGCAACAGGGCAATAAGCCAGCAGCAGAGATCACAGAGTGTGCAGAAGGTTTGAGCCTTAAAATCTTAATTGCAAGAGATTCTGCAGATGCTAGAAATCTCGAGACACACACACATGCACGCACACACACACAGCAGGACAGGCAGCGGTCTATGGAGGGGATTGAACAGAAAGGTCTTGGCCCAAAATGTCAACTGTTCATTCCCCTCCATAGATGCTGCCTGACCTGCTGAGTTCCTCCAGCATTTTGTGTGTGTCGCCCTAAAATGGTCAGGCTTCAGTCTTCAGAAAGTGCAGTGGAGCTGCTGTTTTCTGTTTGCAGACGGTGGGAATCGAGCCCCTGTCACTGGCACTGTAAAGTGTTGTGCTAACCACTGCAGATATTCATTTGTAGTGAAAAAAAATTCTTTGCACGTTTCAGTAGAGATTTTCTTGGCCACCATCTGTACTAGAGATGTGACAAATGCCATGAGTGACCACATAAGGTGCTGCCCTGCCACCCTAATACTCTAGAGCAGGGGTGTCAAACTCATTTTAGGTCACGGGCTGGATTGAGCAAAATGCAGCTTCATGCGGGCCGGATCAGTCGGACGCGTGCGAACGCAGCTTTCGTTGCCTCCGTTTTTTCAGCCTGCTCTCATGTGCCTCAGTCTCTGCTATAACAACAAAGTGTTTCACTTTACAAATTCCGTTTCTTATGAAGAAGACTGCCGAGCAAGACTGCCGAATAAACACTAAAAACCCTGAAAACCTGGTACCTGAATAAACTCAGCATTAGCCATATCATACGCCATAGGCACTTCGATTACTGGGGCCAGCTTTAATAGTAATTAGATATTATCTCACGGGCCAAAGATAATTCCACCGCGGGCCGGATTTGGCCCGCGGGCCTTGAGTTTGACATATATGCTCTAGAGCACATGGCCGTCAAGGGGAAGGTGATTAATGTTGTAATTTATTTTCTCTGTGCAGCATTACTTCACCATAAACTTTGGCCACGAAGGTAATAAACCTCTGGAACTCCGGATTGAGGAAGAGGCCGACTGCGAAACCTGGGTGGATGCCATTCAGCAGGCCAGGTACTCTCATGCATTTGCAGAAATGATTCCTTAATGTGTCCAAAGCTGGGTAGTAGCAGCCCACATTCGTTGTCATTTAAAGCAGTCATTCAGAGTGGGAAATTGTGAATGAGCAACACAGGAGCAATTATGGGGATGAAACAAAGGTCTGCTCCAGTTTTTAGCAACCTTCTGAAGAAGTCATGCTGGCAGAAAATTCAAGATGGAGATGATGGTGACGAGTTATTGGTCTCCACTGAATGAGTGAGTGCAGAACAGGGAGATAGGTATTGCAGCTTGGATTCATAGTGATAAAAGGTCACTGAAAGATGATTTTTTTGTTATTGATCTGAGGGAGAATTTAAAGAGCAGGATCCTGAGGTTCCAGAGAAAGATAATAAACTCAAAAATTGTATGTACGATTCATATGTGTGACGTGGTCCTCACAGGCCAAAGATGAGCTGAAATTTGCAGAAAATTACTGCATGAAGATTAGAAACTAAAGAGATTTAAAGATTAGCTTTATTGGTCAGTTGGAGTTTGAAACATTGAAATATACAGCAAAATGCCTCATTTTACGTCAACAGCCAACACAATCTGAGGATGCGCTGGGGGCAGCCCGCAAGGGTCACCATGCTTCCAGTGCCAACATAGCATGCCCATAACATTCTAACCCGCACGTCTTCGGAATGTGAGAGGGAACTGGAGCACCCGGGGGAAACCCATACGGTCACAGGCAGAACATACGAACTCCTTGCAGACAGCGGCGGGAATTGAAACCCGATCGCTGACACCGTAGAGCGTTGTGCTAACCACTACACTACCATGCCACTCAGTTTGAAACAGTAAAACCAGAAACCACTTTCAGAGCAGGTAAAGCCCAAAATTGGAAACATGAATGGGCAACGTCCTCCACCTGTACAATAACCCAATGTGGTCCAAACATTTAGTAGGACTTGAATTTGTTGAAATGTAAAACTTGTGAATGAGTCCAAATGAGTTTTGGTGTGTGGAGAGTGGTTTTACTTACCAAAATTGGATAATATTATTATGTCTGTTGGAAATGGAAGAAGGTCTGAATATCAAAAAATGAAGATACTGCATTTTAAGGGCACTCCACATCCACATTCTCAGATTCAGGTTTATTTATCACATGTACAGCGAAATTGATGAGGGTAGGGCAGTGGATGTGGTCTACATGGACTTTAGCAAAGCATTTGACAAGGTCCCTCATGACAGACTCATCCAGAAAGTCATGAGGCATGGGATCAGTGGAACCTTGGCTGTTTGGATAAAAAATTGGCTTAAAGGAAGAAAGCAGAGGGTAGTTGTGGAAGGAAGGTATTCTGCCTGGAGGTCGGTGACTAGTGGAGTGCTGCGAGGATCTGTCCTGGGACCCCTGCTATTTGTGATTTTTATAAATGACCTGGATGTAGAGGTGGAAGGATGGGTGAGTAAGTTTGCAGATGACACGAAGATTGGAGGAGTTGTGGATGGAGCTGCAGGTTGTCAAAGGTTACAAGAGGATATAGACAGGCTGCAGAGTTGGGCAGAAAAATGGCAGAAGGGGTTCAATCTGGACAAGTGTGAGGTGATGCATTTTGGAAGGACAAACCAAAAGACTGAGTACAGGATTAATGGTCCGTTACTTAAGAGTGTGAATGAACAAAGGGACCTTGGGGTTCAAATCCATACGTCCCTCAAGGTTGCTGCACAGATTGATAGGGTAGTTAAGAAGGCCTATGGGATGCTAGGCTTCATTAACAGGGGGATTGAGTTCAAGAGTAGAGAGGTCACGTTGCAACTCTACAAATCTCTGGTGAGGCCGCACTTAGAGTATTGTGTTCAATTCTGGTCACCTCATTATAGGAAGGATGTGGAAGCTATGGAAAGGGTGCAGAGGAGATTTACCAGGATGTTGCCTGGTTTGGAGAACAAGTCATATGAAGCAAGGTTAGCAGAGCTGGGACTTCTCTCTCTGAAGCGTAGAAGAATGAAAGGGGACGATAGAGGTCTACAAGATTATGAGAAGCATAGATAGGGTGGATAGTCAGTACCTGTTTCCCAGGGCATCAATAGCAAACATCAGAGGGCATATGTACAAAATCAATGGAAGGAAGTTTAGGGGAGACATCAGGGGTAAGTTTTTTACACAGAGGGTTGTGAGTGCCTGGAATGACTTGCCAGGGATGGTGGTGGAGGCTAAAACATTAGGGGTATTTAAGAGCCTCTTGGACAGGCACATGGATGAAAGAAAAATGGAGGGTTATGGGGTAGTGTGGGTTTAGTACTTTTTTTTAAGGATTATATGGGTTGGCACAACATGGAGGGCTGAAGGGCCTGTACTGTGCTGTAGTGTTCTATGGCTCTATGGTGAGAGGCGGTAAGTTTAAAGGTGATGAACAGGACAAGTTTACCCACAGAGAGAGCGGGGTGCCTGGAGTGCTCTGCCAGTGGTGCTGGAGGCGATACAATGCGAGGCGAATGAATATGCAGGGAATGGAAGGATATGGACATCCAAGATGACACTGTGTTCAGACCCAGTGACCACTCTGTCTCCGGGTGTAATAGTTCGGTCACGTCCTGTATGTCTTTATGATCGGAAAATGCTGCTGGCTATTAAATATACTGTGATTCATCTGTAGATTTTATCCTTACCTTCATTAGTTACTGTATACATAATGTTGTGTACATTATGTATACTACTGTGCTTTTCACCCTGTTCGGAGAAACATTGCCTTTTTTCTATATACATTATATGATTGTATATGTTATATACATGTATATAGTTAAATGGCAAAAAACTTGACTTGATTTTGCAGGCAGAAGAGATTCTGTTAATTGGGTGCTTGATTACTAATTTAATGAGTTCAAAGTTCAAAGTAAAATTTATTATCAAAGTACATATATGTCACCAAGTACAACCCTGAGATTCACGTTCCTGTGGGCAAACTCAGCAAATCTATAGAATAGTTACTATAACAGGATCAATGAAATGCCAACTAGAGTGCAGGAGACTACAAACTGTGTAAATGCAAATATAAATAAATAGTGATAAATAAAGAGAAGATGAGATAATGAGATAAGGAGTCCTTAAAGTGAGATCACAAACAAGATGCTGGAAATCTAAGCAACACGCACAAAAAATGCTGGAAGAACTCAGCAGGCCAGGCCGCATCTATGGAAAAGAGTATAGGTGATGTTTTGGGCCGACACCCTTCGGCAGGACACATGATGCTGCCTGGCCTGCTGAGTTCCTCCAGCATTTTGTGTACATTAAAGTGAGATAGTTGGTTGTGGGAGCATTTCAAAGATGGGGCAAGTGAGTGTAGTTATTTCCACAACATTGTGAACTGGAGGGTCTGCTCCTGTGCTATGCTGTTCTATTTTCTATTTGTAGACCTATATATTGTCACAAAATAACAGCGTAGCTGTTATCATGGCACTGTTACAGCTTGGCCTGGAGCTCAGAGTTAAATTCCGATGTCCTCTGTAAGGAGTCTCTGTGTCCTCTCAGTAGATTGCATGGATTTTCTCCGGGTGCTCCGGTTTCCTCCCCCGGTCCAAGCTCGTACCATTTAGTAGGTTAATTGGCCCTGTGATTAGTTTAGGGCTAAGTCAGGGTTGTCAGGTGTTGCTGGGGTGGCGTGGTTCGAAGAGCCCGATGGGCCTACCTCGTGCTGTATCAGTAAATAAATAAAATAAATTAATTCTGCTTCCCAAGCTTTCTGTTCTCTTGGAAGACTGACATGAGATACCAAAACTGCCTAGAATTGCTTGATTTCTCTCTTTATGCGACAACACATAAAGAAACATTGTTCAACTAGTCAGCCAGACACCTCTCCTGCAGGTGCTCCGATTTCACCTCACATCCCAAAGATGCACGGGTAAGGGTTAATAAGTTGTAGGCTTATTACTATGTTTGTGCTGAAGCATAGCGATGTTTGTGGGTTGCCCCCAGCACATCTTTGGACACAAACAATGCACTTCACTGTATGTTTCGATGTTTTGATGTACATGTGGCAAATATAGCTAATCTCTAACACCTCAATCAACAAGAGTTTAATGTGTTCACAGTGTGTAGGGTCAGTTGGTTAAATCTTTAAAATGGGATTGCAGAACACTATAGTAAATATTTTTATTTTTTAAACACTGCCTTTCTGCATTCACCAGGTTGGAAATTTTGCCGGTTAAAAGAATATAAGAAGATTCAATCATAGAAAAGGCTTTTGAAGTTTTGCTTAGGGAGCAAGAAATGTTCTCCCACTGATGCTTGAGACTATAAGATATAGGAGCAGAATTAGGCCATTCAGCCTATCAAATCTATTCCACCATTCCATCATGGCTGATTTATTATCTCTCTCAACCTCATTCTCCTGCCTTCTCCCCGTAACCTTTGATCCCTGACTAATCAAGAACCTATCAATTTCCGGTATAAATGACGATCCCCATAGCCGCCTGTGGCAATGAATTCTACAGATTCACCACCCTCTGGCTAAAGAAATTCCTCCTCATCTCTGTTCTAAAGGGATGCCCTTCGATCCTGAGGCTGTGCCCTCTGGTCCTAGTCTTCCCCACTATAGGGGACATCCTCTCTGTGTCCACTCCATCTAGGCCTTTTAATATTTGCAGGCTTCAATGAGATCCCCCCCCCCCCCCCCCCACCCCTGCTGTCATTCTTCTAAATTCTAGCTAGTACAGGCCCAAAGTCATCAAACGCTCCTCACAAGTTAATCCTTTCATGTCTGGTATAACTCTCGTGAACCTCCTCTAGACCCTCTCCAATGCCAGCTCATCCTTTCTGAGGTAGCAGGCCTAAAACTCCAAGTGGGGTCTGACCGATGCCTTATAAAACCTCAGGAGTGGTGGAGGCAGGTTCCATTGTGTTCCTTAAGAGGAACCGGGACAACTAAGTAATCCGAAAAGTTTACAAGTCTCTGGAAAATGGGTTGGGGTGTGAATTATTCCGGTTGAGAGTGAGCGTGCAGTCAACGGGTCGAATAGCCTCCTTCTGTTGTACCCCACTCTATGGCTGCAAGCTCACTCACTGTTCTCCCTCAGCAGTGTCGAGGCAAAACCAAAACACCTCCTGCTGCCTGCGATCCCATGGACTTGTTATATCTGTACGACGCACCCCCCCCCCACCCAAACGTAAACTACGCATAATTGAAACGTCGTTGAGCAGTCAGCAAAAGATACAACCTCCACCAGCCCCAAGCTGCAAACTTCCACAAAATAAGCAAGAATACGTAACTTATTCCCTCCGCCTTTACCTCGGCCCCACTCATGTGACTGGTTACCATGCTAAACGTAAAAAGCTGGCCACACAGAGTACCACGCAGACAGAGACCAGATACATGCTCTGACAAGTAGGAAAAGAACAGAAGTTTTATAAATTAACAGCAAGGCTAATTGTAAGGACACTGAACCCACCATTAACTTCAGAATTTTGACGAGCAGGAAAAAGGAAAGTAAGGAATCAGATTCAGTTTAATATCACCGGCATATATCGTGGAATTTGTTATTCTGTGGCAGCAGTACATTGCAATACACAGTAATAAGAGCTATAAATTACAATAAGAAGTGTATATAAAAATAAATTAACTAAGGAGTGTAGAAAGAGAGGTAGTAAAATGCAGAGCAGGAGTATAAACTGGTAGGACGTTTAATTTCACGTCTGCTCTGCCATTCGATAATATCATGACTGACCTTTTCCCTCAGCTCCATGTTCCTCTGCCAAGGCACTTTCTCCATTTCCTTCAGTTTCAAAAAGTATTAATTGCAGATACAAGAGGTACTGCAGGTGCTGGAAAAATAGAGCAATACACACAGTGTGCTGGAGGAGCTCAGCAGGTCAGGCAGCATCTTGGCTCAAAACTTTTGACTGTTTATTTCCTTTCATAGATATGGCCTGACCAGCTGAACTCCTCCAGCATTTTGTCAGTATTAGTTGCTTTTTTTTTAACCTCAGCTCAATTTCTACCCCGTTGCCTCCATCTCTCCCCTGCCACTTTCCATCAAGCCCAAGTTCTCTGCCATCGTACACTTGGAAATCAAACTGAGCGTGGCTGTCTGGGAATGGTGTGGTTCAGCTGTTTCAGGGATCTGCAGAAACAGGAAGGTGTGGGAATATTTTGGTACATATCTCTCGGTGGGAACTCTTGGTCGATTAACTTCACTATTTCCCCCAGCTCAGAGTACTGGATCAAATCCCCATATGGCAGTTCTCTGATCATCTTGCCAAGAGTCACTTTGTCAATTTATCATGTTCTATCCGAGTCAAATTAAGTTCAGATTCTCCTGCACCTGGTGTCACTTCATGTACATACAATCAGTATGAGTATATAAGCTAATCTTTCTGTATGTGGCCACACTTAAACAGTTACTTCTGCCAACACACACAAAATGCTGGTGGAACACAGCAGGCTAGGCAGCATCTATAGGGAGAAGCACTGTCGACGTTTCAGGCCGAGACCCTTCGCCAGAACATTCAGTTACTTCTGCGTTGTGTTTTATAGGATTGCTTTTATACTTATTTTATTGTATTTATTGTCATAGAATCATAGAAAAGTACAACACCGAAGCAGGCCCTTTGGCCCATCTAGTACATGCTAAGCCATTTAAACTGCCTACTCCCATTGACCTGCACTGGGACAGTAGCCTTCCATATCCCTACCATCCATATACCTATCCAAACTTCTCTTAAATGTTGAAACCAAGCTTGCATGCACCACTTGTGCAGACAGCTTGTCCCTCACTCTCACCACCCTCTGAGTGAAGAAGTTTCCTTTAAACTTTTCACCTTTCCCCCTTAACCCATGACCTCTAGCTGTAGTCCCACCCGACTTCAGTGGATAAAGCCTGCTTGTGTTTACCCTGCCTATATGCCTATCTGGTTTATTGTGCTCTTTATGCTTATTGTATTTTTTATACTGGATCGGATCTGGAGTAACCATCATTTCTTTCTCCTTTGCAGTCGTGTACTGAGGGTTTACAATAAACAATCTTGAATCTCAGGTACAACCAGTGACTGATGAAGCTCTTTTGCCCAATCCAGCCATCCAGAAATACAAGTGAGCTAAGTGGGAATGCCCTAAGACACAGGATCTGAATAAGGCCATTCAGCCCATCGAGTCTAATTTATTTCCATATTCCTTCTACACGTTTGCTTCATTGACCTGTACAAACCAATGCCTGAGAGTTGGCATAGTCTCCTTATTTCCGATTCATAACTCTCTAGGCCCACTGTTCTAAACTTCTTGCTATGAATTTTACATGCATGGTCCTTTATTGTGCAGTCCTTATCTACTGGAAACAGGCTGCCTTTAGTTACCTCCTCTGACATTTTCAATCTTTTAAGCACATTAGAAGAGCATGAATTTCAGGTTAGTCACTTATACTCTGAGCCTATTGTCTGAACGTCAATGGAATTCAGTACATCTTCACGAATAAACAGGCCAACCTGAAGAACAAAGCAAGATATTATGAGGTGAATTAATAGACAATAGACAATAGGTGCAGGAGTAGGCCATTCAGCCCTTCTAGCCAGCACCGCCATTCACTGTGATCATGGTTGATCATACACAATTAGTACCCCGTTCCTGCCCTCTCCTCATATCCCTTGACCCCGCTATCTATAAGAGCTCTATCTAACTCTCTCTTGAATGCATCCAGAGACTTGGCCTCCACTGTCTTCTGGGGCAGAGCATTCCACATATCCACCACTCTCTGGGTGAAAAAGTTTTTCCGCATGTCTGTTCTAAATGGCCTACCCCTTATTCTTAAACTGTGGCCTCCAGTTCTGGACTCACCCATCAGTGGGAACATGCTTCCTGCTTCCAGTGTGTCCAATCCCTTAATAATCTTATATGATTCAATCAGATCCCCTCTCATCCTAAATTCCAGTGTATACAAGCCCAGTCACTCCAATCTTTCAACATATGACAGTCCTGCCATTCCGGGAATTAACCTTGTGAACCTATGCTGCACTCCCTCAATAGCAAGAATGTCCTTCCTCAAATTTGGAGACCAAAACTGCACACAATACTCCAGGTGGGGTCTCACCAGGGCCCTGTACAGCTGCAGAAGGACCACTTTACTTCTATACTCAGTTCCTCTTGTTATAAAGGCCAGCATGCCATTAGCTTTCTTCACTACCTGTTGTACCTGCATGCTTGCTTTCACTGACTGATGTACAAGAACACCTAGATCTTGTTGTACTTCCCCTTTTCCTAACTTGACTCCATTTAGATAGTAATCTGCCTTCCTGTTCTTGCCACCAAAGTGGATAACCTCACATTTAACCACATTAAACTGCATCTGCCATACATTTGCCCACTCACCCACCCCTGCATTCTCATAACATCTTCCTGACATAAAGTAAATTGAAGAATTGAAGTAAAATCCTAAATTCCTGATAAATGTACAACCTTAAATATTGTATAAACAAAATTTTAAAAATATGTATGTGTGTACACACACACACACACACACACACACACACACACACACACACACACACACACACACACACACACACACACACACACACACACACACACACACACACACACACACACACACACACACACACCCCTCCCCCTCTGCCATCCAATTTCTGAATGGACATTGAACCCATGAACACTACCTCACTACCCTTTTTTATTTGTATTTTGCATTGTTTATTTAATTTAACAATTTAATATATTTATATCTATCTATATATATAATGTGTGCGCTCCACACATATACATACATATATATTTAATAGGAAAGCTATATTCAATTAGTTCTGCAAGGAACAATGTGGGTGCATGGAAGATTATTGACTTGACATGTCGACTTCAAAGATTCAAAGAACATTTATTCTCAAAGTATGTATGCAGTATACAACCCTGAGATTCGTCTTCCCACAGACAGCCATGAAACAAAGAAACACCACAGAACTCGCTCAAAGAAAACATCAAACACCCAACGTACAATAAAGAAAATCACGCAAATGGTAAAAAGTGAGTGAATAGCACAGAGAATGGTAGAAAGCAAACCACAGAGTTCCTAAAACAGTCTAGGGGTGTTCAGTTTAGTACTGTTTTTCATTGTCTGCAGGCAAAGCGCCCCGATCGAGTCGCATAAAATAACAAATGAAGAGTAAGCAGAAGCAGGAGTAACATGAACCGCAGAGTCTTCCAAAAATGAGTTCATAGGCACGAGCTGTGTCGATCAGTGTGAGGAAGACTCCTGCTCCTTCCTGCAGCAGTGGTACACGAGAGGGGGACGGGTCAAATGCAGACCCACCTCAGTGACTGCATTAATCGGTGAGGAGTAATGGAGCTGATCTTGGGCTTGCACACTCTGCTCCCAATCTTGCCTGGAGACAGCAAAAATGCTAGATCGCTTAGTCGGCCCGAAAACACATTATCAAACTGTAAATTACAGGCTCCAATAGCACGCAGTTTAGTAGTGGGAATACATTTAAAGGCAGAAGCAGTTTTGTGAACAGTCTGCAGGACGTTGCTGTTGATGGCGTTGCTCGCTGGATAGGGGTCAAAGGCTGGGTAGGAAAGTTTGAAGTTCAGTGGACACATTGAAGAACAAGAGAACAGTAGAAGCCACAGATGGGAGCAGTCAGAGACGGTCTACTGTCTGGGAATGCAACCATCCCGCCATTATAAACCTCAACCTGAGTTTCATTATTGCCAGCAGACAAACTTATTACGAGCTCACAAAGAGCAAATGGCCATGTTCAGAAGGAGAGACAGGAGGTGGGTCAAAATTCAGGGGCAAGAGATCACAAGAGAAACAGAGGAGCAGTTTGCAGGGTATGGTGTTGAACGAAGAAATGTCGAACAATTTTTATTTATTTAGAGATGCAGCGTGGAGTAGGCCCTACTGGCCTTCTCAGCCATGCTGCCTCAGCAACTCTGACAAATCTGCTAGGATTCATTGAGGAAATAACAGGCAGGATAGACAAAGGAAAGTCAGTGGATGTTGTTTACCTGGATTTTCAGAAGCCTGTGACAGAAGGCCGCACATGAGGCTGCTTAACACGATAAGAACCAATGGTATTACTGGAAAGATACTAACTGATTGGAGGATAGAAGGATGGCAGACTGGCAGGGGACAAAGACTAGGAATAAAAGGGGTCTTTTCTGGGTGAATGCCAGTGACTAAAGGTGTTCCAAAAGACTCAGTGTTGGGGGCCACTTCTTTTTACATTATATGTCAATGGCTTGGATGATGGAATTTATGGCTTTGTGACCAAATTTGTGGATGATACAAAGTAGGTGGAGGGACAGGTAGTGTTGAGGAAGTAGGGAGTCAAGATCTCTGAGGATCTAACCTGGTCCCAACATACTGATATAGTCATAAAGAAGGCAAGACAGCAGCTATACTTTATTAGGAGTTTGAAGAGGTTTGGCAGGTCAACAAATACACTCAAAAACTTCTATAGTTGTACCATGGAGAGCATTCTGTCAGGCTGCATCACTGTCTGGTATGGAGGGGCTACTGCACAGGACTGAAAGAAGCTGCAGAAGGTTGTAAATCTAGTCAGCTCCATCTTGGGCACTAGCCTACAAAGTACCCAGGACATCTTTTGGGAGTGGTGTCTCAGAAAGACAGCGTCCATTATTAAGGACCTCCAGCACCCAGAGCATGCCCTTTTCTCACTGTTACCATCAGGTAGGAGATACAGAAGCCTGAAGGCACACATTCAGCGATTCAGGAACAGCTTCTTCCTCTGTGCCATCTGATTTCTAAATGGACATTGAACCCGTGAACACTACCTCACTTTTTTTGATACACAGTGATTCTGTTTTTGCACATTTTTAAATAATCTATTCAATATATGTAATTGATTTACTTGTTTATTTATTATGTTTTATTTTATTTATTATTTTTCTCTCTCTCTCTGCTAGATTATGTATTGCATTGAACTGCTGCTGCTAAGTTAACAAATTTCACGACACATGCCGGTGATAATAAACCTGATTCTGATCTGCATCTGCAGAAGGACTTAGACAGATTAGAGAGGACTAGAACATAAAAGCAAAGATGCAATACTGAGGCTTTATAAGGCATTGGACTGACCACATTTGGAGTACTGTGAGCAGGGTTGGCCCCCTTATCTAAGAAAGGATGTTCTGGTGTTGGCAAAGGTCCAGAGGAGGTTCATGAGAATGATCCCAGCCCAGCCATACCATGCCATGATGTATATGAATAGGGTGTCTGATGAGCTGCATCACGGGAAAATTACATTATCCCATTCGTATTTCAAACTCATCTGGTATCTTTTTGTGAAGATAAATGCAAAGAATTTATTGAGTATTTTCCATGTTTTGCATCACCCCAAGCTGGTTACCCCTTTGGCCTCTAACTGGCCCCATTCCTCTGTAATTATCTCTGAATCTTTAGCAGCTGTAAAAGTATTTTATTTCTCATTATTTATTCACACTTTGAACTTCAAGCTTCCTCTTTGCTTAACTAGTTCCCCTTTTAATTATGTTCCTACACATTCTATTCCTTTGGTTTTTTATTGTTTTAAAATCTAAATGTCTTCTACACGTTGTTCTTTGTAACACAGAGCTATACCCTGTGCAACCTGCCAGCCAGGTTCTGTGCTTTCTCTCTGTGGGAGCCCGTTCAGACTGAGTCATGTTCATCTCTGCAAATTACTCCGAGTCCAGTTTCCTTTGGAGTTGCCTTTCCTGGGCTACTTTTGCCGAATCAGTTCTCACTGCAAACTTCCCTTCAATGTTGTGTTTGCCCTTTACTACGACATCCATTACATCAATCACTGCCCCAGAAATACTCCAGCACTCCATCCGCCTGACCAGATTCATTCACAAACAGTTAAATCGAGAATTGTAGCACCTTCCACCAGAGCCCATCTCTTGGGAAACCAAAAGTCATTTGGGTGGGTTCCAAGACTGCATTAAAATGGACACATTTCAACCATTAGATATAGGAACAGAATTAGGTCATTCGGTCCATCAGATCTGTTCTGCTATTCCATCATGGCTGATTTATTATCCTTCTCGATCCCATTCTCCTGCTTTTTCCCCGTGACCTTTCACTAAGTAAGAACCTATCAATCTCTGTTTTGGCAATTCATTACCATCTGTGGCAATGAATTCCAGAGATTCACCGCCCTCTGCTTAAAGAAATTCCTCCTCATGTCCGTTCTAAATGGATGTCCCTCTGTTCTGAGGCTGTGTCCTCTGGTGTTAGATTCCCCCACCATAGAAAACATCCTCCCCACATCCACGCTAACCAGACCTTTCAATATTTGACAGGTTTCAATGAGATCCCCCTTAAAGACATCACCCATAAGATGATAAGAGGCATAGATAGAGTGGACAGCCGGAGACTGCTTCCCAGGGTGCAAATGGTGAGGGGAGCTGAGTGGTGGGTCCAGATGAGGGGAGGGGTCCAGGTCCAGGTGAGGGGAGCTGAGTGGTGGGTCCAGATGAGGGGGGGCTCCAGGTCCAGGTGAGGGGAGCTGAGTAGCGGGGTCAGGTGAGGGGAGGTGAGAGATGGGTCCTGGTGAAGGGAGGTGAGGCGGGGTCCAAGTGAAGGGAGGTGAGTGATGGGTCCTGGTGAAGGGAGGTGAGGCGGGGTCCAAGTGAAGGGAGGTGAGTGATGGGTCCTGGTGAAGGGAGGTGAGGCGGGGTCCAAGTGAAGGGAGGTGAGTGATGGGCCCAGGTGAGGGGAGATGAGGAGTGGGTCCAGGTGAGGGGAGGTAAGTGGTGTGTCCAGGTGAGCAGGGGTTCAGGGTGTGTCAAAGTGAAGAGATCGGGGGGGGGGGGTTAGTGCTGGGCCAGGTGAGGGGAGGTGAGAGATGGGTCCTGGTGAAGGGAGGTGAGGGGTTTGTGCAAGTGAAAAGAGGGTGGGGGTGGGGTTTAGTGGTGTACCTAGGTGAGGGGAGGTGCGGCGTTTGTCCAAATGAAGAGAAGCGGGGGGTGGAGGGGGTGCAGTGACAGGCCCAAGTGAGGGGAGGTGAGTGGTGTATCCAGGTGAGGGGGCCTGGGGGGTGTGTTCAAGTGACGAGAGGGTGGGTTAGCGGTGAGTCCAGGTGAGGGGAGCTGAGTGTTGGGCCCAGGTGAGGGGAAGTGTGAGGTGAGTCCAGGTGAGGAGAGGTTAGAGGCAGGTGAGGGATGGTGGAGTGTGAATAATGTAAGAAGCTGGTATATGATAGGTGGAAGTGACGAAGGGCTGAAGAATTTGGAATCTGCTAGAAGCACACAGCGGACTGTGGAATGAAGGGACAGAGTGAGGAGGGCAACTGGAGGGAGCAATGATGGGCAGATGGGGAGTGGATTCAGTGTTATAATGTGTATTTGTCCTTGAGGTCTTTTGCTGCTAGTTTGGAGTATCCATGCCAGCTTAGAAATGGTGTATTGGAGGCTTGAGCCGGTAAACTGTTCCCACAATCCTGACTGAGAAGTTGTAGAACCTGGGTCTCTGTACCTCTGTCTGCAATTGGATCCTCGACTTCTTAACCGGAAGACCATAATCTGTGTGGATTGGTGATAATATCTCCTCTTTGCTGACGATCAACATTAGTGCACCTCAGGGGTGAGTGCTTACCCCACTGCTCTGCTCTCTCCATACCCATGACTGTGTGGCTAGGCATAGCTCAATGCTGATGATACAACCGTTGTTGGTAGAATCTCAGATGGAGACGAGATGTCGTACAGGAGCGAGATATGCCAATTAGTGGAGTGGTGTCGCAGCAACAACCTGGCACTCAACGTCAGTAAGACGAAAGAGCTGATTGTGGACTTCAGGAAGGGTCAGATGAAGGAACACATACCAACCCTCATAGAGGGACCAGAAGTGAAGATAGTGAGCAGTTTCAAGTTCCTGGGTGTCAAGATCTCTGAGGATCTAACCTGGTCCCAACATATCAATGCAGTTACAAAGAAGGCAGGACAGTTATACTTCAGTGGGAGTTCGAAGAGATTTGGTATGTCAACACAAACACTCAAAAACTTCTACAGTTGTACCGTGGAGAGCATTCTGACAGGCTGCATCACTGTCTGGTATGGAGGGGCTACTGCACAGGACTGAAAGAAGCTGCAGAATTGTAAAATTAGTTGACTCCATCTTGGGTACTAGCTTACAAAGTACCCAGGACATCTTTAGGGAGAGGTGTCTCAGAAAGGCAGCGTCCATTATTAAGGACCTCCAGTACCCGAGGCATGCCCTTTTCTCACTGTTACCATCAGGTAGGAGATACAGAAGCCTGAAGGCACACACTCAGCAATTCAGGAACAGCTTCTTCCTCTGTGCCATCCGATTCCTAAGTGGACATTGAAGCTTTGGACACTACCTCACTTCTTTAATATATATTATTTCTGTATTTGCACAATTTTTAATCTCCAATATACATATACTGTATTCGATTTCTTTACTTATTTTTCTTCTAGATTATGTATTGCATTGAACTGCTTCTGCTAAGTTAACAAATTTCATGTCACATGCTGGTGATAATAAACCTGATTCGGATAAACTACAGATAGCCTGGTTATTGACAGAACAATGACCAACTGAGGTCAGTAACTGGTGTAGCCACTGCAAGGGCTCAGTGGAAGAGGACAACAGTGTAGGGGTCTTCTGCTGCTGAACAGGGAGTGGCCGGCTTGGGTGAGGAAATCCCTCAATTTAGGGAACACACTGAAATTTCTGGAGGAGCTCAATGAGCCAGGCAGCATCTATGAAAAAGAGTGAACAGTTCAACGTTTTGGGACATCAGGACTGCATTATAGGATGTGGAAGCTTTAGAGAGGGGGCAGAAGAGATTTACCATGATTCTGCCTGGATTAGAGAGCATGCCTTATGAGGAAAGGTATGTCTGGAGAGTGGTGTGAAGAAGGAGGTGTGAAAATTATATCTAATTCAAAGGAAGCATTGTAGATACAGTGTCACTATAGAATTGTTCTTTGAACTGGCCACTGTTAAATCCAATTTTTAAAAATCAAAATAAACTTTATTCATAAGTTAAAATTATTTGCAGGAATAAACCATGCAATGCCTTTCATCCTTGTATTGTTAGTTAATGCACGGCATTCTGTTCCATTGCATGCCGTAAAAACAATAGCGCCTTGCCACTCATAGAGCTCCCTGGGGTGGTACTAAATTGCCTGAGTTAAGAAGCAAATGGGCCATTAATGAATGATGAGACAAGTAGTCCATGCAGGGTGTGAAGGATTGTGGTTGTGAGGACAGAATACTGTTATTTCTCAGCAGCCTTCACAAATGAAAGCATCCTTGACTTTATCCATGATATTTACAAAAATACATGGGTGTCATGGTGTGGTTTTGTCACCATAGCCATTGGCATTTCCATTTCAGCTGGAATTAGATTCCGGTAATGGTTCAGCATTTGATTTTATCTTCCTTGACCTATTAGTATTTATAGAATAGATCACAAGGAGGAATGTTCTCTCTGAATAAATTTGAAAGCTAAAATCTGAATGAGCATTATAATTCTGCAGCTTTTCTTCAGAAGAAGCTGTGTATGACAATGTTTGCTATTTTTAACAGTTGCAGTATTGAAGTGCGATGTCTTGCAGTGAGCCTCTGGCTTCAGGCTCTGGTGAAGACTTTTTAAGTTCTTTTTTATTTAGAGATATGGCACAGAACAGGCCCTTCTGAGCCATGCTGCCCAGCAACCCACCTGTTTAACCCTAGCCTAATCACAGGACAAGTTACAGTGACCAATTAACCTACCAACCAGTGTGTCTTTGGATGTGGGAGGAAACTTGAGTACCCAGTCCAGCTGAAGTGGTTATCTTTCATGTTTCTAATCCTGTGCTTAGAATACTTTAAATCATTCCAAATACATCTTTTATTTCAATAAATAATTTCATATGAGTTATTTCATGCATCTTTGCTAGTTCTGGTCTTTGACACAGATGTTGACAACATAAAATGCCCTTTATTCCATGGTGTACTGTCCTGTCCTATCAGATTCTAGCTTCTTCAGCCCTTTGTCACTTCCACCTATCATATCCCAGCTTCTTACAGTATGCAGTTTGTTTATTGTTTAGTGAGGTGTCTTGAAGTTTTACATCCGATAGGAAGAACTCTTTTCTATAAAACAAAATGTAAATACCCACCAGGTCAGGCAGCATCTGTGAGAACAGAAACAAATGTCGCACTTTGAGTTGAAAATCTTTTGTCAAAAGCAAGAAGGAGAGAAAACATGACGATCTGGCAAAGGGTCCTGAAATGTTAATTCTGCGTCATTTTCCACAGATTCTTCCCAAACTACAAATGGTTTGCAACATTTTCTATTCTATTGTCTTGAGAGAAAATGGTTGGTTCCAAGTGGCAGAGAGAGGTGGATTGAGTGAAAGGGAATATCTCTCATAGGGTGGGACCAGGATTGATGAGCTGATCTGCTCGTGAAGATCAGAATCAGAATCAGGTTTATTATTACTGACATATGTCATGAAATTTCTTGTTTTGACCATAAGACATAGGAGCAGAATTAGGCCGTTCAGCTCATTGAATCTGCTCCGCCATTCCATCATGGACGATTTAATATCCCCCTCAAACCCATCCTCCCTGTGACTTTTGACACCAAACTAATCGATGAACTATCAGTCTCCACTTTAAATACACCCAGTGAATTGACCTCCACAGCCATCTGTGGCAACGTATTCCACAGATTCACTACCTTGTTAAAGAAATTCCTCCTCATCTCCGTTCTAAAGGGACATCTCTCTATTCTAAGGCTGTGTCCTCTAGCCCGAGACTCACCCACTATAGGAAACAACCTCTCCACATTCGCTCTATTTAGGCCTTCCAATATTCAATAGGTTCCCACTTCATTCTTCTAAACTCTAATGGGTAAAGGCTCAGAGCCAACAAACGCTCCTCTTGCATTAACCCTTTCACTCCTGTATTGTCGCAGCTGTACCAGGCAACATATTAAAAGTTGCTATTAAGTGACAATAAGAAAAATAAATTAGTGCAAAAAGTGAGGTAGTGTTCATGGGTTCATTGTCCATACTGAAATCTGATGGCAGAGGGGAAAAAGCTGTTCCTGAAAAATGGGTATCTGTCTTCATTCCCTGATGGTAGTAGTGTGAAGAAAGCACGTCCTGGGTGATGGGGTTCTGCCATGATGGATAGATGAATGAGGGCAATTGGAGAGGCAAAGGGGCAGGTGAACTCTGTGAAACGTAGGAGATGGCCAGCTGATTAGCAGTGTCGGTGGAGAATGATAAATGGAGAGATGGGCAGCTTACTCAGAACTGGTCAGTTCTGATACAGTCAGAAAGAACAGATCACCTGAAATTGTTGAATTCAATATGAGGAAACTTATACAGTAGTTTCAAAGAAGAATTTGATAATAAAGTCTCAAAATATTGGTTAAGGAGGTAGCTGGACTGGTCAAGCCTATTTGAGTAATGGTTTATTGGGCTCTGTGTGTAGAATTTTATAAATCAATCCAGTGACATTTTAGCTGATGCATTTTGCTGCTGACATAATCCTCATTATGGTTAGAAAAAGTACACATTTATCAATAATATTTCATAAATTTAGGATTATTTCTGGTTCTGTTAAACCCCTTGCTGCATCAGTCTCAGCTGCTGTGGTAATATTACTTTATGCATTTTGTATGTGAGTGTTGTGCACCTTGGTCTGGAGGAGCATCGTTACGTTTGGCCTATTACACGTTGAAAGACAATAAACTTGAACTTGAATTTGAACTCCAGACAGGCAAGTTATCGGGTACCATACTGTGAAATTAAATCCTTTATAGTTTGCATTGTTTTATTAGAACAGAAAGAAAAAGACTAGCTTTATACTTGTATATACTTGTTGTAATTGATAGTTTTAAAAAACTTATTACGTATTGCAATGTACTGCTGCCCCAGGACAACAAATTTCACAACATATGCCAGTGGAATTAAGCCTAATTCTGAGTCTTTCTATATAAACAGAAAAGAAGAACGTACTCCACAGAGGCTGTACCATTTTCAATAAAGATTAAACCACAACCTAAGATTTGTATAAGTTGTTTGTTACGGTATGTGGGTTTTGACATCGGTGGAAAAAAATGACTGGAGTTGCTTAGCGGTTTCGTGCAAGGGTGTTTGCAGTATCAGGTGCGTCAAAGATTAAAATTACAAAAATGAGCAAGAATAGTGAAAAGAGAACTGTCAATATTTACAGAAAGTTATCTATCTGAAAACACAATTATAGCTCTGTACTATGTCCAGAGTGAACTCCCGGCAGCTCGATCTCTGTCTGCCTCTCCCTGCTGCTGAGAGCGATCTGCCCTGTTACTTTAGGCACCAGGACATAGCATCTTTAAGTTACCCACAATTAACTTAAGACTACACGGATGATGCATTCCACAATGGAGTTACTATCATATTACAAAATAAACAGAAGTATCACTATACAAACAGCATATACACACTTACACATCCTCATTACAAAAGAAATAAAATATTCCACCATGTATGGCAGGAAAGGCAACATAAAGCCAAACCCTTCAGGACCCATTACTGGGAAAAGACATTGAAGAGCACACACAGAGCACAATGACAAGGCAGTGAGTGTGTGTATGTATAGAGTGTGTTTACCAAGTGCTCTCCGTCACAATGTTCCTTGAGGGTCTGTCTGAGTGGACTGAGAGCAGATTTAGACTTGGGATGACACTGACCTTTGACCAGCGGCTAATCAGGACATCGGAAGTTTGAGAGGAGGGGACTTCAATCAGGTCCACATCCCCAGGATAAAAGGCAGAAGCAGTTAGCGGGTGCTTAAAAGAGCTTTGACCAGTGGCCAATCTGCATTTGGGATTAATTATTAAAATCAAATTAAAGGAAGGCAGGGGGCAAGTGCAGCAGCCATCGTCTGAGTAGACAGAGTCAGAGTGGTTATCTTAAGGGTTCAGGTCTTTGAGGATTCAGCAAAGAGAGGCTTCACTCAGGGAAAGAAATGCTCAAGTAGTAGGAAAGTTTGTTAATGCTGCACGGTGGGGTTTAAACTAGAGTTGCAGAGGGAGGGGAACCAGAGTGCCAGAACAGTTAGTGGAGAGGTTGTGGAGGCAGATGTTGGTAAGATCTCAGACAAAGTTAGGAATTAAAAGCTTGAGCATAGTGTGACAAAATCGAGAAGGGTGAATACAGGAGTGAAGGTGTTGTATTTGAATGCGTGCAGTATACGAAATAAGGTAGATGAACTTGCAGCACAGTTGCAGACTGGCAGGTATGATGTTGTTGGCATCACTGAATCGTGGCTGAAAGATTATAGCTGGGAGCTTAATGTCCGAGGATACACATTGTATCAAAAGGACAGGATAGGTGGGAAGGCAGAGGGGCGGCATTGCTCTGTCGGTAAAAACTGAAATCAGATCATTAGAAAGAGGTGACATAGTGTCAGAACATGCTGAATATTGCAAGGTGAAAGGCCCTGATAGAGTGGATGTGGAGAGGATGTTTCCTCTGGTGGGAGAGTGCAAGACCAGAGAGAAAAGCCTCAGAACAGTGGGGCATCTTTTTAGAACAGAGATAAGGAGGAACTTCTTTAATCAGAAAGTGGTGTATCCGTGAAATTCTTTGCCACAGGCAGATGTGGAGGCCAAGTCTTTCTGTATATTTCAGGCAGAGGTTGATAGATTCTTGATTGGTGCAGGCATGAAGGGATATGGGGTGAAGGCAGGAGATTAGGGCTGAGTAGAAAATTGGATCAGCCATGATGAGATGGCGGAGCAGACTTGATGGGTTAAATGGCCTAATTCTGCTCCTATATCTTATAGTCTTATGACCTTCCAATACCCACTCTCTGGGTTAAGTTGCTCTTGTTGTTGCTCTTCCTCTCCACGCCTTGTGACGGCATCGGTTGGAAACCTTTAGCATTTGTCTGATTTTTTTACGAGGCCAATTTGCTAGCTCAACGCTCAACCCAGCGTGGTTGGAAAGTGTGCAAGGAGCCGTTTGGCTTTGAACCTGGGACCACTCGCCTCAAAGTCTAGTGAGGATGCCACTACACCACTGGCTGGCTTATACTCTGGGTTAAGCATGCAGAACGATATCTATGCTGAGCATCACCGAGCTGTTGTAACCCATGGAGACAGCCCCTGGCTGGCAAGGGAATGGAAAATATTTAGATATATGAATTATTTTGTTGATGTCTAGCCAGATCCTCTGCTCAAGCACACATATTGATGCTTTCAAATAGTAGTCTGTTCAAGGCAGTTAGGAGTAGGTGGCTCCTATCTGTCCCTGTCCATGGTTTTGCGTGCATTGCAAATCCTTAATGCACTGGCATTACTAAGTTGTAATGAGACAAATCAATGTACTAGAAAACATATTCAAATGTAAAATAAAGGTACAACTCCTTTGACTGATGATAAATAATAGTCTGGAAATATTAGCCCAGGCTGTCTACTCTGTGACTGTGGATAGTGTAGAGGGTTGTAGGTTGCAGTGGAACATCGACAGGATGTCGAGCTGGGCAGAGAAGTGGCAGATGGAGTTCAACGCAGAAAAGTGGGTGTGATTCATTTTGGAAAATCCAATTTGAAAGCAGTATACAGAGTTGATGGCAGTGTTCTTGGCAGTGTAGAGGAACAGAGGGATTTTGGGATCCACATCCATAGATCCCTCAAAGTTGCTACGCAAGTTGATCAGGTGGTTAAGAAGGTGTCTGGTGTGTTGGCTTTCAGTAGTTGGGGGATTGAGTTCAAGATCCATGAGTTACTGTTGCAGCTCTACAAAACCCTGGTTAGACCACACTTGGAATGTTGTTTTCATTTCTGACACCTCATTATGTGGTGATGTGAAAGCTTAAGAGAGGGTGGAGAGGAGATTTACCAGGATTCTGCCTGGACTAGAGAACATATCTTGTGAAGATAGCTTGAGTGAGCTAGGGCTTTTCTCTTTGGAGTGAAGGAGATGAGAGGAGACTTGACAGAGGTCTATAAGATGATAAGTGGCACTGATGATAAGCTCCCCAAGGCAGAAATGCCTAATACCAGTAGGAATAATTTTAAAATGATTGGTGAATGTATATGTGAGTTGTCAGAAGTATGTACGTTTTTTTACACAGAGAGTGGTGAGTGTCTGGAATGCCCTGCCAGGGGTGTCAGTAGAGGCAAGTACATCCGGGGCATTTAAGAAACTTAGATAGACACATGGATGATAGAAAAATGGAGGGCTATGTAGGAGGGAAGGGTTAGATTGATCTGTGAATAGGTTAAAAGGTTGGCACAACACTGTGGGCTGAAGGGACTATACTGTGTTGTAATATACATGTTCTATATCCTGCAACTGGAGTTTCCCATTTACAATATTTGCCACATTTTATCTATTCTCTGCAACACCTTGCCTTTATGGTACAATCCATCCCCTTTCCCACTGGAATTCTTCACAATGCTGTGCCTTATTCCTCAGCAAGCTGCCTCTCCTTTCTTCAAAACAGACACTTGGATCTTGCAATCATTACAGCACTGATCAATTTGTCGAGGAATGGCACTATGTGAATGGAGCCTGGTGTAACATCATTGTCTAGGTTACACCCTGCAAGGAATGCAAAGTTGTCACACACGTCAAGATCACACACGGTTATTTTCATTTAAGCAGTTACTGTTTAGCGTTAAAATATTCTGCCTTCTACTTTTGCCTTGCAAGTACAGTGGGTTCCAGTTAATTGGGCCATCAGTTAATTGGGCAGCCATTTATTTCAGGTGGTTCAAAAGGTTCAATTTCATATCAGAGAATGTATACAATATACAGCCTGAAATTCTTACTTTTCATAGGCATCCACATTTTACACTTGGGACAACTCTTAAAGAAATAAAACTAATCAAGAAAATCTGCAAATGCTGGAAATCCAGACAGCACACACAATGTGCTGGATGAACTCAGAAGGCCAGGCAGCATCTATGGAAAAGAGTAAAAAGTTGACGTAGCGAGCCAGTCTTGGCATGAAACATCAACTGCTTATTCTTGTCCATAGATGCTGCCTGGCCTACTGAGTTCCTCCAGCATTTTGCGTGTGTCGCTAATTGAGAAAATTACTGGGGCATTTATTTGGGATACTATGCTCCTTAATTGGGGCAGGAAACTTGACAAACAGTTTTTAACTAGCACCAGATGCATGTACTTGTGTGGCTGTTAGACAACACACCATGCGTAGGATGAACAGTTCTTAAGTAGTGTCAGGTGTGTGCACTTGTCTTCAAAAAGCAGTGATTTTTGTCACTGATAGTTGGCAAGAAGTAAGTAGTCAGACCATTCAGAACTATTTTGCCCAATTGTAGTTTCAAGCATTCAGGCTTGGAGATGCAAGGATTGGCCAAGAATGAAAATGAAACGATTTCACAACTTCAACAAGTTAGACACTATGAAGAATTTGAAGGTATCAGCAATCGTCTTGAATGTTACAATGAAAGTGAAAAGTTGGAGGATGCAATTGTTGATAGCATTGTTTGAAGGCAGTTCATTATCCATATTAGTTGCAGTCAATTAAAAGAACACATACACTGGATGAATTCCTCTGTCAGTAACTATAAAGAACTAATACACAGTTTTATAGTACTGTAGTAGTATTGAGTATGTTATAATGTATTTTGCATTTCATTTACGTACATCATTTGTTACTCAGTTGGATGATAGTTTGTCTTTTTTATACTTTATATACTATTTCCATAAAACTTTGGCTAATTGGGGGCAGCTGCTTAACTGGGCCAAAATGTATTGTTCCTGATGTGTCCCAATTAACTTTAGATGTAAGGAACTTCACTTTGGGTTAGACATGTAAATATTTGCAGGAATTAGAAGAGGAGGTGGTTTAATGACTTAAATGTATCTTCTGAATCATTCTTATTTTAAAAATGTAATTTTCAAAGCATTCAAATGGAACCATCTGTAGGCTAATTATTCTGTTTGTCTTTCCCTGAATTTCCCTTTCATGTGTTTTAGCTATTGAATTCCTTAGAACCATCCAATTAAATATCATAATACATTCATGTTAGTTGTTGGACTTGGAACAAGGGCAGCTCAACGAAAATGGAATAATTTGTTTATTGCTAATCCAGCAGTTATCGAAACTAACATCTTGAAATACCAAGCTGGTGGAGTGGTTTGAGAAAGGAGTTGAAAAATGTACATATGCAAACAAGATGGATTGCAACAGGAAAGCAAACAGCAAATAAAGTATGGTGATCAGATGAGGAGCATTCAGAATGACAAACACAGTGCTGCAGAGAGAGCTAACTTCAGGCCACAGCTGTCCACACAATATGTTGGCGTCAATTACATCAAAGAATTTGAAAATGAGTATGCAAAACCTGAGGAAGGAGAGGCGAATGTCCAGACAAGGGTGGTGGGGTGGAGCTACGTCTCCACCAAAGGAGGAGTAGGGTGCTCCTTCCCTCTACTAGCCCGCAGGTCACCCTTAGGCAAGGTGTAGCACCTGCTTAGAACCCGATCAGGGTCACATGAAGCCATAGGCGCAGGTGGTGGGTGGTCGTATGAGCCGCTGGTGCATATCACAAGTTCTGGTTATGGGTCCACTGACGCCAGGCAGACAATCTCTGAAGAGAACTGACAGTGGCTGGGGTCACCCATCTTGCTGCCACTACAAGCAATCCAAAGTAGCTGTAACGCACCGAGCCATCATTTGATTGTTGAGAGAAGAAAAAGAACATTTTTAAGTGTAAAATACTTTGTCAATATCTGGCCAGACCCTGTTCTCAAGTCCCCACACTGATGCCTTTGAAGTACCTGTTCCTTCCCTACTCTCAAGTGGCCACACGTCCTCAGAGATCCCAGTTACAGGTGAACGACATCCAAAGATTCTGGGATGTGAGCTATGCTATAGAGAAAATAGTCTTTATCTTGATCCTTGGCATTGGTGAGGGCATAAAGTGTAAAAAAAAACCCTCCCAAGCTAGTTATCGTGGCCAAAATCACAAGCTTTCCATGATTCTTGCTAAGCTGCTGTAGCCATCGGAGGCTTTAATTCCTTGTGTTTCTGGACATTTCTTCCGAGCATAAGATTCCCTCCGCTGAGTGAGAAAATGTCCTCTGTGTCTCAGGGATTGCACACCATCTTCTGGATTCAGGGACACTGGCAGATCACTCTGGATTCAGGGACACTGGCAGATCACTCTGGCACATTGCTACTGAACTGAACAGAGTGGCACAGAAGTGATTCTGTGATGTTGTACCATCCCTTCAGATACAGTGCTGCAGGGATGGTCTCCTCAAATGAGAGTTAAATTATTCCATGTGTCAGGAAAAAAAGAGATTAATTTCATGTGCTGCACAACATTTCCCCTTGCCCATCACAGCGAATGCTGAGTTATATGACTATTTGTTTCCACTGCTGTTTGTGAAAGATCACCTCATGCAAATTTTTATCTGACAGTCGTGAATTCACTTCGGAAACAAAGCATGTGGAATAACCTGATTATATGGTAGCTCTATTTCAGGCTTGTCGTCATTCAACCGTATACATTCTACCACCTAATGAGGAGGCTTTTCTTGAGCCACACACACACACACCAACACACACACTCACACACACACACACACTCACACACCACACACACACACCAACACACACACTCACACACACACACACACTCACACACCACACACACACACCAACACACACACTCACACACACACACACTCACACACCACACACACACACCAACACACACACTCACACACCCACACACTCACACACACACACCCACCACACCACACACACACACACACACCAACACACACACACACATTCACACACACACACTCACACACACACACACCCACCACACCAACACACACACACACTCTCACACTCTCTCACACACACACAGTCACACTCACACACACCACACACACACACTCACACACACCAACACAGACACACACTCTCTCACACACACACACCACACCACACACACAGAAACAAACACACTCACACACACACCAACACACACACACACACACTCTCACACACCACACACACACCAACACACACACTCACACACACACCACACCACACACACACACACACCAACACACACATACACACACTCACACACCCACACACACACACACACTCTCACACACCACACACACAGAAACAAACACACTCACACACACACCAACACACACACACACACACTCACACACGCACACACCACACACACACACACACACACACACTCACACACGCACACACCACACACACACACACTCTCACACACCACACACACACACTCTCACACACCACACACACACCAACACACACACTCACACACACACCACACCACACACACACACACTCACACACCCACACACTCACACACACCAACACACACATACACACACTCACACACCCACACACACTCTCACACACCACACACACAGAAACAAACACACTCACACACACACCAACACACACACACACTCACACACGCACACACACCAACACACACACTCACACACACACCACACCACACACACACACCAACACACACATACACACACTCACACACCCACACACACACACACTCACACACCACACACACAGAAACAAACACACTCACACACACACCAACACACACACACTCACACACCGCATACACACACCAACACACACACACACACACACCAATACACACTCTCACACTCACACATACCACCCACACACACACACAGTAATATTACTGCAAATAAATAAACAAATAATAAAATATATTCCATGTGAATTACATTTAGCATAAGGTGCAAAGGTAATGGGGAGAAAGCAGGAAAATAAATAATATAATAGATCAGCCATGACGTAATGATGTAATTTAGCATAAGGTGATGGCATGTAATGATGATTTTTAGCATAAGGTGCATTTATGTCACAAGTTACAAGGTAAACTGTGTAATACTATGAGCATGATGAGACCTGTGTGGTGGTTGGGAGTGAACAAATACACAATTTCTTTATTACATCATGTAAGCAGACAGGGAAGGGCATATGCAAGTTTATTTCTATTGGGAAGAGATTAGCTTCATTTGTCACATGTATATCAAAACATACAGTACTGTGCAAAAGTCTTAGGCACATATATTAAGCTAGGGTACCTAAGACATTTGCACAGTGTTGTATTTGTCAGTGTGGAGTGGAGAATGTGTTTGCAAATCTGGTGGGAGCAAAGGATGTTGGACTGGCGAGGTTGGATCACCACAGGAAGGGTGTGGGACAGGTGGCAGAGAAGAAGTGCCAAGGGTGGGGGTCTCAACCAGCCCTGACACCCTGCAAGGTCATTTGATTCCAAGCAGTTGGTTTATAGATCATTACAGGATGTCTCTCTGGTGCTTCCTGCTCCCTTCCCCTTTTCCCAACCATCATTCCCCTCTCCCTGCCCCCTTCCCACTCTCAGTCCACATGAGAATCATGTTTATCATTACTCACATATGTCACAAAATTAGTTTTCTTTAATGGCAACAATACAGTGCAGTACATAAAATTACTACAGCAGTGTGCAAGAATCTTAGGCACCCTAGTTACATATGCAGAATGTGCCTGAGAGTTTGCACAGCGCTGTACATTGTGTCAATGACACAAATGTGCTCGGGCAGCTCACAAGTGTCACCGTGCTTTCGATGCCGACATAGCACGCCCACAACATACTTATCCTTACTAACCCGTCTGTCTTTGGAGAGTGGGAGGAAACCACGCGTGGTCACGGGAGAGCATACAAACTCCTCACAGACCGTGGCGGGATTCGAACCCTCATCAGAGATCACTGGTGCAGTAAAGCGACTGCACCAACTGCTATGCAAACATAAGACTTAGAGGCAAATATGACTGGTTGATTCCAAGAACAGAATACTTACAGAATGGGGATGAAACGTCTGCGTATGCAGGTGAATCGGGACTCAAAAACCTGTATTTCTAAAGTATGGATTTAAATTTTGCTCCTGTTTTTGTACAGGGGCACCTGTAACTCAGATAAGTCCTGTCAGAGAAATGTAGAAGGATTTATTGCAATATTTATTAAGGATCTTGTTCCTTACCATGTTTGTTGATTGAAGTGACATTTAACTAAACCAAGTGTCACATGTGATGAAATCACTGTCAACAGGAGCCTTGTTGGCTGCTTCTAACGACAATGTGAGGGAAGATTTGATGCATGTTCTAAAATGTCACACAAAATTAACAGTGTTCAATCTCCTACTGAAATGAGGC
Source organism: Hemitrygon akajei (assembly GCF_048418815.1). Classification (NCBI taxonomy): domain Eukaryota; kingdom Metazoa; phylum Chordata; class Chondrichthyes; order Myliobatiformes; family Dasyatidae; genus Hemitrygon; species Hemitrygon akajei. The sequence continues at coordinate 13,719,005 of NC_133125.1, read as the reverse complement.
TTCTGCATTGTGTATGCCCCATTGTTTGGATAATTTATCACCGATACAAGGTTTCAGAATAAATGGTCTGCGTAATCTGGCTTCTGATGATCAGGAAGGAATGGCAAAATCCTGTACGATATCACATGGGCGTATGGCATGAATGGAAATTGTAGGTTTAGAGTAATGGGTTCCTGAGGGTTCACATAGATTTGATGGCCCAAATGGCCTGTTTCTGTGCTGTCATGCTCTATGGCTCTGTTTCCATCTTGAAACTTGATACAAGTGCAAGAATGGTCAAGGTTTTGTGCCTAACACCCTTCTAGGACAGAAACCTTTTCTGTGACATAAAATCTATCTTTTTTTTATGGATAGGGACACATACAAAGTGCTGGAGGAATTTTGTGGGCGCTGCTCAAGATTTCCAGCATCTGCAGGCTATCTTGTGGTTTTAAGGAGAGAGTTAATTTTATATTTTTTGCTTTTGTTTCAGCGCTATTCCAGATTTAGTAAATGCCAGCTCTTGGATGTATGAGAGCATGGGGTAATGCAAAGCAGGTGCCTTATTTCCGGATATTCTCTCCAACGAACAGTTTTCTTTTAGCTGTTTGTGGTTTAATGTTTCAAAGCCCAGTTGACTTTGTGCACAGTAGGACATGGGTTGTTGGATTACCAGAGAAGCATAGAAAACCTAGAGCACAATACAGGCCCTTTGGCCCACAGTGCTGTGCCGAACATGTACTTACTTTAGAAATTACCTAGGGTTACCCATAGCCCTCTATTTTTCTAAGCTCCATGTACCTGTCCAGGAGTCTCTTAAAAGACCCTATCATATCCACCTCCACCACCGTCACCAGCAGCCCATTCCACACACTCACCACTCTCTGCATAAAATTTTTTTACCCCTGACATCTCCTCTGTACCTACTTCCAAGCACCTTAAAACTATGCCCTCTTGTGTTAGCCATTTCAGCCCAGGGAAAAAGCCTCTGACTATTCACTATTCAATGCCTCTCATCATCTTACACACCTCTATCAGGACACCTCACATCCTCCATCGCTCAAAGGAGAAAAGGCCAAGTTCACCCAACCTATTCTCCTAAGGCATATTCCCCAATCCAGGCAACATCCTTGTAAATCTCCTCTGCACCCTTTCAACAGTTTCCACATCCTTCTTGTAGTGAGGTGACCAGAACAGAACAGTACTCCAGGTGGGGTCCTATATAGCTGTAACATTACCTCTTGGCTCCTAAATTCAATTCCACGGTTGATGAAGGCCAATACACTGTACGCCTTCTGAACCACAGAGTCAACCTGCGCAGCTGCTTTGAGCGTCCTATAGACTCAGACCCCAAGATCCCTCTGATCCTCCACAATGCCATGAATCTTACCATGAATACTATATTCTGCCATCATATTTGACCTACCAAAATAAACCACCTCACACTTATCTGGGTTGAACTCCATCTGCCACTTCTCAGCCCAGTTTTGCATCCAATCAATGTCCCGCTGTAACCTCTGACAGTCCTCCACACTATCCACAACACCTCCTACCTTTGTGTCGTCAGCAAATTTACTGATCCATCCCTCCACTTCCTCATCCAGGTCATTTATAAAAATCACGAAGAGAAGGGGTCCCAGAACAGATCCCTGAGGCACACCACTGGTCACTGACCACCATGCAGAGTATGACCTCTTTGCCTTCTGTGGGCAAGCCAATTCTGGATCCACAAAGCAAGGTCCCCTTGGATCCCATGCCTCCTTACATTCACAATAAGCCTTGCATGGGGTACCTTATCAAATGCCTTGCTGAAATCCATGTACGCTACATCTACTGCTCTACCTTCATCAATGTATTTAGTCAAATCCTCAAAAAATTCAATCAGGCTTGTAAGGCATGACCTGCCTTTGATAAAGCCATGCTGACTATTCCTAATCATACTATATCTCTCCAAATGTTCATAAATCCTGCCTCTCAGGATCTTTTCCATCAACTTACCAACCACTGAAGTAAGACTCACTGGTCTATAATTACCTGGGCTATCTGTACTCCTCTTCTTGAATAAGGGAACAACATCTGCAACCCTCCAATCCTCCGGAACCTCCCCATTGATGATGCAAAGATCATCACCAGAGGCTCAGCAATCTCCTCCCTCTCCTCCCACACTAGCCTGGGGTACATCTTGTCTGGTCCCGGAGACTTATCCAACTTGATGCTTTCCAAAAGTTCCAGCACATCCTCTTTCTTAATGTTTATATGCTCAAGCTTTTCAATACGCTGTAAGTCATCCCTACAATCACCAAGATCCTTTTCCGTAGTGAATACTGGAGCAAAGTATTCATTAAGTACCTCAGCTATCTCCTCCGGTTCCATACACATTTTTGCTTTACAAACTTGTCTGTTCCTATCGCTCTCCAATGCTATGGTAAAGGAAATAAAATTGTGATCACTATCTCCAAAATACTCTCCCACTGAGAGACCTGACACCTGACCAGGTTCATTTCCCAATACCAGGTCAAGTACAGCCTGTCCTCTTGTAGGCTTATCTACATATTGTGTCAGGAAACCTTCCTGAACACACCTAACAAACTCCACCCCATCTAAACCCCTCCTTGCTCTAGGGAGATGCCAATCAATATTTGGGAAATTAAAATCTCCCATCACAACACCTTGTTGTTACTACACTTTTCCAGAATCTGTCTCCCTATCTGCTCCTGCTGTTACTATTGGGTGGTCTATAAAAAACACCCTGTAGAGATATTGACCCCTTCCTGTTTCTAACTTCCACATGCAGAGACTCAGTAGACAATCTCTTCATGACTTCCTTCTTTTCTGCAGCTGTGACACTATCTCTGATCGGCAGTGCCACGCCCCCACTTCTTTTGTCTCCCTCCCTGTCCTTTCTGAAACATCTAAAGCCTGGCACTTGAAGTAGCCATTCCTGCCCCTGCACCATCCAAATCTCTGTAATGGCCATAACATCATAGCTCCAATTATTGATCCATGCTCTAAGCTCTGTTCATGATGTTTCTTGCATTAAAAAAAAACACATCTCAAACCATCAGTCTGAGTGCATCCCTTCTCTATTACCTGCCTATCCTCCCTCTTGCATTGTCTCCGAGCTTTCTCTGTATGTGATTCAACTGCCCCTTCCTCCGTCTCTTCAGTTCGGTTCCCACCCCCCCCCCCCCCCCCCAGCAATTCTAGTTCAAGCTCTCCCCAGTAGCCTTAGCAAACCTCCCCGCCAGGATATTGGTCCCCCTCAGATTCAAGTGCAACCCATCCTTTTTGTACAGGTCACACCTGCCCCAGAGGAGGTTCCAATGATCCAGAAATCTGAATCCCTGCGCCCTGCTCCAATTCTTCAGCCAGGCATTTATCCTCCACCTCACTCTATTCCTATTCTCACTGTCACGTGGCACAGGCAGTAATCCAGAGATTACTACCTTTGAGGTCCTGCTTCTCAACTTCCTTCCTAACTCTTTGTAGTCTGTTTTCAGGACCTCCTCCCTTTTCCTACCTATTTTGTTAGTACCAATAAGTACCATGACTTCTGACTGTTCAACTTCCCACTTCAGGATATCATGGATGCAATCAGAAACATCCCGGACCCTGGCACCTGGGAGGCAAACTGCCATCCTCGTTTCTTTCCTATATCCACAGAATCGCCTGTCTGACCCCTTAACTATAGAGTCCCCTATTACTGCTGCCTTCCTCTTCCTTTCCCTACCCTTCTGAGCCACAGGGCCAGACTCTGTGCCAGAGGCATGCCACTGTTACTTCCCCCAAGTAGGCCATTCCCCCCCCCCCAACAGTACTCAAACAGGAGTACTTAATGTTAAGGGGTCAGCCACTGGGGTACTCCCTAGTATCTGACTGCTGCCCTTCCCTCTCCTGACTGTTACCCACTTATCTGTCTCCCGTAGCCCCGGTGTGACTACTTGCCTATAGCTCTTCTCTATCACCTCCTCACTCTCCCTGACCAGACGAAGGTCATCGAGCTGCAACTCCAGTTCCCTAACGTGGTCTCTAAGGAGTTGCAGCTCGACACACCTGGTGCAGATGTGGCCGTCCAGGAGGCTGGGAGTCTCCCAGACTTCCCACATCTGACACCCAGTACAGAACCCCGGCCTCACAGACATACTTCCTCTTTCTATTCCTCACAGGTAACTTACTTCGCCTCCACCCGTTATCGCCAAAGCCCTACTACTCTGCCTCGGCTCACTCCGTCGATGACCGCTCCGCTAGGCAGTGTCTCCCTTTTATGCCTGAACCTTCCCTGCTATTTTACTCATGATTGGTGTTTTGGTTATAGCTGCTGATAGGCCACGTACAATGGACTAACCCTCTTGAAGCTTCCTTTTTAAATAACCGCTGCCGATCTGCGTGAAATCCCTCTTGGTAAAGCTTGATTAGGTGGTACAATTATTATTTTTCTTGTAGTTTAACTTTCTTATGATTGCTTTTATTTTTTAATATAATCATTCATTCATTCATTATGTGCTATGTTGTGTGACGTGGGCGATCGTGGTCTTTCTGTGACTATGATTGTTCTTGGCAAATTTTCTACAGAAGTGGCTTGCCATTGCCTTCTTCTGGGCAGAGTCTTCACAAGACTTTACAAGTATTATCAATACTCTTCAGACATTGCCTGGTGTCAGTGGTCGCATAACCAGGACGTGATATGCACCAGCTGCTCGTACGACCATCCACCACCTGCTCCCATGGTTTCATGTGATCCTGATCGAGTGGGCGGGGGTCTAAGCAAGTGCTACACCTTGCCCAAGGGTGACCTGCAGGCTGGTGAAGGGAAGGAGCGCCTTCCATTTCCTTTATAGAGACATATCTCCATCCTGCCACCCAGCATCACCTATAAACAATATGTATAATTGATCAGAAAATTTCCTTGTCATTATAGTAGTTTGTATTTTCGAGAAATTCTGTTTTTCTGCAGCAGGTGTCACACCACTTGAATCTGGCTATTTTATAGACTAACCTGGGGTGTCATCTCTTGTCTGAGTATGAGATGACCATGGCTTCTTTTTCTTTGCTCCCGCTTTCTTTGTTCATTTAATGAAATGACTGTAACCACACCGCTCTGTGCTTGAGTCTTGATTTCGGAAGAGTCTCTGGATCAATATCACCAGATCCAGATGAGTGAAGCACACTTTCCAAGGGGCCTTGCATTCATTCATTCTTCCTGTTTTCTCCTAGTTACTGCGATATTTTAATTGAGCGGGAGATTCTGATGCAGAAGTATATACACTTGGTTCAGATAGCGGAAACAGAGAAAATTGCAGCCCACCAACTCCGACAGCAACTTGAAGATCAAGACACTGAAATTGAGCGATTGAAGGCTGAGGTCAGTGGTCTGAACAATGTAAAATTTCTGATGGATGGCTAGAAATGAAAATATAGATGGAGGGTTTTATTTCCTCCTCCACTTTGCTTTACTCTGATTTACTGTGTGACAGAGACAGTGACTTTACTACATGGCCACTATAACTCACGGACTAACACTATAGAAAGTGGTAGATACAGCCCAGTCCATCACAGGCAAAGCCCTCCCCACCACTGAGCACACCCATCATCATAGCACCTCATCCAGGCCATGCTCTTTTCTCACTACTACCATCAGGCAGGAGGGACAGGAGCCCTAGGACCCTCACCACCAGGGTCAGGAACAATTATTACCTTACAACAATCAGGCTCCTGAGCTGGCATGGATAATGGCACTAATCACAATTCTGAACTAATTCCACAACCTACAGATGCACTTTTAAGGACTCTTTAGAGCTCGTTTTTCTCATTTCGCAGAGTTTGTCTTCTTTTGTACTTTGGTTGTTTGTCACTTTTTGCTTATGTATAGGTTTTAAAAAATATAAGTTCTATTGTACTACTTTATTTTTCCTGTAAATGATTGCAAGAAAATGAATCTCGAGGTAATACTTGTTAACACATGATAAGGTAACTTTGACCCCAGTATTTGTGACATTGTTAAACCATTCCAGTAATGGCCTGGAGAGTGGGTTGGGTTCAACTGAATATTCAGCAAGTGTCCGGGCTAAGAGCTTGATTCACTTGGCTCTCCTTTTCTCTTGGAAAAACAAAGCTGAGGTCAATCTCTGAGGTCAGCAGAGATCACACAGTTACCAGGTTACAAACAAGTAGGAATTGTGGAGAAATTCGAAAAGACCCAAGACTGAGAAGATGATCATGTGTGGAGGCAGGTCTTTGATCAGAATCAGAGTCACTTTATTGCCAGTGTGTGTAACGTACCAGAATTGACTGTGGTTCAGTGTCAAGCATACAACACAGGAAAACACCATAACAGACAATATAATAGCAACCCACAATTTACAAGACAGTAGAGCAAAGAGCAATCAACAATTAGCAGAACAGTCACATGAATAAATGTCAATAATCAAACTTAAATAAATGAGGACACATGAACAAACTCAATAATTATCAACAGAACAAGGAAAACAGGAAAGACGTTTAATGGGCATTCGATGGTTCCATTTAATATCAGAGAGTGTATACAGTATACAACCTGAAATTCTTACTCTTCACAGACATCCACAAAACAGATGAAAACCACAAAGAATGAATGGTAGAAAAACAGTGCCCCCCACCCCCTCCCACACACAAGCAGCAGCAATGCATCTACCCTCTCTCTCACCCTCTCCCCGCTTGTTCGAGCAGGAAGATTCAGCACCCACCACCCACCAAGCAACAGCAAAGGCCCCAAGGAGAGACCATGACCTGCAGTCCAACAAGAACCATTGTTCACCCAACAATTTGACATGCCACATGCTCTCTCTCTCAGAGAGAGAGGTTTCACCCCTTCCACAGTGAGGGGGAGACCAACAGAATGCTGTTGCGATGTTACAATCTGAAGTGAAGGTTATTCGAGTGCACCTGACTCGAGGATCGTGTGTGTGTGTGTGTGTGTGTGTGTGTGTGTGTGTGTGTGTGTGTGTGTGTGTGTGTGTGTGTGTGTGTGTGTGTGTGTGTGTGTGTGTGTGTGTGTGAAAAAGGAAGAGAGAGAGAGAGAAAGAAAGGGAGAGAGAGATAAAATGTCAACACAACATCATGGACTGAGCTGTTGTGTTCTATGCTCTTTGCTCGATGTATTACAATGTAAATGGGCTGCTTTTATGTTGAAAGATTGACTCTGATCTTTAGAACGAATAAAAGCAATGAATCATTCGGATTAATAATTTGTTTAGAATCCTGACATGAATCTGGGTAAACAGTAATGGTAAAGTCCAAAAATCAATTGGAGGTCAGTTGGTAAAAGGACAGTATAGATTTTGCAATTCAAATTGTATGCTTGGGTTTTTAAAACTGGAAATATTATACACTATTTTCAGCTGCTATGGAAAATGGGATTGATTAGATGAAAATATTGATATGATGTAGAACACAAACAGTATGTTTAGAAAATTCTAATGATATTTGCATTGGTTACAGAGTTATACATCAAAACTAGCCATGCTGGTTAGACGTTCCACTGAAGTAGTTCAATTTAAATGCTCCTACCGTACCAAATTTTCATTAATTGATGCCATTGTTCATAGAGATACATGTGAGTTAAGTCCAGGTGTGCAACCCTTTTCCCCCTCAATCACTTTGCAGAGTTTCAAACACGCGTATCAGCCTCTGTCATAGCCTCTCACTTACTTTTCCCTTATTCTCCGCTGTCCACTGGCGGCACAGTAACGTAGACCAGGAGACGTGGTAGCGTAGCGGTTAGTGCAACGCCTTACAGGGCCAGCGATGGGCGTGCAGTTGCCATCGCTATCTGAAAAGAGTTAGTGCGCTCTTCCCGTGACCGCACGGCTTCCTCCAGGTGCTTCCGTTTCCTCCCATCGCCCAAAGGCAGCGGAGTTCGAGTTGGTGGGTTGTGGGCACGCTATGTTGGCGTCAGAAGCATGGAGACACTTGTGGGCTGCCCCCAGCATATCCTCCGACTATCTTGTTCGTTAACACGTATGACACGTTTCACTGTCTGTTTCGATAACCATGAGACAAATAAAGCTAATCTCTGAGCTAATCTATCTAAGCAATCTAACACTGAGTAATGGCATAAATTCTGCTGCAAGTAACACCTCTGTCTCACAGCACACATATCACAGAGGCCCTCCTGCACTTCCATATTTCATTGAGAGAAAGAAGGATATTAGTTTTATTTGTTACATGTACATCGAAGCATATTATGTAAAATGAGTCATTTACATCAAATCAAACTAGTGAGGATTGCAGTGGGCAGCCTGCAAATGTCACCAGGCTTCCAGCACCAACATAGAATGCCCACAACTTACTTACCAGTGTAGTCATGGGGACGACGTATAGACTCCTTACAGACAGTGGTGGGAATTGAACCCTGATCTTACAGCTACTGTTGTACTAGTGTTATGCTAACAGCCACACCACTGTGCCGCCTCCATCCCTGAAACATTTGTTGAACTTGATCAATTTCAGATGGATCAGATGGTTTGCAAAGAGACATAGAGCAATATGGTATGGTTACAGGCCTTTTGGGCCATCGAGTCCAGGCTGACCACGGTGTCCACCCGGTTAGACCCAATTTTCTGCATTCAGCCCATAACCATCTAAGCCCCACCCCTCCGTGTACCCATCCAAATGCTTCCTAAAGGTACTTTTGCCTCTGCCTCAATCACTTCCTCTGGCAGCTCTCATTGCAAGTACTCACTACCCTCTGTGTGAAGAAGTTACCTCTCAGGTCCCTTCAAACTCTCCACCTATCTTGTATCCGTGCCCTCTCGCTTTGGACTCCCCAGGCCTGCGGAAAAACTACGAGTGTCCACCCATATCCCTACCCCTCATCATTTTATGAACTTCTATATACACATCATCCTCTGTGTGAAAAAGCTAGCCAGCTATTTAATAAAAATTGAAGTATTTTTCATCTCGTGTTGCTAATCTCACCAATGTATTTGATACCAGCTGGCAAACCGACCATCTCACAGAGTCATGGAGTAATGCAGCATGGAAACAGGCCCTTTGGCCCAACTGGTCTGAGCTGACCACCCTCCCTACTCATTCCAGATGCCTGCATTCGGCCCTTAACCCTACAACCGTTTCCCCTCCATGTACCTACTCAAATGCCTCTTAAATGTTGCAATTGTACCCACCTTGACCACTTTCTCTAGCAGCTCATTCCAGGTACTCAGTACCCTCTGTGTAAGGAAATTACCTCTCAGGTCTCTTCGATCTCTCCACATCTTGTATCAGTGCCCTCTCACTTTGGACTCTCCAACCCTGGGGAAAACCTATGATTGTTTCCATACTCCTCAGTATTTTATATGCTTCTATGAGGTCACCCTCATTCTCCAGTGCTTTAGAGATCTAGTGTGGCCAACTTCTCCCTATAACTCAGGCCCTTTTGTCCAGGAAGCATCCTTGCTAATCTCTCCTGTGCCCTCTCAATGTACGTCCTATAACAGGGAGACAAAAACTGCACCCAATACTCCAAGTGTGAAAAGAAGGAAAGTGGATCCATAGCAGTAATTTCCAAGTCATATACACCCAGACTTGAAATGATATCATCATTCCTTCATTGGTATTGGCGTATGGAACCGAGAAGTCCTCCCTCATCAATTTGTTGGCGAAGTTGAAGATGACATCTGACGGCCATCTAGTTGAGGGTAGTTAGAACCTGGCACAGACAAGTGGCCTTGGCAAAGTTTATGAGTAACTAAAAGAACAATAATGTTTTATTAATCCTTTACTGAAGATGATGGATTGCTCACTTTTTATTAAAACAATTTCACAGAGCACAAGATCTCACAGCAGATTTTGCAGGGGCTGGAAATCCAGAGCAACACACACAAAATGTTGGAGGAACTCAGCAGGTCAGGCAGCATCTATGGAGGGGAATAAACAGTTGACGATTCAGTTTGAGACACGTCATCAGGACTGGAAAGCAACAGGGGAGTGAGGCAATATGAAGATATGAGCAAGATCTGGCAGGCGATAGGTAGTTGCTGTATATGGCATGAATATTGATCGATTTCCCCAGCATCTGGTAATCAGTAAAAATTTATGATCACAGTACATATACGTTACCATGTATACATTGAGATTCATTTTCTTACAGGTACTTACAGCTCATTTCACCAGCCCTATCACCCCTTCTCTCTTCCCTCCCCACCCTCTTGATCTGCCCATCACCTACACATTCCTCCCTTGAGTTCCCCTCCTCACTTCCTTCCCTTTTTTCCACGGGCCACTGTCCTCTCCTATCAGATTCCATCTTCTTCAGCCCTTTGTCAATTCCACCTATCATCTCTCAGCTTTTTACAACACTCCCGCTCTCCCCTTCCCTCATCTGCCTATCAACCCCCTCACTTGACTCCACTCACTGGCTCGTACTCCACTTCTCCACTGATTTTTACTGGCTACCTCCTCTCTTTCTTTGCAAACCAGGTGAAATGTCTCAACCTGGAACACTGACGGTCCATTTCCCTCTGTAGGCACTGCCCAACCTGCTGAGTTCATCCAGTATTTTGTGCTTTAACAATGCATAAAATGCTCTTTAATCCCAATGTTAGTTAACTGTGTTATTTTAATAGTATAAGAGCTTTGTTCTAGTCTAAATGTGGGGGTGAATGAGCAGTAATAACACAGGATAAGTACGGTTTTCAGATCTTTTGAGAAATTACAGTTATAATGAACCAAGCAGTCAGTGTCAATCTGATCAAGGCAGCTTGTGAATTTATCTGGGAATCATGCTCTCTGTTATTATGATTATTTCTCTTTTGTTTCTAAGATTGTCGCTGTGAAAAAGACTAAGGAACGGATGCGGCCATACCAAGGATATCCTGAGGAAGAAGACCCGGATATTAAAAAAATTAAAAAGGTGATATAATATTGAATGAAGTTACTATTGCATAGATTTCTGTTAAAACCAGAACACTATCACTGCAACTCAATCACCTCAAAAAATACACGTCATCTGCTGGCAGAATGAAGGAAGGTGCGTTGGCAATATCGGAACCCAAGTGCAGAGGAAAGACAGACTGATACAGAGTGGTAATGAGCGTTTATACATAATAATTCAAAAATAACAGCAGTGGCTCGGTTGAATGATTCTGGGAGAAGTAACATTCTCAAAACCAGGACCCCGCGATTAGTGCTAATCAGGCGTCTACTTAAATAATCCAAGTTACACGTAATACCAGAGTTTATCAAAATAAACTTAACAAGCTTAAACAGAAAGCACCAGGAGACTGGATTATAAAGACTGAGTCACTTGAGAAAAACACTGGGAGCTCAAAATGATTAATAACTCTCATTAAACAACAATTAACCAATTCAGGTGCTCTAAAAAGTCCTTGGAGCCCAACACTCTCTGGCCCGGAAAAGCTCATTGCAAAGGTAGGAAAATGCAGTGACAGTAACAGCCAGACTAGCCAGGACGCTACTGACACAGAGACTGGTGGTGTTTTAGATACCGTAGAAGGTTGTTACCGGTGTGACATTATCAACAGGTGGAGCTGGGCTGAGAAGTGTCCTGTTGAGTCCAACCTGCAAAAGTGTGAAGTGATTCACTTTGGAAGGTTGAATTTGAACACAGAGTAAATGGTTAACGGGATTCTTAGCAGTGTGGAGGAGAGAGGGATCTTGGGGGTCTATGTTCATAGATCTCTTAAAGTTGCCATGCAGTTGATAGGCTGGTTAAGAAGATATGTGGTGTGTTGGCCTTCATTACGGGGGGGGATTGAGTTCAAGAGGTAACATTGCAGTTCTATAAAACCCTTTGTGGGACAGCACAGTGGACTGTTCTATGTTCTCTGTTCAATGGGATCTCCCTGTTCTGCTCTACGTCATGTCTTTCCATGCATAATCCGGATGCAGAGAAGACTGGGTACTTTTCCCATTGACGTTTATCTGGTGGATAATCTAAACTCCTTTGCCAACTGTTGAGGCTAACAAGTGATAACGCATTCAAATATATTCAACACGAATCTAACTAATAAAAATTACCCTACATACACTCAATGGCCTCTTTGTTAGGCACACCTGTACACCTGCTTCTTAATGCAAATATCTAATCAACCAATCATGTGGCAGCAACTCAATGCATAAAAGCACGTAGGCATAGTCAAGAGGTTCAGTTATTGTTCAGACCAAACATCAAAATGAGGAAGAAATGTGATCTAAGTGACCTTGACAGTGGAGATTGATTGTTGGTATCTCAGAAACTGCCGATCTCCTGGGATTTGCATGCACAACAATATCTCGAGTTTACAGAGAATGGTGCAATAAACAAAAAAACATACAGTGAGTGGTAGTTCTGTAGGCGAAAACATGTTGTTAATGAGGGAGGCCAGAGGAGAATGGCCAGGCTAGTTCAAGTTGACAGGAAGGCAACAGTAACTCAAATAACCATGTTTTACAACAGTAGTGTGCAGAAGAACATCTCTGAATGAACAAAACATCAAACCTTAAATTGGATAGACTGCAACAGCAGAAGACCACAAACATCCACTCAGTGGTCACTGTATTAGGTACAGGAGGTAGCTAATAATGTGGCCACTGAGTGTATTAAGATCAAATACTTAATAATTCAAAAGCTTTCAAGTAAAGGCAGCAAAACTTAAAGAGGTGCCAATACTCACTGTAATCCTGAAGATAATGGAGGAAAACTGTATGTGTCCCAGGCTGCAGTTGGCTGTTTGATGGGAGTGTAAGTGCTGGGAGATGGCCATGGACAAGTGTGGTCATGGAACCACTGCCAAGGAATTCAGAATGTTCTCATTCCTACAGCTTGAGTGGAAATCTCAAGGTTTCTGGCACTGGTGGGAGGAAAGGTCAGAAGTTCAGTGTGGAACTTCCATTACTTCTTGGCCAAATCCAGCTCAAGGATGGGCTCAAGCAGGTTCAGGATCGGCATTTCCATGTGGAAGTTCCATCGCTTCCCTACCAATCCAGCCCAAGGCTTGAGTCATGCCAGTGCTGGGATGGTGCCTACTAATCGCTTGGACTTTTCCACCAGCAACAAAGTGTGGAGATCTTTGCTTTCCCCTTTTCAGGGGGCCCACCACGAATATGAAGAGATTCTTACCCTGAATATCTCAGACATGGTCAATGTCTGAGTCCCTCCTGGCTCCATTAAAGAGATCCAACTCTTCGAACAGTTGTACAATGTTACTCCACTGTAACTGGATAAATGGACCATTCAAAAGCCAATCTTTTTGGCTCTACTTTAAGAAAGCTTTCTCTTCTTATACATCAAGTTCTTCATTTGGTTAAATTGTTGATGCAAGTATGCTTCACGGTTGATTTCTATTTCCAAATGTACAAGGTCCATCAGCATAAAATGTGTTCATTCACTATGTGCTGTGTTGTATGAGGTGGGTGATCATGATCTTTCCATGACCATGATTGTTCTTGGCAAATCTTTCTACAGAAGTGGTTTGCCATGCCGCCTTCTGGGCAGGGTCTGTAAAAATGTGTATCTGCTATAAACATGGTGGAACACTGGAAGAAGGACAAACTGTGCTGATGTGTATACCAGTAGAATTTGAGCATAATCGCTTTATAAAATCCACTGGAATCCACTAGCGCTGGAGTCCTGCCCGAGGGTTAAAGGACCGTGTTGTTGTCGTTCCTTTCTGTGCCTCATGGGGCATCGGGTGCCAAACCTAGCTGTTTCTTTAGCATTTTGTCTGCTACGAGGACGAGTTGCTAGCTCGACACTCAACCCAGCTTGGATGGCAATGCGTAAGGAGCCAGCCGGATCCGAACCTGCAGATGTCACTACGGCACCGGCCGGCTAAAAGGACCGTATGAACTGTGCATATGTGTGGGTGGCTGGCTGGGAGGAGTGGGGCTTGTCTTGCTGTTGTTGTTTCGTTGCTTCCTGCGTTTGGTATTGCTGTGCTGAGCATGCTGGCGTGGTATGTTGGCACCAGAATGTGGGACACTTGCGGGTTGCACCCAATGCTCCTCGGGCTGGGTGTTAACGTGAACAGCCCATTTCAGTGTATGTTTCTGTGGTGAACTACATATACCTGTCTGGACTGCTCCTGTGGCTCCTCCCACAGACCCCTGTATAAAGGCGATTGAGGCCTGAGACCAGCCTCATTCTCCAGGATGTAGTGTTGTTCATTCTTCCAGTCAATAAAAGCCGATATCTTGCTTCTTACGTCTCAGAGTGAGTTATTGATGGTGCATCAGTTTCAATGTACATGTAATAAATAAACCTGAACCTTGAACGTTGAAATGACTTCACAGGCATATGGATATTTAAATTAACAACAAGGGCCGGTCTGCACCATCATTCAGTAAGATCCTGGCTGGTCTGATTGTTACCATGACAGTTCTTTCCTACCATCCCTCACTTAACCTTTCTTATTAATAACCTAACTATCTTATAAATATTCAACATCACTGCTTCCACTGCACCTTAACAAAGAGAGTTCAGAAGGTTCATGGCCCTCAGAGAGGAAATAAAACGACTTCTTCTCTCTCTTAAGAGGAATTATCTCACCCACACTCAAACAGAAGTGATTCTGCAGATGCTGGAAATCCAGAGTAACACACGCAAAATGCTGGAGGAACTCAGAATGGCCAGCAGCACGTTCTGATGGTTGTCCATCTTATCAAAAACCTGTGTGGGAGAGTTTTAAAAATGTTAAAAGAAGGGGCACGGTCCCACTCTCTCGACCTCAGAAGTTTAGGTCCAGTGGTACAAACAAGCATCACAAACTGGGGTCTTCCTTGGTTGCAATGGATGACCAGGACGCCTTCTGTGCCTCGTCACGCCCTGAGTGTTACCGAACCGCCTTCCTGGCCGTTGGATCTCACTGTAGATCTCATCGGCCCAGTCTACCGGAGCTGACTTGGCATGCTAGGACAGGCATGTCTCTAGGTCACCCGCCGTCTCTGAGATGCGCCCGCTACCCTCACTTGGTTCAGCTCGTCTGTCGAAGCTGTCCATGTCGAAGGGTGTGGCTGCTGTCGCATGCGATCAGCTATCTGAAGCTACAGGTGAGAGCTGAGTGAGCTGCCCCAGAATGGACACGATAAGCCCCTTCACCTCCCTGGACACCCTATACACTCCACGGCAGCATCTATGAAGAGGAATAACCAGACCTCGGAATTCTACCATCTCTGGCTATTTAAATATTATCTTTCTTTAAATTTTCTCTTTCTGAAATGAACACCATGCTACTTCCCCACCATAATCCATTTACCCAATCTTTGCCCTCTCATTTAGCTTGCCTGTGTCTTGTTGCCACCTCCCTGTGTTCTCTGCACAACTTAATTTCCATTGATCTTTCTATCGACAGCATTTGTGTTTCAGTTGTTTGTTGCAACTAATCTGGTTACTTCAGGTACGAGGGAAGTCTGCTTTACCCGACAAATGCAAGTGAGCTCTGCAGTTGCCTAAAATTCTTCACTAGATTGGCTAGAGCTCCATCTAATGGATTAAATTGTAGAGATGCATTTTCCAGTTTATTAATATTACACTTCAGTAATATCTGTGCTGCACCCTGCATCGTTAAACGTAATGGGCAAGCTCCTTGAAATTGGCTCCTTTAAAATAGGAAAAATAAAGAATTTCAGACAAAGATTACGGTTAGTTGGTCACGTGGATGCAATTAGGAGACGTGGGCCTGCAGGGCAGGAAGAGCCTGTTACCATACTGTATCTCTAAATAAACAAAATAAAAAAAGCCATCAAGTTTTTGTACATGAATCCCCAGCATAATTGTAGGGACTGTGTCGTAAAATAGATTTCATATATTATCATATATACGAGGGGGAAGCATTGTAAGATGATTGGAGGAAAGCATACTGGGGATTTTGAGGTAGGCTTTTTACACAGAGAGGTGGGCATGTGGAACGCTTTGCCAGGAGTGGTGGTAGAGGCAGGTAAATTAGGGACATTTAAGAAACTCTTAGATAGGCACATGGATGATGGAAAAAAGGAGGACTATGTGGGAGGGAAGAGCCAGAGTAGGTTAAAAGGTCTGCACAGTTTTTTGGGCCAATGGGCCTGTACTGTGCTGTCATGATCTATATCCGTAATGAAAGTCAAGCCAGTCAGGGATGTATTTTGTGGATGGTAGATCTATGTAGTGGAACAGTGGGACCTAGGGGTACCAGTGCATAGTTTATTGAAAGCAGTGTCACAGGTAGATGGCGTTCTGGCCTGCATCAGTCAGAACACTTGAGTTGAGGCAATGGAACATTATATTATAATCGTATAAGTTATTGGTGAGACTGCACTTGGAGTACTGTGTACAGTTCTTGGTCACCCTGTTATAGAAAAGACGTTGTTAAACTGGAAAGAGCACAGAACAGATTTACAAGGCTGTTGCAAAGACTACAGGGCCTGAGTTGTAGGGAGAGATTGGCCAGGCTTGTTCCTTTGAAAGTAGGAGAATGAGGAGCAGCCTTAAAGAGCTGATTAAAATTATGACAAGCAGAGATAAGGTGGGTGGTTAGTTTTCCCTGTGAGGGAAGGTGGGGAGATGAAAACAAGATTTAGGGTAGATTTAGGGTGAGAGATGAAAAACTGAAAAGGGATCTGAGGGGCAACATTTTCACATGGGCAGTGTGAGAATATGGAAGGAGCTGTCAGAGGAAGTAGTTGAGGCAGGTACAATAATATCATTTAAGAAGCACTTGGACAGGTAGATGGGGAAACGAGGCTTGGAGGGATATGGGGCAAACGCAGAAAATTGGGACCAGCTGGGTGGGCACTGTAGTCAGCGTGGACTGGTTGGGTTGAAGGGCCTCTTTGCATGCTGTATTGTTCTGTGGCTCTAATCTACATTGCTCTATTCCCTGTATATTCAGGGAAAAGTAGAACATTCAGCTATAAGGTTAAATCGGAGAATCTGAGTTCTTTGAGCAAAGCAGCTTGTCAGAAGGTTTAATCAGAGAGTACAGGATCACAAATGCTTTAGTCGAGGGAAACAGATGGATCTGTTCACATTGGTGGGTGATTAAGACCCGAAGACATAGGAGCATAATTAGGCCATTTGGCCCATTAAGTCTTCTCTGTCATTCCATCATGGCTGATTTATTACCCATCTCAACCCCGTTGTCCTGCCTTCTTCTTCTAACCGTTGACGCCCTGATTAATCAAGAACCTATCAACCTACGCTTTAAATTTACTGAATGACTCGGCCTCCACAACCATTAGTGGCAATGAATTCCACAGATTCACCACTCTGTGGTTAAAGAAATTCCTCCTCATCTCTGTTCGAAAGGGACATCCTTGTATTCTGAGGCCCTGCTCTCTGGTCCTAGACTCCCCTACTATGGGAAACGTCCTCTCCATATCCACTTTATCTTGGCCTTTCAATATTTGATGTTTCATTGAGATTCCCTCTCTCATTCTTCTAAATTCCAGCAAGTACAGGCCCAGAGTCATCAAATGGTCCTCATACGCCAACCCTTTCATTCCTGGGATCATTCTTGTAAACCTCCTCTGGACCCTCTCCAATGCCAGCACATCCTTTCTAAGATAAGGGGCCTAACACTGCTCATGACACTCAAAATGTGGTCTAAGCAATGCCCTATAAGGCTGCAACAAAAGGGGCAGGGGCACAAACTAAAGCTTTGGCCAAAAGCTACAAGTTAACTCGGAGTGAAAGTGTTTGCCCATTTAACCAGCAGCAGTTTTCCAGATGAAACCCTGCACCAGAACTGAGTGCAGTTAGGATCTCTAATCCTAATCTCTGATCCTAAAGTAAATCAGAATCAGGTTTATTCTCACTGTCTCATAAGATATGAAATGCGTTGTTCAAGAGGGGAGGGCTTTAACAGACAACCGAAGGGCAAGTTTCACCCAGAGGGTGGTCAGTATATGTAATATGCTGCCAAAAGAAGTGGTTGATCAGATATCTTGGGATTACTAAGAAGGGAATCTTTGTTGACATGGTCCAGTTGGGTCAAGGAGCCAGAGCCCGATGGTGGGCAGAATGGCCTCCATCATCTCATCATAATTCTGTGGCTTTAATTTCTTTTAAAGAAACTTTGCTGTGCTGTTGTCAGGAAGTAAAGAGATTTGATTGTCACCTGCTCCCTGTTTCTACGTTGTGTCTGGTGCCTGTTTCCTCTGACTGAAATTAATATGGGGAGAAAAGTGCAGAGTTCCTTGAAGTTTATTTTTTTCCTTTATTTATCTAGGGATATGGCAAGGAAAGGGTGCTTTGTCCCTTTGAGCCATGCTGCTCAGCAAACCCCGATTTAACACTAACCAAATCACAGATCAATCTACAGTCACCAATTAAACTATCCAGTACGTCTTTTGACTGTGGATGGAAACCGGAGAACCAGGAGAAAAACTTTGCATTCCACTGGAGTACAGAGACTCCTTACTGGGAATGTCAGGATTGAACTCTGAACTCCCAGAACTGACGCCCAGAGATTAATAGTGTCTTGTTAACCACTACGGTACCGTGGCACCCCTTGTAAATCCTGCAACATCTGGGAAATATATCTTTAAAATTTCCTGATGGCAGTGTCTTTGCATTGAAAGGAAAGTTGTTAATGAAAGCGTCACAACACTGGCTGTATCACCATCTGGTATGGGCAGTGGGGCTACTGCATAGGATCGAAGTAAGCTGTAAAATTAGTCAGCTCCATCATGGGCACTAACCTTCACAGTATCCAGTACACAGAAAATCGAAAACCTACAGCACAATACAGGCCCTTCGGCCCACAGTGCTCTGCCGAACATGTACTTACTTAGAAATTACCGAGGGTTACCCATAGGCCTCTATTTTTCTAAACTCCATGCACCTATCCAGGAGTCTCTTAAAAGACCCTATCGTATCCACCTCCACCACCATTGCCGGCAGCCCATCCCACAAACTCACCACTCTTTCTGTAAAAAAACTTACCCCTGACATCTTTTCTGTACCTACTTCCAAACACCTTAAAACTATGCCCCCTCGTGTTAGCCATTTCAGCCCTGGGAAAAAGCCTCTGGCTAATAACACACAATCAATGACTTTCATCATCTTATACAGCTCTATCAGGTCACCTTGCATCCTCTGCCGTTCCAAGGAGAAAAGGCCGAGTTCACTCAACCTATATTCATAAGGCATGCTCCCCAATCCAGTCAACGTCCTTGTAAATCTCCTGCACCCTTTCTATAGTTTCCACATCCTTCCTGTAGTGAGGTGACCAGAACTGAGCACAGTATTCCAAGTGGGGTCTGACTAGGATCCTATATAGTTGTAACAAAGGAAACCCATCAGGAGAACATACAAATTCCTTATTGGCAGTGCGTGAATTGAACCCATATCACTGGTACTGTGAAGTGTTGTGCTAACCACTATGCTACCATGCCACCCCTAGTGGTTTGAAGACCACAATCAAAGTGCATGTTTGACATCAATGTCCTGATGAAGGGTTTTGGCCCAAAACATCATTCCTCTGTATAGATATTATCTGATCTGCTGAGTTCCTCCAGCGTTTTGTGTTTGTTATATCTTCAAGGAATGGTGCCTCAAAAAAGTCAGTGTCCATCATTAAGGACCCCCATCACCCAGGTCATGCCCTCTTCTCATTGTTACCATCAGGAAGGAGGTGCAGAAGCCTGAAGGCACACACTCAGCGATTCAGGAACAGCTTCTTCCCCTCTGCCATTGGATTTGTAAATGGACATTGAACTCATGAGCACTACCTCACTACTTTTTATTTCTGTTTTATAATTGCTTATTTAATTTAACCATTTTGTTTATATATATATTTCACTGTAATTCAGTTTTTTAAGAATATATTATGTGTGTTGGCACGTGGCCATGTGGTTAAGGTGTTGATCTAGTGATCTGAAGGTCGCTAGTTCGAGCCTCAGCTAAGGCAGCGTGTTGTGTCCTTGAGCGAGGCACTTAACCACACATTGCTCTGTGGCGACGCCGGTGCCAAGCTGTATCGTCCCTTGCCCTTCCCTTGGACAACATCGGTGGCATGGAGAGGGGAGACTGGCAGCATGGGCAACTGCCGATCTCCCATAAAACCCTGCCCAGGCCTGCTCCCTGGAAACTTTCTCTCGAGACTATCGGATGCCTATTATCATGTATTGCATTGTGCTGCTGCCACAAAGTTAACAGGTGTCACGACATGTACCAGTGGTATTAAACGTGATTCTGATTCTGATTCAATTACAAGAGATTACACCAATTCCACACTTCATGCTTTGAGTTACAAAATCAGGATAATGTTACGTCTGTAACAGTGCCAAGCACCAGTCAGGGATGTTGCAAATGTTGTATAATTAGTCACTGTGAAATAAAGCCACTGTATCAGTCTGTGCTGTCAGGAAAATAATCTGTGTAGGTGTACATTTACGAACAATACTTCTGTTTTGTTCCTTTACCATTGTAACTTACAGGTTCAGAGTTTCATGAGAGGCTGGCTGTGTCGAAGAAAATGGAAGACGATTGTTCAGGATTACATCTGCTCCCCGCACGCGGAGAGCATGAGGAAACGGAATCAGATAGTCTTCAATATGGTTGAGGCAGAGGCTGAGTACGTACAGCAGCTCTACGTCCTCATCAACTGTTTCCTGCGGCCCCTGAGGATGGCTGCCAGCTCAAAGAAGCCGCCCATAAGTCACGACGACGTCAGCAGCATCTTCCTCAACAGGTATTAGGCACTTTGCCTCAGACGACGTTTAACTTCATTTATTATTTCAATTGATGTTCTTCTTCCTTCACGAATTGGTTATCAGTTGCTTTGATATTGAAATTGTCATCTTGGGTGCTGCCAGTACCTTGTGTTGATATCAGAGTAACAAACACAACAGGCTGGAGGAACTCAGCAGATCAGATAGCATCTGCAGAGGAATGTCGTTTTGGGTCAAGACCCTTCATCAGGACATTGGTGTCAGACGTGCATGTTGCTTGTGGTCTTCAGACCACTGTAATTTTTAAAGGCACGAGATTTTGCAGATGCTGGAAATCCAGAGCAACACGCACACACAAAGTAGTGTTTCATTGATTCCATTGTATTTCTTTGTTCTACTGTGAATGCCTGCATGAAGAAGAGACATCTACTGTACGTACTTTGATAATAAATTTACTTAGAACGTTGTACAAAATACTAGAGGAACTCAAAAAGTCATGCAGCATCTTTGGAGGGGAATGAACAGTCGATGTTTCGGGCCAAGATCCTGATGAGGTCCTGATGCAGAGTGTCTGCCCAAAATATCAACTGTTTATTCCTCTGCATGCATTGCTATTTGACCTGCTGAGTTCCTGCAGCATTTTATGTGTGTTACTATAGTTTTTAAAGGAAAACTTTAGATGTGTAATCTGTTGTAACTTTGGAAACCGTAGCATCCCACTTACATAAATGCTGAATAGATTTATTTTAGTGATGTTAAATACAGGTCAACATTGCATTGGATACTAGACTTGAAATAGAGGTGCATGGTTTGCATTCAGATGACAGATGATTATAGAGCATTAATTTATTGTTGTGAATATAAATTATGGTTGTTTAGTAAGACTATTTTAATCAGCATCAGTTCCAAGGGGATGTTTCTGGAGGGAAATTAGAATCCATAAATTTTTGACTCAGACAACCCACACAACCAAGGCTGCTGCTTCTACTTCAGCCCATCAAACCTACTGGGGCATAGGCTGCTGGAAGCAACTTGTCAGGGTCCTTTATCCCAGGCCATTCTTTTTCTTTTTCAAGGTGCAGCCCATCGAAGATGCTTCCTCTCCCAGGGGCAAGGACTTTAGTGCTTCTGCTGCCGTTTCTGTAGTGCTGGGCTTTTATAGAATGGGTTTGCCAGCCCCATGCCCAACCCTACTGCTATTGCAGCCAGGCTTGGGACTGTTCATGGTGGAGTTACGACCAAGGCTAGCACCCAAAAAACAGAAGCTAATTGTGTACACCAGAGACTCTGCAGATGCTGGAAATCCAGAGCAATACCCACAAAATACAGGAGGAACTCAGCAGGTCAAGCAGCATCTACGGAGAGGAACAAACAGTTGATGTTTTAAGCTGAAATCCTCTATCAGGTCTACAAAGACCACAAGACCAGAAGATATAGGAGGAGAATTAGGCCATTTCTCCCATCGAGTCTGCTCTGCCATTTCATCATGGCTGATCCAATTTTCCTCTCAGCCCCAATCCTTCTCCCAGTATCCCCTCATGCCCTAATCTATCAGCCTCTGCCTTAAATATACATAAAAACTTAGCCTCCAGCGCTGCCTGTGGCAAAGAATTCCACAGATTCTCCACTCCTCATCATTCTGAAAGGACTCTCCCTCTATTCTGAGGCTGTGTCCTCTGGTCCTAGACTCTCCCACCATAGGAAACATCCTCTCCACATCCACTCTATTAATGCCTTTCACCTTTCGATAGGTTTCAATGAGGTCCCCCCTCATTCTTCTGAATTCTAGTGAATATAGGCCCAGAGCCCTCAAACACTCTTCATATGATGAGCCATTCAATCCTGGAATAATTTTCCTCAACCTCTTTTGAACCCTCTCCCATTTCAGCACTTCCTTTCTGAGGTGAGGGAGATGAGGAGCCCAACACTGCTCACAATTCTCCAAGTGAGGCCTCAGCCGTGTTTTACAAAGTCTCAACATTACATCCTTGCTTTTATATTCCAGTCCTCTTGAAATGAATCCTAACATTGCACTTGCCTTCCTCACCACAGACTCAACCTGCAAATTAACCTTTAGGGAATCCTGCACAAGGACTCCCAAGTCCCTCTGCACCTCAGATTTTTGTATTTTCTTTTCATTTGGAAAATTGTCAACCTTTTCGACTGAAGTGCATGACTGTACACTTTTTATCACTGTTTCCCACCTGCCATTTCCTTGTCCATTCTAAGTCCTTATGTAGCCTCTCTACTTCCTCAAAACTACCTGTTCCTCCACCTATCCTCATATTGTCAGCAAACTTTGTAACAACGCCATCTATCTCATTATCCAAATCATTGACATACAAAATGTAAAAAGAGTTGGTCCCAACACAGACCCCAGCACTGGAGAAACCGTCAGCTCCACTAAGAGCAGCGTCCATGGATCCACCACCCAGTCAGAACTTGAATAAGCAAATCTTTCCTGACCTTAACAGTGTTCTGTAAGAGAGAAGTTCAGTGAAGTCTTTAGAACATTAAAAATAATTATCCTCCGAACACCCGAGACATAAACACTCTGCGCCGTTCCTTGCAGACTGGAAAGTCTGTAGATTTAATTCCAGGCTCCCGCTGGACTGCTGACATCCCTGGAGACTGTTGTAGCATTCTCCCAGCCAGGGAGATGTGTAAACAGTAGTCGTCCCAGGTTTGTGCTCTGGGCTGCTTTCTCATTGGTTCTGCTCAGATGTTCAGGGCAATTGAAAAATGGGATAGCTAGTTGATTCTCAAGGGCTTGTAGAGCGGAAAGAAGGATCACATGCTTCCTTTTACCGCTCAGTCCAATGAAATAAACAATAGAAACATATGTTGCTGAATATCTGATTGCACTGAATGGAACGGCATGGTAGCATAGTGGTTAGCACAACAATTCACAGCCGCTGGCTGTAGGATCTCAGTTTGATTCCTGCCGTCATCTATAAGGAGCTTATATGATCTCCCCATGACTGTGTGGGTTTCCCGCAGGTGCTCCGGTTTCCTCCTATATTCTAAAGACTTCCGGTTAGTGTTAGTGAGTTATGGGTAGGCAGTGTTGGCACTGGAACTGTGGCAACACTTGTGGAATGCCTCAGCACAATCTTCACTGATCTGATTTGAGACAAAATGACGCATTTCACAGTGTGTTTCGATGTCCCTGTACAAATAAACCTAATTTGAATTTCTGAGCAACGAATGCACACAAAGTGCTGGAGGAACTCAGCAGGTCAGGCAGCATCTATGGAGGGAGATACATGACCAATGTGCAGATGTGGAATTGGGTTTTATTGTGGATAATGTGGGTACATTTTTGTACCCCGAATGAACAGTCACAAGCACTTCGATCACTCAATCTTTGAGATTGAACATTTCTTATGTTTCTCCAAGTATATACTGGTACTCTCAGTGACCACATTATTAGGTATTACAGGAGTGAAACCCAACGCGGTCTTCTGCTGCTGTAGCCCATCCACTTCCAGCTTTGATGTGTTGTGCATTCAAAGAAGCTCTTCTGCACGCCACTGTTATAATGCATGGTTATTTGAGTTACTGTTGCCTTCCTGTCAGCTTGAACCAGTCTGGCCATTCTCCTCTGACCTTGCTCATTAACGAGGTGTGTTCGACAAAGAACTGCTGCTCAGTGGGTGTTTTCTGCTTTTTGCATCGTTCTGTGTGAACACTGCAGACTTTTTTGTGTGAAAATCCCAGGAGATCAGCAGTTTCTGAGATACTCAAACCACTTCGTCTGGCACCAACAATCATTCAAAGTCCATTGGATTTCATTTTTCCCCATTCTGATGCTTGGTCTGAACAACAACTAAACCTCTTGACCATGTCTACATGTTTTTATGCATTGAGTTGCTGCCACGTGATTGGATGATTAGATATTTACATTAACGAGCAGGTGTACAGGTGTACATAATAACGTGGCCACTAAGTGTATATGTAAATCCACCTTTCACATTTCTGCTTAAACCCTCAGCTGCGATCACCAACTTAATATTGGCCTGTTGATCTCAATACAATGTTCAATGAAGAGCAAAGGCTTGTGTTAATTGCTCATTACTTAAAATATTAACACCCCAAAACTCAGTCTTGCTGAAGGGTCTCAGCCCAAAACGTCGACTGTACTCTTTTCCATGGATAATGCCTGGCCTGCTGAGTTCCTCCAACATTTTGTGTGTGTCCCTTGGATTAACAGCATCTGCAGATTTTCTCTTCTCTGTGATCCCAAAACTTTTGTGCCTTGTCCAGAAAGATGCGGGTAATACTCTCCCATGCATTTCAGTTAAAGGGAAGGACTTGGGTAACAACACTATTTTAAAAAATACTCTTCCACACCTTATTTAAAAAGATTAAATTATTTCCATTACTTCTTAAAAATGTCTCCAATGCCTTGTTGATTCAGATTTTAAAAAAATGTTTCTTTGAAATATTTTGAAGTTCAAGGTTTATCGTCATTCAACTATACACATGTATACAGCTAAATGAAACATCGTTCGTCTGCAGCCAAGGAGCAAAGCACAGTGCATGTATCACATTCAGCACATAAAGTAATATTAACAGTTAAAGAAAAAATATTCTGTAGATGTAGAAGATGATATTAAATGCATATACAACATAGTTAAATATACAACACTATTACTGTATGGGGTGGTAGCAGATGTTCAGAAGTCTCACAGCCTCAGGGAGGAAGCTGTTACCCAGCCTAAAAGTCCTTGTTCTTATACTGTGGCACCTTCTGCCTGGCGGCAGGAGGTCACTGAGATTGAAGGGTGGATTTAAAAAGTTGAATACGTAGCCAGTTCTATTTTTAGAGATCTATGCCTACTGTTTGATTTTATTTAGTATCTATGGATTGGAGTGAAAGAACTACCACAGTAACACATGCCTGCATTCTGTCTATTGATGTTGGGTGCTTTGTTAAGCCCCAAATCAAGGCCCTTTTCTGTTAAACTTATTGGTAATGTCAGTCTGTGAGTAATTTCAGTGACAAGAGCAGGAAGAATGAGTCAGCACTTTGTAAAGGTCGGTCATTTACAATGTGCAGCATCATTTGGTTCTATTACTAAAGGGGTAGAGCACAGTTTGCAAAGACTGTCAGTGAAAAGATAAAGTTCAGGTGAATGAAATAAATACCTGCTGAAACACTTTAGATTTCCACTTCCCATGGTTCTGTGGAACTGGTTACATCACCTGTAAAGGAAACTTTATTCAAAGTACATCACTACCAACACTGCAGTGACCCTTTATTACTGTACTAGACTGTTAGTCTGGGTTATGTGTCTGGAGGGGGTCAGGAATATAGGCCATTATTGGCAAAGCCCTCCCCACCATTAACGTGCTAATGGAGCTCTACCACAAGAAAGCACCATCCAGGCCGTACTCTCTTCTTTCTGCTGCCGTCGGGAAGGAGGTACAGAAGCCTTTGGTCCCACACCACCAGGTTCAGGAACAGTTATTACCCTTCAACCACCAGGCTTGTAAGCCAGCATGGATAATTTTTTACCACTGAGGTTGGGTAGGACTACAACTAGCGGTCAGAGGTTAAGGGTGAAAGGTGAAAAGTTTAAGGGGAACCTGAGGGGGATCTTCTCCATTCAGAGGGAATGAGCTGCCAGCAGAATTAGAGGATGCAGGCTCGATTTCATCGTTAAAGTGAAGTTTGTTTTGTGCATAGTTGTTAGTGGAATGGAGGGCTATGGTCCAGGGAGTAAGGGTATGGTCAGAAGGAGTAGGCAGTTTCAATAGTTCAGCACAGACTAGATGGGCTGAAAGACCGGTTTCTGATCTGGATTTTTCTATATTTTTCTGATGACTCTATAACTTCACTCACCACAACTCTGAGCTGATTCTACAGCCTACAGTCTCACTTTCAAGAACTCTTTACAACACATGTTCTCAGTATTATTTGTTTAATTTGCGCAGTTTGTCTCCTTTTGGATATTGGTTATTTGTCAGTCTTTGTTTATGTACAGTTGTTAGTAAATTCTATTATATTTCTTTAAGTTCTGTAATTGCCTGCAGGATAAAGAATCTCAAGGTTGGGTATGGTGACATGTGGTGACATAAGCATACTTAGATTATAAACTTACTTTGAACTGAGTGCTGCCACTGAGCTGGGGTCTCACAGAGGGCTTCAGTTCACTGTGTACTACTGTTTGAAGTCCATCTGATTGAAATGCTGCTTTTGTTTTCTTTCAGTGAGACCATCATGTTCCTCCATGAGATATTTTACCAAGGACTGAAAGCACGGATTGCAAATTGGCCCACCCTAGTGTTGGGTAAGAATTGTTCAATGCAGAGATGGGAAAACCATAGAAGGGCATGGGCTCAGTGGCCACGTTATCGCACACAAAATGCTGGAGGAACTCAGCAGGCCAGGCAGCATCTCTGGAAAAAAAGTGCTGTTGATGTTTTGGGCCGAGGCCCTTCAGCAGGACTGGGGGAGAAAACGGTCTCCCAATCTACGTCGATATACAAGGGGCCACACCGGGAGCTCCGAACACAATAGATGACCCCCCAACGGACTCATAGGTGAAGTGTCACTTCACCTGGAAGGACTGTTTAGGGTCCTGAATGGTAGTGAGGGAGGAGGTGTAGGGGCAGGTGTAGCACTTGTTCCATTTGCAGGGATAAGTGCCAGGAGGGACATCAAGGGGGAGAGACCATTTCTCCAAGTGCGTGGAATGCCCTGCCAGAGGTGGTGGGAGAGGCCGATACAGGTACATTGGGGGCATTTAAGAGACTCATAGGTAAGCACATGGATGATATGAAAATAGAGGGCTGTGGGTGGGGAAAGGGTTAGATTGATCTTGGAGTAGGTTAAAATGTCGGCACAACTTTGTGGGCTGAAGGACCTGTAATGTACTGTGGTGTTCTATGCTCTAGGTAAAACAGAAAACAAACACGTTATGCTCGTGGTGTAACAGGCAAGTAGAGCTAACCTCATCAGCAAGAGTGGTCATATGGTGGAGTAAAGCAACAAATTCTTCCTCCTGCAAATTGTCAACTCCGGATTAGAAAGTTAATACATTTCCTTTACAAGTCTGGGAGCCAATTTCACTGCACAGTACAGATTGCCAGTAATTCTCCATGACTTGTGGGAGATGAGGAGTAATTTCCATCCCTGCACTGCCCAGGAACCTTTCTCCACTGAGAATTCCTACAAAAACACTGAGTCAGTCACAGCTTACAAACTATTAATATCAGTCAGGTGGTGGACCATGCCCTGGTTTCCAATGTGCTTATGAAGCCATCTGGTAGTAGCTCAGTTTTGGAGAATTCCTTTTATGATACATCAACAACAAACCTATCTCACTGACCACATACAAAATGCAGGAGGAACTCAGCAGGTCAGACAGTATCTATGGAGAGGAACGAGCTGTTGCCATTTCGGGCCCAGACCCTTCATCAGGACTGGAGAGGAACTGGGAAGAAGTCAGAACAAGAAGGTGGTAGGAGGGGAAGTGGTACAAGCTGGTGAGTGATAGGTGAGACCAGGTGAGGGGGAGGGAGAGGAAGTGAGAAGCTGAGAGGTGATAAGTGGAAGAGGTAAAGGACTGAAGAAGAAGGAATCTGATAGGAGAGGATAGTGGACCTTGGGAAAGGGAAGGAGGAAGGGCACCAGAGGAAGGTGATTGGCAGGTGTGGAGATGAGCAGGGGTAAGAGGGGAAATCAATGTTCACGCCATCAGGTCGGAGTCTACCCAGACAGAATATGAGGCGTTGCTCCTTCAACCTGAGAGTGGCCTCAATGCGGCAGCAGAGGAGGACATGGACTGATATGTCAGAATGGGAGTGCAAAGCCAAATTGAAATGGGTGGTCAATGGGACCTTTGTGTCAGACGCAGCTAAGATGTGGAATGACCCTTTATACCCCAGCTGATGGGTGACTAGAAATGTGAAAAGTGAATTGATGTGGTTCTCAAAGGGTAGATATTGGCCAAGGAGAGAAGAGAAGAGTTTGTGAGAAGGGTCGAGAGGATAAAATGGGTGAGTGTAGGATTAATGTAAATGAGTGTTTGATTGATGAGGAGTCAGTGGGTCGCAGGACCCATTTTGCATGCCATATCGGTCAAGGATTCTACGATGTTAGTTGATAAATGCAGAGGAAAGGTAAAGGACTGGTCAACCACAATAAGCTTGCTGGTGAATTCTTGGGAAGGAGGCAGAAGTATGCTCTGAATCTGCAATGCTGGAGGCAGTAGGCAAATGCAGCAGAGCAGCTGAGATGCAGTCTGAGAAATAGTGGTTTCTGTTTAATGTTCAGGCCAGGATCATAATGGAAGTCATTGGGAAATCAACAATCGACTTTGGGCATGTACTCTACTGGTCTCTGGTAGCGTAGTGGCACCCACTTCAGACTTCGGAGGTTTGAATCCGGCTGGCACCTTGCACGAGCTCTACTTGTGCTGGGTTCAGTGTCATGCCAGCAACTCAGCCTCGTAAAACAAGCAAAAGCTAAAGAAATGGCAAGTTTGCCGTTCAATGCGCCAAAATGACATGGAGAGGAACTATGTACTCTACTGGCTGGGGGTCAGAGACCGTTGCTGGCACTGAGAGAAAGGTTGTTATCATGACACCATGTAACTAGGCAGTCTTGTAATTTTTGAGATGCAGGGCGGTAATAGGACCTTCCTGCCTATGAGACTGCACCGCCCAATTACACCCATGTAACCAATTAACTCACGGACCCATATGCCTTTGGAATGTGGGAGGAAAACCACGTGGTCACGGGGAGAACTGAAATCTCCTTACAGACAGCAGGGGGCATTGAACCCGGATCTCTGGTGCTTTAATAGCTGTATGCTAACCTCCACGCTACCACACCACCCCTAGCTAGCAGACCTCGCCCTAGAATTTCAGCAGGCTTGATGGTGATTTACAACTTTCTCAGATGTGAGTGTAAGCCTCAGGTTCAGCCCGCAGCATAAATCTAGGGGAAGACGGCCTCCGGCCTGGCCAAACGTGAGAAATCTCGTGATGTGCCCCCTGTTACAAATCAGTACCCCGAAATAACAAACAGTCTACAATATGCAATTAAATGATTGAGCTTTATAATTCTTAATTTGACTGTAGGGTTAGTAAAGAAAACAAAAAAAAAGGAAAAGGGCCCATTTTAATGAAACAGTCTAATGTCACATTGGAGCTCCCAGTTTTCCCATCTGTTCGATCTCCATCGATCTCCCCCCGGCGTCGTTGACTCCCGACCCCATCCCAAGTCTGCTCAGTCCTGCAGGCTACAACTTCCCCGTTCTGGCATCTTCTCCCGAACCAAAAGCCCGTGAATTCCCTTCCCTCGGACACTCAAGAAAGAAAAACAACTCCCCTCTTTGGTCAGCGCATCTTCCAAAGCCGCCGTTATCTCTAGCCATAACCCAAACACTGCAGCTACAGAGAAACCATCACATGAGCAGTGAAACCTTTCCAAGGGCGTTACTAGAAGGGCCGACAGTTTTTCCTTGTGCCTGATTGCTGTGGGAATGTACTGATGCTCTTTCTGAATAGGGACTTCCACAATGATTCTGGGTAGGGAGCCCCTGCCAGAGAGAATGTGCAGTCATGAATGTCCTTTTCAGTAGGAGAACATGAAGATGCTGGTGTTTCCATGCGCCTTGCTACCTTTAGCATAGGACATAGCACAGTACAGCACAGTACAAGCCCTTGAGCCTACAGTGTTGTTCCGACAATTAAACCGATTTAACCATTCCCTCAAACATAGCCCTCCATTTTTTTCTATCATCCATGTTCCTATCTAAGAGTTTTTTAAATGCCACTAATATATCTGCCTGTATCACCATTCCAGGCAACACGTTTCACACCAGCTACTCTCTGCATATTAAAAAATAACCTGCCTCTGACTGTCCTGCCTGTACTTACCTGCAATCACCTTAAAATTATGAACCTCGTATTAGCCATTCCTGCCCTGGGAAGAGGCATGTTGATTGTCCACTCCATTTATGCCTCTTATCAGCTTATACAGCTCTATTAAAGCACATCATATTGTCCTTCGCTCCAAAGCCCTAACTTGCTCAACCTTTCTTCATGAGGCATGCTCTCTAATGCAGGCAGCACCCTGGTAAATCTCCTCTGCACCCTCTCTAAAGCTTCCACATCCTTTCTATAATGAGCTGACCAGAACTGAAGTGTGGTCTAACCGGGATGTTACAGAGCTGCCATATTTTATGGCAGCAGTACAGTGCACAACATAAAATATGCTATAAATATTATAGTAAGAAATATTATAGATATAAAAGAGCAAAATAGAGAGGTAGTGTTCATAGGTTCATTGTCCGTTCAGAAATCTGATGGCAGAGGGAAAGAATCTGTTCCTAAATCATTGAGCGTGTGTCTTCTGGCTCCTATCCTCCTCCCTGATGGTAGTAATGAGAAAAGGGCGTCTCCTGGACGATGCGGGTCTTTAATGACGGATGTCAGCTTCCTCAGGCCTTACCTTTTGAAGGTGGCTTGATGCTGAGGAAGCAGGTGCCCGCGAGGGAGCAACACACCATAAGCCATCTTAACAACCCTATCAACCTGAGTGGCACGTTTTGACGTAGAAGCTGACAGTTAAACATTCTGGTTGTCATTTGAAACAGAAGTTTATTAGGTCAGCGCACTGTGAGGCAGTTCAGCTAGGTTATAAATCTTCAGGGTGTAAGAATTCTGCCGTTGGAGCAGAGGTGGGAGGAACTGTGCAGATCAAATTGTTTCCATGGGTACCAGATTTCTGCATTCCGCAATCACCATCGAAAGAGAGTGGAACTGTGCGATGATTAATGGTTCTGTTTCCTTTTCCAGCTGACCTGTTTGACATATTGCTGCCAATGTTGAATATCTACCAGGAATTTGTCAGAAACCACCAGTACAGTCTGCAGGTATTAGCAAACTGTAAGCAAAACAGGGACTTTGACAAGCTGTTGAAACAGTATGAATCAAATCCCGCGTGTGAGGGACGGATGTTGGAGACCTTTCTCACGTACCCCATGTTTCAGGTAAAATGTTGAACATTCACTGTAACATATCAATTAAAGTTAAAGGGGAGTTTATTGCCATTTGAACAAATTCTTGACTACATGGGCACAATGAAAAACACTTGCAGGGGCATCGCAGGCACATAACATCATATAAGAGGCATTCACCAGAAAAAAAATTATACATAATTTAAAGTATATTTTATTGAGATACAGTGCAGAGTAGACCCTTTCAGCTCCTCGCACCACCCAACACCCCTGATTTAATACCCCCTGAATCATGGGACAATTTACCAACCAGTACGTCTTTGCACTGTGGGAGGGAAGCCGAGATCCCAAAGGCAACCAACATGCTCCCGGGGCGAACGTACAGACTCCTCATGGGCAGTGGCGGGAATTGAACCCATGTTGCTGCTATTATAAAACATTGTGCTAACCACTACACTACTGTGCCACCCCATCATCATCATCATTATGTGCCATGTCGTATGACGTGGGTGATCGTGGTCTTTCAATGACCATGATTGTTCTTGACGAAATTTTCTACAGAAGAGGTTTGCCATTGCCTTCTTCCGGACAGTGTCTTTACAAGACGGGTGATCCCGGCCATTGTCAATACTCTTCGGCGATTGTCTGCCTGGTGTCAGTGGTCGCATAACCAATGGTTGAGATAGGCACCGGCTGCTCATATGAACATCCATCACTTGCTCCCATGACTTCATGTGACCCTGATCCGGGGCGAAGCAGGTGCAACACCTTGCCCAAAGGTGGCCTGCAGGCTAGCAGAGGGAAGGTGCGCCTTACACCTCCTTTGTTAGAGGCGTATCTCCATCCCTCCACTCCAAATTACACAAAGAAAAACAAATTCCATTTACTTCTCAGCTGAATATATTTTTTTCATCTCATGACGGTTTATATAAGACCATGAGACACGGGAGCAGAACTAGTCCATTTGGCCCATTGAGTCTGCTTCACCTTTTGATCATGCCTGATTTACTATCTCTCTCAGTCCTATTCTCCTGACTTCTCTCCATAACCTGATGCCTTAATTTATCAAGAACTTATCAAGTACAGGCCCAGAGCCATAAAACACTCCTCATATGTCAACCCTTTCATTCCTGGGATCATTTTCGCAAACCTCCTCTGGACCTTCTCCAAAGGCAACACAAACTTTCTTAGATATGAGGCCCAAAACTGCTGACACTACTCCAAAAGCAGTCTGGCTAAATGCCTTATAAAACCTTAGCTTTATGTTTGGAGTGAGCATTGCTGAGCATCTCTGAAGAAACAAAATTATATCTGATAATTGTGAACAGGAGCCAATCAAATCAGTTGGAGGAACAATAATCACTTGGTTTCAGGAAGCAAGCTGACATTAGACCAATCAGCTCAGAGATCAATATTTTCACTGCCTTTAGGATTTCTGATACCTAGGTTTTATACAATGAACATAGTTCCTGGGATTTGTCACAGAAAGCTTAGCCAATATATAGCATAGTGGTTAACACAACACTATTGCATCTTGGGGCGTTGGAATTTAGAGTCCAATTCTGACATTAACTGTTTGTATGTCCTCCCCGTGAATGAGTAGGTTTTCTCTGGGTGCGCCAGTTTCCTCATGCAGTCCAGAGACGTACTGGCTAGTAGCTTAATTACTTACTGCCCGTTACGCCACTGGTGCTAATGGCAATGAAGGTCCACCATCCTCATTGTTGTTTCCTTAACAGTTTTGTTTTGACCAGTCAGGATTGTTAACCCCGAGCTGAACCCCCGAACCTGGAGGACTGGTGGGCCACAAATCGTCTGGCCTCTACCCTTTGTCCCATTTGGCATGGGTGACCCGACCAAGAGTACAAGGCCCTGACTTTGGTACAAGGCCCTGACTCCAGCCAACTTAGTTCTCCGGGTCATTGAGGCACGCAATGACAAGGTAGTGGTCCTCCCACAGCTGAAAGATATACCTGCCGGCTGATAAATTAATTGGTCATTGTAAATCATCCCATTATCAGGCTAGGGTTAAAGCAGTGGGTTGCTGGCGGCGCGGCTCGAAGAGCTGGAAAGGCCTATTTTGTGCTGCATCACTAAATAAATAAATCATTGGTTCCAGATCCGCAGAAAAATCTCAAATACATGGTTTTAATGTTTTCTTTCTTACCAATATTATGCCTTCATTATTCCAGATCCCACGTTATATAATAACGTTACACGAGCTGCTTGCACACACACCACACGAGCACGTGGAAAGAAAAAGCTTGGAATTTGCAAAGTCAAAATTGGAGAACCTGTCACGGTAAGTTAGCTTAAAAACTGTACTTGTGTGATATAGAGCAAGTCCTTCACCAAAGGAACCAGTCTACTTTAGTGTTTAGATGGCACTATTATAGAGCCAGCGACTGGGGTTCAGTTGCCGCTGCTGCCTGTAAGGAGTTCTGCCCGCGACCGTGTGGATTTCCTCCGGGTGATCAGGTTTCCTCCCGCAGTCCAAAGATGTATGGGTTGGTAGGTAATTTGGTCACGTGGGTGTAACTGGCAGTGCAGACTCGTTGGGCCAGAAGGGCCTGTTACAGCGTTGTATCTTTAAATAAAATTAAAAAATGAAGGTAATGTTTTACAGCGCTTGCAATGTTTATTTGTTTATTGCAATACAGCGCATATCAGGTCCTACCGACCCTTCGAGCTGCCCCACTCAGTAACTCCGATTTAACCCTAGACTAATCATGGGACAATTTACAATGACCAATTAACCTACTAACTAGTACGTCTTTGGACTGTGGGAGGAAATGGGCCCATCCGGAGAAAACTCGGACGTTCCACGGGGAAGAGGTACAGACTCCTTACAGGTGACGTCGGAGCTTAAATCCGAACTCTGGAACCCCAAGCTTTAATAGCGCTGCACTAACTGTGGCACCCTGGTCTGATAGGGTTCAATTCCCGCCACTGCCTGTAAGGAGTTTTTACGTTCTCCATGTAACCGCATGGGTTTCCTCTAGGTGCTCTGGTTACCTCCCAGATTCCAAAATTCCCAAAACCTCAACTCCCAATGCTGCAAAACGGACCCTTTGGAGTGAATCCCCCCCCACCCCCATTTGCCCTCCCCCCTCCAAATTTTTGTGTTGAATAGTTTTTCCTTTCCATTAAGTTAAGGTAAGAAAGTAAAAGGCATTTGATCTGCCTTTGCCGTCAATTTCTGTCTTGGTTTCTAGCAGGCTAATTATGTGGCTTTTGAAAAACAGTCAAAGTGTTGCCACTTGACTGGTTGTGGACTATTTTCTTTGAGCATGAAGTTGTTCTGATTAATTTTCCACAGCTTATTAAAATGAAATTTATAACATTAGTCTGGAGATGATCCACAGTGTTCTTTCGCAAAAGTTCAGCAAATAATCGATCTTCTAATTAGATGCAGGTATAATTTGCATTGTAGTTCTACTGACTGGAGTGTTTTAATCTTCCTTACTGACACGGGGAAGACACACTGTTATGCTTGTTCTTAATAAAGACAAACAGTGTGGATAAAACTAACACATACTTATTTAATCCCACACGATCGTGTGTGACCAGCTCACTAATGTCGCTACCTGTTTCGGGTGAACTGCCCGCATTGCACCCTGGGAACTGAAGTTCTTTATTATGTACACGAGTAATAACGGACTTTTCAAGTCTATCCACCCATTTAAAACATTTCCCAATGCTTTTAAGCAACACACAGAAAGTTTTGGAGGCAATGTCCCTCCTTTTCTTAGCAGCTGCTCGGAACCATGATTGCTCTGAGCAGGGGGATCCTTACATGGGCTGGAAAGTGCACAGCACTTTGTATAGAAGAAAATGCCAGCTGTCCAGCAACAGAAGTTATATGCACGGGAGCATTTCAGTTATTGCGCTGCCATGCTCCCGTGCAGCTTAAAGTGAACGGTGGCTAGAGGAATTCTCATGAAGGGTCTCGACCTCGGATGTTTCTTCCCCTTCATAGGCGATGCCCGACTTACTGAGTTTTTCCAGCATTTTGTGTGCATTGTTCCAGTTTTCTGACATCTGCAGAATCTCTTGTGTTTTACAGATGTTTTTAAGTTTTTGATTTAATTTTATTTTTAATGAAGCTACATGAGCTCTTCTTCAAAGCTTAATCTAATACTCCTAAAGTAGCCTGGTGTCTTCATTTTGGAAAATGCAACTGAAAACGGGTTTCTCCTTTGTTTCATTATTGATCATGTGACTGAAAACGAGTGTCTCCTTTGTTTCAACCATGATCATGTGACTGGCCTGCCAGCTCCCTCACCTTGATCCATCCAATCATTTTCCAAGCCTGCTGTCACTGCTGTTTATTTTACTTTAGGCCCTTCAAGCTGCACCATCCAGCAACCCCTGACAATTCCCGATGTAACACTAGAGCACCACAACACAGAACAGGATTCGACCCATCTATTCTGTGCTACACCATTAATCTGCCTCGTCCTATCAACCTGCACCCGGCCCATAGCCCACTGTACCCCTCTCATCCATGAAGGCCAACGTGCCAAAAGCTTTCTTAAGGACGCTATCTTTTGTGAAACCACTTTCCAGGAACTATAAATAACTTACAGTGACTAATTAACCTAAAACCAGTACGTCAATGGACTGTGGGAGGAAACTGGAGCAGGTGGAGAAAACTCGTCCATTTCATGGGGAGGACATAAAGAGACGCCATACAGAGGATGCTGGGATTGAGCTTGGACTCTGATGCCCATGGCGTTGATAGCTGCAATCTCACAGCACGTCAGCTAATACAAACCCTACTGGCGCCATCAAGCCTTAGAAAATTCAGCTTCATTTATGATCTTTCATCGTAAGTGCAAAGGCAAAATGTTACAAACACTGAAAATGTGAAATACAAGTTAAATCTGCTGAATCTGATTAGCGGGTCAGTTAGCAGCTGTGTCTGGAGGAAATAATTCAATGAATTTTTTAAGTCGGTGAACTGGCAGAGGACCAGGAAATATTATGTACATTAAGGGTCTGAATCAAGGTTAGCATACTATATTTTCTGAAAGGTAGCTCCATCGCCTATTGAAAGCCCTGTCTAATGTTCCTGAAGTAAAGATTGAAGATGAGCTTTATATGTCACATGTACATCGAAACATACAGTGAAATGTGTCGTCTCCATCAACAACCAACACAGTCTGAGGATGTGCTGGGGGCAGCCCACAAGCGTTGCCATGCCTCTGCAGCCAACATAGCATCCCCACAACTTACTAACCCTAACCCGTACGACTTCGGATCAGGGGAGGAAACACGGGGAGAACATGCAAACTCCTTACAGACAGCAGCAGAAAATGAAGCCTGATCACTGGCACTGAGAAGCATTATATTAGTCACCATGGTACTGTGCCTCCGTCAGAAATCTTCATGCTTTATGTGATTTTTGGATGACAGTAAGATAAACGTAACTGGATTTTCAGCCAATAGAGATCCAGCCGAGCTTTTCAGCCAATAGAGATCCAGTCCAGCTGTTCAGCCAATAGAGATCCAGCCCAGCTGTTCAGCCAATAGGGATCCAGACCAGGTCTTGTTTTGCCTGGCCAGTTAAGCGTTTACACTGGTGTCCATTTGGTGGTGATCGTCATTCTGATTCTAATGGTCAAGGTGCTGTGAGAGGGCCAAGCCTCCGCACTGTCAGTAAAACCACACCCCTGACACTCCTGATGGTCACAGCTGTCTTGTTGGAACCTGAAAAATGGGCACAATCAGCCGTGTAGTTATGTGAGGAGGTGACACAGCCGTGTAGTTACGTGAGGGGGTGACACAGCCGTGTAGTTACGTGAGGGGGTGACACAGCCCTGTGGTGGTTAGCACAATTGTTTTACAGAAGCAGCAATCATCGACCAGGGTTCGATTCCCGCTGCTGTCTGTAAAGAGCTTGCAAGTTTTCCCCGTGAACATATGGGCTTCCTCCGGGTGCTCTGGTTTCCTCCCACAGTCCATAGAAATACAGGTTAGGGTTAGTGAATTGTGGGCAGGCCATGTTGGCGCTGGAGACACGGCAACACTAGCGGGCTGCCCCCAGGCACAATCCTCAGACTGAGTTGGTCGGTGTGCATTTCACTGTATGTTTCCATGTTTAAATGTACACGTCAGGGAAAAAAAAACTCATCTTTATGTTGCATAAAACTGGTTTAAGCCTGAATTGGATCACATTGGAGATGATTTTTCAGTGAAAATATGCTCACTATAAAGTTGACCTGAACCCTCTGCCCATCATTTGCTTTAGCATTTCTGATGACATCTGTGTCCCTTGTGACCCCCAGGAACCCTCTGGCCTGTCCCTGGGTCTCAGGATGGGCTGGGGTGCATCAGCTACAGCGGGGTTAATTGAATATGTAAATATTTGGAGCTCACTCAATTTTTGAGCTGGGAGAGTGGGATCTAAAATCCTGCCCCCTGCATCAGTTCTTCAGCCATACATTCATCGACACATCATCCTATTCTAACTCTCACTGGTGCGTGGCACAGGCAACAATCCAGAGATTACTACCATTGAGGTCATACAGAAACACTCTTAACTTATGTAAATACACATTTGTTTTTTTATCCGGAGATTAGAACATGAATGCTAAATATCAAGATTTTACTACATTGATTCAAATATTTTGAACTTACTTGAAATCATTGAATTTTATGCTGAACAGGTGAAATAATAGCCCAGTTGTTCTTATTAGATTAGATTTAAATCAGAGTTCGATATATGAACATAAATTATTTATTGATTGAGATACAGTATGGAATAGGTCCTTCCAGCTCTATGAACTATGCCATCCAACAATCCCCTGATTTAATTTTAGCCTAATCAAGGGATTGTTTACAATGACCAATTAACCTGTCAACAGCGTATTGGACTGTGGGAGGAAACCAGAGCACCTGGAGGAAACCCACGTGGTCATGGAGGGTACATACAAACTCTTACAGGCAGCAGCGGGAATTGAACCCTGGTCACCTGTACTGTAAAGTATTGTGCTAACCACGCTGTTACCATGTAATAACATAGCAAATCTTAGGAACAAATCTCACTCTTTAATGTAACTTCAGTCCGTGTTGGTTTGTTTTGTATATGTCAGTTCCCTCCCCAAGCAGGATTATATGTGGACTGTGTATTGCGTGTAACGCCTGCTCGTTTGTGTTTTTTCAGGGTAATGCACGATGAGGTGAGTGACACAGAAAACATTCGGAAAAATCTTGCCATAGAGAGAACCATTGTGGAAGGATGTGACATTTTGCTGGATACAAGCCAGACATTCGTACGCCAGGGTAAGTACAATGATTGTATTGAACAGAAATGAATAGATGATGCAGAGGGTGAATCCTTTGCTGGCATTCTTGTGAGCCAACAAGGATGCCCATTGCTTAAACTGAACTGATTGTGTTTTCCATCGGGATGCTCGATGGAATACTGGTGAGAAATAGCATTTTAAATGCTGGAAAACTTGGAGGTAAGAAAGCTCCACAGGAGGTTCTGGAGATATTCCGGAAATATCTACAAATTTCTACAGATGTACCGTGCAGAGCTCTTTAACTTGGAGGTTTGATGGAGGTATAAAAATTATGAGTGTTATAGATAGGGTAAATGCAAACAGGTTGTTTCCACTGAGGTTGGATGAGACTAGAACTAGAGGTCATTGGTTAAGGGTAAAAGGTGAAATGTTTAAGGGGAACCGGAGGAGCAACTTCTTTACTCAGAGGATGGTGAGAGTGTGGAATGAGCTGCCAGCAGAAGTAATGGATTTTAACATTTAAAAGAAGTTTGGGTGTGTAGAGGGACATGGAGGGTTATGGTCCAGTTGCCGCTTGATGGGACTAGGAAGTGTAACAGTATAGGTATGGACTAGATGGGCTGAAGGGCCTGTTTCTTTGCTGTAGTGCTCTATGACTAGGTATGGGCCCCTTCCTTGTCTTATTAAATTCATTTGGACATTAGGGACTAACAGGTCTATAAACCTGTATTACCCTGAACTTTCACAATCCTCTATGCGGTACAGTGCACAGCTAATTCTTCTGTGACCATAATTTTTGTCTGATATCGAACAATGGCCCTAACAATGACACACAGAGATGATCATTGACGGCATCAGTGATGATTGAAAAATGGAGAATCAGAGGCCTGTGGAGGTCGGGGCGATGATGGATGTTGTGTCCCAGCTGTCTAGATATGCAAGCCAGGGCAGTACAATATGGAGTCCATGCAGCAATCTTCTCCTCTCCGCGCAGCTGATGAACCCAAAGGAATGGCAGAGACTGATACAGTTTGGTACCAGCAGTGTTGCAGGAGTTGACAGTCGACATGGAACTCAACGTGGGACTGCCTTAGCAACTTTAACTCTGGAGTTTTCCTTAGGGTTTACTCCCTAAACCTTCCCCATGAGTGGGTATAGCCGCAAGGCAGCAGAGGTTTGACATCCGAGTTTTCCTTCTCTTAGATGAACTTTTAACCACAGCTGACAAGCCCCATCTACCCAAAAATATTGACACAGCAACACACAGAAAATGCTGATGGAACGCAGCAGGCCAGGCAGCATCTATAGGGAGAAGCGCTGTCGAGGTTTCAGGCCGAGACCCTTCGTCAGGACACTGACCATGGTTCTGCATTATCAATCCCTGAACCTAGCCCTTGCCCACGATGGCATCTCCTTTTAAATATTTGAGACGTAAATTTATCAAATGTTCTGTAACATTTCAATATCTAGGTGCTCTGAAAGTACATTAGTCATGTGAAAGCCTCAATAACAAGTATAATATTGATCTTAATTTAAAAAAAAAATCCAATATGATCATCTAAACACTCACATACAAAGGCCCAGTACAGGACCATTGTATAATTGACTCCTTCAGATATTCCATGTCTGCTCAGAAAGCCAAATCTGCTTAGCTGTTGGATAAAATAACTAAACAAGTGGTTACATCGTTCATTTCATGACATTTCAGGATTCCATCACTTCATCCCGCACAACCACCTGTGGGCTGTAGTTATTTATATTTATTCAGTGATACAGAGCAGTGTAGCCCTAACCTAATCACGGGACAATTTGCAATGACTAATTAACCTTGGAGTGTGGGAGAAAACCAAAGCGCCCGGACGCCATTCGCCATTCCAAACGCCAAAAGCCATTCCACAGGGAAATGCGTACGGACAGCACTGGAATTGGACTCTGATATCCGGAATGCCCTGAGTTGTAATAGTGTCGTGCTAACCGCTTTGCTCCCGTGGCGCCCTATTGCCCGTAGCACTGTTGGAGGCACTATAATTGATTGGTAACTCTTCGGAGAGCCCTGTCAGCCCTCTGTACCTGCTGGTCTATTGGAGGAAGAGAAATGGACTCTTGTCTTTACAATCTACCTTGTTAAGATCTTCCACTTCATTGTTTACCTACACTGCACTCTTTTGCTAACTTTTACACTTCTATTGTGCAGTGTTATTGTTGTATATTATTCTAGTTCAATACACTGTTAAACCTGTATGAACAGTATGCAAGACAAGCATTTCACCGTATCTTGGTATGTGTTGCAATGATAATGCAATTCCAATATCAATAATTTCTTGCTTTCACTAGTACATCTGATAAATTGAACCTTGCAGAAACCCGCATAATGCACTCATGACTGTGTGGCTAAGCACAGCTCCAATGCCACATTTAAGTTTGCTGATGACATCACAGTCGTTGGCCGAATCAAAGGTGACGATGAATCAGCATCTGGGAGGGAGATTGAAAATCTGGCTGAAGGGCTCTTTATCTCATGCTCTCGATATTTATTGATTATTATTATATATATGTTTTCTCAGCTCAAGCTGGTAAAACCTGAGGTACAGGCATAGCCAAGCACACTTATTTCTCAATTACTAGAAACTTTCAGACTATTCTAGTGGTATTTAGCAATGTGGCTTTCTGAAGATTTACATAAATATTGTTGTGTAGAACTATTTGTGTAATGCTATTATGTAGTGCTTATCATTAATATTATTTCTCTCTTTTTGAATTCCTACTGCTTCTTGTGTTTTACACATTGGTTGTTTGCCCAGTTGGAGTGGTCTTTCATTGACTCTATTATGGTTATTGGATTTTTTGAGTATCTTCATCACTATGTACTGTGCCGTAGGACATGAGTGATCAAGGTCTCATGACCGTAATTGTTCTAAACAAACTTTTTCTACTGAAGAGGTTTGTCATGCCTTCTTCTCGGCAGTGACTTTACAAGACGGGTGACCCTAGTCATTGTCAATACTCTTCAAAGGCTGGCTGCCTGGCATCAGCGGTCACATAACCAGGACTTGTAATTTGCCCCAGCTGCTCAT
Organism: Hemitrygon akajei; assembly: GCF_048418815.1. Lineage (NCBI taxonomy): Eukaryota > Metazoa > Chordata > Chondrichthyes > Myliobatiformes > Dasyatidae > Hemitrygon > Hemitrygon akajei. The sequence continues at coordinate 13,677,101 of NC_133125.1, read as the reverse complement.
ACGACCATCCACCACCTGCTCCCATGGGTTCACCTGACCCTGATCACTGGGGCTAAGCAGGTGCTCCACCTTGCGCAAGGGTGACCTCTAGGCTAGTGGAGGGAAAGAGCACCTTACACCTCCTTTGGTAGAGATGTATCTCTACCTGCCACCCAAGATGGACGCAGGAAAATGAACCTCAGGGTGACATGTAGGTACTTTGATAATAAATTTACTTCGATCTTTAGTTAATGTCTAAGAGTTTTGTACACTCACTGTGCGACCCTTCCCACTTCCCCCCAAATGATGCAAACTAATCTATCATTTCAGGTTCCCTCATACAGCTGCCTTCTGTGGAGAGAGGAAAGCTGGCCAAAGTTCGCCTAGGTTCCCTGTCTTTGAAGAAAGAAGGAGAAAGACAGTGTTTCTTATTCACCAAACATTTCCTAATCTGCACAAGAAGTTCGGGAGGAAAGCTGCATCTACTGAAGGTGATGCTCATTTCTCAGTAATTCTCTCCCTCGCGCCCCGGGACTGTAAGCATTTTTCTTGTAAAAAATAACGTTTTGATAGTAAACCGTTTTTTCACTTTAATGTTGTATCTAGACCTGACTCAGGGGAAGGAGTGGGGAATGCTCCCCCCAGCCATTGTAACACGAAATATGCCTTCTCCATTCCAACGTACATTTCATTTCCAAGCTTTAGGGATGAAGCTTTGGAATAGTTAGAATCACAATCAGAGTCAATATCACTGTCTTATATGACGTGATTTTTTTTTTGTGGCAGCAGTATAGTGCAAAAAAATTAAAATAAATTGCAAAATTAATAAATAGTGCAAAAAAAAAGTATAGGTGGATAAATTTCCTGATTACAGAGCTTGTCTATATGTGACAAACACAAGAAAATCTGCAGATGCTGAAAATCTAAAGCAACACACATAAAATGCTGAAGGAACTCAACAGGCCAGGTATAGTAGCACAGTAGCACGTCTATACTTACCCGGGCAGAATCGTGTAGGCTGAATACCGGCACAAACTCCTTCCAGTTGTCACTGATCCCCCATGTCACAGTTTTTAAAAGTGCCCTTCAATGGTCACTTCTCTGCTTGGGCGACTCTGTAATGTAGTGGTTAGCATAACACTATTGCAGTACCAGTGATCAAGGCTCAATTCCCGCTGACATCCCGAAGCAGTGACTTGGCTTGAAGCATCGACTGTTCATTCCTCTTCTCAGGTGCTAATAAAGGCAAAGCATGTCACAGTCCTTCATCGCCACCCCGTCAACCTGTGTAGCCACTTCCAGGGAGCTACAAACTTGGATGCCAAGATCTCTCTGCTCCTCAACACTGTTTAGGGCCTTGTACTTATTAGCGTACTGTCTCATCACATTTGACATAACACTTCATATTTGGCCGGGTAAAATTCCATCTGCCATCTCTGTTCATATCGATGACTGATCTATATTCTGCTGACATATTTGCCTGTTAACTATGCTATCCACAACACCACCAATCTTTATATCATCTGCAAACTTACTAAATCACCCATTCAATTTCATCCAGGTCATTTATAGACATCACGAACAGCAAAGATTCCAGTTCAGATACCTACAGAACATCACTAATCACAGAGCTCCAGCTAGAATAAGTGCCTTTGACCACTACCCTCTGTCCTCTAAGAGCAAGGCAGTTCTGAATCCAAATGGCCAATTCACCATGCATCTTAATCTTCTGGATGAGCCTCCCCTGAGGAACTTTGTCAAACATCTTACTAAAACCCATGTAGAAAACATTCCCGGCTCTAGCTTCATCAATCCTTTTCATCACCTTGTCAAAAAACTCAATCAAGTTGGTAAGACATGACTTGCTTTGCACAAAGTCATGCTGGCTCTCCCTAATTAGGCCATGGTTTTCCAAATGCTCATAAATCCTATCCCTAAGAATTTTCTCCAATAACTTTCCTACCACTGTTGTGAGACTTGCCAATCTGTAGTTTACAGGATTATCCCTTGTTCCCTTCTTGAGAAATTACTGCTCATATTTCATCTGGGTAGCCTCCAACCTGATGACATGACCATCGATTTCTGTAACTTGGGGTAATTTCTCCTCCCCTCCCCTTCTCTCTTTCTCTATTCTCCACTCTGGCTCCCCTCTCATCCATTCTCTTCTCCTCACCTATCAATCATCTCCCTCTGGTGCCCCTCCTTCCTTTTCTCCCACCGTCCACTCTCCTCTCCTATCAGATTCCTCTTTCTTCAGCCCTTTACCTCTTCCACCTAACACCTCCCAGCTTCTCACTTCATTCCCCCTCCACCTCACCTAGCTTCACCTATCACCTCTCAGCATTGAACTCCTTCCCCTCCCCCTACCTTTCTTATTCTGATTTCTGTCCCCTTCCTTTCCAGTCCTATTGGAGTATGTCCACCCAAATTGTCGACTGCTTATTCCCCTCCTGATCTGCTGAGCTCCTCCAGCATTTTGTATGTGTTATTCGAAAACAAGACCTTCGGGATAAATAGGTGTACATTTCCATCAAATCCAATTTATGATAAACAGAAAGAAACAAGAAGTTTCCAATTAATTAGTGAATCTTTTGCTTGTTTCAGGTTGGAGGAGTACTTTCCCTGATAGATTGCACGTTAATAGAAGAACCTGATTCAAATGAAGACGATTGTGAGTACATACTGATGTGCCACAGAATAGTTTGACCAGAATATTGTCTCTTTAATTTTCATTCTTTTTGAATAAAGTGATATAGGGAAATTCTTTATTTGAATTAATATAAATAGTTAAATCAAGATTTTGATGACAGGAAGTTTTAAACTGAATTTTCATCATTATGGCCATATTTATGAGCGCTTTAATACATTGAGAAATCAGCTCATAAAATTTTCATTTTTATATATCAATCCAGAGAGCATACTTTATCATTATTAAAGGGAGGTTAAGGGGAAACTTTCAAGAGCTGTTGTATTATTGCAGTTTCCAGCAACTGGTGATCTCTTTGCAAATACGATAGGCAACAGAGCTGGTCTAGTTAGTGAGGTGATCATCTTAGTCTGGCTGCACGTCACACAGTTCTGGCCCAGAGTCACCAAGGAAGCTCTACAGTGATTTTATCAAAGTTCAAATCAGTTTTTGCAATGAATGGTTAGGATATGGAGTACGTTCCCAGCAAGCGTCTGGACCTTAATGGGGAACTGACTAAATCAATGAGGGAGAAGAAGTTACAGGAATATGGGGAAATGTGTAGAACTAGTTGCATTGCTTTCCAAAAGAGCTGGCACAAGTTGTTGAGTTATTGTTCTCTTCTCGCTGCCACCATTGGGAAGGAGGCACAGGAGTCTTGGGTCCTGCACTGTCAGGTTCAAAAAAAGTTGTTGCCCTTCAACCATCAGGCTCCTGAATTAACATGGCTAACATAACTCACCTCAACTCTGAAATGAGTCCACAACCTATAGACTCACTTTCAAGGACTCTACAACTCATGTTCTCAACATTATTGATGTATCTATCCATCTATTCATTCATCTGTCTATATCCATCCATCCATTTGCAGAGATTGTCTTTTGCACAGTTTTTCATTGATACTTTTGCATTTTCTGCTCCAATGTGAATGTCTGCAAGGAAATGAATCTTTCAGTAATATATGGTGACTTTGATAATCAATTTACCTTGAAATGCTGAACTTTGGAATGGAGCCCTCTTGTGCTGAATTACACATTCTACAGTAGGCTGCTGGAATGTCGCTGGTGTTAGAGTCAGTTGGATGTAAATCTGGAGAAATCAGTTGAAGTAGATGGTGTCCAAATTGTTGGCTAGGATTGTGGGCAACAGAACTTACTCGAGTTAATTCGTGGAGTGTCTCTCTATTAGACTGGCTGTGTTCCACACAGTGAAATGAATTCTGGCTCAAAGTAGCCCCAGAGTCACTGAGGAAGATGAACAATAAATTTTGTACGTTCTTTTTCTAATTACTGGTATTTTACATGCTAGTCTGAATTGAAGATATGTTACTATAATAAAACATAAATTACTTTTAATTCTTTCTGACCTGTGTAAGATGGATTTTGTTTATATCTTTTAGTAAAAGGGTCTAGTCATGTCTTTGGACATCTAGACTTCAAAATTGTGGTGGAGCCTGCAGATGCCCCATCCTTCACAGTTGTGCTGTTAGCTCCATCTAGACAAGAGAAAGCTGCATGGACAAGTGACATAAGCCAGGTAAATATTATTTGTTACTCTCCCAAATTATTTCATGTAAACATACAGTACTGTGCAAAAGTCTTAGGTGCCCTAGATATGGTTTCAGGTGGTATGACTTCATCTCAACATCACTGAGGCTGTCTGGGGAACCCAGAGAGGCAGAAGCAAGTGAGACAGCCAAAGTCTGCAGAAGAATTGTAGCAAGTTCTCCAAGATGCTTGGAACAACCTACCAGCAGATTTTCTTACAGAACAGCATGACAGTGTATCAAAGAGAATTGGTGCAGTTTTAATGGCAAAGGGTGGTCACACCAAATATTGATTTTATTTTCTTTACTGTTTACTGTTCTTTATAGTGTTTTTTTCCTATTTAGAAATTTTCCTTTCATTATTTTTGAAAGCATCTTCATATTACAGAATTCTTTTACATGTGCCTAAGACTTTTGCACAGTACTGCATTTATCCAATTTGTCCTGATGAAATCAACAAGAATTGTCGAATCATATTTTGAATTAATTTGTTCATTGAAAATACACTCATGAAGTGGGGACTCTGCAAACAAACGTGTGGAGATGGAAAATCCCAACCGAGGCAAAATATATAAATGTTTAAATTTGTTACCTTCCTCGAACCTCAGCGCCCTGTTAACAGTTGTGATTAAAGCTGTTTGAACTGCAAATGCGGAGCACATCAGGCTATCGTAGGTTGTATTTCACAATTACAATCAGAAGCAGCTTTATTATTGGTGATATATGTTGTGAAATTAGTTGTTTTGTGGCAGCAGTACTGTCTTGATGCCCTCCGTTGGTCAGGATCGGCCATGAATGTTGTGTCCCTGCTGTCTATGTGATAGGCAAGCCAGGGCTGTACGATAAGGAGAGCAAGCTGTTGCCAAAGCAGCAGGCTCCCTCTCTCCATGCAGCTGATAACCCCGAAGGAAAGGCATTCTCCAGTACAGTTCGGCACCAGCAGCGTCACAGCAGTTGCCAGTTAACGTTGAACTCAACATAGGACCACCTTAGTGACTCCACTAAGTGAATGAGTATAGCTGTAAGGCAGCGGAGCTTTGAGATCAGAATTTTCCTTCCCCTAGATGAGCTGCCAACCACGGCTGACTAGCCTCATCTGCCTGAAGCGACTGGTTTTAAGGTGCCAGCGACCTGTCCTTGCCCTTTCTCCTGTCAGTAGAAGCAGTTCCACCAGGCTTGGTAGCTAAGTCACACCTGAAGGGCAGGAGCGGGACTTGGTTGTCATAGGTTATTTGAGATACACGTCATTGGGAGCATTTAATAGTGGGAGCCTATCCCTGTTACCACTCTCAGATATAACAACCTCGAGGGACCAGCAGTACAGTGTAATACATTAAATATCCTTGTAAGTCACATTTTTATATAAAAAACATAAGCAGTGCAAATGAGAAAAAAATAGAGAGGTAATCTTTAGTTTTCATAACTTTCAGTTCTTCTGATTTGTCAAGACTGAATCTGACTGAGGGTCTCCAAGGGGATATCACTGTTGACCATCCTCAAATTTCCTCCATTTAGCACCCGCATTAGTTGGACTCATGGAGATGTTTCAGAGCCAGGCAGGAGGAGAATTTCTGTGCTTCTTGTGAACCAGATTAAACGGTGCTATTCTACAAGAGAATCACTCTGAACATCTCTCCCTCCCCTGTTATCACTAACCTCCCAACCAGGCCCCTGTGCCTCTTCCCTGATGGTGAGGGTTTCTACCTTCCTGGACACTGTCTCTTGAAGACATTCTCGATGGTGAGGAGGGTTGGGCCCCTGATGGAATTGGCTGATTCTACAACTCTCTGCGGCCTCTGCTGATCCTGTGCTTTGGAGCCTCCGGAGCAGACGGTGAGGCAACCAGTCAGGGTGCTCTCCCAGCACATCAGTAGAAATTTGCCAGAGGCTTTGGTGACGTGTGACCCTGTTACCTTTCTCTCAAACACATGCTTGATCTGAATGCTGAGCTCTACCACTGAAATAGAAACAAACAAAATTAGTGAAAGGCCTGATCAGTTTCTCCACGGGTAATTTTCCCCTTCCCCTTCCCTCTTCTTCAATTCCCCACTCTGACCTCTTACCCCTTCTCCTCACCTGCCTATCACCTCCTCCTGGTGCCCCTCCTCCTTCCCTTTCTCCTATGGTCCACTCTCCTCTCCTGTCAGATTCCTTCCTCTCCAATCCTTAACCTTTTCCACCCACTTGGCTTCACCCATCACCGTGCAGTCATCTTCCTTCTCCTAACCCCCCACCATCTTTTTATTCTGGCATCTTCCCCCTTCCCATCCAGTCCTGATGAAGGGTCTTGACCAGAAACGTCAAGTGTTTGTTTATTTCCATAGATGCTGCCTAACCTGCTGAGCTCCTCCAGCGTTTTATATGTGTTGTTAAGGATCTTCTGATGCTTTTATATGATGTAAAACTCCAATCCCTTTGAAAGGTAACCCAGTGTCCACACTACTCCCAGTGTAGACTCACCAATCCAATTTATCCATCTGCAAAATAATGTCCCAATTCCTGTACTCGGTGTCCTGACTGATAAATATGTGACAAATAGTTTGGTGTTTGTATTTCTGCAGTGTATAGACAACATACGGTGCAATGGCCTGATGACCAATGTCTTTGAGGAATATTCAAAAGTAACTGTGCCTCATATGATAAAGTAAGTGTTTTCTTGGGGTGATTCCTGCCAAAGTGGGATCAGTGGGAGGATCTAGTGGGATATCTCAAATGTGCTGTCCACAATTCTCCTGTAAGGGCCATTCCTTGCTGGGAAGGCTAGATTATACAGGTTGAAACTCTCTGATTATAATGATAAAGATTAACTTTATGTCTTACGTGTACATCAAAACATCAGGACACATCAGTGTAATGTGTCGTTTGCATTGAGGATGTGCTGGGGGCAGCCTGCAAGTGTCACCACGCCTCTGGCAACAACATAGCATGTCCCGACGAAGGGTCTTAGCCCAAAGCGTTGACTGCTCATTTCAACAGATGCTGCCCGACCTGCTGAGTTCATCCAGCTTGTTTGTATGTGTTGATTTGACCACAGCATCTGCAGTGTACTTTGTGTTAACATAGCATGCCCACAAGTTACCATCTCTAACTGGTATGTCTTTGGATTGTGGGAGGAAACCGGAGCATCTGGAGGAAACCCACGCGGTCACGGGGGGAATGTACAACTCCTTACAAGAAGCGGTGGGAATTGAACTCCATAACGTGTTATGCTAACTACTTGTTAGATATATGGGTCATGACCTAAGGAAAAATGGCTGGAATCGCTTAGCACTTTAGTGCAAGGGTTTTATTAGGTGTATCAAAAATCAAATTTACAAAAAATGAGTGAAAATAGCAAAAAGAAAACTGCTAATATTTAGAAAAGATATCCTGCAGACAAGCTTTATTAAACCCAGTGACACGTTGCTGAAGTGCAAAAGCTTGTGGAATGATGATCAGTATCGATCTCTTCCTCAGATCTGACATCAGACTGCACAGCGACGACACTGACATCTGCTTCAGTAAGACGCTGAACTCCTGTAAGGTTCCGCAGATTCGCTACGCCAGCGTGGAGCGGCTGCTGGAGAGGCTCACCGATCTGCGCTTTCTCAGCATCGACTTCCTCAACACCTTCCTTCACACTTACCGAATCTTCACCACAGCTCTGGTGGTCCTGCAGAAACTAACGGACATCTACAGAAAACCTTTCACCTCCATCCCCGTCAGGTAGGTCGGGGGAGAGGGTCCAGAGGAGGTTCACGAGAATTATCCCGGGAATGGCAGGGTTAATGTATGAGGAACAGTTTTGATGGGTCTAGGCCTGTAGTCACTGGGGTTTAGAAAAATGAGTATTGAATATTGAAAGGCCTACATGGAGTGGATGTGGAGAGGATGTTTTCAATAGTGAGGGAAGTTTAGGACCAAGGGCACAGCCTCAGAATAGGACATCATTTTAGAACAGAGATGAAGAGAAATTTCTTTTGCCATATAGTGCTACAGCACAGAAACAGGCCCTTTGGCCCATCTAGTCCATGCCAAACTATTATTCTGCCTAGTCCCATCGACCAGCACCTGGACAATACCCCTCCCGTCAATGTACTTACCCAAACTTCTCTTAAGTGTTAAAATTGAACCTGCATCCGCCACTACCATTGGCAGCTCGTTCCACCGTCTCACCATCCTCTGAGTGAAGAAATTCTCCCTCAGGTTCCCTTTACATATTTACCTTTTCAGCTTTAACCTCTAACCTCTAATTCTAGTCTCATCAGCCACAGTGGAAAAAGCCTGCTTGCATTAACCCTAACCTGCTTGCATCTTCCAGCTTAGCTGACATTTATGCCCGTATCACAGATTAGCCATTGTCCTCATTCAAAAAAGACCTTATTTTGTATCAGGCCAGGATATCCCCCTTTTGCTTTTCTCTTTGGAGTGAAGGAGGATGAGAAGTGACTTGAACTTTTTCCCAGGGTGGAAATGGCTATTATTAGGGGGCTTAATTTTAAGGTGATTAGTGGAAAATATAGGGGGGGGGGGGATGTCAGAGGTAGGTTTTTTACACAAAGTCAGCTCCATCATGAGCAATAGCCTCCGAGTATCCAGGGCATCTTCAAGGAGTGATGGCTCAAAAAGGCAGCATCCATCATTAAGGACCATCATCACCCAGGTCATGCCTTGTTCTCATTCCTACCATCAGAAAGGAGGTCTTAGAGCATGAAGGAATACGGGGAGAAGGCAGGAGATTGGGGCTAAGAGGAAAAATGGATCAGCCATGTTGAAATGGCAGAGCAGGCTCAATGGGTCAAATGGCCTAATTCTGCTCCAATGTCTTATGGTATTGCACTGTACTGCTGCCACAAAGTCAACAAATTTCATTAAATATGCTGGTGATATTAACCTTGATTCTGATTCTGAGTTTCTTTGGGTGCACGGAACACCCTTTCAGGGGTGGTGGGAGAGGCAGATTAAGGATGTTTAAGGGATGTTAGATATGTACATGGATGATCGAAAAATGGGGGGCTATGTGGGAAGGAAGAGTCAAATTGATCTTGGAGTAGGTTAAGGTTGGCACAACATTGTGGGCCAAAGAGCCTTTATTGTGTTGTAATGTTCTATGTTCTGTAATTGCAAACTTCATCAGCAGATACAGTAAATCGTTCACTTACTGGAAAGTTAAACATTAGATCATAAGCTTAAGATATAGGAGCAGAATTAGGCCATTCAGCCCATTGAGTCTGTTTTGCACATTAAATGAATCCCAAAATAACTGGAACAATTTTCTAAATTGGGAGAAAATTTCAAAAATCCAAATTGTAAGGAGACTTCGCAGTCTTCGTGCAGGATTCTCTAAAGGTTAACTTGCCGGAGATTTGGTGGCGTGGAAGACAAATGCAACGTTAGCATTCATTTCAAGAGAACTAGAATATAAAAGCAAGGATATAATGTTGAGGCGTTATAAGGCACCTCTGAGGAGTATTGTGAGCAGTTTTGGGCCCCTTATTTAAGAAAAGATGTGCTGACATTGGAAAGGGTTCAGAGAAAATTCACAAGAATGATTCTGGGAATGAAAAGCTTGTCATTTGAGGAATAATTGAAGGTTCTGGGCCTTTACTTGTTGAAATATAGAAGAATGACGGTAGATCTCAGTGAAATCTATAAAACATTGAAAGACCTAGATGGAGTAGATTTGACAAGGATATTTCCTATGGTCAGGGAGTCTAGGACCAGAGGGCACAGCCTCAGAGGAATGTCCATTTAGAATGGAGTTGAGGAGGAGCCTCTTTAGCCAGAGGGTGGTGAATCTGTGGAATTCATTGCCACAGGTGGCTGTGGAGACCAGGTCACTGAGTGTATTTAAGGTGGAGGTTGATGGGCACTTGATTAGTCAGGGGGTGAAAGGTTATGGGGAGAAGGCAGCAGAATGGGGTTGAGAGGAAAATGGATCAGCCATGATGAAATGACAGAGCAGACTCAATGGGCTGAATGGCCTAATTATACCTCTATATCCTAAGGTCATGTTCTTAGATACATAGCTTGTGTATAACTAATTTAAATGTTTACATTTGATAATCATAGCTATCATTTATCTATTGAGATATATTGAGAGGCTTATTCCAGTTGGATTGCTTTAATTAATCAATTTATCTGTTCCCTTTTCATTCACAGATCACTGGAACTGTTTTTTGCATCAAATCAAAGCAACCGATTGGAACACATGAATGACGGGAAATCCCCGCGACTGTCCCGTAAGTTTTCGTCGCCTCCTCCGCTGTCGTTATCTCGAACGAGCTCGCCCGTCCGGACGCGGAAACTGTCGCTCAGCTCCCCTGTGAACTCCAGAGCAGGCGCCCTCGACCTTTCCACGTCGTCCACGACAGGAGCAACCTTCGTTCACAGCACGACAATCTCTCCACCTCCCGTGGCAAGCAAAGTTCCTTTGGATTTGAGCAGGGGCCCCTCATCCTCAGACCAGTGTCCTCTGTCGACAGAAGAGAATTCGGAGCGTCCCTGCATTGATATCTGTAACAAGCTGAGAAGAAGCATCAGAAGAGGTACTGAAAATGCTCATTCATTTGTTTATCAAGTAATTGTTTGCCTGGTTACTGTATCCAGTGCTCCCAATGTGGCCTACTCCACAGCAGTGAGACCCGACCTGAATTAGGGTTCAAAGTTCAAAGTAAACCTTATTATCAGAGTAATGCATGTCACCATATACAACCCTGAGATTCTCTTTATTATGAGCATATTTAGCAAATCTACAGAACAATAACTCTAAACGGGAGCAATGAACATCAATCTGTGCAAATGCAAATATAAATAAATAGCAATAAATAATGAGTATGAAATAACATGAAATGAAAGAGCATGAAATAAACAAGATGAGGAGTCCTTAAAGTGAGACCATCGGTTGTGGGAACACTAGAAATAGATTGAGTGTAGTTATATCCCCTTTTGTTCAAGAGCCTGTTGGTTGGTGGTTGCTTCCTCGAGGTTGCATCCTTGATGTGGAGTTGCACCGTGCATCCCGTCTGGCCGATATACGCTGCTTCGCATTCATAGGGAATCCTGTAAATGGCAGCCTGGCTTCCCTATACTCCCATGGTTTCTGGAAGGATCGCCGGGATCCTGAAGAAATCCCAAATCAATGCCATCAACAAGCCCATAAGGAAACTCAAATCACAGTTAATGCTGGTCAGAGATGACCTGGGGCTCAGGTTGGCTGGCATTTACAGGATTCCCTGTGAGAGTACAGAAGAGATTTACTAGAATGTTACCTGGGTTTCAGCACCTAAGTTACAGAGAAAGGTTGAACAAGTTAGGTCTTTATTCTTCGAAGCATAGAAGGTTGAGGGGGGACTTGATAGAGGTATTTAAAATTATGAGGGGGATAGATAGAGTTGACGTGGATAGGCTTTTTCCATTGAGAGTAGGAACAAATTCCATTGAGAGTAGGAGAGATTCAAACAAGAGGACATGAGTTGAGAGTTAAGGGGGCAAAAGTTTAGGGGTAACACGAGGGGGAACTTCTTTACTCAGAGAGTGGTAGCTGTGTGGAACGAGCTTCTAGTAGAAGTGGTAGAGGCAGGTTCGATATTGTCATTTTAAAAAAATATGATAGATATATGGACAGGAAAGGAATGGAGGGTTATGGGCTGAGTGCGGGCCAGTGGGACTAGGTGAGAGTAAGCATTCGGCCCGGATGAGAAGGGCCGAGATGGCCTGTTTCCGTGCTGTAATTGTTATATGGTTATATGGAATGCGGAGCAGTGTATTTTGGCCAGATGGGACACATGGTGGAAACCTGCATCAAGGAGCATAGGAGGTGTATTAATCTGGGTTACCTGGAGAAATTGGCAGTAGCAGAACATTGAATTTCCCAATGGCCACAGGATTGACTTGTACGACACAAAACTACTATGCCATGTTAATGACTTTTGGGTCCATCTAGTAAAGGAAGCCATTGAAATAAAACTAAAGGAAAAGATTTTTAACAAAGACAAAGGTCTCACTCTAATTAAGAACTGGAATTTGATTGTTAACAAGGTGGGACAGTGGAAACCTGATTGGATGAGGATAACTAATCAGGAGGGATGGACGACGGGGATATAAATACCACCGGATTAGACATGCCTAGGCATCATCCCTAATGAAGATGGCAGAGTTTGACCTGAACCCGGATGGAAGCCGAGAAGTGTTCATTCATCCTTTTAATTGATTTTATCATTGCCTTTAGATTGTTGTTATTAGGCAGCCAATGGGTTAATTTGTTTTGGAAATAGTCTCTTTCCTTATTTATCCCTTAACTTATATTTGTCATCCTTGGTGGGCAGGACAAATGTTGAAGCTAAAGGTAACATGACTCACAGATATTATAGAGAAGGTTAAGTTGTACGGAAACATACAAACTAGGGTTGGTACACCCTGGAACATAGAAGCTGATAGTATTGGAATATTGTGTTCCATTCTGGTCAACTCATTATAGGAAGGATGCAGAAGTGTTGGAGAGGGTGCAGAGGAGATTTACCGGGATGCTGCCTGGATTGGAGAGCGTGTCTCATGAGGATAGGTTGAGCGAGCTAGATCTTTATTCTTTGGAACAAAGGAGGATGAGAAGTGACATGATGGAGTGTACAAGATGATAAGAGGCATAGATAGAGTGGATAGCCAGAGACATTCTGTCAGGGTGGAAATGGCTAATAGGAGAGAGCATAATTTTAAGGTGTTTGGAGGAAAGTACAGGGTGGGATGTCAGATGCACGTTCTTTACACAAAGAGTGGTGGGTGCATGGAACACACGACCAGAAGTGGTGATAGAATTAAATGCATTAAGGGCATTTAAGAAACTTTTCGATTGGCACATAGATGATAGAAAAATGGAGGTCTACATACGAGGGAAGAGTTAGATTGACCTTGGAGCAGGTTAAAAGCTCAGTGTAATATCATGGGCTGAAGCCTCTGTGCTATGAAGAGAGATTTGATTTCTTTTGTAAAACATTAGCAGGACTGATGAGGTGAGATGATATGATAGCTGTGGACCTCCAGGAAATGTTTGATTAAGTTGCCACATTATAGGTTTGTCGTCCAAATAGACACAAAGGGGATGTACAATAGATTCTGGTTAATTTGGGACACATTGGAGCCAAGACATTTTGGCCCAATGATGCGATTTCCTCAATTAGCTGAAGTTTCATGGGAACAGTTAAAAAGGTATAAAAAAGACAAACTACCATTTAACTGAGTGACATATAGTGTACTTAAATGAAATTCAGAATAAATTAGTACACCATCAATACTACTACAGTATCAGAGTCAGAATCTTAAAACAATGCTGCCTTCCGAATTACCCATAGCTGTGATCGTGGATTTCATCCGGTGATTCCCATCAGAGCTGCATGCAAAGAGTCGCCACTTAATGGTGCCGTCTGACTGTGTATTGGTTCCTAATAGTTATCGAATGCAGGAATTCATCCAGTGTTCATTGCCGTGTATGGGGTGTCCAGGGAGGGGGTAGCACCTTTGGTGAAGGGGCTTGTCGTGTCCGTTCTGGGGCAGCTCATTAACCTTTGGTCCCCGCTGGACACTCAGCTCTCACCTGTGGCTCCAGGTAGCTGTTAGCATGCAACAATGGCCATGTCCCAGTACATCGCCGCAATGGGTGGGCTAAACCAGTTGGGATTAGCCAGTGGGTCTTGTACCCCGGTGAAATAGGGACATGTTTGTCCTAGTGTGTGAAGTCAGTTCCAGCAGACTGGGCAGATGAGATCAATGGTGAGATCCAATGGCCAAGAAGGCAGTTCTGCAAAGCTTCGTGGAGAGCAAATGGCATAGTAAGGCAGAGAAGTCTTCACTGCAACCAAGGAAGACCACAGTTTGTGCTGATTACTCATACCACTGGACTTCTGAAGTCAGAACAGTGGAACTGCCCAGTGCAAAGTCTTTTCCACTTTAAAAAACTCTCCCGCCAGTTTTCAATGTCATCGTGGGATATGACTGACACCAACATACTGCTGTGTTCTTTTCACTGATTGCAAATGAAGAAAATTAGTGGAGACACCTAGTGGAGAGATTGGACCTTTCATACAATCTTTCCATGATTACATCCTCCAAATCTTAATTTCCATTGTAGCATTCAGAATGATTGACAATACCTTCAAAGTCTTTGTAGTTTCTAACTTGTTGAAGTAGTGAAATAGTTTAATTTTCATTCCCGCCCATTGCTGACATCTCCAAGCCTGAATGCTTGAAACCACAATGAATAAAGTAATTCTAATTGTCTTACAGCTTATTTCTCGCCAACTATCAGTAATAAAAATCACTGATTTTTGAACTCAAACACTTGCAACTGGTGCTATTTAAAAACTGCTTGCTCTAATCAAAATGTCTAATAACCACACAAGTTCATGCGATTGATGTTACTTAGAAACTCTTTGGCAATAGTCTGCTGTCCCAATTAAGCGGCACAGTGTCCCAAATAAACAGAGTGAATTCCTGGCTATTTTCTCAACTAGTTTTTGTTCTTTAAGGGTTGTCCCAAATAAATAACCTGACCCAATTAACTGATCAATCAATTAACCAGAATCCGCTGTATTACCAAGGTGAGAAGACAGGTAAAGTGACTGGAACCAGAGACAAGGAGTGAAGGATTGTTTTGGGTTGGAGGAAGTGGACTCCAGTGGTCAGTACTAAGATCAATGTTTCCCTCAATACTGACTCATGACCTGGACAAAGATGTGCAGGGCACAATTAACAAATTGGCAGATGATGCAAACTTGAAGGTGTAGTGAAGTGTGAAAAGGATGGTAATATTGTTTGGGAAGATGTGGAGAGGTGGTGGAAGATGCAGGAGATAAAATGTTATAAGGTAAAGTGTAATGCTTCTACATTTTGCTTGCAAGGAAGAGAAGGAATATTATCTGTAGTGGGCAATTCTAAAAGAGAAAATGCATTTGGTCTCAAAGACTGCGTGAAGATAGGAGTTGCAGGGATAATGTCGGAGCCAGAGCTGTTCTTTTTGAAACAGGGAAAGTTGCAAGGAGATCTGGTGCAGATAATTAAATTCATGAAGTGCAGGACCAGAATAGATGAACTGCTTCCGTTGATAGAAGGATTCGTAACTTGTTGACATTAGAATGAAAATGATTGAGGGGATAAAGAACTAAAACTGAAGTGAGGATGTTATTTGCTTTAATCACAGATAGGCTCTGGAATAGAGTGTTGGGGTATTGCTGAAAACATCTTTAATTTTGATGTCGAAATTGGGGGTTGGGTGAAAGTAGGGTGTAGCAATGTCAGGGGAGTGGGACAAGCTATTCTGTCCGCTGTTACATGAACTCAAAGGCTGCCTCCTCTGCTGTTCGTTCCCTGGATTCACTCCTCTGGCTCTGGCCTCTTTGAACACCACCGATCTCCGGTCCTCCAACGCCAGCAGTCACGCCTAAGGCTGCACTGGCAATACTCTTTGGGACCCTCTTTGACTTTCTGCCTTTATGCCCTCTTTAAATGAGGTTCTTAAAACATATCTTGTTTATCAAGAGTTTATATCTTTGTAGCTCGGTGTCAAATTTGTGCCGTCTTACCTTTGAGAGGTGCGATGTTAAAGGCACCATATAAATGCAAGATGTTGTTGTTTGCAGTTAAAACCCTTCTTTTGCAGTGTAGAACATAGGCAGAGCTAAGAAAGTGGAATTACAATGAATGAATTATTATCAACTCTTCAGCATTGCAATAAGATATGGACAATTAAGGATCCTTTTATTTTCAAAAAAAACCTGCAATGCTCTTCAGCCTAATGTAATTGTATGTCACGGTGAGGTCATGGACCATAGCCATAAGACCTTAAGACGTAGGAGCAAAATTAAGCCATTCAGCCTATCGAGTCTGCTCTGTCATTTGTTCATGGCTGATTTATTTTCCCTCCTAACCCTGTTCTCCTGCCTTCTCCTCATAACTTTTGATGCTATTTTTTGAACCTATCAACCTCTACTTTAAATATACCCAATGACTTTACTCCATAACTATCTGTGGTAATGAATACCACAGATTCACCACCCTGTAGATAAAGAAATTCCTCCTCATCTTTTTTCTAAGGGGATGCCCTTGTATTCTGAATCTGTGCCCTCTGCTCTTAATCCCCCCCACTATAGGAAACATTCTCTCTACATCCACTCTATCTAGCCTTTCAATATTTCATAGAGATCCCTCATCATTCTGCAGAACTCCAGTGAGTATGGGCCCAGAGCCATCAAATGCTCCTCACGTGTTAACCCTTTCATTTCCAGGGTCATTCTCATAAACCTCCTCTGGACCTTCGCTAGACTTTTCTCACGCACCTTTCATGCTGCTGAATTTCTTCCTCACAGATTTAAACACTCATACATCTATGGAAGTAACACACACAAAATGCTGGAGGAACTCAGCAGGTCAGGTAGCATCTGTGGAGATGAATAGATAGTCGACATTTTGGACCGAGACACTTCTTCAGGACCGAGAAGGAAGTGGGAAGATGCTGGAATAATAAAGGTTGGGGGAGGGGAATGAGGCTAGCCAGAAAGTGATAGATAAAACCAGACGGGTGGGAAAGGTCAAGAGCTGGAGAAGAAGGAATCTGATAGGAGAGGAGAATGGACTATAGGAGAAAAGGAAGGAGGAGGGGACCCAGGGGGAAATAATAAGCAGGTGAGAAGAGGTAAAAGGTCATTGTGGGGAATCGAAGAAGTAGGGGAATTTCTTTACAAGAAGGAGAAATCGATATCCATGCCATCAGGTTGGAGGCTATCCGGACAGAATATAAGGTGTTGCTCCTGCACCCAGACACAAGAGGAGGCCATGGATCAACATATCAGAATGGGAATGCGATTTGAATTAAGATGTTTGGCCTCTGGCAAGTCCCTCTTGTGGCAGATAGTGCAGTACGTTCAATGAAGCATTACCCCAATTTGCGACGGGTTTCACCAATGTAGAGGAGGCCACAACGGGAGCACCAGACAGAATAGACGACCCCACAGATTTGCAGGTGGAGTGTTGCCTCACCTGGAAGAAACTGAAAGTAGTTTAAAACTTGTGGAACAGTGATATTCATTAAAAAAAACCCTAAATTAACACTTCATGCTTGGCATACTCAGGACTGCGACAGAAATATTGTGTTAGACACGATCCCCTCAGACAACAGCTACTCAGAATTGATGGTAAGATGTGTACCTACAGCCTTTAGATAAGCCACTCAGAGTAGTTGCATTGAAAGAGCAAAAGCCTGCAATGTAGACGAACAAAGGCCTGCAATGTAGACAAACAAAGGCCTGCAATGTAGACAAACAAAGGCCTGCAATGTAGACAAACAAAGGCCTGCAATGTAGACAAACAAAGGCCTGCAATGTAGACAAACAAAGGCCTGCAATGTAGACAAACAAAGGCCTGCAATGTAGACAAACAAAAGCCTGCAATGTAGACAAACAAAGGCCTGCAATGTAGACAAACAAAGACTTGCTTTCCTGATCTTGACACCGGTGTTGAATTTTTCTGGAGATGAATTTCTGCAGAGTTTTTCCTTGTTTAGCTGTGAAACTCCAAGGAAAGCTCAGCTGCACCCTGTTTATGATGATGGAACAGGGAAGAATCATGGAAATTCACTCCCATTGATCAGGTTGAACCAGTGCCTTATAATCTATGAAGGAGAGTGAATTTCCCCAAACGTTCACTGTGAAATTAATCTGAAATTGTACAGGTCTCTTTTCTCAGATTTAATATCATTGGCACACGTTGTGAAATTTGTTGTTTTGCAACAGCAGTGCAATACAGCACATAAAAGGTACTATAATTTACAATTAGAAATATATATATGAAATTTTAATTTAATAAGTTGTGCAAAAGAGAACAAAATGAGTCTTGCTGCAGAGAGAAGTGCGGTAGTTCCAGGGAACATCCAATATTCCTTACAAAACTCCAAATGTTCAAGCTTGTCCATCAGAAAAAGAGAATCAAAACCCTAATTTGGTGCAGGAGTTTATGAGAAAAATTCACTTTCCGAAATCTATTATAATGGCAACGGTGATTGTATTGTAGGATTCCAGTGAATTCCTGATTATTTGAACTCCATGATTACAGTCTTGCAGTTCACCAAGAGACGCTACTGATCCTCTCTTGGAACGGTTTTATTATTTCCGATTGGCAAGAGGTGGTATGGACTGGCGGCTGCTAGTCACACTGCTCGAGATTAGCCTTGCTGAGCAGACTCAAGAAAATGCCAAATGATGTTTTCTATGTGGTTGTGCAGATTGGATATGGGTGAAGATCAAAGACAAGACAGCTGTCCCACAAAGTACACAGAAAATTATATAATTAATTGCTTAGAACTGGTTTCCAACCTGGGGTCCACCAACCCTTCGGTTAATGGTAGAGCTCCATAGCATAAAAAAGGTTGGGAACCCTTGCCTTAGAGAGACCCTGGTGACGTTTTTATAGCCATACTTTGAGTCTAATCTAATTTAGATGGCAATGAGCCAATTGTGCACGTGGTGCGCGCGCGCGCGCGCGCGCACACACACACACACACGACGAACAGCATTGACTTCTTTGTACATATACTGTATAATTGAATGTTATCAAGATGGTCAGAAACTCATCATTGGCAAGGTAGTATAGTGGTTAGTGTAACACTTCACAGCACCAGTGATCGAGGTTCAGTTCCTGCTGCTGTCTGTAAGGAGATTTGTACAGTTTTCCTGTGACAACTTATATTTCCTTCAGCTGCTCCAGTTTGAACCCACATTCCAAACTTCAAAGAAAATTTTATTATCAAAGTATATATTTGTCACTATATACAGCCCTGAGATTCATCTTCTTGTGAGCATACTCCATAAATCTATAGAATAATAACCATAACAGAATCAAAGAAACACCACCCAGCTGGGGCATTCAACCAGAGTGTAAAAGATAACAAACTGTACAAATGCAAAAGAAGAAATAATAATAATAAATAAGCAACTAATAACAATAGCTTGAGATGAAGAGTCTTAGAAAGTGAGCCCATAGATTGTGGGAAGATTTATATGATGGGCAAGTGAAATTGAGTGAAGTTATCCCCTTTGGTTCAAGAGCCTGATGGTTAAGGGGTAATAACTGTTCCTGAACCTGGTGGTGTGGGTCCTGAGGCTCTTGTACCTTCTTCCTGATGGCAGCAGTGAGTCAAAGTCAAAGTCAATTCTTTATCAAAGTACCTATATGTTACCATAGGCTACCCTGAGATCCATTTTCCTTCAGGCATTTACAGAAAATAAAGGAATCCAATAAATTTTATGAAAAACTATACATAAATATTGACAAACAACCAATGTGCCAAAGAAGAAAAAAGTTCAGAGTTGTGCTGAGTGAAGTTATCCACGCTGGTTCAGGAACCAGAAGGTTGTAGGGTAATAATTTTCCAAATCTGTTTCTGCTCTGAGAGAGGGAATAAATTATTATCTTAATGGAGAAAGTCTGGCGACACGATGGCATGGCAGCCAGCATAATGCTTTACAGTACTTGCAATCTGGGTTCAATTGCCACTGCTGTCTGCCGGGGTAGATCAGCCATGAAGAGCAGGGTTGGACTGAAGTGCCTGACGGCCGAATCATCTCCTAGTTCCTTGTGTTCTTGTTTTATCACAGATGTTCTGCCTGAGGCGTTTAATAGTGACACCATTTCTCAACAGGGTAGCTGAGATCTTTGGGATGTAGGGATGATACTGGCAAACACGTGGCTCAGTACAGGACAAGATCTGTGACACAAATAAAGCTCAAGCCACACTTGTTGCTTCACTAGGAGGCAGTTCTGCGAGTGATTCTAATTGAGCTCAGAGGCTGATCTGAGCAGTATCTTCTACAGACATTAGTCAGGGTGCCCAATGAAATGCTCGCCAGGAACCCTCAAATGTTTGAAGAATATTAAAACTACAGGAAGGATCTTATTCCTAATTACGTGTTACATTCATTAATATGACACCAGTGACATCATATTTTGAAGCAAGCATTTATTTTGTTCTAGAGTGATGGGGTAGGAAGTTATGCATGTGGTGACACGTGATGGTTTAATGAGAGTGATAGGAAAGGCGAAGTGACTATGTAAGAGGTCAGAATGAAAGTAAACACAGGGTATCTGCAGATGCTGGAAATCCAGAGTAACACGCACAAGATACTGGAGGAACTCAACAGGTTAGGCAGCATCTGTTTATTCCTCTCCATAGATGCTGCCTGACCTATTAGAATGAAATAAATTTTTTTTGGAAATATGTGAAAACATCTGGTGTTTGATAAGTGTTTGCAGGTATTCCGTTGCAGGTATGCATGGTGTTCACTACCTTCCCCGGGCAAATGTGGAGGCTTTAGCCAGGGTGGGGAGGAGATTTACCGTTGACCGTTTATTTCCAGCCATAGATGCTGCCTGACCTGAAGATCTTCCAGCATCTGCAGCACCTCTTCTGTCTAAGATCTCCAGGATACTGCATGGATTAGAGATCATGTCCAATGAAGAAAGGTTGAGTGAGCTGGGGATTTACTCTTTGGAGCGAGGAAGGATTAGAGGTGTACAAGATGATAAGAGGCATTGGTAGCGTTAACAGCCAGAGACTTTGTAATGAGCTGTTCGGGCTTGTGTGAGGATCCCGACAGCATCAGGTTGTAAAGCAATCTCCTGGAGCTTTCTGTTTAAGCTTGTTAAGTTTACTTTGATAGGTTCAGGGATTTTGTGTTGCTTGTATTACTTAAGCATATGCCGGATTCGTACTAATCACAGGGTCATAGTTTTGAGAATGGTATGTCCCGTGGTACGCCACCGATGTTCTGCTGGAATTCTTATGACTAAACTGTGCTCGCTGTCTCTACATTGGAATATGTCTTTCCTCTACACCTGGGTTCTGACATGCCAGCGCATATAGTGACCAACTCCCCCACAACCCTCTTGTGATCTGCACAAGTCCATGTCAGCACAGGTACAATGAAAAACATTCTTGCTATAGCGTCACAGGAACATGGCACCATGCACAAGAGAAGCATAAATTGGACGCAACTTTTACAAGAAAGAACACATTTAGAGTAAAAAAAAAGCCCATTTTAATGCAAAATGGTTAAACTCTGGTGGTTAGTGTTGTGCCATTTGGTTCAAGAAGTGAACAGTTGACGAGAAGTAGCTGTTCTAGAACTTGTTGCTGTGGGTCTTCAGGCTCCTGTACCTTCTGCCTGACGGTAGCTGCGAGAAACTCGCATTGTCTGGATGGTGGGGATATTTGGTGATCGATGTTGCCTTCTTAAGGCAGCACCTCCTGCAGATACAACCAGTGTTAGGGAGGGATGTGCCTGTGATATGCTGGGCTGAGTTCACTAATCTTCACCAATCGTGGGATTGAGTTTAAGAGCCGAGAGGCAATGTTGCAGCTATATAGGACCCTGGTCAGACCCCACATCGAGTACTGTGAGCAATTCTGGTCACCTCACTACAGGAAGGACATGGAAGCCATAGAGAAGGTGCAGAGGAAATTTACAAGGATTTTTTGCCTGGATTGGGGAGCATGCCTTATGAGAATAGGTTGAGTGAACTCGGCCTTTTCTCCTTGGAGCGATGGAGGATGAGAGGTGACCTGATAGAGGTGTAGAAGATGATGAGAGGCATTGATCGTGTGGATAGTCAGAGGCTTTTTCCCAGGGCTAAAACAGCTAGCATGAGAGGGCAGAGTTTTAAGGTGCTGGGGAGTAGATACAGAGGAGATGTCAGGGGTAAGTTTTTTACACAGAGAGTGGTGAGTGCGTGGAATGGGCTGCCGGTGGTGGCAGTGGAGGCAGATACGATAGGGTCTTTTAAGAGACTCCTGGATAGGTACATGCAGCTTAAAAAAGTAGAGGGCTATGGGTAAGCCCAGGTAGTTCTAAGGTAAGGACATGTTCAGCACGGCATAGTGGGCCGAAGGGCCTGTATTGTGCTGTAGGTTTTCTATGTTTCTTTGTTTCTAATCTGCCATTGCTTGTGTTCTTGTGCATTTGAATTCAATTTTAAGATAAAGATTAACTTCACTTGTCACATGTACAACACATTGAAATATTAAAGAATCCAGTGAAATGCATTATTTGCATCAAATCAAATCAGCTGGGTTGGGCAGCGCATCATGTTTCCAGCAGCAACGTGGCCTAACCACTCGTCTTTGGAATGTGGGAGGAAAATGGAACATGCAGAGGAAACCAACGTGGTCACAGGGAGAACATACAAACTCCTTACAGACAGTGGCAGGAATCGAACCCTCATTGTAAAGTTTGTGCTAACCACTATGCTACAGTGTCAATTTGTAAACACACATGCAACACAATTGCTTGCAAAGATTCAACCAAATATACGGATTTGTCTCTGAAATAGGTCCTGCAGTGGATACCAAAACTGTAAAATCCTTGCAAGTATTTGTCATTATAAATATCTTCTAATAATCTTATTTATAATTTCTGCATTCACTGCAGAACCCTTTTTAGAGATAAGTGCATAACTTTTGTACAGCATAGCAGCACATAAAGCTGTGTGCCATAATCTGCAGGTGAT
The DNA here is from genome assembly GCF_048418815.1 of Hemitrygon akajei. Lineage (NCBI taxonomy): Eukaryota > Metazoa > Chordata > Chondrichthyes > Myliobatiformes > Dasyatidae > Hemitrygon > Hemitrygon akajei. The sequence continues at coordinate 13,654,365 of NC_133125.1, read as the reverse complement.
TTTCATGCACTTCTTAGAAACAATTCTACAATTGCCAAATGAATTTCAATTTTAGCAATGGCTTAATTAATGTCACCAGGATCAGAGTTAGAATGCTTATCATTTAGTGTCTATTTATTTGCCATTCACTGCACTATAAGCTGGTAGAATTAAGGATGTCTTTTGTGTATTTAAACAATGCAGTTCATTCTGGTGCGATGGGACCGGGCTGCAGGGAGATGGACAACGTACGGTGCTCTGTGTCTCCTGCCTCAGCGTTCGCCATTGCCACAGCCGCAGCAGGACATGGGAGCCCGCCCCCTGAAAACAACGCAGTGCAGGAGAAGTTCAGGCGCGTTTCCATGGGAGGTAAACGATACCTTCTGCAGCTTATTACTTCTGTGTTCCAACAATTCACATTACCCCTCTCAACCCCATTCTCCCACCTTCTCCCCGTAGCCTTTGACACCCACACTAAACAAGAACCTATCAACTTCCACTTTAAATATACCCCATGGCTCGGCTTCCACAGTGATCGGTGGCGATGAATTCCGCAGATTCACCAACCTCTGGCTAAAGAAACTCCTCCCCATCTCTGTTCAAAAGGAACCCCCCACCTATTCTGAGGCTGTGCCCTCTGGAGTGGACTGTGAATTGTTCCTGGAGGCATTCCTCTGCCATAAATTGTGTTTTTAAAAAATGGATCAATAATACACGAAAATCTGTCATTACTTTCCGAGACACTCTCGAGCAGTGGTTCCCAAAGTGGGCAATATCGCCCTCCTAGGGGGGCAATAAAGATAAAGGGGATTGTGGGTGGATGCTCGGTTGCAAGGGGAGCAGCTGAGAGATTACAGAATTTAAGAAATTAATGACTTCTTATAAGCATTTGTTGTTTAGTGCATCATCATTGATTACATTAATTGCATAGTCACCTCACCTCTTGCTAACCCACGTTCTCTTAGACTTTGCTCAAAGTGCATTATAGTTGTTGAAAAGCAATGTGACAATTCTGTATTTGACATATCATGAGAAATCTGGACTGAAGAAATTGTATTATTTCTGGGCCCAGCAACCTGTGCATTATTGCTGTTCACTACCGGAGTACAGTGTTAGTATGATTCCTGTACTCGAATCATGCAGTGACTCAGTTGCAGTGAATTAGGGTGTGGTTTCAAAAGGGTAGAGTTCAGAATCTGCCCTTTTGTCTGGTCTTGACTGAATTTCTCTAGCCCATGGCCCAACTAAAATATTTCTGAAAACACAAAATGCTGGCAGGACTCAGCAGGCCAGACAGCATCTATGGGAGGGGGTAGTGACGACGTTTCGGGCCGAAACCCTTCACACCACTCCTGATGAAGGGTTTCGGCCCGAAACGTCGTCACTACCTCCTCCCATAGATGCTGTCTGGCCTGCTGAGTTCTGCCAGCATTTTGTGTTTTTATTTATTTCCAGCATCTGCAGATTCACTCATGTTGCCTTAAAATATTTCTGCCCCACTTTATGTACCTTCAGGCAGAGAATCAGGTTTTGCCTGAGCTATGATGTCATAACTTTCCCCTTTATTGATCGCAGCGCTTAACGTTGGACTTTAACAACAGGGGATTGACTGTGATCATTAATCCATAATGAAAATGGCAGAAGCAAACCAAACAAAAAGTAATTGTAGACAGTATAGTGTGGAGTATCTGAAGTATGGATTTATACTAGCACCGAGCAGTCAACATGTCTGTTGAGTGAAAATGATTTGTTTTTTCGAATGAGGCAATGAAACCATACTGGCCCCATGAACATTTAAAGAGAATACACGCTGATAAAGCAAACGAGAACTTGGCTTATTTTTCAGACACTACGTGAAAACTTACAGAAATAGAAAACACTTGAAAACATGTTTGCCAGCACTACACAACAAAACAGTGATAGTTTGCTTGTTTCTTGCAACATTTCATTCCTCTTCGCTAAATCTGGAAAGCCCATCCTATTGGAGAAGCACTGATTCTGCCAGTAATGAGTACAGTTTTGCACAAGTCACCAGATCGAGTAATTACAGTGATTCCGCTCAGCGACAACTCTGCTCAAAGACAAATAAATGAAATGCTTGAGAATGTGGAAGGCACATCGTGCAATATACACAATTTGCCCTGAAATTTGATGAGTCAGATTGGCAATAGATCTTTGCTTTTTGGTTATGTTTGTCGTATAAAAGATGAAAGCATGGTACCAGAGTGGTTATTTGCAAGGGGACTAGAAACAGATATGAAGGGGGAGTCAATATTTCAGGTTGTTGAGCAATTTTTCAAAGAGAAGGGCATTCTGTTCACCAGCTTCTTGATTGTGCAATAGATGGGGCATCATCGATGACAGGACACCGCCATGGGGTTATTAATTTCTTGAAAAAAGCTGTATCTAACATATTTACCATTTACTGTGTAATTCACAGACAACATCTTGTCGTAAAAACCTTATTGATCGGCTGCACAAATCATTAAGTACTATTATCACAGTGGTAAATAAAATCAGGTCTCATGTTCTCCATTCTCAAACTATTTCAAGAGCTTTGTATTGAGAATATTGAATTTTGAACGCTTGCTGTTGCATAAAGAGGTCAGATAGCTCTCAAAAGGAGACTGCTTGAGACATTTTTATGTGCTTTTGAAACAGTGATAAAATTCTTTGAAGACTCAAATGTTTCATTCAGTAATCAGCTCAAGAATACTAGGCATGAAATTGCTTATTTGTCAGAATTATTCACAGAGTTTAATGAAATCAGTCTTCGGTTGGAAGGAAATAATATGAGTCCTATCACAGTCAAATCAATCATTTCCACATTTCTGTCCAAGTTAACCCTACTTAAGTGCAACATTGGCTGACCCAACCTTTTCCAAGATCTGAGCCTCTCTGAGTTGGAAGAGAAAGAGAGAACACCAGATGGATGATCTTCAAGTATTCCGTGCCCACCTGGATGAGCCACATAAAGACATGCCAGAGAGATTTCAGGATCGTCTCTCGATCCAAATTCCAGAAAGGGTAATAAATCTATTCCTGAACACTTGTAATGAGGAATTAACAGAAAGGATGGAGGCAGAACTGATCGCAATACAAAATGACTTTGAGTTGAAGCCAAGGTTCAAAAAGATCATATCAAGACTTTTGCTTGCAGAAAGAAATCTGTGAACGCTATGCTTCCCAGTGGAAAAAAGGCAAGAATTTCTTTATTGCTTTTACAACATCATATTTAGTGGAGCACAGTTTCAGTGCAGTCGCCCAACTTCCACAACTCTCTCCGGAGCTCTGCTATTTACTGTGCAAACCATGTTAGATTTTTAGTGAGTAAGAGTGGGAGGTATGAAGAGAGCAAGAACCAGGGAGCACAGAGAGAGAGAAGAAAGAGAGGGAGAGGGAGAGGGAGAGAGAGATTGAGTGATTTAGTTTCTGGTACCATCCCATTACATGACAGGACTCTGTTCTGTTACACTAAAACTCTCCTTTTTCTTTTTGTTTTGTAGGATTTAGCAATTCAGAGCGCATGTGTGACAAAGAGTTTCTTATTCGCAGGGCAGCTACAAATCGAGTTTTGAATGTCCTTCGACACTGGGTGTCCAAGCACTCTCAGGTACAGCATCTCTGAGCATTGAGCCAATGTATAAAATTTGAGCAATTCTTGTAAACATCTTACTACTCAACATATGTCCGTTTTCCTGAAGTGTCTAGGTTGTGTTGTTACCTGAACATTGTCTTAATATGTTTTGTGTTGAGGTGATCTCATTAACAAAAGATCTGCAGCTGTCTAATTGGATGATCAGAATAAGTTCAAGTTTAATTATCATTCAACCATGCACATGTCTCCATCTAAACGGAAGAGTGTTCCTCTGTGTTCAAGGTGCATAGCATAGTACATACACTCACACACAGCACACAGAACATATAGTTACGATAGCACATATAGTCACAAAATAATGTTGTTACAAGTCTCTGAGAGGAATGGACAAGAGTGATGATAGGTGGGATGTTGTTGTGGAGCCATGTTTCTGCAAGAATTAGCACACAGCAGTTCCTCATCTCATGCTGTCTTTATAGTTCATTCACCACTCTCATGCTGCAGAGTTTTGTCAGGTGAAGCTGTTGCCCATGTGGCAGGCTCCTCCTCTCCATGCAACTAATGGATCCAAAGGAGTGGCAGAGGTTAATGCAGTGTGACACCAGCGGTGTCACAGGAGTTGCCAGTCAGCATTGAACTCCATGTAGGGACTCCAGCTCCAGATTTTTCCCTCAGTGTTTACTCCCAAAGCCTTCCCCATGAGGGGTATAGCCACAAGGCAGCTGAGGTTTGAGATCAGAGTTGTCCTTTTCGTCGATGAGCTGCCAACCACGGCTGACAAGCCTCATCTGCCAGAAGCGACTGGTTTTAAGGTGCCAGTAACCTGCTTTCCCCCTTCTCCTGTCAGTAGAAATGGTTCCGTCGGGCTTAGTAGCTAAGCCACATGTGAAGGCCGGAGCTGGACTTGGTTGTGAGGCGCACACCATTGGGAGAATTTAATAGGAAGTGGGAGCTTATCCCCACTACCAAACCCGGCTACAAAACCTTAACGAACCATTTACCCTTGAGAACACATATTTTGCAAGGACATTGAGCTGGTGGAAAGTTGGTCAGAGACACAATTAATAACTGCAGGGACTCTTTGCTTTGCATGTGGTGAGTATGTAACTCCTGTGCCAGCTGTAACCAGTAAAACAGATCTGGGTTGCATTACTGAGCATCAGATCACAGGCAAGTCGGTAGGTCCGGGCTTTTGCATCTCATAAAGTTTTTTTAAAAAGCTACACGTAGGTTGAGAAACCTAGTCCACGCCAACAAGGGTGCTTGGTGATCCAAACAACATCTTGTTCATGGACCTGATGCTCAGGATGTCCAAGGCCATGTCAACTACTCAACTGGCTGAGTGCAATGAGAGGTTTTACCTATAAAGGTTTTACATGTAAATGCTTTGCGTATGAAGGTTTTACTCAACAATAACCTGTGCAGCACTCAGTTTCCTGAGTGTAATGAGAGGTGTTTTTTTAATATTATTCCAAGGCTCTTTTAGAAGTCAGGAAAAAGGTGCAGAACTTGTTGCTTCACGAACATTTATTAAGAGTTGATGAATAGAGAAAAGTTGAAATAGATTAGGGATAGAGGGTCTACTAATTAGAGAGAGACAAAGGAACAAAGATAGTGCCTAGCATAAAACAGCCATTTTTATACCACAAGGATAAGAAAATTTTCATTCAAATCTATAGATAAGACAGCCAATTAGGAAGAACTCATTTGTATACAGTAGTACCAAGTTAACCAATATTAAAACACTTGTTCACTTAATACAGAACAAAGAAGCTTCCAGAGCTTTCCAGAATTATACTTTGTATAGCCACTAAAGCATATTACACTTGGATAAAACACAAGCAGATAATTCATTGTTGAACTACAAAGAAAATAACAATTAAACAGTCCAATCGAAGAATTGAACAGTTGGATCCAAAACTTTAGATAGAACAATACAGGACAATACAGGCCCTTCACCCCACAATGTCATGCCAACCTTTTAATCTACACTAAGACCAATCTAACCCTTCCTTCCTACATGGCCCTCCATGTTTCTATCATCCATGTACCATCCTATATCCTATAGAGGTTTTATTGCATATCATCCTGCCATCCTACAATGGCTTTACCTATGAAGGTATTGCACACTTTTCAGTTGGATGAGTGCAAAGAACGGTTTCTATATTTAAAACAAACTGGATAACTGGAGCTGAATACAGGCTTGGGCATTTGCTGGAAAGAGACCAGGGATCTGAACTCCGCATCATTCAAATACGGAAAGCAATGTTATCTTTCTCTTTTTACACCTGCACAGACCAACTATTGCTCTGAGCAGGAAATTTTTAGACAGCCTGAAATTTTTTAATAATATGCATACTATGAATATTTAGAAAGAAAAATTTTAAAAAACACATACTGTATTGTGTTCCTCCAGCATTTTGTGTGTGTTTCTCAAGAGTCCCAGCACTGTCTGAAACTCTTGTATTTATAGTGTCCCTGGCAGATGACGAGAACCCTCTGTTTGTTAAAGCAGAACATGCACAAAGGACACCAATGAAAACTGAGAACTTTAGAGTAGATTAAAAGGTCACCGCAACATTGTTGGCTGAAGGGCCTGTACTGTGCTGTAGTGTTCTATGTTTGTTACAATTCAAGTATAAATCACCAGTTTTAAATTAGATTATACTGCACTTTCCTAGAAATTGAGTCAAATAACATGCAAACTGTGATAATTAATTCATCTAATTTCCAGGCAAAAATGTTTTGGTCTTCCAAATTACTTATATTCTATGAGTATGAGCTTCCAACTCACAACTGGTACTCAGAGGAAGCAGAGAGTATGCTGTGGCTGAATGTTGGAGACACCAGGAAATATGTGAATTCAGGAGCTACAACATAAAACGTGTTTGTTTCATCCTTTTAGAGAAAGGCGATAGCAGTGTTTATAGGTAACTCAATGACCAACACTTGCTTTTGGACAGTAGAAGTGTTGCAAGTTCAGCAGGAAATCAACTGCCATATATGCTAAATGTGTACACTGTTCTTTTGACAGATGCGGGGTGGAAACACATCTCTACCAAAGGAGATGTAAGGCACTCCTTCGCTCCACTGGGCTGCACATCACCCTTGGGCAAGGTGTAGCACCTGCTTAGCCCTCGATCAGGGTCATGTGAAGCCATGGAAGCTACACATGGTCGTAGGAGCAGCCGGTGCTCATCACGTCCTGGTTATGTGACCACTGACACCAGGCAGACAATCTCTGAAGACTGTTGATAATGACTGGGGTCACCCATCTTGTATAGACACCGCCAAGAAGAAGGCGATGACAAACCCCTTCCGTAGAAAAAAATGCCAAGAACAATCACGATCGTGAGATCATGATCGTCTACATCATGCAACACAGCAGATAATAATGATGGTGCTCTTTTGGCAGCGAAGAAGATAACCAAGTGACATTTTAGAACATAGAACAGGAGCAGGACATTTGGCCCACACTGCTACGCTGAACCAAATGGATTAGTAATCCTCTGGCTAATGAATCCCTCATGCCTACACAATACCATATCCTTCCATTTCCCTCACATTCATGGTCTATCTAAATGTATCTCAGAAGTCCCTAATGTATCTGCCTCCACACATTCCAGACACCTACCCCTCTCTGTGTAAAAAAAAACTTGCCTCTCACATGTCCTTTAAAAATTTCTCCTCTCACCTTAAATGCATGCCCTCTAGTATTAGACATTTCAACCCAGGAAAAAAAAAGATACTGTCTGTTTACTCTATGTATGTCTCTCATAATCTTAAAACCTCTAACATATCTCCTAAGGGCTCTTTTACCTTAAGCTCCCTGATCGCCTCCAGATCATTACATAATACTGAATCCAGTATAGCTGATATCCCAGTAGGCTCAACAACAAACTGCTCTGAAAAGCCACCTTGAAGACATTCAAGAAACTCACTCTCCTGAGATCCATTTCCAACCTGATTTTCCCAATCGATGTGTATGTTAAAATCTCCCATGACTATCATAACATTGCCCTTTTGACATGCCTTTTCAATCTCCTGCTGTAATCTGTGATCCACATCCCAGCTACTGTTGGGAGGCCTGTATAGAACTGCCATCAAAGTCCTTTTACCTTTGTAGTTTCTTAGCTCAACTTGCTAGGATTCAACATCTTCCGATCCTGTGTCACATCCTTCCCCTGACTTTATGCCATTCTTTACCAGCGGAGTCACGCCACCCCCTCTGCCTACCTTCCTATCCCTCCAATACAACATGTAACCTTGGACATCCAGCTCCCAACTACAACCATCCTACTGCCACGATTCAACAATGGTGCAACAAGATCATCCACCTACTTTCTTATACTCTGTACATTGAGATATAACACTTTGAATACTGTATTTGCTACCCTTTTTGATTCTGCATCCCTAATGCACTGATACTCACCCTGCTGGCTTCAACTTTGTCTTATCATCTGCCTGCCCTTCCTGACAGTCTGACTGCAGTCTGTCTTTGCTTTTTTACCATCCATCCTATCCTGAGTCCCTTCATTCCAATTCTCACAGCCCAAATTAGTTTAAACCCTCCCCAACAGCTCAAACAAACTGCCCACAAGATTATTGCTCCCCTGGCGTTCAGGTGTAACCTGTCACCTTTGTACAGGTCATACCTCCATAGTGTTGGCACGTGGCCTAGTGGATAAGGCATCAGTGTAGTGATCTGAAGGTCACTGGTTCGAGCCTTAGCTGAGGCAGCGTGTGTCCTTGAGCAAGACACTTAACAACACATTGCTCTGCGATGACACCGGTGCCAAGCTGCGTGGGTCCTAGTGCCCTTCCCTTGGACCACATCGGTGGCGTAGAGAGGGGAAGGCCTGCAGCTTGGGCAACTGCCGGTCTCCCATACAACCCTGCCCAGGCCTGCGCTCTGGAAACCTTCCAAGGTGCAAATCTATGGCCTCACGAGACTAACGGATGCTTACTACTACTACCTCCCCCAGAAGAGATCCTCATGATCCAAGAATCTGAAGCCCTGCCCCTTGCAGATCGTCCTGTATCTACCCTCACTGGAGCGTGGCATAGATAGCAATTCAGAAATTACTATCTCGGCTTTCTGCCTAGCTCTCTAAATTCTCTCTCCAGGACCTCATTGCTTTTCCTTCCTATGTCATTAGTACCAATATGTACCAACACATCTGGCTGCTCTCCCCTTTTCTCTAAAATGCTGTGGATGTGATCCGAGATGTCCCTGACCCTGGCACTGGGAAGCAACGTACCATCCGGGTGTCCCATTCACGTTCACAGAATCTCCTGTCTGTTCATCTGGCTATTGAGTCCCCTGTCACTACTGCTCCCCTCTTCTCCCTCTTCACCTTCTGCACCACGGACCCATGCTCAGTGCCAGTCATCTGGTCTCTGTGGCATCTCCCTGGAAGGTCATCCCCCACAGAAGTATCCAAAAAGGTCTACTCATTTTTGAGGGGAATGGCCACAGGTTTGCTGAGAAACAATTATGTATACAGTGTTAGTGTTTGGGCAATATCCTCCCACATTTCACTTCCTTATTGCTTGTACATAGCGATGGAGATGCAGCATAAAGATTTTTTTTATTCCCTCCTGTTGTGAGATGGATGTAAGAAATAAAATTCCAATTCTAAATCAGCCATGATAAAACGGTAGAGTGGATTCGATGGGCTGAATGGTCTAATTCTGTTATAGTTTTATAAGATGAATTTTATTAATCATGGTAAGCACAGGTTTTCATGTAAAATCTTTAACAATACGAGCCTCCCATTTCTGAGAAATAATTGACAGTGAGGGATTGTTTATACTGACAAAAATTTCAAGAGCTTTTCATATAAAAGGATCTGCTGACAAAATGTGGACTTCCATGAATACTAATGAGTTTATTATTTTGTAATTGCTCAGGATTTCGAGATGAACAGCGAACTGAAGTCAAATGTTATAAATTTGTTAGAGGAAGTGATGCGAGATCATGAATTGCTGCCCCAAGAGAGGAAAGCCACAGCCAACATCTTGAGGTAATATTGTTCTAACCCACTAAACGTTTCTCACCGTGTAGCACATTGAAATATTGTTTAAATATATATACAACAAGGTGGCAGAGTTTAGTATGATTACTCTTCTAAAGGCAATATATAGAAGGAGGTTCTCAATGCAAAGACAGATTCATTTTCAAATTCAGATCTTTTTATCATATGAACAGTACATCAAAACATAAAATGAAATGTGTGGTTTTGCGTTAACAACCAATGCCCAAAGATGTGTTGGAGGCAGTCCTCAAGTGTTGCCACACGTTCCAGTGCCAACATAACATGTTCACAACGCTCAGCGGAGCATCATGGAACCCAACAAGGAACAAAACATCAACAGCAAAACAAGCCCCATTCCTCCATCACGCTCACCCACCTACACACATACACAGTGCTCTAACGTCAGCACAGGCCATCTTCTCCAGCCACCAGTGGACTCATTGATACCAGGCGCTGGGCCCCAACTCCGCAGGCCCAGACTCTGGCCAATGGGCCTTAGCTTTTGGACTTCTGATCGGCCTTCAGGCTTCAATCTGAACCTATGATTGGCCTTTGACCTTCAATCCAAACTTCCAGTCAACCTTTGGCTTCAATCTGGACCTCCAATCGGCCTTCAGGCTTCCATTCGGACCCTTGATCAACCTTCACCTTCAATCCAGACCTCCAATTGAACTTTGACCTTCAATCCAGACCTCTGATCAGCCTTTGGCTTCAATTTGAACACAAGCAATTTCTGGTAAATCTTGAACAACACATCCCAAATGCTAAAGGAACTCAGCAGGTCAGCCAGCATTATGGAGGGGAATAAACAGATGAAATTTCAGGTCAAAACCCTTCATCAAACCTGAAGAAGAGTCTTGACCTGATATGCCCACCATTTACTGTCTTCCGTAGATGCCGCCTGACTTGCTGAATATCCTGGTGAACCTCTTTTGCATCCTTTCCAAAGCCTTCTGATGCACCATCAATAACTCTCGGAGACGGGAGGCGAACAATAGGCTTTTATTAGCTGCAAGAGACCACGATTAGCAGCAAGAGACCACCACACAGCATCCTGGAGACTGAGAGGCCAGGCTCAGACCTCCATCACCTTTATACAGGGGTCTGTGGGAGGAGCCACAGGAGCAGTCAGCAGAGGGGCGTGTCCAGACAGGTATATGTAGTTCACCACACCTTCACATCCTCTCTATAGTGTTGTAACCAGAACACTGCTCTAAATATGGCCAAGGCTTACACAGCTGCAAGATAACTTCCCAACTATTAAACTAAACACCCTGACGGACGAAGGCAAGTGTGCCACTTGCATTGTCTTCTGCTCCATCCACTAGTGTGGCCACGTTCATTGTCATGGAGATCTAAAGTCACTAAAATTCTCATGTTAAACTGACCAATCAATCATCACGTGTATACTTCACAATATATATCGATATATATCAATCGATCACCATGTGCATACTTCACCCAGTGCAAGGTCTAAACAGTATGACTCAGTATACTGGAGAAGCAAATAGACACAGATCGATTCACAAGCTTCCTTATCATTGTCATATCGAAGTACACACAGTATAGTTGGTACGGTAGCGTAGCAGTTAGTGTTATGCTATCACAATGCCAGTCAGTGCTGTCTGTAAGGAGTTTGTACATTTTCCCCGCGACTGCAAAGATTTCTTCTGGTTGCTCCATTTTCTTCCCACGTCCCAAAGACGTACAGGTTAGGGTTAGTAAGTCATTTGTACAGTCAGCCCTCCTTCTCTGCGGGGGTTTGGTTCTGGGACCCCCACTGATACTAACAAACGCAGATGCTCAAGTCCCTTATATAATATGGTGTAGTATTTGCATATAACCACGCACATCCTCCCATATACTTTAAATCATCTCTAGATTACTTATAATACCTAATACAATGTAAGTACTATGTAAATAGTTGTTATACTGTATCGTTTAGGGAATAATGACAAGAAAAAAGTCTGTACATGAGGCGCTCAATGCTCAAACAGCGAGTGCTGGAGAGAGAAGCTCCGGGTTTTCACAATCTGCGGTTGGTTGAATCCGCGCACGCGGAACCCGCGGACAAGGAGGGCCGACTGTATACTCTGTCGGCATTGGAACTGTGGCCACACTGGCTGGCTGCCCCCAGCACATCCTCAGACTGTGTTGGTCATTGAAGCAAAGAAGGCATTTCACTGTGTGCTCCGATATTTCTATGTACACGTGACAAATTAAATTAAGCATTAAAAACTTCATTGCTTATTGTTTAGGTTTGTAAATTTTAAGAGTTTAGCCAAGAGTTTTGCACAGTATTGTAATAATTTTCTGTATTGCACTGAACTGCTGCTGCTGTTGTTGCAAAAAACAAATTTCATGACATATGTGAGTGATGATAAACCTGATTCTGATATGGGGCTCCATTGCGGACTGAGAGTGGGAAGGGGGCAGGGAGAGGGGAATCATGGTTGGGAAAGGGAAAAGGGAGAGAGGAGGGAGTGGGTAGCACGTGAAGACATTCTGTGACGATTGATAAACCAATTGTTTGGCATCAAATGACTTTGCGGGTGTCTCAGGACTGGGTGTGTCTGCATCTGTGTCAGCCCCTGTCCTTGGCCCTCCGTCTCTGCCACCTGTTTCACACCCCACAGCATTCCACCGATATATAGCAGGGATTCATAGTAGAACAAAGAAAAATACAATAGAATTAATGAGACACTACACAAAGACTGACAAAGAACCAATGTGTAAAAGAGGACAAACTCAAGATACGTTTACATAGAAAAGAAAATCTGCAGTTGCTGGAAATCCGAGCAACACGCACAAACTGTTGGAGGAATACAGCACGCCAGGCAGCATCTACGGAAAGAAGTGCAAAGTTCTGGGCAGAAATATCAACTGTTTTTGTCTCCATAGATGCTGCCTGGCCTGCTGAGTTCCTCCAGGATTTTGCACGTGTTGTGAAGGGGTGTTCAGATAGGCACATGAATGTGAGGAAAATGGAGGGATTTGGGCATTGTGTAGGCAGAAGTGATTAGTTTAGCTGGCCATTTGGCTACTAATTTAAATGGTTTGGCACAACATTGTGAACCAAAGGCCCAGTTCCTGTGCTGTGCTGTTCTGTTATAATCTGTGCAAATACAAAAATAATAATAACAATAATAAATAAGTAAATAAATAGTATAACATGAGGTGCAGAGTCCTTGAAAGTGAGCCTGTGGGTTACGGAATCAGTTCAGTGTTGTTATCCACTCTGGTTCAGGGGCCTGATGGTTGAAGGGTCATAACTGTCCCTGAATCTGATGGTGTGGGACCTAAGGCTCCTGTCCTTCCTGCCTGATGGAAACTGTCTAATAATCAAGGTAATGAATCATGTCCTAACGACAATGCTGTCATCAATATCTGTGGTGTGCAGCCTTCTAATCTTCATTGAACTCTCTGTCAGTGCCCTCTCACAGGATGAACTGGATGTTCAGCTGCAGATGGAAGCATTACTACAGATGGTGAGTGTGTCAACTCTAACACAGAACTCATTTCAGTAATCTCTGAATTCAGTTCACTGATAACCTTTACTATTAACATCTCCTTTTACATACAAACTGCAGTTTAACCATGCCTTTCCTATTAACACTGCTTTTTGAAGTTATTTTACAAATCTAAAGCCCATCACCCCGACTGGGGCATAGACTGTAACTGCAGCTCACCAGAGCCCTCTATCCTGGGCTAGGCTTCCAAGCAGTTCCCAGGTGTAGATTCTCCAGATCCTTCCTCTTCCCAGGGATGAGGTCTTTGGAGCTTCTGTTGGTGTTTGTGTAGCTCTGGGATTTTACAGAATGGGGTTGCTAGCCCCACGCCCAACCCTCCTCCTTTCACAGCCAGGCTTGGAAATTTGTCCATGGCGAATTATTTTACAACATAGAACATTAAAAAACAGTACAGGTCCTTCAGCTCAAAATGTTGTGCTGACCTTTTAACCTACTCTAAGATCCATCTGACACTTCCTTCCTACATAGCTCTCCATTTTTCTACCATCCATGTGCCCCTGATGTATCTGCATCTGCCACTAGCCCTGGCAAGGTGTTCCACAAACCCACTTTTCTCTGTGTAAAATACCTACATCTGACATCATAAAGAGATATAGTCCTATCCCAATTTGTCCTCCCAAAGTGCAACACCTCACACTTGTCTGCATTTAATTCCAGCTGCCATTTTTCAGCCCATTTTTCTAGCTGCTCCAGATCCCATTGCAAGCTTCAATCTTCTTCCTTGCCGTCCTTTATGTCCCAACCTTGGTGTCATCGCAAATTTGCTGATCCAGTTTGTCACATTATCAACTCAATCACTAACACAGATGATAAACGACAAAGGACCCAGCACTGACCCCTGTGGCATACCATTAGTCACAGACCTCTAGTCAGAGAGGCAACCATCTACTAAATAATCACTTTTGTTAAATATTGCAAGTGTTTGGAACCTGTAGAAGATTGTTGTAGGTTACAACAGGACATTAGGAGGATGAAGATCTGGGCTGAGAAGTGGCAGATTAAGTTCATAAATTACATTGATCTTGAAGAAGGTTAAAGCGTCGGCACAACTTGGTGGACCAAAGGTTCACAGGTCCAATTTAACGTCAGAGAAATGTATACAATATACATCCTCAAATGCGTTTCCTTCGCAAATCTCCAAGAAAACAGAGAAGTGCCCCAAAGAATGAACGACAGATAAACGTAAGAACCCCAGAGTACCCCCCCAAGCTCCCCTCCCTCCCGCGCGTAAGCCGCAGTGAGCAAAACTCTCCCCTCCCCACACCGGCAAAAAAAAAGCAAACATCGGTACCACCACCAGGCACTCAGCGCGAGCAAAGCAACAGCAAAGACACAGACTTGTAGTTACCCCAAAGACTTTGCATTTCATCCGGCATACGGCTTACCACAGATTCTCTCTCTCCCTAATAAGAGAGAAGAAGGTGTCTCCATTTTTCACATTCTATGTTTTCTAACAAAAATATAAGAACAAACCGTCACAAGAAAGTATACACTGCTTTGCATGTTGCTTCTGTGAAAACCTCATTTCACAAGAGGCGTAGTATTGTTTATTAGAAGTAAAATAATGAGGTGGTCTTTGATACTCAAGACTTCTCAGTAGGAGGAAACTGAGAAAAGATTAGTTTTTTTCCGCTATTGCAGTTACTTGTTGCATTATCATAAAACCAAAACTTCAAGAGGTTTATTGTTGTTAATTTATAACCCAATAAATTTACTACTATGTTTCGTACAATTTGTAGTAAGGATTCCATCTGAGCAAAACCTGCAATTTTATAATTTAATCCTAATGGCGCCTTGTCTTCTAAGTCCTGATAATGAGGCCAATTATGTAATTCTTTACAGACAGATGGGCCAAGGATGGAGTCCTTCGAGAGTCTGTCAGTGATGGAAATGGCCGAACAGTTGACCCTCCTTGATCACATTGTTTTCAGAAGCATCCCATATGAGTGAGTTAAATTTATCTTGAGAAAGGTTTTGATAGTGCATCAGTCTATGTCTCAATGTGCAAACTTTATTTCATATGCCAACAGCAAGAATACTATTTGAGTCTTTCTGCCCAAAAGAGATTAATTCAGCCGAAGTAGGATTCTCTGGTCCTGTTAAATATTTAACACCTTTACATACTGTAGAACTATGGGCCACTGACCATAGAGAAAATCTTTCCTATTCATCTTTTTTATGGGCAAATTCTTAACAGATTAGATTTGAAATAACGTTATGAATGTATGCCTTTTGTATCTGTTTCTCACTGAGATGCACTTCATTGTCTGTTTAGCATTTGCTGTGGCCATTTTCATAGAAACCTGTCTTAGTTTGCTTTTAGATAAATTGCTTGTTAAAGTTGGTGAGATTATTGTTATTTATCATTTGATAGCTAAATGTCTGTAACAACTTTATAGAATATTTGTACATTCACAAAGATGCCTCTGCATGAGATTCACATATCTGTGAAATGGTCAGACTAAAGCAGGGAACACTGTAAATCCATACCCATGGCATTCTACAGATGTGTAGCAGAGAGCATCGTACGAGCTGCATCACAGCTCGGTACAGACACTGCACTGCAGCAGACAGGAAGGTAGACGAGACTGCTCAATGCATAAACAGCACCAGCCTTCTCGCCTTCAAGACAATACCATAGATACAGAAAAGTGGCAGAAAAGGGCAAGTAACATCATGAAGGATCCTACACACCCTGTTCAGGGACTGTTTGTCCCATTCCCATCAGACTACGTAGCATTCACACCAGGACCACCAGACTCAAAAACTTCCCCCAAGCAGTAAGACTGATCAACACCTCAGCCCTCTAACTCCACCACTACTTAATTATTTCCCATCAGTCACCTTATGTACAGCCTAGTGTCACTTTATGAACATACAATCAATCTGTGTATGTAAGTCATCTTACGTATTTATATTTATTACTATTGTGTTTTTTTTGTGCTGGATCCAGATCCATCCAGTTGTGTACAGGAAATGACATTAAACAATCTTGAATCTTGAATTGGTCAGGCTAAAGTTACAAACACTGTTTGTATTTGAATACAGAGAACTGCAAAATCCAGAGTTCAATTCGTGCTCTCAGTAATGTGTAAACTTCCTTTCAGAGAGTTCCTTGGTCAGGGATGGATGAAGGTTGATAAAACTGAACGAACGCCGTACATCATGAAGACCAGCCAGCATTTTAATGATGTGAGTAACTAGATCCTTAAAGCTGTTAACAGTACCAGAATCTAATTATTGATGCTAAAGTGGGGGGACAAATGCAAAACTTCAAAGTGTGTATCCGCTGTACAATCTTGAGATTCGTCTCCTTACAGGCAGCCACAAAGCAAAGAAACCCAATAGAACCCAACAGAAGACCGTCAAACTCCCAATGTGGAGAATAAAAACAAATCATATAAGCAATTAATGTAAGAGCCAAGAAAAAGTGTGATTAAAAAAGACAATCAAGAAGTAAGCAAATAGCATTCAGAACTGAAGCTTACTGAAGTCCACAGACAGGCATCACTGCAGCTGATTCAGGAGCAGGCCACGGTCTCAGTTCAGTGCAGAACCGAGTAAACAACGCAGAACAGTGAGTTGAACATCCCCTTGCCTTCGGCCCCGACATCGTGACATTTTCAACCCGACTTCCTGTCAGATTCAAAGTCCCGCAGATTTTTATGATACCATTCATGACATTTTTTTTTACAGTTCATTTTTGTTTTTCCTTCTAGTGTCCGGTTTTTAAATTGAGAAAGCACCGCCACTGTAATACACGAAACAGGATCCGAATCAGGTTTAAGATCACTGACACATGCTGTAATGTGTTTTGCGGCAGCAGTACAGTGCAATACATAAAAAACTACAGTAAAAATGCAAAAAAAAACCCAAAACTGGTGAAGTAGTGTTCACTTGTGGTCTCCAATAAAATTTGTCTCCATGAATGACGACTTTTTTCTTATACCTATCAACAGCATTTGTTTTTGCTTAGAGATATTTTTTATTTGGTAATTTTGGCAACATAATTTCAACGTATTTTCTGCAAAGTAAGTTGTAGTTCCTCAGAGCGATGTGTAAAGTATTACTGTAAGAGAATATATGTGTTGTTTTAATAATCTTGCATAATCCTAATTTATTCCCAGTTGCTCTAAAATAGCAGGAATGATAAATTGCTTAACTTCGTTTGGAATTGGATTGGAGAAAGTGTGGGGGATGTCAGAGGCAGGTTTATTACACCCAGAGTAGTGGGTGTGTGGAATGCCCTTCCAAGGGTGGTAGTAGAAACAGATATATTCGGGACATTTGACAGAGTCTTAGGTGGGTGCATGGATTAAAGAAAGTGGAAGGAAGGGTGAGATTGATCTTAGAGTAAGTTAAAAGGTTGGCATGGCATTGTGGGCCAAACAGCCTGTACTGTGCTGTGGTGTTCTACATTGATTTCCATTATAGGGATTATTATCCTGAGCTAGGTGTGGGTTGGCATAAATTCAGCAAGTGGATTTCCAAGGACAGCTGATGGTGGAATTGCAGCAAGTGTGTGCCCTCTTCAGGACTTCAACACACACTGCAGTTCAGGAGCTGCTGGTGAGCAAAGGAAGCAAGGCCACCACGTTTGGCATTTCCAGGCTAATAGGGAAGTTGTTAACTTGGTGGGCCCTCCTTTTGAGGAATCTTGGAGGGTCCTTCCTTTGCCTGAAAGTCCCAGCACTTTTTAATGTTACTTTAGTTTTTACTCTAATGTCATGCAATCATCTCTGATTTTAATTTAATTTGCTGCAAAATATTAATAAAATTAGTATATACTTTGCTGCGTGTGAAAATTCTACAAGTTGACCTGCTGAAGCTGAGGTGCATCTTAGGATGTTCTGGGGTACATAATTAGTGATGTAACCTGGGGTCATCAGATATTTTGGGTCTTTCAACATCAGACCTTTTCGCCCAGGCGACCCAGCCTGGGTTGATCAGGCCCTGGCTTGTGTCCCAGTAGCACTGGTCCACGGGTCACACCCCTTGATCCATAGTTATCTGGAGAGTCACTGATGGCTCTTTTATACACTCTCTCATTACACCAAGGAGAGAGTAGGTTCTGCACTGCCAGCAGCCAGCAAAACCTCTACACTCTACACATCCTGGTATTTGGCTTCTTACATTTAAACGCCTCCTTCAATCTACTTTCAGGTTTCATTTTCCCACTGTACTTGCTCTGTTACTGATTAAAGTGTTCTTTCCTTATTTTTTCCAAACTGCAATCTGCTCTTAAAGTCAAAATAAAATTTATGATCAAAGTATGTATACAATATGTTACCGTACACTACCTTTAGATTCATTTTCCGCAGGAATTTGCAGGGAAATAAAGAAATCAATTTTTAATAGTATTTATTAAAAGCTATACATAAACAAAGACCGAAGAACAACCAATGTGCAAGACAAATTGTGCAAATAAATTATGTAATATTGGGAACACGAGTTGAGTCTGTAGGTTGAGTTGAGTCCTTCTCTCATTCCTTTCCTTCACACTGATTATCGCAGTTTACAATAGCCAACTCTTTCCCGTCCAGAGCAACAGACACAAAATGCTGGAGGAAAAG
Organism: Hemitrygon akajei; assembly: GCF_048418815.1. Classification (NCBI taxonomy): domain Eukaryota; kingdom Metazoa; phylum Chordata; class Chondrichthyes; order Myliobatiformes; family Dasyatidae; genus Hemitrygon; species Hemitrygon akajei. Next base: position 13,635,647 of record NC_133125.1, on the reverse strand, counting down.
CATAGATCATAGGACATAGTACAGCACAGGAACAGGCACTCCAGCGTACCAGACTAAATAAATTAATAATCAAGCAGTTATCTAAACTAATCTCTTATGCCTCCACAATGTCCGCATCCTTCTATTTTCCTTACATTTATGTGCCTATCTAAATATCTCAAACTCAGGAACCAGAATCAGATTTAATACCACCAGCGTATGTTGTGAGATTTGTTGCAATTAATAGAAATAGAGAAGAAAAGCTGAATTACAGAAAGTATATACTTCCTTTGTGTGTATAGCTAAATTAAGTAAGTAGTGCAGAAAATAGTAATTTTAAAAAAGTATCGAGGCAGTGTCCATGGGGTTAATATCCATTCAGAAATCAGCTGCAGGGAGGAGGAAGCTGTTCCTGAATCATTGAGTGTGTGCCTTCAGGCTCCTGTACCTCCTCCCTGATGGTAGCATGACCTGGGTAATGGGGGTCCTTAATGATGGACACTGCCTTTTTGAGGCATCACTCCTTCAAGATATCCTGGCTAATATGAAATGCAGAGAATGGATTTCCAAAATTGGTGGAGGACCTCAGCAATTCCCATCAGGGTCTTTTGTCCCCTACAGTTCCTTAGCTCTATCCAGAATGATTCAACATCTTCCAACCCCATGTAGAGGAATGAATGTAGGCTGTTTGGGCTGAGATCCTGTTATTACTGTGAACAAAGTCATCAGAGGGACACGAAAGCTAGTGGATATAAAATTGTTTTAATCAGCATTTGAGTATACAGGCATCACATTTGAGACAGTCTTGGAAGAAGAGGCCCACCTGGCCCAATATTACATGTTATTTGTATATCTCTCTTCTCTTACTGCCTGTTATGTTGCTGGCATTTAGGGTAGCAACGAAGGTCCTCCATCTCTAGCAGTGTACAGGGCTTCCTCATGTCAGTGGCTTCCTTACAGTTTTCACGACTGTCAGTTACGCAAATCCTGTCTGGAGACTCAGGAATACCATCACACTCAGATGTAGAAGGGTTCTTCATTGCTGTTTCCGTAGCAATCTTGCTTGACAAGTCGGGGTTGTTAGCCCTGAGCTGAACCCCCAAACCTGGAGGACCGTTGGACGCGCTTAGTCTGTCCACTACCCTTTGACCTGTTTGGCATGAGCGACCCTACAAAGAGCCAAAGCGTAAAGCCCTGACTCCAGCCAGTGTAGCTCTCCGGGTCATCGAGGCAGGGAAGCCTCCAAACCACAAGGTTGTGGTCCCCTTGAAGGCCATTTGTACATGCTGAAGATCAAAGGTAACAGCAGGACAATTCTATAGTTACAATGTATCTACAATGCTCCCTTTCAGTTACATATAATTTTCTAACACCTCTGTCTTCACACCCACACTCCAGACACCCAAAACAAATGTAAATTCTCACTGGCTCTGGGCCGCATTCATGCGTACGCAGGTGTGTGTGATCAAATAGTGTGTGTCTTGGTTTGTAATCAAGCCCCAAGATGCAGCTCCAGGAAGGCTGTTCAGAGCTGCAGTTTAAATTCAATCTATAACCCATGTTCAGGTCTGAAGACTAACTGCTGTTAAAATCAGTATTTTCTATATACCATAAGTCCAGAGTACCGGTATGTCCTAACAAACACTTCGTCGGGACTTTGGAGTGATTCACTGATTGACCAATCTCCTAAATTATTCGGACACAGGGCAGCAAATGAAATGCAAAGAGCAACAACACTGATGTTAAATGCAAGGGAATTACTTAAAGACTGTAATCATACGTTAGATATTATCCAGGGCAAATTGCCGGATCAATACCCATCATTTAGTTACAGGCATTGTAGTTATTTCCTGCTCCCAGTCGTTCCCGTCTCACTGTCTCTGTCACTTCCCTTACAGATGAGTAACCTCGTTGCTTCTCAAATCATGATGCACGCTGATGTAAGTTCACGCACGGTTTCGATTGAGAAATGGATAGCAGTGGGGGATGTTTGTCGATGTATGCACAACTACAACGGCGTCCTAGAGATCACGTCAGCCCTGAACCGAAGCGCAATCTACCGACTGAAGAAAACCTGGGCAAAGGTCTCCAAACAGGTAACAAGCCTCCATCACACAGGTGTAGTCCATAGTAACACACACACAATGCTGAGGGAACTCAGCGAGTCAGGCAAGATCTATTCAGGACTGGAAAGGAAGGGGCAGAAGCCAGAGTAAGAAGGTGAGGCCAGGTGAGGGGGAAGTTAGGTGGGTGGGGGAGGAGGAATGAAGTGAGAAGCTGGGAAGTGATAGGTGGAAGAAGTAAAGGGTTGAAGAAGAAGGATTCTGATAGAAGAGGACTGTGGACCATAGAAGAAAGGAAAGGAAGAAGGATACCAGAGGTAGATAATTGGAGGAGAAGAGAACCGATGAGCGGGAAACCAGAATGATGAAAAAGAGAGAAGGGGGGTAAGGAGGGAGTAATTACTGGAAGTTAGAAAGATCGATGTTCATGCTAATGGGTTGGAGGCTACCCAGATGGAATATGAGGTGTTGCTCCTCCAACCTGAGTTTGGCCTCATCATGAAAGTAGTGGACCGATATGTCGGAATGGGAAATTGAATTGAAGTAGGTAGGCGCCAGGAGATCCTGCCTTTTATGGATGTCTTTTGTCCATGGCAGCCAAATACACCTCTCATGAACAAAGGTAATTTGTATCTAAATATTTTGCCATTTTTAATTTGAGAGCAAATGAAGAAAATTTACTTCTTAATAAATAAATTTCATAAGAAACTCATATGGGCCTCCGTTGGTCAGGGTCAACCATGGATATTGTGTCCTAGGTGTCTACGTGATACACAACCCAGGGCAGTACAGTATGGAGAACCAGCTATTGCCTGTACAGCAGGCTCCCTTCCTCCACACAACTTATCAATCCCAAGGAACGGCAGAGACCATTACAGTCTGGCACCAGCTCCATCACAGGCATTGCCCCTCAGCTTTGAACTCAATGTTGGACTGCCTTAGGTGCTCCGTTTTCGGATTTGTCCTCGAGGTCTACTCCCAAAGCCTTCCCCATGAGTGGGTACAGCCACAAGGCAGCTGAGGTTGGAGATCAGAGTTTTCCTTCTCCTAGATGAGCTACCAACCACAGCTGATGAGCCCCATCTGCCCGAAACAACTACCCCCCCCACCAACTATAGCAACCTTAAGGAACCACATGAAAATAATATAGTAATAATCCCTCTATTAACCTTCACCTCAGAAAACTCACCATAAGCAATTGACTAATGGCCGTGACTTGTAAGAACAGAACAGTTCACTGCGTCTGTTTGATGTGATATTTATCCGGTGATTAGACTCAGACAGAATTCACACTGAGAACATCACTCATAGCTCAGGGTCGATTTTACACCTCACGTTGCTGGCGAAGGAACTTGATCTGGTAGGGATTTGGAAAGGCTCCCTGAGGGATTTTCTCTTCAAGGGTCTGCTGATTTCTGTTTGAATACCACGGCGCTCTGCTGGCATAGAAAGTGAACGCAAGCGATCCTGCAGATCAGAATCACCTTCAGGTTTAATATCACTGGCGTATGTCTTGAAACTTGTTGTCCTTGCACCAGCAGTACAATGCAATGCAAAATACTAGAAAAAATGTGAATTACAGTAAGTGTACATATATTAAATTAGTAGTGCAAATATAGAAATAGAAAAGTAGTGAGGTAGTGTTCATGGGTTCAATGTCCATTCAGAAATCGGATGGCAGAGGGGAAGAAGCTGTTCCTGAATTGTTGAGTGTGTGCCTTCAGGCTCCTGAGGCTCCTTCCTGATGGTAACAATGAGAACAAGGCATTATGGAAATCCAGAGCAACTAAATGGTAGAAATACTCAGCATCTTATGGGCTGAGTGATGAAGAACCTCGGCCTGAAATGTCAACTGCTTCTTCCCTCCATGGATACTGCCCCCATTCCTGATGAAGGGTCTCGGCCCGAAACGTTGGCTACTCTTTTCTCACGGATGCTGCCTGACCTGCTGAGTTCTTCCAGCGTTGTGTACGTATTCTTTGATCCACAGCATCTGCAGTTGTATTTTTGTGTATGGATACTGCCTGACCTGCTGAGTTAGACCATAAGATATAGGAGCAGAACTAGACCATTCAGCCCATCGAGTCTGCTCTGCCATTCAATCATGGCTGATCCAATTCTTGCAGTCATCCCTGCTCCCCTGCCTTCTCCCCATACCCTGTGATGCCCTGGCTGATCAAGAATCTATCTATCTCTGCCTGAAATACACCCAATGACTTGGCCTCCACAGCCGCTCGTGGCAACAAATTCCACCGATTTACCACCCTCTGACTAAAGTAATTTCTCTGCACCTCAGTCGTAAAAGGACGTCCTTCAACCCTGAAGTCATGCCCTCTTATCCTAGAATCCCCTACCATGGGAAATAACTATGTTAACTATTTAACATAGTTAAATCTATGTCAACTTAGATTTAACATATCTAATCTATTCAGGCCTTTTAACATTCAGAATGTTTCTATAAGATCCCCCCTCATTCTCCTGAACTCCAGGGAATACAGTCCAGGAGCTGCCAGATATTCCTCATACGATAACCCTTTCATTCCTGGAATCATTCTCGTGAATCTTCTCTGAACCCTCTCCAACGTCAGTATATCCTTTCTAAAATAAGGAGCCCAAAACTGCACACAGTACTCCAAGTGTGGTCTCACGAGTGCCTTGTACAGCCTCAACATCACATCCCTGCTCTTATATTCTATACCTCTAGAAATGAATGCCAACATTGCATTCGCCTTCTTCACCACCGACTCAACCTGGAGGTTAACCTTTAGGGTATCTTGCGTTAGTTCCTTTAGTTCCTCCAGCATTTGTGTGTTGCTCTGGGTTTCCAGCATCTGCAGAATCTCTTGTGTTTATGACTTTGAACTGTTTATGGGATCCTGGTACTTCCTTAAATAAATTGGAGAAAAACGTGCGAAAATTTAAGTATCTATGTTGAAAAATATCCTGACCTAAGGCTACAGAAATGCCAAATGCATTACTGAGCAAACTAGAGAAAATTTACTGAGAATTTATCCCCAACCGTGCTGGCTTCTAAACCAAGTTAACAGTTACAATAGTATGTTGGCCTTGGGCTAACGTACTTACTGCAGCCCATCATAAGCTGCCAACTTTAGCTCGCCAGAGTCTTCTGTCCTGGGCCTGTTTTACAAATTGTCTCCAGGTGTAGCCCATCTTCTGGTGTATGATTCCTTTCCCAGGGATGTGTCCTTTGGAGCTTCTGTTGGTGTTTCTGAAGCACTGGGTTTTTACGGGATGGGGTTGCTAGCCCCGTGCCCAGCCCTCCATCTTTCACAGCTGAGCCTGGGACGGTCCATGGCAGAATTGGCCTTGGGCCAAGGGAAATGAGCATTCTGTATGATTCTTCCCTTACTGACAACTGCCCACTGATTCATAAGAATATAAGAAGATACGAACTAAGAGCAGGATAGGTCATCTGCAGCTTTGAGCCTGCTTTACTGTTCAATAAGATCCACGGCTGATCTGGATGTGGAATCAGTTCCACCTACCTGCCTTTTCCCCATAACCCTTAAACACCCTGCTCTGCAAAAATCTATCTAACTTTGTCTTAAATATATTTAATAAGGTAGCCTCTACTGCTTCCCTGGGCAGAAAAAAAATCCACAAATCCACCATTCCCTGGGAAAATCAGTTTCTCCTCATCTCCATCCTAAATCTATTCCCCCAAATCTTGAGACAATGTCCTCTAGTTCTAGTCTCACTTACCAGTAGAAACAATATTCCTGCCTTGATTTTATCCATCTCTTTCATAATTTTATATGTTTCTATAAGTTCCCCTCACATTCTTCTGAATTCCAATGAGTCTAGTCCCAGGTGACTTAATCTCTCCTCCTAGGCTAACCCCCCCCTCATCTCTGGAATCAACCTGGTGGACCTCCTCTGCACCACCTCCAAAGCCAGTGTATCCTTCCTCAAGTGAGGAGACAGACCAGAACTCCATGAAGTACTCCAGGTGTGGCCTCACCAGGAACCTGTATAGTTGTAGTACAGCCTCCCTGATCTTAAGTTCAATCTCTCTAGCATCGAAGGGCAACATGTCATTTGCCTCCCCGATAGCCTGTTGTACCCATCTCTTTCCCATCCACTGTAGACATAAACCACAGTAAATCAAATCTGAAGACTATGTGCTATATTTCCTGTCACTCAGGAACTGGATCATGTGATTTTGCTTTATTCATTGATAACTTTGTAAACTGTAAGCTTGTAATTGTGTTCACTTGTTTTAGACCAAAGCACAAATGGAGAAGCTTCAGAAAACAGTCTCATCAGAAGGAAGATTTAAAAACCTCCGGGAAACACTGAAAAAGTTAGTCCTGCTCTGACATCCCTCCACCAGTATAATAAATGGTTTATGTTTAATATTGAAATTTCTTTTCTCTATTTCATTGTGGTCAATAACACTCCCAGTCCAAGTTTTTGTTAACTGAACATAATGTAATTAACGCAAGTGATTATCTCACACTAGTCCCAACAATGTTACAGTATAAAGTGTTATATTTTTGTTCTTGTCAATAGTAATTTGGTTGTGTGAACCATTTTGAAGTTTTCCGACATGGTAATATGATCCCATATGAAATTCCTATTGATGGATGTCTATATTGCAGTATCATTCCAAGCAAATGGTAGGGGGTGGGGTGGTTCCACAGGACCACAGAGTCGTATAAGGTATCTCATAAGACAGAATGGAAGCATTGTGACGTGGAAGATCATGACCCCATGATGCCCTAATCCTGTAATCCAGCTCTTGGTCTTGGCCTTGCACTTTGTCACACTTCAGCCAAGTGTAATCCTATCCTTTCCGGCAGCATTCCCCTCTCTTTAGAATGTCCCAATGGAATCTACCTCCACTGCCCACCCAGAACCCAACCAGTCACTGCATGAAAGAAAATTTTCCTCATGCAACAACTTTGGTTGTTTTGCAGAGGCCTTGGTTCTTGACGCCCTTGCTGATGGGGACATTTTCCCCCGTCTACACCCTTCATGATTTTTAATGCTGCCATCAGATCTCCTCTACCATCTTCTGTTCTTGGGAGAAAAACCTCCAACTTCTTCTGTCAAATCACGCTACTAAACTCCCTCGTTCTCATGATCTTTTTAGTAAATCTCTCCAGAACCCTTCACATTTTCACCGAGGAGCAGAACATAGAACAGTACAGGCCCTTCAGCCCACAATGTGGTGCCAGCCTTCTAACCTACTCCAAGATCAATCCCTTCCACATAGCCCTTCAGTTTTTTTCATCCGTGTGCTTCTCTAAGAGTCTCTTAAGTGTCTCTACTGCTACCCCGCTGATGCATTCCACGCACCCACCGCTCTCTGCAAGAAGAAAACTGTCTTTGACATTCCCCCCCAATACCTTATACCAATGGTACCCTCTCATATCAGCCACCCTAGTAAAAGGTGCTGACTGCTCACTCTATCAATGCTTCTTATCAACTAATACAGCTCTATCAACTTCATCTCCCTTGCTCCTGACACTTCTTCAAAGTTCAAAGTATATATGTCACCATATTCAACCCTGAGATTCATTTTATTTCGGGCATTGGCAATAAATCCAATAACCATAACAGAATCACTGAAGACTGCACTAACAAGGCAGACAACTAGTTTGCAAAAGACAACAAACTGTGCAAATATAAAAAGAAAGAAAAAATATTAATAATGATATTAATAAATAAGCAATAAATATCAAGAACATGAAACGAAGAGTCCTTGAAAGTGAGTCTGTAGGTTGTGGGATCAGTTCAGTGATGGGGTGAGTGAAGGCATCCCCTCTAGTTCAAGAGCCTGATGTTTGAGGGATAATTCCTGTCCTTGTATTAAAATAGACACATTTCAATCCATCCAGCTGACTCCAATTATGCCCTATCCACCGCTCATCCCTCCTCACAGTCTCGCTACACATTTCATGTACCTTAACACCAATTGCTCCATACTCTGACCTATCACACAGGTTCCCATCCCCCATGCCGACCTAGTTTAAGCACCCCTCCCCCCTTCAAGGGGGACTAATATCCTTGTGGGTTGGTTTGCTAAAGGAAAGGATATTGGTCCCACTCAAGTTCAGGGGTAACCATCCCTTTTGTACAGGTTATACCTTCCGCAGAAGAGATCCCAATAATCAAGCAATCAGAAACCCTGTACCCTGCATCAATTCTTCGGCCACGTATTTATCTGCCAAATCATCCTATTCTTACCCTCACATGGGATGTGGCACAATCCAGAGATTACCACCCTGGAGGTCCTGATTTTCAGCAGAGTAACACAATACTCAGCTGTGAAGGAACTAATGTTCAATGTTCATAATGTTCAATAGTCATAAGTAGTTTCTTAGCTTTTTAAAAATCTGAATATTAACTTGAAGTATAAAATAACTCTCAATCAGCCCAGGTACAAACTATAAATTAATAGTGACCTTCCAATGTTATCTTTTATCATCTTTTGCAGTTGTAATCCACCTTGTGTTCCATACCTTGGCATGTATTTGACTGACCTTGCGTTTATAGAAGAGGGCACACCGAATTTTACTGATGAAGGTCTTGTAAACTTTTCCAAAATGAGAATGGTGAGTTGAGCTGAAAGGTGCAGAAAACAAAGCGTAGTTCTGTTCTACACTCAGTCGCCACTTTATTAGGTATAGAAGGTATTGTATGTTTGTGATCTTATGCTGCTGTAGCATGTCTACTTCAAGGTTTGACGTGTTGTACATTCGGAGATGACCTTCTGCACACCACTGTTGTATCACGTGTTTATTTGAGTTACTGTCACCTTCCTGTCAGCTTGAACCAGTCTGACCGTTCTCTGACTTTTCTCATTTACAAGGCATCTTCACCCACAGAACTGCTGCTCTCTGGATGCTTTTGTTTTATTAACCGTCTCATTTTCTGTAAACTCTAGAGACTGTTGTGCATGAAAATGCCAGGAGATCAGAAGTTTCTGAGATACTCAAACCACCCCATCTGGCACCAACAATCATTTCACAGTCAAAGTCACATAGGTCACAATCCTTCCCCCATTCTGACGGTTGGTCTGAGCAACAACTGACCGTGTTTGCATGCTTTTACGTGTTGAGTTGCTGCCACACGGTTAGCTGATTAGATATTTTCATTAACAAGTGAGTGTACAGATGGACCTAATAAAACAGCCATTCTTGGCCTTTCTGTGATTCATAGGTATTTTACAACTCTTGAATGTTAATTTTGTAAAAATAGAGAAAGAAGTAAATATACTCTGTTAAAACCTTATTGCCAAATAGTGGTTTGAAGTCTTATGCATTTCTTCTGTTTTTGCAACTAATGGCTTTTCCTTCATCTAGATATCGCACATTATTAGGGAGATACGACAGTTCCAACAAACCCCATACAGAATAGATCACCAACCAAAGGTAACTCTGAGTGCAATGTCACATATTTATTTACACTTCCCATTTTAAAAGCAGTTGGATTCACTAGGATTCTAGGAGGGACAGAGGCAAGTGTGAACAAGACATTGGGTTGGGCTCTGCATATTGTATCCATTGCAATACATACAAAATGCTGGAGGAAGTCAGCACATCGGACAGTGAATAAACACTGTCAATGTTTTCAGCAGAGACCCTTTTCCAGGACTGGGAAAGGAATGGGGAATAAAAAGCTGGAGGGAGGGGAAGGAAGCTTGGACAATAACTAGAGGGTTGCTGGAAGGTGACAGGTGAAGGCAGGTGGGTGGGAAAGCTAACGGGCTGGTGAAGGAGGAATGTGGTAGGAGAGGAGAGTGGGCCATGGGAGAAAGGGAAGGGTGTGGCACCAGCGGGAGGTGATAGGCGTGTATGGAGAAGAGGTAAGAGGCCAGGGTGGGAACAGAAGAGGAAAGGTAGGGAAAGCAATTACAGAAGGAGAAATCAATATTCATAGAGGCTAAACAGAATATGAGGGGTTGCTCCTCCACCCTGAAAGTGGCCTCATTGTGGCCAAAGAGGAGGCCATGAACCAACATGTTGGAACGGGGATGGGGATAGGAGTCGGGCTGATCGCTTTGATGAGTACATCTGCTTCACCTCCCTAAAGATCCCCCTAAAGCTGGCCCTATTTCCTATTCCCAGAATCTTTCGTGCTTTTTATATTATATCCAGAGCCACCCTTCACAATTCCTAGAGTCATAGAACACGACAGCACAGAAACAGGCCCAATGGTCCATTCGGTCCATATGGAACTAATAATCCACCTAGTCTCACTGAACTGCATCAGCACCATGGCCCTCCATTCATCTCCCATCTATGTATCCAACCAACCTTCTCTTCAGTGTTGAAATTGAACCCACACCCAGGGGCAGCTCGTTCCACACTCACACCACCCTCTGCGTGAAGAAGTTTCCCTTCATTTCACCTTTCACCCTTAACCCATGACCTCTATTTGTAATCTTAGTGGCTGCTAGCATTTACCCTATCTATGCACCTTAGAAAACCTCTATCAAATCTCCGTTCGTTTTCATATAGTCTAGGGGATAAAGCCATAGCCTATTCAAACTGTCCCTAAACTCAAGTCCTGGCAGCACCTTGGTTTGGATGCAACTGTGTAAATGATATTTTAGATACCTTTGAGTTAGACAGACAGGAAACAGACTTAAATTGTCAGTTTTAGACAATGCTGTAATATAAAACTAATGACTTAGTCATTTAAAAAACAGTCAGTGTTGACAAAGTTAGTCCTGACGAAGGGTCTCGGCCCAAAACATCGACTATACTTCTTCCTATAGTTGCTGCCTGGCCTACTGCATCCACCAGCATTTTGTGTGTGTTGATCGTTCACCACTCTGTCTAGGCCTTGCAAAATTTGATACTTTTCAATGAGATCACCCCCCCCCCCCCCAATTCTTCTGAATTCCAGTGAGTACAAGCACAGAACCACCAAACACCCCTCATATGACAATCACAGTATCTACTGTGAATACCGGCAAGAAAATGAATGTCAAGGTCGTATATGATGTCATATACATACTTGGATCAGACACGATGAAATGGCAGAGCAAACTCAATGGGCCAAATGGCCTAATTCTGCTCCAATATCTTATGGTCTTACATACAGAGAAACACCATAGAATCAATGAAAAACTACACACGACAGAGATGGACAAACAACCAATTTGCGGAAGAAGACAAACTGTGTAAATACAAAAAGAAACAAATAATAACAAGAAGAAAGAAAGGAAAAAAGTAAAAAAGGAAAGAATTGAGAACATGAGTTGTAGAGTCTTTGAAAGTGAGTCCAGAGGTTGTGTTCAGTGTTATGGTGAGTGAGGTTACTCACATAGGTTCAGGATCCTGATGGTTGGAGGGTAATAACTGTTTCTAATCCTGGTGGTGTGGGACCCAAGGCTCCTGGACACACACATAATGCAAGATCCTTATGTATAGTGTGTGTGTGTGTGTGTGTGTGTGTGTGTGTGTGTGTGTGTGTGTGTGTGTGTGTGTGTGTGTGTGTGTGTGTGTGTGTGTGTGTGTGTGTGTGTGTGTGTGTGTGTGTGTGTGTGTAGTGTGTGAGAAACATGATAAAGTGAACGGTCACCAGAATCAGAATTACAAACGGTTTATTATCACCAGCATATGTTGTGAAATTGGTTGTCTTTGTGGCAGTGCTACAATGTGATACAAAATAATAGGAAAAAGCTGTGAATTTTATATATATAAATAAAATAGATGAATTAAGGAGTGCAAGAATACAAATAAAAAGAGTAGCGAGGTTGTGTTCATGGGTTCAATGTCCATTCAGTAATCAGATAGCAGACGAGAAGAAGCTGTTTCTGATTTGCTGAGTCTGTGCCTTCAGGCTCCTGTACCCCTTCCTGGTGGTAGCAATGAGGAGAGGGCATGACCTGGGTGGTGGGGGCCCTCAATGATGGACACCACCTTTTTTGAGGCACCGCTCCTTGAAGATGTCCTGGATACTACAGAGGCTAGTGCTCCTGATAGCGCTGACTGAGTTTACAACTCTCTGCAGCTTACTTTGATCCTCTACAGTAGACCCCCACCCACCCTGTACCAGACAGTGATGCAGACAGTTAGAATGTTCTCCATGGTATTTCTGTAGAAATTTGCAGTGTCTTTGACAAAGCAAATCTCCTCAAGCTCCTAATGAAATATACCCGATGTCGTGCTTTCTTTGTAGCTGCTTTGTGACTGTATGTACTGTGTGTGACTGTGTGTACTATGTGTGACAGTATGTGCTGTGTTTAACTGTGTACTGTGTGTGACTGTATGTACTGCGTGTGACTGTATGTACTGTGTGTGACTGTGTGTACTATGTGTGACAGTATGTGCTGTGTTTAACTGTGTACTGTGTGTGACAGTATGTGCTGTGTTTAACTGTGTACTGTGTGTGACTGTGTGTACTATGTGTGACAGTATGTGCTGTGTTTAACTGTGTACTGTGTGTGACTGTGTGTACTGAGTGTGACTGTGTGTGACTGTATATTGTGTTTTGCACCCTGGCCCCAGAGAAACGGTTTGCTATATATGTGGCAATAAACTTGAGCTTGGAATAGGTTAAGAGGTCAGTGTGATGGGCCTGTACTGTGCTTTAGTGTTCTCTGTTCTAATTGATTTTTATAATTATCTTTGACATTTATGTCCTTGTTGTAGGTCCTTCAGTACTTACTTGACAAAACGATTATAATGGATGAAGATACACTGTATGAGCTCTCCTTAAAAATTGAACCCAGGCTCCCTGCATGAGAGTTGGCATTTTTGTGGCTGCAGTGAGGTGTAGCAGCTTAGTGTAACAATCCAGTGTGTACGTGACATGTCCTGGAATGTGACTGACCTCCGCAGGGGAAACGTGAGGAGACTGCCGAAGGAAAAGGTGGGAAGTCGTGAGAAGATGGTTTGCTACCGCATACCGGAAGGTGATGAACCACTGCTTGGGGAGAATGGTATTCAGAACACTGGTGCAGAATGGAAAAAGGAATAAAGTTCAATGAAAGTTAACATTTAAAAATTTTAAAAAGCGCAGAAGTCACATCACAGTGTGTAGAGCTGATCCTGGGCATTGAGACAAACGGAGCTTGGACAATCAATGTGAAGTGAGTTAGTTTCTCTCTAGGAGCTATTGTGGTAGTAAGCAGCCTAATTGGTTTTGGGATTTATCAGATTTGTGTGGTGCAGGGGTATTGTGTTACCTGTCAATCTATGAGTCATGAAAATTGAAGGAGGTTCAAACCCTCTCAGCAAAATTCATTTCTAATCAACTTTCTGGAAGAATCCATTATCAGCGTCACAGAGCAAAGCATGGAGAAATAGCACAGCAGTTCTTAGGGGCTTAAGGAAATAAGCTCTTCAGACTCGAGTTGAAAGGATTCAGATATCCACGCCAAGGAACCACATGATTCTAACGACACGAGCTTAAGAAATATCTGGCTCCTATAACATCACAGCTTGCTCATACACTTGCGACCATCCCTAAAAATTACAGGTAATGCCAAAATAGCAGCATGGGATATCACAACCTGTCCAATCTTTACCAGGCCTCTGCTTTGTACTCTGGAATGTTCTGTATTAACTTTCTAAGTGGAATATTGAACGGTTTTAATATTTAACGATGTCTTGTCTGAGTTGTGTGAAGCTCTGTGTTGCACTGCTTTCTTGTCCTTTCTCTATCCAATGCCCTTTAAGTTTTCCAGTAATGTGGAATTAAGGCTGCCAACATCAGTGAAAAGGTCAAAGTGAATAATCGCTTATTGACTCTTATAATAATATTTTAAAACATCTTCCTAGAATTATCATTATTACTTGAAATTTATTCGTGTGTTTTTTTTCTCTCAAAATGATTTTTTGGTAACTGGTCCTGAGTGTAGCAAACTTTTCTGAAGACTGGCTTCGAAAGAAGCCCATCTCCGAAGATGATTTATAGAGTGACTTAATTCAATGAGAATTGACTGATAGTGTTCTGACTTCAAAATTGTCATTGGAAATACAATTAGAGGGATGCCTTTAATGCAGCAGTTAATTATATCTTCCCCGCTGAAGCTAGTTAGTTTCATATGTAGCATTAACAGAGAATGTTTCACCTTGTTAAGCTGTATCAGCATAATTCACAGGGACAACATACAAACTCCTTGCAGACAGCGACGGAATTGAAACCACGTTGCTGGTACTGTAATAGTGTTAATGCTAACCACTACACTGCTGTGCCTCCCTTTCATTAAAACTGGTAATTGCCAAGGTGAATTTACCTTCAGATCTGGTGGGTTCTCACCTAATCATGACACAGAAGTCAAACTATTGTCAGAAGGGAAGGACGGATGAGAGTTGGGTGGGATAGAGAGGACTGCACGTGCATGCACGTGTGTAGGGGCTCAGAAGAGTTGTTTGGGGAATGGGTCTCTACAAGTACCAACAGTTACGGTAGCTATCTTAAGATAATACGCATGTTGAGACGAAGCTCTCTCTTGCCCCACGAGGTCTCAGGAAAATAAGAAAATTGTGAAGTGAAAATATGAAAAGAGAGATTTACAGTATATTTTAAACATCTCATATAAAATGTTTTGCAGAATTATTTATTGATAGAATATTGTGCAATATAAAAATACAGATATTGGCACAAATGAGAAACAATGAATTTAATATTATTTATTTCATAAAGCTGTTCCTTTTTAAAGGTTTAGACCGAATGGTTTCTTTGCAAACTCAAGTACGGAAGCAAGTTTATTAGCTTCCAACTCTTTCGGAAATATCGTGACTTTTATTCATACAGGTTCTATCCGATTGACACTCATAAAAGAATTACCTTTTCTTTAAGTTACACTGTGAAATCGAATCTGTTGAAAATCACAAAGCTTTTCCAACTAAACATGTTTATTCTTTCTGTTGCCTCCAGTAAACTGGCAGAAATTAAATTTTTAGAGTGTCACTTTTATCTAAAAAGCCAAAATGAAACCAATGTTCCTGTGATTGGTCAGTGTTATGCTGTGTCAGTCTCCGCTTTTGTAGTCAGTACTTACGTAAACTCAAGGTAAAATATTTATTTGTTAGAAACATATTTTTCAAGATTCTCTTTGGAATGTGTTGTGGGACTTTATTAAATGCATTATGAAATACATAAAAGATTACTTCATTGCATGATCAAGAGAAAATATTCCAAGAACTGCGGAAATCCTTCAAACCCCAACTCTTTAGAAAGTGAAATCCTTCCAAGCTGTCTGTAATTGGTGGTGTTTTAACAGTAAATGTTGAGTAATTGGTATGCTTCCATGCTGTTGTACAGCAAGCTAAAGTCAAACATTAGATATCCACATCGTGAAAGCTGTTCAAATTGACATATTTTTGATGATCCGCGAATAAACGTTGGAAGTTTCAAAATGGTCTGTGATAGAAAGGGATGGTGTTGGTGAAGATCTGATGACCGAAATTCATTTCACCTCAACAGCCTCTTGTCTACAGTGAAAACTGCAAATATCATCATTTTTGATATTTTGTGATGGAAATTCAAACTGCTGAATTTTTTTCAGCATGCACCATTAGAGTGCAAGACTTCGGTCATTCGGTTCATTGAATCTGCTCTGTCATTCCATCATGGCTGATTATAATCCTTCTCACTCCCATTCTCCTGCCTTCTCCCCGTAACCTTTCACACCCTGAATAATCAAGAACTTATCAATCTCTGCTTTAAATGACTTGACCTCCATAGCCATCAGTTGCAATAAATTCCACAGATTTTGCACCCTCTAGCTAAAGAAAATCTTCCTCGTTTCTTTCCTAAAGGGATGTTACTATGAGCATGACCTTTAACCTGTTAGAGTAGAATGATTTTGTTAATGAATGAACACAAGTTAGTTGTTAGACTCTAAGAAGTCACTAAGTTCTGGTAATTTACTGCCCCTGTACAATATTTTAGTCAGTGCACCGTACAGTAAGATTAAATACCAGGCTTAAAAATATTTAAGTGCATGTCTTGATAGATTGTACTATACTTTGAACTGTACATTAAATGTAAGTTGAATTGTACAAATCACAGCATGAAATTGTACAGACAATTGATCCTTACATATAAAATAAATACTTGCCTTTTGCTGGGTAAAGGGTGGCACTGGTGTTTGATTATTCAAGGATCAACTTTGCTCGCCAGAGACATTAACGTGTATGAGGAATTTGCTGTGGTGTGTTGGTCAGGGCATGATACACAACAAAAAAAACATTCAAATTATATAAAAATAAAGCCAGAGTTTAAAGTACCAATATGGAATAAAATGTGCATAAATACCAGTGTGTATTTACAATGTAAACGGCATTATAAAAGTGTTTTGGAGTGTTTACAGTGCAGTGTCATGATGGGGGGAGGTAATAGCCAGAGGTGGTTGGGGGGGGTGGGTTTGCTAACATTGATATACAGGATGGAATTGATCCTTCTGGCTCTTTGAACTGCACCACCGAGCGACCCTGGTCAAATCACAGGAACATTTACAATGACCAATTCACCTACCAAATGGTACGTCTTTGGACTGAGGAAGGAAACTGGAACACGCAGAGTAAACACACAAATTCCACAGGACTGTATGGACTCCTTACAGAAGACATCAGAAATGAACTCAAAACTCCGATGCCCTGAACTATAAAAGGGTTGCACTAACTGCTATGCTACCATGATGCCTTGAAATATTGTCAGCTGGAGAGAAGAAACTTTTAACATAGTGTGGAGTTTTTGTTTTAATAACCCTATAGAGCTTTCCAGGAAGGAGATTTGAAAAAAAGCAGTTTGCAGGGAGAAAAATCTGTAATGATTTTTCCTGCCCATTTCTTTCTCCTGGACACAGACAAGTCCTGCAGTGATAGTAGTCTGCAGACAATCATACTTTCTGCTGACCTGACATTGTAGATTTTGTATACTGTGAGTGCAAGTTCAGTGTCTGTTTCATCATTAATTTTTATATTAGTAAAAATAGATGCTACACAAATACAGAAACTAGTTTAGCAGGGAGGAAGCAAAGGACCAGGTCAGAAAGTGGAGGGATAGAGAGGACGGTAGATGACAGGGCTGGTAAAAACAGGCAGGAAGAAAGTAGTAGATACAATGGGACAGATAGTTTGAAGTGTGTGTGTATTTTAATGCTAGGAGCATTATAGATAAAGGTAATGAATTTAGACCATGGATCAGTGCATTGAACAATGATGTGGCCATTACAGAGAATTGGTTCCGAGAGAGGGATAAAAGGAGGGGGGAGAAAACTAAATATATCAGGGATGGGGTAAGAAGGGGAGGAGGGGCATGAAGGAAGTTAGAGAAGTCAATGTTCATGCCATCAGGTTGGAGGCTACCCAGCCGGTATATAAGGTATACGTACACAACGCTGGCAGAACTCAGCAGGTCA
The DNA here is from genome assembly GCF_048418815.1 of Hemitrygon akajei. Taxonomy (NCBI): domain Eukaryota; kingdom Metazoa; phylum Chordata; class Chondrichthyes; order Myliobatiformes; family Dasyatidae; genus Hemitrygon; species Hemitrygon akajei. Next base: position 13,618,253 of record NC_133125.1, on the reverse strand, counting down.
GGCAGCATCCGTGAGAAAAGAGTAGCCAACGTTTCGGGCCGAGACCCTTCATCAGGAATGCGGGGGGGGGGGGGTGGAGGAGAAGGCCGAAGCCCAGTAATAGAGATAGGGGAGGGGGTAGGGCCTAGAGGTGCCAGGTGGAAAACCAATCAGAGGAAAGATAAAGGGGGGAGGGGATAAGCACGAAAGAACTGTAGAGATAAAGAAGCAGAAAGTTGAAAGGGGAGAGACTGTTTATTCCCTTCCTTAGATGCTGCCTGACCTGCTGAATTCATCCAGCGTTTTGTGTGTGTTGCTCTGGATTTCCAGTATCTGCAGAATCACTTGTACCTGTGCTCTCTTCAATATTGTTTTTGACTTTTTTTAATCATGTAAAAAAATGCAGAGAACTAAACGACAAGAGGGGACTGAGGCACAGATCAGTATGATATGATTCAGAGTATCCAGGTTTAAGTGTTGAGTTTGAGAGGAGGAGGAGGAGGAGGTATATTTTCAGACAATGGCCAAAAAACACCTGCAAAGTTTTATAAATATTATAATGAAGATTCAGCTGAACAGTGTTACTACAGTCACTCAAAGATTGCCACCTCTTTGCAACTGCAAATTAGGATTGTTAAACGGAGTGGTTATTTCAAGAGGGAACACAGGGACAGTCAGAGGTTCACATTCTTATCTAAAGCTTCACTGACAGTACGAACTCTGCCAGCATGGATTCCCTAAACCTCAGCCTTGCCCTCAGGTCCAAGCTTGCTTCAGCAAGAGGAACAAGCCAAGCTGTCATGTTTTGTTGGTGACAGACAGTCTAGTGTGTCATGTATAGTTGTCAGATTAAATATTGAAAATTCATTATTTGTAACAGACTACAGACCTTAATTAAATTATCTGAGTGCATTCTGTAATTGAAGAAAAATTGACTGTAAATATTGAAAATTAATTGTATGACAGATGAGATGAAAAAGGAATAATTCACGGGGTTGGATCATGCTGGATCCAATTCCACACCTGCCCTGTATCTGCACTGGTATTCCTGTACCTGTGGATCCAATTTTCTGCATGTTTTTTTTAATTTATTCATTTACAGGATGTAGACGACACCAGCTAAGCCAACATTTATTACCCATCCCTATTTGCCCTTGAGGAGGTGGAGATGAGCTGCCTTCTTGAACCGCTGCGGTCCCTGAGGTGTAGGTACACCCACAGTGCTGTTAGGGAGGGAATTCCATGATTTTGACCCAATGACAATGAAAGAACGGTAATGTGTTTCCAAGTCAGGATGGTGTATGACTAGGAGGGGGTTTTCCAAGTTCCCAGGTATCTGCTGTAACATAGAAACATAGAAAACCTACAGCACAATACAGGCCCTTCAACCCACAATGCTGTGCCGAACATGTACTTACTGTACTTCAGAAATTACCTAAGGTTACCCATAGTCCTCAATTTTTCTAAACTTCATGCACCTATCCAGGAGTCTCTTAAAAAACCTTATCGTATCCACCTTTGCCACCATCACTGGCAGCCCATTCCATGCACTCACCACTCTCTGTGTAAAAGAACTTACCCCTGACATCTCCTCTGTACCTACTTCCAAGCACCTTAAAACTGTGCCCTCCTGTGTTAGCCACTTCAGCCCTGGGAAAAAACCTCTGACTATCCACACGATCAATGCCTCTCATCATCTTATATACCTCTATCAGGTCACCTCTCATCCTCCGTCTCTCCAAGGAGAAAAGGCCGAGTTCACTCAGCCTGTTCTCATAAGGCATGCTCCCCAATCCAGGAAACATCCTTGTAAATCTCCTCTGCACCCTTTCTAAGGTTTCCATGTCCTTCCTGTAGTGAGGTGACTAGAGCTGAGCACAGTACTCCAAGTGGGGTCTGACCAGGGTCCTATATAGCTGTAACATTACCTCTTGGCTCTTAAGCTCAGTCCCACGGTTGATGAAGGCCAATGCACTGTATGCCTTCTTAACCACACAGTCAACCTGAGCAGCAACTTTGAGTGTCCTATGGACTCGGACCCCAAGATCCCTCTGATCCTCCACACTGCCAAGAATCTTGCCATTAATGCTATATTCTGTCATGGTCCCCTTGGATCCCATGCCTCATTACTTTCTCAATAGGTCTTGCATGGGCTACCTTATCAAATGCCTTGCTGAAATCCATATACACTACATCTACTGCTCTACCTTCATCAATGTGTTTAGTCACATCCTCAAAAAATTCAATCAGGCTTGTAAGGCATGACCTGCCTTTGACAAAGCCATGCTGACTTTTCCTAATCATATTATGCCTCCCCAAATGTTCATAAATCCTGCCTCTCAGGATCTTCTCCATCAACTTACCAACCACTGAAGTAAGACTGACTGGTCTATAATTTCCTGGGCTATCTCTACTCCCTTTCTTGAACAAGGGAAAAACATCTGCAACCCTTCAATCCTCCGGAACATCTCCAGTCCCCATTGATGATGCAAAGATCATTGCTAGAGACTCAGCATCTCCTCCCTTGCCTCCCACAGTAGCCTGGGGTACATCTCGTCCAGTCCTGATGACTTATCCAACTTGATGCTTTCCAAAAGCTCCAGCATATCCTCTTTCTCAATGTCTACATGCTCAAGCTTTTCAGTCCGCTGTAAGTCATCCCTACAATTGCCAAGATCCTTTTCCGTAGTGAATACTGAAGCAAGGTATTCATTAAGTACCTCTGATATCTCCTCCAGTTCCATACACAGTTTTCCACTGTCACACTTGATTGGTCCTATTCTCTCACGTCTTATCCTCTTGCTCTTCACATACTTGTAGAATGCCTTGGGGTTTTCCTTAATCCTGCTTGCCAAAGCCTTCTCATGGCCCCTTTCCCAATTTCCCTCGGGATCAATAAAGTATGTCTGCCTGTTCTGGCTCTCCTAATTTCTTTCTTAAACTCCTTCCTGCTAGCCTTATAATCTTCTAGATCTCAATCAGTACCTAGTTTTTTTGAACCTTTCATCACCTTTTCGTTTGTTCTTGACTAGATTTTCAACAGCCTTTGTACACCATGGTTCCTGTACGCCACCATCTTTTCCCTGTCTCATTGGAACGTACCTATGCAGAACGCCATGCAAATATCCCCTGAACATTTGTCACCTTTCTGCTGTACATTTCCCTGAGAACATCTGTTCCCAATTTATGCTTCCAAATTCCTGCCTGATAGCTTCATATTTCCGCTTACTCCAATTAAACATTTCCCCAACTTGTCTGTTCCAATCCCTTTCCAATGACAATAGACAATAGGTGCAGAAGTAGACCATTCAGCCCTTCGAGCCTGCTCCGCCATTTTGAGATCATGGCTGATCATCTACTATCAATACCCGGTTCCTGCCTTGACCCCATATCCCTTGATTCCCCTATCTATAAGATACCTATCTAGCTCCTTCTTGAAAGCATCCAGAGAATTGGCCTCCACTGCCTTCCGAGGCAGTGCATTCCACACCCCCACAACTCTCTGGGAGAAGAAGTTTTTCCTTAACTCTGTCCTAAATGACCTACCCCTTATTCTCAAAACATGCCCTCTGGTACTGGACTCTCCCAGCATCTGGAACATATTTCCTGCCTCTATCTTGTCCAATCCCTTAATAATCTTATATGTTGCAATCAGATCCCTTCTCAATCTCCTTAATTCCAGTGTGTACAAGCCCAGTCTCTCTAACCTCTCTGCGTAAGACAGTCCTGACATCCCAGGAATTAACCTTGTGAATCTACGCCAGGATGTCCTTCCTTAACCCTGGAGACCAAAACTGTACACAATACTTCAGGTGTGGTCTCACCAGGGCCCTGTACAAATGCAAGAGGATTTCCTTGCTCTTGTACTCAATTCCCTTTGTAATAAAGGCCAACATTCCATTAGCCTTCTTCACTGCCTGCTGCACTTGCTCATTCACCTTCAGTGACTGATGAACAAGGACTCCTAGATCTCTTTGTATTTCTCCCTTACCTAACTTTACACCATTCAGATAATAATCTGCCTTCCTGTTCTTACTCCCAAAGTGGATAACCTCACACTTATTCACATTAAATGTCATCTGCCAAGTATCTGCCCACTCACCCAGCCTATCCAAGTCACCCTGAATTCTCCTAACATCCTCATCACATGTCACACTGCCACCCAGCTTAGTATCATCAGCAAACTTGCTGATGTTATTCTCAATGACTTCATCTAAATCGTTGACGTAAATCGTAAACAGCTGTGGTCCCAATACCGAGCCCTGTGGCACCCCACTAGTCACCACCTGCCATTCCGAGAAACACCCATTCACCGCTACCCTTTGCTTTCTATCTGCCAACCAGTTTTCTATCCATGTCAATGTCTTCCCCCCAATGCCATGAGCTTTGATTTTACCCACCAATCTCCTATGTGGGACCTTATCAAATGCCTTCTGAAAATCGAGGTACACTACATCCACTGGATCTCCCTTGTCTAACTTCCTGGTTACATCCTCGAAAAACTCCAATAGATTAGTCAAGCATGATTTACCCTTGGTAAATCCATGCTGGCTCAGCCCAATCCTATCACTGCTATCTAGATATGCCACTATTTCATCTTTAATAATGGACTCTAGCATCTTCCCCACTACTGATTTTAGGCTGACAGGTCGATAGTTTTCTGTTTTCTCCCTCCCTCCTTTCTTAAAAAGTGGGATAACATTAGCCATTCTCCAATCCTCAGGAACTGATCCTGAATCTAAGGAACATTGGAAAATGAATACCAATGCATCCGCAATTTCCAGGGCCACCTCCTTTAGTACCCTAGGATGCAGACCATCTGGACCTGGGGATTTGTCAGCCTTCAGTCCCATCAGTCTACTCATCACCATTTCCTTCCTAATGTCAATCTGTTTCATTTCCTCTGTTACCCTATGTCCTTGGCCCATCCATACATCTGGGAGATTGCTTGTGTCTTCCTTAGTGAAGACAGATCTAAAGTACTTATTAAATTCTTCTGCCATTTCTCTGTTTCCCATAACAATTTCACCCAATTCATTCTTCAAGGGCCCAACATTGTTCTTAACTATCTTCTTTCTCTTCACATACCTAAAAAAGCTTTTGCTATCCTCCTGTATATTCCTGGCTAGCTTGCGTTCGTACCTCATTTTTTCTCCCCGTATTACCTTTTTAGTTAAGTTCTGTTGTTCCTTAAAAATTTCCCAATCATCTGTCCTCCCACTCACCTTAGCTCTGTCATACTTCCTTTTTTTTTAATGCTATGCAATCTCTGACTTCCTTTGTCAACAACTGTGGCCCCTTTCCCCCCCTTTCAATCCTTCCTTCTCCGGGGGATGAACTGATTTTGCACCTTGTGCATTATTCCCAAGAATACCTGCCAATGCTATGGTAAAGGAGATAGAATTGTGATCACCTTCTCCAAAATGCTCTCCCACTGAGAGCTGACACCTGACCAGGTTCATTTCCCAATACCAGATCAAGTGCAGGCTCTCCTCTTGTAGGCTTATCTACATATTGTGTCAGGAAACCTTCCTGAACACACCTGACAAATTCCACCCCATGTAAACCCCTTGATCTAGGGAGATGCCAATCAATATTTGGGAAATTAAAATCTCCCACCATGAGAACCCTGTTATCACTGCACCTCACCAGAATCTGTGTACCTATCTGTTCTTCGATGTCCCTGTTACTATTGGGTGGTCTATAAAAAACACCCAGTAGAGATATTGATCCCTTCTTGTTTCTAACTTCCATCCACACTCAGTAGACAATCTCTCCATGACTTCCTCCTCTTCTGCAGCCATGACACTATCTCTGATCAGCAGTGCCATTCCCCCACCTCTCCTGCCTCCCTCCCTGTCCTTTCTGAAACATCTAAAGCTAAGTACTGTTCTTGTCGTTCTAGATGGTAGTGGTCGTGGGTACTGACTTGGCCTTCAGTAACAGAACCCAGGATCCTGCTCCCTAAGATTAGCCTGTCTCCTCAGACTGCTCATTGCTGTCAAATGTATTCTCCTTGTTCTAAACATATTGTCCTTGATAGGAGTGCAGTGGTTAGGGTAACGTTATTACAGCACCAGTAACCTGGGTTCAATTCCGCCACTCTCTGTAAGGAGCTTGTGGAATGGAGATAACCGGTACTCTGTATGTGCGACGATGGGACTAGGCAGAAGAACAGGTTTGGCATGGACTAGATGGACCACAGGGCCTGTTTCTGTGCTGTAGTGCTTTAGTGTGAGATGGTATGGAGAACATTATAAATTTACAAAATAAATTTTAACAATGAAAATGGAAGTTTGGAAATTTCTCGGACTACAAAGGTGATCTGTGATCTGGATCTGATTTCAACAACATCCAATGAAAATTCAGAACCCACATCCTGTTGTTGACCACACCAACAGGTCTTGTCAGTCTGCGAGTAATCTCTGTTGCTCTCTGCTCAATTTCTTTAAGTCTTGTTGCTTATCAATTACCTAATATTAATTTCTTTTTCAAATTGATTAAGAAAAATAGTACAAATTTGTCAGGTTTCCCCTCAGCTTGGTATACAAAATAATAAGGGGTATAGATAAGGTACAGTATATGGAAGCAGACTTTTCCATTGAGGTTAGGGTGAGACTAGATCTAGAGGTCATGGGTTACCTTTCACCCTTAAAATATTGAAGGGGAACTGAGAGCGAAATTCTTCACTCAGAGGGTGGTGAGTTGGAACGAGCTGCCAGCATAAGAGGTGGATATGGGTTCAATTGCAAAATGTAAGAGAAGTTTGGATAAGTACAGGGACGGGGGTGGTGGGTTATGGAGGGCTATTGTCCAGGTGTGGGTCGATGGGACTAGAAGCTTGGCATGAACTAGATAAACCAAAGAGCCTATTTCTGTACTGCAATGCTCAATGACTCTGAAATGGAATATTTCTATAATGTCCATCCAGCTAACACACAGACTCAGCTTGACACTGACTTATGATTGTTGTAAATGATTTGGGATGAGCTGAGGTTACAAAAGGCTTTCAACAAGTGCAAGGTGGATCTTCTCTCTCTCTTGCACAGGTAAATATTGACACTTACCAGTAAGTTTCTACCATCAGTTGGTTAGTAGTGTTTCTCAGCTGTTTGTTAGCAAACTGTCAATAGATAATAGACAGTAGGTGCAGGAGTAGGCCATTCGGCCCTTCTAGCCAGCACCGCCATTCACTGTGATCATGGCTGATCATACACAATCAGTACCCCGTTCCTGCCCTCTCCCCATATCCCTTGACCCCGCTATCTATAAGAGCTCTATCTAACTCTCTCCTGAATGCATCCAGAGACTTGGCCTCCACTGCCTTCTGGGGCAGAGCTTTCCACATATTCACCACTCTCTGGGTGAAAAAGTTCTTCCGCATCTCTGTTCTAAATGGCCTACCCCTTATTCTTAAACTGTGGCCTCTAGTTCTGGATTCACCCATCAGCGGGAACATGCTTCCTGCCTCCAGTGTGTCCAATCCCTTAATAATCTTATATGTTTCAATCAGATCCCCTCTCATCTTTCTAAATTCCAGTGTATACAAGCCCAGTCGCTCCAATCTTTCAACATATGACAGTCCCACCATTCCTGGAATTAACCTTGTGAACCTATGCTGCACTCCCTCAATAGCAAGAATGTCCTTCTTCAAATTTGGAGACCAAAACTGCACACAATACTCCAGGTGGGGTCTCACCAGGGCCCTGTGCAGCTGCAGAAGGACCTCTTTACTCCTATACTCAATTCCTCTTGTTATAAAAGCCAGCATGCCATCAGCTTTCTTCACTGCCTGCTGTACCTGCATGCTTGCTTTCATTGACTGATGTACAAGAACACCTAGATCTGGTTGTACTTCCCCTTTTCCTAACTTGACTCCATTTAGATAGTAATCTGCCTTCCTGTTCTTGCCACCAAAGTGGATAACCTCACATTTATCCACATTAAACTGCATCTGCCATACATTTGCCCACTCACCCAACCTGTCCAAATCACCCTGCATTCTCATATCATCCTCCTGACATTTCACACTGCCACCCAGCTTTGTGTCATCAGCAAATTTGCTAATGTTACTTTTATCCCTTCATCTAAATCATTAATGTATATTGTAAACAGCTGCGGTCCCAGCACCGAACCTTGCGGTACCCCACTGGTCACAGCCTGCCATTCCGAAAGGGACCTGTTAATCGCTACTCTTTGTTTCCTGTCAGCCAGCCAATTTTCAATCCATGTCAGTACTCTGCCCCCAATACCATGTGCCCTAATTTTGCCCACTAATCTCCTATGTGAGACTTTATCAAAAGCTTTCTGGAAGTCCAGGTACACTACATCCACTGGCTCTCCCTTGTTCATTTTCATAGTTACATCCTCAAAAAACTCCAGAAGATTAGTCAAGCATGATTTTCCCTTCATAAATCCATGCTGACTCGGACTGATCCTTCTACTGCTATCCAAATGTGTTGTAATTTCCTCTTTTATAATTGACTCCAGCATCTTTCCCACCACTGATGTCAGGCTAACCGGTCTATAATTCCCTGTTTTCTCTCTCCCTCCTCTCTTGAAAAGTGGGACAATATTAGCCACCCTCCAATCAGCAGGAACTGTTCCTGAATCTGTAGAACATTGGAAAATGATTACCAATGTGTCCACAATTTCTAGAGCCACCTCTTTAAGTACCCTGGGATGCAGACCATCAGGTCCCAGGGACTTATCAGCCTTCAGACTCAACAGTCTATCCAACACCGTTTCTTGCCTAATATAAATTTCCTTCAGTTCATCCTTTACCCTAGTTCCTTTGGCCACTATTACATCTGGGAGATTGCTTGTGTCTTCCCTAGTGAAGACAGATCCAAAGTACCTGTTCAACTCATCTGCCATTTCCTTGTTCCCCATAATAAATCCACCCGTTTCTGTTTTCAATGGCCCAATTTTGGTCTTAACTTTTTTTGGCTATTCACATACCTAAAGAAGCTTTTACTATCCTCCTTTATATTCTTGGCTAGTTTACCTTCGTACCTCATTTTTTCTTGGTGTATTGCCTTTTTTGTTATCTTCTGTTGCTCTTTAAAAGCTTCCCAGTCCTCCGGTTTCCCACTCATCTTTGCTATGTTACACTTCTTCTCTTTTATTTTTATACTGCCCTTTACTTCCCTCATCAGCCATGGCCACCCCTTACTCCCCTTAGGATCTTTCTTCCTCTTTGGAATGTACCGATCCTGCACCTTCTGCATTATTCCCAGAAATACCTGCCATTTTTGTTCCACTGTCTTCCCTGCCAGGGTATTGTTCCATTGAACTTTGGCCAGCTCCTCCCTCATAGCTCCATAGTTCCCTTTGTTCAACTGTAATACTGACACATCTGATTTTCCCTTCTCCTTCTCAAATTGTAAGTTAAAACATATATTATGGTCACTATCTCCTAATGGTTCCTTTACCTCGAGGTTCCTGATCAAATCCGGTTCATTGCACAACACTAAATCTAGAATTGCCTTCTTCCTGGTAGGCTCCAGTACAAGCTGTTCTAAGAATCCATCTCGGAGGCACTCCACAAACTCCCTTTCTTGGGGTCCAGTACCATTCTGATTCTCCCAGTCTACCTGCATGTTGAAATCCCCCAGGACAACTGTATCATTACCTTTGCGACATGCCAATTTTAACTCTTCATTCAACTTACACCCTACATCCAGACTGCTGCTTGGGGGCCTGTAGATAACTCCCATTAGGGTCTTACTACCCTTAGAGTTTCTCAGTTCTATCCATACTGACTCTACATCCCCTGATTCTATGTCCCCCCTCGCAAGGGACTGAATATCATTCCTCACCAACAGAGCCACCCCACCCACTCTGCCAGTCTGCAGAAAAGGTCATTGGGCTGCACTGCAGGATGTGTCTGTGTCCAGGATAAAGAAGTGGGCAGGGAAAACCATTGCGGACATTACCCGCCCAGCAATCTGCCTTTTCCAAAAGCTCCCTTCTGGAAACGCTATAGGACTATTAAAATAAAAACTTCAAATCGTCTTAAAAGTTTCTTCCTCCATCAGATCAACCATTCTAGTTAATCCCTCTCTCCACAGCCCCCACCCCCCACACTGCACTGTGAACACTTTAAACCATTTTTAATAATGCAGTTTACATTGTAAATTCTTGCTGGGATTTATGCACATTCATTCCTTACCTGTACTTCTAACTTTATAACTGTTCAATGTTGTTTCTTCTTCAAAATTCAATATTGCGTATTGTTTTCCTCAATGCACAAGGGTAAAGGAGAACAAAATGATTGTTACTCCGAATCCAATACACCCTATAAACAGAAACACAATAAAAATAATAAATATAAAGCAAACCTATAATACACAATGTACATGGCTAATTGGCAAGAGGCAAAGAGTGGGAATAAAGGGGGCCTTTTCTGGTTGGCTGCCAGTGACTAGTGGTATTTTGCCTCTTTTTATGTTATTTGTCAATGATTTGGTGATTCATTCAACTTGGCTGCTTGAACCACTGGACCACAACGTCTTGAGGTCAACAGAGTGGAACTATCCCATTGCAACAGTTTCTGCACTTTCAAAACACTCCTGCACCAGCTTCACTGTCGTCAGATACGACAGACAACCAACACATTGTCATGTTCATCAAGATTGGCTTGATGGCTTTGTGACCAAGTTTGATAATGAAGATAGGTGGAGGGGCAGGTAGTATTGAGGAAACAAAATCAGCAGGAGGACTTAAACAGATTGGGAGAAAGGGCAGATGGAATATAGTGTAGGGAAGTGTTGTGTCATGCACTTTTGGTAGAAGAAATAAATATGTAGACTATTTTCTAAATAGGGAGAACATTCAAAAACAGAGGTACAAAGGGACCTATGGGCCCTCGTGCAGTATTCCCTAAAGATTAACTTGCAGGTTGAGTCAGTAATAATGAAGGCAAATGCAATGTTAGCATTCATTTTGAAAGGACTAGAACACAAAAGCAAGGATGCAATGCTGAGACTTTATAAGGCATTGGTCAAACCACACTTGGAGTACTGTGGGCAGTTTTGGGCCCCATCAGCCATGATGGAATGGTGCAGTAGACTCAACGGGCCAAATGGCATAATTCTGCTCCTATATCTTCTGGTCGTACATACGTAGACTAGTTGTATGTACATAAAGTGATGTTAGGTGATGTGTAGGTAGTGGTGATGTGCAGTGTTGGGGTGGGTAAATGTTGGTGGCGTTGCATGCCCTGATCAATATAACCATATAATAATTACAGTGCAGAAACAGGCCATCTCGGCCCTTCTAGTCCGTGCCAAGCGCTTACTCTCACCTAGTTCCCCCGACCTGCACTCAGCCCATAACCCTCCATTCCTTTCCTGTCCATATACCTATCCAATTTTGCTTTAAATGACAATACCGAACCTGCCTCTACCACTTCTACTGGAAGCTTGTTCCACACAGCTACCACTCTCTGAGTAAAGAAATTCCCCCTCATGTTACCCTTCAACTTTTGCTCCCTAACTCTAAACTCATGTCCTCTTATTTGAATCTCCTCTACTCTCAATGGAAAAAGCCTATCCACATCAACTCTATCTATCCCCTTCATAATTTTTAAATACCTCTAACAAGTCCCCCCTCAACCTACTACGCTCCAAAGAATAAAGACCTAACTTGTTCAACCTTCCTCTGTAACTTAGGTGCTGAAACCCAGGTAACATTCTAGTAAATCTTCTCTGTACTCACTCTATTTTGTTGACATCTTTCCTATAATTTGGTGACCAGAACTTGACACAATACTCCAAATTTGGCCTTACCAATGCCTTGTACAATTTTAACATTACGTCCCAACTCCTATATTCAATGCTCTAATTTATAAAGGCCAGCATGCCAAAAGCTTTCTTCACCACCCTATCCACATGAGATTCCACCTTCAGGGAACTATGCACCATTATTCCTAGATCACTCTGTTCTTCTGCATTCTTCAATGCCCTACCATGTACCATGTATGTCCTATTTGGATTATTCCTACCAAAATGTAGCACCTCACACTTATCAGCATTAAACTCCATCTGCCATCATTCAGCCCACTCTACTAACTGGTCTAAATCTCTCTGCAAGCTTTGAAAACCTACTGCATTATCCACAACGCCACCTATCTTAGTATCATCTGCATACTTACTAATCCAATTTACCACCCCATCATCCAGATCATTAATGTATATGACAAACAACATTGGACCCAGTACAGATCCCTGAGGCACGTCACTAGTCACTGGCTTCCAACCTGACGAACAGTTATCCACCACTACTCTCTGCCATCTCCCATCCTGCCACTGTTGAATCCATTTTACTACTTCAATATTAATACCTAACGATTGAACCTTCCTAACTAACCTTCCATGTGGAACCTTATCAAAGGCCTTTCTGAAGTCCATATAGACAACATCCATTGCTTTACCCTCGTCAACTTTCCTAGTAACCTCTTCAAAATATATACCACAGCAAATTTCTAATCCACGTAAATGCATTTGGTGAATAAAGTTATAACACATTCAAACTACTGCAGGAAATTGGCAGCATAGACAGCTATGGAAAAGAATAAACAGTCTAATGTTTGGGCTGAGACCTTTCCTCAGGAAACGTGGACTGCTTATTCCCCTCCATAGATGCTGCTTGACCTGCTGAGTTCCTCCAGCAATTTGTGTGTGCTGCCCTGGCGAGTTGCTAGTTGATCCTAGATGTTGCAGTTACAAACCATCCCCACAGATGGCGCTTTGACACAAGGAATGCAGTTCTACTGCATTGTGATTTACATCGCCAGCGACGACAATACCCTAAACAGGTTCACTGAACACGCTTAATTGGTTTTCTTTCTGCGCGATTCTACCTGAGTTCTGGCGAGTAGTTCCAGAAAAGGTGAGAAAATAACGTAGCTGTATGCACATTCTTAATTCAATCGCAAATTTCCTCTCCCTGCCTTTTAGAAAAGAAGAAAGAATTCCCTTCCCCACCCAACAAATAGAGACGTGTGAAGTTCTTCTGTCCACCAACTCTGGGATGTTTGTTAATACTTCTGTGTAATGTTGAATGAGCCTGATACTAAGTTATCAAATAATGAAAATACCAGTATTTTACCACACACAACCCTACTTCCTCAAATAATAATCTTGACTTTTTCTCCTTTCAATCCAATGGGTTGATGGAAGGTTCCAGCATACTGTTTCTCTGGAAAACTCTTAGCATTCTGAGATTGAGGCCATTTAATTAAGCAGAAGGATTGCGTTTTAACCCTGGCTCACGTTCACCACAAACTATGAATTAGATCATTACCGCCCTTTAGTCCATCTAGTTATGTTATTCTGCCTAATCCCATTGACCCATACCTGGACAATGACCCTCCCTCCATACCCCTCCCGTCCAAGCACTTACCCAAACTTCTCTTTCTTAGTTGTTGAAATTGAACCCACATCAAACATTTCCATAGGTAGTTGGTTCCATATTCTCACCACACTGAATGAAGAAGTTCCCCCTCATGTTCCCCTCAAACATTTCACCTTACCTCATGACCTCCAGTTCTTGCCTCACCCGACCTCAGTGGAAAAAGCCTGCTTGCATTTGCCCTATCTATACCCCTCATAATTTTATATCCCTCTATCAAATCTCCTCTCACTCTAGGGAATAAAGTCCTAACCTATTCAACCTTTCCCTGTAACTTGGGTCCTCAAGTCCTGGCAACAACCTTGTAAATTTTCTCTGCACTCTTTCAATCTTACTGACATTTTTCCTGTAAAACTGCACACAATATTCCAAATTAGGCTTCACCAATGTCTTCTACAATTTCAACACAGCATTTGATTTATGAAAGCCAATGTACCAAAAAAGCTCTCTTTACAACCCCGTCTGTAACACCACTTTTAAGGAATTACGGAACCACGATTCTACTGCATGCCTCACTGCCCTACCCTGGTTTGTCCTCCAAAAGTGCAACACTTCATACTTGTCTGAATTAAATTCCATCTGTCACTTTTCAGCTAATTGTTCCAGCTGGTTCAGATCCCCACTGCAAACTTTGATAACCTTCCTCACTGTCCACCATGGCTCCAATCTTGGTGCCATGCTCAAGTCTGATGATCAAGTTTACCACATTATGATACAGATAGTGGATACACTGTAGTTGACATACAACAATGAAACCAGCACTGATGAAGAACTGAAGAAGCATTAAATGGGGAAATCACCTTTGCCTGAACCTTCCTCAGGGAACTGTTCTTTACAGTTGCACACTTATTTACTGTGCAAATTTACAGGAAATTCTTTTAGATAAATGATAATCTGTATTCAGCTTACAATTCAAAGCAACATCATTGGTATTCACATAGATTACACATGTTGGTCTCCAGTATGTATTGTGCATTATGCAATTCCTTCCAAATAAGTGCTTGGGCAAAATTATACGCTGAAACATACTTCACACGATTCATTTACAAATTGGAATTGCCTGAGCAAGGTTGTGATTTTTTTTAAGACTGTTGTAATGTATAGCATTTTATGCCGTGTTTTTGATTTAATAAATGGTTAACTCAGTGACAGTTAATGAACAACATATCCCCTTGACCTCATTAAAATGCCAGCAGGGATCACACAGCAAGAAAATTATTGGCACCTGGAATCAGGCAGAGGTACTTAATCCAGTGTTATTCTTATTAATGCTGCTATTCCTCTGGCTAAGGTTGTAGCAGCAACCATTTTAATCTTGACAAAATTACCATCACAGGAAAAGTCACTTCATTCACTTTTTCCTGGATGAATTATATATCCTCACAGAGCTATTCCTTAAAGTGTAACACAGTGTAATCCAGCCCCTGATGATCATTTCAGTGATGTACAGAACTGATTTAATTAAAAATGAATGGTCTTGCAGACCAGCCACCAGCAGTTGTATGCTCCACTGTACAGAGCGAGATTACCTCCAGTCTTTCAGGGTATGCTAATGGGATCATTTGTATTCTTGGAATGAGAAAACTCAGAGACTGCAAGTACAGGGACATTGATTTTGCTGATTTCATAACTAAGAATATTTTGTCTAGATATAGAGAATTGTGCATCTGTGCCGACAGTGAGGAATTTTAACATGAGGTGACAATGTATTTTCTGCACGTGCATTCACGAATAATTTTCAAACAATAAGAAAAACAATACTCATCTTGTATCATTAGAGAACTGCTTTGCCTTCACTCTGAACCAGAGGTTAGATGGAGGGAGGGAGCTACTGTTAAGTATCAATGCACTTGGAGCACTGACAGTCACACTACTACAAACAGTGGTGGATACAGACCAGTCTATGACAGGTATAGCCCTCCCCACCAGTGAGCCCATCTACATGGAGCACTGCCGCAAGAGAGCAGCATCCATTGTCAAGAGTCCCCACCATCCATGCCATACTCTCTTCTCGCTGCTGCTATCAGGAAGGAGGTACTTGGGCTTTCGGTCCTACACGTCCAGATTCAGGAACAATTATTACCCTTCAACCATTAGGCTCCTGAACCAGCGTGGATAACTTCACTTACCTCAACACTGACCTATTCCATTACCTGAGGACTCACTTTCAAGGACTCTACAACTCATGTTCTCAGTATTGTTTATCTAATATTTCTTTTCTTTAGTATTTGCATAGTTTATCTTCTTATACACACTCATTATCAGCCTATATGTAGCTTTTCATTCATTCTATTGTATTTCTTCATTCCACTGTGAATGTCCACAAGAAAATGAATCTCAGGGTACTATGTGGTGATGTATAAGTACTTTGATAATAAATTTACTTTAAACTTTGCATTTTATGAATGTACAGCAACTCAAATGAAGCTAATTTGAAATGTAGCCACTTTTTGAAGTCAGGGGATTGGCAGCCAATTTGTACACAGCAAAATCCAACAAAATGCAAATACATAATTACCAGGAGAGTCTAGAACCAGAGGGCACAGCCTCAGAATAGGACATCCCTTTAGAACAGTAATGAAAAGTTGTTTCATCAACCAGAGGGTGGTGAATTTGTGGAATGAATTGCCACAGACATCTATGGAGGCCATGTCATTGATTACATTTAAAGTGGAGGTTGATAGGCTCTTAATTAGTAAGGACGTCAAAGGTTATGGGGAGAAGGCAGGAGAATGATGTTTAGAAGGATAATAGGTCATGATGGAATGGCAGAGCAGATCTGATGGACTGAAAGGCCAAATTCTGCTCCTATGTTTTGTTATACATTGTGTATTCTACATTTCAGATCCCTATATCTCAGAAAGAATGTATCGTCATTGGAGAGAGTCTAGAGGAGGTTCAGAAGAATGCTTTTGAGAATGAAGGGGATAACAAGTGAGGAGTGTTTGGCAGCTTTGGGCCTGTACTCACTGGAAATTAGGAGAATGTGTGGGGATCTCATTGAAACCTACTGAATGTTGAAAGGACTAAATAAAGTGGATGTGGAGAGGACGTTTCCTCTGGTTGGGGTATCCAGAACTCAAAATTGAGGGGTAACCTTTTAGAAGGAGGAATTTTTTTTTTTGGCCAAAGAATGGTGAATCTGTGGAATGCTCTGCCGCAGACTGTGGTGGAGGCCAAGTCCATGGGTATATTCAAAGTGGAAATTCATAGATTCCTGATTGGTCAGGACATCAAGAGATATAGTGAGAGGGCAGGTGTATGGGGTTGAATGGGATCTGGGATCAGCCATGATGAAATGGTGGCATGGACTCGATGAGCTGAATGGCCTATTCTACTCCTATGTCTTATGGGCTCATTCGCTGGGAGAATTTTTTAGTGAACTGTTGGTATGACAAGCATATGTTTTACTCTGGGTTGTGAGCTTGGAAACCTCCCTTGAATTTCAATTTGATACACTGCCACTTAAAGCTGTTGATTTACAGATTTTTAATGCAATACTGTCTTCATAATGCTAGAGCTGGTATCACAATGAGTTTCACTGAGTCTGAGAGATAGTTAATTGGATGCAAAATATCCCGTGTTCCAAGTGACTTGCCAGGATTTTTGGGGCCCTGAATTATTTTGTTTTTTTAATAATTTGACTTTTTTCTCAGATTCAGATGGATTTCTCCCTGTAACCTTTGATGTTGTGGCCAATCAAGAACCTTTCAACCTCTGCCTTAAATACGCCCAATGACCTGGCCTCCATAGCTGCCTTTGGTAACCAATTACACAAATTCACCACCCTTTGACTAAAGAAATTTCTCAGCATCTCTGTTTCAAATGGACTCTCCTCTATCCTGATGCTGTGCCCTTTTGTCCTAGACTCCCCCACCATGGGAAACATCCTTTCCACATCTACTCTGTCTGGGCTTTTTAACATTCAAAAGGTTTCAATGAGATCCCCCCCTCATCCTTCTAAATTCCAGCAAATTTAGCTGGAACATTCAAACATTCCTCCTATGATAACTCTTTATTTCCCAGAATCATCCTTGTGAACCTCCTTTGAATCCTCTCCAGTGCCAGACCATGTTTTCTTAGATGAGGAGCACAAAACTGTTCACAATACTTAAGATGAGGCCTCACCAGTGCCTTATAAAGACTCAGCATCACATCCTTGCTCTCATATTCTAGATCTCTTGAAATGAATACTAACATTACATTTGCCTTCCTCACCACTGACTCGACCTGCAAATATTATTTCAAGGTGTTCTCCACAAAGACTCCCAAGTTCCTCTGCATCTCAGATTTTTGGATTTTCTCCCCATTTAGAAAATAGTCCGTGCATTTATTTCTTCTACCGAAATGCATAACCATGCATTTTCTAACAATGTATTTCATTTGCCACTTTCTTGCCCATTCTTCTAATCTGTCCAAGACCTTCTGCAGTCTTCCTGTTTCTTTAGCGCTACTTGCCCCTCTACCAATCTTCGTATCATCTGCAAACATGGCAACAAAGCTATCTATTCCATCATCTAAATCATTGATATGCAGCATGAAAAGAAGCGGTCTCCAATCGCCAAGGAAGACCACACAGGCAGCCAACCAGAAAAGGATCCCTTTATTCCTGCTCACTGCCTCCTACCAATCAGCCAATGCTCTAACCATGCCAGTAACTTTCCTGTAAGACCATGGGCTCTTAACTTGGTAAGCAGCCTCATGTGTAGCACCCTGTCAAAGGCCTTCTGAAAATACAAGTGTACAACATCCACTGTATCCCCTTTATCTACCCTACTTGTAATCTCCTCAAAAAATTCTAACAAGTTTGTTGGGCAAGATAATCCCTTAAGGAAACCATGCTGACTTTGTCCTATCTTGCCCTGTGTCACCAAGTACTCCATAACCTCATCCTTAACAAATGACCCCAACAACTGAAGTCAGGCTAACTGGTCTATAATTCCTTCTGCTGCCCTCCTCCTTTCTTAAAGAGTGGAGTAACATTTGCAATTTTCCAGTCCTCTGGAACCATGCCAGAGTCCAATGATTCTTGAAAGATCATTACTAATCTCTACCACTATGTGTTTCAGAACCCTAGGATGCTGTTCCTCTGGTCCAGGTCTGGTCTTTCAGTTTTTCGTACTCCTTTTCCCTTTTAATAGTAACTGCACTCACTTCTCTTCCCTCACACCCTTCAACAACTAGCACACTGCTAGTGTCTTCCACAGTGAAGACTGATGCAAAACACTCATTTAATTCATCTGCCATCTCCTTGTCCCCAGTTATTATTTCTCTGGCCTCATTTTCTAGTGGTCAGCCAGCACAACCTAAGGATGTGCTGGGTGCAGTCTGCAAGAGTCACTACACATTCAGACATAAACATCATGCCCATAATGCTCAGCAAAACAACACAGAACACAAGCTCCATTCCATACTCTCATCAACCTTGCACATACATACAAGTTCTCTAACGGACTATACCATTTGCTCACTTGGTGTCTTAGTGGCAGATTCAGCTCTTTCACAATGTACAGTGAAAAAAGCCCCTGCCATCATCTCTCCCATTGACCCATATGGTACCAAATACCTTAGCCACCTGTTCTGATCTTTTATAGGACATTGATCTTGTAAGCCTTTTCTGACTATCTATCTGTTGCTCAATAGAAACCCCTATCTGCAGCAATCAATCACAAGAACAAGTGCATTCAAAGGTTCTATTATTATTAATGTATGCAGTACACAACTCAGATTCGTCTTCTCCAGTTAGCAACAAAACAAAGTTTAAAACTTGGCAACAAAGCTATCTATTCCATCATCTAAATCATTGATATGTCATTTAAAGGAAAACATCAAACAAAATCCACTTCGCACAAAAAAATTACAAACTGCCCCAAATTTAAATCATAACAGCAACAAGAACATCAACCCCCTCCCCAACAGAAATTGCGAGAACATCAAACCCCAGCCCTCACCCATACACTCACAAATCACACCAAATTTAAATCACGCAGCGGCAGCAAGCGCCTCAAACCCACCCCCATGCAGAAAAACAAATTGGGCGAACTGTGAGGACATCAAACCCCAATCCTCCCATTTCTACACCCCCCCCCCCCACTGGCAGAAAAAAAATCATGGCGAAATTAAATTGCTCAGATGGCAACAAGAAAGTAGAATATAAAAGACATAAAACCAAAAAAGTGCATCATAATTAAATATTTTGGTCCCATCACTATGCTTTGTGAGGGGGCTGACATTGATCCATTTCTTGAAGGAAAACCATTTTTATTTTTAACTAACCGGTCACCCACCTACAGGAAACATAACAATAAGATTGAAAGAGCACTAAGAAAATTTACAAGAATGGTGCTGGGTCTTGAGGATCTTAGTTATAGGGAAAGGCTGATGGTTCAGTAAGAAAATCTCTTGGGGAATAACTGGACTGATGAAATATTTAAATAGCAGTTTCACCACCCTCTGTCTAAAGAAATTCCTCCACATCTCCATTCTAAAGGGACACACTTCTATTCTGAGGCTGTGCTCTCTCGTCCTAAACTCCCCAATATAGAAAACATCCCCTCCATGTCCACTCTGTCTAGGCCTTTCAAATTACAAAAGGGTAAACAAGAATGCACTTGAACCTACTCACTAAAAAGGAAAGGTAATTATTAGTTACACCAGAAATTCCCTAACCTTTCCACACTATGTCAAGCTTGATGTACATTTCTGAAGCTTGCCTTGACTCTCGTGCAGTTTTTATACTGGAGCACTTTAAGAAGAAACAGTTGGTAAGCATTTTTGTTTAATTGTTTAATATCATTTGATTACATTTCATTAGTTCCATTTTATTTGATAACACAAGTGGTCTTTCTAGTGCAATATTTCCAGATGAGCTTTGCTGAAACATTCTTATGTCAATTGCACTTTGCACCCTGAGGGAGGAATCTTGTTGAGTACAACACATTGATATTGGGTAAAAACCCATGCATTTTATCAGTGAACTAGTGATAATTATTATTTCATAATCCAGTTTATTAAATCAACAGCAATTTTTGTTGAGGTCAAAAACATGTACATTAGTGTAAACCCAAGAGTCTGCAGATGCTAGACATCCAGAACAACACACACAAAATGTTGCCTGACCTGGTGAGTTCCTGAAGCATTTTGTGTTACATTTAGAATACAAGGCAGATTCTGGTTAGACTAAAAAGCCATTATAAATAAAAAAAATGTGTATCAAGGAAAAAGAAAACCTGAGGTTGGTGTGTCTTGAGGTTGATACCCAGAGGTCAGCCAAGTCTGAGGGCAAAGCTGAAGGTTGAAGTTCAGAGCTCAGTGAGTCTGGAGGTTAAAGACCAAAGTCCCTGGGACTGCCTGTCCGGAGGACCGAGCCCCAATGTCTACAACTCTGGGGCCTAGAACTGTCCTTATGTTGGAGGCCTGCCTGTGTGTACGAGTGTATGGGGAGGAAAGGTGGAAAGGGGGTTTTCTTTGCTGTCCCTGTTTTGTTTCTGTTGCTGCTTGTGTTGTTCTGCTGAACATTGTGGGTATGTTATTTTGGCACCAGAATCTGTGGTGACATTTGCGGGCTGCCCCCAGCACATCCTTGGGTGTGTTGGTTGTTAACACAAATGATGCATTTCAGTGTATGTTTCCATGTACACGTGAATTACAAGTAACTCACTCAGGCATTAGTCTTTTAACAAAAACAGTACTTTGATCACCCAGAATACAAAAGACATCACCACATTAAAAACTGCTCCCGTCCACACATACTCGTGTTTCTACTGCCAATTCAGGAACACAGTGACTCCTACCTTAACAGCTACTTACAGCAGTTCAAAGCTACAGCTCACTATCACATTTCTCAAGAGTAATTAGAGACGGTGATAATCGTTGGCTCCGCCAATGACACTGAGTAAACAAAGGTAAAAAGTGATAGATGTTGTGTCAATCACATCAATGATACATTGCCTAACCTTGAAAATTTGCTGCAATTTTGGTGGTCGAAATTAGTCCTTGGTTACGTGACGTGAAGATACTTAGATAGAATCGTTAATTACATTAAGTGTTATAAGAAATTTATTATGGATCTTATATGGAACCTTAGCCAGGATGAGATCTGAAACAACTGTTACGAACCCCGTAACTGGGTCACTTACCAGCAAAGATGGAGACGTCCGTTGAAGTCTGATGATACTATTTTTAACAGTATTTATTAGTAAAAATACACAAAAATAATATCAATGCAAATATACAGATAATATACGTCGTCAATACTAAATCTAAAAGTGCGGGTATAATAATAATCAATAAGAAATAAGCTCTATCGTTGTCTAGAGTATAATGTATTGTCTGATGGAAATATAAAGTTCACTCAGTTCATGCAGGCTGCAGCCGTTGGGGACCGCTGTGTTGCAATTTTTGGAGAGAGAGAGAGATTTGGAGAAAAACTTGCCGGCTTTCCTTTATGATTTCGATCCGTCAGGAGTCCCATTGGTGTGGCCGTTCAAGTGTGACCTCTCCTTTAGCTAAACTGTTCTTCCGTGGTGAGCTCGCCACCCCAGACAAGGGAAGGACACACACGAGCCCCCACTGGCTTTCGCTATTAAACGCTGTCACGGGATTTCTAGCGTTTCTCCTGGTGTGTCTAAAGGGGTTGTTCCCCAGACCCTCTTTTATCCTTACTCACGGGGTCTCAGATGTCAATCAGGTTGGGATGATGCAATCCCTCAACCAGACCACTCTGGTTGTCCCCTGAGGGGTTTCAATGAATAGTACAGTACTCAATACACAATTCCGTCTCCAAGAGAAACAATGGCCGTTATCAGTGGTTCCGTTCCGCTGAGGCCAGGACACATTGCAAACCTTGTGTATTCTGCGAGTCTCTCTCTCATTTCCTGGGTCCCAGACCCGAATTAATAGTGATCTTGCGATTCTCAAAAAGGAGGGGGCGACTTTGTACCCTTTGGCCCCTCAGAGTTGCTTCACATTCATTACACAACAAATGCATTTTTTCAAGGATAAGGAGGAGGTACGAGTGTACAACGAGCTGCCAGTGGAAGTGGTGGATACAAGATCAATTGAAGTGGTTTGGATGGGAGTATCATGGAGGGCTATGGTCCAGGTGCTGTTTCTGTGCTGAGACGCTCTGTGACTCTAAACTGGATAAATGTGACACAATAGAGTACTGCACAGAGATTTCACCAGCAAACAGGTTCTACTAGGACAGCAAGTCTTCATGTACTATAATCTCCAACTTCAGCCACAGTAGTATGTGAATAGTACCTGGACTATTCCTCTTCCCACCCCTGCCTCTTGCAAAAATGCTATCTCCTTCTCACAATTCCTCCGTCTCCACTGCATCTGCTCTCAGGATGAGGTTTCTCATTCCAGGACGAAGGAGATGTCTTTCTTTTTTAAACAAAGGGGCTTCCCTTCTTCCACCATCAACTCTGCTCTCAAATGCATCTCTCCCATTTCCCGCACATCTGCCCTCACTCCATCTGCCTGCCACCCCACTCGGGATAGGGTTCCCCTTGTCCTCATCTACCACCCCACCAGCCTCCAGGTCCAACGTATAATTCTCCATAACTTCCGCCACCTCCAACGGGATCCCACTACCAAGCACATCTTACCCTCCCCCCCCTTTCTGCTTTCCACAGGGATCGCTCCCTACGTGACTCCCTTGTCCACTCGTCCTCCCCATCCCTTCCCACTGATCTCCCTCCTGGCACTTATCCTTGTAAGCAGAACAAGTGCTACACCTGCCCTTACACTTCCTCCCTCACCACCATTCAGGGCCCCAGACAGTCCTTCCAGGTGAGGCGACACTTCACCTGTGAGTCGGCTGGTGTGGTATACTGCGTCCGATGCTCCTGGTATGGCCTTTTATATATTGGTGAGACCTGATGCAGACTGGGAGAACTTTTCGCTGAACACCTACGCTCGGTCCGCCAGAGAAAGCAGGATCTCCCAGTGGCCACACATTTTAATTCCACGTCCCATTCCCATTCTGATATGTCTATCCATGGCCTCCTCTATTGTCAAAATGAATCCAAACTCAGGTTGGAGGAACAACACCTTATATACTGGTTGGGTAGCCTCCAACCTGATGGCATGAACATTGACTTCTCTAACTTCCGTTAATGCCCCCCCTCCCCTTCTTACCCCATCCCTGACATATTTAGTTGTTTGCCTGTTCTCTATCTCCCTCTGGTGCTTCCCCCCCACCCCTTTCTTTCTCCCGAGGCCTCCTGTCCCATGATCCTTTCCCTTCTCCAGCTCGGTATCACTTTCGCCATCTTTTCCCTTCTCTAGCTCTGTATCACTTTTGCCAATCACCTTAACAGCTCTTAGCTTCATCCCCCCCCCCCCCCCCCCCCCGGTCTTCTCCTATCATTTCGCATTTCCCCCTCCCCCCACTACTTTCAAATCTCTTACTATCTTTCCTTTCGGTTAGTCCTGATGAAGGGTCTCGGCCTGAAATGTCGACAGTGCTTCTCCTTATAGATGCTGCCTGGCCTGCTGTGTTCTACCAGCATTTTGTGTGTGTTGCCACAGTAGTATAGTGGTTTGTGCAATCGCTTTACAACATCAGCGATCAGAAGAACAAGGATCAATTTCCGCCACTGTCTATAAGGAGTTCTCCCCGTGACTGTGAGGGTTTCCTCCGTTACTCCAATTTCTTCCCTTATTCTAAAGATGGGTTAGTGAATTGTGGGCATGTTATGTTGACACCAGAGGCATGACAACATTTGTGGGCTGAGCTCGGCACATCCTCAGACTGTGTTGGCCATTGACGCAAACAACATATTTCACTATCTCCTTCACAGAACATGTAACAAATAAAGCCAATCTTTATCTTTAAATTTAATTATCCATTTGAGGTAAAGAATCTAGTTTGATCTCTAACTCTACACCTCATCAGAAATGTGGTAAGTTTGCTTTATAAAAATACTTGCTCTAAACCAGGGATTCCTGACCTGGGGTCCATGGCATAAAAAAAGGTTGGGAACTCCTGCTGTAAACAAATGCAATCCAAATTAAAAACAACATGTGCTATCAATTTTATATTCACTGGCTGAAAGATGTACTGCAAATTGCTGTTGATTTGCTTCAGTTTTTAGTAATAGCATATGCATTATGGAAAACTAACTGCTTAGCATTATTTCATCATGAAATCCTGAATCTTCTCCCCTCTGGACTTATCTGAAAGCTTTTCATTAGATGTAAAGAGTTGATTGCTGTAAGTTTAAACAATGAAGTACAAGACTGTAAGGATATAGTGGTGATACTGCAAAACACTGTGCTGAAGATTAAGACAAAAATGTCATGTTATTAGCATTGTTCAGCAGAGTAGCAGAATGAAGTGTGGTTTTCAGATTGAAAAATTTCTGTAGTCCACGAGGCAGTTTGTCTGGATTACTTCCACGGTTGCAGGCCCATCTGCAGAGAAAAGCCAGAATATTAAGCATTTTGATAAAAAAAAATTAGGATTTTTGTCAAAAGAACCATTTTAATTAATATGCAACTTAAATAATTTTTTCCTCCAGAACTTTTGTTGTCATGCTTAATTTTTTCTATTCTTTACAATTAAAGTACTTCGAAGAATCTAGAAAATGTTCATACTATGCTAATTTGGAAACAAGGAAAGGGCTGTGGTTCAATAATGTTCAAAAGTTGTTTCAGTTTTATTCCTTCAGAGTATTTGTTTCATGCACTTGTTTAAAGCCATGCAGGGATAGATTTCAAAGGTCTCCAATCTTCTACAATAAGTTGGAGTAGTTTTTCTCTGTCAAAAGAATGACGACTCACCCATGGTGTTTAAGAGAAAAGAGTGGGTGATTGGGGAGAAGGGGAAGGGACTTGTGGAGAGGGAGATCATGTGAGGAGGACCTTCCCTCTACCTTTTGAACAGGATCATACCCAGTGTCCTCAGTCGTTGATCCATCCATCCACCAATGAGAACAACTGCTGTCTCTTCATCCCATTGAAATGAGCTGTGATCTTGTGCACCTACATCGAATCTCCTCTCAACCTCTTGAGCTCCAATTGTCTAGTCTAATCTTACGGCAGAAAATCCCCCATCCCTGGAATCACTCCAGAAAATCCTCTCTGCATCCTCTCCAGTAGTGATGCACCCTCCCTGAAGTGCGGTGACCAAAGGAGGAATGAATCCTACAGGTAGAGAATATATCTAGTTCAGAATAAATCAGATCAACACATTTATTTTTGGAGTCACACAAGCCGTGATACTCCACTTGGCTTTTTACTTAGTGTAGTGTTGAACTGTTTGAAGTAAATAGATCATTAAAGTAAACAGGATCAGAAATCCTGAGATCATACTCACTTAGTGGAAAGTATGTATTCTGTCCAATATCTTCACGTGCAGACTCAATAGCACGTTTCACAGCAAATAGCGTTGCACAGGACATACACTGGGGAGGTTCACCGCTGGCCTTCGAACGGAGCACACCCATGGGGTTGGGAGCATTCTTCAGCAGCTCGATGTTGAAATTGACAGGAATGCTCTACCAAACCAGATAGAACAGACAGACAGTTTCAATAAAGCATCCTCAGTGTTTTGCAAATGTATTCATACTCTTCAGATTCTGAATAGCTTTAGTATGCCTTTGTCTTCACGTCAGTGAATTCTAGTTCTGGAATGACAGCTTCCAGAACAGTGAAATGTAAGGAACACACACAAAATGCTGGTGGAACACAGCAGGCCAGGCAGCATCTATAGGAAGAAGCACTGTCGATGTTTCGGGCCGAGACCCTTCGTCAGGACTAACTGAAAGGAAAGATAGTAAGGGATTTGAAAGTAGGAGGGGGAGGGGGAAATGCGAAATGATAGGAGAAGACCAGAGGGGGTGGGGTGAAGCCGAGAGCCAGAAAGGTAATTGGCAAAAGGGATACAGAGCTGGACAAGGGAAAGGATTGTGGGACGGGAGGCCTAGGGAGAAAGAAAGGGGGAGGGGAGCACCAGAGGGAGATGGAGTACAGGCAGAGTGATGGGCAGAGAGAGAGAAAAAAAGAGGAGGGGGAAAAAGACACTAAATATATCAGGGATGGGGTAAGAAGGGGAGGAGGGGCATTAACGGAAGTTAGAGAAGTCAATGTTCATGCCATCAGGTTGGAGGCTACCCAGCCGGTATATAAGGTGTTGTTCCTCCAACCTGAGTGTGGCTTTATCTTGACAGTAGAGGAGGCCATGGATATCCTGACAGTAGAGGAGGCCACCCCCTCCGGTCTTCTCCTATCATTTCGCATTTCCCCCTCCCCCTCCTACTTTGAAATCTCTTACTATCTTTCCTTTCAGTTAGTCCTGACGAAGGGTGTCGGCCCGAAATGTCGACAGTGCTTTTCCCTATAGATGCTTCCTGGCCTGCTGTGTTCCACCAGCATTTTGTGTGTGTTGCTTGAATTTGCAGCATCTGCAGATTTCCTCGTGTTTGCTAGTGAAATGTAGGGCACGCTTTTCCAATTAAAATTAATTTAAACACATTTTACAGAAATTTAAAGATAAACACCTTAAAGATTAGTTTTATTTGTTACATGTACATCGGAACATCGAACAAAATATATCATTTGCATCAATGACCAACATAGCCAGAGGATGTGCTGGGGGCAGTCTGCAGGTGCTACCGTGCCTTCGGTGCTAACGTAGCATGCCACAAGTTACTAACTCTAATCTGTATGATTTTTGGGAATGTGGGAGAAAACTAGAGCACCGGGAGGAAACCCACATGATCATGGAGAGAATGTACAAATTCCTTACAAACAGCGGGAAGAGTCGAATCCCAATCAGTGATTGCTGGCACTGTAAAGCGCTAGCCACTGTGCTACTACGCCGCCCTCAGGCTTTGGCTGATGTCCTGGTACACACCAGTTTTTATAAAACAAATCACCTGTTATTTTGAACACCAACTCCCAGTTTGCTCCTACAATGTCAACCACTTTGCTCCCAACTTTAAATTATCTGTTGAGTGACTGTCAGCACCACGTTTGGACTACTTCTAATCCAACCAACCTATCAGATTCACCCCAACATAACATGGAATTAACTATCCGGTGTTTAACTAAACCTTTAATTGCTGATTTTGGTTTTTAAATACCTCCTTCATAGAGCAGTGACATTATAGTTTATACCTCACTTCCCCTTCCTGAATTTACCACGGGATCTGGGAATAAGGAATTATCTGTGTGGGATAAAAGTTAACAAGTTTTGAATGGATTAATCTGTAAATAATCAAAACCGTCAATTTTAACACAGCAAAAAAATAATCTCCATTTTTATTTCATATTTGTGTATTTATTATTTTAGATGTCTCCAATCTCTGACAGGCATTCTAGTCAGACATGATTTATTGAAAGGCATCACAAAATGTTGGAGGAACTCAGCAGATTAGGCAGCATCTATGGAGGGGAATAAACAGACAATGATTTTACGGAGACCCTTCATCAGGACTGAAAGGCAGTTAAATTACGTTTTGTTTATTTATTGAGATATAGATGGAACAGAGCCTCCTGGCCCTTTGTGACACACCGCCCAGCAACCCCTGATTTAACCCTAGCCTAATCACAGGACAATTTACAATGACTAAATAACCTACCAACTGGTATGCCTTTGGACTGTGAGAGGAAACGGGAGCACCTGGATGAATCCCACATGGTCACGGGGAGAACGTACAAACTCCTTGCAGACAGTGGCAGGAATTGAGTCTGAGTCTCTGGCACTGTAAAGTGCTGTGCTAACCATTATGCTACAGTGCCACTTATTCAATGTAAACAAACTCAATGAACTATTCAATGCTAAGTACAACATACTAGTTTTAATATATCCTGAAGGATTAACTGAAAACCTGCATGAACTAACCACTGAAGCAGGTCCATACTGAAAGGTATCAAAGAAATGGTTACACAGGTTGGTCAAGGAGGGCATCCGAACATTGGATGTACTTAAATAGTGAACACAAGAGATTCTGCAGATGCTGGAAATCTTGAGAAACACACAAAAATGCGGGAGGAACAGCATGTCAGGCCGCATTTATGGAGGGGACAGAAATCTTTCAATCAGGATTTAATCAGAATTTCGTTTAAATTGTCTCACTCAAGAGACGGTCCAGAAAGATTTAAAATCTGGCTGCCTGAATACATAAACCATAAGACTAGGAGCAGAATTAGGCCATTCAGCCACTCCATCAAGGCTGATGTATTATCCCACTCAACCCCATTCTCCTGTTTTCTCCCATTAGCTGTTTATGTCCTTACTAATCAAGGACCTATCAATCTTCGTTTTAAATATACCCAATGCCTTGGCCTCCGCAGCCATCTGTGGCAATGAATTCCATAGCTTCACCACTCTCTGGCTAAAGAACTTCTTCCTCATCTCTGTCCTAAAGGGACTCCTTCGATTCTGAGGCAGTTCCTTCTGGCCATAGACTCCCCCAATATTGGAAACATCCCCCCAAAGTCCACTCTATCTTGGCCTTTCACTATTTGATAGGTTTCAATGAGATCTCCCCTTGTTCTAAACTCCAGTGAGTACAGGCCCAGAGCAATTAAACGCTCCTCATACATTAACCTATTCATTCTCAGGGTCACACTCATGATCCTCCTCTGGACCCTCCCCAATGGCAGCACATCTTTTCATGGATACAGGGCCCAAAATTGCTCACAATACTCCAAATGCCTTATAAAGCCTCAGTATTACATCCTTGCCTTTACGTTCTAGTTCTCATGAAGTCATAGAACAACACTCTTAGTTTGTCCTGAGTTATTTATCCGCCTAGTCCCATCAACATGCACCTGGACCATAACCCTCCATATTCCTCTCATCCATGCACTTATCCAAACTTCTCTGAAATGTTGAACTTGAACCCACATCCACCATTTCCACTGGCAGCTCGATCCATACTCTCACACCAAGTGAAAAAATTACCCTTCATGTTCTCTTTCATCATTTCACCTTTAATCTACAACCTATAGTTCTAGTACCTCCCAACCTCAGTAAAAAAAAAGCCTGCTTGCATTTACCCTTATCTATACCCCTCATAATTTTGTGCACTGCAATCAAATCTCCCCTCAGTCTTCTTCCTAGGGAATAACCTATTCAACCTTTCCCTGTAACGTTTGCCAGAAAACAACTTATCCGAATTCACAATTGCCAGATTGTTTCTGATAACATTTCTCCAATTTAGAATCTCAATCTGAGGACCAGGCCTATCCTTCTCCATAATTATCTTGAAACTACTGGCATTATGATCACTAGATGCAAAGTGTTCCCCTATATAACTTCAGTCTCTAATAGGAGATCTAGTATTGCACTGTCTCTAGTTGGGACCACTATGAACTGATTAAGGAAAATTTCCTCTTGAAATAAATGCTTTTCATAATGGATCTATTTCTAATATTTATAGTTATGTTGTTGGTAATGAGAAACATTCTGTTAGATAAAATTAAAAACCTCTAAGAACAAGACCTACAGATTTCAATTGATGAGGATACTTCGAATGAAAATTTTAAACTTGTTCACACCTCTTCGTTCTGAGCGCATCACTCTCTTTTACAACTTAAAATGGTTCATAGAGCCTATATGATTAAAGATAAGCTCTCTTGTTTTTACTCAGATTTTTCTCCATACTGCAATAGGTGTAGTGTCGAAAAGGCCTCTCTAAATTATATATTTTGGTCCTTCCCGCGGCTTGATAAATTTTGGAAAGAAGTATTTCAAACTTTCTCGGAGCTTTTTAAAGTAAATTTTAAACCCAACCCTCTGACTGCCTTGTTTGGCATTGTTGGAGGAAATGATTTTACTCTTAAGGCAAATGACTTGCATATTTTGGTTTTTATTTCTCTTTTAGCCAGAGTTTTGTTGCTTAAATGGAAATATGCCACTCCGCCAACTCATGCCCATTGGTTGATTGATGTTATGTCATGTCAGAGAAAATTAGGTGTTCTATTTCTGTACCTAGACAAGATTTTTTCACATTATGGGGACCTTTTTGGAACTACTTTCACAATCTTTGACTTGTTCAGCAATGATGATGGCTATTGTATGTTTGAATTTACGACTATGTTCAGGACTTTTTTTCTTTTCTTTTAACCAAACAGCTTTTTTTTAAGGCAACACGAGTGAATCTGCAGATGCTGGTAATAAATAAAAACACAAAATGCTGGCAGAACTCAGCAGGCCAAACAGCATCTATGGGAGGAGGTAGTGACGACGTTTCGGCCCGAAATGTCGTCACTACCTCTTCCCATAGATGCTGTCTGGCCTGCTGAGTTCTGCCAGCATTTTGTGTTTTTATTAGCTGTTTTTTTTTTCTTTTTTTTGTTATGGGGTTTTCATTTTGTTTTAGATTAGAATAAAATATACCTTTTCAATATCATGTTTAATTTACTATACATAGATATGGGGCATTTCAACTTTGTTTCTGTTTTCATAATATAATGTATTTGTATTCATTTATGCAAGTAATCAATAAAAATATTGAAAAAGAAATAAATGCTAACACTGCATTTGCCTTCTTCACTAATAACTCAACCTGCAAGTGAAAATTTTACAGAATCCTGCACTAGGACTCCTAAGTCCCTTTGTACCTCCGATTTCCAAATTCACTCCCTGCTTAGAAAGTAAGATAAATAAAGCATAGGGCATAGAATATAGAAATGGATAGCACAGTACTGGCTCTTCAGCCCACAATGTTGTGTCAACCTTATAATCTACTCTGAGATCAATCTACATAACCCTCCACTTTTCTTTCATTCATATGCCAATCTAAGAGTTTAAATGCCCCCAATGTAGCTGCCTCTACCACCATCCATGGCAAGGTGTTCCATGCACCCACCACTCTGTGTGTAAGAAACTTAACAGGATATTTCCTCAATAGGATATTTCTTCTCTAGGACCAGAGGACACAGCATCATAATACAGGGATGTCCATTTAGAACAGAGATGAGGAGGATTTTCTTTGTCAGAGGTTAGTGAATCTGTGCAATTCGTTGCCACAGATGGCTGTGGAAGCCAAATCATTGAGAATATTTAAAGCAGAGGTTGATAGGTTCTCAATGAGTCGGGGCGTGCAAGGTTATAGGGAGAAGGCAGGAGTATAGGGTTGGGAGGGATAATAAAACCATGATTGAATCGCTGGTCAGAATTGATGGGCCAAATGGCCTAATTCTGCTCCTATGTCTTATGGTTAGTTCACGGCAGGAGTCTTTCTCTATTAAATATGTTAATGGAATAAACAGTTTACTTTTTGTCTTGGATATCCCTGAAAAGAAAGGAGTATTCAAAAATGGCAGAGTCTGGATTGAATCTTTTACAACTTAAAATAAACTTTACTGTCAACTCTAAACTTACCTTGCTGAATGGTGGTTTGTAGTCCCACGTCCCTGCGTTCAGTACAGCCCCAGTCTTAGGATCATAGATCATCTTCTCAGTCAGCCAATATCCCATGCCCATGACAAAAGCACCTTCCACTTGTCCAATATCAACATCAGGATTTAAACTGCAAATGACAAAGGGAATCAAGATGAAAGGAACAATGAAAGGAGATTATATACCTCAGAGCAGCCATGGGGAGGCATTACACTAGCAACCCAAGTTCAATTCCTGCAATTGTCTACAAGGAGATTGGACGTTTTCCCTGTGACCGTGTGGATTTCCTTTGGGTGCTCTAGTTTCCACCTGCATTCCAAAGATGTATGGGTTAGTAGGTTAGTTGGTCACATTGGTGTAATTGTGTGGCATGGACTCGTTGGATCAGAAGGACCTGGTACTGAGTAAAAAAAATGAACTCAGCACATCATGCATATCTATCCCGGGTTACTTAACTCACTCCTGTCACAGAACTTGGCATTCGGGCTCTCACGACCAGACTGTGTAACAGTTTCTTCCCCCAAGCTATCAGACTCCTCAATACCCAGAGCCTGGACTGACACCTTACTGCCCTATTGTTCTGTTTATTATTTATTGTAATGCCTGCACTGTTTTGTGCACTTTATGCAGTCCTGGGTAGGTCTGAGGTCTAGTGTAGTTTTTTTTCTGTGTTTTTTTTAACGTAGTTCAGTCTAGCTTTTGTACTGTGTCATGTAACACCATGGTCCTGAAAAAACGTTGTCTCATTTTTACTATGTATTGTACCAGCAGTTATGGTCGAAATGACAATAAAAAGTGACTTGACTTGACTTCGAAATAATTGTCTTGCATTCCAAGTACAATATTACTACAATGCTAGAAAAGATAAATGATAGAAAATACGGCAGGTCAGGGAAGAACTGAGGAAAGGGTAATTGAAATAGTATTTTATGTAATTCTCTGGTTAAGATTTCTACTGTTATGCTGTGAGGTATTTTATTTTAGCAGTTTTCTGTAAAAGCAGTGTGTCCTGCTAGTAAGATTGTTTTGTCTTCGGCTAAAGATAAGGAGTCACGTTGTCCAATTTAGGAATGTTGTGTCAGCCAATCAGGTCTGACTTGGTACACATTGTAACCTTCTGTCCACTGGGATGCATGGAATATTCGAGAAAGCTGAGCGGGATCAGATTTCTGAAGGACAGTAGACAGGTTTGGGGGGAGTGGGACACATGGTAAGAGGCCCACAGAATGCTGAAGGAGAGACCCTGTAGTAAGAATGGTTCAAAGGAAAAAGTACCAATACTCCCGAGTTAGCCAGTTCATTCGAGATGGTCTTTGAGGGAAGTTCGAGCTGTGACTGGTGTCTTTCATGCAGAATGTGGATACAGCTCGAGTAAAGCAAGCTGCTTGCGTGCATATTGGACCGGTTTAACTGTAATGGGCCATTTTTTTCTTTTCTTGTTAACTGATAAAGTTGAAAATTGGTAAATATACTCTCTTTATAATTTTATTTTATGTTGGTGTATGGTCTTGAAGACCGGTAATTGTGTATGGGGCAGTATTTACACAGCATTCGCTACAATCAATATTCCTTAATTGAAACATCCTAATCTTCCTTTTTGGTTGAACCCCAAATTATACCAAACCTGGATGTATATTGTTTATGAAGGGTGGCCTTCTCACTGCTGAGTCACGTGGCTGTTAGCAGAGTTAGCTAATGAACCAAGTCTGTACACAAGCCCTGGTGAGAGGGTTCCACTTAAATCCACGCCCTGGAAACAGTTTGATTTGGTAAAGTTAACTCCATCTGTCCCTCTACAGCTACTTCCTGTCTTGTTGAGAACTGCTAGCATTTAAAGAGATAAAAATATTAGCTTTAATTGTATATTGAAATACACAGTAAAATGTGTCATTTGTATCAACAACTAACACAGTCTGAGGATGTACTGTGGGCCGCAAATGTCACACTGCTTCTAGCACCAACAACTTACTAACCCTAACCTGTACGCCTTTGGAATGTGGGAGGAAATCAGAGCAGCTGGAGCAAACCGTATGTTCATGGGCAGAACGTACAAACTCCTTACAGACATCAACAGAAATTGAACCCCATTACTGTTGCTGAAAAGCATTATTGTAATCACTACACTACTGTGCTGTCCCTGATCTTTTGCTCATCATCTTCTTTTTACAAAATATACTTATTATAAATTCATACCTCTGGAATACTATTCTACAATCACATTACAAACTAAAAACTGACAAATCACAACTAACACATTTTCATCATGGATGGCATTCATTCCCTGTAGTGCCCAATAGTTTTGAAGTACCTCTGTGTTACCTGTGGATGCTGTGTTTTTTTTTCCCCACAGCTACCTGGGCTCTGAACATTAGAACCTTCTAATGCCCTTCTCCAGGACCCATGGACAGCTATCTGAGATTGTCCCAGGAGAAGGTTAGCTAAGACATCCTTCTCCTTTCTCCCCCACTCTTACCCTGGGTACCTCCTCCTTCCCTTTCTCTTATTGTCCACACTCCTCTCCTATCAGAGTCCTTCTTCTTCAGCCCTAGACCTTTCCCACCCATCTGGCTTTACCCATCACCTTCCAGCTAGCCTCCTTTCCTTCCCCCCACCTTTTTATTCTGGCATCTTCCCACTTCTGTCTTGGTCCTGCAGAAGGGCCATGGCCTGAAATGTCAAATACTTATTTCACAGATTTTGTGTATGTTGTTTTGGATTTCCAGCATCTGCAGATTATCTCATCTTTATATACTGCTCTTCCTTCCCTGCCCCCTTCCATCCCGAATGGCACAAGATGATGGGGATAAAATGAAGCCAAGGCAAGGAGCAGCCCCCTCAGGTACGTGAAGAGGGTCCACAGTTTCACACACGTCATATACATATGGTATATGGTCTCATCCAGCCCACAGAAACGGCAGGTGACTGGAAGATCCATGTATAGCAGAAAAACTTGTTGCAAGGTACCGCTGTATGCAGCACCTACCGCCCAGATCCACAATGTGTTCTTTTATCGGTTGGAAGAAATTACATTTCATGAAGTGTCATAACATGATGGTGAACTGGCTTGGGGTGAGGAAATGATCTATAAAGAGAAAGTTAGTTCATGTTTTGTTTGTATCAATAACTTAAGAGAGCATCCCACACAGTAATGAGAGCAGAGGCAGAGAAATGAGGTGATGTTATTGGCACACCCCACAGCTCCCACTTTCTCCATTCACACAGGATTCCCCTTGTCCTTCGAAGAAAACAGTGCATATGCAATACACACAAAATACTGGAGGAATTCAGCAGGTCAGGCACCATCTACAGAGGAGAATAAACAGTCGATGTTTTGGGCCAAGACCCTTTATCACGACTGGAAACGAAGGAGGCAGAAGCCACAGCATGACCATGAACAACAACGCTAGTGTTGCCTCTGGCAAAAGCAGATCCTAAATATCTCAAAATAAATAAACAAGTCATTTTAAAATTCAAACGGCAGATCAATTAAGGGATTTTTGTTGTGATCTTTCCATTTGTGGCGATATCAAACCTGACTGCTGACTGCTGCCACTACTCAACTTCACTTGCCTCATCATTGAACTGTTCCCAAGATCAATGGACTCACTTTCAAGGACTCATCTTGTGTTCTTGATATTTATTGCTTATTTTATTATTATTATTATTATTATTATTATTACTTTCTCTTTGTATTTGCAGTTTGTCATCTTCTGCACACCGACTGAATGCCCAAGCAGAGTGGCCTTTCACTGATTCTGTTATGGGTTATTATTCTGTAGAATTATTGAGTGTGCCCACAAGAAAATGAATCTCAGGGTTGTATATGTTGATGTATATGTACTTCTGTAATAAATTTACCTTGAACTTTGAAAAGCATTGTGTTAAACTGCTACGCTTTCATGCCACCTTTAATATTTATGCCGCTTAGCATTGCTGTTTCCTACCTTTCACCACAATCAAAGAGTATATCCACTTGGGTGATCTGGTTCTCCCCTGTGAGAATGTCAACTTCAGCCTCTGCCACAGTCACCCCATAAGAGTTATACTGGGGAGCCTCATTGGGCTGTGGGTCAGGCCACACCCTGTACAAATGATACAGAAAGAAATAATTAAATCATGTGTTTTACCATTTCATAACATACACTGCGGATTAGACATTCACATTATGCCTATGCAGTGGTAAAAATAAGCAGCATTTCTGTTTTTGATTAAAAATAAAATATTTTGAACTATCTTGTGAAAAATACAGGACACATTTTATATCTGGAGCAGGGGAGATCTGATAGAGGATTATAAGAGGCATAGATAGAGTGGCAGGGTGGAGATACGTCTCTGCCAAAGGAGGTGTAAATCACTCCTTCCCTTTGCTAGTCTGCAGGTCACTCTTCAGCAAGCTGTAGCATCTGCTTAGCTCCCTGAACAGGTTCACATGAAACCAAGGAAGCAGGTGGGGGAATGGTCATATGAGCAACAGGTGCACATCACAAGTCCTGGTTATGTGACCACTGACACCAGGCAGACGACTTCTGGAGAGTATTGATAATGGCTGGGGTCACCCATCTTGTAAAGACACTGCCCAGAAGAAGGCAATAGCAAACGAGTTCTGTAGAAAAATTTGCCAAGAATAATCATAGTCATAGGATCATGATTGACCATATCCTACAACACACCACATAATGATGATGACGATGATGATGATGAGATAGAGTAGGCAGAAAATATCATTTTCTTTTTCCCCTGGGTCAAAATGTCTAATACTAGAGGGCATGCATTTAAGGTGAGAGGAGGCAATTCCAAAGGAGATGTAAGGGGCAAGTTTTTTCCCCCAGAGAGAGTGGTGGGTGCCTGGAAAGGGTGGTGGTAGAGGGTAGTGGTTACATTAGTAACTTTTAAGAGATGTTTAGATAGACACTTCTATGTGAGGAAAATGAAAGGATATGGACATTGTGTAGGAAGAAGGAATTATTTGGCTATTTGATTACTAATTTAGCTGGTCTGGCACAACATTGTGGACCAAAGGGCCTGTTACTGTGTTGTACTGGTCTATGCCTTATCTGTGCACATGCACGCATGCAAGCACGCACACACCCAGAGTGCACATAAACACCAGTGGACTGTGTTCACTCATTTACATAATTTGCAATTAAAGGGAATGTTTATAATAGGTGAAATGGTACCAATCTACAGAAAATGTAAGGTTGGGAGGAGGAACACGCATACAATCACTCCTGCACAGTGTCTACATCCTTATCATGGAAGTCAGAAGAGGATGATAGGGTGGAAGCATCCTCTCACAACATACGAAAACTCCAGGATCTATCCGGTCAGCAGGGAAGGACAGTGGCTACAGTCTACCATTGTTGCAGGACATGTGTGCAAGCAGGCAAAATTATTGCAGACTCTACCCTGCCTTTTCCAAAATCTACCTTCCGAAAAGTGCTATTGAATTGACTTTATTTCTTACATCCTTCACAAGCTTGAGGAGTAAAATTCTTTATGTTACGTCTCCATCTAAATGTGCAATGTGCAATCAGAGTAATTTATAATAAATACAACAGTCAATGTAATATAGGGTACACTCAAGTCAGAGTGAGTTCATCAGCCTGGTGGATGAAGCTGCCCTGGGTCCTGGCTTTTATGCTTCAGTCCGCTTCCTGGATGGTAGCAGCTGGAATAGATAGTGGTTGGGATGGTTCGGGTCCCCTATGATCCTACAAACCCTTTTTAAACATCTGTCCTTGTGAATGTCCTGAATCATGGGAAGTTCACAATTACAGATACGCTGGGCTGTCTGCACCACTCTCTGCAGAGTCCTGCGATTAAGAGAGGTACAGTTCCCATACCAGGCAGTGATGTAGGCAGTCAGGATGCTCTCAATTGTGCCCCTGTAGAAAGCTCTTATGATTTTAGGGTCCATACCAAACCTCCTCAACTGTCTGAGATGAAAGAGGAGCTGTTGTGCCTTTTTCACCACACAGCCGGTGTGTACAGACCACATGAGGTCCTCGGTGATGTGGATGCCGAGGAACTTAATGTTCACCCTCTCAACCCCAGATCCACTGATGTCAATAGGGGTTAGCCCATCTCCATTCCTCCTGTAATCAACAACCAGCTCCTTTGTTTTTGCGACATTGAGGAAGAGGTTGTTTTCTTGGCACCGCTGTGTAAGGGAGATGACTTCTTCCCTGTAGGCCACCCCGTTATTGTTTGAGATAAGGCCAATCAACATAGTGTTGTTGGCAAATTTAATTAGCAGATTGGAGCTGTGGGTGGCTGGGGGTTATTAAAACAAATTTCATGCCATCTTCAAAGTGTCTTCCCACAGCAACCATTTTGTTTAGCCCCCGCCCTCCTCTACCTATCACCCAGGTCGCTACACTGCACTGTAAACACTTTAAACCACTTTTTATTATGTTATTTATGTTTTAAATACATGCTGAAATTTATGTATTTAGACATATTCTATGCCAATTCTTTAACATCTGATTTTATTTTTTAATATAATTCTTTATAATAGTTGAATGTTGTTTTTTGTTGTATGTATGTCCTGACCAAGACTCTACAGCAAATTCCTAATATGTGTAAATGTACAGTATATGGCAAATAGTATTAACTCTTGATCTTTGATGCAGCTATTCTTTAGTACTACTTTCCAGTCTAAAATACATCACCTATTATTTCTTGGGCATTGTGCACATATTGACAGACAAGTGTGGTTGGTGACAGGAGAAAATACAAATACATTATAAAGAAATATTAATTTAATATGTTTTCTCATTAATTTCATACATTAATTGCTACATTTACACATTTCATCTTTAGACCAATTTACCTTTGCATTCACAGTAACATTATAGAAAGGTGACAGATATTCCAACACTCACAAGATGCTGCAGGAACTCAGAGGTCAGGCAGCTTCCACCGAATGAACTAACAATCAATGTTTCGGGCCAAGGCCCTTCTTCAAGACTGGAAAGGAAACGGAAAGATACCGAGGAAGAACAATAGCCAGAAGGTGGAAGGTGAAGCCAGGTGGGTGGGAAAGGTAAAGGGCTGTAGAGGAAGGAATCTGATAGGAGATGAGAGTGGACCATAGGAGAAAGGGAAGGAGGAGACGACACAGGAGCAGGTGATAGGCAGGTGAGAAGAAGTAAAAGGACAGAGTGGGGAATAGAAGAAGAGGGGAGACTGGAGGGAAAATGTTTTTTGCCATTAGGTTAGAGGCTAACCGGACGGAATATAAGGTGTTGCTCCTCCACTCTGAGGGTAGCCTCATCATGGCACAACAGAAGGCCATGGACCGACATATTGGAACAGGAATGGGAATTGGAATTAAAATGTTGGGCCACCAGTAAGATCTGCTGTTGGCAGATGAAGTGGAGGTACAATTTATGATGTCTCACCAATGTAGAGGAGATTGCATTGGGAGTACCAGGTACAATTGATGACCCCAACAGGTGAAGTGTTCCCTCACCTGGAAGGACTGTTTGAGGCCCTGAATAGAGGTGAGGGACGATATGAATAGGCAGGTGTAGCACTTTGGTTGCCTGCAGGAATAAATACCAGGAGGGAGATCAGTGGGAAGGGACAAATTGACAAGGGAATCACAGAAGGAGAGATCCCTGTGGAAAGTGGGGATGAGGTAAAGATATGTTTAGAGGTAGGGTCTCTTTTAAGATGGTGTAAGTTGTGGAGAATGATGTGTTAGATGTGGAAGCTCACGGAGTTGAAGGTGAGACAAGAGAAACTCTATCACTGATTAAGCGGAAGGAAGAAGATGTGAGCACAGATGTCTGGAAAATGGAGAAGTGGGTGAGGGCAGCATTAATGGAGGTGGAAGGAAAACCCCATTCTTTGAAAGAGGAGGACATCTCTGGAATCTTGGAAAGGAAAGCCTCATCCTGGGAATAGATGCGGTGGAGGCAGAGAAACCAATAAAAGGGAATAGCAGTTTTACAGGAGACAGACTGTAAAGTGGTACAGTCAAGATAGCCGTGGGAATCAGATGATACACAAAAGATGTCATCAACAGTTTATCTCCAGAGATGGAGACAGAGAGATCTAGAAAGGGTAGGGGGTGTTGTCAGATATGGACCAAGTTAACTTTAAGGGCAGGGTGGAAGTTAGAGGCAAAATTGATTAAATTGATGAGCTCAGCATGGATTCATGAGGCAGCACCAATGCAGTAGAGGAAGAATTATGAAGCAGCACTGGGGAAGGCTTGGAACGTGGACGGATCTACATAGCCAATCAAAAGGTAGGTGCAGCTGGGACCCATGCGGGTGCCCATGGCTAGCCAGACTCTGGAAAAAGTGGGGGGGCTGAAGGAGAAATTCTTGAGGGTGAGCACCAGTTCTGAGAAGGATGGTGGTGGAGAGCAACTGGTTGGTTCTTCTGTTGAGAAAGAAGCAGAGAGCCACAAGCCCTTCTTGATGGAGGATAGAAATGGATATCCAGGGTGAAATGAAGCAATCAGGGCCAGGGACCTGAAAGTTAGTGAGGACGTTGAAAGCATGAGAAGGGTCGTAGATGTAGGTGTGAAAGGACTAAACTAAGGGGATAGAATGGAGTTGAGATAGGAGGATACGAGTTCAGTGGGGCACAAACAGGCAGAAAAATGTGCCTACTCAGACAGTTACATTTGTGGATCTTGAGTAGGAGGTAGAAGCGAGCAGTGTGGAGTTAGGGAACTATGTTTGG
Source organism: Hemitrygon akajei (assembly GCF_048418815.1). NCBI lineage: Eukaryota > Metazoa > Chordata > Chondrichthyes > Myliobatiformes > Dasyatidae > Hemitrygon > Hemitrygon akajei. The sequence continues at coordinate 13,577,794 of NC_133125.1, read as the reverse complement.
TGGCAGTGGATGGGAATTCTCCGGAATTGATGAGGTCAGTGATGGTGTCAGAGACAGTTTTCTTCTTATTCTGGCATCTCCCCCCTTCCTTTCCAGTTCTGAAGAAAGGTTTCGGCCTGAAATGTCTACTGTCTATTCACCCTATAGATGCTGCCTGACTTGCTGAGTTCCTCCAGCATTTTGTGTGTTGCTTTGTATTTCCAGTATCTGCAAAATTTCTTGTGTTTAAGATAGCGGACAGCCCAGTGCACCTGTAGTTGTGAACTTCCAACAAGTGCCAAAAATAACATATTGGAAATTGAAAACTTATTTAGGCACAGCAGCTTGAAGATAATCTATTATAAGTGGTTGTGTATAGGGGAGTAACTGAAAAATACTTACACATAGAGTACCACCTCAGAATACAAAACATTTTATAGATAAGGATAATGATTTGTTATCACTGTTGTATTTTTTAAAAAGGCAGTCTATTTATGCAGAGCAAGCTCATTGTATGCTCAAAGAAGACAGAGTGAAGTGGAAGGCTATTTTGGCTGGAGGTCCATGACCAGTGTTTTTACTTAGCAAGGATTAGTACTGGGACAACTCTTAAAGAACAAAAACAAATTGAGAAAATAGCTGGATTCCCTTTGTTCACTAGGGACATTATGTCGCTTAAATTGTATGACTATTTCTGAACATTTTCTAACTAACGTCAGTTATGTGCATGTCATTAAACACTATACTGCTTAAAGCTAACAGTTTTTAAATAAGACCATAAGATATAGGAGCAGAAGCAGGCCATTTGGCCCATTGAGTCTGCTCTGCAATTCAATCATCGGCTGATCCAATTCTTCATCATCCCTGCTCCCCTGCCTTCTCCCCATACCCTTTGATGCCCTGGCTAATCAAGAACCTATCTACCTCTGCCTTAAATGCACCCAATAACTTGGCCTCCACAGCTGCTTGTGGCAACAAATTCCACAGATTTACCACCCTCAGACTAAAGTAATTTCTCCGCATCTCAGTTCTAAAAGGATGTCCTTCAGTCCTGAAGTTGTGCCCTCTTGTTCTAGAATCCCATATCATGGGAAATAACTTTGCCATATCTAATCTGTTCAGGCCTTTTAACATTCTGAATGTTTCTATGAGATTCCCCCTCATTCATCCCTCATACTCCAGGGAATACAGCCCAAGAGCTGCCAGACACTTCTCATTTGGTAACCCTTTCATTCCTGGAATCATTCTCATGAATCTTCTCCGAACCCTCTCCAATGTCAGTATATCTTTTCTAAAGCAGGAGCCCAAAATTGCACACAATACTCCAACTGTGGCCTCATGCGTTCCTTATAGAGCAGCAACATCAAATCCCTGCCCTTGTATTCTATACCTCTAGATATGTATGCCAAATTTGTGCATTTGCTTTCTTCGCCACTGACTCAACCTGGAGGTTAACCTTTAGGGTATCCTGCACAAGGAGTCCCAAGTCCCTTTGCACTTCTGTATTTTGAATTCTCTCCCCAACTAAATAATAATCTGCCCATTTATTTCTTCCACCAAAGTGCATGGCCATACACTTTCCAACATTGTATTTCATTTGCCACTTCTTTGCCCATTCCCCCAAACTATCTAAGTCTCTCTGTTTCCTCAACACTATCCGCTCCTATCTTTGTATCATCGGCAAATTTAGCCACAAATCCATTAATCCCATAGTCCAAATCGACTTACATCGTGAAAAGCAGCGGTCCCAACACTGACCTCTGTGGAACTCCACTAGTAACCAGCAGCCAGCCTTTATTCCCACTCTCTGTTTTCTGCTGATCAGCCAATGTTCCACCCATGCTAATAATTCCATGGGCTCTATCAGCCTCATGTGCAGCACTTTGTCAAAGACCTTCTGAAAATCCAAGTACACCACATCTAATGCATCTCCTTTGTCTACCCTGCTTGTAATTTCCTCAAAAAATTGCAGTAGGAATTCAGGAAACCATGCTGGCTTTGGCCTATCTTGTCAGGTGCCTTCAGGTACTCTGAAATCTCATCTCTAACAATCGATTCCAATAACTTCCCAACCACTGAAGTCAAGCTAACAGGTCTATAGTTTCTCTTCTGCTGCCTCCCACCCTTCTTAAATAGCGGAGTAATATTTGCAATTTCCAGTCATCCGGTACAATGCCAGAATCTATCGATTCTTGAAAGATCATTGTTAATGCCTCTCTAGCTACTTCCTTCAAAACCCGAGGGTGCATTCCGTCAGGTCCAGGAGATTTATCTACCGTCAGACCATTAAGCTTCCTGAACACCTTGTTAGTCATAATTTTCACTGAACCTAGTTCACTCCCCCGACACTCTTGAATGTCTGGTGTACTGCAGATGTCTTCCACTGTGAAATAACACCACTTGCATGTTTGTGTTCAAAAAGCACTAATTTTTGTCACTGATAATTGGTGAGTAATAAACAGTAAGACAATTCAGAACTGTTTTGTTCACTGCAGTTTCAAAGCATCAAGGCTTGGTTAAATCAGAAACATATGGGAATGAAAATGAAATGACTTCACTACTCCAACAAGTTTGGACTACGAAGAATTTGAAGGTATTGACAATTATCTTCAATGTAGCAAGTAAAATGAAGATTTGGAAAATGCAACTGTCAAAGCACTGTTTGAAGGCGGTCCACTGTCTGTATTAAGTGTCTGTGCTTATTTTGTTCATTTACAGTCAATCAAAAGACCACGTCAGCGTACACTGAATGAATTCCTCCATTGATAACTATTAAGAACTAATACAGTTTATAGTACTGTACTAATTTCGATAGTGCTCTAATTTATGCTGCATTTCATTTAAATACATAATTTGTGATTTGCTTAAATATTAGTTTGTCTTTTTTATACCTTTATAACTATTCCCATGAAACTTCAGCTAATTGGGGCAGCCACTTAATTGAGCCCCAATGTATGGTCCTGATGTGTCTAAAATAAGTGTGTGTGTGTGTGTGTGTGTGAAGATGGGTGGCTTAGCAAATTTGCAGATGAGATCAAGATTGATGGGGTTGTGGGCAGTGTAAAGGACTGTCAAAGAATACAGCAGGAGAAAGATCAGTTACTGATTCAGGTAGATGGGGCTCATCAGCCTGGGATCATCAGTCCATCTAAGAGAGGGAAAACTCTGATTTCAAACCTCCGCTGCCTTGCAGCCATACCCACTCATGGGAAAGGCTTTGGGAGTAAACCCTGGGGACAAATCCGGAGCTGGAGTCCCTAAGGCAGTTCGACTTTGTCTTCAACCTCATTCTGGCAACTCCTGCGATGACACTGGTGCCAAGCTGTATTGGCCCTTGCCCTTCCCTTGGACAACATCAGTGGTGTGGAGAGTGGAGACTAGCAGCATGGGCAACTGCTGGTCTTCCATACAACTTTACCCAGGCCTGCGCCCTGGAGAGGATACTCCAAGACTTTCCAGGCGCAGATCCATGGTCTCGCGAGACTAACGGATGCCACGCACACTGATATAAACAGAGAAGTGGCTGATGGAGTTTAACCTGGCAAGTGTGAGGTGTTGCACGTTGGGAGGTCAAATGAAAGGAGAAATTATACAGTTTATGGCAGAAACCTTAACAGCATTGAGGTAGAGAGAAATCTGGGTTCACTGGAATGGCTATGAAGATGGATAAGGTGGTAAAGAAGGCCTTTATTGGTGTTGAGCAGTTATATAAAACTTAAGTCAGTTGGAGTGTTGTGTACAGTTCTGGAAGCATGTGGAGAGGGTGCAGAAAAGATTCACCCAGAGGAAGACATTTAGTATAAATTGGCATCAACATTGGCATACTATCATGGAATGTAGAACAGTTCTATATTCTTATTTTACACGTACTAGAGAAACATTGGCTCAACATATCAAGCACTTATGCCCAGATTTTGACAGCACTGCATACTCACCCATGGAGTCTGTCGGTTGCCAGACAAGAGAAAATCCAGACCACAGAAATTGCCCCACATCATCTTCCTTCTGTTTTAAACTTTTAAAACAAAGATCAATCAGAGTTCACTAACTTTATCCAGAGGTTCAATCGAATTACTCACCAGTCCTGCGCAGTCAGATTCACCTTGGCTTGAAAACAGGCTGCCACCAGATTCTTCCAGGGTGTTCCCGGTGGAAGCTTGTCCCTCACCGGCTTTATTCTGTCCTTCAGAATCTCACAACAGCGTTGTACACCCTGTGTAGAAATCACGTCACATAATTAGTCAGGACAAAGAGAGGACCACAAAGAGCTCAGCAACATTCAACGAAGGAATACAGCTGACCCATCCTTTTTCCAAGACCTTATATTACCAATTCCACAAGGATCTAAGTTCTGCATTAAGTTATTTTACTTATTAAAATAGTTTTATTTGTCACATTGTACATCAAAACATGCAGTGAAATGTATATGCATCAATGACCAACACAGTCTGAGGATGTGCTGGGAGCAGCCACAAGTGTTGCCATGCTTCGGGTGCCAACATAGCATACCCACAATTTACTAACCCTAACCCGTAGGTGTTTGGAACGTGGGAGGAAACCAGAACATCCAGACAAAACCCACATAGTTAAAGGGGGAACATACAAATTCTTTACAGACAGTGGTGGGAAATGAAAACTAACTGCTGGAACTGTAAAGTGTTATGCTAACCACTAGGCTACCATGATGCCTCTTCTCACACTTTCACACGTCACACTGGGTACACAAGTCTTTTCAATGCCAGATTTATTAGTAACAATCTTGTACCTGATGAAACTGGAGCAAGAACAAGTTGTTGGCCTGATAAGCTCATGACATTTTTTCCATTAAAGAGCTGGCCAGAGAGAAGCATGTACATTAACCGAAGCATAGATATGACTGTTAAAATCTTATTCCAAAGGTAGAGCCATCAGAAACAAGGGGTCGTGGATTTAAAGTGAGAGGGACAATATTTAAAGGGGGTCAGAGGGGTTTAGGTTTTTGTTTCATGCAGAGAATGTCTAATATCCGGAACATGCTGATAGAGAAGGTGGTGGAATCAGATAGAATTACAATGTTTAAGAGGTACTTAGATACTTAAATCAACAAGGAATGGGAGATGTAATTCTAATGCCAGCAAAGGGAATTAAACATAGAACAAAGAGCACTACTGCACAGTATTGGCCTTTCAGCCCACGATGTTGTGTCGACCTTTAAGCCTACTCTAAGATCAACCTAACCCTTACCTCCCATAGAGTCCTCCATTTTTCTATCATCATTGTGCCTATCTAAGAGTTCCTTAAATGCTCATAATGCATCATTATCTACCACCAGTTCTGGCAGGGTGTGGAGGAGCAAAATATTCAGCATGGATTTAGTGGGCAGAGATGTCTGTTTCCATGCTGTGTGAGTACAGTTCAAATGATCTCACTATTCCATAAGTCTAGTGCCACACAGGTGGTGTGCAACAAACTGTGAAGTGCGGCATCTCACTGTATAGAATGCACCACAGTCCTAAACACGTACACAGGTGCAGAAGATCCAGAGATACACACACACAAAATGCTGGAGGAACTCAGCAGGTCAGGCAGCATCTTTGGAGAGGAATAATCAGTTAACGTTTCAGGCTGAGACCCTTCATCAGGACTGGAAAGGAAGGGGAGAGAAGCCAGAATAAGAACGTGGGGGAGAGGACTACAAGCTAGAAGGTGATGGGTGAAGCCAGGTCTGAGGGGGAAGGGATATGAAATAAGAAACTGGGAGGTGATAGGTGGAAAAGGTAAAAGGCTGAAACACAGTCTGATAAGAAAGGAGACTGGACTATGGAAGAAAGGGAAGGAGGAGGGGCACAGTAGATGGAGGAGGTGAGCAGGTGAGAAGAGGAGGGTGAGAGGTTAACCAGAATAAGGAATGGAAAAATTCTACCGGTGGGGGGGGGGGGTGGGTAGGAAAGTTAGAGGTCAATGTGCATGCCATTAGGTTGGAAGCTACCTAGATGGAATATGATGTGTTGCTCCTCCAACCTGGCTTCTGCTCCCATCGTTTCATTTCCTGATGGAACAGTCTAAGCCCAAAACATCTACTGTTTATTTCTCTCATAGATGCTGCCTGACCTGCTGAGTTCTTCCAGCATTTGGTGTGTACTGAGTGCAGGTAAGGTATCAACACCTGTATTTCTAGAGGGAAAACTTTGGTCAGAGCACACTGGGAGTAGCCAAGTTGAAGCCTGCCACAAATCCACTTTCAACATGTTCCCCAAGTTAACATTTATCAATTACTGGTACCATTAGAGGCAGGAATTGAAGAAATGCAACCCTAAAATAATTGGAACTGAAAGCTTTTACTGGACATTGATGGTTAACCGTGAGAACTGCACACTGTTTACCAGACAGTTTAGCCTTACCAGACAGTTTAGCCTTACCAGACAGTTTAGCTCACTGCTGATACTGCCACCTGTGGCACCGGAGTTCGGACTGCTATTGGTTGTGGTTGGTTTTATGGAGACGTAGTCGACTGAAATTCCCAACATGTAGGCACATACTTGAGCAACCTGAAAGTAGAAATCACTTAATTTAACATTAAAATAATCAAAACATATTATAGAAATGGAATTGATCTCTTCCTTTTCAAATCACCCACAACTAGAGTAGTGTAATGGTTTATGTAACATTATTACAGCACCAGCAATCCGGATTTAATTCCATCACTCTCTGCAAGGAGTTTGTACATTCCCCCTGTGACTATGTGGGTTCCCTCCAGGTGCCCCGGTTTCCTCCAACATTCCAAAGGCACATGGGTTTTGTAGGTTAATTGCTTGTATTGGTGTAATTTTGTGGTGCAGGCTTGTTGGTCCATTAGGGCCTATTACCATGCTGTATCTACAAATAAAAATACAGTACTGTTTAAAAATCTTAGGTATAAGACTAAGTCCTGATTCTGATATGGGTCTCTATTGCGGACTGAGAGTGGGAAGGGCACAGGAAGGGGGGAATTATGGTTGGGAAAAGGGGAAGGTAGAGGAGAGGGAGTGGGAAACACCAGAGAGACATTCTGTAATGATCAATAAACCAATCATTTGGAATCAAATGAAACTGCCGGCTGTCTCAGGTCAAGGATGTGTCCACACTCACACCACCATCCCAGCTCCTAGTTCAAACTTGCTCTCCGCTTCACAGTGAGAAATACAGTATTGCGCAAAAGTCTTAGGCAACCTAGCTATCCATATATACCCAAGACCTTTGCACTGTAACTAAATCACTACACTCCTCAATTCATACTAATCTAACTGTAACTTGGACTCCCACAGCCAACTTTTCTTTTGTCTTCTTACCCAAGTTGCTAAATATGTAGTTGTTTCAACTTCATGACCAAATTTGCTACAATTCAATATTCAGACTATTTTTTAAATGTGTTTTCCACTCATGTCAGAACTGAAAAGACCCAAACTAAAGTTGCACATCACTACTCCAGGTCTGTGACCATGAATTATTATCTTTTCAGGCAAAGGCAATTACAGATGTTTCCAAACAGTCTGTGTTCAAAGCTCACCTATCCATTAATGGAGGAGCTACAAAACATTGCTTTCTGTTCCCACCTTGTAAACAGACTGAGGTCAGTCAGTTACATCTCTTCAGTTATCCTGTCTATTCCCAATGTCTGTGCAGTTCGACTGTTCGTCTGACTTCCAGATTTGCACACCTTTATTTTATCTGAATATTACTGCTGCGAACTCCACATCCTTGCCGTTCTTCTACAATCAACCACATTTTGAATCCACTGCATCCACTTTGTTTTCTGTACTCATATCCTTTAAACAATGATACAAAAGCCTGAAAGCACATATCACCAGACTCAAGGACAGCTTCTATTCCACTGTAATCTGACTCTGGAGTGGACCTCCTGTGCGATAAGTTGGACTCTTGGCCTCACAATCTGCCTCGTTATGATCTTGCACCTTATTCTTTACTTGCACTACACTCTCTGTTATTGTTATTGGTTTACCTTATTCCAGCCAAATGCACTGTGTAATGACTTGACCTGTATGAACAAAATGTTAGACAAGCTTTTCACTGTATCTTGGTACATGTGACAACAATAAACCAACACCATAAGGACTCGCTTATTATCACCTCCAACACCAACTATCTCAGTCTATGTGCCCTTCAGTTCTCTTTCATACTTTTGACTCCTTCAGTTTTAACTATTCAAAAGTTCTCCTGATTAAGTCTTCATCTACTGTAAACCTCAGTTCATCCAAGGTTTCAAACTTGCATCCTCAACCACACTAAGTCTCATTCACGCACCTTAGAGAACAGAATAGTACACGCCCTTCAGCCCATGTGCTGACCTTTTAACCTACATTTAAATCAAACCTACAGATCAATCAAACAGTTCCTTCCTATCATCCACGTCCCAACCTAAGAATTTCTTAAATGCCTCAATGTACAGTATTTGCCTCTATCACTGTAGTTATACTGTATGTCATTGAACCAATTAGTTGGAGGTAATTAGTGGCTGAGGAAATACTCTGGGCTAAAGTGAAGCTGGAACATAAATGATGCGCTTCTCAGCCATGGGGAACTGCTCTCCAACGGATTTGATTCTATGATGGTAATCAATATTAGCTATGAACTCACCAATGCATCGAACTTAAAATGACCAGAATGTCAATGCAAGGCAGTTACTGTCCCTTCATTTGACTCTGACCTTGCCTCTCACAACTTCCCCACAATATCAACAACCAAGCCTCCAAATGTATGCTTTGAATTCTTTGCTTTGTCTCCAAGCCACACCAACCTTCTTTAGCTAAGCATTTTGTGACCCCTCCTCATTTTGATTATTCCTGCATTTTATACACAAGGAACAAATGTAAAACCAGTGAATAAAATAAAAGAAGATTACTGTCGGAAAATTAAGAGGCAATGGTATGAAGTCAAGAAATTTCAAGGAAGAAAGGAAAAATGCCAACCTATAGAAAAATTGTGTCAAGCATTGAGTTAGTGCACAGGTTCAGCAGCCTACCTTGGTATTGAGGCCTTGACCAGATTCAATTCCACCATGTGATATTATCACTGAACCATCGCTGGCTAATATTGAAACAGTGCCTGAAATAAATAATCATTACAAAACACAATAAGCATGGTGCATCATAATTAAACATAATTCAACTATTTTTCAAAATGTATAGTACGTAGAACAGTACATCGCAGTACAGGCTTTTCGGACCATAACGTTGTGCTGGCCATTTAGCCCACTCTAAAATCACACTAATTCTTCCCTCCTACACATACCTCTATTTTTCTATCAGCCATATGCCTATCAAAAATTCATCAAGAGGTCCCTTAAATGTTCCTAATGTATCTATCTGTCTCTGCCAACATCCTGGCAGTGTATTCTATATACCCACCACTCTCTGTGTAAGTAACTTAACTCTGACATCCTCCTATACGTTCCTCCAATCACCTTAAAATTATGCCCCTTGTAATAGCCATTTCCACAATGTGAAAAAGGCACAGGCTGCCCTTTTGATCTATGCCTCTTACCATCTCATACACCTCTAAAAGTCACCTCTCATCCTCCTTTGCTCCAAAGAGAAAAGTCCTAGCTCTTCTAACCTTCACAGTTGAAGACAAAATATAGTTGAGACAAGGTGAAGAGTTACTTGAGCTTTCTAATTGTTGATAGGGTCAATAAGTTCAAAAAGAAATGCTCCCAGCTTTGGCACAGTTAACTATAACATCTAATTCTGGAAAAAAGGATATTCCAAATACAGGTAAAGCCAAGTGTCATCACTAGCAAGAATGTTTGTTCAAAGTACCATGGACAAGCAAAATGCCGACTGTAATATGGGCTGAATGCGGTCCAGTGGGACTAGGTGAGAGTAAGCGGTGGGCACGGACTAGAAGGGCCGAGATGGCCTGTTTCCGTGCTGTAATTGTTATATGGTTATAATATTTCAAGTTAAGGAAGAAGGACAAAACCTTGCTGGTTACTCAAATGCTCTGAGAAAGTATAGAAAATTCTGTACACATACTGTAAATGGCATTTCAGATGGTTACCCTTTACAGTAGGCCAATGAGAAGATGGCTCCCTGTTAAGATGGCACCAAAGAGTGGCGACTCTGTGCAGCTCTGAAGGGAATCTTTAAATATATTCCTACGTAGGACTACTACAGCTGAAATCTACAGTCACAGCCATGGGTATATATGCATATACATATTGTACATTGCAATACATAATAAAAACTGTACATTACAGGAAATATATATATTAAAAGGGTCAAATTAAATTAGTAGTGCAAAAAAGAGGACTAAAAAGTAGTGAGTTAGCATTTGTGGATTCAATGTCCATTCAGAAGTCTGATGGCAGAGGGGAAGAAGCTGTTTCTGAATTGTTGAGTGTGTGCCTTCAGGCTCCTGTACCTCCTTTCTGATGGCAGCAATGAGAATAGGACATGTCCTGGGTGTTGGGGGTCCTTAATGATGGTATGTGTTTATTGTGTGTACGTGTCTTGCACTGCACTGCTACAACTCCACAGCTTCACGACATACGTCAGTGATAATAAACTTGATTCAGAGAATAACTTTTCTTATTCTGGGTCTAGTAGATGTTTAAGTCACCTTTGGCAATGCCTTATTGAGAACGCTGTCAATATATGAAAACACAACACACAAAATGCTGGAGGAACTCAGCAGATCAGGCAGAATCCTGACGAAGGGTCTCAGTCCAAAACATCAACTGTTTATTCCCTCCATAGATGCTGCTGACTTGCTGATTTCATTAAGAATTTTGTGTGTTGCACTGGAATTCCAGCATTTACAAAATTTCTTGTGTTTAATATATTAAGGTATTCACATTTCAATTTAATAAGGTGATAGAAAGTGGAAATGCAAGAATTTTTCTTTCCTCGTCAGACAAGAAAGTCAGGCAAGCCTTACTTATCTTCCATGACCAACTAAGAGGTAAATTTAACCTGCCCTGCCAAAGACAACATGATGGCAGCATGACTTCACTGAGAGTAAATCATGTCAGTGATCTAAATGCAACTTCCTGCCTTGAAGGGTACGTTGTGATAACTTATTACCAGTCTCAACAATGTATACTATCCTCGGTAACCTCAGCCACATGTCCAATTATCTGTACTCTTATGGATGTGTTGTACAAGGAAAGATTGGAATAGCAATAGAACTTACAGAAGCTTAGGATGATCAAGGATCGACTTAATTCGCCATATACATACATTTACATGTATTTATATGTAAGTACATCAATAAATACATAAATACCAGCATGTATTTACACCATAAACAGCATTATAAAAAGTGGTTTAAAGTGTTTATAGTGATGACAGTAATAGATAGAGCAGTTTGGGGTCTAACTAAAATGGTTGATCAGATTAATTGCCTCCAGGAATAAACTTTAAGATGGTGTGAAGTTTTGTTTTAATAGCCCTGTAACACTTTCCAGAAGGGAGTGAATATAATATTCTAAGGATTTTAACAAAATGGGTGAGGAGAAAATGTTGAGCAACACACACAAAATACTGGAGGAGCTCAGCAAATCACCAGGTTCTAAAGAGGGGGATAAACAGTCAGGACCCCATCAGCAATTGGGACTAGAAAGGAAGGGTTTGAAAAGCCAGAATAAGGTGGTGGAGTAAGAATGAAGAGTGCAAACTGACAAGTGATAGTTGAGATCAGCTGTGGGACAAGGTAGATGGGTGATGAAGGGTGGATGAAGTAATAATCTGGGAGGTGAGAGGTAAAGGACTGTAAAAGAAGGAAGCTGATGAAAGAGGAGAGTGGATCATGGGAGAAAGGGAAGAGGACAGGAATCAAAGAGAGATGATGGACAGGTCAGGAGAAGAGGTGAGAGGATAACCAGAGTGGAGAATGGAAAAAGAGTGAAGGGGAAGGGGGGAAGAAATTATTGGAAATTGGAGAAATTGTTGCAATATTCTGGATGTGTTGTCCAATAAGGAAATATGAGAGTAAGAAATCAAGGAGAAAATGTTTCTGCTTGTGGAAGATTCGAGAACGTGGCATCACTGTTTAAAAGTAAGGGTTCTCTCTGTGACAGAGATGAGTTGAAATAATTTCACTGAGGATTTTGAATGTCTGGCACTTCCACAAGGGGGTAGCAGAGCCTTTGAATATTTTTTAAAGCTAAAGTAACAGACTCTTGTTCAGGAAGGGAGTGGAAGGTTAACAAAGATAGGCAGGGATACCAAGATGAGACTGAAAGCAGATCAGCCATGATCTACTGGGTAGGATAAGCTCAAGGAGCTCAGCAGGTAGAGCTAAAACCAACAATATTCCAGTCTATCACTGACAGATAAGTGTCTATGAGTGTTCCTGCTTATTGGCCAAGAAATTTGGATTATGTCAAGCCCAACTGGTTTTGGTATATATATTGCAAAGAAGATTACACCACAATTTGTTCCTGGGTGACGTTTTAATACTCAACAAGAATCATTTTCTCACCTAACACCATTCATTAAAATTCACTGATACTAAGTTTTCCATTTACAATTTTAATGTAATTTATTTTTCATTAGCTTGAGTTTGTCAAATTAGTGCTAACTTAAGGCCATAAGACAGAGGAGCAGAATTAGGCTATTCATCCCATCAAGTCTGCGCTGCCATTCTATCATGGCTAATCTATTTTCCCCCTCAGCCTCATTCTCCTGCCTTCTCCCCATAAACTTTGAGCATTACTAATGCATTACTAATCAATAACCGATCAAACTCCGCTTCAAATATACCCAATGACTTGTTTGGTTTCAATGAGATCTGTCCTCATTCTTCTAAGTTCCAGCAAGTACAGTCCCAGAGCTATCAAACGTCTCCCTATCTTACCCAAGCAATGAGTAAATTAGCTCTATTGACTTTATTCTTTAACTCCAGCCTCTTTTCAGTTAGGACAAATTGCTGGTATTATACAATGGGATTAAATTTGACTAATTATAATTATGCTCAAGCTAAACAAGAATGAGTTATAGAGCAATAAAACATGGATACAGGCCCTTCAGCCCAGCTAGTCAGGCTGACCATGGTGCCCACCAAACTAGACCCAATTTCCTGAGTTCTGCCCATAACCCTCAAAGCTCCACTCCTCCATCTATCTATCCAAGTACTTCTTAAATAATACTATTGTGCTTGCCTCAATCACTTCCTCTGGCAGCTCATTCCGTATTCTCACCACCCTCTGCATAAAGAAGATGCCTTGTAGGTCTTTTCCCTCTTGCCCTAATTTTATGCCCCAAGTTTTGGACTCCCTTAATGCTTTTAATGCTCTATGTAAACTGTTTTTAGCAAAGGAAGAACCCAATACCAAGCAGAATAAATGCACTCTGTTTACAATGCAATATGCAATTGTAAAATGCATTAAAAGCAATACCTTCACTAAGAAAGCCAACCTACAGAATCATAGCAAAAATCATAGAACACTACAACACAGTACAGGCCCTTTGGCTCACAATGTTGTGCCGAACTTTTAACCTACTCTAAGATCATTCCGACCCTTCCCTCCTACATACACCTCCATTATTCCATCTCCAAGAGTCTTTTAAATGTCCCTTATGTATCTGTGTTCACAACCACCCCTGACAGGGCATTCTATGCACCCACAATTCTCTGTAAAAAAAAATGCACACAGAATGAAACAGTGATTTTAAGATGTGTACAAAAGTGAAAACACTGCATTTTCCTACAGAGAACAATTAATCCATGACGTTCTACACTCAGTAGTCATTTTAATAGGTACGGTATGGAACCTAGCATAGTCTTCTGCTGCTGCAGCCCACCCACTTCAGATTCGACATGTTCAGTCGTAATGCATGGTTATTTCAGTTGCTGTCACCTTCCTGTCAGCTTGAACCAGTCTGGCCGAACTCCTTTAAACTCTCTCAAGGCATTTTCACTCATAGAACTGCCTCTCACTGGATGCTTTTTGTTTCTCGCACCATTCTCTGTAACCTCTAGAGACTGAAGTATATGAAAATCCCAAGAGATCAGCAGTTTCTGTGATACTCAAACCACTCTATCTGGCACCAACAATCATTCCATGGTCAAAGTCACTTAGACCACATTCCTTCCCCATTCTGACATTTGACGTGAACAACAACTCAACCTCTTGACCATGTCTGCATGCTTTTATGAATTGAGTTGCTTCCACATGATTGGCTGATTAGATATTTACATTAACAAGCAGGAGTACAGCTGTACATTATAAAGTGGCCACTGAGTATATTTCCGTGTCTCAAAATCTCCTTTTGGTTACTCTCTTACCCAGGTGTGCCACCAGAATATGTTTTTTCAATACTCACACAGGTAATACGTCCAGCTCCAGGAGAGGCTGAATTTCAGAGGCACCACTGCCAGACCTTTCTTCTTCCACAGGTTCTCTGCATTAAACTTCTTAATTGCTTGCATGCGTTCTGCCACATTCGCTTTCGTTAACTGAGCTGTACAGATTGAAACCAGCAAAAGCATTTGAACGTTAACTACCGGTAGTTTTTTTTCATTTGGTGGTGCAACTGTAAAAAACCTGTGCTCCCTTGTCTCTCATGTGTCTTCCAGACTTCCAAGTACAATTGCTAATTTGAAGTAACTGGTTTTTAAAAAATGTTATTTTGTGAATTCATCAGTAGATAGGATACCGACAAAAGTAAAAGTCATTTGATCTGTGACTGCAAAGAGTTGAACAGTAACCTATGCACTAAAGGGAATCATATTCAGGACTAACATGTGAAAACTCCCACATATTAAAGATAAAAAGTGTATGTTTAATTGCAACATGTACATGTAACATAGAAACATAGAAAATAGGTGCAGGAGTAGGCCATTCGGCCCTTCGAGCCTGCACTGCCATTCTGTATGATCATGGCTGATCATCCAACTCAGAACCCTGTACCTGCTTTCTCTCCATACCCCCTGATCCCTTTAGCCACAAGGGCCATATCTAACTTCCTCTTAAATATAGCCAATGAACTGGCCTCAACTGTTTCCTGTGGCAGAGAATTCCACAGATTCACCACTCTCTGTGTGAAGAAGTTTTTCCTCATCTCGGTCCTAAAAGGCTTCCCCTTTATCCTTAAACTGTGACCCCTCGTTCTGGACTTCCCCAACATCGGAAACAATCTTCCTGCATCTAGCCTGTCCAATCCCTTTAGAATTTTATACGTTTCAATAAGATCCCCCCTCAATCTTCTAAATTCCAGTGAGTATAAGCCTAGTCGATCCAGTCTTTCTTCATATGAAAGTCCTGCCATCCCAGGAATCAATCTGGTGAACCTTCTCTGTACTCTCTCTATGGCAAGAATGTCTTTCCTCAGATTAGGTGACTAAAACTGCACACAATATTTTAGGTGCAGTCTCACCAAGGCCTTGTACAACTGAACATACACAACATACACAATGAAATGCTGAAAAATGGGTTAGACTGCTCCAATTCAGTGACGGGCGTCACTTGCTTTGGATATTTATTTATTTTAAACACAGTTCACTACACCAACAATACATTTCACTGCATGTTTTGATGTACATATAATAAATAAATGATTTTTCCTCTCTGTAGATACTGCCTGACCAATTGAGTCCCTGAACTATTTTGTATGCACGGCTCTGCATCTGCAGAATCTCCTGTGTTTAAAACAAGTAAGAATTGTCCATTAAAAAGAAAAAAAACAGGCATGCCTACAAACAAAGGTATTTATGTACCACCTTTGTATGTGACTTCCAAAACATATGATGTGTTTTGAAGTGATCATAAGGGATCCTATAAATGTATTTGCAGATAATATTCAAAATATACAATTATGTCAATGCTTCCAACTTCAGTTGACAAAATAAAGACCTACTTCTAGCACGAGTACACAAGCTCTTATTAAATCTTAATCTATAATGATGGAGTTCCATACTCACTTGAGTAAAGGTCCTGAATGCTGCAGTAAGGTAGAACAAAGCCCATTGGTGTTTGGTCTCCCCAAGCATAGAGATTCTTCTGCTTCACAGCAATTGGATCCAGCGACAGAAACTTGGCCACGTGTTCAAGAATTGTCTCGATGACAAATATGTTGGGCTTTGAACCTGAATGTGCAGAATGTTTTGGTGTGCAAATTAGTAAAATTCCATCCTACAAAAACTGTGATCACATCTCTGCTGAACTTATTGTGCAAATCTAGGCTGTCATTCTTGTGCTGCACTGTCCTAGATATAACTGTACAGGTGAAATGGCCTGTTCCCATTAGGTATCAATGACCCCATAAAACATCTCAAAGAGAGTTGCTTCCCCACCTTTTTATTCTGGCTTTTGCCCCCTTCCTTTCCAGTCCTGATGAAAGGTCTTGACCCAAAATGACAACTGTTTATTCCCCTCTAAGTTTTTTTCTCCCATGGTTCACTTGCCTCTCCTATCAGATTCCCTCTTCTTCAGCACTTTACCTCTCCCAGCTTCTCACTTCTCTCTTCATTCCCGGTAGCTGCCTATTCGCTTGTTTAGTGATAGTGACAAATGCTGTATTTTTAATTTGTGTCCCAAGTTTCATTTTAGCTTCAGTAAGTTTTCTTCTGGTACTAATTTATTTTCCACACTATTCTCACAATTGAGCTCTCACATACCCATAGCAACTACTGGGAATATAGTATCACAATTTAACTAATTAATTAATTCTGGTCTAAGAAGATACTTCATCTTGACTGGCATAGCCATTCTGAAGATAAAATTTATTTTTGTTTTCCTACACAAGAGGTCAGATTAAACCTTCTGATGCAGAGTTGAAAGATACAGTCAAACTGTTACCTTTAATTCATTTAACTGTGTGGAAGCCCAGAACACTTTGGGCAGAAACTGAAGCCCACTTTCCCAGCCCTGCTAAATTTATGTCATGATAATTACACTGCTCTATTGGATACCAGGGGAGTGGACTTCACCAGCTGGGAATCTCCCTGTTGAATCTCTTTTATTGATATCTTAGAAATACAGCACAGTAATAGGCCCTTCCATCCCAACAAGCCCGTAATGCCCAATTACACCCATATGACCAATGACTCTGCTAACACATCTTTGAAATGTGTGAAGAAACTGGAGCAACTGGAGGAAATCATCATGGTCATGGGGAGAACATATACACTCTTGCAGACAGCATTGGAAGTTGAACCTTGGTCAGTGCCACTATAATGGTGTTACACTAACCACTAGTGAGCTGCTTGTAAGCTAAACTAGCATTTTCTGGTGGAGTTTCAGTGTGCCCATAGAAGTCAACAGGAAGAAGTGGCTATAGAATTCAGTAGCTTTATATATATATTATTTTCAGCAATTTTTATTTTCACTTTTTTAATATCTTTAATAGTATTTTTATTCTTTACAAGTACCTCAGTGTTCTGAAATTAGAATGACAAAGACATTCACAAGCAATCAATTGAAATTACAATTTTGATGCTGGTCAAAGTAAAGGTGGAGTTTGTTGTTATATACACAACTACATGTGCATTGAAAACAGTATCACGGGAACATAGCACTGTAAAAGCAGTAGTCCTAAGGAAAACATTAACTAAACATAAATTATACACAATTTTTACAAGAAAGCAGACAATTAAAATAAAAAGGAAGTCTAGAATAAAATAGAAGTCATAGGTTAGGGGTGAAATGTGAAATATTTAAGGAGAGCCTGAGGGGGAACAAGTGAGATTGTGGAGTGAGCTGCCAGTGGTAGTGGTGCTTGCAAGTTTGATGTTAATACTTAAGAGAAGTTTGGATAAATACCTGGATGGGAGGGGTATGGAGGACTACAGTGCAGGTACGAGTCAATGGGACCAAGAACAACAGTTCAGCATGGACTAGATGGGCTGAAGGATGTGGTTCTGTACATTAGTATTCTATGACTCATTCAGTATACCCACACCTCTTACCTGGAGATCTGCACCATGTATGAGGTGCACGATTTGTCTTCAAAGCTACAGGGATCAGCTGCCAATTTTTACACCTGTAAGCTGCAATAAGGAAAAGTGCCATGAATCTCATGAGCAAAGTGTAAATGACCACACCGTGAACTACATTAAGACTTCAATAATATGACTTTTTGCCTATGCATTGTAAACTTGTTAGCTATTTTAAATGTTACAAATATTAAGTATTTAATTTCCATAAATAAATACAGAAAAAGTTCACAATGAGCAAACATATCAAGCATATTTATTTTTATTTGTTTGGAGACACAGCACAGAACCGGCTCTTCTGACCCAAAAAAAACCTCACTACCCAGAAACCCACCTATTTAATACTAGTCTAATCACAGGACAATTTACAATAACCAATTAACCTACTATCAGTATGTCGTTGGACTACCTGACACAGCAGAGCATCTGGAGGAAATGCACGCCTTCACAGTATGGACGTACAAACTCCTTACAGAGGACAAAGGAATGAAACTCCAACGCTCTGAGCTGTAATAGGATTTCACTAACTGCTACGCTATGTGACGCACATTTAGGAGCCAATAACTCTGAGTTATGAATTTAGAGAGGAGAAAACCTTGGTCGAAGGTGCCAATGCTCCCATATAATGAGCATTTTCCAATGGCTAGATTTACTATGTGTGAGTGATATTATACGTAAATATTGCGTTTAATGGACCGATTTTAATTCCAAACAATAAAAATGCAGTTGCTGAAAATCTAAAACAGTACACAGTTTCTGTGCTACAGTGGCTAGCAGAATACTTTATAGTAGGGGTGAATACTGATTGGCGTTAAATTCCTGCTGGTGCCTGTAAGGAGTTTGTACATTCTCCCTTGACTGATAAATTTTATTTATCATTTGTACATCGAAACATGCCACAAAATGCATCATCTGGGTCAAATCAATACATCTTTGGAATGTGGGAGGAAACTGGAGCACCCAGATGAAACACACGAAAAACTCCTTACAGACAAGTGACAGGAACTGAACCCAGACTGCTGGCACTGTAGAGCGTTATGATAACCACTATGCTACTGTGGTGAAAACTCATGGAAACAGCAGTTAAACAAAAGCAAAATACCACTGATGTCAGATATTCTGAGAAAAAAAACAGAAGCCAGTGTCTTTGGCGGGAGTGGAGGAAAGGGAAAGAGCGTGAGAGAGGAAGTAAGAGAGAGGCATACTTACAAGTACAAGAGGGAGAAAGGAAGAACAGAATGAATGGGGACAATTCCATTAGGGTGGAAGGGAGGTGGGTATATAACCGAGATAACTGACAGCATTACAGGCTTTAAATGCTGATAACATGCTAATACTGAATTCTTAAATGAGATAAAGTTCGAAGTTCAAAGTACAGTACACTTATTATCAAAGTATGTATAGATTATACAACCTTGAGATTCGTCTGCTTACAGCCAGCCACAAAATAAGAAACTTGAAAAAGAACAATTAAAAGAAAGAACACTGATGCACACAGAGAGAGGAAAAAAAACCAAATCATGCAATCAACTAAAGCAACAGCATTCAGAAGGAAAGTGAGTCCACAGCCCCGAAATCTGGAGCAGCCAGAGCAGGCCCATTTCCTCAGCCTCAGTTCTTCACAAAATGGGGCAAACCATAGTGATACTTTACCATTATCTGAAAACACCAAGTTCTCTCCAACTTCATTATCATTTGGACTGCTTCCATTGTTACAGTAGTAAGTAATAATGATGCCATTTAGTGTGCCATCCTCATTGAAGCCCACCTGCAACAAATCAAAGGCAATGTCTTTTAAACATGGCTGGTTGCGACAGATTGATAACAATCTGACTGGACTGCCTGTTTCTCACTGAAGACCGTGCAGTAATGGGCAGCAGCAGTGCATCATTCCAAAGTACAGTCGTGCATTTAAAACTTGTTAAGTCATTGAAGTGAAGAAAGCAATTAAAATGCTCGCATGGATTGAGGTCCAGGGAAGCTGTTACTGAGGTTAATTTTAGCCAGGCTACATTTGGAGTACTGGTTTCATTGGGTCTCTAAATGGCAAAAATTAATGCACCATTATTCATAGGAGTTCAAAGGTAACTGGCTTATCATTGTCACATGCACTGGGAGACAGTGCAAAACTTTTCATACAATCCAAACAGATTATTCCATACATTAGCAAACTGAGGTAATACAAAAGGAAAGCAGTAACAGAATGCAGAATAAACTATTATATTTACAGAGAAAGTGCAGTGTAGGTAGACAATAACGTGCAAGGTAGACTGGGAGAATAGGAAAGGCCATGAATCTTATAAGAGCAAGATAGAAATTGCCCTTGAGCAACACACACAAATTGCTGGAGGACTTCAGCAAGTCAGCCACCATCTACAGAGAGGAGTAAACAGTTAACGATTCAGGCCGAGATCCTTCATCAGGACTGGAGCGCAAGGTGGCAGAAGTCAAACTGTCTTTGAGTCTGGTGGCAGATTTTGTCAATAATTTGTATCTTCTGCCTAATGGTAGGCTGGGGTTGAAGAGAAAATGAGTGGCATGAGAGGAGTCTTTGATAATGTTGACAGCTTTCCTGAGGGAGTGGGAAGTGTAGACAAAATCAATAGAAGGTGAAGGCCAGGGGTATCTGATAAATTTCATGTTGTCACAAATAAGAATTTGAATATAGCAAAACTTTTCTGTCATAAACAACAATTAGGCTTTAAAGACAGGATATTTAATACTAGGAATGTCAAAATGAAGTAAAAGCAAAATTAAGCAAATTTCTTTTTACCAAGAATATGATATAATTGTAGAACAGATATTTAGCAGGCTGGTGCAACAGAAATTCTTGGGAGATCTTAAAGCATGAGTAAATTGCCAAATCACTCCAGAAGTGGAAACTAAAAACAGAAAATTCTGTAAATTCAGAGCAGGTTATGAGAATAGGTTGAGTGTACTTGGCCTTTTCTCCTTGGAGCGACGGAGGATGAGAGGTGACCTGATAGAGGTGTATAAGATGATAAGAGGCTTTGATTTGTCCTCAGAGGCTTTATCCCAGGGTTGAAATGGCTAACATGAGGGGACGTAAATTTAAGGTGCTTGGAAATAGGTACTGAGGTGATGTCAGAGGTAAGTTTTTTTTACAGAGAGTGGTGGGTACGTGGAATGCAATGTCAGCGGCGGCGGTGGAAGCAGATATGATAAGATCTTTTAAGAGCCTCTTAGATAGGTACATGGAGTTTAGAAAAATAGAGGGCTGTGGGGTTGGGAAATTCTAGGCAGTCTCTGGATTAGGTTACATGGTTAGCACAACATTGTAAGCCAAAGGGCCTAAAATGTGCCGTAAATTTCTATGTTCTAAGTTAGATAGCCTCCATGGAGAGAGAAAAACAGACCAATTTTTCATAATTGTTCCTAAAATGAAACACAGATGTTGCACATACAAAATGCAGGAAGAACTCAGCAGGTCAGGTAGCATCTATGGAAAGGAATAAACAGCTGACATTTCAAGCCTTGATTCTTATTCAGATGTTTACGATAGAAGATGTTAACCATTTTTCAGTCTAGAGATGCCACCAGTCCCAACTGAGTTTTCCACTTTTATTTCAGATATTTCATAAATTGCATCTCCTTTTATATCTAACAGTGAAATTTAGTTTTGAATAGAAGATATTTTACAAGGAATTTGAATGGATTCAATGGATGAACCAATGTAATGTTCAACAAGCAAAAAGCAAACAGCTGAAAGAACTCACAGGTCCTTTAGTTGAATAACACAATTACAATAGATGATAATTGCATTACAAAATGTAAAGCAACAGCAATGTTAAACTATCACAAATATTTAATTAGCATAACATTTTTAAGAAGAGCTGGACTGAATTCATTTCTTCTTGTTATGGGAATTGTTATAAGGCATTGATTAGATTGCCTTTTGAGTATTGGGAGCAGTTTTGGGCCTCTTATCTAAGAAAGGATGTGCTGGCATTGGAGTGGCTCCAGAGGAGGGTCTGGAGAAAGATACTGGGAATGAAAAAGTTAACATATGAGGATCAATTTATAGCTTTGGGCCCACAATTGTTTGAGTTTAGAAGAATGAGGGGAGATTTCATTAAAACCGATTCAATATTGAAAGGTCTAGATAGCGTGGATGTGGAAAGGATGTTTCCTATAGTGGGGAGGTTTAGGATCAGAGGGCATAGCCTTAGAATACAAGGATGTCCCCTTAGAACTGAGATGAGGAGGAATTTCTTAAGCCAGAGAGGGAATCTGTGGAATTCATTGCCACGGATAGCTATGGAGGCCAAGTCACTGGGTATGTTTAAAGCAGAGATTGATAGGCTCTTGATTTTTAAAGTTTGTCAAAGGTTATGGGGGGGGGGGGGGGGCAGAAGAATTGGGTTGCGAAGGATAACAACTCATCATGATGGAATGGTGGAGTAGACTCAATGGGCTGAATAGCCTAATTCTGCTCCTTTATCTTATGGTCTAATGTGAAGGAATAAACAAATTGCTGGGATCTCTAGGGGTCAGGCAGTATCCAAGGAGGCAAAGGGATGGTATACAGTTTTGGTGAAAGCCCAGTATCATGATTGAGAGAATAAAAGGCCTGCAGTCACATGTCTGCATCACAGTAAACTGGCTCACAGAAAGCTAGCATGTCAGACAAAAATAAATCAGGCCTTCCATAATCTGAAACCGTTTCTAACCTTGTATCTCACTATATAACCATGCCGTTTTCCGATGGCTTTCATGTTGGTGCTCAGGTCCATCATGCATCGAACAGGTCTGTAAGAAAGAAATGTGATGATATAGAATGCAACATCACATAAGAGATCTTATTCATCTAATGAAGCAAAGTTCCTCAACGGGCCACTGTAGTAGGAGATAGTAAACTCACAATAAGGAATCATCAATTCTTGGTTCTGTAGCACAGCTGAGAGAGATGGGGGAGCCTGTACAGGGTTATTACCAGGCAGTGACAGTCTATAACAGGCTGAAATGGCACAAGTTGAAATGGTTGAAGTATATTCTAGGCCAGGTTACAAGCCTAGAAATGGAGTCATTAAACTCCAAGATGATGGCTTCCCATTGTACATATATGTTTCAAAGTAAATTTATTATCAAAGTACATATAGGTCATGATATACAATCCTGAGATTCATTTTCTTGTGGGCATTCACAATAAATGCAAAGAAACACAATAGAATCAATGAAAAACTACAAATAAAGATGGACAGACAACCAATGTACAAAATACAATAAATTATACAAATACAAGAAGAAAAACAAAATAAATAATAATAGATAAATAAGTAATAAATAATACTGTGAACAGGAGCCGTGGTGTCCTTGAATCAATTCAGTGTTGGGGGTGAGTGAAGTTATCCACACTGGCTCATGAGCCTAATCGCTGAAGGGTAATAACTGTTCCTGAACCTGCTGGTGTGGGACCTAAGGTCCCTGTACCTCCTTCCCATTGGCAGCAGCGAGACGCGAGCCTGGCTTGGATGGTGGGGGTCCTTGATGATGGATGCTGGTTTTCTGTGACAGTGTTTCATGTAGATGTGTTCAATGGAGGGGAGAGCTTTACCCATGATTGACTGGGCCGTATCTATTACTTTTCGTAGGCTTTTTCATTCAAGGGCATTGGTGTTTTGTACCAGACTACGATGTAACTAATCAGTATACTCTCCTCTATGCACCTATAGAAGCTTTTCAAAGTTTTAGGTGACATGCCGAAAGTTCACAAACTTCCAAGAAAGTAAAGGCACTGTTGTGCCTTCTTTGTAATGGGATGTGCTGGACCCAGGACAGATCCTCTGAAATAATGACACCGAGGAACCTAAGGTTGCTGACCCTCTCTACCTCTGATCCCCTGTTGAGGACTGGCTCACGGACTTCCAGTAGTCAACATTCAGCTTTTTAGCTTTGCTGATATTGAATGAAAGGTTGTTGTTTCTGGCACTATTCAACCAGACGTTTAATCTCCCTCCTAAGTCCTGATTCAAAACCACCTTTGATTCAGCCAATCACGGCGGTGTTGTCAGTAAACTTAAATATGGTATTGAAGCTGTACTTAACCTCACAGTCATAAGTTTCATGTGAGTAGAGCAGGGGGCTAAGCACACAGGCTTGTGGTATGGCTGTGCTGAAGGTGATCGTGGAGGAGATATTGTTGCCAATCCGAACTAGGTGGGGTCTGCAAGTAAGGAAATCAAGGATATAGTTGCACAAGCAGGTACTTGTCTAATGAAGATTTCCTCAACAGACCATTGTAGTAGGAGATAGCAAACTCAGTAAGGAATAGTGAATACTCGGTCTGAAGTATAACAGAGAGAGATAGGGAGATGAGCACGTAATGCAGTGGACCCTTATGGGGTTGGTACCAGGCAGTGAAAGTTTATAACAGGGTGAAATGGTCCAAGTTTCAGACTGTAGGCTAAAGAGAATCAGCGTACTCATGGTTGGTTACTAACATAGCAATGGATTCATTAAGCTCTAGGATAGAAGCTTGATTTTGTACGTACAAGATTTAAAGTAAATTTATTATCAAAGTACATATATGTCGCCACAAACAACCAGTGTACTAAATACAAACTGTGCAAATACAAAAAGAGAAATAAAAACAAAATAATAATAATAAATAAGGAATAAAGATGAGATGAAGAACCCTTGAAAGTGAGTCTATAGGTTGGAGGAACAGTTCAATGATGGGGCAAGTGAAGTTGAGTGAAGTTATCCCCTTTGGTTCAAGAGTCTGATGGTTGAAAGGAAATAATTGTTCTTGAATTTGGCTGTGTGAAAGCGGAACTGCACAGAGCTCACATTCAACATCGGTACTGAAGCTTTGCACTGCAAAAGGCTTACCTCACTATCTATACAGAATACACATAGGGTCGAGATAGTGGGGGAAAAGTAGAGAAGAAATACTGTGAGAATAATGAAAGCTTTAAGAGCCTCAGGACTCACACCACCGGGTTAAGGAACAGTTATTACCCCTCAACCATCAAGCTCTTGAACTAACTTGTCCATCATTGAAATGTTCCCACAACATATGGACTCACTTTCAAGGACTCTTCATCTAATGTTCTCAATATTTATTTATAAATATTATTTCTTTCTTTTTGCATATGTAGTTTGTTGTCTTTTGCACCCAGGTTGTATACCCAAGTTGGTGCAGTCTTTCATTGATTCTATTATGGTTATTTTTAATTATGGATTTATTGCCTGCATGAAAATGAATCTCAGTGTAGTATATGGTGACATGTGTGTGTGTGTGTGTGTGTCTGTCTGTCTACACACACACACACACACACACACACACACACACACACACACACACACACACACACACACACACACACACACACACACACACACACACACACACACACACACACACACACACACACACAATAAATTTACTTTGAACTTGAATTGTATGATGTTAACTGTCAGAAAATTTCTAAATCTATTCAGGACCTGAAACACAGCACTTAAAAAAAAATCATAATTTTGCCAAATCTAATTAAGTTTTTGAGTATGTAAGGGAAGCAGGATGGGCAAGGGAGGAGAATTAGGTATGGTAAATATTAAAGAAATTTGAGGAAATCCATGTCCCTATCCATTGTGAATAATCCAAATGTAGTGTAAAATATTTGAACTACTTAATCAAATTAATAACTTTACATCAAAGGTCAAAATCAATTTATTATCCAAGCACGGATATGTTACCATATATTACCCTGAAAGGTACCTCTGCACACTGTTTGTCAGTCTTTATGCATGTTTTTTCTCACAGATTTAAAGTCAAAGTGAATTTATTATCAAAGCACCGAGATGCTACCCTGAGATGCATTTTTACTAGCATTTACAGAAAATTTGTTGTATTTTTTAATTACATTAAATAATTATATTGTATTTCTTTATTTTTGCTATATCTCTTTCAGCAGCAGGTTTTCCCTCCAAATGTTGTTACTAAATCTACTGTACTTCCTTTCCAGTCAGATTTCAACTCACTGATTTAAAAATTCTCTAGAATATTTGGTACTCTGTGCATCTGAATCCTACCTGCGAAGTATAGAAGCAGCTACAGCTCCTGCACAAGCCACTAAATTTGCACGAGTGGCTTTGCCTCCATAAGCTCCACCCAAACGCTTTGCCGTGACATTAATACTGTGAAAACACAAATACATCTCAATGATCTATCAAAGATTATTGTCAGACTTACCGTGGGAATAAGTGTTAAATATCAACAGGAATACAATCTTGCACATAAGGGATTAAACCTCAAATGCTCAAAATACAAATAATATACAAATAGTTAGTAACTACCTCCTTAAAAGAAAACTCAAGTTACGGCATCAGACGTGGAATTTACACAATACATTGCATGTTCTATGCTCCAATTGTGTAGATGATGCCTCTGCTTCTTTAAGTCATCCCCACCAACCTAAACCCCAGGCTTCAGCACTAGTTCAGTCCGAAAAATAGCTGAGCACACTGGAACGCACTGGAAATTATTGTAAAAAATCTTTTGGCACAGAGGCCTTCATAAATCAAAGTATTGAGTGCAAGAGTTGGGATGTTATCTTGACATTGCTGAGGCCTAATTTGGAATACTTTGCGCAGTTTAGATCACCTGCCTACAGGAAAAGCATCTTTAAGATTGAAAGGGTGGAGAGTATTTATAAGGATGTTGCCAGGACTTGAGGACCTGAGTTATAGGGAAAGGTTTAATAAGTTAGGACTTTAGAGCGTAGAAGAATGAGGGGAGATTTAAAAGATGTATCAGCCAATAAAGCAAGGAGTCAGACAGGGTTGTGTTCTATCACCAGACCTGTTCTCCCTGTATAGTGAAAACATCATGAAAACCATATAAGACCTACCTGGAATAAGTACAGGAGGATACAAGATCAACAACCTCCGCTTTGTGGATGATACAGTACTGATAGCAAACAGTGAAGTAAATTTACAGAAACTAGTATCTACCATCAACACAGAGAGCGAAAGACTTGGCCTAACCTTAACCAAAAAGAAAACTGAAGTAATGGTAATATCAAAGAAACCTGATATCCCAAAATGTAGGATCGTATTGGGAAATGAAATCCTGAAACAAGTTCACAACTTCAAGTACCTTGGATCATGGGTAACATCCGATGGCAAATGCGAAACAGACATAAAAGCAAGAATAGGAATGGCAAGAAAAGCATTTACAGAAATGAGAAACATCCTAACGAACAAGAAAATAGCAATTGGCATCCGCCTTAGAACTCTCAGCTGCTACATTCTTCCTATATTGATGTATGGCTGCGAGTCATGGACCATCACAAATGCAATGGAAAAAAGAATCAATGCAGCAGAGATGTGGTTCCTCAGAAGAATGCTATGCATATCATATATGGACAGGATAACCAACAAAGAAGTTCTACAGAGAACAAAAACAAAACGTACATTACTTAAAAAAATCGGAAAACAGGAATCAAAATTCTTTGGACACATCATGCGAAGAGAGACATTAGAACATTTAGTTACAACTGGAAAGCTGGAAGGAAAAAGAAGCAGAGGTTGACAGAGAATGAAAATAAGAGATGGATTAACATCATGGTTAGAAACAAGGGAGGCAACAACTACAAATTGGAGGGTCAGGGACAATGATGGATGGAGAGACATGATCGCCCATGCCGAACAGCAAGGCACCTGAACAATACAAAATCATGAGGAGTATGGACAGGGTAAATATAAGCAGGCCACTGAGATTGGGTGAGACTAGAACCAGAGGCACAGAGTTAAAGGTGAAAGGTGAAATGTTTAAGGGGAATATGAGAAGGGACTTCTTCAATCAGAGGGTGGCGAGAGTGTGGAATGTGCAGCCAGCGCAAATGGTGGATGCAGTTTTGATTTCAACATTTCAGAGAAAGTTGGATAGGTACATGGATTGGAATGGTATGGAGGGCTATGGTCCAGATGCAGGTCGGTGGACTAGGTAGATTAATAGTTTGGCATGGACCAGATTGTCCAAGGTGCCTGCTTCTATGCTGTAGTGTTTTATGACTCTATGAAACAGCTGAACACAGTGGAACAAGCTGGGAATGACTGAATACATCGGAAACAACAAAGACTAGCTTCCCCGGCTGTATCGATGAAGGCCGATGTTCCAAACTAGTTCTGCCTCTAATCATGTTGTCAAAGTACAACTACACCAAATGGCATCTATAAAAAAATAAAATTGTAAAACACAGAAACAGAATTAGGCCATTTATCCCATCATGTCTGACCATAAGACATAATAAATCAGCCATGAGGGAATGGCAGAGCAGAATTAGGCCACTTAGCCCATTATTTCTGCTCCGCCATTCCATCATGGCTGATTTATCATACCTTTTAACCCAGTCTTCTGCCTTCTCCCTGTAACCTTTGATGAAGGCTTTATGCTAACCTCTACACTATCCTGCTGCCCCACCATTATACTGTTTCATTAGAGTTTTCTAAACTTCACAAAGATACCACTAATGTAAGCTGAAAAAAACATGATAGATAATTATACTTCACTAAGCAATGAAAATAAATTTACTTCTTTGCTTGTACTCCAAGGGCATTGGCAACGACTTGTTGGACCAAAGTCAACCACTGGCTTGATGCTTGGATGTCCAGACCATCTTCTGTAGGCACACACCGACAGATCTATCCAAAGGTAAATAGCATTGTAAAAACAGAAACTTCTAAAAGGGCAGTATCTGTAATGCACTGTCCTGAGTTATACCTGCTTAACTTAAGGAAAGCTAAATCAGTATTAAAATTGCTGGAAACTTGCCTGAACTTTCCACAAGGAATATGGTGAAAAGTACGGTAGTTTACAGTTTCATCTATTTAATTTTAAATAAATATATCTTAAATATTACTGTGTGGATGTTTTCATTTCAGAGGCAGGGACAGGGTCAGAGTCAACCATGGATTTTATGTCCTAGATGTCTACATTAGATATGCACACCAGTGCGCAAGCCACATAGCTGATGAATCCAAAGGAATGGCAGAGATTGATACAGATTGGCACCAGCAAAGTCACAGGAATTTAATGTAGGATTGCCTTATGGACTCCAGCTTCAGTTTTCTCATCAAGATTTACTCCTAAGGCCTTCCACATTAGTGGGTTTGGCTGCAAGGCAGCAGAGGTTTGAGATCAGAGCTTTCCTTCTCCTAGATAAGTTGTCAACTTCAGCTGACGAGCCCCATCTGCCAAAAGTGACTGGTTTTAAGGCATCAATAACTGATCTTTGCCTCTTCTGCTGTCAGTAGAAACAGTTCCGCTGGACTTAGTAGCTAAGCCACATGTGAAGGCCAGGGTTGGACTTGGTTGTCAGAGGCCATTTGTGATGCCATATATATAAGACCATATATAACAATTACAGCATGGAAACAGGCCATCTCGGCCCTTCTAGTCCGTGCCGACGCTTACACTCACCTAGTCCCAGTGGCCCGCACTCAGCCCATAACCCTCCATTCCTTTCCTGTCCATATACCTATCCAATTTTATTGCCATTGAGAACATTTAATAAGTAGTTGGAGCTATCGTGGCTATGACAACCTTAAGGTTTTAATATGAATAAAATATTTTTTAAAAAACAGAAAATGCTGGAAACACTCTACATGCCAGGCAGCAAGTGTGAAAGAACACATGTTAACAATTCAGGTCAGAGAACTGGAAAAGAGAACAAGTTTTAAATTGCAGACAGGGTGGGCATCTGAGATTATCAGAGATAGGGTATGACAGAACCAGCATGGTGACAAGTTGTTGATGAAGCTGTTGGGTACAGAGGTTAATGAGGGATGTTAAAGAAAGAATTAAATTACAATAGCAGCATTCTATCAACAAGACCACATTTCTTTATTTGCATCTCTATATAACTCTCTTGTTTTAACCTATCAAATTGACCAACAATTTATCATCATGTCAATCCTATCAGGAAATAGTAATTTGGCTTTATCCATCCCCATCTTCCGAAGCTTAGAACTTGTTTGTTTACTCTCATTCCCACATTCAATGAAGGATCTTTGAGCTGAACATCAACTCTTTCTTCATATACACTGCCAGACCTCTGTGTGATTCCAGCATTTTCTGCCGTTATTTCAGATTTCCAGCATCTGCATTTTTTTATTACCATAGGACAAATAAATCCCTTTGCACATTTCAAAAGAAGAAGAAGAATACTTATGTGGTTACTTATGTGGGTGTCGCCATCCACAGCTCTAATCTGCTAATTAAATTTGCTGATGACACGACAGTGATTGGCCTTTTCTCAAACAATGAGGTGACCTATAGGGAAGAAGTCAACTCTTTGACACACTGGTGTCAAGAAAACAACCTCTCCCTCAAAGTCACAAAAACAAAGGAGCTGGTTGTGGATTACAGGAGAAATGGTGACGGGCTAACCCTTATTGACATCAATGGATCTGGGGTTGAGAGGGTAAACAGCTTTAAGTTCCTCGGCATACACATCACCGAGGACCTCACATGATCTGTACACACCAGCTGTGTGGTGAAAAAGGCACAACAGCACCTCTTTCACCTCAGATGGTTGAGGAAGTTGGTATGGGCCCCAAATCCTATGAACTTTCTAAAGGGGCACAACTGAGAGCATCCTGACTGGCTACATCACGAGGAAATCTGCAGATGCAGGAAATTCAAACAACACACACCAAATGCTGGTGGAACGCAGCAGGCCAGGCAGCATCTATAGGAAGAAGCACTGTCGACGTTTTGGGCCGAGACCCTTCGTCAGGACTAACTGAAAGAAAAGATAGTAAGAGATTTGAAAGTAGGAGGGGGAGAGGGAAATCCAAAATGATAGGAGAAGACAGGAGAGGGTGGGGTGAAGCTAAGAGCTGAAAAAGTGATTGGCAAAAGGGATACAGAGCTGGAGAAGGGAAAGGATCATGGGACATCTCCCTTCCATCTTAGGGAGAAAGAAAGGGGGAGGGGAGCACCAGAGGGAGATGGAGAACAGGCAAAGAGTGATGGGCAGAGAGAGAAAAAAAGGAGAGGGGAAATAAATAAATCAGGGATGGGGTAAGAAGAGGAGGAGGAGCATTAACGGAAGTTAGAGAAGTCAATGTTCACGCCATCAGGTTGGAGGTTACCCAGATGGAATATAAGGTGTTGTTCCTCCAACCTGAGTGTGGCTTCATCTTGACAGTAGAGGAGGCCATGGATAGACATATCAGAATGGGAATGGGACGTGGAATTAAAATGTGTGGCCACTGGGAGATCCTGCTTTCTCTGGCAGACAAAGCGTAGGTGTTCAGCGAAACGGTCTCACCAATATATAAAAGGCCGCACTGGGAGCACCGCACGCAGTATACCACACCAGCCGACTCACAGGTGAAGTGTCGCCTCACCTGGAAGGACTGTCTGGAGTCCTGAATGGTGGTGAGGGAGGAAGTGTAAGGGCAGGTGTAGCACTTGTTCCGCTTACAAGGATAAGTGCCAGGAGGGAGATCGGAGGGAAGGGATGGGGGACGACGACGAATGGACAAGGGAGTCACGTAGGGAGCGATTCCTGTGGAAAGCAGAAAGGGGGGGAGGGAAAGATGTGCTTGGTAGTGGGATCCCAAAGGAGGTGGCAGAAGTTATGGAGAATCATACGTTGGACCCGGAGGCTGGTGGGGTGGTAGGTGAGGACAAGGGGAACCCTATCCTGAGTTGGGTGGCGGGTAGGTGGGGTGAGAGCAGATGTGCGTGAAATGGGAGAGATGCGTTTGAGAGCAGTTGATGGTGGAGGAAGGGCAGCCCCTTTGTTTAAAAAACGAAGACATCTCCTTCGTCCTGGAATGAAAAGCCTCATCCTGAGAGCAGATGCAGCAGAGACGGAGGAATTGCAAGAAGGGGATGGCATTTTTGCAAGAGACAGGGTGGGAAGAGGAATAGCCCAGGTAGCTGTGAGAGTCAGTAGGTTTATAGTAGATATCAGTAGATAAGCCGTCTCCAGAGATGAAGACAGAAAGATCAAGAAAGGGTAGGGAGGTGTCGGAAATGGAGGGCAGGGTGAAAGTTGGAAGCAAAGTTAATGAAGTCAACAAGCTCAGCATGCGTGCAGGACGCAGCGCCAATGCAGTCATCGATGTAGTGAAGGAAAAGAAGGGGACGGATACCCATATAGGCTTGGAACATGACTGCATCACTGCCTGGTATGGAAATTGTACTTCCCTTAATCACAGGACTCTGCAGAGAGTGGTGCAGACAGCCCAGCTCAGCTGTAGTTGTGAACTTCCCATGATTCAGGACATTTACAAAGACAGGTGTGTAAAAAGGGCCCACAGGATCATTAGGGACCCGAATCACCCCAACCACAATCTATTTGAGCTCCTACCATCCAGGAAACGGTACCGCAGCATAAAAGCCAGGACCAACAGGCTCCGGGACAGCTTCTTCCACCAGGCCATCAGACTGATTAACTCACACTGATTTGTATGTATTCTATGTTACATTGAGAGTTGTATTTATTGTAAGTTATTATAAATTACTATGATTGCACATTGCAAATTTAGACGGAGACGTAACGTAAAGATTTTTACTCTTCATGTATGTGAAGAATGTAAGAAATAAAGTCAATTCAATTCATTTGGGAAAGCAAAATAATGGCATATAAACACAGATCAGAATCTTAAGTAATATTTTTTAAAAATATCAAATCATTATATAAAAATTAGAATGAAATAAATTGATAAATTAGTTTTTTACTGCCACATATATACTGTATAAGCTATTGAGGGATATAGATAGGGTGAATGCATGCAGGCATTTTCCCTTAGGTTTGTGTAGAACTAGAAGCCATAAGTTTAGGGTGAAAGGTGAAATATATCAGAGGAATCTAAGAGGAAACTTCTTAACTCAGAGGGTGGTGAGAGTGTGGAATGAACAGCAAGCTGAAGTGATGGATGCTGGTTTGAATGTAAACACAAGAGAAGTTTGGATAATTATATGGATGGGATGAGTTAGGATGGATATGGTTGGGGCGGAAGTTGATAAAACTAGCCAGAAGATAAGGTCAGCACAGCTTTGACGGGACTAGGCAGATGATTAGGTCAGCACGGACTCGATGGGACTAGGCTGAAGATTGGATTGGTACGGACCCGATGGGGCGAGACAGAAGATCAGGTTGGCATGGAGTAGACTAACTGACACCCAGGAACTTGAAGCTGCATACCTTTTCCACTGCTGACCCCTTGTTGAGAATGGTTATGTGGTTAGATAGACCATTTTACAAGCAAACAAAATGCCTAGTTTGAACAACCAGAAAAGGAAAGTGTGCATTTCAGTGCAGCAAGCCCCTGCTCTGCCATCAGTCACCTCCCCAAACCAATACATTTCTGATCAGCTCAGTGGGGGAATTTATGATGGGAGCTCAAAGTCAAGGCTTGTGTGAAGTGTGGCTTGGAATACAAGGATCTTTTTGCCAAAACTTTAACCCTAAACTTACAAGCACAATTGTTCAGTGCACCTTTCCTAGCATGATTATGCAATGAATTACAGAACTATTCACTAAATTCATGGAAACTTACCTGTGTTTCCATGTGAAAATGATATTGTTCACCCATCCTGATTTCACCTTTAACCGTGCAAGGAGACTGTGAAATAGCACCGGCAGGATCTCCAGTTAGTAATCCTGGTCCGGGTGATGGGTGGAAGGATTTCTTCTCGATAGCTTCATCAGGAGTCACTATTGGTGGTTTCTGATCTTGATAGGTAACTTTCACAGCTTCCACCATCTGCTCAGCATGTCTCTGTGAATCTTAGTAAGGAAAAAAGATACACAGTAGGCTTGTGCTTAAGTAATACTAGATTACCTTTTCTACCAGTTATTAAAAAACCTACCTAAGTCGCTAAACACTAGCTTGAGATTCATTTTCTTTTAGGCATTTACATTTTCTGCCTGTTATTAAAAATCTTAAAGCATATACCTAATTCTACACAAAGTTAAACACAAGCGATTCTGCAAACGCTGGTGTAGCATTTCTGTTGCTACATACCAAGAGGGGGGATTAGTGGAGAGGGATGAAACGACAAGGGAGTCATGGAGGGAGCCAGCCCTGCAGAAAGCAAGAGTGGTTGGGGGAGGCAACAACATGTCTGGTCATAGGATCTTGTCGAAGATGATAGATGTTGCTGAGAATGATGTGTTGGATGCGGAGGCTCATGTACATCTGCCTATTCACCTCCTACGTCACCTCCAGTCAGGGCCCCAAACAATCATCCAGGTGAGACAACTGTTCACGTGTGAATTTGTTGAGATCATCAACAGTATCTAGTGTTCTCCATGCGGCCTCCTCTACATTAGAGCATTCTGACATAAACTGGGGGAACTGTTTTGTCAAGCACCTCTGCTCCATCCACCTAAAGTGGAATTTCCCAGTGGCCAACCGTTTTAATTCCAATCACCATTCCTGTTCTGACATGTCCGTTCGTGGACTCCTTTTCTGTCATGATGTGGCTACCCACAAGGTGGAGGAGCAACACCTCATATTCTGTCTAGGGAGCCTCCAACCTGATACCATGAACATCAATTTCTCATTCTGGTAATTCTTACCCCTCTCCCTTTCCTCATTTTCAATTCCCCACTCTGGCCTCTTAACTTTTCTTATCACTTGCCTATCACCTCCCTAGGTGATCATCCTCCTACCCTTTTTCCCATGGTCCACTCTCCTCTCTTATCAGATTCCTTCTTCTCCAGTCCTTTGGTTTTTCTACATATCGCCTCTCAACTTATAACTTCATTCCCCCTCCCCCACCTGGCTTCACCTTTCACCTAGTTTATCCTCCTTCCCATCCCCCACCTTCTTCTTCTCATTCATTTCCACAGATGCTGCCTGACCTGCTGAGTTTCTCTAGCTTTTTGTGTGCGGTTTTATGCAAAGTTAGTTCAATTAGTGTAAATTATACAGTAGTTTTCTCATTGTTGAAAGATACCTATCCTTCAATTACAATTGCCTGCTAACTGTACATTTACAGTTTACTCTGCTCTCTAAACATTCACGACTGTGTTGCTCCAACTCTATCTGCAAGTTTGCAGATTATTGAATCAGAAACATAAACACAAGAGATTCTGCGGATGCTGGAAATTCAGAGCAACCAACACAACATGCTGGGAGAACTCAACAGGTCAATGAGAACCTATGGCAAGAAATTCCACAAACCCAATGTCTCAACCTGAAACATTGACTATCCATTTCCTTCCATAGATGCTGCCTGATGTGCAGAGTTCTTCCAGGAGGGTAGGGGGAGAAACTGTTTTTGAATCCTTGAGCATGGCTCTTCATTCTCCTCTATCTCCATTCCAATATGATAATGAGAAGAGGGCAGGTCCTGGATAGAGAGGACCCTTAATAATGGATGCTATCTTTTTGAGGAAGCACCTTTTGAAGAGGTCCTTGATGGAGAAGGTTGTGCCTTTAAGATTTTAGTGAGAGTCAAAAGCAACATGGATTTACCTAGCCACTTTGGTTGGATTATGCTAAGCTGTGTTCACAACACTGCAGTTTCTTGCAATCATGGGCAGAGCAGTTGCCATACCAAGCTATGATGTATTCAGATAGGATGCTTTCTATGGCATTGAGAGAAATAAATGAGGGTCAAAAGGACATACCAAATTTCCTTAGTTTCCTGAGCAAGTAGAGGTGCTGGTGAGCTTTCTTGGCGGTGACATTAACATGGTTGGACCATGACAGGTTATTGCTGATGTTGACTCCTAGGAACTTGAAGCTGTCAACCCTCTTGACCCCAGTTAAAGGGGCATACATTTATTTCACTTACAATACTCAAACTATTATTTGTCATTTTACCTGCAATACACAGTGCAATTGGTTGTCCAGCATAAAGAATTGGCCCACTACTGAAAATCTCCTCAACTGCAGAGGGTGGCGGCATAAATGTGTTGCTTCCAGGGATATCCTCAGCTTTTAGCACCTAAAATGTGAATAGTGGCACTAATTAAATAGTAGTCACTGCCTTGGACAATTTTTTGCACATGAGATTAATGCCAGTGGAAATGCATTTTTCTTCCAACTGATGTTAAAATCATGTGTTAATAAGACTGACTTCACTTTGGATAACTGATAAACAATGTCCACACAACGCCAAGATTATAGAGACAACTATTCTTGTGCCTTGTTAGAGTCTGGTTTAACTTAATACCACATGCTATCATCCGCAATTATCTTTTATTGCTAAATTGGAACATGGTGCTTAAAATGTATAATGCAACAAATTATTCAACATTTAGATTGCTAATTCTTACATTAAAACTCCTTGATTAGATGTTTAACTTTGCATGTTTACTTTTATTAAACATATAAAACATTAAACTTTACTAAAAGTTGCTTTTATAGCAAAAACACATTTAAAAAAAATTTACTTAAATATTTTATTTAGCGACCCAGCACGGTAACATGCTCTTCTGGCCGAACAAGCCTGTGCTGCCCAATTACACCCATGAATTAGCCTACCTGCCCGCACGTCTATAGAATGTGGGAGGAAACCAGAGCACCCAGTGGAAATCAACATGATCGCAGAGAGCAACAGTATTGATCATTGGCACTGGAATAGTGTTATGCTAACCCCTGCACTACCGTGCCTATAGCATGTTTCATATATCGAAGGATGGCAAGATACTTTGCAAAGCTGCCTTAATGTGCAAAGATTAGCTTTATTTGTCACAACTGCATCAAAACATACAGTGAAAAGTGCCATTTATATCAAATCAAATCAGCGAGGATTGTGTTGAGGCAGCCTGCAACTATGGCCACACTTCTGACGCCAACATAGCATGCCCACAACTCACTAACCCTAACTCCATACGCCTTTGCAATGTGGGAGGAAACATGAGCACCTGGAGGAAACCTATGTGATCACAGGGAGAATGTACAAATTCCTTACGTCAGTGGCAGGAATTGAACCTGATTAGTGATTACCTGGTGCTTAATGCAATGGGATAACTGCTACGGTATTGTGCCATCTGGGTGGAGAGCTCATACACCTTGCATGTAATGCATTTTACAGTGTCCACAAGTTCTGAAATAAAGGGACACATCCTAAAAATTCATAACAGCATTTCTTGATTGATCTAAACTTTAAAACATTGATATTTCTTTTCTTTAAAACAAGACATTGCTTACTTAAGACTTAGGGAAACTAACAATGCGCTTCATATACTCACTGCAACTGCACCAGGCACAGTCATAGCTGCTGCACCATCAATGTTGCTGAGGGTTGCATTGCCCTCTGTGCTTAGCACAAATGCAGCAAACAGCTCGTTAGGTACAGGCAGCAAATCATTGATGAACTGAGCTTCACCTGATGTCTGAAAGACAAAGGAAATATTAAAACTAGAGCTTGTCTACAATTCTGAGCATTAATCCAATGTTTTAATACCATTAGACACAGGAGAAGATTTAGGCCATTCAGTCCATCTATCATGGCAGATGTATTATCCCTCTCAAGCCCAAGAACCCTATCAATATCCGCTTTAAATATACCCAATAACTCGGCCTTCACAGCCATCAGAGGAAATGAATTCCACAGATTCCAACAGAATCAGCATTAGGTTTAATATCTCTGGCACATGCCATGACATTTGTTGCTTTCTGGCAGTAGTATATTGCTACATAATAATAAAAAAACTAAACTCAAAAAAAATTCTAAACTCAAGTGAGTACAGACCCAGAACCGTCAAACGGTCTTTGTATGTTAACCCTTTCATTCCTGCAATCACTCGAGTGAATCTCTTCTGGATCTTTAATGCCAGCACATCTTTTCTTAGATAAGGAGCCCAAAACTGCTCCCAGTATTTCAAATGCAGTCTAACCAGTGCCTTATAAAGTCTCATGATTACATCCTTGTTTTATATTCTAGTCCTCTCAAAATGAATGCTAACATTGCATTCGCTTTCCTTACCACCAACTCAAACTGTGTTAACCTTTAGGGAATCCTACCAAGCCCCTTTTGCACCTCTGATTTCTGAATTTTCTTCTTGTTTAGAAAATAGTTTTGCCCAATTATATGAAATTCTTAGGTACCCAGAGTTAGCCATCCTGCTAAAGCAAGGGAAAATGAAATTTGTTAACATCCCACTGAAACAGCAAGGGGCTCAGCCTCATTTAAGGCAGCAACTAAGGTTATTCCCAATAGCTTACCTATGAGGGGCTGACCAAGACATCACTATTCACTCCTCAAATTACTGAAATTGGCAAAAAGCCTCAAGTCCCATAGATTGCTATCAAATGTTAAACAAAGAAATTAATGATAGACTCTATATTCAGTTAGCTGGCCAATGTTGGCATCTTATTGTATATTCATGTATTATTCTTCTCCTGATAAATCTGTATACAATTTCTGGTCTGGGACCCCAAGATTTTGCTAATGTAATAAAAATGGAAAAGAAAAAAATTCAGAATCAGGTTTATTATCATTGATTTGTATGCCATGAAGTTCTCTGTTTCAGAACATAGAACATTACAGCACAGACAGGCCCTTCATCCCAGGTTGTGCCAACATTTTAATCATCTCTAAGATCACTATAAGAAGGAATCTGATAGGAGAGGAGAGTAGACCATGGAAGAAAGGGAAGGAGAAGGGGGAATCAGGGAGAGGTGATAAACAGGAGAGAAAAGTTAAAATTTTGACTTTTCTCCCATGGTCCTCTCTCCTTTCCTATCAGATTCATTCTCCAGACCTTCACCTTTATCACCTATCATCTCCCATCTTCTGACTTCAATCCCCACCTCAACCCCCTGTCACCCACCTGGCTTCACGTGTCACCTTCTAGCTTGTACTCCTTTCCCTCCCTCCACCTTCTTATTCTGGCATCAAAGTTCAAAGTAACTGTATTATCAAAGTACATATATGTCACCATATACCACCTTGTGATTCATTTTGTTTTCAGCATTCTCAGTAAATACAGATAATGGAAATACACTCATAAACAAAGACTGACAAATAACCAATGTGCAAAAGTAGACAAACTATGCACAAAAGTAAATAAATAATAGTGGAGAACATGAGTTGTAGAGCCCTTGAAAATGAGTTCATAGGTTGGGAAAAGTAGAACATGTGTGAATTTGTAGTGAGTGATATCAGGCACAAGACATATCAAAATCCTACCTGCAGGTGGGAACTTAATTTTGGCATGGGCTGTGTCAAAGGATATTCCTCTGGTTTGCTGCTGAACGTTTGTTTTCCCGTGGAAACAGGGCGTTCCAAAGAATATTGTGCACTCCGGTTACGTGGCGAGATGATATCGTCACTCAAAAGAGACAAGTAAAACTGTTCAAATAAAGTTCACAGCAAGTTCATTGGTCAAATAAAATACACAATCAGAGGATAACTGTTTCAAAGCATAAAGTTTATAACTGGTCTTCCAAAGACCAACATTGGCAATCCAGAACAGGGGTTCCCAACCTTTTATTATACCATGGACCCCTACTAATAATCGAGGGGTCTGTGGACCCCTATATACATATAGCAAGAGCGAGAGAGCGATATTCATAGTAACAGCTAGCAAAACACTGTAAGAACTTTGATCCCCTCTGGGTTTGATCATTTTTGCTCTTGTTCACCTGCACTCTCACAAAACATATGTAGCAGGCCTGTAGTGGATAATGAAGGATTTTCTCGCTAGAGCTTTTGCAAACCATGCCTATGTGATCTGGTTGCTAAATGACACTTTAAAAAGCCAAGTTTTCAAATATCATTCTACTTGTTCCCACTTGCAAATTCTCTAGCAACTTCTGCATAGTGACAGTAAATGCAGGTAACACCAGTTCCTGTATTGTAGAAACAGAGAAAACCTACAGCACAATACAGGCCCTTTGATGCACAATGCTGTGCCGAACGTGTACTTACTTTAGAAATGACTTCAGGTTACCCATAGCCCTCTATTTTTCGAAGCTCAGTACTCCAAGTGGGTTCTGACCAGGGTCCTATACAGCTGTATACCTCTTGGCTCTTAAACTCAATCCCACAGTTGATGAAGGCCAATGCACCATATGCCTTCTTAACCACAGAGTCAACCTGTGCAGCAGCTTTGAGTGTCCTACGGACTCGGACCCCAAGATCCCTCTGATCTTCCATGCTGCCAAGAGTCTTACCAATAATACTATATTCTGCTATCATAATTGATCTACCAAAATGAACCATCTCACACTTATCTGGGTTGAACTCCATCTGCCACTTCTCAGCCCAGTTTTGCATCCTATCAATGTCCCGCTGTAAACTCTGACAGCCCTCCACACTATCCACAATACCCCCAACCTTTGTGTCATCAGCAAATTTACTAACCCATCCCTCCACTTCCTCATCCAGGTCAGTTATAAAAATCACGAAGAG
This sequence comes from Hemitrygon akajei, assembly GCF_048418815.1. Lineage (NCBI taxonomy): Eukaryota > Metazoa > Chordata > Chondrichthyes > Myliobatiformes > Dasyatidae > Hemitrygon > Hemitrygon akajei. The sequence goes on along the minus strand of NC_133125.1, from coordinate 13,537,542 downwards.
TAAGAGTCCCAGAATAGATCCCTGAGGCTCAACACTGGTCACCGACCTCCATGCACAGTATGGCCCATCTACAACCACTCTTTGCCTTCTGTGGGCAAGCCAATTCTGGATCCCCAAAGCAATGTCCCCTTGGATTCCATGCTTCCTTACTTCCTCAATAAGCCTTGCATGGGGTACCTTATCAAATGCCTTGCTGAAAACCATATACATTACATCTACTGCTCTACCTTCATCAATGTGTTTAGTCACATCCTCAAAAAAATTCAATCAGGCTCGTAAAGCATGACCTGCCTTTGACAAAGCCATGCTGACTATACCTAATCATATTATGCCTTTCCAAATGTTTATAAATCCTGCCTCTCAGGATCTTATCCATCAACTTACCAACCACTGAAGACTCACTAGTCTATCACTACTCCCTTTTTTGAATAAGGGAACAACATTTGCAATCCTCCAATCCTCTGGAACCTTTCCTGACCCCACTGATGATGCAAAGATCATTGCCAGAGGCTCAGCAATCTCCCCCCTCGCTTCCCACAGTAGCCTGGTGTGTATCTCATCCAGTCCTGGTGACTTATCCAACTTGATGCTTTCGAAAAGCTCCAGCACATTCTCTTTCTTAATGTCTATATGCTCAAGCCTGCTGTAAGTCATCTCTACACTCACCAAGGTCCTTTTCCGTAGTGAATACTGAAGCAAAGTATTAAGTACCTCCACTACCTCCTCTGGTTCCATATACACTATTCCACTGTCACACTTGATAGGTCCTATTCTCTCATGTCTTATCCTCTTGCCCTTCACATACTTGTAGAATATCTTGAGGTTTTCCTTAATTCTGCTCACCAAGACCTTCTCATGGCCCCTTTTGGCTCTCCTAATTTCATTCTTAAGCTCCTTCCTGCTAGCCTTATAATTTTCTAGATTATTATTATTATTACTTTATTGCCACCAAACAATTGATACTGAAGCATACAATCATCACAACGATATTTGATTCTGTGCTTTGCGCTCCCTGGAGTACAAATCGATAGTAAATATAATAAAAATTTAAATTATAAATCATAAATAGAAAATAGAAAAGGGAAAGTAAGGTAGTGCAAGTCAGGTCCGGATATTTGTAAGTTACGACCCAGATCCAGGTCAGGATCCTTTCAGCAGACTTATCACAGTTGGAAAGAAGCTGTTCCCAAATCTGGTCGTATGAGTCTTCAACTCCTGAGCCTTCTCCCGGAGGGAAGAGCGACAGAAAGTGTGTTGGCTGGGTGGGTCGTGTCCTTGATTATCCTGGCAGCACTGCTCCAACAGTGTGCGGTGTAAAGTGAGTCCAAGGACGGAAGATTAGTTTGTGTGATGTGCTGGGATGTGTTCACGATCTTATGCAGCTTCTTCCGGTCTTGGCCAAGACAACTTTCATACCAGGTTGTAATGCACCCTAGATGAATGCTTTCTACGGTGCATCTATAAAAATTAGTGAGGGTTTTAGGGGACAGGCCAAATTTCTTCAGCTTTCTCAGTAAGTAAAGGCACTGGTGGGCCTTCTTGGCAGTGAACTCTGCTTGGTTAGACCAAGTCAGGTCATTTGTGATATTGACCCCGAGGAACTTAAAGCTTTTGACCTGTTCCACCTGCGCACCACCGATGTAGATAGGGTCGTGCGATCCTCTACTCCTTCTGAAGTCAACAACCAATTCTTTCGTCTTACTGACGTTGAGGGATAGGTTATTGTCTTCACACCATGCCACCAGGTTCTTAATTTCCTCTCTGTACTCAAACTCATCGTTACCCGAGATACGGCCTACAATTGTGGTGTCATCAGCAAACTTATATATTGAGTTCGATAGAAACTTGGCTACACAATCATGGGTGTACAGTGAGTACAGCAGGGGGCTGAGTACTCAGCCTTGTGGGGCACCGGTGCTCAGAGTGATTGTAGAGGAGAGCTTGTCCCCTGTTCTTACAGCCTGGGTCCTGTCTGTGAGGAAGTTGAAGATCCAGTTGCAGATCTGAGTACTAAGACCCAGGGTCCGGAGGTTAGGAATCAGTTTATTTGGAATCATGGTATTAAAGGCAGAGCTGTAGTCAATGAAAAGGAGCCTTACATATGTGCCTTTATTCTCCAGATGTTCTAAGGAGGAATGTAGTGCCACAGAGATGGCATCTGCCGCTGACCTGTTGCTCTGGTAGGCGAATTGCAAAGCGTTGCGGTTGACCGGTAGGCTATGGTTGATGTGAGCCATAACCAATTGCTTGAAGCAGTTGTGAAGATGTCAGCAAACACTCCAGCTAGCTCACTTGCACAGGCCCTGAGAACCCATCCTGGGACGCCTTCTAGGCCCGATGCCTTCCTTGGATTTATCTTCAGGAAAGCCCTACTAATGTCCTCCTCGGTGCTGATGAATCTCGATGTCACCATGTCCAGTTCATCCAGAGGGGGCGGGATGCTCCTCTTCTGTTCGAATCTTGCATAGAATACGTTAAGGTCGTCAGGAAGAGAAGCGCTACAGTTATTGATATTGCCAGCCTTTTCTTTGCACCCAGTGATCTCATTTAAACTCTGCCATAGTCTACTGGCATCCCGCTGGTTAGCCTGGGCTTCCAACTTGGCTCGATATTGCCTCTTGGCGCCCTTAATGGCTTTCCGGAGTTCACGCCTGGATTCCGTGTAGTGACTGGTATCCCCAGACCTAAAAGCTGCAGTTCTAGCCTTAAAAGGGACTGGACCTCATAATTCATCCAAGGTTTCCGGTTAGGGAATACCCGGAGCATCTTGCGAGACACACAGTCCTCTGTGCATTTCCAGATAAAGTCCATGACAGCTGAGGCACACTCATCGAGTTTAGCTGCCGAGTCCTTGAATACTAACCAGTCCACTGATTCAAAGCAGTCACGGAAGACCTCATGTTTCCTCTGTCCAACGCAACACCACTTTTGACACCCTGACCTCCCACTTCAGTTTCTGTTTTTAAGCTGGGAGGAGGAGTATGGCCTGATGGTCCGATTTTCCGAAGTGAGGTCATGGGACAGAATGGTATCTCAATCATTACCTAGTTTTTTGAACCTTTTGTAAGCTTTTCTTTTCTTCTTGATTAGATTTTCAACTGCCTTTGTACAGCATGGTTCCTATACCCTACCATCCTTTCCGTCTGATTGGAATGTACCTATGCAGAATGCCACACAAATATCCTCTGAACATTTACCACATTTCTGCAGTACATTTCCCTGAGAACATCTGCTCCCAGTTAATACTTAATTAAACGCTTTCCTAACTTGTCTGTTCCTATCCTTCTCCGATTCTATGGTAAAGGAGATAGAATTGTGATCACTATCTCCAAAATGCTTTCCCACTGAGAGACCTGACACCGGACCAGGTTCATTTCCCAATACAAATCAAGTACAGCCTCTCCTCTTGTAGGCTTATCTACATACTGTGTCAGGAAACCTTCCTGAACACACCTAACAAACTCCATCCCACCTAAGCCTCTTGCTCTAGGGAGACGCCAATCAATATTGGGAAAATTAAAATCCCCCATCACAACAACCCTGTTATTACTGCACCGTTCCAATATCTGTCTCTCTATCACAGTTTAAGGATAAAGGGGAAGCCTTTTAGGACCGAGATGAGGAAAAACTTCTTCACACAGAGAGTGGTGAATCTGTGGAATTCTCTGCCACAGGAAACAGTTGAGGCCGGTTCATTGGCTATATTTAAGAGGAAGTTAGATATGGCCCTTGCGGCTAAAGGGATCGGGGGTATGGAGAGAAAGCAGGTACAGGGTTCTGAGTTGGATGATCAGCCATGATCATACTGAATGGCGGTGCAGGCTGGAATGGCCGAATGGCCTACTCCTGAACCTATTTTCTATGTTTCTATTTGTCCCTTGATGTCCCCGTTACTATTGAGTGGTCTATAAAAACACCCAATAGAGTTATTGACCCTTCCTGTTTTTAACTTCCACCCACAGAGACTCAGTAGACAATCCCTCCATGACTTACTCCTTTTCTGCAACTGTGACACTAACTCTGATCAGCAGTGCCATGCCCCCGCCTCTTTTGCCTCCCTCCTTGTACCTTCTGGAACATCTAAAGCCTGGCACTCTAAGTAGCCATTCCTGCCCCTGAGCCATCCAAGTCTCAGTAATGGCCACAACATCATAGCTCCATGTACTGATCCACGCTCTAAGCTCATCCACTTTTTTTTCATGATACTCCTTGCATTAAAATAGACACATCTCAAACCATCAGTCTGAGCACATCCCTCTTTTATCACCTGCCAATCCTCCCTCTCACACTGCCTCCAAGCTTTCTCTATTTGTGAGCCAACCACCCCTTCCTCTGTCTCTTCAGGTCAGTTCCCACCCCCAGCAATTTCAGTTTACAAGTATTTCTTGGAGTTGCTCATTCCTGATCTCATGAGCTTTCAGTGCAGCAGTTTCTACTGTTTCAGTTCTTTTCCACTTCATGCACTTTGCTTCTTTGGAATATGACATAGTGAATCAATAATTCCTTCAATAAAAACAGTATAAATAAGCCGGTTCTAAAATCTGCTGACAATTCATCATAAACACTGTCTGAATCAGAAACCAGAAAAGGAAATGGGACTCTGTACGATTGTGAAATATACTTAACATGCCAGTGAGGTAGTGGGTGACAACCTTTTGCGTACAGTTCAGATTCCTTTGTACACTAATAGCAAAAGATGTGTGTCTGTGCACACCTTAGAGGGGACATTGGTTGGGAACTCCTGCTCTAGAAATGAACATATGGGAACGGATCGGGAAATGGGTGGAACAGTGGCTTATCACAGTGCTGTTTCACCTCAGAAGTAAATGCAGCTGTGAGGTGATGGTTGGACACTTACTGTCATTGTAACACCATTCCCCCTATGCTGCAACTGGATTCAAAAGCTATTCTCTTCAATTAGGCAGGCACTTTAGGACATTTTATCAAAAAATATTGAGCACAGAAATGCACTTTACTCCTCAGGTCTGCTGTGACGCCTCAGCTCCCAATTTGCTCATGACAAACTAATTCACCAGTCAGACATTGAATTTTTACATTCTGTTTTCATTCAGTGCTATTCTGTTTGGCGCATTTATAAGGATCAAGGATCAACTTTATTCACTATGTATTAGGAATTTGCTGTGGTGTGTTGACATGCAAGAAAAAAACATTCAACAATTCTAAAAAATAAAGAATTATATAAACAAAGTTGGAGGTTAAAGTATGGATATGGAATAAAATGTGAATAAATAAATATGACGTATTTACAATGTATAACAGCCTTATATGAGAAGTGGTTTGAAGTGTTTACAGTGCAGTGCAGTAATGAAAGGTAATAGATAGAGAACGATGGGTAGCTAACTAGAATGGCTGATCAGATTATCTGCCTGGGACATTTAAGGTGGCAAGAAGTTGTTGTTTAAATAGATATATTACTGTTTTCAGAAAGGAGCTTATTGAAAAGGCAGTTTTCTGAATGACTAGTTTTTTTCAGCTCACTTCGTCCTGGATACACACAAGTCTTGCATTGATGGTAGACTGCAGTCAATGATCTTTACATCTGATCTGACAGCTTCTGTAGTTTTTGTATATTATGAGAGGATACACAGTAGTTTATCAGTTCTTCTCATTGACTTAGGAGCCAATGTTGAATTGGATGAGCAACGTAGAGTGTCTATGCGAGTAACTGACCTTATAGAAAAGCCCTTGTGCCAGCGATTTCCTGTATGTAGCACCAGCCAACAGTGGATCAGAAACATCAGGAATTATTTCCTTGTCCAGGACAGCCAAAGCACCTGTAATAATCCTTTCAATCAATGACCCGGCTGCTAACAGGCATATTAAAACTATTACATTCACTTTTTCCTCCATTTATGTATGTACAATTAGTTACATTTTGTCTTCTAAGAACAAAGGTTAGCAATAAAACTAACTGTTGTGATAGGAGGGAAGGTAGAGAGGGGAAGGGATGCACAGGGTATGGGTGAGCAGGATGCTCAACAACTGTGACAGGGTTTTCACAAGGCATGATCAGGTAGCATAAGTGACAATGACATGTCACTTCTGCATGAGCTCAATACACGCTTTGAGAGGAAAACTATGACACTCACACAGAAGCCCCACATCTCCAATTGAATCCTGTTACTTCAGTCTCTGCAGCCAACACCCTGGCATCCTTCAAAAGGATGAATCCATGAAAGGCATTTGGCCAAATCTGTGCAGACAAATGGGCTAGAATATTGACGGTCATGTTTGCATTCGCTTGTATGATTCTTTATAAGGAATTGTTCAGACTGCATTTGGAGTATTGTGAGCAACTTTGGGCCCCTTATCTCCTGGCATTGGAGAGGGTCATGAGAATGATCCTGGGAATGAAGGGGTTAACATATGAGGAATGTTTGATGGCTCTGGACCTGTACTCGCTGGAGTTTGGAAGAATGAGGGCGGATCTCATTGAAACCTAGATAAAGTGGACGTGGAGGGGATGCCTCCTATAGTGAGGGAGTCTAGGACCAGAGTTCACATCTTCAGAATAGAAGGATATCCTTTTAGGACATGATGAGGAATTTCTTTAACTGGAGTAGCGACTCTGTGGAACTCACTGCCACAGATGGCTGTGGAGATTGTTCAGTGCAGCGAAGAGTAGAGTAAACATTACAGAGCAGTGAGCAGAACTGGCCTGACCCCTGCCTCTGGTCCCGCCATTCTGGCTTTTCAATCCATCTGGCCTGTTACTTAAATCACCTAAACATCGGAGTGTTCCTCGCTCTAACACCTGGGCCTTGTTGTGTGGATACGCTCTGGGCCTGGACCCTGCTGCCATGTTTTGGCCCGTATCCGACCTTTCCAAATCGGCCTGGTGCTTAGATCAATCAAACCTTGCTCCTGGTTTACTTCATTTACTTTACTTTATTGTCACCAAACAATTGATACTAGAGCGTACAATCATCACAGCGATATTTGATTCTGCACTTTGCACTCCCTGAAGTACAAATAGAAGTAAATATAATAAAAATTTAAATTATAAATCATAATTAGAAAATAGAAAAGGGAAAGTAAGGTAGTGTAAGTCAGGTCCAGATATTTGGAAGGTAAGGCCCAGATCCGGGTCAAGATCCGTTCAGCAGTCTTATCACAGTTGGAAAGAAGCTGTTCCCAAATCTGGCCGTACGAATCTTCAAGCTCCTGAGCCTTCTCCCGGAGGGAAGAGGGACAAAAAGTGTGTTGGCTGGGTGGGTCGTGTCCTTGATTATCCTGGCAACACCGCTCCGACAGCGTGCGGTGTAAAGTGAGTACAAGGATGGAAGATTGGTTTGTGTGATGTGCTGGGCTGTGTTCACGATCTTCTGCAGCTTCTTCTGGTCTTGGACAGGACAACTTCCATTCCAGGTTGTGATGCACCCTAGAAGAATGCTTCCTACAGTGCATCTATAAAAATTAGTGAGGGTTTTAGGGGACAGGCCAAATTTCTTCAGCTTTCTCAGGAAGTAAAGGCACTGGTGGGTCTTCTTGGCAGTGGACTCTGCTTGGTTAGACCAAGTCAGGTCATGTGTGATATTCACCTCAAGGAACTTAAAGCTTTTGACCTTTTCCACCTGCGCACCACCGATGTAGATGGGGTCGTGTAGTCCGCTACTCGTTTTGAAGTCAACAACCAATTCCTTCGTCTTGCTGATGTTGAGGGATAGGTTATTGTCTTCGCACCGTGCCACCAGGTTCTTAATATCTTCTCTGTACTCAGACTCATCATTACCCAAGATACGGCCTACAACTGTGGTGTCGTCAGCAAACTTATATATTGAGTTTGATGGAAACTTGGCTACACAATCATGGGTGTACAGTGAGTACAGCAGGGGACTGAGTACACAGCCTTGTGGGGCACCAGTGCTCAGAGTGATTGTAGAGGAGAGCTTGTCCCCTATTTTTACCTAGGTTTAGGTAAATGGGCCTCGAATCTACCTCTCCTCTGCTTCAACTTTGCTCTGCTCAGTTCACCACAACTTTGTCTCAAATATGTCTCAACCTCTCCTTGGATATGCCTTGACCTTGCCATGACGTTGCCTCAACTTTGCACCGACTTTGCCTCGCATCTGCACGCCTTTGACCCTCAACTCAGCTTTGCCTTCGCTCTCCTCTTCATTGTTTGCAGTGATCATTTACCATCTTTTTTTTTACAGGAAATGTATTTAGTTGTACCATGTTTCTTGTTTTGTTAACTGCCAGTAAGTTGTTGCTTGCCTTCAGCAGCACCATCTTAATATGGAAGCTCATGGAAATAGATTTTTGTCTCAGTGAAGGAGGTGGATTTTCTCCAGATGTGAAGAGTGGGCTCACAAACACCATGATGAATTTCTAATGCTGGAAATGGCACTGCTTATAACCTACACAAGTGTCTGGCAACTAAAGGTGTTTTATGCCCCATTAACACTTCCATTTTCTATAACGGTCATCTTTCCAAATGAGGCTCGCAATTTAACAACCTACGGAAAGTCTAGGAATTTCGGTGCTGTAGTGATTTGCACATTGTGGAATGGTGTTGAAACCAAATACATCTAATTTTCAAGAACTTATCACAAAAGTCTGTGGTAAATTACCAAACTGCATTACTCTGCCTTCTTTGACCAGACCAATGAGAGGTATCTTAAACTCCATTTTTCCTTGCAATATAAAACTCCAAAATTACACCTGTTAGAATTCATAAAGACAATGATACAGGAGACAGTAGTGTAGCAATTAGTGCAACTCTTTACAATACTAGTGATCACTAATCTGGGTTCAGCTCCCGCCACAGTCTGCAAGGTTGTATCTTCTCCCCATGATCACATAGGTTTCCTCCAGGTGCTCCAGTTCCCTCCCATGTTCTTAATATATACTGGTTATTAAGTGGGGACATGTTGTGGACATGTTATGTTGGCACTGGAAGCATGGCGAGACAAGCAGGTGCCCCCAGCACATACCTGGGATATGTTGGTCGTTGACACAAACAACACCTTTTGCTCTGTGTTTCGACCTTTCAATGTGCACATGACAGATAAAGCTAATCAATTATTTTTATCCTGTACATGATTGTTTAGCACAAGAATATAGCATTGCTATATCAAGTAGCTTTTTCAAATGTGGTGCAGGTTTTTGCCTTAATTAACCCCTTGCAGTGAGTTCCAGACATCTACCGCTCTGAGAGATTTTTCTCATCTCTCTTCTGTTCCTCCTATTTTAAATGCATACCCCCTTGGTTTTTGACTCTTGTGTAAAAGGAAATCCTTCCAGTTTACACCATCTAGACCCCACAATTGTATAGCCATAAATTAAGTATCAGCTCAAGACTCCTCTGTCCCAAAGAAAAAATAAATAGTTTATCAAAACTTTCCTTAGAACTACTATTTTCCAGTCCTGGGCATGCTCCCACAATCTTCCAGTGTTAACATAGCATGTCCACAATTCACTAACCCTAATCCATACATTTTTGGAATATGGGAGAAAACTGGAGCACCCAGAGGAAACACACGCAGTCACAGGGAGAAGGTACAAACTCCATACAGACTGGGGCAGGAATCGAATCCCAATCACATAGCTGGCTGCTGTAAAGTGCTTTGCTAATCACTATGCAACTTTGATTCTGAATTCCTTTATATACACACACTTGCCTTGTAAGGTATCATTGGAAGTGAGGTCTTTGCCTTGTAGGTATTTTTCTGTGGCTGTAGCGTGAATGAAGTCCTCAGAAATTCCAGTGTATACCATGGAGATAGATTCTACCAACTGCTTCTCCTTGGAAACTCTTGTTTTCACACGGAATCCGGCACTCACATAGGTATGAGCATTCTAATGATGGGAGAAATAAAGATTATTTTGCTAAAGGGCAATCAAAGATATAAATACACTTAGTGGCCGTTTTATTAGCAAACTCCTGTATGTTCATGGTCTCCTGCAATTGTAGCCCATCTATTTCAAGGTTCAACGTGCTATGCATTCAGAATGTTGTAATGCCTGGTTATTTGTGCTACTGTCACCATCCTGTCAGCTTGAACTTCTCCTCTGACCTCTCACATTCACAAGGCATTTTTGACCACAGAAACCTGCTGTCTGGAATTTTTCTCATATTATTCTCTGTAAACTCTAGAAACTCTTGTGCATAAAAATCCCAGGAGATCAGCAGTTTCCAAAATACTCAAAACACCCCTTCTGGCACTAACAATTATTCCATAGTCAAAGTCACTTAGATCACATTTCTTCGCCATTCTGATGTTTGGTTTGAATAACAACTGAATTTCTTGAACATATGTGCAGGCATTTATGCATTGAGTTGCTGCTACAAGATTGGCTCATTACATATTTGCATTAACAAGGTGTTCAGGTGTACCTAATAAAGTAGCCACTGACTGGAATTGAAACAGAATGCAAAGTTCTTTCAAAATATTAAATGTTGTGAATAAGATATTTAACTAGGCTGCTAGAAGTTTGGTCATATTTCTAGGAACACTGAATTGATGTACCCTTGCTTCAGATCCTTAAAGTAACCACAAAACCATTTTAATGATGAATGCCAATATCATGCTCCATGTTTTTTTTTAATATATATTAAAAGTGAATGTTAGCATCCAAATTATTTTATCATCAGTGTTGCAGAACAATCCCATCTAAAGTTGTACCCCTTGAAGGGCATCTCCAAAGCAACACATCCAAGATGCCGGAGAAACTCAGAGGTCAGGCAGCATCTATGGAGGGGAATAAACAGTTGTCAATTCAGTGTGAGACCCTTCATTAGGATTGGAAAGGAAGGGGAGCAGAAGCCAGAAGGCAGCAGGGGAGGGGAAGGAGTACAAGCTGAACAGGTAATAGGTGACAGCAGGTGAGGGAGAAGATTAAGCTGGCTGGTGATAGTTGGAAAAGGTTAAGGGCAGAAGAAGGAAGATAGAAAGGAATCAGAGAGGAGAAGACAGTGGACGATGGGTGTAAGGGAAGGAGGAAGTGCCGGTTAGGAGAAGGATTAAGAGGTGAGCCAGAATGGGGAATGGAAGAAGAGAGAAGGGGAGGGGGAGAAATCACTGGAAGTTCGAGAAATCAATGTCCATGCCATTGGATTGGAGGCTACTTTGATGGAATATGAGGCGCTGCTCCTCCAACCTGAGAATGGCCTTATTGAAGCCGTAGAGTCGTCTCTGGACCAACAATGCGAATGGGAATGGGAAGTAGAATTAAAATGGTAGCTACTGGGAAATCATGCCTTTTGTGGCAAGTAGAGCAAAGGTGCTCGATGATGTGGTCCCTCAATCTTATCAATGCAAAAGCCGCTCCTTGTTTAGAAATCCAAGCTCATCTGTGATGTTGCAATGGTCACAAGAACCCTTTGGCTATGACTTGAGTGAGCCAAATACCCAGTAGGAAGTTCATTAACAAGTTGATTCATGAGGGACCTGGGTAGCACAAGCCATCTGAATGGAAGTATCTCACTTTTGATACCTGAAAAGTGAGTGACATACAAAAACTACGAAAGACTAACTGAAGCGGCCAGAGGAAACCCATGCGATCATGGGAGAACATACAAACTCTTTACAATTTACAGTGACCAATTAACCCACCAACTTACAAGTTGTTAGGATTCTATACAAACTAAAGCTGTTGTCCTTTGAATATCAGACTTTTTGATAATTAGCACAGTTCTAGCATGCCAGCTATCAGCGAACCGGGTGCATTCTTACTGTTGTCTGTGAGGAGTTTGTACAATCTCCCTGTGACTGCATAGGCTTCCTCTGAGTGTTCTGGTTTCCTCCCATATGCCAAAGATGTACAAGTTAAGATTAGTAAGTTGTGGGCATGCTATGTCGTCACTGGAAACATGGTAATACTTGCAGGCTGCATCCAGCACACCCTCAAACTGCATTGGTCATTGATGCAAATTACACATTTTACAGTATGTATCAATGTACATACTATATAATAAATAAAGCTAATTTTTAATCTTTAAGAAATAGTGACATTAGCAATGTTTAGAAGCCATCTAGATAAATACATGGATAGGAGAGATTTAGTATGAGCCAAATGTGGACTAAATACTGATATTAAAAAAAAAGACTTTAATGTGGGTAAATATAGCTCAGTACAATACTGTGCCAAACTTATAACCTTCTCCAAGATCAATCTACCCTTCCCTCCCACATAGCCCTCCACTTTTCTATCATCCAGTTTGTTTAAATGCCGCTAACGTATTTTTTATTTATTCATTTACAGGATGTAGACGTCACCAGCTAAGCCAGCATTTATTACCCATCCCTATTTGCCCTTGAGGAGGTGGAGATGAGCTGCCTTCTTGAACTGCTGCAGTCCCTGAGGTGTAGGTACACCCACAGTGCTGTTAGGGAGGGAGTTCCATGAGTTTGACCCAGCAACGATAAAGGAAAGGCAATATGTTTCCAAGTCAGGATGGTGAGTGACTTGGAGGGGGATTTCCAAGTGGTGGTGTTCCCAGGTATCTGCTGTTTTTTGTTCTTCTAGATGATAGTGGTCATGGCTCTGGAAGGTGCTGCCTTAGGAACTTTGGTGATTTGTTGCTGTGCATCTTGTAGATAGTACACATTGCTGCAACTGTTTGCCAATGGTGGAGGGATTGGATGCTTGTAGAATGGGTAACAATCAAGTGGGCTGCCTTGTACTGGATGGTGTCAAGCTTCCTGAGTGTTGGTGGAGCTGCACTCACCCGTCCATCATCTACAAGGCTCAGGTCAGAAATGTAATGGAATACTGAGTGGTGAGTATTCCATTACATTTCTGACCTGAGCCTTGTAGATGATGGACGGGCTTTGGGAGTCAGGAGATGAGTTACACATCAGGATTCCTAGCCTTTGACCTGCTCTAGTAGCCATGGTGTTTATATGGCTAGACCAGTTCAATTCCCTATCAATAGTAACCCCCCGGGTGTTGATAGTAGGGGATTCAGTGATGATGATGCCACTGAAAGTCAAGGGACGATGGTTAGAACCTTTCTTGGAGATGGTCATTGCCTGGCACTTATGTGGCTCAAACTTTACTTGCCACTTGTCAGCCCAAGCCTGGATACTGTCCAGGTCCTGTTGCATTTGGGTATGAACTGCATCACTATCTGAGGAATCATAAATGGTGCAGAACATTGTGCAGTCATCTGTGAACATCCCCATTTCTGATCTTATGATAGAAGGAAGGTCATTGATGAAGCAGCTGAAGATGGTTGGTCCTAGTACATTTTCCTGAGGAACACCTGAGGATGAGACGACTGACCTCCAACCACCAAATCATCTTCGTTTGTGTCAGGTATGATTCCAACCAGTGGAGGGTTTTCCTCCTAATTTCTATTGACTCCATTTTAGCCAGGGCACCTTGATGCCATACTCGGTCAAGTGCTGCCTTGATGTTGAGGGTCATCACTCTCACCTCACCTCTGGTATTTAGCTCTTTGTATGTATCTCTCTCTACCACCAATCCTAGCAGCATGTTCCACACACCCACCAGTCTCTGTATAAAAAGCCCACCTCTGGCATCTCCTCTATACTTTCCTCCAATCACTCTTATATTAATCATTTCTGCCCTGAGAAAAAGTCTCTAGCTGTCCACACTACCTATGCCTCTTATCATCTTGAACTCCTCTATCAGGTCACCTCTCATCCTGCTTTGTTCCAAACAGAATACTCTTAGTTTGTTTAACTTATTCTCATAGGACATGCCCTCCAATCCAGACAGCACCCTTATAAATCTCTGCGGCAGCCTCTATAAAGCTTCCACAGCCTTCCACAGCCTTCCTATAACATGCAATCCTTTTGAACATCAGCTTTACCATCATCGACATCAAAATAGTCAAGCTTGCATTTTTCTGAACTAGACTGAGGTTGCAGTGAATTCTTACTTTTTAACTCATTTTACTCTTGATATGCATATGCTCCGCAAACAGAGGTAGTTAACAGAAATACCTGATTTCGTGGCATGATCTTATAGGATTTCATTGATTCTCCCTTTTCCAGTTTTGGAATTTCTACACACAAAAGTAACTGAATAAAATGAAGAACACAGATTACCATTGTTGTTTTTAGTGGCAAAATTCATCTCCATACTTGTACTATACAATATCTATTACCTGTCTGTGTGTGTATCTAAATAGATAAATGTACTTATGACATATATAAGACATATGTATGTATGTGTGTGTGTGTGTGTATAAATAAATGTACTTATGACATATACACACATACAGAGAGATTATTTATAATATCATATTAATAAAATACCATCAATCAATAGAAATGTGAAAGATTGAATGAAAAATTAAATATTTCAATTAATTTAAATGTGCAAGTAAACTTTCTAGGATAGATTTTCTGTATGTCTGACCAATTTCAAACATTCAATAAATATTAAAGGCAAAAGGCTTATGTTTAATAAGACCAATATTATTCAACAATCAGAAAGGTATTTAACCTAGATCTTTTAAAATGCTTGCCTATAATTTTAAAAGACACAACTGAAGTTACAATGGAAACATAAATTCACAAGTAGGTTACAGAAACACACATACAAAATGCTGGATGAGCAGGTCAGGTAGCATCTATAGAGGGGAATAAACAGTCGACATTTTGTGCTGAGACTCTTCGTCCTGATGAAAGGTCTCAGCCCCAAAAGACATCTGTTTACTCCTCTCCATAGATTCTACCCGACCTGCTGAGTTCCTCCAGCATTTTGTGTGCATTACTCTGGATTTTTAGCATCTGCAGAATCTCTTCTATTACAGAAGCATACCTTTCCATGCATGTTGACATCAAGAAAATCCACTAATGTGTAAGTGTTCACATCAGTAATGTCTGAAACAGTCACTTTCGCACCAGCAGCTTCAAGGACCACAAATATATCAGAGACAAACTCATGGTGCCTCCATTTCATCATCAGGTTTCCAGCCCAACCACCTGCCTATTAAGATGAAACAAAAAAGTCATATTTATGTCTAACGTTACTCTCAGAATAGTTCCAAGTCTTTTTAAAAATTGGTTAAGAGTAAATCACATTATGTAGATTATTTATTCCACTAGATTTCATAGCCAACAAGAAATTTTGTGCCATTGCCCTCAAAAAGTTTGGCAAATAGATGGAATACTAGAAGTTATTTAGAAGTAGAATTTTCAATGGAAAAATATAAAGATATCTATTTTCCAAAATGGGACTTTCATTGTTTAATGCTGAAAATTAAAATAAAATGATAAACAAACTGAGATTAGGAACACTGCAGCTTCAGAACAAAAGACAATCTTTCCTTCAAAGGTGGAACACAGAAGCAAATGAAAACTTTTTCAACTTTCAACCATTAAGAAAGCCAAAGAAAATGTAAAATAATATTTACAGTGCACATTACATGACAGGACAAAGAGTTTTTACTTCTGACAAACCTACTCAATAAGCTAAGTGGAGTGGGGCGAGTGAGGAAAGCATGAACTGCAGAGAGTAGATTAGGAGCAGCTGATTTTGGGTAAATCCATATCAGATAAATGGAAAACAAGAGAAAATCTGCAGATGTTGTAAATCCAAACAACACACAAAAAATGTGGGAGGAACTCAGCAGGCAGCATCTATGGAAAAGTGTATAGTCGATATTCTGGGCCAAGACCCTTCATCAGGATGGTCTTGGCCCAAAACATCGACTATACTCTTTTCCATACATACTGCTTGGCCTGCTGAGATCCTCCAGCATTTTGTGTATGTTGCTCAGATATATAGAAGTTGTTTAAAGGACTCCTAGTTGGGATTCAGGACCAACATCCTAGTTGTGAGTGAGAAGGACAAGTATGACAAGGTCTGGAAACCTTATATGATGAGAGATGATGTACATTTACTTAAAAAAAATAAAAGGAAACATGTAAAGTTTAGGAAGCCGAAGTCTGGCAGGGCTCCTGAATAATATAAAGGAAGCAAATAGTTTAACAGTGAATTAAGAGGTCTGAAACAAACCACAAAATGTCCTTGGTAAGAAGGATTAATGAGAACCCCAAGCATTTTAAACAGACATTAAAAACAAGAGGGTGGCACAGTAGCACAGTGGTTAGTTCAATCATTTTATAGTGCCAGTGATCACCAATTGGAGTTTGACTCCCGCCACTGTCTGTAAGGAGTTTGTACATTCTCTCTGTGACCGTGTGGGTTTCCTCCGGGTGCTCTAGTTTCCTCCCAAATTCCAAAGAAATACGGATTAGCATTAGTAAGCTGTGAGCGTGCTTTGTATACACCAGAAGCCTGGGAACACTTGCAGATGGTCCCTAGCAAAATCCCTGTTGATTTGATGGAAATGATGCATTTCACTGTATGTTTCGATATTAATGTGACAAATAAAAATAATCTTTCTTTTCTCAAGGACAAAAGAAAAAAAAATACTGTATGTCTGGAACCAGAGCAAGTGGGCAAGGTACTAAAGGCTACTGCACAAGATCAAAGTAAGCTGCAGAGAATCGTAAAATCAGTCATCTCTATCCGTAGTATCCAGGATATCTTCAAGGAGTAGTGTCTCAAAAAGGCAGCATCTGTCATTAAGGACCCTCATCACCCAAAACATGCCCTCTTCTCATTGCTACTATGAAGGAGGTATAGAAGCCTGAAGGCACACACTCAATGATTCAAGAACAGCTTCTTCCCTTTTTCCATCCATACAATTTCTGAATGGACATTGAATCCATGAACACTTCCTCAGTACTTTTTTATTTCTTTTTTTTTGCACTACTTACTTAATTTAACTAACTAATATATAAACTTACTTTAATCCAGTTTTTATCCTCTATTATTATGTATTGTGTTGTACTGCAGTGACAAAGTTAACAAACTTCATGAGATATGTTGGTGATATTAAACCTGATTCTGAAATGAGTACTTTGCATCATTCGTCACCAAGGAGGAGGTGGAAGAACATGAAATCAGAGAGGGGTATGCTGATATTCTAGACCATGATGCCATCAAGGAGAAGGATAGCTGTGTCTTTTGAAGACAGGGCCTGATGGGACCTATCCCATGATACTGAGAGAGGAAAGAGAGGAAATTGCTAGGACCTTCAACTGTGCGGACCAAAAAGTCCACAAGTTTTTCACCTTTGGAGGGAAAATTGGAATTTGAAAGAGTGTGATTTAAAGAAAAAGATGCAAATGAAGAATTTTGATTTTATTGATTAGTTGCTATACTCATTCATTGACATGAAAGATGAAGGGTCATTGGCCCGAAACATTAATTCTTTATCTTCCTGGAGATGCTGCCTTACGTAAATAAAAGCATCAAAGAAAAACTTTGGAAACAGAGACAAAAGTTATTCTTCTTCTGCTCATTGACCGCCTGTAGTTCAACTTGCTGTTTCAAAGTAGATGGCAAATAGATGGTTAACTTTCAAAGGAAGAGCACCTCTTATTAAGCACACAAATACTCTGACTAACAGAAGTACCGTAGATGTCGGATTATAAGCCGCTACTTTTTTCCCACATTTTGAACAGCTTTGAACTCTGCGGCCTTTAATACGGTGCAGCTAATACATGATTTTTTTCATGCCGCCAAAAACATTTTGCCTCGTAACAGTAGACCAATAAAATTGATGAGTAGTTCACAGAGGTCCAATGAAATTGTACGATAAATCAAGCGCACTTTCACAATTAAATTATTGTAAATCAGTCATTTGTACTCACCCTCATCAACATGGAAAACACTCGAAGAAAAGCATTGTGCTGCCTTTATGGCAGTTATTTAGTTTATAATATTTTCGCTTAGTAATTCATTTTCTAGTTAAAGTTAGAAGTGTTTTAACTATATTTGTTTTCTGTACTACATCGCGGGATGCTATGACGTCACACCCGGTTTCGCCGCGTCTTGTGGGAAAAATGCCAGTTTGCGATAAACGGGAAGGCGGGGGGCGAGCGGCATTACGCGAGCGGCATTGGATCTGAGCGAACGCTGCTTTTAAGTTAAAGGCGATCAATAACTTTTCCTGGTAGGCTGCAGTATATATATTTTTTACCAGTCGTTAGGAGATATTGGAATGTTGTTCAGTAAAAAAGTATACGCAACGTATATTTAAAAGTAGCCGCGTTACAGGCACGGTTCGAAAAAAAGCATTTGCAATATGTATTTGTTTATGTTACCATATGGATTTAATTAAAAGTTAAAAAATCCTCACGTGTAATATCTTTCTGTGTAAATATCTCATATTACAACGTGGGACACCTGCGGCCGAAAATCCGGTGCGGCCGAAAATCCGGTGCGGCCTAAAATCCGGTGCGGCCTGTACAAGTAAAAAATTGATTTTCTTTCTAAAATTAGAGCCAGCGGCTTTTAATCAGGTGCGCTCTGTAGTCCGGAATCTACGGTACTTACATTTCTCACAGGTCCATTAGCAAGCTTCAGCAGGTGACTTGCAATAACGGTATAGGATGGCGATTCGTTCGAATATTGTTGCAGGTAGCCAATCAGTGAACTCAGGCTAACATTGGAAAACACCTTCAAGCCATCTGGTCCCATTGTGACCATGTAAAGGTCAGGGATGCCTTTCACATCAATGAGAACTTGATAAGGTCCATCTTTCTTGTAAACACCTATGAGACAATTATCAGAACATTTACTCAATGTTTTGTAATTGTTAGCCTTTCAGAAAAAAACGTTGGAGAATAGGACTTCAAAAAGCAGTAGAGCCAGCAAACGATGAACACAAGAGATTCTGCAGATGCTGGCAGTCTTGAGCAACACACACAAAATGGTGGAGGAACTCAACAAATCAGGTAGTACTAACAGAGGGGAATTAAACAGAGAAAGTTTCAGGCTGAAACCCTCCATCAGGACTCATAATGAAAGGTCTTGGTCTAAAGTGTCAACTGTCTGGTTCTCTCCATAGACGCTGACTGGCTTACTGATGTCCTATATCCTGAGGCTGTGCCCTCTGGTCCTAAACTCCCCTGTTGTGTATTTAAATACATTGTTTGATTAAGCATTCTTTGCTGTTTACATAATTCATTACAGGTTATATGTAAAGATATGTGAATGGCATACATTATTATGCCACGTCATAAGTACGCACCTCACTAAAGTAAAAACTAAACGCACACAAGTTATCACAAACAAGAGAAAATCCGCAGGTGCTGGAAATCCAAGCAACACACCCAAATTCTGGAGGCACTCAACAGGCTAGGCAGCATCTATGGAAAAGAGTACAGCCGACGTTTTGGGCCGAAATCCTTTGGCAGGACTGGAGAATAAAAAATGAGGAATCCTAGTTAAAAGGTAGGGGGAAGAGAGAGAGAAACACAAAGTGATATGTGAAACCTGGAGGGGAGTGGGGTGAAGCAAAGTGCTAAGAAGTTGACAGGTGAAAGAGATACAGGGCTGGAGAAGGGGGGAATCTAATAGGAGAGGCCAGAAGGCCATCGAAGAAAGACAATAGACAACAGGTGCAGGAGTAGGCCATTCGGCCCTTCGAGCCTGCACCGCCATTCAATCTGATCATGGCTGATCATCCACAATCAGTACCCTGTTCCTACCTTTTCCCCATATCCCTATCTTTAAGAGCTCCATCTAACTCTTTCTTGAAAGCACCCAGAGAATTGGCCTTCACTGCCTTCTGAGGCAGAGAATTCCATAGATCCACATCTCTCTGGGTGAAAAAGTTTCTCCTCAACTCCGTTCAAAATGGCCTACCCCTTGTTCTTAAAATGTGGCCTCTGGTTCTGGACTCCCCCAACATCGGGAACATGTTTCCTGCCTCTAGCGTGTCCAATCCCTTAATAATCTTATATGTTTCAATCAGATCCCCTCTCATCCTTCTAAATTCTAGTGTATATAAGCCCAGTCGCTCCAATCTTTTAACATATGACAGTCCCACCATCCTGGGAATTAACCTTGTGAACCTACGCTGCACTCCTTCAACAGCAAGAATGTCCTTCCTCAAATTTGGAGATCAAAACTGAACACAATACTCCAGATGTGGTCTCACCAGGGCCCTGTACAACTGCAGAAGGACCTCTTTGCTCCTATACTCAACTCCCCTTGTTATGAAGGCCAACATGCCATTAGCTTTCTTCACTGCCTGCTGTAAAGAAAAGGGGGAGGATCACCAGAGGGAGGCAATAGGCAGGCAAGGTGAGAGAGGGAAAAGGGAATGGGGAATGGTGGAGTGGTGGGTATTACCGGAAGTTCAATAAATCGATGTTCATGCCATCAGGCTGGAGGCTACCCAAATGGAATATAAGGTGTTTCTCCAACCTGAGTGTGTCTTATCACGACAGTAGAAGATGCCATGGATTGACATATTGGAATGGGAATGGGGTGGAATTAGAATGGGTGGCTACTAGGAGATCCCGCTTTTTCTAGCATACGAGCGTAGGTACCTACATAGTAGGTTTTGGAGTTATAAAACATAACATCCCCCACTATAGGAAATATCCTCTTCAAATCTACTTTCAATATTCAATAGATTTCAATGAGATCCTCTGTCATCCTTCTAAACTCCAGTGAATACTGGCCCAGATCTATCAAATGCTCCTCATACATTAATACTTTCAATCCTGGGACCCTTCTCCAGAACCCCTTCTGGACCCTCTCCAACGCCAGCAAAGCAATTAAAGAGTCTGAATTATATCAGATAATTAGCCTCCTTGTCAGTTTCTACAAGGTCATATTTAGAGCAAATAATATCAAGAGGGCTGTAGTTAGGATAACATAGACTTAACTTGAGGCACCTCCAGACTTGTATCCCTCCTCATTAGCAAAGTATTTATAATTAAATGTGACTGAGTCTCTCACTTGAATCCAGATTTCTGGCAAGCTCAGAAGCAGCTGTCACTGTAATATTATCCCAAGAATGGAGAACACTGTGCTGACTAAGCTCATCACCAATTTTACTAAACACTGCTACTAACACGGATTTCTAAACCCTCTAATAGAATGAATATTCTAAGGAATTTAAAAGTCAAACAAGAGTCTGGAAATGTGTAATTGAGCCACAGAGATATTAACACTGATGATCTGCAATAGGATTGGCAGCCATGCAGCTCTGATTTCAGCAGAGAACAAAAGACCGATACCCATCTTCCTTTCATTGAGCTGAAGAACATTCCTGGTCCTGCAACATTGTCAGCTAACCAGAATGACTAGAGGCAATAAAATGGTGCAGAGCAGAGTTTGAAATAGAAGTCAGCATCATCAGCACATCAAGATATGGTAGCTGAATTTTAATGAATGGAAACTGCCCACTATCTGGAGTACCTAAAAGGGGCACTGCTTCAAGAAAGCGACATCCATTATCAAAGATCCCCACCATACAGGCCATGGCATCTTCTCACAGCTACTATCAGGCAAGAGGTATGGTACTGTGCAAAAGTTTTAGGCACATATATTACAGGTAGGGTACACAAAACTCTTGCACCATACTGTAGTAATTTTATGTATTGCACTGTACTGTTGCAAAACAAAACAAATTTCATGACATCTGCGAGTGATGATAAACCTGATTTTGATATTGATCTCTATTGGTGACTGAGAGTGGGAAAGGGTTGGGAGAGGGGAATCATGGCTGGCAAAAAAGAACGGGAGAGAGAAACACCAGAGACTTCCTGTATGGATCAATAAACCAATTGTTTGGAATCAAATGACCTTGCCTGGTGTTTCAAAGCTGGGTGCGTCTGCACCCACACTAACCCCTGCCCCCAACACTCCTCTGCCACGTCCCATACTCATGCAGCATTCCACCCCCGCCATTCCAAACATCTTTTGCTCCCGCTATATTTACATATTTAAAGTGGTAGTTGATAGGTAAGGCTATCAAAAGTAATGAGAAGAAGACGGCAGAATGGGGTTGAGAAGGAAATTAAATCTGCAATGACTGAATGGCAGAGCACTCAATGGGCCAAAGGGCCTAATTCTGCTATGTCTTATGGTCTAAAACCCTAATCACCACTACAGTTTAGCAACACAATGAGCACTTCTATCACTTTGTACTAAAATTGAATTTATTTTTATTCTGTTTTCTTTCTTGTAAAAATTGCATATAATATGCAAATCCTGTGATAGCTACTTATGTGATGCTATGTGCGTGTGATGATGCTGTAAGTTTTTCGCTGCACCTATGCACTTGTGAATTTGTGCAGATGTCAATAAACTCCAGTTGATTTTTATTGCCAAATACCAGTAAATGTTTGTGAGCTTAATGAACTTTAGAAAAAACAGAAAGACAGAAACCTTGTACTGTAGGAGACTATTTGACCTGTGTACATGACAGCTGAAAAGAATTTTATTGACTTGGATTTGGATTTCCAGTATCTGCAGACTTTCTTGTGCTTATTGATTGGTTATTGATTAGCTTTATTTGTCACATTTTACATGAAAACACTGAAATATACAGTGAAGTGCGCCCTTTGCTTCTTATCAAATTAGTGAGGATGTGCTGTAGGCAGCCCACAAGTGTTGCCAACATAGTATGCCCACAGCTCACTAACCCTAACCTGTACGTATTTGTAATGTGGGAGAAAACGTGAGCCTCTGGAGGAAACTCACACAGTCATGGGGAGAATGCCAATCAGTGATTATAGGCTCCATAAAACAATGCACTAACCACCAAGCCACTATGCTGCCCAGAATATTCCCACCTTCCAGCTTTTATGTTTCTTGCACCCCTACCAAATTTAGCTGAAGCTCTATTTTCCTCATCTCCCTTATAATACTCTTACCAAGTACTTCAAACCTCCTACCCATAGGCTTTTGAACAAAGAAAATAAGCCCTTCCTATTTATAAACAAGAGAAAGTCTGCAGATGCTGGAAATGAAAACTATACACACAAAACTCTGGAGGAAGCTCAGCAGGTCAGGCAGCATCTACGGAAAGGAGTAAACAGAGATGTTTCAGGCGGAGACCCTTCTTCAGGGCTGGAAAAAAGAAATAAGGTCAGAGTAAGAAGGCAGGGAGGGGAGGAAGAAATACAAGGTAGTTGATGAGAGGTGAAACCAGGAGAGGGGGAGGGGTGAAGTAAAGTGTTGGAAAGTCGATTGGTGAAAGAGATAAAGGACTGGAGATGAGTGAGTCTGATAGGAGAGGATAGAGGCTATGGAAGAGAGGGAAGGGGGAGGAGCAAAAGAGGGGATTGATGGGGAGGTAAGGAGATATGGTGAGAGAGGGAAATGGGAAGGAGGAAGGCGAAGGGGGGGCAATTACCAGAAGTTCGAGAAATCGATATTCATGCCATCAGGTTGGAAGCTACCCAGACAGAACACAAGGTGTTGCTCTTCCAACCTGAGCAAGGCCTCATCACGGCAGTAGAGGCAGCCATGGATTGATATGTCAGAATGGGAATAGGAAGTACAATTGAAATGAGTGGTGACTAGCACATCTCACTTTTTCTGGCATGGCCTGTGTGGTGGGGATCTTTGATGATGGATGTTGCTTTCTTGAAGCAGTGCCTCTTTTAGATACTACAGATGGGGAACAGAACTGAATTGGCCCTTTGAGCTGCACCAACTGGCAACCTATTAACCTTAGCCTAATCATGGTATAATTTATAATGATCAATAAGCCTACTAACCGGTACGTCTTTGGACTGTGGTAGCAAACCGGAGCACCCAGAGGAAACCCACGTGGTCACGGGGGGAACATACAAACTCCTTACAGAGAGCAGCAGGAATTGAACCTGGGTCGCTGGTACTGTAAAGCCTTCTGCCGCCCCACATGCTCCCATGCAAGAAATATACAGGAAATAGCAAGGCTCTTAGGCATACCGATGTACAGAGGAATCTTGGAGTACACGTTGATAGCTGCCTAACAGTGGAGAGGGTGGTAAAAAAGGGCTACAGCTTACTTGCCTTTATTATAGACAATAGACAGTAGGTGCAGGAGTAGGCCATTCGGCCCTTCTAGCCAGCACCGCCATTCACTGTGATCATGGCTGATCATACACAATCAGTACCCCGTTCCTGCCCTCTCCCCATATCCCTTGACCCCGCTATCTATAAGAGCTCTATCTAACTCTCTCTTGAATGCATCCAGAGACTTGGCCTCCACTGCCTTCTGGGGCAGAGCATTCCACATATCCACCACTCTCTGGGTGAAAACGTTTTTCCGCCTCTCAGTTCTAAATGGCCTACCCTTATTCTTAAACTGTGGCCTCTAGTTCTGGACTCACCCATCAGCGGGAACATGCTTCCTGCCTCCAGCGTGTCCAATCCCTTAATAATCTTATATGTTTCAATCAGATCCCTTCTCATCCTTCTAAATTCCAGTGTATACAAGCCCAGTCGCTCCAATCTTTCAACATATGACAGTCCCGCCATTCCAGGAATTAACCTTGTGAACCTACACTGCACTCCCTCAATAGCAAGAATGTCCTTCCTCAAATTTGGAGACCAAAACTGAACACAATACTCCAGGTGTGCTCTCACCAGGGCCCTGTACAACTGCAGAAGGACCTCTTTGCTCCTATGCTCAAATCCCCTTGTTATGAAGGCCAACATGCCATTAGCTTTCTTCACTGCCTGCTGTACCTGCATGCTTGCTTTCATTGACTGATGTACAAGAACACCTAAATCTCGTTGTACTTGCCCTTTTCCTAACTTGACTCCATTTAGATAGTAATCTGCCTTCCTGTTCTTGTCACCAAAGTGGATAACCTCACATTTATCCACATTAAACTGCATCTGCCATACATTTGCCCACTCACCCAACCTGTCCAAGTCACCCTGCATTCTCATAACATCCTCCTGACATTTCACACTGACATCCTCATAACATCCTCCTGACATTAGTCACGGCAGTGAGTTAAAAAAGTTGTCAAGTCAGGTTTGTAGCTGTAAAAACCTTAGTTACTCCTCATTTAAAATATTGTGTAAGGTCACAATACACAATATTGTGAATTGAACTGAAGGTTTTGAAGAGGGTGTAAAAGAGGCTCACCAGGATGTTGCCTGGATTAGAGACTACTAGCTGCAAGGAGATGTTAAACAAATTTAGATTATTTTCTCAGGTACATCAGAGATTGAGGGGTTGCCTGGTAGAATTATATAAAATAGATAAGATAGTTGGAATATTTTCTCCCCCAAGGTGAAAATGTTTTATATTGTAGGGCATTGATTTAAAGTGAAGGGGAGGAGTTTACAAAAGATTTATGAAAAGCTTTTTTGGTGGGTGCCTGGAAACCCTTTGCTAGGGGAGGTGGAAAAAGCAGAAGCAAGAGCAACACTGGAGTTCTGCTAAAGGGTCTCGGCCCAAAACACCGACTGTTTACTCTTTTCCATAGATGTTGCATGGCCTGCTGAGTTCCTCCAGCATTTTGTGCGTGTAACATTTAAAGATGCTTTTAGATGGACACACTATCGGGGGGTGGGGAAGAAATGCAGGTAAATAGGATTGGTTTAAATTAGTGGATAAACTCAGCAGGTCAGGAAATATCTATGGAAATTAATAAACAGTCAATGTTTCTGGCCAAGACCCTTCTTCAGGACTGAGAAGGAAGGGAGAAGATGCCAGAATTAAAAGGTGGGGGAGGGGAAGGAGGATATCAAGCCAGGCAGCTTAAACAAAAGATACTTCGCCATGACTGCAGTATCAAATGGATATGCTGCTGACTTCCTAGATGATCACAGAGGATGAAGCTGATGTAAGTGGTACATTGATATATTAAATCATCATGGTGGCTGGAACACAGGCCTATGTATATGTAGACACAAGCGATTCTTTAGATGCTTGAAGAGATCCAATGCTGACTGGGGAGACTATGTGGCCTGTCACTGTGCCCAGAGAATATTATCCAGGTTTTCTGCATTTGGATATGGATTTGGACTATGCACTATGGACTCCCCCCCCCCCCCACCCCCATTTTATTGTTTTCTATATTCTGTGTTTTTCACCCGATCTTTCTCGTTTTTTGGGGTAGATGACTATTCCATTTTTTGTGTGCGGGAGGGGGGAATTGGGGGTTGATGATCATGTTGTCATTTCTTGGCTTTATGGCCATCTAGAGAAGAATTTCAGAGTGTATACTTCGAAAATAAATGAATCTTTGAATCCTTTGAAATCACTTTGTTGAACATCTTCACTTTGTCTGCCACAAAAGGCAGGATCTCCCAGTGGCTATCCATTCCAATTCGACTTCCCACTCCCATTCTGACATGTCTGGCCATGGATTCATCTACAGTCACGATCAGGCCACACTCAGGTTGGAGGAGCATCACCTCTTACCCTGTTAAGAGTAGCTTCCAACTATCATCCATTCATTATCAAGGACCTTCAGCATTCAGGTCACACTGCCTTCTTATTACTGCCATTGGGAGAGAGGTACAGGAGCCTTAGATCCTTCATCACCAAGTTCAGGAGCAGTTATTATCCTACAACCATCAACGTAGATAACTTCACTCACTGCAATTCAATGATGGTGACATACACGTACTTTGATAATACTTTGAATCTGATGGCATGAACAGCAATTTTTCTAACCTCTAGTAATTTATACTTCCTTTTCCATTTCCCATTCTGGCTTCCTCTTTCACCCCTTTACTTCTCACTTGCCCATCACCCTTCTCCTTCCCTTTCTCCCATGGTCCAATCTCCTTTCTTTTTCTTCAGCCCCTTATCTCTTTGACCTATCACCTCCCAACTTTTTAATTCATACTCCTTTTCCAGCCCTGATGCTGAATCTCAGCCTGAAACGTCGACTATATATTCCCCTCTGTGGATGCTGCCTGATGTACTGAGTTCCTCCAGCATTTTTGTGTGTTTGCTCATATATCCTTCATGTGGTTCATTTCTGTAACAATTTTAAGTTGTGTAAAATAATGGTTTTGACTGCCTGTGGGGATTGATGATGGGCTGGGCTGGGCTGTGGTGAGGAGAAATTGTCAACCCATGGCCTGGTGAAATAGCAGGTCTGTTGCTGCCTCACTGCCTCAGCACCTTCAGCTCTGTCTGTGTGCAATTTCCACATTCTCCCTATGACCACACAGGTCTCCAACATTCACTCTAGTTTTCTCCCAATAATGTGCTGGCTTGTAGCTTAATATGTTACTGTAAATTGCCTCGTGTTGGTTCTAATAAGTCCATAAGACATAGGAGCAGAATTAGGCCATTCAGCCCATCAAGTCTGCTGTGCCATTTGACCATGGTTGATTTATTTTCCCTTTCAGCTCCATTCCTTTGCCTTCTCCACACAAGATTTGAACCATTACTAACCAAGAACCTATCAATATCAGCTTTAAATACACCCAATGATTTGGCCTCCATGGCCGTCTGTCACAATAAATGCCGCAGATTCACCACCTTGTGGCTGAAGAAACTCCTCCACATCTCTGTTCTAAATATACTTCCTAATTTTCTGAGTCTGTGGCCTCTGATCCTTGACTCTCCCTATTGGTGAATGGCAGGAGTACCAGAGAGGAAATGACAGGATGTAAAACAGAATCAGTTTCATGGAAATAAGTGGAGAAAGGGGCTGATGTGGATACTATGTGAGCTGGCATCAACTCAATGGTCCAAATGGCCTCCTATTTTAGTCAGGACAGAGGAGATATTTACTAAAAATATACTTAGAGCAAATAAGCTCCCACTGATATCTTATCTACAGTTTATTTTTCTTTGAGCCAGTAAATTATGAAATGTAAACTTGCAAACTCAGGCAACTCCATCACTGGCACTAGCTACCCCAGCATGGAGGACATCTTTAAAAGGTGATGCCTCAAAAAGTCAGCATCCATCATTTAGAAAACACATCACCCAGGTCATGCCTTCTTTTCATTGCTACAATCAGGGAGGAGGTACAGGAGCCTCAAGACAGTCACTCAATGCTTCAGGAACAGCTTCTTCCACACCACCAGCAGATTTCAGAATGGACAATGAATCCATGTACCTCAGTATTTTTTGCTCTCTTTTTGTACTACCTATTTAATTTCATATATGTATATTTCTTATTGTAATTTATAGTTTTTTATGTACTGCACTGTACTACTGTTGCAAAAAATCATGACATAAATTTGCATCCTTGTAGTACCTTTAGCAGTATCTCCCTGTACAAGTTTGATGGCTTCCGTGGAATGCTCTTTCAATAACAGATACAATTCCGTTAGTGCAGTCGGCTGGTACCAACTTATATTATTCTTTGAGAAAAGCAAGCTGGCTGTGCTCTTTGCTTGATCAGTACAAGGTTCTATTTTGTTCACGTAGGTCTGCTTACACAGTTGTTTTGTCTTAGGACAAGTCTTCAAATCCTTAAAACACAAAAATACAAAATAAAAGCATATTTTTACTCCAGAAGCAGTCAACATATCAATACGTTGTACTGTATAATACCCTATTAACTCCAAATCCCCAGATATGGAAAAGTACTTTAAAAACTGGTAACATTATAATATAAACATCACAAAATGAAAATGAGTACCAATGCTTTAGACTTTACCTCAATATCAATGAAGAATCCTTTTTGCTTTCTGTCAGAATCATTTACAAAGGACTTCATGGCATCTAAAATAGTACGGTACCCTAGAGATAGAGAGAAACAGCTGTAGTGTATTCAATATTTCAGTAATATTTGAGTATTGTAAATATATTGTTTGATTAAGCATTTTTGTTTACATAATTCATTATGTGTTATTTGTAAGAGGTACGTGAATGGCATACATTATTACACCACTACATCATACGGGAGTACCTCACTAAAGAAAAACTAAGGGGACCAACATCCCCCGGCTTTTGTGTTTTTCTTTCATTTAGTGTCTGGGGTTACAAAACATAACCAACAGCGAGTTAGTAAAATGAATTGCCGCTACATCTCACATTGGATATTGAGCACACTTGGATTCCAAGTTAACAACCAGAAGAAAACAAACTTCTAAGTTAAAAATCAATAGTTTGATCCAAACAGCTGTATTTCTACCTACATCGCTATTTTTGGATCCTTCTGATTGTTGATCATGATGCCTTGAATAATCTTTCACACTCAACTGGGACAGTTAGTCGACAAAAATAACAACATCCTCCCCTTTGGGCATGGGCATGAGCATGAGTTGCATTAAATCAAGTTCTGCAGTGCTAATTAGGCCAATGGGAAATGCACAGACTCTGGCCAACATTAGCATTCACTGGGCCAGTGGAAAGTATGCATATTAGGACTGTTATATATGGAATCCCTTGCCTGGAAGCTTCACTATTGCTTTAAGTCTTGTAATCTGTCATAATCTCGCTAAAAAGCAGGAAAGATAAATGGGCCTTAAGGACTTTTTTTGTTCCTTTGTATTATAGACCTGATGAAGGATCTTGTGATTTCAAACTCAGTTGCAAGTTGTATTATATAACAACACTGAAAAATGTATAAAGGAAGGGATAATTACATTTTCTTCTTGATAGTTCTATTTAACCGATTTCACAGGAAACAATTTCACTACTGTTACCTTCCAAAGCAAATCTATTTAGTAATATTGCTGCGAGTGACGTTACGGAGTAAATGCTTGAGGTCAGATTAGAGAATTGTAACTTGAAAACATAAGATTTGGATGTCCAGGTCTATTTTTAAAATTATTTTAGAGATACAGCATGGTACCAGGTCCATCTGGCTTGTTGGGCCTCCACCGGCGAATTAAAGATAAAAAAACAAAAGTAAAGGACAGCTTTATTTATCATATGTATATTGAAACATGCAGTGAAACGTGTTGCTTGTGTCAATGACTAACACAGTCCAAGGATGTGCTGGGGGCAGCCCATGCTTCTGGCACCATCATAGCATGTCTACAATTTACTAACCCTAACCCATACATCTTTGGAATGTGGGAAGAAACTTATGTGGTCACTGGTGCTGTAACAACACTATGCTACCGTGTCACCTAACTTGCCACGACAAGGAATTCTGGAAATTGGTAATGAAAGAGTGGTCTGAGCTGCTAGTTCCACAAGGTCAGTTCACTGTTTGGGCCGTGAAAAGTGTTCTCCCAGCTGATTGAAGAAGCCTTAAGCCACCTGAAGCCTTAACTGACAGGCTCCATTAGTCATCCATCTCCACCTTTCCCTCTCTGCAGTTCTCTAGATTAGCCATCTCTAGCTGGGTCTGACAGCTGATGCACCCCAGCCCTTACTGCCCTCCTCCCTCAACCCACTGAAGGAGAAAGTCTGGTTGGAATGTATGGGCCGATATTTCCGAAGCAGTAGCAAAAGGAAAACTGAAATGGCGCATATTTTAAGCAGTTAAAGGTTCTTCTCCCCTCCCTTCCTCTCCCATTTTAGAATGTCACTAATTTATTTAATGATGACATATTTAAGATAGTAAATACTATGACAGTCTGAAAATTGTTCTAATTTTGCAACTTCTCAATTAGCCATAATCGTGAGACAAATAAGAACGAAAGGCAGACGAGTGGAATTAAGCTCTGTTTCATCATTCCATCATGGCTGCTTTAATGTCCCTCTCAACCCCATTCTCCTAACTTCTCCCCATAAACTTGGACATCCTTACTAATTAAGAACCTGCCAAGGTTCACATTAAACATACCCAACGATGGCCTCAACAACTGTCTGCAGCAATGATTTCCAAAGATTCCTCCTCCCTAAAAAGACATCCTTTTACTCTGTTGATAAAAAAATGATTTCTATCTCTTCACAGTAGTCAAAGATGCAATATCATATATTGCATATAGATGCATCAAGAAAGTCAGCCAGCACCTTTTCTTTCGTAGAAGGTTAAGGTGGTTTAGCTTATCATCGCACACTAACAAACTTCTGTGGAAGACATCATGATTTGGTATATCAATTCAAATGCGCAGAGTAGTGGACTCTGCCTAACACATGACAGATATTTCCCTCCCCGCCCCACCACTAGTAATATCTTGACTTGAGGCAGGGGTGAACCATGAACATTGAGCCCTAACTGTCTATCTGATACACCAGCCAGGGTGCAAGCCAAGGCAGTACAATATGGAGAACAAGCTGTTATCGTGACCACCTTGCACTAAAATTAATTATTTTGTTCTAATTTTATTTTCTTGTTAAAAATTGTGCATGATCTGTTTATCTTGTGAATTCTGCTTATATGAGGCCATGTTCCAGTGATGCTGATGCTGCTGCAAGTACTGTGATGCTGTGCAGACATGGACTTGTGCAAATGACAATAAATGTTACTTTAGATTTTGAATGTGTAGCACGGCTGAAAGAAGTGTGGCAAAGCAAGGGGAAGCAAAACATATGCATGGAAAAACAAGTATTGAATCTTAAATCACTGGGTATTACAGCTCATTGTAAGTTCCACATGTACAGAACAGGAACAGGCCCTTTGGCCCACAATGTTGCGCTGTACTAATTATGCTATGACATCTAATCCCTTCAGTTCGTGCATGGTCCATATCCCTCCATTCTCTACACATACATGTGTCAATCTAACAGCCTCTTAGACGCCTTTGTCATATCTTTCTCTACCACCAACCCTACAAACCCACCACTCTTCGTGAAACAAAAAACTTCCCTCACACACTTTAAATCCTTTACCCCGCCACTCCCCCCCCCCCCCCCCACAGTAAATATATTGGATATTTTGATGCTGGGAAACAGCACGGTACGGGCCCTTCAGCCCACAATGCTGTACAGACCTATCTACCTGGTCTGAATACTTCATAGCAAAATTAAACACATTAAGTACAGAAACATAGAAAACCTACAGCATAATACAGGGCCTTTGGCCCACAAAGCTGTGCTGAACATGTCCCTACCTTAGAAATTACCTAGGGTTACCCATAGCCCTCTATTTTTCTGAGCTCCATATACCTGTCCAGGAGTCTGTTAAAAGACCCCATTGTATCTGCCACTGTCGCCGGCAGCCCATTCCATGCACTCACCACTCTCTGCGTAAAAAACTTACCCCTGACATCTCCTCTGTTCCTACTTCCAAGCACCTTAAAACTATGCCCTCTCATGCTAGTCATTTCAGCCCTGGGAAAAAGCCTCCGACTATCCACATGATCAATGCTTCTCATCATCTTATACACATAATCTTAAGTAAATCTATACAGAAAGGAAATTTCTGCACTCCAGTAATGATGAAAACTTACTTTGAACATAAGCGATTGCATATTTGGAGAGATCTTTGCAAATGAACTTTACAACATAAAAATGTCAATTTAAGGACAAAGTGACACACAATGATCACAGCTAGCATCAGCTACTGTGGGCTGTCAAAGAGGTCTATCTGATCTATGCCACATCACATGAAACAGTCGCAGAAAATTAAAAATGTTGAAGTTAACGAAGCCCTATGAAAATTGCTTTCTTCTAACTGGCCAGTTGAACAGGCCACATGACTGGACATTGAGTTCTCTACAAACCTGTACATCTGCAAATATTGCCATCGAAGTTATCCTCCACTTCCTGAGAACTTGGTGATGGATTATTCTTCAGAAGCCTGAAGAAAAGAGGAACAATAAAGTACACAAACGATCAACTCAAGCCCAAAATCAACTAGTTATTTATTTAGTAAGAGTCAGTCTCGTCTATTACATCCTCCATGGCCAGATATCACATCCTCACCTCCTTAGAGTCATAGAGCACTACGGGCCAGAAACAGGTCATTCGGCCCATCTAGACCATGTCGAATTGTTATTGCCTAATCCCATTGACCCACACCTGGACAACAGCCCTCCATACTCGTCCCATCCAAGTATGCATCCAAACTTCTCATCAACATGGCAACTGAACCACATCCACCACTTCCACTGGCAGTTCTTTCCACATTCGTACCACCTTCTGAGAGAAGAGGTTCCCCCTCAGGTTCCCCTTAAATATTGCACCTTTTTAACCTATGAGGTCTAGTTCTAGTTTCAACAACTTCAGTGGAAAAAGCCTGCTTGCATTTACCCTATCTGTACCCCTCACAATTTTGTATGCCTCTATTTAATGTCCCCTCATTC
This sequence comes from Hemitrygon akajei, assembly GCF_048418815.1. Taxonomy (NCBI): domain Eukaryota; kingdom Metazoa; phylum Chordata; class Chondrichthyes; order Myliobatiformes; family Dasyatidae; genus Hemitrygon; species Hemitrygon akajei. The sequence goes on along the minus strand of NC_133125.1, from coordinate 13,504,662 downwards.
TCCTATACTTCAAGGAATAAAATCCTGACCTATTCAACCTTTCCCTATAACTCAGGTTCTAAAGTCCCAGTAACATCCTTGTAAATTTTCTCTGCACTCTTTCAACTTTATTGATATCTTTCCTGTAGGTATGTGAACAGAACTGCACACAATACTCCACTGCAAGAGATGCTGGTTCCTCACCTCCAATGCTTCCACCCACTGTTAACCGTAACTCTCAAACACTATCTGTTGTGGATTATTTTTTCCAAACTTAACTTGAAATCCATTTCCAACTAACCTATTGAATAGTATCCTCACAGGGTTACTCTCACTTCCAGCAACATTATGTCATAGAGACATACAACATGAAAACAGGTCTTTAGGCCTGACTTATCCATGCTGTCCAAGATGCCTACCTAACGACTCAGGCCTAGGGGGCCAGTGACAGGCATATGCCTTATAAGACGCAAAACGAAAGACTGTGTGGCACGCCACTCCTCACATAGACAGTAAGTAGGTGGCCGTTGACTGACAAGGAGTTCATCCGCCCTTTGAAAGGTTTTGTTCTTAGTCCTGCCTATGCACCCTCCTCCCTGGTTAACCAAAGTGCACCAGGGGGTGTGCTGGTTGAGTCGCCGATAACCCGACCCGACAGGTAGTACTGGGCTATGTGGTATTAGTAGCAAGGCGAGGACTTGACCTGACTGTACACCTGAGCTGGTCCCATTTCCTTGTGTTTCGCCCATATCCCTCTAACCCTTCCCATTCTGTGAACTTGTCCAAATGTCTTTTAAACATTTTAAAATGTATCCACCTTCACCACCTCCTCTGAAAGATTGTTCCATATACCCACCATTCTCTGTGTGGAATAACTTGCCCCATGGTCCCCATTAATTTTTTTCCTCTCACACCTTAAACCAGTGCTTTCTAGCTTTAAGCTACCTTACCCTGGGAAAAGACCATGATCATTGACTTGATCTATGACCTGAATGATTTAGAAACCTCTATAGGGGCTCTTCTCGGGGATAAAAGCATCCCATTTATACAGCATCTCCAAGCACTCTAGTGCCAGCATCATCCTTGTTAATAGTTTCTTAATCCTCACATTTTCCAGATTCACTGAAGTGATTTAGAAAGTCAGTGTCAAACTGCTATTGACAATTCATGGAGACTGTCCACACGAATTAATCTTAACAGTTTCTGTTTCTCAGAACAAGGAGTGTACTTTATTATATCTAAAAATATAGTTATTAATTTAAAAAATAAGCAACATTAAATTTGCTCCAATAAAGCATAGAATACTGAGGCACAGTACAGGCCCTTCAGTCCAAGATATTGTGCTAACCTGGTATGGGAACACCAATGTCTTTGAATGGAAAATCCTACAATAGGTAGTGGATTTGGCCTAGTACATCAGAAGTAACACAACTATTGAGCATATCTACGTGAAATGCTATCGTAGGGAAGCAACATCCATTTTTAGAGATCGCCACCAGCCAGGCCATACTCTTTTAGAACATAAGACCATAAGATATAGGTGCAGAAGCAGGCCATTCAGCCTATTGTGTCTGCTCTGCCATTCAATCATGGGCCGATCCAATCCTTCCAGTCATCCCCACTCCCCTGCTTTCACCCCATACCCTTTGATGCCCTGGCTAATTAAGAACCTATCCATCTCTGCCTTAAATACACCCAATGACTTGGCCTTCACACCCACTCGGGGCAACAAATTCCACAGATTTCCCACCCTCCGACTAAAGTAATTCCATAGCATCTCTGTTCTAAATGGATGTCCTTCAATCCTGAAGTTGTGCCCTCTTGTCCTGGACTCCACTACCATGGGAAATAACTTTGCCATATCTAATCTGTTCAGGCCTTTTAACATTTGGAATATTTCTATGAGATTGCCCCTCATTCTCCTGAACTCTAGGGAACAGCCCAAGAGCTGCCAGACTTTCCTTATATGGTAACCCTTTCATTTCTGCAATCATTCTTGTGAATCTTCTCTGAATCCTCTCCAATGTCGTGTCAGTATATCCTTTCTAAAATAAGGAGCACAAAACTGCACACAATATTCCAAGTGTGGTCTCACGAGTGCCTTATAGAGGCTCAACGTCACATCCCTGCTCTTATATTCTACACCTCTAGAAATGAATGCCAACACTGCATTTGCCTCCTGATGCACCATCAATAACTCTCAAAGACTGGAAGTGAACAATAGGCTTTTATTAACAGCAAAAAGGGAGCACAACATCTCGGAGACCGAGAGAGGAGCAGTGCCCCAATCGCCTTTATACAGGGGTATGTGGGAGGAGCCACAGGACCAGTCAGCAGAGGGGCATGTCCAGACAGGTATACATAGTTTACCACACCTCCTTCACCACTGACTTCATCTGGACGCTAACCTTTAGGGTATCCTGCACAAGGACTCCCAAGTCCCTTTGCATTTCTGCATTTTGAATTCTCTCCTCATCTAAATAATCTGCCCGTTTATTTCTTCCACCAAAGTACACGACTATACACTTTCCAACATTATATTTCATTTGCCACTTCTTTGCCCATACCCATAAACTACCCAAGTCTCTCTGTTTCCGCAATACTACCTGCTCTTCCACCCATCTTTGTATCATCTGCAAATTTAGCCACAAAACAATTAATTCCATAGTCCAAATCATTGACATACATTGTAAAAAGCAGCAGTCCCAACACCAAACTCTATGGAACTCCAGTGGTAACCAGCAGCCAGCCAGAATAGGATCCCTTTATTCCCGGTCTCTGTTTCCTGCCAATCAGCCAATGGCCCACCTATGCTAGTAACTCCCCTGTAATTCCATGGGATCTTATCTTGCTAAGCAGCCTCATCTGTGGCACCTTGCCAAAGGCCTTCTGAAAATCCAAGTACACCACATCTCCTGCATCTCCTTTGTCTACAGTGCTTGTAATTTCCTCAAAAAATTGCAGTAGGTTAGTCAGGCAGAACTTTCCTTTCAGGAAACCATGCTGGCTTTGGCCTATATTGTCATGTGCCTCCAGGTACTCCTAACAATCGATTCCAACAACTTCCCAACCACATGTCAGGCTAACATGTCTATAGTTTCCTTTCTGCTGCCTCCCACCCTTCTTAAATAGCAGATGTAACATTTGCAATTTTCCAGTCATCCGGTACAATGCCAGAATCTATCATTTCTTTAAAGATTATCGTTAATGCCTCCGCAACCTCTCCAGCTACTTCCTTCAGAACCCGAGGGTGCATTCCATCAGGTCCAGGAGATTTATCCATCCTAAGACCATTAAACTTCCTGAGTACCTTCTCATTCGTAATTTTGACTCCACATACTTCACTTCCCTGACACTCTTGGAATATGTACTACAGATGTCTTCCACTTGTGAAGACTGATGCAAAATACACATTTGGTTCCTCTGCCATCTCTGTGTCTCTCATTACAATATCTCCAGCATCATTTTCTATTGGTCCTATATCTACCCTCAACTCTCTTTTACCCTTTATATACTTCTGCAAGTTTTTAAAAGCTTCCCAATCCTCTATCTTCCCACTAGCTTTGGGTTCCTATTGTGCCCTCCCTTTTGCTTTTACTTTGGCTCTGACTTCACTTGTCAGCCACGGTAGTGTCCTTCTTCCATTCGAAAATTTCTTATTTGGAATGTATCTGTCTGCACTTCCCTCATTTTTCGCAGGAACTCCAGCCATTGCTGCTCAGCTGTCCTTCCCGTTAGTGTCTCTTTCCAGTCTTGGCCAGTTCCCCTCTCATCCCATTGCAATTTGCTTTATTCCACTAAAATGCTGACACATTGGAATTTATTTTCTCCTTCTCAAATTTCAAAGTGAACTTGATCATATTGTAATCCAGTTCCCTTAGACTCTCTTATCACTTTAACCTTAGACTCTCTTATCACCTCCGGATCATTGCACAACACCCAATCCAGCACAGCCAATCCCCTAATAGGCTCAACAACAAGCTGTTCTAAAAAGCCTTCCCTTAGACATTCTACAAATTCTCTCACTTAAGGTCCAGTACTGACCTGGTTTTCCCAATCCTCTTTCATGTAAAAATCCCCAACGATTACCATGACATTGCCTGTCTGACACACCTTTTCTATCTCCTGCTGTAATTTGTAATCTACATCCCGGCTGCTGTTTTGGAAGCCTGTATACAATTGCCATTAGGGTCTTTTTACCTTTGTCATTTCTTAACTCACCGCACAAAGACTCTACACCTTCCATTCCTATGTCATTCCTTTCTAATGATTTAATATTATTTCTTATACACAGGGCCACACAAGTTTTGCATCCTATCAATGTCCCACTGTAACCTCTGACAGCCCTCTATACTATCCACAACACCCCCCCCCCCCCCAAACCTTTGTGTCATCACAGTAAAATAAAAAGCTTTTTGTGCTGCTGCCATCAGGTAGTACAAAAACCCCAATACTCGCACCACCAGGTTCAAAAACAGTTACTACCCCTCAGCCATCAGGCTCTTGAATAAACGGGGATAACAACACTGATTTGCCCCTCCATTGAGGTGTTCCCACAAGCAATGATCTCACTTTAAGGGCTCTTTATCTCATTATCTCATGTTCTCTTTATTTATTGCTATTAATTTATATTTGTATTTGCACAGTTCTCTGGTTGATCTTTCATTTAACCTGTTATGGTTATTATTCTATAGATTAGTTCAGAATGCCTGCAGGAATATGAATCTCAGGGTTATATATGGTGATATACATGTACTTTGATAACAAATTGCCTGATTGAATTTTTTGAGGATGTGACTAAGGTAGAACCGTAGATGTAGTGTATATGGATTTCAGCAAGGCATTTGATAAGGTACCCCATGCAAGGCTTATTGAGAAAGTAAGGAGGCATGGGATCCAAGGGAACCTTATTCTGTGGATCCATAACTGGCTTGCTCACAGAAGGTGAAGTGTTTGTTAACGGGTCATATTCTGCATGGAGTCGGTGACCAGTGGTGTGCCTCAGGGATCTGTTCAGGGACCCCCTTCTCTTCGTGATTTTTATAAATGACCTTGATGAGGAAATGGAGGGATGGGTTAGTAAATCTGCTGATGACACAAAAGTTGGGGGTGTTGTGGATAGTGTGGAGGGCTGTCAGAGGTTCACAAGATAAAGGAGCAGAAGTAGGCCATTCAGCCCATTGAGTCTGCTTCGCCACTCCACCATGAGCTAAACTATTCTGCTGTCTAGTTCCAATTTCCGGCTTTTTCCACATATCCCTTGATACCCTAATTAGATACCTGTCAATCTCCTCCTTAAAAACCCTCAATGATTGGGCCTCCACAGCTGTATGTGTGGAGACCCACAATGATTGGGCCTCCACAGACTCATTCCATCGAGATGTAACACTGAGCGTCATAGGAAGTCATTCCTACCTGCAGCCATCAAACTTTACAACTCCTCCCTCAGAGTGTCAGACACCCTGAGCCAATAGGCTGGTCCTGGACTTATTTCCACTTGGCATAATTAGCTTATTATTATTTAAGGTTTTATTTTGCTATATTTCTTCACTATTCTTGGTTGATGCGGCTGTAACAAAACCCAATTTGCCTTGGGATCAATAAAATATGTCTGTCTGTCTGTGGCAAATCCACGACCCTCTGGCTAAAAAATTTCTCCTCATCTCTGTTTTAAATGGATACCCTCTAATTCTAAGACTGTGAAGGTTATAGTGGGGCATTGATAGGATGCAAAACTGGGCTGAGAAGTGGCAGATGGAGTTCAACCCAGGTAAGTGTGAGGTGGTTCATTTTGGTAGGTCAATATGATGGCCGAATATAGTATTATTAGTAAGACTCTCGGCAATGTGGAAGAACAGAAGGATCTTGGGGTCCGAGTCCCTAGGACATTCAAAGCTGCTGCTCAGGTTGACTCTGTGGTTAAGAAGGCATTGGCCTTCATCAACCATGGGATTGAGTTTAAAAGCCGAGAGGTAATGTTACAACTGTACAGGACCCTGGTCAGACCCCAATTGAAGTATGTACTGTGCTCAGTTCTGGTCACCTCACTACAGGAATGATGTGGAAACTATAGAAAGGGTGCAGGAGATTTACAAGGATGTTGCCTGGATTGGGGAGCATGCCTTATGAGAATAGGTTGAGTGAACTCGGCCTTTTCTCCTTGAAGTGGCAGTGGATGAGAAGTGACCTGATAGAGGTGTATAAGACGTTGAAAAGCATTGACTGAATGGATAGTCAGAGGCTTTTTCCCAGGGCTGACATGACTAACATGAGGGGGCATAGTTTTAAGGTGCTTGGAAGTAGGTGTAGAGGGGATGTCAGGGGTAAGTTTTTTTAACGTAGAGAGTGGTGTGCATGGAATGGGCTGCTGGTGATTGTGGTGGAGACAGATATGATAGGGTCTTTTAAGAGACTCCTGGATAGGTACATGAAGCTTAGAGTAACCCTAGGTAATTTCTAAAGTAAGTACATGTTCAGCACAGAATTGCGGGCCAAAGGGCCTGTATTGTGCTGTAGGTTTTCTATGTTTCTAAATTAACTTTGAACTTTAACCTACTCCGAGATCAATCTGAACCTTCCTTCCCCTCCCCATGTGCCTCTCTAAGAGTTTCTTAAATGTCTCTAATGTATCCGCCTTTACCATCAGCCATGGCAGCGCATTCCACACACCCACCATTTTCCATTCAATCACCTTAAAAGTATCCCCCTTGTATTAGCCATTTCTGAACTGGGAAAATTTCTCTGGCTGTCCACTCGATCTGTGCCTCTTATCATCTCAGGCTCAAAAGATGAGTTATTAAAACAGGAAATTTGACATTTAAAATTAATGAAAAGTTCACATAGTACACTGTTCACAGTAACTGAAGCTTGAATTCAAGCTAGGAATTCAAATCTTATGACTTAGCTTTGAATAAGCTAAGTCATAAGATGCCAGATGTCCTTCTGAAAATGGGTCACATAACCTTTTCCTTGATAAAAGATAGTCTGGGGAAAGGCGAGGTTCGGCTGAATCTATAGCCAGGCTGTGCGGAAGAAAGTAAGGCTATACTTGTAGATACAAAAGATGCAAAGAATTCTTCCCAGCAAGAAAACCTTGAACAGAATTATTTAACGATTTGAAATTTGATATTGATCGTGATTGATTTTTACAAGTCAGAAGTAGGGTGTCATTGTAGTGTAGTGATTAGCGGCTTCACTTTATAGCACCACTGATCACTGATTGGGGTTCAATACCCACCGTTGAATGTAGAGAGTTAGTACGTTCTCCCCTCTTTATTACTTTTCATAGGTGCTGCCTGACCTGCTGAGTTCCTCCAGCATTTTGTGTGTGTTAGGCTGGATTTCCAGCATCTGCAGAATCTTGTGTTTAAAATGTTGTTATAAATTCTTTGAGTGTAACTTCACAGAAAATTGCCCAAATCAAAGTCTGTAATAATGTACAATGGGAAGTTTATTAAAAAAGATGTTTAATTATTTCTGCTTATTCATTGGTAAACAAAAAATTATTTCATCAAAATGTATTTAAAGTGGCATACAAAATTCCACTGACATTTCATGCTTACTTGAGCCATGTCGGTAAGAAAAGAAAATCTTTAGATCAAAACTTAATGGCAACAGAAATATACCATGGTTTCAACACAGTAATTATTTATTTTGTAAACAGGACCTTTATATGATGTGCCAGAATGCAAAGAACTTCTGAGATTACAGTTCCGAACAGTATGCAAACTTCTATATGGATAATAAAAAACATAAAGGCTATTTTTCATCTATATATTGCAAGCATCATACATAACCTTAGCATTAAATTCATTTTAAATACTTAGTGTTGCTACTTTTATGGCAAAAAAACTGTTTATCATAAGTAGATATTGTTGACAATCTGTCAAACACAAAGATATAAACTACTGCCAGATGGCTCCCATTTTCCAAGCAGCAAATGGTAGTGACAGATGTAGGGACCTTAAATTTAATCTCTCACACCAGATGAACCACTGACTTGCTGGGTGTTGTTGAAACCAGCTGTGTTTGAAAACGGTTTAGTTATTCTCGTTCTAAAACGAAAAAAAAAAATGAAAGAAAGTGGTATATTCATCTGTGTCTAAAATGAATGCAGTACCACAATGGTCCTGGGACTTCAGGACCTGGGTTATAGGGAAAGCTTGAATAGGTTTGGACCTTATCCCCTGGAGTGTAGAGTGAGGGGAGATTTGATAAAGGTAGACAACATTAACAGGGGTATAGTTACAGTAAATGCAAACAGACTTTTTACACCAAGGTTGGGTGAGTTTAGAACTAGAGGTCATAGGTTAAGGGTGAAACAGAAATCTACAGCACATTACAGGCTCTTTGACCCACAATGCTGTGCCAACCATGTTTTTTTTAAAATATGGAAATGGAAGCTGAGGGGAACATCTTTAGTCAGAGGGTGGTGCAGGAGTGGAATAAGCTGCCAGAAGTGGTGGTGGATGCGGTTGGATTTCAACATTTAAGGGAAGTTTGAATAAGTACTTAGGTGGAAGGGGAATGGAGGGCTGTTGTGCAGAATAACAGTTCAGCAAGGATATTATGGGCCAAAGGGCATTCTTTTGTGACGTAGTGCTCAATGATTCTGCAATTTGCAATCTCTTTAATGTTCAATTCCAAATTGGAGTATTCATTTAAAAAACAGCAGAAGTTTTATAAAGTAACCGCAAATGTGTCACAGCACCTAGTTTAACATCTGGTTTTGGGTGGCAAAGAAGTGAGATGGTATGTTTGCATTCATTGGTCTGGGCACTGAGAACAAGAGCAAGGATGTCACATTACAGCTTGATATATTTGTGCTCAATTCTGGTTATCCCATTAAATATAGAATGTGGAGGGTTTGGAGAGAATGCAGAAGATGTTTACCAGGATGCTGTTTGGATTAGAGGGTATGAGCTATAAGCACAGATCAGGCAAACTTGGGTTGTTTTCTCTGAAGAATTAGAGGCTTGGGGGGGTAGTGGGAAAGAAATTACCACAAAAGTATGAGAATTAGAGGTAGGCTGTCAGAATCTTATTCCCAGAGAAAAAAATATGCAGTGAGTGGAGGAATTTGGATCATGTTCAAGCAGAAAAGGTTTAGTTTAATTTGGCATTGGATTCAGAGTAGACATAACAGGCCTTTAACCTTGTTGCTGTGCTGCAATGATTGAAGAAAGTAGCTCTATTTGTCACAAACAAGAGAAAGTCTCTAGATGCTGTAAATTCAAGAACACATAAAATGCTGGAGGAACTCAGCAACCAGCAACCACTTGGGCTGAAACGTCGACTGTACTTTTTTCTATAGATGCTGCCTGGCCTGTTGCGTTCCTCCAGCATTTTGTGTGTGTAGCTTTATTTGTCACATGTACATCAAGATATACAATGAAATGCATCATTTGCACCAAATCAAATCAGTGAGGATCATGCTGGGGGCTGCTCACAAGTGTCAGCAATGCTTCCAGCATCAATATAGCATATCCACAATTTAATAATCCTTATCTTTGGAATGTGGGAGAGTACTGGAGAAAACCCACGTGATCACAGAGAGAATATACACACTCTTTACAGACAACAGCAGGAATCAAGCCTCGATTGGTGATTGCTGGTTCTGCAAAGCGTATGTGTATTACAGGTGCTCTGCATACAATAATTGAGGGTGAGATGTTGAGGCATGGCACAGCTGAGCCATGGTCATACTGAATGTGAAGTAGACTTGGAGGAGCCATTAGCTGACTCCTGCTTTTTTTTTGCATTCTGGAAATAATGGTTCTAGACACCATAGCTAAGGGAACAACAAACTATCATCTACCCTCTCACTGTTTTAAACATTTTAATCTGTACCTATTCTCTTAAGAATTTTAAACATTTCAATAAGATCACCATTATTAAAGATAAATAAAAGATGAGTTTTATTTGTCACAAGTATATTACTGTGCAAAAATCTTGGTCACGTATATCTGGTTAGGATGCTTAAGACTTTTGCACAGTACTGTACAGTGAAACGCTTTGTTTGTGTCAATGACCAACACAGTCAAAGGATGTGCTGAGGGCAGCCCGAAAGTGTCACTACACTTCTGGCAGCCTCATAGTATGCCCACAATTTACTACCCTAACCTGTACGTCTGGGAACATGGGAGGAAACTGAAGCACCCATGCAGTCATACACAGGCGGGAATCAAACCCCAATTCATGATTGCTGGCACTGTAAAGCGTTATACTAGCCGCCATGTTGCTGTGCTTACTATTCTAAAAGTTGTTTTGGTTTCCACAACATTGCATGCTGAACCCTGAAGTTAACTATAGTCACATAAACAGGGTGGCATGGTACTGTAGTGGTTAGCACAATGTTGTATAAATCCAGCGACCCAGGTTTAATTCTGCCATTGCCTGTAAGGAGTTTATATGTTCTCCCTATGACCATATGGATTTCCTCCAGGTGCTCTAGTTTCCTCCTACAGTCCAAAGACGTATTGGTTGGTAGGTTAATTGGGCTTTATAAATTGTCTGGTGATTAGGTTAGAATTAAAACAGGGGATTGCTGGGCGGCATGGGTTGAAGAGCCAAAAGGGCCTATTCTGTGTTGTATCTCAATAAATAAGTAAATATTCTTAGGTACAGATCTAAAATATTTTGTGCTCTGCACTTACCCATACATTTGCATGACAAAACCTGGGCTGCAGTAGCCACACTGGCTTCCATTGTAATCAGCGAGCCGCTGCTGAATTGGGTGCAAGCCCTTCTTTACAGATCCCAGTGCTTCTACTGTAATGACATGATGATTTTTCAGTGACAACAGGGATCCAATTGGAAACAAACACTGCAAAAGAGCATGCACCAGAAATAAATCCATACGCAAGGTTAAGAAAGGTACAGCATTTATTATTTGCAACAAAACGCTGGAGGAATGTGTGTGTTCAGCTGGATTTCCAGAATTTGCAGAATCCAGAATTTGAGTTTATGAACATTTACTATTTGTTTCCTCATATTTATTGCTGGAGCATACAATGCATAGAAGTCAAAATCAAGCCTGAAAATTCACAATGTAGTACTTAGGTCCATCCAGAGTTGTATTTTGGATTTTGTTCACTTGGGTAAAGTGGCAGCAGACTGAAGTCATTTTTCAGGCTTTTGTATCTTCTGCCCAATGGGAGAGGGGAGAAGGGAAAGTGTCCAGAGTGGGAAATGTCTTTGATTATATTGGCTGCTTTACCTCATATTGTGCGACTATCCATTTTGTACAGACAAAATCACTTGGGATAATAATTTGTTGGAATTACAGTTTTCCATATTGTTCTTGGACTATCTGAACATACCAAATTAAATACAAGAAATTCTGCAGATGTTGGAACTCCAAAGCAACACACACAAATTGCTGGAGGAACTCAGCAGATCAGACAGCATCTATGGAAATGAATGACATTTTGGGCAAAGACCCTTTGACAGGACCTGAAATGTTGACTGTTTATTCATTTCCATAAATGCTGCCTGAACTGCTGAGCTCCTCCAGCATTTTATGTATTATCCTAAATCAAAAATCACAAGATTCCCAAGAACTTGTCAATAAACATGATTATTAGATTTATTTAAGGTGATGATAAATATTTGAAAGACTAAGGAAGAGTTAAGGGTTCTGGGGAAATACACAGACAATGTATTGACAGCAGCGTAGATGAGCCGTGAGTGTGTTGAATAGCAAGGCGTGCTTGAGGGGACTAGTGGTCCACTCGTGATCTTGTTTCCTTGTGCTCGTGCTTATTTACTGAATTTGCAGCCTCACAGTTAATGAACACAGTGATTGAAGCAGATGGTAACAACCCCCTTTTTCAACACCAAGATAAATAAGGTAAAGGATGTTTTCACAAAGGGAATATTGATCCTCATGAGATTCAATTTTAAAAAATGCTTGAAATTCTACAACTCAAAAAAATGGAGCAACATATTGCATTAAAAGCAGAAAAATCCCCATAATATATAGACCATAAGATAGAATAAGGCCATTCAGACCATCGGGTCTGCTCTGGCATTTCATCATGGCTGATTTATTACCCCTCTCAAATCCATTCTCCTGCCTTCTCCCTGTAACCTTTGACACCCTAACTAATCAAAAACCTATCAACTTCTGCTTTAAATATGCCTAATGACTTTGCCTTCACAGCTGTCTGTAGCAATGAATTCCACAGACTCACCATCATCTGGCTAAAGATATTCGTCCTTATCTCCATTCTAAATGGATGTCCCACTATTCTGAGCTTGTGTCCTCTGGCCATAGTCTCTCCCACTTTCTCCACATTCACTCTATCATGGCCTTTCAACATGCTATAGGTTTCAATGAGATCCCCCACCCCCCACCTTAATCTTCTGAATTCCAGTGAGTACAGGCCCAGAGCTATCAATCGGTCCTCATATGGTAATCCTTTCATTCCTGGAATCACTCACGTGAACCTCCTCTGACCCCTCTCCAATGTTAACACATCCTTCTTAGACAAGGGCTCCAAATACTCCAAGTGAGGTCTTACCAGTGCCTTATAAATCCTTAACATTACATCTCTGTTTTTATATTCTAGTCATTGGATATCAACTATATTTTATTCAGATAACTGTTCCAGAATAAGTATCATTTTTGCATACAAACTACAAATTCCTTAATTCACTTAATATCCAAGAATCAAGTATCTCTATCTCTAATTTATTCAAAGACTGAGATTCCCCAACCTTGATGGGTATAGATTTCCAAAGGTTCACTATACTTTGGATGAAGACGTTACTCTTATCACTATCTTAATACCAGAAAATTACACCCACTAAATCAAACTCTGCAAGAACTAAGCTTTAATGAGCTCAACTAAGCTGCTTTTAAAAAGTTGCCCTTGAACTTTCAACATGGAATTTCATCTTTTGCATCAGATGTACAAACTTTTTTATCTCATCACAAATATTAAAAGACCCTATCACAATCAACTGAAAGTGTGCCAGCAGAATGCTTTTATCCATGCTTACTTGCATTGATTCAAAAAGGACAGATCAATACTTTCTGCACTGAATTACTGGATGTCCACATATAGCCAAATTCATCCTGCATTCAACACAACTGGAGAGGTTAAAAATGTTGTCTGAAAGAACTATATTAAAAACAGACAATATTGCCAACTGAAAAGAAAGCAGCAGAGGAAAAATATTTAAGTCAGTGGCTTACAGAGTTAATTGACTTGATAATTCTTTTCCCAGGTTTCAAGGGGTCATCATATTCAACGACCACAACACAGCAACCACAGCCTCCTTCGTGACACATGACCTTTGTTCCACAAAGGTGCAGAACGTTGCGAAGGTATTCAGCCAGAGACATTTGCAGGTCTTCATCTTTCACTGTTTAAAATGTTTAAAATCACACATCTAATAATTATAAAAACAATATAAAAGGGAAAAAAACTTATGAATGCAGAAATCTAAAATGGAAATAAGTGCTAGAAATCTTCAACATACCAGGGACGATTATGATGCTCTCTCTTCTACATAAGTATTTTCAGCTTTGACACACCTCAGGTTTAATGATTGATCCTTTGTTTTCTAACTATGTCCCCACCTACAGGTCCAACCTTCAATCTGATTCATTCTGTTTTCCCACAGGGTCACGGGGAGAACGTACAGACTCCTCACAGACAGCAGCGGGAATTGAACACTGACCTTACAGCTGGCACTATAAACCATTGCGCTAACTGCTACGCTATGAGGCCAGCCCAGCTTTTCTGTTTTGTTCTTTTTTCTGTGAAACATTTTATTTTTTTTAAAAGAAAAGTGCTGATAGGTAGTACTCTTGAAAAATTTCCCCCTGTAGTGTTAAAACAAGTTTGGCACAGCTGAGCATTCGGGACAGGACATGCTTCCTGCTGTTGCACACAGAGGGAGTGGTCGTTAGCATCCCTCATTTGCTAATCCGTTAGGCAAAGTACAACTCTATCAAACCCCTTCAGACACAGCAGAAAATAATGTGGTTTACACAGCAAAATATTGGCAAGTGGGCAGTAATACATAACAAAATGTAACTATAAACAAAGCAAAGTAAGATGATTAAATTGAACTTTTTTATTGCAAGGTTTTGGAACCTATTCTCTGCTCTTTCCAGCAATTGTTTCTGAACTCAGTCCCATAAAACAATTAGGCATTTTACCAGAATTTGGCCATTCAACCCATTAAGTCTGCTCCATTATTCCATCATGACTGATTTATTTTCCCTTTCAACCCCATTCTCCTGCCTTCGCACTGAAACCTTTAATGCCCTTACTAATCAAGAACCTATCAACCACTGTTTTAAATGTACCCAATGACATAGCCTCCACAGCTCTCTGTGGCATTGAATTCCACAGATTCACCATCCTTTGGCCAAAGAAATAACTCCTCATTTCTGTTTTAATAGGACGTCCTTCTATTCAGAGTCTAGAACCTCTGGTGTTAGACTGTCCCAATATTTAAAATATTATCTTCACCTCCTCTCTAATGGAATATTGGAAAGCCAAGATAATCAGATTTTCAATCAGATCCCCCCTCATACTTCTAAACTCCGACAAGTACAGGTCCAAAGCCATCGAACGCTCCTCATAAGTTAATCTTTTCATTCCTATGATCATTCTTATGAACCTCCCCTGAATCCTCTTCAATGTTGACACATCCTTTCTTAGATAAGGGGCCCCAAACTGTTCACAATACTCCAAATATGGTCATACTTCTTTAGCCAAACCTGAATTTGATTCGTCCAAATATTACTTGAATTTCCAAAACCCAGTTAACCAACAGACATAGAGACTGGCACATGGAGTGAAAAAAAGCCCACAAACTTAGAAGTCAAGCAGCCTTGCGGAGGCAAAAGGTTAATTCTTTGGATCAAGACTCTGCATGAATTAAGCTGCATCCCACAGAATCTTCTTAGCCCTCCATTTAGAACGTAGAACATAGAACAGTACAGCACAATGCAGTCCCTTTGGCCTACAATGCTGTGCCAACATTTAACCTACTCTAAGATCAATCTAATGTTTCCCTCCCACATAGCCCTCCATTTTCTATTACCCATGATCTTATCCAAGAAATTCTTAAATGTCCCTAACTGCCTCTACCAGCAACCCTAGCATTATGTCCCTTACACCCATCACTCTGTATAATAAAAACCTATCCTTTAACTTTACACTGTCTCAGTTGCTAAATGCACTGAATTTAAAAACCCACCCTCAAACCTCCTTCTACCTTTTCCACATCATAGCTCTGTAATACCCTCCGGTCTCTTCTCACCTCATCCTCCCATTCATTTGTAGCAAAATTTTAGATTATATCAGACATTGTCTATAAATTGCTCTTCCTCGCACATCCATCAGCTTCTCTACCTTTTTATATATTTAAAAAACCTTCAACACCATGAAAAATTTTGTTAACACTAAAATCTCACTCCACAAGGCATTTGTTCCCACCTTCTTCACCCTTTCAAGACATTAGACCACAAGACATCAAAGCAGAATTAGGCCATCCAGTCTGCTCCGCCATTGTATCATGGCTGATTACAATCCCTTTCAACTCCATACTCCAGCCTTCTCCCCATAACCTTTTACACCTTTACTAATCAAGAACCGATTAACATCTGCTTTAAATATACCAAATGACTTGGCTTCCACAGCAGTCTGTGGCAATGAATTCCCCACATTCACCATCCTCTGGCTAAAGAAATTCCTGTTCATCTCTGTTATAAATAGATGTCCCTCTATTTTGCAGCTAGACTCTGCCCTACTACAGGAAACATACTCTCCACATCCACTCTATCTAGGGGTTTCAATATTTGATATTTCAATGAGATACCCTGCACATTCTTCTAAACTCCAATGAGTATAGGCCCTGAGCCATAATTCGCTCCATACACATTGACCTTTTAATTCCAAAATCATTTCCATGACCTTCCTCTGGATCCTCTCCAATGCTGGCTCATATTTCTTAGATAAGGGGCACAAAACTGCTCACAATACTCCAAGTGGGGTCTGGCCTATGATAAATAAAGCCTTAGCATCACATCCTTGCCCTTATACTCTAGTCTTCTCAAAATGAATGCCAACATTTCATTTGACTTCCGTACCACCAACTCAACCTGCATGTTAACATGTAGGGAATCCTGCGTGAGTACTCCCAAGTCCCGTTACTCCTTTGACTTTTGAATTTTCTTTCCCTTTAGAAGATAGTGTACATCTTTATTCCTTCTACCATCCCATTCTTCTACATGAACATACTCCTCCCTACACTATATTCCATCTGCCACTTGCTGCTTTGACTCTCAAATCAATTCTATTTTAATATTCTGTAGAAGATGCTGTTTTTACCATCATGGAAAGCTCCATTCACTCGAAGGAAGAACAGTCCTGCGGCAATGCCCTCTTCAGCTGGGCCATAATCTTCTGTCTGAAGTGAGACAGACTCCATGTTACTTCTGACCTGAGCAGAATCAAAAAATAAAAGCAATAAATTAGTAAAATATATCTAAAGTATAACACACATCAAGAATCAGAACTAAAACGTGAAAGCAGATGGAAGCCTCCCCTCTGTGGACTCTGTTTACACTTTTCACTGCCTCGATAAAGCATCCAACATGATCAAAGACTCTACCCCACACAGACATTCTCTCTTCTTCCCCTTCCCATCAGGCAAAAGATACATATTCCTGAAACCATGCACACAACACCAGGTTTGAGGACAGCTTCCGTCATGCTAAAACTATTGAAAAGGCCTCTAGTACGAAAATATGGCCTCTGATCTCACAAGGTGACCTTGCACCTTATTATCTATCTGCGCTGCATTTTCTCTGTGACAGTAACACTTTATTCTGCATTCTGTTACTGCTTTATCTTGTACTACCTCAGTGCACTGTGTAATGAATTGTATGAAGAGGATGCAAGACAGGTTTTTCCACCTCTGCATGTCTGAGAACAATACGTTTGTAAATCAATTTACCAATTATGAACAAAACTCTTGAAACCATAAGCAAAAGGTTGTGAATTATTTAAATTTAACATTACATTAAGTTATCTGTAATTTTTGTTGGTGCTTTTACTGCACTGTATATACTTTCTGATACTGCATCAGAAAGATTATGCAATGCTGACTGTTTACAGCCCTCTCTGACTGTTTAGTTTCATCATGCTATATATAGATATGGAAGTATGTTAACACAAAATTAGAGGAAAGGTCACAACACAAGAGCACTAAACCATTTGGTGACCTTGTTCTTGTTTACGGCCACTCTATAAATGTTATCTATCCTGTCTTCACCCAATCAAATGCATTAATTTGCTTTAAACTTTGCTTTGCTATTTTTCATAGAATCATGAGTTTAAGTTCACCAGTTCTAATGAAAGGCCATTAACCTGAAATGTTTTTTTTTCCCCAACCTGGTGGCATGAATATCAATGTCTCCTTCCGGTAAACCAATTCCACCCACCCCCTTCCTTTCCTTTATTCCCCACTCTCACCTTTTACTTCTTCTCACCTATTATTTCCCCCAGGTTCCCTCCTTCTTCCTTTCCTCCTATGGTCCATTCTCTTCCCTGATCAAATTCCTTCCTCTTCAGCTCTTTCTTTCCCATCCATTGGCTTCACCCACCATTTTCCAGCTATCCTCCTTCCCCTCTCCCACCTTTATATTCTTCCCCCTTCCTCTTCTGTCCTTGGCTTGAAACATTGACTATCTATTTATTTCCATAGATGCTGCCAGGCCTGCTGAGCTCCTCCAGCATTTTGCGTGTGTTGCTTTGGATTTCCAGCCTCTACAGATTTTCTTGTGTTTAATGTTTATTTTTCTCTCTACAAATGGTGCTTAGTCTGCTGGGTTCCTTCCAACAATTTCCATTTTTATTTCAGGTTTATATTTAAGAGTATATTACAATTGATTTTAAATATCCTTCAATAAGTCTTGTACAAAAAGGTTTAGTACCCAGCAGTAGCAAAAAGAGACAAAGGTTATTGTTAATGTGCTACAACTAAACCGACAGGCCTCTTCTACAGGTGGCGCAAGGAGTTGTTTGGGAAGTTGTACACTCCTTCCACTATTCAATCTGTTTCTGCACATTCACAGCAACAGGACTTGATGCTTTCTATACCAACCCAAAGCTCCTTCTTCACTTTGAGCTAGTCACAGCACAGGAAATCTCATGAGATGGTGGGGATGGCCCATTTCTGCATTTCTCCTCAGAGGCAATGAGTGACTATGCAATTCATTCTTCTTTCCATCTGGTCATCTTTTGCTGCTACAGACTCAGCTCATTTGGCATCGGAACTAGAGGTTACTGGGTATATTTACTGAGGGTATCAAACTATTGTAAACTCTGCCTTTTTTAAAAAACTTAGCCTGGCCTGAACTGAAAAGAACTCCAGACTTCTCTTTGTGGATGACTCTTAAATGCCATCAAAATGGTTACTCAGTTAAAGGGCAATAATACAGGCCATGCCAGTGACAGCAGGTCTAGAAATTTATTACATAAATTTGGCACTCTGTCCTTCTGTATGTGTCATACACACATCTGTATGTGATATACACTCTGCCGATAGGTTTGGAGGATTTTACAGAAATAACATAAACTGCACTTCTCTAATGATTTGATGCAGCCTTTGTATTCCAAAGGCCTAAAGGCAGGTAGAGGTACTCTGTTTACTATGAACTTTCTGTCAGGTGAGGTCTTCATCTACAAAATTTTAGATCGCTAAAGGCACAGCAAATGGTGATGAATTTCATGACAGAAGTTTGGATTGAAAAGTAGCTCCTAGGATATAGTAAGTTTCAAGGTGTTACTGTGCACATCCAAGAGACTAGATTGCTCTACCAAACACTGACAGCAAATCATTCAAGTACTGAGGTGAAAATCCACTGATTTCTTTAAACGCACTATCTTTATTCCTTTACATTCCTTAAAACTTGTCTTTAACCAATTTCTTAGTCATTTGAGCAGACTCAATGGGCTGAATGGACTAATTCTGCATTATGTCAGTCTTATTTGCTATGATATTTTCATATTCACTGTGACTTTTTAAATAGTATTTATGTGAAACACTGAGACATTTATGCCATGTTAACAACAGTATATAAGATTTTGTCACTTTCATCAACTTGTGCAGCTCACACATATCAACACTGACATCTCTTCTTCAGAATCCTTCCCTTAAAGTCATTGGCTTTCCAAATGGTTCACCACTTTACTTAAACAACTTCCTCTGCTCAGTTCAAATTTACTCATTACGTCTAGGAAGCACTTTGGCATTTTTCTACATTAACAAAGTTCTAGAAGTTTCAATTAAGAATTTGTAAATGAGAAACTAACTCCTGAAATAATAATCTCAATTGAGCAGAAAGCATTTGAAATTGGAATTGGATTATTATTGTCACATGCACTGAGATACAGTGAAAAGCTTGTCTTGCATTCTGCTCATGCAGATCAGATCATTACACAGTGCATCGAGGCAGAACAAAGCAAAACAATAACAGAATGCAGAATAAAGTGTAACGGCTACCAAGAAAGTACAGTGCCGGTTATAAAAGTGCAATAAAGTACAGTGCAAGTTTATAATGTGGTAGACTGTGAGGTTAAGAGCCCAGTTAAGATGAACTTTTCTATAAAGGACATAAAGTTATTCTTCAAAGAAAACTAGAATTGTTAATACAACTTAACTTTTGAAAATATGACTTAGATTTACTATGCACCTGCCATTTCAACAGCCTAATTAAAGGATTAGATATCATTTGTTTAGATTACACAAAATTTTCCAATGCTTGGCCTGAAACTCGTTGGGAGTGAAAAAGTAATACAAATTTGATCTGTGCACAGAAACGAACTGCAAACTTGTTCTACAGGCTTGTGCTGCCTCAGATGTACTGTACATTCTCCTTTGTCTTCTCAGCCCGCCCACATTCGGATCAGAAACAAATGCTTCACCTGCACTGAAAATGGCAGATGCATCTAGCAGACATTGAGAAACTAAGTTAATGCATCAAGAACTTGAACGATGGGCAGAAAAGTGATCAACTTCTCTAGGAATCCAAGCTTTCCAAATTTATGGCATAGAACAGGGACTGAGCAATGTTACTGCTATTGTTAACAGTTCAACACTGACTCAGAGGCCTTGGGGGGCTTTTTCAATGGCTTGCTGCACCTCAGAATCAGAGTCAGGTTTAATATCACTGGTATATGTTGTGAAATTTGTTGTTTCACAACAGCAGTACAGTGCAATACATAATAATAAAAAACTACAAATTACAGTAAATATATACTGTATATATCAAAATTTAAATTAAATAAGTAGTGCAAAAAGAAAGGAAAAATAAATACTGAGGTCGTATTCATGGGTTCATTATTCATTCAGAAAACTGATGGCAGAGGGAAAGAAGCTTTTCCTGAAATGTTGAATGTGTGTTTCAGGCTCCTGTACCTCATCCTCAATGGTAGCAATGAGAAGAGGGCATGTTCTAAGTGATAGCAGTCCTTAACGACAGAATATAGAAAAGGCATGTGATAAGGTCAATGTTACAATAGTCCTGGGGGTTTTAAATATGCAGGTATGTGTAGATTTGAAAAATCAGATTGGTGCTGGATCCCAAATAAGGAAATTTGTAGAATGCCTACAAGATGGCTTTTTAGAGCAGTCTGCAGTTAAGCTCGCTAGGGGAAAGGTAATTCTGGATTGGGTGTTGTGTAATGAACCAGATTTGATTAGGGAGCTTAAGGTAAAGGAATCCTTGGGAGACAGTGATTATAACAATGATAGAATTCACCCTGGAGTTTGAGAGGGAGAAGCTAAAGTCAGATGTATGTATTTCACTTTGTGCGGTTCTGCGAGAGCTGTTTGTTTTCAGCTTATGTTTGAGTTATTGTTGAAGATGAGAGATGAGGAGAAATGTGAGCCATCCAATTAGGATTGCTGCATTAAGGGGAGGTTTCTCTGATGAGGGACACTAAGTTTGGGCTTGGAGCTTTTGTTCGAGAGGAGATGAAGGGAGAAGACAGTGGGGAGAACCGGTTGTAGCATACAATCCAGTAGGAGACCCGTTTGTTTGAGATGGATTGTGAGCGACGTTCGGAAGGTGGTGTGAGATTCACGTTGACTGCGGGTTCAGCGTGTGAGTGACAGAGAAGTTCAAGATGAGCTCCAACTTGTGCACATTTGACTTAATTAGAATGTGCCCTTTTCTTTTTGTTATTCTTCACTAACCGTTTAGTTAAGATCCATAAATATAATTCCTTTAATCGTATGCAGTGTTCTGTCTGTTATTTTGAGGCATTAATTTGTAACAAGGTAGCAAATGACACAGCACCCATACAAACCAGGTCTCATGAGTTTGGAAGGGCCGGAGGTTGTCTTCCCTAGACTTGCGCAGCCAAATAAACAAGGGTTCTTCACTGTGAAGTAAAGGAAATTAGAGACATGAGACAGGAGCTGACCAATGATGATTGGAAGGGGATACCAGCAGGGGTAACAGAACAGCACTGGCTGGAGGTTCTGGGGGCAATTCCAAAGACACGGGATACTTTAGAGATACCGTATTCCAAAGATGGAGAAGTATTCTTAAAGGGAGGGAGGATGAGGCAACTGTGGCTGACAAGGGAAGTCCAAGACAGCACAAAAGCAAACGAGAAGACAAATAATGCAGTAAAAAATAGTGAGAAGTTAGAGGATTTGGAAACTTTTAAAAGCCAATAAAAGACAACTTAAAACATCATTAAGAATAGAAAAAGAAACAACTAACTATAAGTGAAACAGTACAAAATCACTGATGATCCTAAAGCAGCATCAGTTCTTTCTGCTGAATGTAGAGGACTGAGTGCCTGGATTCTGCTTTTTTAAAAATAAGAACTTTGCTCACAAAATATCTAAACAATCCAGCCTGGACTGCTTTGAAATTAACATTGGAAGTGGAATGACATCTTTTTAAACAGAATAAAAATGCATCCAGAAACTGCTCAGTATGTGAGAATCCTCCTGAAATACATTAAAAATTTTGGTTACAAAAAAGGCAAAAATACACTCATCCTTTAAAAAAAAAGCAATATAATAAATGGTAAGAGACTGACACTGAGTGACAAGACCTCTGGCATGGTCCAGGTGCCAGATGCAATTTAAAATATGAAGCTTTTTCATTTTATAAATATACTTCATTCATAAAAATAGAAGAAATACAGAATGGATTACGTAACAATCTTCAGCGCCAGAAATATGGTGACAAATCTTGGCTTTCAGTCAATCTCACTATGACAGGATGACCGTGTTGCCTCTTTTACAAGTAGGTGACAAAGATATTCCTGAGCAGATATGCCAGCTATAGAAAATATTGAACCTGCTACTTTACATACCAGACACCTAAGCATACTGTACAAGTTATCTTCTCAGAATGCGAAGCTGTATTCTGTATGTGTATTTTAACAAAATCAGGTATCTTTTTCTGTTTCAAGTAAATAAAGACCAGAATTGGAGGATAAGTTCCTCAACTCAAGGCTGCTGCCAGAAGTCAGAAGAATTGGTCATGAAATCAGTACCTGATACTCGTTCCTTATTGGTTATGCAAATTTAGCTTAAAACAGGATGGCAGTGATATCATTAGAGAAAATGATTAATTAAGTAGATGAAAAGAATCCATCTTTTGGCAAAAGCCAAAGGAGTTAAAGTCTGTAAGTATTTTGATAGACAGGGAGGGCCTGATTAGGGATAGTCAACTGAAGATGTATTGGGCGAGTAACAGATATAACATATCTGAATCTGGCACAAAGATGCAAGTGCGTCAGATTGTGTATTTTTTGTAACAATTAAACACATGATTCAAGGACACAGTCAAAGCAATATCCCTGCTGGCTCCTGGCATCGCTGCCCTAAATAAAAGAATACTGTATTGGGAATGGTATTGAAAACTTTGGGTCCATGTATCAGGAGCAGGGTAGATGACAGAAGAAGATTACAACCTTGCAAATACCCATCCATCAAATACTTCATACCCTACCTGTGAAAGATCCTACAGTTCCTACACTGCCCTTATCAGTCATCTCAGAACACAAAACCAAATGGGAACATATTAATCCTTAATGCTATGGAATCATAGGAGGCAAGTTCATTGATTTTCCTAAAGTTTTAATCACACAACAGTTTCTCTTGTATTCTGTATTTTCTTTCCGCCAGAATGCCCGAATCACCCAACTCGTTCTCGAGCAGATTACTCAACCTTTCTCGTTTATTAAACTCATTTCCTCAATTTCTCCCTCACTGCTCTTGCTTCTTTCTCATTCACCCCAACATAATTCTAACAGCTTCAACTTTTCTACTCTTTCTTATTCAAAAGCCAACCCAATATTAAACATCTTTTGCAACAAGAATCTTATTGTTAAGTCGGACTGCACAGTAGCGTGGTGGTTAGTGTAACATTTTACAACTCTAGCTACAAGATTGGGATTCAATTCCCACAGTTGTCTGTAAGGAACTTGTACATTCTCCCTGTGACCATGTGTGTTTCCTCCAGGTGTTCTGGTTTTCTCCCACATTTCAAAGACGTACAGGTTAGTATTAGTAAATTGTGGGCATGCTATGTTGGCACCAGAAGCATGGCAACACTTGTGGGTTGCCCTCAGCACATCTCGGACTGTGGTGGTCTTTAACACAAATAATACATTTCACTGTGTGTTTCAGTGTACCTGTGACATATAAAGCTAATCTTTATAAGAAATACAGAGAAGAGCTCTGACTGGCTCGACTAAATGATGATATTAAAGTTGACTTAACCACTATATTAGCAGATATCATTTTCTTCATCCCAATACAGACGTTCCCTTTGTTTGCCCCATCCCCCTTCCTCCTCTGCAACTTTCACCATTCCTGCTTTCTGACATTTCCTGTTTCAGATGAATTGCTAATTGTTTCTCTCTCCACAAAGAGCTTTCCCACTTGACCTGTTGACGTTTTCCAGCATCTTCTGTCCTTTTAATCCCTCCTTTCCTGCATCATGCCCTGCAATCCTACTCCTCCCATAAAAAAAAGCATATTTCTAAATATCAAATTATTACTTCCCAATTGGGGGTCAATCCCATTTCTTCCACAGATTTCACCACATATCCGGCTATTCCTCAACTCTGTAGCAACCCTTTCTTGAAACACTCAGACAAAACTCTTCCATCTCAGACACTGTTATCCTCTGAATTAAGTTTTTATCTTGAAAAGATGACACAGCCTAAAAGAGGGCATCAATTTAAGGCAGTAATAAAAGGGAACTGAAGGACATGATTTTCTACAGAGAGTTATTGTTATCTACAACTAGACAACAGGGTGACCCCTTAGGGCACCCTTTGAGAGAAGGGTAGTGCAGTCTAATGTGACTAGAATGAACATTACATTTTCCTGAATGCTATTGGTATTGCTTTGCTTTGGAAATTGAAGAAGAAAACCTCAGTTTATTAAAGAAGAACAATGTGTAGTAAGGCAACTATAGCTCCTCCTCGTTTAACAATGACACTTTTGATGGCATAATTTCTGGTTGATCTGCCACCCTTGTGCCTCTCGTTGTCATTCTGGAGATGTGCAGTCCTTTCATCCGCTGTCTCTTCATCTCTTCTGCTGTTTATTCTTTGTCTCTGATCCTGGAGACATGGATTTCTCAGCTCCTTTGTCTCTTCCTCTCTCCTTCTATGCCAGTTTTTGTCATTTTGGAGACGTGCATGTCTCTCCTCCTGTCTCTTCTTCTCTCATCTTTTTTGTCCTGAATCTTTGATCCTGGAGTTGCACGGCCCTGGCCTCATCCAATTCTCGTTCTCTCCCTCTCCTTGCCGCTTCCTGATGACGTTTGGCGTCATCTCTTGACCATAATGTCCCCCTTCTCTTTCCACGTGGCATAATTAGGCTGACCATATCTTTTTTTACCCTAATGCTGGATAGAAGATATGAAGCAGTAACACCAAAGCCTCCAGGATGCTGATTATTCTTGATGACGTGGTTGGTGCTCTCCTAAGTGGACGTGATATAGTCACCGCTGTCCTATGACTGCAGCAAAGGGTTTGATGGGTGTCTCAAAGTACGTCATTACAGTAAGATTTAATTATCTCTTACTGATGGGTGGCAGTTTGATCTGTCCCAATCCTGCACATGCTGATGGTGATTAGCAGTATGTGACTGCTCGAAATAGAGCTGCTGTGCCCTTTTGCTCCGGTTGGTGTCGCTGCTGAGGCTGGCTATGCGCATGTGTCATGGTGTCGCGTCGCAGTTTCCATCGTGGCTGACATCGGATCTTGGGTCAAAGCGGAGCTGTTGATTTTGGCAAGTGAGCAATTTTATAGGAATATATAACCCTGAACTTCACCTGCATTCTGTAAGTTAGCGTATTTTAAGTTGATTTAGCCAAAAATAGTGCTGCTGTGATACACCATTTGCGCTAATTGGAGGTCACAAACAGACAAACAGAGCATGAAAGTTTTAGTAGTATATAGATGTTGTTGCCGAAAGGAAGCCACACAATCAGATACATTTAAGGGACTGTTGGGACAGGCACATTATAGAGCAACACAGGACTTTAGCTCGAGTCAATGCCAACCATGGTGTCCACCCAACTTGTCCCAATTTCCGGCAGCCGACCCATATCCTTCCAAGCCCCACCCTTCCATGTGCATATCCAAATAATTCTTAAACCAACCACATCCTATGGTAGCTCATTCTATATACTCACCACTGTGTGTGGAAAAAATTGCCTCCAAGGTCCCTTTCCCATCTCACCCTAAATCTTTACTCCCCAGTTTTGGACCCTCCCCTGAGCAATAGGATTTATCGCATATTTCTGAATAGCATAATTCTGCTCTTATGTCCACAGGGTCCAATTTATCAATGCCTCTCATAATTTTAAACATTATTTTAAGCAAGACATGGAGAGATAAGAGTCCTATTGCAGGCAAATGGGGTTTGTGTAGATGGGTGAATGGTTGATATGGATGTGGTGGACTACAGTGCTCAAAGTATTTATTATTGAAGTATGTATAAGTTATACAACCTTGAGATTCATCTCCTTACAGACAGCCACAAAATAAGAAACCTGAAAGAACACATTAAAAAAAAGACTAACAAACGCCCAATGTGCAGAGTGAGGGAAAAAAACATCATGCAAAAGATAAAAGCAAGCAACATCATTGAGAACAAACGCAAGTCCATAGGCACTAATCCTGAAGCAGCCAGAGGAGCACACTACATATTATTGTGCTGCACAACCCTACAACTAATGGGTCCCCTTTACACTTACTCTCTGTTCTTGGACACTCACTTGAGCCTGTTTCTTTTTCAGTGAGAATTCTGCATTCAGCTTGCTTCTCTGATGTATCATCAAATGGTTCTCAGTGTGTTAAATGCCCATTTTTTTCTGCTTCATCTAGCTATCTCAAGTCAGGTTGGGAGCTCCAAAGAATTACCCCCATGAAAATTTACACAGATTGTTCATGAATGCACCCAATTGTTCCTGAAGAACTCATTACTTTATTGCATTATTACATTTCAGCATGTCAGTTTTGACTCCAGCCAGCCAGATTCTCTCTCATTCCATGTGACAGTCATTTAGGGAAGTCATGTCATAATAGGCTCATCATATGCCATGGGCTGGGTTAGACAAGCAGCAAGAACAGAATATCTGTAACTCATCTCCAAATATGTACAAAAGGTATCACATTTTGTACAAAGAGTGCATGGACCACAGCACTAAGGTGAACAGGCTTTTCCACCCCGACTAAGTTAACTATTGATGGAAAATTTGTAAATTGGTAAGTTATCTTACCATCATCACATGCACCAAAGCACAGTGGAAAACTGTTCTGTTCATACAGATTGACTCATTACAACAACACTTTGAGGTAGTACAAGAGAAAACTGAATGCAGAATAAGGTGTTACATTAAAGAGAAAGTGCAGTGCAGCTGAATAACAAGGTACAAGACCATAACAGGATAGATTGGGAGGCCATGAGTCCATTCTATTGCACTAGGGAAGTCAACAGTCTTATAACAGCGGGATGGAAGCTGTCTTTGAGCCTAGTGGTATGTGCTTTCACTCTTTTGTATTTCAGTTTGAGCCGAGATCAGACTGTATGAGATTCACTTGTTCCACAACAATCAGAGTGAAAAATGTGAGAAATCATGTTCATTTTAAGTTGCAGAGAAATGCAGTCTACTACACTGAAGTAATTACAAGCAAACTTCAATTACACTCCTTCCAATCTGGTGTATAGTACTGTTCTCCACCACCCCCACACAGGGAAACCAAACACAGGTTTGATGATCGAGTGGAAGAGCACAGAGCAGACTTGACAGGCTGAATAGTGTATTCTGCTCTTATGGTCTCTGGTTTTCATTCAGTCCACAGGGTCACCCTGAGTTTCCAGTTGCCTGTCACTTTAATTCTACACTCCATTTCCACTCTGTCCTAATTGTCTGTGGCAATTTGCACTTTTCTAACGAGGCCCAATGCAAGGCTGAGGAATGGTAGTGCATTTTCCATCTAGGTAATTTGCTTCCGTTAGGATTCAATATTGAAGTCAGCATTCTAGATTACTCACTATATTGTTCAGTATTGTTTCTATGAGACTGACTAATTCTATTGTTAAGTTTTCCATCTGTAATGGACACAGTCTTTTCTTTGCTGAGAATAAAAGCCTGATCTACTGCACATTTCCAACATTCTGCCTTTGCTTTGTGGCTCTCTCCATTTCACAGCTTCAACATGTTCCATTTGTTTTCTCTCTGATGACACAAAGGTTGGGGATGTTGTGGATAGTGTGGAGGGCTGCCAGAGGTTACAGCAGGACATCGATAGGACGCAAAACTGGGCTGAAAAGTAGAGATGGAGTTTAACCCAGATAGTGTGAGGTGGTTCATTTTGGTAGGTCAAATATGATGGCAGAATATAGTATTACCGGTAAGACTCTTGGCAATGTGGAGGATCAGAAGGATCTTGGGGTCCGAGTCCCTAGGACACTCAAAGCTGCTACGCAGATTGACTTTGTGGTTAAGAAAGCATACGGTGCATTGGCCTTCAACAACCATGGGATTGAATTTAAGAGCTGAGAGGTAATGTTGCAGACTCCACTTGGAGTTCTGTGCTCAGTTCTGGTCACCTCACTACAGGAAGGATGTGGAAACTATATAAAGGGTGCAGAGGAGATTTACAAGGATGTTGCCTAGATTGGGGAAAATGCCTACAGAATAGGTTGCGTGAACTTGGCCTTTTCTCCTTGGAGTGACGGAGGATGAGAGGTGACCTGATAGAGGTGTACAAGATGATAAGAAGCATTGATCGAATGGATAGTCAGAGGCTTTTTCCCAGGGCTGAAATGCACAAGAGGGCACAGTTTTGAAGTAAATGGAAGTAGGTACAGAGAAGATGGCAGGGGCAAGCTTTTTTTACGTAGAGAGTGGTGAGCGCATGGAATGGGCTGCCAGCGATGGTGGTGGAGGCGGATACGATAGAGTCTTTTAAGAGATTCCTGGATAGGTACATGGAGCTTAGAGGGCTATGGGTAACTCTAGGTAATTTCTAAAGTAAATACATGTTTGGCACAGCATTGTGGGCCAAAGGACCTGTATTGTGTTGTAGTTTTTCTATGTTTTCTGCTTTTATCCCACACCCAAGAGGTCTGCTTGCGTATAAAACTAAAAACCCTTCTGTATCTGAGTTGGATGTTTGGGTTGCTGTCGGTTTGAAACAATTAGCCAGGCTCTACAACATTTTACCAAAGCCAACTGTAAGAGTTTCATCCTCATTTGCAAATAGCCCTGCTACCAAATCACAAAATACAAATGAAATCTACGCTGCCAATATGCCCCATTCAATTAATCCAGCCTTCTCAATACACAATTTCAAATCCCTATATCATTTTCAATGGCATTCCAGTTCAATTGTAGACTCTTTTCTTCTCGTCCTCCATTCTTATGTCTTTACATAATACCTCCAGTACTAGCAACCGCCCACCACTAAACTGATAACCTCTAGTTCAAATCTCCACATACAAAGTGCTGATTTTGTTTTTTTAAATGGAGAAAGTCCTTTTACATAATTTATTATTCCACCAAGACAAAGAGGATGTTGAATACCAGCTCTGTCTGTCAATAAATACCTTGTAAATATATTTTCACAACCATTTTTGATGAGAAAACCAGTTGGAGATGGGGTCTAGAGTTGACCCCCTGTGAACTATGCTGCTAACGAGAGACAGAGATGAAGATGGGAGAGAGAGAGACAAGGATTAAAATGGATGATTTAGTATTATGGCTTCTTCGCTAATTGGTGACTTTAACACCAAGGATATTTGGCCTGTTTGTGTGGATCTCTGCTGACACAGCAGAGTGATGCCAGGTGCCCGCTGAGACAGGAGGGAGTGGCCAGTTTGATGGACATGGACATGGTCAGTTGATGGATGGCTGATACCTCGTCAGGGGAGATAAAAGACGGGTCTGCTGAGACACCGGCAGACACGCCACGAGACACTGCAAGAGTGTTGTGCACCCACAGGAAGGTGGGGGCTTGGAGGACCGAATTGGGAGATCAGTCACAAAGCTCACAGTGTGACAGCAGGACCAGTGGGGGCTTGTGTGTGTGTCCACTCACGCCAAAGTGACGAGTCCACCACGGAAGAACGGTCTGGCCGAGAACGGAGGGGTCGTAACCGAATGACCACATCAGTACAACAGAACAAGAAGACAACGGAAGGTTTGCCTGCTGCAGCTGCTCACATCTCTCTCTCTCTCTCTCTCTCTCCAACGTCACAACAGCAACTACCTCGACTTAAACTGAACTGAACTCTGCATTATCTTAAGACTATTCATTTACCCCTAGACTATGATAGAGTTTGGTTTTGATTCTTACTCCTACACGTCAGTATTTATCCTTGCTAACCCGTAATATATACATATTTGCATTTTATTTTTGTACTGTGTTACTTAGTTTGCTAATAAACTTTATTAGTTACTAGTAATTACAGACTCCAACGTGTATTCCATTTCTGCTGGTTTGGTAACTCGGTCACAAGGCACGTGACAAATTGAAAGTGCACATTTATCAGCAGCAGAATAATTTTCATGTAATGGCCTCCCTCTGCACCACACCCAGTACTCTTGTTAGTTTGGATCTTACCAACAACTCATTTGCTGGTTGCTTGAGCTACGTCTTAACAAACAACAGTTAATCTCACTTTGAAGTTATTTCTGAATTGTATTAAAATATTTTCAACAAGCAAATATTAAAATACGAAGAGAACTGAGCTCCTTAATTGATCTACTCCTTCTATGTTTTAGTTGATATTAAGACTTGTTGGAAGTTGATTTCAAAGATTGCTAATACAATCTGTTCAAGTTCGTACAACATCGATTTATATATCCTGAACACAATAGACAGTAGGTGCAGGAGTAGGCCATTCGGCCCTTCTAGCCAGTACCACCATTCACTGCGATCATGGCTGATCATACACAATCAGTACCCTGTTCCTGCCCACTCCCCATATCCCTTGACCCCGCTATCTATAAGAGCTCTATCTAACTCTCTCTTGAATGCTTCCATTTACCCAATATTTAACAACAAATAAATCTTATATCCAAAGATGCAAACCGTAGTTCAGAGAATTCTTTAACTTTTT
Organism: Hemitrygon akajei; assembly: GCF_048418815.1. Classification (NCBI taxonomy): domain Eukaryota; kingdom Metazoa; phylum Chordata; class Chondrichthyes; order Myliobatiformes; family Dasyatidae; genus Hemitrygon; species Hemitrygon akajei. The sequence continues at coordinate 13,474,035 of NC_133125.1, read as the reverse complement.
ATATGCAGCAAAACAATAAGAAAGAAAATATTTTACAAGATAACAGGACTGAATCTTGCTTCACAACATCCAAAACGAACAATCAGAACCATAAAAAAAACTGGCAATAATTTTTGTTCCTTTGGAAAATTGAAACACTTACCTACAACTAACAGGTTAGATCGAAGCTCCACAAGCTTGTTGTGGCAAACAATTACACCATTAATAAGCAGAAGAAACTCCAGACACATCCATGTCCTCAATGACAACAGATCTCAGAAGTGAACACCAGTCAAAACTGAAAAGCTTGTAACTACATTCAACTAGAATTACAGTGAATTACTGAACTGCTTCCTTTTTTGAAATCCACAGCATCAGGAAAGCGCACATTTTGTCTCCTAACATTTGAGACACACCACACAATATCAAAGAATAACAGATGAGAGCACTGCTTATAGCAAAGATCCAACCCTTTAGATGCTATGCTGCAATTAAACACTTCCAATCAATTAGCCATGCTTCTAGTATTTTAGTACAATTACAATGCAGAACATAAAACAGTACAGCACAGTACGGGCCATTCGACCCATAATATTGTGCTTATATATACGTACTCTATGATCAGTCCTTTCCTTCCTACACCACCCATAACCTTCTAGTTTTCTTTCATCCATTTGCCTATCTAGTAGTGTCTTAAACTTCCCTATTATATCAACCTCTACCAGCACTCCCAGCAGTGCATTCTAGGTATCTCTAACTCTGTGTAAAAAAAATACCACGTGACATTTAGGGGCGTTATGGTAGCACAGTGGATAGTCAGTAATCCAGGTTCAATACTGCTGCTGTCTCCCAGTGACTGTGTGGAATTCTTCCTGGTTCTCCAGATTCATCCCACCTTCCAAAAACATTACAGATTACTATGTTAATTGTTAACATGGGTACAATTGGGTGGTGTGGGCTTGTTGGGCTGGAAGGTCTCCTGACATGCTGTATTGCTAACACACACAATGCTGGAGGAACTCAGCAGAGTCAGGCAGCATCTGTAGAGAGGAATAAAGAGTTGATCTGTTGATGTTTCGGGCTGAGACCCCTCATCAAGGTTGGAAAGGAAGGGGGAAGATGCAAAAATAAAAAGGTGGTGGGGGGGGGAAGAGGAGGAGGAGGACAGTTAGATGATGGGTGAAGCCAGGCGGTATGAAAGGTAAAGGACTGAAGAGGAGAGTGGACCATAGAAGAAAGGGAAGGAGGAGGGGACCCAGGGGGAGGTGATAGACAGGTGAGAAGATGTAAGAGGCCAGAGAAGGGAATAGAAGAGGGGAGGGGGAGAGATTTTTTTTACTCGGGGGGTAAAAATCAATATTCATACCATCAGGTTAGAGGCCTTCTAGACAGAATACAAGGTGTTGCTTCTCCACCCTGTGAGGAGGTCTTGAACCAACATAACAGTGCGAATAGGAATCAGAATTAATATGGAAACACGAGGAAATCTGCAGATGCTGGAAATTCAAACAACAGTTATCAGAATTAATATGTTTGGCCACCAGGAAGTTCCGTTTTTGAATGATGGAGTGGAATACTTCTGAAGGATAGCATATACATTGGTGCTAAAAAGTTTGGGAAACCTGTAGAATTTTCTCTATTTCTGCATAAATATGACCAAAATGTGATCAGATCATCAAGCAAGTCCTAAAACTAGACAAAGAGAACCCAATTAAATAAGTAGCACAAGGAACATTATACTTGTTCATTTATTAATTGAGAAAAAATATCCAATATTACATGTATTCACTGGAAAAAGTACATGAACCTTTCCTTTCAGTAACTGGTGTGAACACCCCCCCCCCCTCCCCAATACAGCAATAACTTCAACCCAATGTTTCTGGTAACTTCATCAGTCTTGCACATCAGTTTTAAAGAATTTTAGGCCATTCCTCCTTACAAAAACTGCTTCAACTCTGGGATGTTGGTGGGCTTCCCTGCATGAACTGCTTGCTTCGAGCCGTTCCACAACATTTCTACAGGATTAAGGTCGAAACTTTGACCTGAATTTTCTTCTTTTTAAACCATTCTGTTGTTGATTTACTTTTCTCTTTCAGATCATTGTCTTGTTGCATTATCCAACTTCTATTAAGCTTCAGACAGACTGCTATCATGACATTCTCCTATAAAATACAATTTTGAATTCATTTGTTTCCTCAACAACTGCAACAGGTCCAGGCCCTGAAGGAGCAAAACAGCCCCAAACCATGATGCTCCTTCCACCATGCTTCACAGTTGGGATGAGGTTTTAGTGTTGGTGTGCAGTGGCCTTTTCCCTCCAAACATAGCAATGTGCATTTCTGCCAAAAAGTCCAACTTTTGTCTCATCTGTCCACAGAATATTCTCCCAGAAGCATTGTAGAACATCCAGTTGGTCTTTTGCAAACTTGATATGTGCAGCAATTTTTTTTTTGGAGAGCAGTAGTCTCCTCCACGGCATCCTTCCATGAACACCATTCTTGTTCAGTATTTTCTTATATCGGACACATGAACAGAGAATTTATCAGGCTCTAGAGATTTCTGCGAGTCTTTTGCTGTTACTCTTCAGCTCTTTTTCATCTTCTTCGGCGTTACACATTATACTCTTGGTGTGATCTTTGCAGGATGTCCACTCCTAGGGAAAGTAGCAACAGTACTGAATTCCTCCATTTGTAGACCATTTCTCTTACTGTGGACTGATGAACACTCAGGCCTTAAGAAAAGCTTTTGTACCCTTTTCCATCTTCATGCTTCTCTACAATTTTTCTTCTAAGGTCCTCAAAGTTTTTTTTAAATCAAGGCATGGTGCACATAAATAGATCTTTCTTGAGAAGAGCAGGCTCTGTCAGCATCATGACTTTTGTGTCGTTTTTTATAGGGTAGGGGACCTCTACACCGCACACCTGCAATCTCATCTCATTGTTTGGAGCACCTGATTCCAAATAGCTTGTATAGAAAGCATTACCCTGGAGGTTCACATACTTTCTCCAACAAATACATGTAATATTGGATCATTTTTCTCAATAAATAAAAGATTAGATATAATGGTTTTAGTGTTATTAATTTAATTGGGTTCTCTTTATCTAGTTGTAGGACTTGCGTGAAGATCTCATCACATTTTAGGTCATATTTAAGCAGAAATAGAGAAAATTCTACAGGGTTCACAAACTTCCTAGCAGCGCTGTAAGATCATTGAAATTTCACATTTACAAAAGTAAATTTTAAGATAACTAGCAGTAGCTCCTCCATCAATTTAAACAGAACCTGGTTAGAAAACATCTGCTCAGAGAATAGATTATTGAGATGCCCCAGAACAAAAAGCTACCTCAGATATAGCCATACAAGTCTGGTGGGGCTACAAATCCAGTTAGACATATCATCTAAATATCTGACTGAACACACATCTGATGTTATCTCACAAATTACATCCAAAATGACCCAAAGTATATGTGGGGATGAGGAAGGGTGAGGGGTGTGAAGGAGCTGGGGTGGGGTGTATTGATGTAGGGGGTGTGGGGGAAGGTCAATGTGTTAGGGGTGGGGGTAAGATACGGAAGGGCTGTGTTTGAGGTGGGGAGTGTGTTGGGAATAGGGGCCTGAAGGTTTTTTTTGTTTGCGGTAGGTGCTAGGTGTGAGGAATGAATTCAGAGAGGCTGAGTGATATGGGTTAGAGGGGTGTGAGGGCATTAGGAAGGTTGGGTGTGTTCAGCATTTTGATGAAGCTGGGGTACAGGGGTGTGTTTCAGGGGTCCAGGGAGAGCAGGAAGTGTTAGGAGGATGAGAGGGAACAGACTGATGTGATTTGTGGAAGGGTACATTAAGAAGGGTTGTGGCTGAGAAATTGTATTTTACAGCAGTGTAAGGTTTAGGGAGGAGTTTGTTAAGGGGATGTGAGGTGTTGGTGGGGTTTGAGGAGGGAAAGTGGCGTGTGAGCTGTTGGTGGGGTCTGAGGGGAAGGGGATGTGAGGATCAATGGGGTTTGAGGGGGAGGAGGGGTTTGTTAGCGGGTGTGAGGGTCAGTGGGGTTTGAGGGGAGGAGGATGGATTTGTTAGCGGGTGTGAGGTGTTGGTGGGGTTTGAGGGGGAGGAGGAGGGGTTTGTGGTGTCATGTGGGGATCAAGGGGGTGTGAGGTTTGTGATGGGGAGGGATGGATACGTTAGGTGTGGTTTGAGGGGGAGGAGGAGGGGTTTGTTAGCGGGTGTGAGGTGTCAGTGGGATTTGAGGGGAGCAGAAGGGGTTTGTTAGCGGGTGTGAGGTGTTGGTGGGGTTTGGGGAGGAGGGGTTTGTTAGTGGGTGTGAGGTGTCGGTGGGGTTTGAGGGGAGGAGGAGGGGTATGAGGTGTCAGTGGGGTTTGGGGAGGAGGGGTTTGTTAGTGGGTGTGAGGTATTGGTGGGGTTTGAGGGGGAGGAGGAGGGGTTTGTGGTGTCAGTGGGGATCGAGGGGGTGTGAGGTTTGTGACGGGGAGGGATGGACACATTAGGTGAGGTTTGAGGGGGGTGTGAGGTTTGTGATGGGGAGGGTTGGATATGTTAGGTGTGGTTTGAGGGGGAGGAGGAGGGGTTCGTTAGCGGGTGAGAGGTGTCGGTAGGGTTTGGGGAGAAAGAGGGGTTTGTTAGTGGGTGTGAGGTGTCGGTGGGATTTGAGGGGAGGAGGGGTATGAGGTGTCAGTGGGGTTTGTTACCGGGTGTGAGGTGTCAGTGGGATTTGAGGGGAGGAGGGGTTTGTTAGCGGGTGTGAGCTATCAGTGGGGTTTGAGGGGGAGGAGGAGGGGTTTGTGGTGTCAGTGGGGATCGAGGGGGTGTGAGGTTTGTGACGGGGAGGGATGGATACGTTAAGTGTGGTTTGAGGGGGAGGAGGAGGGGTTTGTTAGCGGGTGAGAGGTGTCGGTGGGGTTTGAAGGGGAGGATGAGGGGTTTGTTAGCGGGTGTGAGGGGTGGGGGTAAGATATGGAAGGGCTGTGTTTGGGGTGGGGAGTGTGTTGGGAATAGGGGCCTGAAGGTTTTTTTTGTTTGCGGTAGGTGCTAGGTGTGAGGAATGAATTCAGAGAGGCTGAGAGATATGGGTTAGAGGGGTGTGAGGGCATTAGGAAGGTTGGGTGTGTTCAGCATTTTGATGAAGCTGGGGTACAGGGGTGTGTTTCAGGGGTCCAGGGAGAGCAGGAAGTGTTAGGAGGATGAGAGGGAACAGACTGATGTGATTTGTGGAAGGGTACATTAAGAAGGGTTGTGGCTGAGAAATTGTATTTTACAGCAGTGTAAGGTTTAGGGAGGAGTTTGTTAAGGGGATGTGAGGTGTTGGTGGGGTTTGAGGAGGGAAAGTGGCGTGTGAGCTGTTGGTGGGGTCTGAGGGGAAGGGGATGTGAGGATCAATGGGGTTTGAGGGGGAGGAGGGGTTTGTTAGCGGGTGTGAGATGTCGGTGGGGTTTGAGGGGGAGGAGGAGGGGTTTGTTAGCGGGTGTGAGGTGTCGGTGGGGTTTGAGGGGGTGTGAGGTTTGTGACGGGGAGGGTTGGATACGTTAAGTGTGGTTTGAGGGGGAGGAGGAGGGGTTTGTTAGTGGGTGTGAGATGTCGGTGGGGTTTGAGGGGGAGGAGGAGGGGTTTGTTAGTGGGTGTGAGATGTCGGTGGGGTTTGAGGGGGGAGGAGGAGGGGTTTGTTAGCGGGTGTGAGATGTCGGTGGGGTCTGAGGGGGAGGAGGAGGGGTTTGTTAGTGGGTGTGTGATGTCGGTGGGGTTTGAGGGGGAGGAGGAGGGGTTTGTTAGCGGGTGTGAGGTGTCGGTGGGGTTTGAGGGGGTGTGAGGTTTGTGACGGGGAGGATTGGATACGTTAAGTGTGGTTTGAGGGGGAGGAGGGGTTTGTTAGCGGGTGTGAGATGTCGGTGGGGTCTGAGGGGGAGGAGGAGGGGTTTGTTAGTGGGTGTGTGATGTCGGTGGGGTTTGAGGGGGAGGAGGAGGGGTTTGTTAGCGGGTGTGAGGTGTCGGTGGGGTTTGAGGGGGTGTGAGGTTTGTGACGGGGAGGATTGGATACGTTAAGTGTGGTTTGAGGGGGAGGAGGGGTTTGTTAGTGGGTGTGAGATGTCGGTGGGGTTTGAGGGGGAGGAGGAGGGGTTTGTTAGTGGGTGTGAGATGTCGGTGGGGTTTGAGGGGGGGAGGAGGGGTTTGTTAGTGGGTGTGAGATGTCGGTGGGGTTTGAGGGGGAGGAGGAGGGGTTTGTTAGTGGGTGTGAGATGTCGGTGGGGTTTGAGGGGGGGAGGAGGAGGGGTTTGTTAGCGGGTGTGAGGTGTCGGTGGGGTTTGAGGGGGAGGAGGAGGGGTTTGTTAGCGGGTGTGAGGTGTCGGTGGGGTTTGAGGGGGAGGAGGAGGGGTTTGTTAGCGGGTGTGAGGTGTCGGTGGGGTTTGAGGGGGAGGAGGAGGGGTTTGTGGTGTCAGTGGGGATCGAGGGGGTGTGAGGTTTGTGACGGGGAGAGATGGACACATTGGGTGGTGTTTGAGAGGGTGTGAGGTTCGTGACTGGGAGGGTTGGATAAGTTAGGTGGGGTTTGAGGGGGAGGTGAGGAATATGTTAGTGGGATTTGAGGGTCAAGGTTATGTTAAAGAGGTGTGAAAGCACCAACGCAACGAAACGAAACAGAATCATCGACTGACGGCACTCACCTACCTCCTGCGCATGCGTTCCCATGCCGGTCGCGCGCATGCGCTTCCGTTGTCCAATCGGGGACTGACCACGCAATTCAAAAGGCGGAATCCCGCCTTGTGAAGCGGACCTTCTGATTTCCATCGTGATGGGTCGTTGGGCGATGGTCTGGCTATTCAAAGCCTGTGTATGTGGGAATAATCTGCCTCAAGAGGGTAGTGAATCCCAGGAACACTCAGCCCCAAAGGGTGCTGGAGGCCTGATCGTTAAATTTATTTAGCGCAGAAAAAAGTGCTAATTTCCTGCTGGTGATTGAACTGCAAATACATTAACAAGAACAAGGTGCAGACTCCAGTTATCTGGCATGCCAAATCTTGATGGTACAGCGTTTAATTCACACTTTAATGAACATTGTGAGCTGGAGCGTCGTCCGATGTGTTCGCGTTCTGCAACGGTACCCCCTCAAGGTCTGAAAGAACAAAATCATGCGCCTTCTCGATCTAAACAGCCTCTGATGAAAGCAAGCTTCCGAAGCTGTGGCATCTGTTAACTTTATTAAAAATTGGATTTTTCTGGCGATGTTATTTTTATAGATTATTGCTATTCGGAGTTGAGATGGGACTGTTTCTCCTCCTGCAGTACCCCCTGGTGTGCCGAGTATACAACGCTCAAGATATCACTGAAGCATCTGGAACGTAGAAAGGGAGATCATGGTTGGTTAGAGTTAAAAGGTGAAACTCACTGGGTATATTGAAAACGGGGCTTGATCGGCTCTTGATTAGTAATGGCGTCAAAGGTTACTGGGAGTAGGCTGGAGAATGGAGTTGAGAGGGAAATAAATCAACCGTGGTTGAGTGACAGAGCAGACATGATGGGCTGAATAGCCTCATTCTGTTCCTACGTTTTATAGTTTAACTTGGGGGTTCACAGGTGTTGATTGAACTCAAGGACAGTTGACGAGACTGAACTTGGTGTATCATGCACAGTTCTGGTCACCTGGCTATAGGCAGTGAGATGATTAAGACATTACATCATGGTCGATTTATTATCCCTCTTAATCCCATTCTCCTCACCTTCTCCCATAACCTTTGAAGCCTTTACTAATCAAGAACTTTTCAAACTCTGCTTTAAATATACCCAATGACTTGGCCTCCACAGCCATCTGCGGCAATGAATTCCACAGATTTACTACTCTGGCTAAAGAAATTTCTCCTCATCTCTGTTCTAAAGGGACATTCTTGTATTCTGAGCAATAGACACAAAATGCAGGAGAAACTCAGCAGGTCAGGCAGCATCAATGGAAATGAATAGATAGTTGATGTTTTTGGCTGAAAACTTCTTCAGGACTGAGAAGAAATGGGAAAATGCCAAAATAAAAAGGTGGAGGAGAGGTAGGAGACTAGCTGGAAGGTGATAGGTGAAGACTGGTGGGTGGCAAAAGTCAAGGGCCGGAGAAGAAGGAATCTGATAGGAGAGGAGAATGGACCATTCGAGAAAGGGAAGGAGGAGACGACCCAGGGGGAAGTAATAGGCAAGTGAGAAGAGGTAAAAGGTCAGTGGGGAATAGAGGGAGGATTGGCTATCAGAGGGAGGAATGGATATTGATTCCATCAGGTTGGAGGTTATCCAGACGGAATATAAGATGTTGCCCCTCCACCCTGAGGGTGATCTCACGAGGAGGGCATGGGTTGACACATCGGAATGGGAATTAGAATTAAAAGGTTTGGTTACTGAGATGGTGTGGAGGTGCTTGATGAAGTGGTCCCCAATTTCTGATAGGTCTCATCAATGTAGAGGAGGTTGCTTCAGAAACACCAGACACAATAGATGATCTCAGCAGATTCGAAAGTGAAATGTTGCCTCACCTGGAAGGACTGTTTGGGGACCTGAATGGAGATTGGGAGGAGGTGGATGGGCAGGTGCAGCACCGCAGGGATAAATGTCGGGAGGGACAAATGGACAAGAGAATCGTGGAAGGACTGATCCCTGTGGAAGGCAGGGTGGAGGTAAAGACATGTTTAGTGGTAGGGTCCCTTAGGAATAGTGGAAGTTGCAGAAGATAGTGTGTTGGGTGTGGATGCTGATAGGGTGGTAGATAAGGACAAGAGGAATTCTATCACTGTTAAGGCGGCGGGAAGATGGGATGAGTACTGATGTACGGGAAATGAAGGAGATGCAGCTGAGGGCAGCAACAATAGTGGAGGGAGGGAAACCCCGTTCTTTGAAGAAGGAGGACATCTCTTCTGTCCTGAAATGGAAAGCCATGTCCTGGGAATGGATGCAGTGGAGATGAAGAAATTGAGAAAAGGAATAGCATTTTTACGGGAGATAGAGTGGGAAGAGGTATAGTTAAGATAACCATTGGAATCAATATTCTGAGGCTGTACCTTCTGGTTCTAAACTCTCCCACTTTTGGAAACATCTTCTCCACATCCACTCTATCTAGGTGTAGATCTAGCAGTAGATGTGTATGGTTCATTGTAGAAGAGAATCATGGTGTTATACAGCATGGAAACAGGCTCTTTGAATCTATGTCAACAAAGATGTCCTTCTATGTCTGTAGACCCATTTCCCAGTTTTTGCCCCATATCTCTCTGATCATGTACCTGCCTAAAGGACTTCAAAACATTATAATTGTACCTGTTTCTACCACTTCCTCTGAGAGCTCATTCCACATGCCCAGTACTCTCCACGTGGAAAAAGTTTCCCCTCGGGTCCCTTTTACATCTTTCCTGTCTCAGCCTAAATCTCTGCCCTCTAGTTTTAGACTTCAGAAGGTTGAGAAAATATATATTTTTTAAAAAGCACTCAAATCACAGTCTTTTAAAATAGAAGTGTTGACTCCAATGTGTGGAGGTGTGGTAGTGTGGAGGAGCAAAGGGATCTGGGGGTACATGTCCACAGATCCCTGAAAGTTGCCTCACAGGTAGATAGGGTACTTAAGAAAGCTTATGGGGTGTTAGCTTTCATAAGTCGAGGGACAGAGTTTAAGAGATGTGATGTAATGATGCAGCTCTATAAAACTCTAGTTAGGCCACGCTTGGAGTACTGTGTCCAGTTCTGGTCGCCTCAGTATAGGAAGGATGTGGAAGCATTGGAAAGGGTACAGAGGAGATTTATCAGGATGCTGCCTGGTTTAGAGTGTATGGATTATGATCAGAGATTAAGGGAGTTAGGGCTTTACTCTTTGGAGAGAAGGAGGATGAGAGGAGACATGATAAAGGTGTACAAGATATTAAGAGGAATAGACAGAGTGGACAGCCAGTGCCTCTTCCCCAGGGCACCACTGCTCAGTACAAGAGGACATGGCTTTAAGGTAAGGGGAGGGAAGTTCAAGGGGGATATTAGAGGCAGGTTTTTCACTCAGAGAGTGGTTGGTGCGTGGAATGCACTGCTTGAGTCAGTGGTGGAGACAGATACACTAGCAAAGTTTGAGAGACTTCTAGACAGGTATATGGAGGAATTTAAGGTGGGGGGGGTTATATGGGAGGCAGAGTTTGAGGGTCGGCACAACATTGTGGGCTGAAGGGCCTGTAATGTGCTGTACTATTCTATGTTCTATGTTAAAACAAGAAGGTATAAAACACTAATTTAGTCAACGTCATGTTGCAGTGTCACACTTTAGCAAGGTCTATCAGGGTGGTGATAATGGCCGGTACACATGTATTTGGGACATTTAACAAACTCTTAGATAAGCACATGGATGAAGGAAAAATGGAAGGCTCTGTAGGAGGGAAGAGTTATATTGATCTTGGGGTAGGTTGAAAGGTTGGCACAACATTATGGACTGAAGGCTCACAATTCAGCTGTAACGTTCAATGTGTTATGTTTTGTAGCTCCAGAAACTAATCAAAAGAGAAAAATACACCAGAATCACAGGATATTTCTGTACTTAGTTTTTCTTTAGTAAGGCAGTGATATGGTGGTGTCTGTCATTCATGTACTTCTTACATATAATCCATTATGAGTTATGTAATAGAACATAGAATAGTACAGCACAGTACAGGCCCTTTGGCCCACAATGTTGTGGTGACCCTTAACCCCTGCCTCCCATATAACCCCCCCCCACCTTAAATTCCTCCATATACCTGTCCAGTAGTCTCTTAAATTTCACTAGTGTATCTGCCTCCACCACTGACTCAGGCAATGCATTCCATGCATCAACCACTCTCTGAGTAAAAATCCTCCCTCTAATATCCCCCTTGAACTTCCCACCCCTTAACTTAAAGCCATGTCCTCTTGTATTGAGCAGTGGTACCCTGGGGTAGAGGTGCTGGCTGTCCACTCTTATCTATTCCTCTTAATATCTTGTACACCTCTATCATGTCTCCTCTCATCCTCCTTCTCTCCAAAGAGTAAAGCCCTAGCTCCCTTAATCTCTGATCATAATGCATACTCTCTTAACCAGGCAGCATCCTGGTAAATCACCTCTGTATCCTTTCCAATGCTTCCACATCCTTCAAATAATGAATCCTTAATCAAATAATATATTTACAGTATTACTCAAATATTCCTGAAATATTAAAAACACTACACTCCTCCCTGCTTAGCTATAATCTCCAACTCGTATATAGCAGTTGTACACTATATAATACAACTATATAGAAATGCACAGCAAAGTGAATTTTTAAATTGTGTCATTCAGGCTTAAAGATTTAATTGCTGTGGAGGATTTCTTTCCCTTGTGGGATAATATATCTCCTGATGAGGGGAGGGGTTACTCTGCTTGGCAGGTAAGACTTGTGGCTGAGAACTGAGGAAGTTGTAGGAGTTGACTCTGGGACTGCAGGAGGTGGTTCTGGCAGCCCTGGATCCCTTTCTTCTCTTAACAATTGACAGAGCAATTGACTCTGCTCTCCTCTACTGATTGATCAATGCATTTTCTCCAGATGACATCAGATACCATCTCCACCGTGTAGGAGAGTTAATCCCCAGTTCTGTCTTTAATCTTTCCGAGTTCCTACTTTTAATCACCTCTGTAGTTCCTCGCCAGGACTGCTTGTCCAGGAGTGAAACGTCAAACCTTTTGTTTGAGTAGCCCACAATTTATCCTGCATACTCCTTCTGAGATTAGGTTTGAGGAGATCCAAGCATGAATGCAAGGGACAACACAGGAACAGCATAGCTGGTGAGTTGTTGGTTGTGGAGGGTGCTGCATTACGAGGAAATTGGCAAGCTTCTGATTCTGTATTAGTGTACTGTGTTCTATTGACATTGTTCACAATGCATTCTTTAGACTCTGGGCAAACCTTTCCTCCAAGCCATTTATAGCTGGGTAATACAGTGTAAATGTAATATGTCTATTTCCATTCAATTCAGGAATGACTGAAACTGTTCTGTAACAAATTGTGTTCTGTTGTCACTGACTAAGTGTTCTGGAACAGCAGTCATTTAGAAGAGGCTTCTCAACACGTCAATAGTGTGTGAGGCTATTGGGAACACTTCTGGCCATTTTGTAGCTGCACCCACTACGACCAAGAAATTTGTATTTGTGCCCATGAATGGTTTGACAAAATCCACATGAACCCTCTGCTTGGGCAATGCAGGCCATTACCCAGGTTGGAGTGGTGCTGCTCTTGGCATCTTCTGGATGTGTTGGCATCCTGATGAGTGCACAGCAAGCTGTTGCTGATCTATCCTTGATAGCCAGACAGAGCTTCGAGCCAATGCTCTCATTTTGACCAGGCCTAGATGAGCGGCATGTAGCTCCTCCAAAACATTAGCTCTCATTTTGAATGGTAGAACAACCCTCAAGCTCCACAAAACGCAAACCCTATCAAGGGCAAGTTCATCCTTGCTCTGATAAAAATGGGAGAACAGAAATCTCTACTGCACATTTCAGCCATTTTGAGTTGCCATGTAGGCCAGATATAGTGTGGAGTCTTTTTTGGTTTCCCTTTGGATTATCTCTGCTGTAACATGGAGACTTTCAATTCGAATACATCAAGAGGAGCGTCCTCTTTTGTAAATTTTTCCGGTATTTCCTTTTTCAAGGGTAAACGGGGCAATCCATGATTAGTTGTCCTCTTGAATTCAATCTTGTAATTGTATCCTCCAAGAAACAGAGCCCGTCTCAGCATTCGTGCTGCTGCTGTTAGTGGAACATTTTTCTTTGCAGTGGCAGGGGAACGTGATGCAAAGGCTATGTAGTGTTCACTTCCATCACTCATAAAATGTGACGACTGCATTTATACTCTAAGGCAAGTCATTGCAGGCAAGCATCGCTGAACAATGTGGATTTTAATGTGTGAATATAGTGTCTGATGTCACCATTTCCTTAGTCTTTTGGAAAGCCACCTCACATTGCTTGGTCGACTGCCATTTCTTTCCGATCTGTAGTAATGAGTAAAAGGGGTGCAGACTAGTTCACTTTTCATCTTTTTCTCTTCTCTGTGCAGTCTTTGTACAGTATGTGTCCCATTTTGAGGTATTTTCTGCAAGTGTCGTCTTTAGGCTTGCATTAGTCTGGTGTATATGAGCTCTTGCCGCAATGGTAGCACAATTTGTTCAGCCAAGCAGGTTCCTGTTTAGACATTGTAATTTTGTTCACACTTACTTTCATTCCTGACTGCAAATCAGTTGCATTTTTGGCCCTTGCTTCCATTAATACAACAATTTCAATTGCTCTTTTAAATATGAGTTGTGCTTCAGTTAGGTACAATTTTTGAATTTCTTCTTGTAAGATTCCACAAACTAAATGATCTCTCAGGGTATCATTAAGCCCATCATTGAACTGACAATGTTCAACTATTTCTTCAATTCAACCATATAAGCTGAAATGTACTCCCCTTCCTCATGATTCTGCTTTTGAAACCTGAAGTGCTCTGTAATCAACAATGATTTCAGTACTAGATATTCCTGCATTATGTTCACAATATCAGCAAAGCTCATTTCAGCTGGATTGGTTGGAGCAGTTTAACTTCTAAGCAAACTGTATGCTTTTCCACCTTTTCCACTCAAGAAAACTGGCCCTCAATTCTCACTGACCTATTTTATTTGCTTCAAAATACCACTCAATTCATTCAGTATAAATCATCCAGTTATCTGTTGTACAATCGAGCACATCTATCTTTCTGATGCAGCCAACTGTTTTGGCTTTTTTTTAAAAATTTATGATTATTATCATCCAGTACTCACTATTTATGAACCCAAGAATTTCATCCATTTTCTGTCTATGTTTAAAAAGTCAAGCATCTCTCTCTCCTTCCAAAGAAAAAAAATATGCTGCACTTTTTTTTTAAACTTGAATGTCTCTCTCCCCTTCTAGAAAAAAAACATGGTGCTTTTCAACAGATAGGTAGTCATCTCTGATTCATTTTAAGACTACCTCATTGCCACTGTTGTGTTTTGTAGTTCCAGAAATTGATTGAAGGAAAAAGCATCAGAGCTGTGAGATACTTGTGTACTAAGTTTAGTGAGGCACTCACATATGATGCAGTGGCGTAATGACGTATGCCATTCACAGACTTCTTACATATAACCTGTAATGAATTCTGTAAACAAAGAATACTTAATCAAACAATATATTAACAGTATTACCCAAATATTAAATATTAAATACACTACACTGTGTTCTAAAGGCCTCAGGGAAGGTGTGGTAGAGGATTCCAGAGATGATGCAGTTAATTATGTGGATAGCCAGGACAAGCTGGAATAGTTCTCCTTGGAGCAGAGAAATTTACAAAGCAATCAGATCAAGGTATATAAAATAATTAGGTTCCAAACAGAACAAATAGAGTGTGATGCCATCCTCCATGAAGGTATGGGGCCATTGAATGAAGGCAACTGACAAAATAGCCAAAAGTGACCTAAGAGAAAAAAAATGCACTCAGCCTCTGTGTAGGGATAGGAATGGAAGCAGATTTAACTTTAGTTTTCAATAAGAAGCTGGATAAGTATCTGAAAGGAAAGAATTTGCAGGACTACTGGGTAATGACAATGAGTGGAATTAAGTCGAATGATTTTTCTTTGAACTTGTAGAGAAATTGAAGGGAAAATAGCCTCCTTTAGTACTGCACCTTTCTGTAATTCTGTGACAGATTTATTTAAGTTTTAATCTGTTCTACAAAATAGAATATAGAACATGAAACAGCACATGAACAGGCTCATCGGCCCACAACGTTGTGCCGAACCATTTAAAGTAACAAGATATTTTAATATTTTATTGCATCCTTAATGGCTTATCATGAAACAAAATGTAGTAAAACCTCCAAGAGAACCACAGTCTTGTTGTAGCGTTTGACCTGGAGAGCTACGTTGGCTGGAGTCAGGGGCTCGTGTTTTGTCTCTTGTGGGGTCACTCATGCCAAACAGATCAAAGAGTGAAGGCTAGACTAAGTGTGGTCTACTGGTTTGGTGATTCAGCTCAGGGCTAACAACCCTGACTGGTCAAAAACTAATTATTACAGACATAAAAATGAAGAATCCTTCTGCACAGAGAGATGGAGGATCTTCATTGCTCCCCTAAATGCCAGCAGCAAAAAGGGCAATAAGTAAGTAGCAGAAAAGTTAATCATGTTTAAAAACGATCAGCTATCTGCAAACTCAAACCAACATGTACTCATTAGTAATCAATGGACAGGTAAGTTTAAAAAAGCCATGTTCGATGCAAGTTACATTTTATTTTATGTATTCTATCTGAAAACTGTGGTAAATGGCAGTTTAAATACTGTGTGTTTATTGTGATGCTTGCTTTATCGACAATCGGTAGATTACTAAGGAGCCATGAGAATTGCAGCTTCATGAACATAATTCAAAGTATCATAAATAATGTTAACAGCCTGACAAAACCATGCTATAGTTAATATCCATTAAATATTTGCATTCATATTTATTGCATTAGATTTCTGATTTGAAGACATTCCTAAATCAATCGATGTGTTCTGTTTGTGACCTGAATGGACAGCTTGTGCACATTCTGTACAGAGGAACATCATCTTCCACTCTGCCACTTGATTTCTGAATGGACATTGAACGCATGAACACTACCTCACAACTTGTTTATTTCAATTTAACACTACTTATTTAAGTTAACTATTTTATACATATAGTAATTCAGTTTCATTTTGCAACTATCATTTATTGCATTGTACTGTTGCCGCAAAGACAACAATTTCACAATATATGCTGGTGATATTAAACCTGATTCTGATCTGCTATTTCCTGTAACCTCAGTATACGTATGCCTTGGGCATATACTGAAATGCTTCGGAGACACAAGAGACAGCAGACGCTGGAATCTGGAGCAACAAACATTCTTCTGGAGGAATTCAACAGGCCTAGCAGTATCTGTGGGCAAAAGAAATTCAGAATCACTTTTATTTTGTCCTGATGAAGGGTCTTGGCCCAAAAAATTGACTCTTTATTCACGTGCATAGATGTTGCCTGACCTGTTGAGATCATTCAGTATTTTGTGTGTGTTGCTCTGGATTTCCAGCATTTGCTGAATCTCTTGTATTCAGGTTTACTATCACTGACATACATCGTGAAGTGTGTTGTTTTGTGGCAGAAGTACAGTGCAAGCGATAAAAATTACTTTAAGTTGCAATAAAGAGTGCAAAAAATGAACAGCGAGGGAGTGGTTATGGCCCATTCAGAAATCTGATGGCAGATGGGAAGATGTAGTGTGTGAGTCTTCAGGCTCCTGTACCTCCTCCCTGATGGTGGTAATGAGTAAACGGCAAGTCCATGAAGTTGTGGGATAAAAATCTTGATACAAAACGTCGACAATTTCTTTTCTCCTACAGATGCAGGAATTGGTTGTTGACTTCAGAAGGAGTAGTGGACCGCATGACCCCATCTACATCGGTGGTGTGCAGGTGGAACAGGTCAAAAGCTTTAAGTTCCTAGGGGTGAATATCACAAATGACCTGACTTTGTCTAACCAAGCAGAGTCCACTGCCAAGAAGGCCCACCAGCACCTTTACTTCCTGAGAAAGCTGAAGAAATTTGGCCTGTCCCCTAAAACTCTCACTAATTTTTATAGGTGCACCGTAGAAAGCATTCTTCTAGGGTGCATCACAACCTGGTATGGAAGTTGTCCTGTCCAAGACCGAAAGAAGCTGCAGAAGATCATGAACCTAGCCCAGCACATCACACAAACCAATCTTCCATCCTTGGACTCACTTTACACCACGCGCTGTCGGAGCAGTGCTGCCAGGATAATCAAGGATAAGTCCCACCCAGCCAACACACTTTTTGTCCCACTTCCCTCCGGGAGAAAGTTCAGGAGCATGAAGATACGTACGGCCAGATTTGGGAACAGCTTCTTTCCAACTGTGATAAGACTGCTGAACGGATCCTGACCCGGATCTGGGCCGTACCTTCCAAATATCTGGACCTGACTTGCACTACCTTACTTTCCCTTTTCTATTTTCCAATTACGTTTTATAATTTAAATTTTTATTATATTTACTCTGATCTGTACTTCAGGGAGCACGAAGCACAGAAACAAATATCACTGTGATGATTGTACACTCTGGTATCAATTGTTTGGTGGCAATAAAGTATTTGTATTTGTAGATGCTGCTTGACCCACTGTGTTCCTCCAGCAGATTGTGTTTTGCTGCTCCATTCCTTTGGCTGTGGGGAACACAGCCAGGAATTCTGCACTCTGTTTCCCAGCTCAGGAATTCTCCAGGATGCAATTGCCGCCTTCTAAAACATTGCAGAGTTCATCGAAGCCCTGAACTCAAGGACACAAAGACCATCTGTTTTACACCACACCACAGCAATTGGCAGAGGGAACACAGGAATTTGCGAGGATTGCAGGCTCACCCAAAGTACAGATACCCAGAGCTGTCCTGGGTTGGAGGCCTGTCTGTGTGTGATACACTTGTGGAAGGGGAGAGTGGCAGAGAGAAACAGAACCTTCTTGCTTTTGTTTCTTGATATTCAGGTGTACAGAGTTTATAACCTGGCCAGCAAGCAGTAGTAAAATAATCACTTCTAACATCACACCCATGTGCACGCAGTATTTAATTGTCCTGAAAAATGGTCCAGATTTTCAGCTTTGAAGTGAAATTTTTTGAAGTGATCTAATTACACATTTTCTAAAAAGATTTATTGTTCTGTAAAACCTACTGAAGGTGTTGTGTTCTCCTTCATGACGTGTTGCTTTAAGCACAAGACGGTGCTTCAAAGTCCCGCAAAACATACTGAGGGCAATAATATGTCTGAGCGAAAGGGTACAGTGATATTACACTGACATGTGCTGTGCAAAATGGAGGAGGGTAAGTTACCTTTTTAACTTCACATGTTGATACTGTGTATGCGTGTGTGTGTGAAAAGAGCATCCCAGCATACTCCATCACTGTACGGTACGGAAACTGCACTGCGGCCAACAGGAAGACTCTATGATGGGTAGTAAAAACTGCGCAACTCATCACTGATACCAGCCTACCCATCTTCAAGGACAATGTACAGAAAGATGCTTGAAAAAGGCCAGCAATATCATAAAGGATCCTACCCACGCTCCTAATGGACTGTTTTGCCGTACTCCCATCATGGAAGAGGCTATGTAACATCCATGCCAGGACCACTAAACTCAGTTACTGTACTTCCCCAAAGCCGTGAGGCTGGTCAAAACCTCCCTCCATTAATCCGGCCTAAAACCACATACACATCACCTAGCATCACTTCACATACAATCGGTCTATATAACAGTTACTTGAACATTGTGTTTTTTGTTGTTTTTTTTATTGTGCTCTTTAACTTATTGTGTTTTAATGCTGCATCGGATCCGATTCTCCTTTATGCTTGTGCAATGAAGAATAACAATAAACAATGTTGAGAGTGTGTGTGTGTGTGTGTGTGTGTGTGTGTGTGTGTGTGTGTGTGTGTGTGTGTGTGTGTGTGTGTGTGTGTGTGTGTGTGTGTGTGTGTGTGTGTGTGTGTGTGTGTGTGTGTGTGTGTGTGTGGGGGGGGGGAGGTTAATGAACTAGCAAGGTGTATGCTTCTTATCTTCTGGAACTCTTAAGGAGCTAAAGGATTGCTGTTTCGTTGCCTCATTTCAAGATTGGAAGTCTGCAGACTCACTCAATTAGGTTGCCCGTTGTCACATGTGTAAGCTGTACTTGCAGTAGCTGATAAGCTCCACTCACCAAATTATATTCAATATGGACTTAGCATTTGCCTGTCACTGCTATATACACAGGCTGTCCCAGATTTATATTTCTCTAAAATATATGCAGCCTTTCCAAACTCATCTGCTAAATCTTCTGGAGTCCTTTGGAAAATGACTGAATAAAGGTAAAAAAAAATTATCATCCAGAATTTTAAACTTGTGTGCATTTTAATTTAAAAAATCCGGTTCAAGCAGAAGATTGATGGTTTTCAAAAATAATTTACTGTTTTATTTTACAATTCAAATTGCATTGGTTGTGCAGCAATCCAAGGTTGTGTTCTAATGCATAATGTAGCAAATTAACATGCTGGCATTTATGTATTTATGTACATTTTATTCTACATCTGTACTTCTAACCTTATCTTTTTATAATTCTTTATTTAGTATAATCATTGAATGTTGTTTTTTGTTGCAAGCCGTGCCAACACCACAACATTTTCCTAATAGAGGTACATGTACTTGGCAAATAAAGTTGATCCTTTGTTCTACTGTGAGTGCTCACAAGAAAATGAATCTCAGGATAGTATTTGGCAACATATATGTACGTGATTGATAAATATCTCCGGAAGATGGCCGCCCTGCACCCAGCGGATGAACCGATTCCTTGCCAGTGTCACCAATGGAATCACTGCAGGAGATCGGAACATCAAGAAAGCAGTGTATGCCATTGTTGTCGAAATAAGTGATGCTGCAGATGGTAACATCGAAACAGCCAGCTGTTGGCCCCCCTCTCACAGTGGCAGGAGTGATACCTCTCTGTCCCTTGATGGGGAAGAGGGAGAGAGCCTGTAACATGTTGAACTGTTGGGGTGAACAGTAGTTTTTGATGGACTGTAGATCATGGTCTCTTTGGAGGCTTACCACACTTTGCATAGCGGGGTCTTTGGGGTTCTAACATTTTCCTATCATTCAGTCTTCGGGGGTTTTTCTTCTGTTTTATGGATGTCTGCGGAGAGTAAGGATTTCAGGTTGTACAGTGTGCACGTTCTCTGATATTAAGTGGAACCACTGAAATATACTTTGAACTTTAATCCTTGAACATTATCATAATCAAGTTACTGAAACAAATGGAAAAGCAATGAATTGAAAATATAAAATGTAGATGGACAATTCATTATTGGCTGAATGCTACAAAAATTAAGAACATTGTAGCATGCTATGTTGCCGCCAGAATGCGTGTGGCGGCACTTACACGCTTCCTCCAGCACATCCTGGGGTGTGTTGGTTATTAGCGCAAATGATGCATTTCACTGTATATTTCGATGTGCATGTGATAAATAAACAACACAAACACAAGGAGGTTCTCCCACAAATAAAACATTAATATAGATAATTTATCAAAAGGAATTTCCAGAGGTATCTTAAGTTGACCTGAAGAGGGCTCCATTGTATTTTCAGTCTGATTTCTGCTGTTCAGAAACCACTTTTAGAATACCTTATTTTCATTTATGTCCTCTGCACAGTATGTGTTAACATTAAGTCAGATTTACAGGCACTGTGACTGTCAAAAAATACAGAAAATCTAAACTGCATTAAAACCAAAACGTTTTCATCCAAGTGTTTGAACCATCGCAAAAGCTATTTGGAGAAGAGAGGGGTTTTAAAAGAACTTGTTATCATTTACTGACAATTAGAGCACATCATTTATTAGAAAAAAAGAGATTTCCTCCTTTCCTGCATTGATCTAATTTATGTTTAATTTTAGTTTCATAGTACATCCAGATTTTCTCATAATTTTCAGTAGACAATGTACATTTCTCTTTTGGCAATAAATGCATTACACTGCAGTTCAGTACACATACCCAGATTAACTTGCACTACCACATTGCTAAAACAAAATATGTTGAAGAACACAGATTCTTTTGTTAACAATTAAAACAATACAGTATCATAGGGTCAAAGTTTTCTTCAGTAAAACAGATTAATCACAGAGTGATGGATCTCATACAGCATTGATAGCACACGCAGGCAGCTGCTCATGTGGTCTTGGATAAAGATGGTTGTTTTTCTACTCAGAATTCCATGATGACTATGTTCTCAGCAATAAACCGACTGGATTTTTTAAAATGTATTTGCTCAAAGAATTTCTTATAGAAAGGGAGAGAGAGAAAGAGAGAAAAAGATAATCTTTTTTTTCCAGTGTTGAATAATTTTGTCAAAACCATAGCTTAAACCTTAACCTCATACCTATTCTCCTTCATTAGAAGGAGACAGTGACCCAAGCTCTTTAATTTGCCTGTCTTTACCCCTTAGCTGTATCACCCATGAAACAAGCCAGACAAAAAAGATGAAAATTACTGGAACTGACTCCCCGTACAAAAAAAAATTGAGCAGAAATATGAACAGAAGATGTTTTAAAGACCTTGGCAGCATCTGAAGCAAGGAAAACAGAATAACAGACCTTAAGTATTATCTCATTTTTTCTTTCTACGGATGCTGCCTGATCTGCTGAGTGTTTCCAGCATTTTTAGTCTTTATTTCAGATCTGTAGCATCTGCCATTTTTTTATTTTCCACCCAAGCCTGAGGAATTTATCTTCAGTCAAGGCTGTCAGCTACAGTTGCTTTTGTGTAATCATTTACGTTACAGCACAATAAAATGAATATTCAACCCCCTCAATGCAGCACCAAGATCTGGTGCAAGTTAAAATGCATATTTTAATAACACAGAATTATGCACGGCAATTTAATGCCCCAGCTTTTATGGTAAACATGCACAGTTCTGTACATAACCGCTAGGGGTTTCCCTGGATGGCAACCACTAAACCTGGGATTCCCATGTGTGCACACAAGTCCCAAAATTGCTGGCAGCTGTTTGTCAGCACGCTGACAGTTGTGCAATGCTGAAGACCGGCAGTGCAGCAGAGAGTTGCGGCTTGGTTAGTTCTGGTGATGGAACAGCCAACCCATTGGCTTCAACTGGGAGCGAGAACAATGGAGAGCCAAGCCAAGTTTCAGTGAATTCACCTGGGTTGTTAATTTATATGTTGTAATTGTTTTTAAGTGTTTTATTTTAAAATTATGTTTATAAAATTTAATAGCTGTACTTTATCTATAATGTTTGGAATGATATGACTACCAACAACATTTAATACTTTAGAACATAGAACAGTACAGCACAGTACAGGCCCTTCAGCCCGCAATGTGCTGACTTTTTAACCTACTCTAAGATCAATTCAACCCTTCCCTCCCACATCGCCCTCCATTTTTCTTTCATCCATGTGCCTATATAAGAGTCTTTTAATTGTCCCTAATGTATCTGTCTCCACAACACTCTGAGCAGTAAGTTCCATGCACCCACCACTCCCTGTGTGAAAAAGCCAACCTCCAACATCCTCCCTATACTTTCCTCCAATCTCCTATAAATTAGGCCCCCTCATATTAGCATGCCCCATTGTATAGCTTGGACAGAGGTCTAAACGAGGGGAGAAAGCAGCAAGTATGAAGGGTTTTCCTGTACTCTCACGATTAAGGCACCACCTCTCCCACTGTCAGCCGACAAGCTCTACACACAGAACCCTGTCACCACTTCATGAGAAAGTCGCCTTCAGACAATCAGGACAAGCTAATTGTAGAATTTTATCAGTAGGGACAATGCAATATCCCAGTCATTATTAACAATGCATCATAAATAATCTGTTCATATTTAATCAGAAAATACTTATTTTGAATGAGTAGTCTGCCAAAATTAAAAACGTTTAACATCTTGTTAACTTTTTATCAATGTGAACTCTACTTACATAAATTATCAGAATAGGTTCTTCACCTTCCAATCTACCTTCTTACGATCTTGTCTACCTGCCTTCTGCATTGATATTGTTTACCTTGTTCTACCTCAATACACTTCTGTAATGAATATATCTGTATGAACATTACAACTGTATCTCAGTGAGTGTAACAATAATCCCTTCGGTAATCTACCACCTACCATGTTTGAAACACAGCATTAAAATTACATGGAGAATGCCAGTGGCCAACAACTTTAATCTCTATCTCCATTCCCATTCCAAACATGTCCTCCAAGGTCCATGCTGTCCTATTCTGCCACAAGGCCATTCTCAAGTTGGATCAACACTTCATATTCCATGTAGATAACCTTCAACCTGACGGCATGAACATTGATTTCTACCTTCAGTAGATTTTTAAATCTCTTTGTTTTTCTTTTCACCTCTTCTTTCATTCTGCTCTTGGTCTCTTACATCTTCTTCTCACCTGCCTATCACCTCCCCGGTGCCCATCCTTCTTCCCTTTCTCCGCCTCTATCAGATTCCTTTTCCTCCAGCCCTTTACCTTTCCAAACCACCTGGCTTCACCTATCACCTTCTAGCTATCCTTCTTCCCTTCACCCCACCTTTTTATTCTGACGTCTTCCCCCTTCCTTCTCAGACCTGCCTTCAAACACGGACTGTTTATTCATGTTCAGACATGCAGTCTCACCTGCTGAGTTCCTCAAGCACTCTTTGTGTGCTGCTGTTAATAGTTGGAAATAGTGCTGTGTATTTTTGGAGAGGAACAGTTGTTTCAGGCTAAGACCCTTCACTGAACTCAGCCTAAAACATAGACTCTTTATTCCCCTCCATGGACGCTGCCTGACCTGCTGAGTTCCTCCAGCACTTTGTGTGTTTAGGATTTTGAGCATCTGCAGAATCTCTAGTGCTTACTGTTGTGTATTTGGCTTTATTTTGCTTCAATTCCAACATTTACTTTAATTCATTTATCCTGCCATCTGGGAAAAGGCTCCAAAGCATTCGGGCTCTCATGACCAAACTATGTACCAAGTTCTTCCCCCAAGCTATCAGACTCCTCAATACCCAGAGCCTGGACTGACACCAACTTACTGCCCTCTACTGTGCCTATTGTCTTGTTTATTATTTATTGTAATGCCTGCACTGTTTTGTGCACTTTATGCAGTCCTGGATAGGTCTGTAGTCTGGTGTAGTTTTTTTTTCTGTGTTGTTTTTACATAGTTCAGTGTAGTTTTTGTATTGTTTCATGTAGCACCATGGTCCTGAAAAACGTTGTCTCATTTTTACTATGTACTGTACCAGCAGTTATGGTCAAAATGATAATAAAAAGTGACTTGACTTGACTTATTTAGAGATATAGCACAGTAATAGGCCTTTCCAGCCCAAAGAGCTAATGTGCCCGATTACACCCATGTGATCAGTAAGCCTACTAACCCGTACATCTTTGGAATATGGAAGGTAATGGTGCACCCAGATGAAACCCATGCAATCACGGGGAGAACGTACAAACTCCTTACAGATAGTGGTGGCAAAAAAACAAACAAACCCGGAGTACAAACCTGATGTCAACACGTACCCTGTTCAGTTTGGGTCAGGAATGCCCTGGGACATGGCTGTGGCATAACTCAATGGCAAGTCGAGTCCCACTACTGGCCCCATCATACTCAGCCAGCTTGTGATGTAATTTACATTCCTGAACAAAAGACACAGCAATTCAATGTGCATTGTCTTCCAAAAACACAGAGATATACCGCATGGGTTATCAGTGACTACAATTTTTAAATATTTTTGCTCTCTTTCACAGCAGATTTAAACAAGACCGTGTGCCGCACCAAAAATATATGTTTTGCATTACCACGTCAAACTACTACGAATAAACTAGACACTTTCAAAGACATTTATAATAAATTACAAAGGGATTGCCTGCAAGGCAGCATGCCTTGTTCAGCCTAAAGTGTTCTGAATCTGGTTGTCAGTAACTCTGAAATGTGTTTCCAATCAGCAGAAACCAGTCACATTTTTAGACGACTAAAATGCAGAGTTTCAGTTCTACAATGTTTCTTCTTTCGTTACATTTTTTTCTCCTTACTCACCAGTATTCTTCACCTCCCCACCCCTTTCCTGAAGAGGTTGACTCCTGGCTAAGATATGCCTCATTGGGCATGGCTACTTTCTACTGTCTTGCTCAGATGCCCATTTTTCATGTCCACAGGGCTTGTGAGGAGCTGGGGTGGGGGGTGGGGGAGATGGGGCAGCTTTAGCTAAACCTATTCTTTAACACCACCCTGACACCATCATCTAAAATTTTGACAAACTTCTATAGATGCGTGGTGGAGAGAATCCTGACTGGCTGCATCGTGGCCTGGTATGGAAACCAAAGCCCGTGAAGGGAAGAGCCTGCAAGAAGTAGTGGTGCCCATCACAGGAGAAACCATTGAGTACATGGAGTACCTCCGCATGCAGTACTGCCACATGAAAATAGCATCCATCATCAAGGACCCACATCATCCAGGTCTTGCTCTCTTCTTGCTGCTACCATTAGGCAGGAGGTACAGGAACCTTAGGTCCCACACCAGCATGTTCAGGAACAGTTATTACCCTTCAACCATCAGGGTCCTGAACTGGTGTAGATAACTTCCCTCTATACTGAACTGATTCCACAACCCATGGACTCTCTTTCAAGGGCTCTGCAACTAAAGTTCTCTGTATTAAATTGGTTATTTATTTATTATTTGTTTGTATTTGCACTGTTTATCTTTTTTTGTACATCGGTTGTTTGTCTTTGTGTGTAGTTATTTCATTGGTTCAATTGTATTTCTTTGTATCTACTATGAATGCCTGTGAGAAAATGAATGTTAGGGTATCATGGGTGCCCTGGTAGCACAGTGGTTACTGCGACGCTATTACAGCTCCAGGTGTCGGAGTTCAGAGTTCAATTCTGACAGTGTCTGAAAGAAGTTAACCATGTGGGTTTCCTCCGGTTACTGGTTAGTAGGTTAACTGATCATTGTAAATTGCACTGTGATTAGGCTAGGGTTAAGTAGGTGGGTTGCTGGGCATGCGTATAGTTGGGCTGGAAGGGCCTGTTTTGCACAGTGTCTCTAAATAAATAAAAGTGAATACAGTGATATACGTGTACATTGATAATAAAATTACTTCGAATTTTGAACTGGGACTGCTGAATAGTTATCAAGTCAATGTCAAAGTTAACTTATTATCAAAGTACATATACAACAGTATATACAATCTTGAGATTTATTTTCTTCTGAGCATTTACGGGAAAATAAAGAAACCCAATAGAACTTAAAAACTAAAAAAAATTGTGCAAAAAGAGACAAATTCAAGATTAAAGATTGTTTGATGTCATTTCCAGTACAAAAGTGTAAAGGAGGACAAAATAATTGTTACAGTGGACCTGATGCAGCACAGAAAAACGTAAAAGATAAAGAACACAATAATAATAATAATAATTTAAAAAACACTCAATAAATATAAATACATAAGTTGGCTTGTATACACAGGTTGATTGTGAAAGTGATGCTGGGTTGTACATGAGGTGACTGATGGGAAATAATAGTGGTGGAATTACAGGTGGAGGTGTTGATCAGCCTTTCTGCTTGGGGAGAGTAACTGATTTTGAGTCTGGTGGTCCTGATGTGGTTGCTATGTAGTCTCCTCCCTGACAGGAAGGGTAGAACCCTTTATGATGTTACTGGCCCCTTCCAGCATCTTTCTGTATATACAGTATGTCCTTGAGGGCAGGTATTCTGGTGCCGGTGATGCATTGGGCAGTTTTGACTACCTGTTGTCAGCCTTCCTGTCCGCCAAGGTGCAGTTTCCGTACCAAGCAGTGATGCAGCTTGTCAGGATGCTCTCTACTGTGCTTCTGTAGAATGCATACTCTCTTTAGCCTCCTCAGAAAGCAGAGGCTTTGGTGAGCTTTCTTGACTGTGCAGAATGTGTTCTGCGACCATGAGCTTTGTGTGTGATGTGCACTCCCAGGAGTTTGAAACTGCTTGCAGATTCCACTGCTGTGCTGTCGATGTGCCATCACACACAAGTTGTGCACGTTCTCCTGAAGTCAATAACCATCTCCTTTGTCTTACTGACATTAAGAGAGAGGTTACTTTCCTGGCAAAAGTCCTCGAGGTCTTCCACCTCCTCTCTGTAGGCCATCTCATCACTGTCGGTAATGAGCCCCACCACTGTCCTGTCATTGGCAAACTTGACGATGTACTCGGGCATTTGGCCGGGCAGTCATGTGTACAGCGAGGGGTTCAGTACGTAGCCCTGGGGGAGGGGGCATCCGGGTTGAGGATGATGGGGGGGGGGGGGGGGGGGGTTGGGAGCTAAGCAGTTATGCATCCTGACTAGCTGAGGTCTGTTCATTATGAAGCCTAACAGCCATTTGCACGGTGGTGTACTTAGACCGAGGAGTAGGAGTTTGTTCACCAAGTTCGGTGGGACAATAGTGCTGAATGCCAAACTGAAATCCGGAAACAACATCCTGAGATAAGTGTCCTTGTTTTCTAGGTGTGTCAGGTCCAGGTGCACGACAGATGCTGTAGAGTCGTTCTGTCGATAAGCATATTGGTGAATGTCCAGTGGTGGCAGGAATGGAATTTTATTATGCGAATAAAAATAACACTGAGAAGACTAACAAGCTTAGCTTTTAACCTTTTAACCCAGGAACACTGGTGGACAAATTCAGCAATTTCTGCTGTGGCTGAGTTTAACTACTTCAGCAAACCTGAACACTTATTCATTTATAATTTGTCAGTTCCTTGGTGAATAAGCTTGAAGAATATTTAAGGGAAATCCCAATTAGGTTTCTAAACTTTCTACTAACGAGTAAGTCCTATATATCCAAGAAAAACATTGGTTTTTCACTCTGCTGAGTGAACAGAGCCACCACACCAAGGACTGTAGGAATTGCTTCCTGAAAACCCTTACACTTCAGATTCAGGTTCACATTACTTACCACGTGTACATTGAAACATACAGTGAAAGACGATGCTTGCATTAACAACCAACACACCCAAAACATTTTCAACTTTTAAAAATGGATTGCATTCAGAACTAGATTTAGGCTTTTTATCATTGACATACTATATGTTGTGAAATTTGTTGTTTAAATTATAATAAAAACTGAATAATGTTTATATTATATACACACACGCACACTCACTCACAAATAATTAAGTAAGTAGTGCAAAATGGGAGGAAAAGCATATTTTAAAGTGCAAAGTTATAGTGGTCTAAATGACTGCCACAGAAGTCCAGTACTTCTTCCAAGTAACTCCAAATTGAATAGTGTATCAAAAACAATATTTGTAAATCTGGAGTAATCTGAAAATAAACTAGAGTAATCCCATAAAAATGCACCTCCTCTTGGATACAACTTGATGGCTCAGGAATGATGGGAAACTACTGGCCCTCTGAAATCACTGAGAGCAGATGATCCACACAAGTGGATCTTAGCATGTTTATACCACCTCCGCAGGCAAGAATCTCCACAACTCCCTTTCCTCACAATATGACCAAGGTTGAAAAACTTTTCTTTATCTCGGGGGGGGGGGGGGGGGGGGGGGGGGTGGTGAATGTGTGGAAATTGTTGCCACAAATGGCTGTGGAGGTCAAATCACTGGGTATACACAGTGTAGTGGTTACTGTGACAGTATGACAGCTTGGTGCATTCCAGAGTTCGGAGTTCAATTCTGGTGCCATTCCGTAAAGGGTCTGTATGTCCTCCCCGTGGAATGCGTGTGTTTTCCCTGCATGCTCCGGTTTCCTCCACAGTCCAAAGACGTACCAGGTAGCTTAATTAGTCATTGTAAACAGTCCTGTGATTAGGTTAGGGTGAATCGGGTTTGCTGGGGAGCAGTGGCTCCAGGGGCCAAAGGGCCCACTCGGTGCTGTATCACAAATAAATAATTACATGTAAAGCAGAGGCTGATAGAGGACGTCCATTTTGAACAGAAGTGAGGAGGAATATCCTCAGGCAGAGGCTGGTACATCTGTGGAATTCATTGCCACAGACAGCTGCAGAGGCCAAGTCATTGGGCATTGGATATATATATTAAAGTGGGATGAACAGTTCTGTTTCTAAAATAATGGATGCAAACTGGTCATTGATACCATCAGGGGCTGTTGAATTGGTCTTCCATAACCGGCTGACGTGCCAAAAGACAATTTTAACCTGATAATTTCTACAGCAGTTGGTGATTTTAATGGCACTATATTGAGCTACACAGATGGGCAGGTGAGAAAGACGATACAAAGATAGGTGGAGAGGCAGGTAGTGTTGAGGAAGCAGAGAGTCTGCAGAAGGACTTAGACAGAGGAGGAAATTGGGTAAAGAAGTGGCAGGTGAAATATAGTGTAGGGAAGTGTATGACCATACACTTTCGTAGAAGGAATAAAGGCATAGTCTATTTTTTAAATGGAGAGAAGACTCAGAGATGCAAAGGGATTTGGGAGTCCTCAAGCAGGGTTCCCTAAGGGCTAACGTACAGATTGAGTCAGTGGTGAGGAAGGCAAATGCAACATTATCACGCTTTTCAAGAGGCATAAGTATAAAAGCAAGGATGTAAAGCTGAGGTTTTATAAGGCATTGGCTTGACCTCACTTGGAGTACTGTGAGCAGCTTTGGGCTCCTTATTTAAGAAAGGTTGTGCTGGCTTTGTGCTGGACGAACTCAGAGGTTCATGAGAATGATCCTCGGAACGACAGGGCCAAGGTCAGAGTGTTTCATGGTTCTGGACCTGTACTCACCGGAGTTTAGAAGAATGAGGGACATTTCTTCAATTTGCCTTTAATTTTATTTTATTATTACAGACCCTCACCATGCCATCCTCTCACTACTGTCATCAGCAAAAGGAACATAGAACAGTACAGCCCCTTTGGTCTGTGATGTTGCTCCAAGCTTCTAACCGACTCTAAAATCAATCTAACCCTTCCTTCCTACATACACCTCCAGTTTTGTTTCATCCATGAGTCTATGTCCTTAATGTACCTACCTCTACCTCTACTACTACTCCTGGCAGAGCACCCACCACTCCCTGTATAAAAAACTTACCTCCGACAACCCAACACCCCCCCCCCCATACTTTCCTCGAATCATTATGCCCCGTTGAAATAACCATTTCCAGCCTTGGAAAAAGTCTCTGGTTGTCTATTCGATCAGTGCGTCTTCTTTTACACCTCTGTCAAGTCACTCAACAACCCTGTTTGCTGCTAATAAACAAGAAAGCAGGCAGAAAGATTTAGCATTGTTGTTCGTCTTCTGCACCATTTTGTGGAATTTTTGTAATCTAGAACTGGGCGAGCTCTTCCTTGATATTATTATTTTGTGGCTTTAAACATCTAATAGGTTTAAATTCAATTATGTTGCTGAGGAAGGTGGACAATCAGGGGGATTTTGCGTGATCACAATCAGAGAGAAAAATGCTTTTGTAGTGATAAATTACCGTAGATTCCGGACTACAGAGCGCACCTGATTAAAAGCCGCTGGCTCTAATTTTAGAAATAAAATCAATTTTTTAATTGTAAAGGCCGCACCGGATTTTCGGCCGCAGGTGTCCCACGTTGTAATATGAGATATTTACACAGAAAGATATTACACGTGAGGATTTTTTAACTTTTAATTAAATCCATATGGTAACAAAAACAAATACATATTGCAAATGCTTTTTTTCGAACCGTGCCCGTAACGCGGCTACTTTTAAATACGTTGCGTATACTTCTTTACTGAACAACATTCCAATATCTCCTAATGACTGGTAAAAAATATATATACTACAGCCTACCAGGAAAAGTTATTGATCACCTTTAACTTAAAAGCAGCGTTCGCTCAGATCCAAAGCCGCTCGCGTAATGCGCTCCCTCCCTCCGTCCCGTTTCATCGCAAACCGGCATTTTCCCACAAGACACCGCGAAACCGGGTGTGACGTCATAGCATCCCGCGATGTAGTACAGAAAACAAATATAGTTAAAACTCTTCTAACTTTAACTAGAAAATGAATTACTAAGCGAAAATATTATAAACTAAGTAACTGCCATAAGGCAGCACAATGCTTCGAGTGTTTTCCATGTTGATGAGGGTGAGTACAAATGACTGATTTACAATAATTTAATTGTGAAAGTGCGCTTGATTTATCGTACAATTTCATTGGACCTCTGTGAACTACTCATCAATTTTATTGGTCTACTGTTATGAGGCAAAATGTTTACGAGGCGGCATGAAAAAAAATCATGTATTAGCCGCTTCGGATTAAAGGCCGCAAAGTTCAAAGCTGTTCAAAATGTGGGAAAAAAGTAGCGGCTTAAAATCCGGAATCTACGGTATTAGCTTCATGTAGGAACTGACAGGACACAATTGGATGGGTGTTTGAGTACAAACATTTCAAATCAAATCAAACCACATTTAATTATCATTCAAACCATTCATAGATGCAGATGAACCAGACTGTGTTCCTCCAGGGACAAGGTGCAAAACAGTCAAGAGAGCAAGCAAACTTCAAAATAGCATGCAACAATCAAAGTAGCGAGCAAGGAAGCATATTCACTCAAAAAAAAACACACACACACATATGTATATAGTCCAATATCCTGACTGACAATATCCAACAATTATCTCAAATTATGTTTGTGGATGTCCTAACCTATTTAAGATACATTGATTCATGCTTTATCTTCATATGCTAATAATCTGCAGCATCATTTCAGAGACTGGTTAATACTGTAGGCAGTATTATTTTGCACTGCAATGTCGTTTCGTATTGTATAGTTTAAAATTGATAAGACTCCACCAACATGGAAACTTTCTAAATTTCAGTCTAAGGCTAGCTGTGTAGGATATATTCTTTTGAAATTTTCTCTATACTGCATCTGATTGAAGTATATCTGCTATTCTTATGAACGTCAATCCATTTTCCAAATACAGGATTCCAATTGGGAGATCAATATTTCAGATCCATTATTTAAGCTAGTGATTTAAAACTGGTCCTTTTCTCTGATTATGTTTTTATTTAGAGATACAGGTCCTTCCACCCAACAAGCTGCACTGACTGGCAACCCGCCTATCTACCACTAGCCTGTTAACCCACTAACTGGAAAGCCTTTGGCCTGTGGGATGAAACCAGAGGAGACCCATGCACTCCTGGACAGAACGTACAAACTCCTCACCGACAGCGCCAGGACTGAACTCCAAATTCCGGAACACTCTGAGCTGTACTAGGGTCACGCTAACCGCTACGCTGACATAGCGCCCCAATCTAGCACAGAAACTAATAGAAGGATGCAATTTCACTTGGCAATTTTCTATTAGTATTTTTCATTATACATGTTGGGTCCAGGGAAGATTTAAAGAGATAAGTTTATAATGATGGTTCAGGTCCCATTGCACCATCCCTGACCACTAAACTTCCTTTAACTGAAGACTATATTTATTCTGTTAAGTAATTGTTACATTTGTGACTGCTAACATGTTGATGTAATTTCCTGTTGTAAATATTTTGTTATTTTTCCACAATATAATCACTCACTTTCAGAAGTACCTGTTTCTGTACGATCTCTGCCGGGTTCAATAAACAACTTAAAACACTACCGGCTAATTTTTCTAATTGATCTTTCTCCCAAAAGTAACTGAAAATGTTAACATCCAAAAGAAGATCTAACTATCTAACATTTTCAAAATAATCATATACAACACTAATATGATTAAAGTTATCTACCAAATTGTTGGCTTTATTAAAGTTTTTGCCTAAAGGCCGGAGTTTCTTTTAAAAATTCTTGGCTTGGATTTTTCCCTTTTTCCAGGATCCTGACTTTGAAATAAAATTGGATTTTATAGTTTGAGGATTCTTGTTTCCCATTCCCTTGTGTTATTCCTTTGTTCATTATGTGCCGTGCTGTATGAGGTGGGTGATCATGGTCTTTCCGTGACCATGATTGTTCTTGGCAAATTTTTTCTACAGAAGTGGTTGACCATTGCCTTCTGGGCAGTGTCTTCACAAGACGGGAGACCCCAGCCGTTATCAATCCTCTTCAGAGATTGTCTGCCAGCTGTCAGTGGTCCGTTGATCAGGACTTGTGATATGCACCACCTGCTCCCATCGCTTCATGAACCCTGATCCTGTAAGTGGTACACCTTGCCCAAGGGTGACCTGCAGGCTAGCGGAGGGAAGGAGTACCTTACACCTCCTTTGGCAGAGATGTATCTCCAGCTCATCACCCATCTTGTGCTATTAGGTGCTCTAATATATTCTTCCATCTTCTCCCCAATGGTTTTTCTTCAATTAATCAGTGAATGTATTTTAAATGCAATTTTGAGATCTGACATTTGGAATCAGTTTTTGAAAGAGAGAGAGGGTATGATGACGTGTATTACTGAGAGAATAAGGTTGCAGTAATTATGCACCCGTTGTTGTCCTGTTTCCTGTTCTGTAAACTTTACTAAACATAGTAAGTCAGATTTAGATGGCATGGTTGAGTAGCAGTTAGGGCGATGCTTTACAGCGCCAGAGATCACGGATTGGATTTCAATTTCCGCCACTGTCTGTGAGGAGTTTGTACAATCTCTCAGTGACTATGTGGGTTTCCTCCGAGTGCTCCAGTTCTACTAAACGTAGTAAATTTGGCTAGGTCAGCGGTCACCACAATGTTTTACAGCGCCAGCGATCGGAGTTCGATTTTGTAAGGAGTTTGGAGGCTCACCCTGTGACCTTGTGGGTTTCCTCCAGATGTTCCAGTTTCCTCTCACAGTCCAAAAACATCCGGGTTAGGGTCAGTGAGTTATTTATTTATTTACTGAGATACAGAGCGGAATAGGCCCTTCCGCTCTCTGGGCAACCCCCCAAATTAATCTTAGCCTTAGCCTGAATCTCCCTCCACACCGTCCCATCACACACTCCCAGGGTCAGACACAGAGTGAATCTCCCCCCACACCGTCCCATCCCACCCTCCCGGGGTCAGACACAGAGTGAATCTCCCTCCTCACCGTCCCATCACACACTCACGGGGTCAGACACAGAGTGAATGACCAATTAACCTACCAACTGGTACGTCTTTGGATGGAGGAAGGAAACCCCAGCACCCAGAGGAAACCCACACACAGACTCCTTACAGGCAGCAGTGGGTATTGAACCCAGTCCGCCTGTACAGTAAAGCGTTGTGCTAACTATTACACTACCATGCCACCCTGTGGAGCTGTGGGTAGTATGCTGGCACCAGAAGCATGCCAATACTTATGGGCTGCCCCCATCACGTCCTCACACTGCATTGGGCATTCACACAAACAATGCATTTCACTGTATGTTTCAATGTACGTATGACAAATAAAGATAATCTTCAGGCTGGACTTTGAGAAAAGAAACCTGAAAATGTTCAACATTCCTCCCCTCACCCCACAAAAAACAGTCTTTGCTGAAAGAAGCCTCTGCACATTTATCTCCGATTCCTCAAAAGATCTAAGATTAGTAATCAGGCGCCCATGCACCGGAGGCGTCAATAAGTGCTCTTACTTCAAGTGTAGCATAGAACTGAAACAGCTTTACAGTCTACATATTAACTGCCTTATATCCCTTCAATGTGTAATCAATCACAGAGGCTGAAGCTAGTCTAACGGTAGGTCAGTTCTGAACCACTCCTGACTGATAAATGTTACCATATGGAGCTAATCTTGTTTGCGGCTCACCCTGCAAGAACACCTTCTGGCCTCAAGTGTCCAATTTCTTGGATGAGTTTCAGTGGATAAAGGATTTGTTCTCAGAAGAAAAGGAAAATCCAAGCTGGTATAAACTTGGCTTTAAGGTTAGAATTATACAAAATATACGGGTTCTTCAGTGATAAAGATATCCAATGATTGGTGGGAAAAGTATTTACTTGAGTTTATGAGAATTTAAAACCAACTATTTTATAACAAATTTGCAGCACTCTATAAAAATAAATGAAATAGAGCACAGAACATTACAGCACAGTACAGGGTGGACGTTGAGCCGGATCTAACCTACTCTAAGATCAAACTAACCCTTCCTTCCCACACAACCTTCAATTTTTCTTACTTCCATGGGTCTATCTAAGAATCTCTAAAATGTCTCTGGCGTATCTGCCTCTACCACTACTCCTGACAGCATGTTCCACACACCCACCACTCTCTGTGAAAAAAAACTTACCTCTGTCATCCCCCCTATACTTTCCCCCCAGTCACCTTCAAATTATGCTCTTTCTTATTAGCCATTTCTGTCTCTGGTTGTACACTTGATCAATGAGTCTTATCATCTTGTACATTCCTATGATGTCGGCATAGATCTTTTTAATTCTGTCCTGGACTACAAGTGACCCATGTTGGATGATGCTCTGAGTGTTCCTGTGGTGTTGAACACTCAGGCATACGTGGACTAACTTGCCCTTTCTAAAGCCACATCGTAAACTGGAGTCAGAAGAAAGGCTGAAAGCGGCTAGGTATGTGAAGTGGGCTCGGTCTAAAGTTGTGTAGCAAGGTAGCATTCCTCAAACTGATACCCCCGATGACAGCACTTGCGGGCTGCCCCAGCACATCCATGATACTTCTGTTGCTTGTTAATGCAGACAAAGTTTTTCATTGTATGTTTCAATGTACATGTGATGAAATAAATCTGAATCTTAAGTAAGTTGAACATGACACCGTGATAGGCATAGAGTCACTAAAACAGGCCCCTGGCCTACCTAGTCCGTACTGAAGCATTATTCTGCCTAGTCGCATTGACCCATGCCAGGACCATACCCATCTACAGATTTCTTATCCAAACTTCCCTTAAATGTTTTTTTTAAATATATTTTTTATTAAATTTTTAAGAGAATTACATGCAATGAATAGAATAATAAAGTAATGAAAATTAATGTTAGCCCTCCCTCCCTTCCCCCCTTAACATCCCTCTCTAAAAAAAAAGAAAAAAGAAAAAAAAAAGAAAGAAAGAAGAAAGAAAGAAGAATTGCCTGGATATCGGAGGATCCCCACATGCACCATGGAGTTCAAAATAACTTTAGTATATATCTTTATTTTTTTCCCCAAATAACTAATAATTTTATCTTCAAAGGACCTATATATTTAATCCTATCTTCCCTTAAATGTTGAATTTGAACCCACATCCATCTCTTCCACTGGCAGCTCGTTCCCACTCGCACCTTCCTCTGAGTGAAGAAGCTCCCCCTCAATCTCTCTTTAAATATTTCACCTTTCCCCCTTAAATGATTACCTCTGCTTCTGGTCTCATGTAACCTCAGTGGAAAAAACCTGCATGCATTCACCCGATTTATACCCTTCATAATTTTGTACACCTGATGTTGGGATAAATTTCTGACTATCACTAAGTGTGAAGCCGATTGACCTCTCAACTGTCTTAAGTGCCCCTAATGTACAGTATCTCTCTCTAACACCATCCCAGCCCTGCCAGGGGCATTTAAGCAACTCTTAGGTAGGCACATGAATGATTATATACAGTGGTGCGAGAAAGTTTGTGAACCCTGTAGAATTTTCTCTATTTCTGCATAAATATGACCCAAAATGTGATCAGATCTTCACATAAGTCCTAAAACTAGATAAAGAGAACCCAGTTAAATAAATAACAAAGAATATTATACTTGTTCATTTATTTATTGAGAAAAATGATCCAATAATACATGTACTTGTTGGAAAAACTAGGTGAACCTTTGCATTCAGTAACTGGTGTGACCCCCTTATACAGCAATAACGTCAATCAAACATTTCCAGTAACTGTTGATCAGTCCTGCACATCGGCTTGGAGGAATTTTAGACCATTCCTCCTTACAAAACTGCTTCAACTCTGGGATGTTGGTGAGCTTCCTTGCCTGAACTGCTTGCTTCATGTCCTTCCTCAACATTTCTACAGGATTAAGGTCAGGACTTTGGCTTGGCCATTCCAAAACATGGATTTTCTTCTTTTTAACCCATTCTGTTGTTGATTTCTCTTGTCTTTTGGACCATTGCCCTGTTGCATTATATAACTATTAAGCTTCTGGTGACGGACTGCTACCCTGACATTCTCCAGTCAAATGTCTTGATACAATTTTGAATTCATTTGTTCCCTCAATAACTGCAACCGGTCCAGGCCCTGAGGCAGCAAAGCAGCCCAAACCATGATGCTCTTTCCATCATGCTTCACAGTTGGGGTGAAGTTTTGGTGTTGGTGTGCAGTGGCCAAAACATAGCAATGTGCATTTCTGCCAAAACGTTCAACTTCTGTCTATTTGTCCACAGAATGTTGTCTCAGAACCACTGAACATGCAGGTGGTCCTTTGCAAACTTGAGACATGCAGCAATGTGTATTTTTTTAGAGAGCAGTGGTTTCCTCCTTGCTATCCTTCCATCAACACCATTCTTGTTCAGTGTTTTTTTATGTAGTGGACACATGAACAGAGACTTCAGCAAGTTCTAGAGATTTCTGCAGGTCTTTCGCTGTTACCCTTGGGTTCTTTTTCACCTCCTTCAGCATAGCACGTTTTGCTCTTGGTGTGATCTTTGCAGGATGCCCACTGCCAGGGAGAGTAGCAACAGTACTGAGTTTGCTCCATTTGAGACAGGCATTACCCCAGAGGTTCACATACATTTTCCAACAAATACATATAATATTGGATCATTTTTCTCAATAAATAAATGAACAAGTATAATGTTTTTGTGTTGTTTATTTAATTGGGTTCAATTTATCTAGTTTTAGGACTTACGTGAAGATCTGATCACATTTTAGGTCATATCTATGCAGAAATAGAGAAAATTCTGTAGGGTTCACAAACTTTCTAGCACCACTGTAGGAAGAAAAGGTTAGATTGATCTTAGACTAGGTTAAAATTCAGCACAGCTTCTTGGGCTGAAGGGCCTGTACTGTGCAGTAATGTTCTTTGTTCCCGAAATGTCAACTGATTCATTTTCATAGATGCTGAGCTCCTCGAGTATTTTGTGTGCTTTAGATTTCCAGCATCTGCCGAATTTCTTGTGTTCTATGTTGAGCCAGAAATGCACAGTCTGCTAGCTGTGTTCAAACACTTTCTTGGAACCACTGGAGTTTGTGAAAAGGACATTTTCCAGGTCAGAGAATCTGCAAAGTCATGGCTCAGGGCAGAATGTAGGAGAAGAGTTGTCATATCTCAGTTCCATTTTATTCTATCTCTGACATCCAGTAGATCCCTGCTCATTTATACCCTATCGTAGACAATGAGAGAACCTACCCTTCTATGTATATTGGCTTCAGAATTGAATAACGTTCAGCATAACCAATGGACAACTTCTAAAGTGCAGTTACTGGTGAGAAGCATATTTCTGTGATAAGATGCAAAAATGAACAAGGCTGTTGGAAAAAAGCCAGCATACTTTACAATTCCTAACACTGTGCATAAAGTAACAGAGCTATTCAGATTCTGGAATAACCCAGTCAAAATCAGCAAATCCATGATGTGACCCGTTTAAAAATAGAACAGTAGTGAAATATATAACGATGCAAATGCGTTGCCAAATGAAGATGAAGGCCGTCATTGGAAATCTGAATTAGGCCAGCTATCCATTCTGTGCACAAGGAAGAGGGAATTATTCTGAATCACCGGCTTTCTTTCAGAGTCTGCAGCTCATCTCATTATACAGGATGAGTCAGATAGCGTAATGTACATCTTCCAAGACCACAGAGGACTAAAACTTGAAAAATCATTAATCCGTGATTTTGATAGAATGTGATGGATAGATCAAAACTTGAGAAGAACAAACAAGTTAATCTGGTTATTTTGCAACATTTGTTGACACATAGTGCACGCGCTCTCATCCTATACTTTGAGGACTGTTTTCTTTTTAATAATACATCAAAACTCTCCACACATTCAAAGTAAATCTTGTCTTGTGAGGCTGGACAATAATTACTTCTGGGTGTTTCAGTTGCCGCCTTGCTGAAGTTCAGTGATAGTAGTTGTTCTGAAGGAAGCGACAACTCAACAATTAAAGGAAATAACTTAAAACACAACAACCCCTTATAAATATTTTACAAAACTTTGAGGCAAAGTACCTAAGATCAACTATGAAACTTACCGACAGAAAGGTGCCATTTTAAATAAACCATTATTTAAATTTTATAGTCCTCTTGCCAATCTAAAAAAACTGACTGAACCATAAATCAAGCATTATGTTGCTTATAATGAAGATCATAAACATGCAGTTTCTGCATATGGGTAATAAAAAAATCAGCTGAGATTCTGAAATGAGACAAAAATTAACAAAACAGACAAAAAAAACAAGTAAGGACTGGAGGCCCAGGGTTGGCCAGTCCTTGGGTTGGAGTACTGTCTAGGTGAGCAGGAAAGTGGGAGGGATGTGAAAGTGGCTTGTTTCGCTGTTGTTATCTTGTTGTTGTTGTTGTTGTTGCTGCTTGTGTTGTTCGATGAAACATTGTGGGCATGGAATGTATGGGCACATTATTAGGGTGTTCTGGTTGTTTAAGCAAATAACACATTTCACTGTATACTTCGATGTACATGTGATAAATAAATCTGAATTTGAAGTAATATGTTTTAATATTCGGTGTTTTCACCTGTTCTTTCTTGTTGCCGTCTGCGCAATTTGTTTTGTGTGTGTGTGTGTGTGTGTGTGTGTGGGTCAGTGGGGGGGGTTGATGTTCTTGTTGCCGTTTGCACGATTTGTTTTTTTGTGTGTGTGGGTCAGTGGGGGGGGGTTGATGTTCTTGTTGCCGTTTGCACAATTTGTGTTTTTTTTTGTGTATGGGGGTTGATTGTTTTTGAATGGCTTCCATGGTTTTCTTGGTTTCATGGCTGTCTGGAGAAGACGAATCTCAGAGCTGCATACTACATACATAGTTGGATAATAAATGTAAATTGAACCTTAACCTGCTTTCATTCTTTTTACTCCAAGTCAAATGATTTATGTATCATTTGCTCTTACTTATACCAGAAACTTACCAAGGTGCAAATCCATGGTCTATCGAGACTAACAGAGGCCTACACACCAGAGATTCATTGGTTAAAAAGGAAAAAAAAACCTCAATTTTCATCGTCTTAATTCTAATTTAATTCACCTTTGTTCAGCTGGTGCCAATGTTAATAGCTCAACAAGCTCACTGTATCAAGAAACTTTACCTCTGCTCCTGGGTGGCATCAATCATTATTGGAGTCATTAATTCAGAA
Organism: Hemitrygon akajei; assembly: GCF_048418815.1. NCBI lineage: Eukaryota > Metazoa > Chordata > Chondrichthyes > Myliobatiformes > Dasyatidae > Hemitrygon > Hemitrygon akajei. Next base: position 13,434,364 of record NC_133125.1, on the reverse strand, counting down.
GTTCGACAAGGATGGAGAACAAAAAATGGCTGGCCAAGTAAATGGTGCTCCTGTGCAAATAATGAACAAAAAAAAGATATTTAAGAAACAATTTAAAAGAAGTTTTACCATAGAAAGCTCCTATTACACTCACTGTAAACTTAAGCTCTGCAATGAATCAATGGGACAATATCCATGCTATTTCCTGGACTTTTCCATTTTTGCACTGTAACCGTATGAGGAACGTCTGGCAGCTCTTGGGCTGTATTCCCTGGAGTTCAGGAGAATGAGGGGGGATCTCATAGAAACATTCCAAACGTTAAAAGGTCTGAACAGATTAAATATGGCAAAGTTATTTCCCATGGTAGGGGATTCGAGGGCAAGAGGGCACGACTTCAGGATTGAAGGACATCCTTTTAGAACTGAGATGCGGAGAAATTACTTTAGTCAGAGGGTGGTAAATTGGTGGAATTTGTTGCCACGAGCGGCTGTGGAGGCCAAGTCATTGAGTGTATTTAAGGCAGAGATGGATAGGTTTTTGATTAGCCAGGGCATCAAAGGGTATGGGATGAAAGCAGGGGAGTGGGGATAACTGGAAGAATTGGATCAGCCCATGATTGAATGGCAGAGCAGACTCAATGGACCGAATGCCCTACTTCTGCTCCTATATCTTATGGTCTTATGGTTTAAGCTTGCTTTAATTTTTGGTTTGAAGTATTGATGAATGAATTAAATGTGCGGTGTAGATGGCTATGCTGGAGTTTATATGGCTGGATTAACAATGAAGTGTCAAGTGTCCTTGTTATACATCAAGAAAACATTGTGGGCATGGACCTTAGCAAGGCCTTTCACAAGGTCTTGCATGGGAAATTGGCCAAGAAGTTCAGTCGTTTGCCATTCAGGACGGGGTAGTAAATTGGATGAGACACTGACTGCGTGGGAGAAGCCAGAGAGTGGTTTCAGATGGCTGCCTCTCTGACTGGAGGCCTGTGAGTAGTGATGTGCCACAGGGATCAGCTTTGGGCCCATTCTTGTTTGTCACCCGATTTGGATGATACTGTGGTACACTGGACCAACAAATGTGTGGATGACACCAAGTTTGGGGGTGTAATGGACAGTGAAAAATACTATAAAGCTCGCAGCAGGATCTGGACCAGCTGGAAAGAAAATGGGCTGACAAATGGCGGATAGAATTTAGTTCAAAGTAAATTTATTATTAAAGTATATATATAGTCCCATCTATATATATAAAGTCCCATCCTGCGCACGGACTGTTTGATCTGCTTCCGTCTGGTAGGCGCTTCAGATCCCTCCCGACTAAGACTAATAGGCACTGGAGAAGTTTTTTCCCTACTGCGGTCACTTTGCTGAACAGTTAACTGCCGGTTAACTGTCGGCTAGCTATTACTTGGATTGCACTACCTGTATGTATAATCTATATTTTCATTTATATTTATCATTATTATTGTTATGAGCAGAGAGACAACATCTGCCGGAAGTAAATTCCTTGTATTTGCATAGGTACTTGGCGATTAAAGTCTGATTCTGATTCTGATATATAAATAAATCCATGATCAAATAATAACTATGTCAACAAAAGATAAAGATAAGCTTTATTTGTCTCCTGTACTTCAAAACATACAGTGAAATGCATCATTGTGTATTGAGAGCATGCTTGGAACAGCCCTTGGATGTCGCCATACTTCCAGCACCAACATAGCATATGCACAATTTACAAATTCTAACCCGTAGTCTTTATAAGGTGGGAGAAAAGCAGGGCCCTCCCATTGGGTGCTGCAGTCTCCCACATTCCATGGGCATACTATGTCAGCATTGGAAGCATTGCTCCCGGTACAATCCTCCGACTGTGTGGTCATTGATACAAACAACACATTTCACTGTATGTTTCAATGCTTTAATGTACATGTGACCAATAAAGCTAATGTAATTTAATCTTTATTAGCAATTTTATTGCAGTAGCATTCTAAGCAGTTTAAAATACAAGCGAATTGCAGAGAAATATTTCTATTATACACACCAGAATCACAGAGTCAATATGGCATGGAAGCAGGTTCTTTGGCCCAACTCATCCAGCTGACTATGTCGCAGAACGAGCTACTCCCTCTAAACCTCTCCTATCCACGTCCACTGATCTAGATGGCTTTTAACTGTTGGTATTGTGCCACCTCAACACTACGAATGGTAGCTCATTCCAGCCTTTAGAGTTATAGAGCAATAAATCACAGATACAGGTTCTTCAGCTCAACCAGTCTATACCAACCATGGTAGCCACTCAGTTAGTTCCAATTTCTTATGTTTGGCCCACATCCCTCTCAGCCAGGGGTTCCCAGCCTTTTTTATGCCATGGACCAATGCCATTAAGCAAGGGGTCTGTTGGAAACTCCTGCTCTAAGCCCTGTCCCTCCATACACCCATCAAAATGCTTCTTAAATTATACTATTGTACTTGTCTCAACCATGTCCTCTAGCAGCTGGTTCCATATACCCTCCACCCTCTTGATGACAAAGTTGCCCCTCAAGTCTCTTTTAAATCTTTCACCTTTGATTCTTAAACCTCTGCCCTCTTATTCTTAGCAGCCCATTCCTATGTCCCTATGATCTTAAATACCACTATCAATTCACCCCTCAGTCCCCTATGTTATAGGGAATAAAATCCTATCCTATGCAACCTCTCCTTAGACCCGAAGTCCAGGCAACATCCTGGTAAATCTCTTCTGCTGAATTTTGCTGAACTAAATTTAGAGTCACAGAGAACTATGCACAGAAACAGGCCATTTGGTCCATCTAGTCCATGCTAAACTGTTATTTTGCCTAGTCCCATCAACCTGCACCTTCACCATAGCCATCCACACCCCTCCCATCCATGTACTTATTCAAACCTCTCTTAAATGTTGAAATCAAACCCGTATCTACCAATTCCACTGGCAGCACATTCCATACTCTCACCACCCTCTGAATGATGAGGTTCTCTCTCAGGTTCTCCTTAAATATTTCACCTTTCAGCCTTAACCCATGAACTCTAGTTATAATCTCACCAAACTTCAGTGGAAAAACACTGTTTGCATTGACCCTCATAATTATGTATACCTCTATCAAATTTTCTCTCATTCTCCTACACTCCAGGGAATAAAGTCCTAACCTATTTAAGCTTTCCCTGTAACTCAGGTCCTTAAGTCATGGGAACATCCTTGCAAATTTTAAGCAAAAGAGATTCTGCAGGTGCTGGAAATCCAGAGTAACACACACAACATGCTGGAGGAATGCAGTGGGCCAGGCAGCACCTATGGAAATTAATAACAAATTGATGTTTCTGGTCAACACCCTCCATCAGGGTTGGAAAGGAAAGGAGAAGAAGTCAGATATTTGTAAATTTTCTCTTTACTCCCTCAATCATATTGTTATCTTTCCTGTAGATTGGTGACCAAAACGGCTCACAATGCTCCACATTTGGCCTCACAAACATCTTATATAACTTCAACATAACATCTTCTATGTGATTTCTCTTCAAGGTGGACAATAAAAAAGTACTGGCATTTACAACTTCTGTATAAGTCTACAAACTTTGGTATAATGTACCAAATAAAATGCAAACTTCCTGCATCATAAAAAGCAGGAAAACCTGATTCCATATACAAAAGTCTTAGGCACATACAGTATATATTGCTAGGGTGCCTAAGACTTCTGCACAGTACTGTAGGAATTTTATCTATTGTAATGTACCGCTGCCACAAAAACCAAACAGATTTCATGGCATATGTGATAGTTGACAAATCTGATTCTGATATGGGTCTGAGAGTGGGAAGGGGGCAGGGAAAGGGGGGTCATGGTTGGGAAAAGGGGAAGGGAGAGGGGAGGGAGCAGGAAGTACCAGAGACACATTCTGTAGTGATCAATAAACCAATTGTTTGGAATCAGATGATCGTGCCTGATGTCTCAAGACTGGGGGCGTCTGAACCCACGCCACTTCCCCTCCCAGACCTGGCACTCCCTCTGTGCCACCTGTCCCACACACTCCCACAGCATTTACAGTAATGTGCAAATATCTTAGGCACCCGAGGCATGGGTGTGTGTGTGTGAGAGAGTGTGAGTGAGAGTGTGAGTGTGAAAGAGAGAGAGTGAGTGTGAGTGAGAGTGAGTGTGAAAGTGAGAGAGTGAGTGTGAGTGTGTGTGTGAGAGAGTGTGAGTGTGAAAGTGAGAGAGTGAGTGTGAGTGTGTGTGTGTGATTGTGAGTGTGCGTATATGTGAGTGTGTGTGTGAGTGTGAGTGTAAGAGTGTGTGAGTGAGTGAGAGTGTGTGTGTGTGTGAGAGAGTGTGAGTGTGTGTGTGAGTGTGAAAGTGAGAGAGTGAGTGTGAGTGTGTGTGTATGATTGTGAGTGTGCGTATATGTGAGTGTGTGTGTGTGAGAGTGTGTGTGTGTGTGTGAGTGTAAGAGTGTGTGTGAGTGAATGAGAGTGTGTTTGTGAGTGTGTGTGTGTGAGTGTGTGTGTGCACACGCGTGTACACATATACACGCGCACCTGAGGCTTTGACATAGTATTGTAAGTCTTAGTGTCAGCAGCCTGACAGTACGTGCGGGCTGCCCTCAGCACTTCCTTGGACTGTGTCGATTGTTTATGCTAACAACACACTTCACTGTATGTTTTGATGTATGTATGACAATTAATCTTTAAATCTTTAATCTTTAGAATAACTGCTAAAGAACGAGCAGCTGTAAAGACTGGAAGAAGTTTGCTTAACAAATACAAATTACAATGAAGCTATGAAAACAAACAAGGTACTGCAGAAGCTGGAAATCCAGAGCAACGCACACAAAATGCTGGAGGAACTCAGCAAGTCAGGCAACATCTGTGAAAATGAATAAACAGTCAATGGTTTGGGCTGAGACACTTCATCAGGATGGGAAAGGAAGGAGGAAGACACCAGAATAAAAAGGTGAGGGAGTGGAAGGAGGATCGCTAGAAGGTGATAGGTGAAGCCAGGTGGATGGGAAAGGTAAAGGGCTGGAGAAGAAGAAATCTGATAGGAAAGGAGAGGGGACCATAGGAGAAAGGGAAGGAGGAAGAGCGCCAGGATGAGGAGATGGGGGGGGGGGGGTGAGGAGAAGGGATAAGAGGCCAGAGTGGGCAATAGAAGAGGAAAGGGGGGGGGGGGGAAGAAAAAAATACTGGATGGAGAATTCGATGTTCATGTCATCAGTTTGAATGCTACCCAAGATGGAGTATGAGGTGTTGTTTCTGCACCCTGGGGGTGGCCTCACTGAGGAGGACATGGATCGACCTGGCGGAACGGGAATGGCGATAGGAATTAAAATGGTTAGCCACTGGGAAATTCCGCTTTTGGTGGATGGAACGGTTGTGCTCCACAAAATGTTCCTCCAGTTTACTTTGTGCCTCACCAATGCAGAGGAGGCCATATTAGGAGCACCGGACAAACAACAGGCAACCCCAACTGGCTCGCAGGTGTGCGCTGCCTCACCTGCAAGTCCTGTTCGGGGCCCTGAATGGAGGTGAGGGAGGAAAGTACTTTTGCTGTTCTCAATGACAAAAACTGCTTGCTCTTGCTGGGTCTCATGGGCTTCTGCTCTTGTCTGCATAAGAAAGTCAGTCTTTGAATTTTGAAATCTTTTGAGATTTTTAAGGGACGCAAGTTACTAAATTTTGTAAGACTTGAAAAGCAGTATAATTACCTGAATGCATGGTTGTTAGTGCATTCATTGTGGGAGATTTTGTTACTAATATGTTACATCTGGTTTTCGTAGGGTTCTAAAGTAAATGGCCGTCTGGTTTGGTGTTCTTTATAGAGTGGCTTATTGCAATACTTCCAAAAATATTAAGCAGTTGGCAAACATTTAGATGTAGCAAAATATTTTAAATTATCTGAAAATGTTACACATTTGGATCAGGTTTTCCTGCTTTCTATGTTGCAGGAAGTTTGCATCTCATTCTTAGTATTTTATTTGGTATATTATACCGGAATTTGTAGGTTTACGCAAAAGTTGTAAATGCCAATACTTACTTTGATGTCCATCTTGAAGATTAGTCATATAGAAAAATCTTGTGTTCCAATGGTAGCATAATCACAGGCTTCATTGTGCTGCCAGAAACTTGTTTCAATAAATGGCTTCACTCTCTTTGCCTGGAGAGTTCAATCCTTACCCAACTGAAAACAGCACAGATTCTAAAGCAATGGCTGAATTCTCATTCCCTTATCTCATCGCCACCATCAGGGATGAGGTACGGAAGCCTGAAGACACACCCTCAACATTTTAGGGACAGCTTTTTCCCCCTGACATCAAATTTCTGAATGGTCCATGAACACCACCTTACGTCTTACTACACAAAAGACTGTTGTAGGAAAGCAGCAACCATTATCAGAGATCCCCACCACCCAGGCCATGCTCTGTTCTCGCCACTGCCATCAGGTAGAAGGTACAAGAGCCTTAGGACTCGCACCACCAGGTTCAAGAACAGTTACTACCCCAAAACCATCAGGCTCTTGAATAAAAGGGGATAACCACACTTACCCGCCAGTTATTGAGGTGTTCCCACAACCAATGATCTCTGTAAGGACTGTTTATCATGATACTTCATGCTCTTGTTATTTATTGCTATTTATTTATACTTGCATTTGCACAGTTTGTTGTCTTCTGCACTCTTATCGTTCATTGATCCTGTTATAGCGAATATTCTATTGTGGAGATTGCCCGCAGGAAAATGGATCTCAGGGTTTTATATAGTGACATATGTGTACTTTGATAATAAAATTTATTTGAACTTAAAGTATTTATATTTGTATATCCCATTGTAACATATAGAAATATTATATGCATTGCACTGTATTGCTGCTGCAAAATTTACAACATACACAGTAGTCACTTTATTAGGTACCTCCTTTACCTAACAAAGTGGCCACTAAGTGTATGTTTGTGACTTACTCAAGTCAAGTCACTTTTATTGTCATTTCGACCATAACTGCTGGTATAGTACATGGTAAAAATGAGACAACGTTTTTCAGGACCATGGTGTTACATGACACAGTACAAAAACTAGACTGAACTACATAAAAAAACAACACAGGGAAAATAAAACAACTACACTAGACTACAGACCTACCCAGGACTGCATAAAGTGCAGAAAACAGTGCAGGCATTACAATAAATAATAAACAGGACAATAGGGCAGTAAGGTGTCAGTCCAGGCTCTGGGTATTGAGGAGTCTGATAGCTTGGGAGAAGAAACTGTTACATAGTCTGGTCGTGACAGCCCGAATGCTTTGGTGACTTTTCCCAGACGGCAGGAGGGAGAAGAGTTTGTATGAGGGGTGCGTGGGGTCCTTCATAATGCTGTTTGCTTTGCAGATGCAATGTGTAGTGTAAATGTCCGTGATGGCGGGAAGAGAGACCCCAATGATCTTCTCAGCTGACCTCACTATCCACTGCAGGGTCTTGCGATCCGAGATGGTGCAATTTCCGAACCAGGCAGTGATGCAGCTGCTCAGGATGCTCTCAATACAACCCCTGTAGAATGTGATGAGGATGGGGGGTGGGAGATGGACTTTCCTCAGCTGTAGCCCATCCACTTCAAGGTTCAATGTGTTGTGCATTCAGAAATGCTCTTCTGCACACCACCATTGTAACATTTGGCTGTTTGAGTTACCGTCGCCTTCCTGTCAGCTTGAATTAGTCTGGCCATTCTCCTGACCCCTTTGGTAGAAGGAATAAAGGCATAGACTCTATTTGAATAGGATGCAAGTTCAGAAATTGGTGTTGCAAAAGGACTTGGGAATCCTAGTGCAGGAATCCTTAGAAGTTAACTTGTAGGTTGGGTTGATAGTAAGGAAGGCTGAAGTAATGTTAGGATTCATTTCAAGAGGACGAGAATATAAAAGCAAGGATGTAATGTTGAAGCTTTATGAGGCACTGGTCAAAGCACTTTTAGAGTATTATGAGGAGTTTTGGGATTCGAGATAGAGTGGATGTGTGGGGGAGTCTAGGACTAAAGAGCACAGCCTCAGAATAGAAGGACGTCCCTTTAGAAGAGAGATGAAGAGTAATTTATTTAGCCTGAGGGTGGTGAATCTGTGGAATTTGTTGCCACACACGACTGTGGAGGCCAAGTCACTGGGTATATTAAAAGCAGAGATTGATAGATTCTTGATTGGTACGGGTGTCAAAGGTTACAGGGAGAAGGCAGGAGAATGAGGTTGAGAGGGATAATACATCAGCCGGGATCAAGAGCGGAACAGATTTGATGGGCTGAATGAACTAATTCTGCTCCTATATATATCTCCGTGGTTTCTCTCATCAACAATGCCTTTTTCCCCACATAACTACTGCTCACTGGACTTTTTTTTGTTCATCACACCAGTCTCTGTAAACTCTAGAGAATGTTGTGTGTGAAAATCCCAGATCAGCATTTTCTAAGATACTCAAACCACCCCAGCTGGCACCCACAATCACTCTGTGGACAATGTCACTTAGATCACATTTCTTCCCCATTCTGATGTTTGGTCTGAACGACAACTGAACCTCTTGAACGTCTATATGCTTTTATGTGTTGAGTTGCTGCCACATGATTGGCTGATTAGATATTTGCATGAACAAGCAGGTGTACCCAATAAAGTGGCTACTGAGTACCTTCCTTATTGTAACAATTAATAATATTTTGGATATTGCACTATGCTGTCCTCCATAAAACAATGAATTTCACAACATATGCTATTGATAATAAAGCTGCTTTTGATTCTGAAATCCTGATTTTTTTGGTTTCCACCCTGCAACAAAGTATTACCACAATCCGATTCCACTCTAGACACATATTTTTCAATGTAGTCACAGACTGGTTAAACCACCTCCTCTTTGCCTCGGTCAGGAATCTCCCCAGGTAGGTAGTCCTTACAAGAGTGGTAACAGTGCCAGGCACAGAAGACAGTGGTCATGGCCATGAGAGCCTGACAAAAGCAGCAACATTTCAAATCCCTCAGAGACTTCAGTTAAACAGCCGTCTTAAGATTTGGCAAGTGAGATGTTTTGACCAAAAACTTTGATCACTCTAAAACAAGGCCAGCATTTTTTCCAAGAATTTTCAATAAAAGGAAGAAAACACAGATGCGGTACTGTTCCCTGGAACTTGGCAGAATTCCAAACCTCTTGAAAATGATGAAGGAATAACCCAAGGCTAAGATTAATAAACGATTCACAAAGTAATGGTCAAGTGACAGACATCAACATAAAAATGCCATAAAAAATAGAACTATGAATTTCTTCCACTGTTTGAACAGGAAGCAAAGTTTTTTTTGACATTTTTGGCACACCAGTACAAGAATATTACTGTTTCAGCCAAAGTTAAACATTGCTTATGCATCTTTAAAGAAAATCTCTTGTATCCCACCTTTCAAATAATCTAATTGTTAGGCTTCATTTGCTCACAGCGACCCAGGTACAAGGTTATCGGTTTACTTTCATACCGCATGTAGGACGTTACTTACTTACTGCCTGTTACGTCGCTGGCATTTAGGACAGCAATGAGGGTCCTCCATCTTTGTCTGTCCATACCCTCACACACAAATGTAGAAGGTTTCTTCTTTGCTGTTTCCGTGGCAATATTTTTTTCCAGTCAGGGTTGTTATCCGTGAGCTGAACACCCAAACCTGGAGGACCGGTGGACCACTCTTAGTCTAGCCTCTACCCTTTGACCTGTTTGGCAAGGGTGACCCGACCAAGAACAAAGCACAAGACCCGATCTCTAGCCAATATAGCTCTCTGGGTCATTGAGGCACACAAGCCTCCAAACCCTACGGTAAGGTTGCGGTTCATTTGGAGGACATTGGATGTTAGATTGATATTATTTACTCATTTAGAGATATAGCACAGTAACGAGCCTGCACCACCCTATGCGACCAATTAACCTACTAACCGGTACGTCTCTGGACTGCAGGAGTACACCGGAGCAACCAGAGGAAACCCACACGGTCACGGGGAGAACGTACAGACAGCGGCGGGAATTGAACACGGGTCGCTGGTGCTGTAAGTTATCTATGTCTAGATAACTTGATTTAAAGGTTAAAGGTTGGCTTTATTTGTCACATGTGTATGGAAACATACAGTAAAAGGCATTGTTTGTCTCAATGATCGATATAGTCCAAAGATTGTGCTGGGCAGCCCGCACGTGTCACTATTCTTCTGGGAACCAACATACCATGCCCACAACTTATTAACCCCAACTCTAATGTTTTTGGAATGTGGGAGGAAACTGGAGCACCTGGAGGAAACCCAAATGATCACAGACAGAATGTACAAACTCCCTACAGACAGCGGCGGGAATGGAAACTGGGTCTCTGGTGATGTAAAGTGTTACGCCAACTGCTACACTACCTTACTGCTCCACCGTGACGGAGACGTGGAGAGGATGCCTTGAACAGGTGGGCAGCTCCGATGCTTGTAAAAAGGACACCAAAATTTACCTTTAGCTCAAGGTACTCAAACGTAGAATAAGGAACGATACAGCATAGGTACAGGCCCTTTGGCCCAGAATGTTGCGTCAAACTAATCAAATGTCCAACTAAACGAAACACTTTCTCCAAAGTTTTCTGATTAAATTCTGATCACAATCATTGAAAAGCAGATCTTGCAACAAGTCAGAAAGGAAGGTGCTATGAGACGGCAATAGTTATTGCCAGATATTGAAGGTAAAAAAAAAGTCCAATTAATATTACTGTTAATTATTACTGTTAATATTACTGTTACTGTTAATACCAGTCATCCCTTTGTAATGAACTGCTTCCATTTTTTACTGATATCCACAAACTACCTTCCTCTGTAACTGACCCAGCACAAGATGCGGAATTGCTGCGTACTTGTTCTTACAGAAACATGGCTCCAGGTCAACATCCCATGTGCCGTCAACTTTCAGACCATGTCACTCAGGGACTTGTGATAATTTTATTTTGTGACTGTATTCTGCTCTATCATAACTATATATGCTGTGTGTGACTGTACGCACTGTGTTTTGCACTGTGGTCCCAGAGGAACGTTGTTTTGTTTGGCCGTATACATGTGTACGGTAAAATAACAACACTACTCGCTATTACTATTGGAAAGGAGATACAAGAGCCTTAGGTCCCACACCACCAAGTTCAGGAACAGTTATTACCCTACAACCATCGGGCTCCTGAACCAGTGTGGGTAATTTCACTCACCTCAACTCTGTTCTTAGTCTTGATAATTACCAGATTTTCAGAATTAAAATCAGGTGTATTATCACTGCCACATGTTGTGAAGTTTCTTTGTTTAGTCGCAGCAGTATAGTGCAATAGAAAAATATTTTATAAATTGTAATAGGAAATATATATATTTAAATTAAGTAAGTAGTGAAAAGAGAGAGCAAAGATAATGAGGTAGTGCTATTGGGTTCAAAAATCTGAAGGTGTTGTGTATTTAATGTTTCAGCAATATTTGAGTAATCTTGTACATATATTGCTGGATTAAGTGTTCTTGTTTGTTTAAATAATTCATTATGGGTTATATGTAAAAATGCATGAATTGCATATGTCATCATGCTACTATGTGATATTTGTGTCTCACTTAAAGAAAACATGAAGTTAGACGGACATTTCAGACTCCTATGTCTTCCTTTGAATTAGTTTAATGTTTTGAAGTTATAAAACCTAACAGAAGGAGAGGAAACTGTTACTAAAAACGTTGAGAGTGTGTCGTCAGTGTCCTGTGCTTCCCCCTTGATGGTAGTAATGAGAAACAATCATGTCTTCGGACAACGTCAGATGAGCGGACGTCTTCTGTGCCGGGTTGTCCAGGTCTCCAGTTTTATTGATGTAGCCTCAGAATGTTGTCCCAAAGTCACTTAGGGAGGCAGCATTTTCCACAGCTAATCTAACCAAATCTGCTCCAAGCTTATTTAAGTATTAGCTGTGAGGAACTTCAAATAAGGAAATGTTAACTTAGGGCTGCGGGTAAAATCAAATGGTCCTTGAACCATATGGTCAACAAGATCAGAGATAATTTTCCAACCTCAACGTTGTTTTCATTCCTTATGCTGTATCCTTTGATTCCTTCAACTTCCAAAAATCTATGAAACATAACTACTCATTGGTCATTAGATAAATTATCTCAGGTGGCTTTGCATTAATCACTCATTCCTGACAGATGTTAAAGAAACAAATGTATCAAAGATACTGAAAAACAGCAATATCTGCCAATATCATCAAAGACAAGAAAGAACATAGAAGATAGAACACTAGAGCCTAGTACAGGCTCCAATTCAAGATTAATCTAACCCTTCCCTCCCACATAACCCTTCATTTTTCTAACATCCATGTGCCTATCAAAGAGTTTCTCAAATGTCCCAAATGTATCTGCTTCTAACATCACCCCTGGCAGCGCATTCCACACACCCACCCACCACGCTCCGTGTAAAGAATTTACCTCTGACACTCCCCCTATACTTTCCTCCAATCATCTTAAAATTATGGCTATTGTATTAATCATTTATGCCTTGGAAAAATGTCTCTGGCTATCCACCCCATCAATTTCTCTTATTATCTTATTCCCATCTGTCAAGTCATTTTTCATCCTCCTTCATTCCGAAGAGAAAAGATCTAACTCACTCAACCTTTCCTCATAGGACATGGTGGCATCCTGCTGAATCTCCTCTGTGCCCTCTCTAAAGCTTCCACATCTTTCCTATAATGGAGAATGAGGGGAGGTTTGATCAAAGTATACAAAATTATGAAGGGTAAATTATAGACAGGGTAAATGCAAGCAGGCTTTTTCCACTGAGGTTGGGTTAAACTAAAATTAGAGGTCATAGGTTAAGGGAGAAAGGTGAACTACTTCAGGGAAACCTGAGAGGGAACTTCTTCACTGAGTGGGTGGTGTAAATGTGGAAAGATCTGTCAGCAAAAGTGGTGGATGTGAGTTCAATTTGCAACATTTAAGAGAAATTTGGTTAAGTACATGGACGGGTGGGGTTCGGAGGGCTATGGTCCAGGTGTGGATCAATGTGACAAAGGAGAATAACTGTTCAGCATGAATTAGATGGGCCAAAAGGCCTGTTTCTGTTCTGCAGTGCTCTATTACTCTATGAATAATCAGACATCCTCTTCACCCCACTTCCTAAAATCATTACCATATATTTTGGTGCAGGGTATATTTTTTGACAACAAATGTAAAATTGAGGCAGAGTGTAATAAATATTATTAACCATTTAATCAGTGAGACAAGTACATGGTACAGATTTTTGGTATTACTTGCATAACGGGGTGAAAGGGCAAGCATCCATCCTATATTTCTGCTCTTTTACTACACCCAGTGGGATGTTTATAGACTGTTACATCCAGCCTGCTGCATGTTATTCACAGGGGCTGCCCAGCACAATCATCACTGATTCTATTTGATGCAAACGACACAGTTCACTGCATGTTTTGAAGTACAGTACTGTGCACAAGTCTTAGGCAACCTAGATATTTTTTACATGGTTTCAGATGGTATGGCCTCCGCAGAGCCCTGATCTCAACGTCATCGAGGCTGTCTGGGATTACCTGGACAGATGGAAGCAAGCGAGACAGCCAAGGTCTGCAGCAGAAACGCGGCAAGTTCTCCAAGATGCTTGGAACAACCTTTCAGCCGATTCTCTTATAAAACTGCATGACAATGTATCTAGGAGGATTGATGTTTTAAGGGCAAAGGGTGATCACTCCAAATACTATACTGACTTGATTTAAAAACAAGAGAAAGTCTGCAGATGGTGGAAATCCAAAGCAACACACACAGCAGTTCAGGCAGTGTCTATGGAAATGAACAAACAGTTGATCTTTCCATTAAATATAGATGCAGAATTAGGCCATTTGGCCCACTGAGTCTGCTCTGCCATTCAATCATGGCTGATCCATTTTCCCACTCCCCAGTCTTCCCCCGGTAACCTTTGATGCCGTGGCCAATCAAGAACCTATGAACCTCTGCCTTAAATACACCCAATGACCTGGCCTCCACAATTGCCTGTGGTAACAAATTCCACAAATTCACCAATGTCTGGCTAACGAAATGTCTCCATATCTGTTTTAAATGGATGCCCCTCTATCCTGAGGCTTTGCCCTCTTGCCCTAGACTCCCCCACCATGAAAAACATCTCTTCCACATCTACTCTGTCTAAGCTTTTCAACATTCGGAAAGCTTCAATGAGATCGCCCTCATCCTTCTAAATTCCAATGAATAGAAACAGAGCTGTCAAACATTCCTTGTATGATAACCCTTTCATTCCTGGAATTATCCTTGTGAACCTCCTCTGGACCCTCTCCAATGCCAGCACATCTTTTCTTAGATGAGGAGCCTAAAACTGTTCACAATACTCAAGGTGAGACTCACCAGTGCCTTATAAAGCCTCAGCATCACATCCCTGTTCTTGTTTTCTAGACCTCTTGAAATGAATGCTAACATTGCATTTGCCTTCCTCACCACTGACTCAACAACCAAGTTAACCTTTAGGATGCTCTGCGTAAGGACTCTCAACCCTTTGCATCTCAGATTTCTGGATTTCTTCCCCATTTAGAAAATAGTCTGCACGCTTATTTCTTCTACTGAAGTGTATGACCATGCATTTTCCAGCAATGTATTTCATTTGCCACTCTCTTGCCCATTCTTCTAATCTGCCCAAGTCCTTCTGCAGCCTACCTGCTTCCTCAACACTTCCTGCCCCTCCAGCAATCTCCGTATGATCTGCAACCTTGGCAACAAAGTTATCTATTCCATCATCTAAATCATTTATATACAGCATAAAAAGAAGCATTCCCAACATAACCCCTGTGGAACACCATTAGTGTCTGGCAGCCAACCAGAAATGGATTCTTTTATTCCCACTTGCTGCCTCCTACCAATCAGCCAATGCTCTAACCATGCCACTAGCTTTCCTGTAATACCATGGGCTCTTAACTTGGTAAGCAGCCTCATGTGTGGCACCTTGTCAAAGGCCTTCTGAAAATCCAAATATACAACATCTGCTGCATCCTTTTATCTATCCTACTTGTGATCTGCTCAAAGAATTCCAACAAGTTCGTCAGGCAAGATTTTCCCTTAAGAAACCATGTTGACTCTACCTTGTCTTGTCCTGTGTCACCAAGTACTCCATAGCTTCATCCTTAACAACTGACTCCATTATCTTCCTAACCTCTGAGTACAGGGTAACTGCTCTATAATTTCCTTTCTGCTGCTTCCTTGCTTTCTGAAAGAGTGGAATGACCTTTGCAGCTTCCCAGTTCTCTGGAACCATGTCAGAGTCCAATGATTCTTGAAAGATCGTAACTAATGCATCCAAATCTCTACTGCTTCCCCTTTCAGAACATTAGGGTGCAGTTCACCTGGTCCAGGTGACTTATGTTCCTTTACATCTTTCAGCTTTTTGAGCACCTTCTCGGGACTGAAAAGGAAGGAGAAGATGCCGGAATAAAAAGGCTCGGGGAGGAGGAGGAGGATAGCTAGAAGGTGATAGGTCAAGCCAGGTTGGTTGGATAGATAAAGAGCTGGAGAAGAAGTAATCTGATAGGAGATGAGAGTGGACCATAGGAGAAAGGGAAGGAGGAGTGGGCCTGGGGGCAGCTATAGGTAAGTGGTCAGACTGGGGAATAGAAGAGGGCGGGGGCAGGAAATTTTAGTTTAGTTTTTTGCGGTTTACTACTCTTCTGGGTGGTGGGGTGGAGATCCATCTCAACCAAAGGAGGTGTAATGAGTTCCTTCCCTCTGCTAGCCTGCAGGCCACCCTCGGGCAAGGTTTAGCACCTGCTTAACCACCCGATCAGGGTCATGTGAACATGGGAACAGGTGGTGGATGGCCGTATGAGCAACTGGTGCATATCACAAGTCCTAGTTACGCGACCACTGATGCCAGGCAGACAATCTCTGAAAGGTATTGACAATGGCTGGGGTCACCCGTCTTGTAAAGACACTACCCAGAAGAAGTAATGACAAACCACTTCTGTAGAAAATTTGTCAAGAACTATCATGGTCATGGAAAGATCATGATCTCCTATGTCATATGACTTAAGTTATATACTGCTCTTTATGGTAATTTTTTTGAAATTTAGAACATTTTCATTTCAGTATTTTTGAAAGCATCTTCACTGCACAGAAATTGGTACATGTCCCTAAGACTTTTGCGGAGTACAGTATATGTGACAAATAGAGCTAATCTTTAATCTTTATTTGTTAAGTTACTAACTGAAGATGTAGCAGTGAGAATTACCTGGCTAAACTGACCAGGGTACAAATGTCAATCATCGCCAACATCATCCTCAATTCGCTATGACACTGTTTCGTAGTAAATTGTTCAAAGTATATTTATTAGCAAAGTACGTATATGTCACCATATACAACTCTCAGGTTCATTTCCTTGCAGGCATTCATGTAGAACAAAGAAATACAATAGAATCGATAAAAAACACACAAAGACTGACAAACAATGAATGCGCCAAAGACAAGTTGCAAATACAAAAAATAACAATAATATTAAATGAGGAAATAAATATTACTTTGAACTTGAGTTATAGATAGAGTCATTGAAAGCAAGTCTGTAGGTTGCGGAATCAGTTCAAAGTTGGAGTGAGTGAAATTATCCCCGCTGGTTCAGGAGCCTGATGGTTATAGGGTAATAATTGTTCCTGAGCCTGGTGGTGTGGGACCTGAGGCTCCTGAACCTTGTGCAGCACCTCTTGTAGTGTGCTCCATGGTGGGCAGGGCTTTGTGTCTGATGGATTGGGCTGTATCTACCACTTTTTGCAGGCTTTTCCATTCTTGGCGTTTCCATACCAGGCTGTGATGTGACGACTCTCCAGTGTGCATTAATATAAGTTTGTCAGAGTTGTAAATGACGTGCCAAATCAGTGCAAACTTCTAAGAAAGTAAAGGTGCTTCCTTGCCTTCTTTGTAATGGCGCTTCTGTGCCGGTTCCAGGACAGATCCTATGATATGATAATGCCAAAGAACTTAAAGTTCCTAATTGTGAACCATGCGCCACGTTCAGTTTTACATATATCAAAGAAAAGAGGCTATTCAGCCCATCAAGTCTATTCTGGCTGTCAAACAGTGGTAGATGCTGCCTACCTACATCAACCTCTTTCCTGCAGAAGGTAAAGAGGGCAGTCAGAAAGGGGAATGGAAAAAGAGAGAGGAGTGAAATTGTTGGAAGATAGAGAAATTGATGTTCGTGCCGTTAGGTTGGAGGCTACCCAGACAGAATATGAGGTGTTGCTCCTCCAACCTGAGATCCTATTGTATTTCTTTGTTTTACTGTGAATGCTTGCAAGAAAATGAATCTTAGGGTAGTATATCATGATGTATACATACTTTTATAATAAATTTACTTTGAACTGTGAGTAGCCACATCGTGGCAGTAGAGGAGCCATGTACAGACATGTT
The DNA here is from genome assembly GCF_048418815.1 of Hemitrygon akajei. NCBI lineage: Eukaryota > Metazoa > Chordata > Chondrichthyes > Myliobatiformes > Dasyatidae > Hemitrygon > Hemitrygon akajei. Next base: position 13,416,946 of record NC_133125.1, on the reverse strand, counting down.
GGTATGGGAATGTAAAGTAGAATTAAAATGGGCACCCATTGGGAAAGAACTGATTTTGTTTTGGGTCATCTTCTCGCAAACGTGGTGTGTGCAGCTGGCTGGGACAGTAGATTTCACAATAAGTAACTACAGTGCAGAGTCTCTCATGCTCAGTCTCTGAGACATGCAACAAGATACTACACGATTATTGCACTACTCAATACATCCCACTGCTGGAAGCTATTTCCTCATTAGACAAAATTATTTGTTTGTGGACCCTGGTGCGCAAGTTCACTGGTCTTTACAAAGTTCTCAGCTGTACAGTAAAACAAGTTCCATTGTTTGTCTGGAGAGGCGACGTGCTCATTCTGATGCAGGTATTTAGTCAGATAAATTATAATTAAGCAAAATAAGGACATTGTTCTTGCAATATAAGAAGCAATTCTTCTTTTAAAAAAAAGATTAGCTTTATTTGTCACATATGTATTGAAACATACAGTGAAATGCATTGTTTGTGTCAAATCAAATCAGCGAGGATTGTGCTGGGCAGTAACACAACTTACCAACTCCAATCTGTATGCCTTTGGAATAATTCCATTAAGACCATAAGGTATAGGAGCAGAGTCAGACCATTTGTCCCATCGAGTCTGCTCCGCCAGACTCTATTGTTCTAAGATAAGGGGTCCAAAGCTGCTCAGAACACTCCAAGTGAGGCCTCAGCAGTGTTTTATATAGTCGCAACATTACATCCTTGTTTTTCGATTCTAGTACTTTTGAATTGAATGCTCAGCCTGCAAATTAACCTTTAGGGAATCCTGCACAAGGGCTCCCAAATCCATTTGCACCTCATATTTTTGTATTTTCTCTTCATTTAGAAAACAGTCAACCCTTTCATTTCTACTACCAAAATGCATGACCATACACTTCCCAACACTGTATTCCATCTGCCACTTCTTTGCCCATTCTCCTAATCTGTCAGAGTCCTTCTGCAGCCTCCCTATTTCCTCAAAGCTACCTGACCCTCCACCTATCTTCATATCATCTGCAAACTTTGCAACAAAGTCATCAATTCCATTATCCAGATCATTAACATATAACATAAATGGATTGGTCACGACACAGACCCCCGTGGAACACTATTCACTGGCAGTCTGGCAGAAAAGGCTCCCTTTATTCCCACTCTTTGTCTCCTGCCAATCAGCCACTGCTTTATCCATGCTGGAATCTTTCCTGCAATACCACGGGCTCACAGATTGTTAAGCAGCTTCATGCATGGCACCTTGTCAATGGCTTTCTGAAAATTCAAGAACAGCACATCAACCAATTCTCCTTTGTTTATCCTGCTTGTAATTTCTTCAAAGAATTCCAACAGATTTGTGAGGCAAGGTTTGCCTTTGAGGAAACCATACCGATTATAGCCTATTTTATCACGTGCCACCAAGTACCCCAAAACCACATTCTTAACAATCGACTCCAACATCTTCCCAAACACTGAGGCCAGACTAACTGGACTATAATTTCCTTGCTTCTGCTTCCCTCCCTTCCCGAAGAGTGGAGTGACACTTGCAATTTTCCAGTCTTCTGGAACCATTCCAGAATCTAGTGATTCTTTACAAGTGCCTCCACAATCTCTTCAACCACCTCTTTCAGAACTCTGGGTTGTACACAATCTGGTCCAGATGACTAATCTACCTACAGACCTTTCAGTTTCCCAAGAACCTTCCCTCCAGTAATGGTAACTTCACACACTTCATGGCCCCGACACTTGGAACTTCCACTATACCGCTAATGCCTTCTAGTAATGCAAAATACTTTCAGTTTGTCCGCCATTTCCTTGTCCCCCATTACTACCTCTTCAGCATCGTTTTCCAGGGGTCCGAAATCCATTCCAGCCTCTCTTTTACACTTTATGTATCTGAAGAAAGTTTTGTTATCCTCGTTAATATTATTGGCCAGATCACTTTTGTATTCCAGTTTTACCCTCTTAATGACTTCTTTAGTTGTCTTCTGTTGGCATTTAAAAGCTTCCCAATCCCCTAACTTCCCACCCATTTTTGCTCTATTATATGCCCCCTCTTTGGCTTTAATGTTGGCTTTGACTTCTTTTGTTAGCCATGGTTGTGTCATCTTGCCTTTAGAATACTTCTTCCTCTTTGAGATGTATATATCCTGTGCCTTCTGAATTGCTTCCAGAAATTCCAGCCATTGCTACTCTGCCGTCACCCCTGCCAGTGTTCTTTTCCAATCAAGTCTAGCCAGCTCTTCTCTCATGCCTCTGTAATTCCCTCTACTCCGCTTTGATGGACGTGGAAGAAAACCAGAGCATCTGGATAAAACCCATGTGGTCAGAGTGAGAATGTACAAACTCCTTACAGAATGCAGCGGGAATTGAACTCTGATCTTACAGCTGGCATGGTAAAGCTACCCGCTTCACTGCTGTGCTGCCTGCATCAGCAGGAAAATAAGGTGACATCAACTTGATTGTCAAACTGACAAAATTATGCTGAGCAAATTAGTCCAAGCTGTAAACAGAATCACATCGAACAGATTGAAGATCTTCTATCACATTAATAATTTGCAAAGTTGAATTTGTCATACATCTATAATTAAATAGAAATAAGTGAACCTAAAATACACATTTTTGAAAGAAAAAAATGCATTCATTTTTTACAACCAGACCTTTAAAAGCAATGATTGAGAGTGTTCTTGGGGTCCAAGTCCATTGCTCCCTGAAAATGTATATACAGGTTAAAAGAGTAATAAAGAAAGTATGTGGTATGCTTATCTTAATGAGCCAAGAAATTAAGTTCAAGTTATATTGCAGCTTTCTAAAACTCCAGTTAGGCTGCATCTGGAGTACTGTATTCAGTTCTGGTCGCCCTGTTACAGAAAGGGTGTGGGTGCTTTGGAGAGCATGCAGACGAGGTTCGTCAGGATGTTGCCTGGATTAGAGGGCGTGAACTGTAAGGAGAGACTGGACAAACTTGGGCTGCTCTCTCTGGTGCAGTGGAGGCTGAGGGGAGACCTGATAGAGGTTTATAAGATTATGAGAAGCATAGACAGAGTAGACAGACAGTATCCTCATCCCAGGGTTGAAATGTCTAATACCAGAGGGCATGCATTTAAGGTGAGAGGGGATAATTTCAAAGGAGATGTGAGGGGCAAGTTTTTTTTATATACAGAGTGGTGGATGCCTGGAATGGGCTAGAGGTGGAGGCAAATACAACAGAGGATCTTAGGCTCGTGAATGTGCAGGAAATAGAAAGACATGCACATTGTGTTGGCAGAAAGGTTTAGTTTGGTTGGGTATTTGATTACAAATTTAATTAGTTCGATTGCAACATCTAAGAGAAGCTTGGATAAGTACATTGACGGGAGGGCTATGGTCCAAGTGTGGGCCGAAGGAGCTAAGAAGACTAACAGTTTAGCATGGTCCAGATCAGGGGTTTCCAACCTTTTTTATGCTGGGGACCCTGCCCATCAACAGAGGGGTTCGTGGACCCCTGGTTGAGATGGACCAAAGGGTCCATTTCGGTATTGTAGTGCTCTGTGACTCTAGTTAGGCTCAACCTTGTGGGCCAAAGGGTATATGCTCCTATGCTGTACTGCATAGGTCCTTCCAGCCCTTCGATCTACACCGCCCAGCAACCCTTGATTTAACCACGGGACAACTTACAATGACCAACTAGTTTACTAACTGGTACATTTTTGGACTATGGGAGGAAATCAGAGCACCTAAACAAAACCCACACACACACTCCACAGGGAGGACGTACAGACTCCTGTCTGAGTTTAATTCCAAGCTCCAGCACCCCAAGCGGTAGCAGCAATGCGCTAATCCCCGCTGAATGCTACATCACCATGGCACATTCAGGATTTCAGGAGTTAGTAATTTTCAGTTAGCAATTGAGTTGCCCTGCGGCACTTCAATGGTTAATAATTTTCAGTTTGCATCTGAGCTGCCCCTCTGAGTGTGAACAGATCCTGCCAGGTGTGGTAAATTGGCGTCATTATGAGCCACCAGGAAATGCCCACAGAGATCGCTAGTAATGTTCCAAGAGTTTCATTAAACAGCTGTGTGTTGTAATTGATTTACAGTATTTAAAACGAGAGCAGTTCAGGCGAGTGACTGGATGTTGGTACACATAAAATGGATGAGTGACGACTTTAGGGAGATTCCCACTGAGACGAAAGCCAACAGACAGAAGATCAGATAGACCATCAGGAATCTGAATGGAGTAAGTGTTGTTCATTTCCTCTGTTGGTTTGTTAATAATGTAACTGACATGACATGGCGATAATTACTCATCAAAGGAATATCCATGCTATTGACTTCATCAAACAGATTTTACAATGAGGCTTGAAAAATTATCATTCATTCATGTAAGTTAGGCTATGATTTTATATTCTGAAAACACAGGTATAATCAAAAAGGGATCTAGTGCTTTCCTGGCATACATAATGAATAAATTCTGCTTGGGCTTTCAGCTGGGTACAGGTATCGATTTTTAATTGATGTTTCAATGACAAACTCTGCCATCTTCATCAGGGATGATACCTCCTGATTGGTTAGTCCTCATCCAATTAAGATTTATAAGACCATGAGATATAGGAGCAGAAGTAGGGCATTCGGTCCATTGAGTCTGCTCTGCCATTCAATCATGGGCTGATCCAATTCTTCCAGTTATCCCCACTCCCCTGCTTTCATCCCATACCCTTTGATGCCCTGGCTAATCAAGAACTTATCTATTTCTGCCTTAAGTGCACCCAATGACTTGCTCTCCACAGCCACTCATGGCAACAAATTCCACAAATTTACCACCCTCTGACTAAAGTAATTTCTCCACATCTCTGTTCTAAATGGATGTTCTTCAATCATGAAGGATCCTCCCCCATTCTCCTGAACTCCAGGGAACACAGCCCAAGCTTTCCCACCTTGTTTGCAATGGAATTCTAGCTCTTACTGAGAGCAAGACCATTGTCTTTGTTAAAATTCTTTTTCTCTAGTTTAATTTCAATGGCTTCCTTCACCAGGCGGTCCTAAGAGTCATTGGCACGGCCCAATGGTTTCAGATTTGGACAACTGTGCACATCAGAATTATTTAGATAACTGGAAGCCACAGTAGCGTAGCAGTTAGGGTGACGCTATTACAGTTTGCGGTATTCCAGAGTTTGGAGTTCAGTTCTGGTGCCACCCTGTATGACTTTCCGTGGAATGCATGGGTTTTCCCAGATGCTCTGGTTTCCTCACACAGTCCACAGACATCCTGGGTAGCTTAATTGGTCGTTGTAGATTGTCCCATAATCAGGTTAGGCGGCGTAGGCCGAAGGGCTGGAAGAGGGCCTACTCTAGGCTGTATCACTAAGTAAGTAAATAATGAAGACCACTCTTCATTCATTTTTACTTCATTGTAAACGTTTAATTAGCTCCACGTATTACAGCAATGGAGTGGCAGAAGGTCACTATGAAGCTGGTATTGTCAAGCACAAGTGGTTCAGAACAGAGAGGAGCCTTTTGCCCCCTGAACCCTCCCCTTCGTATCCATGCCAACCCCTCTGTCCATCTGCATTAAGTTGGATAGAAAGGACCCTCACATGCTTTATTGATGCATCATGGAAATCATCTTATCTGGGTGCATCACAGCCTGGTATGACAATTACTCTGCATGTGACCGCAGAGCTATGGACACCGCCCGGCACATCATGGAAACCAGCCTCCCTCCAAGGGCTCCGTCTACATTTTTCTCTGCCTCAGCAAAGCAGCCAGCATAATCAACGACCCCACCCACCTGGAAATTCTCCCTCCTGTCAGGCTGAAGATATAAAAGCCTGAAAGCACAGGCCGCCAGGCTCAAGATCAGCTTCCACCCCACCACTATAAGAATGTTGAATGGTTCCGTGCTACAAATAGATGGTACCAGGGAACCATTCAAGAGTTTTATAATAATCTTGATCTTATGATTTGCCTCATTATAACCTTGCACCTCATTGTCTACTTGCACTGTGCTTTCTTTATAGCTGATACACATTAATGGAACTGCTTCGTTGAGCACCTCCGCATCATCCACCAAAAGCAGAACTACCCGGTGGCCAAACATTTTAATTCCAACTTCCATTACGTTCCAATTTGTCTGCCCATGGCCTCCCCTTGTGCCAGATGAGGCCACCCTCAGGGTGGAAGAGCAACACCTTATATTCCATCTGGGTAGCCTCCAACCCAACAGCATGAAAATCGATTTTTTCTTACGATAACAAAAAAGTTTCCATCCCCCTCCTCTCTTCTTCTATTCCTGACTCCATCTTCTTAACTCCTCTCACCAGCCTATCACCACCCCTTGGGTCCCCTCCTATGGTCAACTCTTCTCTCCTATCAGATTCCTTCTTCTCCAGCCCTTTACCTTTCCTACCCTGGCTTCACTTATCGCCTTCCAGCTAGTCTCCGTCCCCTCTCCACAGCTTCTTATTCTGGCAACTTCCTCCTTTCCTTTCCGGTCCTGAAGGAAGATCTTGGCCCAAGACATCAACATTTCCATAGATGCTGCCTGACCTGCTGAGATCCTCAGGTAGGTTAGGTGTGGGGTGGGGGGGGGGGGCGTGGTGTGTGTGTGTGTGTGTGTGTGTGTGTGTGTGTGTGTGTGTGTGTGTGTGTGTGTGTGTGTGTGTGTGTGTGTGTGTGTGTGTGTGTGTGTGTGTGTGTGTGTGTGTCTGTGTGTTTGTTCTTTTATTGTTTACCTTGTTCTACCTCAATGCACTGTGTTGTAACAATTTGACCTGTATGAATTGTATGCAAGACAAGCTTTTCACTATATGTACATCACTACACGCGATGGTAATAAACCAATTTCAATTTGATTTTTGTGCCGTCAGCAAACATGGAAAACCTTCCCCAAGAAATCAATAGAAGACGCTAATTTTGTTTGATTCACAGGCTTCTCAAAATGACTAGATAATTCTTCCTCAACCTTCTAGCATCTTGCCAACAAGAGATAAAGTAAATTGTCTTATGGTCTTAACAGGCTCACTTCTCATTATTAGCTTTGGGGAGGAGGTATAGGGGCCTGAAGATCCTCAGTCAATGATTCAGGAAGAGCTTCTTCCTCTCTGCCATCAGACTTCTGAACGCATGAACACTAACTCATTATTCTTTTTACACAATTTAATTTTTTTCTAATTTATCATTTTTGTACTCAAATGCCATTCAAAATCAGTATTAGCTTGTTCTCCTCCCCTTTCCCCCCCTTCTTGATCTGACTTCCCCCCCCCACTTCCTTTTCCTGTGAGACTAATGAATACCCTGCCACCACTGAGGTCTCGTCACTAGGACAGTGAGCTCTTTACTGTTTAGCTGTGCTGCATACATTTTGTATTATATGTTATTAAATTATTTATGGTAATATTTGGTTTTATGTGCGGTGTGTGTTATACGTGTCTGGATGCACCGTAGTCTGGAAGAACATTGCTTCATTTGGTTGTATATATGTACAATCTGGTGACGATAAACTTGAACTTGAATTTGAACTTAACCTCTTATGTCACCATTAATGCAGTGGATAAAATTTCTGTGACTAGCATGTTTATAGAATCGTACATTTCCTGAACCATTCACTTTCACATGTGGAGCTAATGGCCACATAGATCCCAAATGTGACTCCATGCTCTTTTGGGAATTCTGCCACAGAATAAAGCATTTTGTCCTTTCACTAGAAGTCTCAGTTCCATTGGGGATGTGCTAAAGATGTTTCCACTGGCGAGCACTAGGTTAAGGCTAAGTCAGTAAGGTTATTTTGTTGCTGTTTGTTGGAACACTCTAGGATACAGGTTCCCAACCTGGAGTCCATGGGCCCCTCAGTTAAGGCCAGGGGTTCATGGCATAAAAAAGGTTGGAAAACCCTGCTCTAGGAAGATCACTGACACAGGATTATGTAAACGCAATGACAGCCACAGGCAGGAGAACAGGAAGTGGAGTCAAATAAATTATTTGCAGTAACTAGAAGAGCTTAGACAATGCTAATGTTCACGTCTGGTAACATCTTCTGATCTCCATCTGAGGCATAGAACATAGAATATAGTACAGTATATAGAACAGAAAATGTTGTGCCAAACTTTAAACCCATTCCAAAATCAGTCTAAATCTTTCCATCCCATGTACATGCATAACCCTCCATTTTTCTTTCATCCATGTGCCTATCACAAAGTCTCTTAAATGTCTCTAATGTACCTTCCTCTACTACCAGACCGGGCAGTAGGTTCCACGCATCCACAACACTCTGCATAAAGAGCTTATCTCTGACATCCCCCCCATACTTTCCTCCGATCACAATAAGTTACGCCCTCTTTTATTTTTATTTTATTGAGATACAGACAAAATTGCCCCTCTGGTCCTTTGAGCCACGCCACCCATTAATCTCCCAATTTAATCCCAGCCTAATCACGGTACAGTTAGCAATGACCAATTAACCTACCAACTGGTAAGATTTTGGACTGTGGGATGGAACTGGAGTACCCAGAGGAAGCTCATGTGGTCATGGGGAGAATGTATTTGAATTTCTGCCCTAGGAAAAGATGCTGACTATCCACTCGATCTATGCCTCATCATCTTAGGCACCTCTGTCAAATCACTTCTCATCCTCCTTTGCTCTAAAGAGAAAAGCCACAGCTTGCTCAGTCATTCCTCCTTAGATTGTATCCAGTTAAGTCTTCTCTGCACCCTCTTTAAAGCTTTCACATCTTTCCTATAATGAGGCAACCAGAAATAAACACAATATTCCAAGTGCAGTCCAACCAGAGCTTTAGAGCTTCAACATTACCTCGCGGCTCTTGAACTCAATCCCCCGACTAATGAGAGCGAACACACCATACGCCTTCTTAACAACCCTCTCAACTTGCAAGGCAACTTTGAAGGATCAGTGGACATGAATCCCAAGATCCCTCTGCTCCTCCCCACTGCAAAGTATCCCGCCTTTAATACAGTACTGTGCCATCAAATTCGACCTTCCAAAGTGAATCACTTCACACTTCTCCAGATGTTAACCAACCTGAAGTGATCAATAGTTCATTTTACTCAAATTTCCAGCTGATGTGGAAAACTAATTTGAACTAGTTTTCTTATATAAGTATGATTGATTACCTGTTGTGTAATCGTTTCCCAAGGTCCCTGTGAAAGACTTTCTTGGTAACAATCATGAACACTTTCCCAAATTTCCTTCAGAGTAAGAGGTCTTCCATCTAGAATTTAAACAAAATAGGAAGTTCTATTATACATGCCAGTTAGTAAATTACCAGATAGGTTGATTTAGGGTTTCATTCCCTGGAGCATAGGAAAATGAGGGGAGAGTTGATAGAGGCAAACAAAATTATGAAGGGTTTAGATAGGGTAAATGGAAGCAGGCATTTTCCACTGAGGTTGGGTGAGACTAGATGGGCTGAATAGCCTGTTTCTGTGCTGTAGTGTTCTATGGCTCTATAAGGGTGCACAGCTGAGATTTTCTTGTCCATAACTTAACAATAACAAGTTGAAATCTCTATGAAATCAGTTATAATTCAAAAGTTCTCATATTGTTTCAGAATATTTCAATTTCAGTGTTTTCAGTATAGGCAAACATAGTATCAGCAACTTTCTTACGGCAAGGAAGAGAAAGGCTGTAAGATTTGATCTTAGAAATGGATAAATTGTACACGAGCAGCACAGTAGTGTAGGGACCAACATAATGCCTTACAGAGCCAGTGATCGGGGTTCAGTGGTTGCTGCTGTCTTAAGGAACTTGTATGTTCTCCCTGTGACCGCCTGGGTTCCTTCCTGGTGCTCCGGTTTCCTCACGCATTCCAAAGATGTACGGATTAGCTATATTGGCGCTGAAAGCATGCCCACATGTGTGGGTTGGTCCCAACACAGACAATACATTTCTCTGCGTGTCTCAATATTTCAATGCGCATATGAGAAATAAAATGAATCAAATTGAAACTTTAACCAAAATAGCATGAAAATGCCTAAGAGTACAAGGTTAATATAGCTATTATCAGTACTGAAACAGATACTAGGTCATAATATTGATGTCCTGGAACGAGCGCAGAGGAAATTTCAACTATGTTGTCAAGTGGGGATTTTATTTATTGGAATCTAAGAGAAAGATGGGTGATCTTCTCGAGATGTATAGAATCACAAAGGGAAGAGCTAGGGTGAGTGAATGAACAGTCTTTATCCCAGTTCTGATGAAGTGACTCACACCAAAACAATGACTCTTAATTCCTCTTTATAGAAGCTGCCTGACCTGCAGAGTTCCTCCAGCATCGTGGGCGTGTTACTCCAGATACCCAGCAGAATCTCTTGTGTCTTTTCTACCCCAGGGTTAAACTGACAGGGGTGAGATTTAATAGGAACCTGAGTGCCAACCTTTTGCCCCAGAAGGTGGTCAGTACAGGGAGTGAGCGGAGGCAGGTAATCCTATCCATTGATGCTGCCTGACCTGGTGAATTCCTCCGGCATTTTGCGTGTGTTGATCAACAAGATGTTGCTTTTGAGTCCAAAACTGATATAGCACTGTGTGATAAGGTGAATGGAGAGGAGAAAGGAGCCAGGAAATGTTGAGTGCAGACGTGGGGAAGAGAAAGAGGCCAGGAAGGACAAACAGAGAGGTGCAGAAGAGAAAGAAGCCCAAAAAAAAGGTTGGATGGAGAAGTAGGCAGCAAGAATGGAGAGAAAATTAGAAAAACCTTACAAGAGAATAAGCCCATAAGACATAGAAGTTGAATTAGGCCATTTGGCCCATTGAGTCTGTTCCGGCATTATCATGGCAGATTTATTATCCCTCTCAAATGCATTCTCCTGCCTTCTCACCATTAAATGCACTGATTAATCAAGAACTTAATCAAACTCTGTCTTAAAGTATACCCAATGACTTGTCCTGCACAGCTTCCTGTCCCAACGAAATCTACAGATTCACCACTCCCTTTTTTCTCATCTTGGTTCTTTATTCTGAGGCTGTGTCCTCTGGTTCTAGACTTCCCTCATTATAGGAAACATCCTCCCCACTTCCACACTATCCAGGCCTTTCAATATTCGATAGGTTTCAATGAGATTCCCCTCATTCTTATTCCAGTGACTACAGGCCTAAGGCCATCTAATACCGCCTTAGATGTTAACCCTTTCATTCCTGAGAGTATTCTTGCTTTTGTATTCCAGTCCTCTCGAAATGAACGCAAACATTGCACTTGCCTTCCTCACCACCGACTCAGCCTGGAAGTTAACCTTTAAAAGGGATGTGTATATTAAAATGGGGAAAGGAAAGTTTTGTACAACCGCAGCAAGGACATGGTCAAAGCCAAATCAAGAGAAAGAGACACAGGCTGAAGAAGTGGGAGATTATAATCCGTTCAAGTATATGAAAGTTATTCTTTAGGGGAGACGTGTAATAGAGGAGTGGCTTAAAATGATACCAAGGAGCCAGGCAAGACGAGAGAATTTGATCAGAGGGGAATAACATAGAACATGAACACTACAGCATAGTACAGGCCCTTCAGCCCACAGTGTTGTACTGTCCTTTTAACCTTCTCTAAGATCAATCTAATCCTTCTCTCTTACACAACCATCCATTTTTCTATCAACCATGTGTGACGTACTAGCCTCTACCAACACTCCTGACAGGGTGTTCTGAGCACTCACCACTGTCTGTAGAAGAAACCTACTTCTGAAAGTCTCCTTACACTTTCCTCCACCCGTGTTAAAAGTATTCCCTCTGATATTTGCCATTTCTGGCATGGGAAAGAGTCGGATCAGATCCAGAGTCACAATCATTTTGTTCTCCGTTATATTCGTGTACTGAAGAATGACAATAAACAATCTTGAATCTTGAACAACTCTAGCTGGCTCAGTCTTTCCTCATGAGACATGCTCTCTAATCTCTAATGCACTCTGACATGAGGACTAGAAATGGTTGAAAGATAATCAGCCATGAAGCCAATATGTTAAAGTAGGAGAAAAAAAAGAGTCCAAAACATTTTGTGGTTAAATGTGAAGTTAGCTGAAGCTTAAATTTCACTTTTATTGAGCATGACATACCTGAATAACAAGCTCTGAAATACAGCACAGGTGCCTGGTAGCTACTGGAGTAGACAACATGGTATTCATATCGAACCAATCCAGACGTCGTGACCTGGGCTTCCTCGGTATCTTCACTAATGTTTTCCACATTACCCTGAAAATAAAGATAAAACATCGCTTATTCTGCCAAAACTTACACTATAATTCCAAATTCTGATAATTGAATGATAAAACGTTGCTGAAGGCAAAATATTACAATATTTTATATAAATTTATCATACAAAATATTCTGACCAGGTGCTCTGCATAATTTCATCCAGCTGTTTTCATTATCAAAAACAACTAATTCTAGCCTATAATTAGGTTTAACAAAAATCAAACATAAAATCACCCTCACATTCCAAAGACCCATGGGTTAGGGTTAGTAAGTTGTGGGTATGCTAAGTATGGCAACATTTGCAGTTGCCCCCATCACATGCCCAGAGTGTGTTGGTTGTTGGTGCAAAATGATGCATTTTTCTGTATGTTTCAATGTACATATGATACTTAAAGCAAATTTTATGAATGCTTTTTGCTTCACAATTGCTTTCCACTCATACATAAACAAATTTATACAAAATTCTTTGTTAAAATCTGATTCTGGGCTGTCAAGGAAAAAGCAAAAACACAGTTAGATAAAACTGGGAAAGAAACAAAATTCAAAAACCTGTCACCAGAATAAAGTACCGGTACTTTACAAAACATCACTTAGTTATTTTCCCACCTGGGAGAGTAATTCCTGTAGGGTCAAAATTGGGAAGATGACACCCAAAATTAGGCTTAATTTGTCACCACCAATTTACCCTTAAATTTCCTGCCAATCAAATTAACTATAATTTTCAAACAATTGGGGTCCAAGGAAAACACAAAACTACCACATATTCCTTTATTAAGTATGAAAATTGAAATTTCAAGCCATCCAGCATTCATTCATGCACATTAAGCACAGAGCTTTTAGAAACATGTGGAAGCTTTTCAATTTATAATCTTTTTCTTAATGATGTCACTCAGACTTACTCAAAGACACAGATTATACATTTAGTGGCCTCTTTATTAGGTACACCTGCTTGTTAATCCAAATATCTAATCAGTCAATCATGCGGCCGCAACTCAATGCATAAAAGCATACAGGCATGTCAAGTGGTTCAGTTGTTGTTCAGACCGAATATCAGAATGGGGAGGAATTGTGATCCAAGTGACTTAGAGCATGGAATGATTGTCTGTGCTAGACAGGGAGGTTTGAGTATCTCAGAAGATGCTATACTGATCTCCTGGTATTTCGTGGACAACAGTCTCTGGAGCTTAGAGAGAATGGTGTGGAAAACTGAAAACAAAGCATCCAGTGAGTGGCAGTTCTGGAGGTGAAAATACCTTGTTAATGAGAGAGGTCAGAGGAGAATGGCCAAACTGGTTCAAGTTGTCAGGAAGGTAACAGTAACTCAAATAACCACACGCTACAACAGTGCTGTGCAGAAAACTATCTCTGAGCGCACAGCGTATTGAACCTTGAAGTGGATGGGCTACAAATGCAAATGACCATGAACCTCCATTCAGTGCCTACCTTATTGGGTACAGGAGGTACCTAATAAAGTGGCCACTTAGTGCACATATACTGCAGGTTTAAGTGTAAAGATTCACTTTCCTTAATTTGTCACAATGCTTGCTTCACACCTTGTGCTTGATGAGCTGAGACTCATTTTAACAAATTCATGGTCTTTGTCCCCACCTTAGTCCTCAGCCCCCATTGCTCACTCAGCCCATTGCCTGGATCTGAACAAGAGCATTATCAATGAAGCTGCATCATCAAAAGACTTACAGGTGCTGAAAACATGACTTAATAAGATTAATGCCAGGAATATTTAGAAGGTCAGAGAGCGTCTGAAAGAGATCCTGGAAGATTCGAAATTCATGAAAGTAACTTTACTACTTTTTAGAAAGAGGATAGGAAACCATATCCTACTTAGACTAATATCTCTCTCTTGGAAAACACTGAATTCCATTATTAAGGATGCAATTTGATCAAGGGTGAAAGGTGAAATGTTTAAGAAGAACATGAGGGTGAGCTTCTTCACTCAGAGGGTGGTGAGAGTGTGGAATGAGCTACCAGTGCAAGTGGTGGATATGGGGTCAATTTCGACTTTTAAGAGAAATGTGGATAGGTACATGTGTCAGAGGATTATGGCTTGGGTGCAGGTTGATGGGAGATTAATGGTTTGGAATAGACTAGATGGGCTGAAGGGCCTGCATCTGTGCTGTAGTGTTCTATAACTGACTAATCGCAGTTAATTTACAAACTTGCACAAATGGAGTTAATGTGGTTTATGAAAAGCAAATTACATTTGACAAATTTTTAAGAGGTCGTTGAGAAAACAAAAAAAAAGAGCAAGGGGAACAGGCAGATGAACCCACATTTTGGATTTCCAGAAGAATTTGATAAGGTAAAACAGTAACCGGGTAGTTGCACCAAGTTCACAAGGAGTTGGAGGTAACAGGTTAGAATGGGCAGGGCACTGAAACAAACTCCAAGTACAGGGGTGGTGTTTGGATTGGCAACCTGTAACTAACAGTTTGTCCTCGAGATCTTTGCTGGAGCCCCGATCTATACTGATGACTTGGACCAAGTATATACTCAGTGACCACTTTATTAGGTACCTCCTCTACCTAACAGAGTGGCCACTGCGTGTACGTCTGTGGTCTTCTGCTGCTATGGCCACTCCCTTCAAAGTTTGACATGTGTGTTCAGAGATGCTCTTCTGCATGCCACTATTGTAACACATCGTTATTTGAGCTACTGTTGCCTTCCTGTTGGCTTGAACCTATCTGACCTTTAACAGAACTGCCACTCATTGGATGCGTTTTTTGTTTAATGATAAGGCTTCGTAGCATAAAAAAAGTTGGGAACACCTGCTCCAGAGACTGTTGTGTGTGAAAATCCCAGGAGAGCAGCAGTTCCTGAGATACTCAAACCACCCCATCTGGCACCAACAATCAAACAATCATTCCATGGTCAAGGAATGACACATTTCTTCCCCATTCTGATGTTTGGTCTGAACTGAACATCCTGACTGTGTTTGCATGTTCTTATGCATTGATTTGTTATCACGTATTTGCATTAATGAACAGGTGTACTGCTGTACCTAATAAAGTGGCCACTGAAGTGTCTGGTCAAAGGTGAATTAGGAATGTCATTAGGAATGCACAAACAAATATGAATAGGCTTTATGACTGAGCAAGAACCCATAAATACTACCTCACTACTTTGCTATTTGTTTGTTCTACTTATTTTCTATATTCCTCATTCTAAATGTTTAATGTATATTGTGTTAATTGCACTGTACTGCTGCTACAAAACGACAAACTTCCTGACACTTGTCAATGATAACAAATCTGATTCTGATTCTGATCTGGCTAGGGTGGACATAGAAAGGGAGTTTGGTAGGCGCTGGTTCGGAAGCACAAGTCACGAGGCCCTCCCTATGAGGGCTGCCGTGGTAAGGGACAGAAATAGTGAACCCAGCCGTTCATTCCCGGAACTGAGGAGACTGGCCAAAGGCTTGCAGAGAGGAGCAGAGATGAGAAGAGGCAGGGGAGAAGGCACTTGAGCCTGAAGGAGATTGCAGATAATGCTGATGTGTCTTTTTGTTTTTTTCTCGTTGGGCTTAACTGTTTAAATATAGAAAGTCATTAGGGATATCACCGGATTATGTGTTTATATAATTGTCATTGATGCAACTTAAGTGATTTTAGTAAAGCTGCTTCTTCCTTTTAATTGCACACCACTATTTACAGTGGATGATTCAAGCTTTGACTTAATCTACTAATTTTGGGATCGTTACACTGTACAAAATGCTTTTCACTCTTTAGCTAATAGACCTGTACTGTAGATAGTTAACTCCCACATTCTCTCTACCAGAGATAGTTAACTCCCACATTCTCTCTTCCACAGATATTTAACTCCCTCTATTCTCTCTACCAGAAAGTTATTTCCCTCCATTCTCTCTTTCACAGATCACCCAGTCAATTGTCAAAGTCATTGAAATGTATTATCAAAGTACATGTATGTTACCATATACAGCCCTGAGATTCATTTTCTTTCAGGCATTCACAGTTGAATAAAGAAAGACAATAGAATCAATGAAAAACTACACACAAAGACTGACAAATAACTAATGTGGAAAAGATAAACTGCAAATACAAAAAAATAAATAACTATAATTTAAATAATAAATTATGGGGAAGAGGTGCACACACTCCTGTTTACATCAACTGTGTCAGAATAAGGACCATTCAGGACAGAGATGAGAATTAATTTCTTTACCTAGGATGATATGAATATTCAGAATTCACAGCCCAGGATGACTCTGGAAACATTACTGAGTATAGCAGGACAATAATTAATAGGGTTAATCCTGTTCCTGTGTCCCAGAGCACCTCCTCAGAGTGCAACTGTAAAATATATCCAACTGATGATCCGTGGCTGTGACTCACATATTGATTAAAAAGCTGTAATCTGTAGATAGTCATGAAAAAGATGCTGGTTCAACAAAATCAAGAAGTAAATTTATTATCAAAGAACATCTTTGTCACTACGCACATCTCTGAGATTCTTCTTTACAGGAAAATAAAGAAATGCAATAGAGTTTATAAAAAGGAAACTATAAATAACAAAAACTGACAAGAAGCCAATGAGCAAAAGAAGGAAAATCGTACAAATAATCAAAAAAATTAATAACTAATACTGTGAACGTGAGTTGTAGAGCCCTTGAAAGTGAGTAGGTAGGTTGTGGAATCAGTTCAGAGTTGAGATGAGTGAAGCTATCCACACCAGTTCAAGAGCCTGATGATTGCAGGGTAATAACTATTCTTGAACATGGTGGTGTGGGGCCTAAGGCTCCTGCCCATTGGTAGAAGTGAGGAGATAGTATGGCCTGGATATTTCTTCAGGCCAAGCCTTGTGGTCTAGTCAGCATGTAGTGAGACTGTGAGGAAGGACAGGCAGATGATAGGGCAAAATTGCAGTCAGTGTGAGGAGCTGCAGTGTAATAGAGGCACAAGATTGAAAAGGGTGATGAGTACAGGACTGAAGCTGTTATATTTGAGTGCATGCAGTATACGAAAATAAAGGAGATGATCTTGTAGCACAGTTAGAGATTGGCTGGTATGAGGTTGCGGGCATCATTGAGTCATGGCTGAAAGAAGACTATAATTGGGAGCTTAACATCCAAGGATATACGTACATTGTATCGAGAGGACAGGCAGGAAGGCACAAGAGGTGGCGTGACTCTGTTGGTAAAAAATGAAATGAAATCCTTAGAAATAGGTGACATATGCTTGCAAGTTGTAGAATCGTTGTGGGTGGAGTTAGGAACTACATGAGTAAAATGACTCTGATGAGAGTTACATACAGGCCTCTGAATAGTAGCCAGGACGTGGGTTACAAATTACAATGAGAGATTGAAAATGCATGTCACAAGGGCAATGTTACAATAGTCATGGGGGATTTCAATATGCAGGTAGATTGGGAAAATCAGGTTGGTGCTGATTTTGGATCCCAAGAGGGGGAATTTGTAGAATGCCTACAAGATGGCTTTTTAGAGCAGCCTGTGGCTGAGCCCACTAAGGGATCAGCTATTTTAAATTGGATGTTGTGTAATGAACCAGATTTGATTAGAAAGCTTAAGGTAAAGGAATTCTTAGGAGGCAGTGATCATAATACGATAAAATTAACCCTGCAATTTGAGAAGTCAGATGTATCAGTATTACAGTGGAGTAAAGGGAATTACAGAGGCTTGAGAGAGGCACTGGCCAAAATTGATTGGAAGGGTCACTAGCAGGGATGCTGACAGAGGAACAATGGCTGGAGTTTCTGGGAGCAATCCAGAAGGCACAGGATAGGTACATCTCAAAGAGAAGCATTCTAAAAGTAGGCTGACACAACTGTGGCTGACAAGGGAAGTCAAAGACAACATAAAACCAAAGAGAGGGCATATAATAGAGCAAAAATTAGTGGGAAATTAGTGGATTGGGAAACATTTAAAAATCAACATAAGGCAACTACAAAGGCCATAAGGAGGGAAAAGATGAACCATGAAGGTAAGCTAGCCAATAATATCAAAGAGGATATCAGAATATTTTTCAGGTACATAAAAAAGAGAAGTGAGAGCAAATATCAAACCACTGAAAATGATGCTGGAGAGGTCGTAACGGGGGATAAGGAAATGGTAGATGAACTGAATAAGTATTTTACATCAGTCTTCACTGTGGAAGATGCTGGTAGAGTGCCGGATGATGTTGCTTCATGATATGTGCATTTAAGCTTTTTGATTTTCTGCCTAATGGGACGGGAGAAGACAGAATGTCATGGACGGGAAAGCTTTCGAGCGATATGGGCGAATTCTTTATATTAACCCTCTCACACCCAACATTTTCTGGATTTAAAAGTCACATCTCTAAGTTTTAAACTTACAACATGTTCCTTCCTGCACAGATGATGACTGACTTGCTAATTATTTCCCACTGTGTACATTTAAAATTCTGGTAAGTTGTTTTTACCACCTTTAACTTTGCGTAGTTACCTTGTGAATGGAGAACACATTGTTTAGTTTACTTGGATCTTGTTTTAAGATGCTTATACTTTAAAGAAAATAAAATTTTATTACATACTAATGACACTTAAACTTCTCTGCGGCTCAAGTACACACAGTGGCCTGTTTATTAGGTACCACCTGTAACTAATAAAGTGGCCACTGAGTGTATGTTCATGGTTTTCTGCTGCTGAAGCCCAACCATTTCGAGGTTTGACGTGTTTTTTAAAAATTTTTTTAATGAGATACAGCACAGAATAGGACCTTCCGGCCCTTCAAGCCACGTCGCCCAACAACCCCCGATTTAATCCGAGCCTAATCACGGGACAAGCTTACATTGACCAATTAACCTACCAACCCATATATCTTTGGACTGTGGGAGGAAACCAGAGCACCCAGATGAAACCCACATGGTCATGGGGAGAACGTACAAACTCCTTACAGGCAACGACGGAAACTGAGCCCGGGTCGCCTGTACTGTAAAGTGTTGCGCTAACCACTATACCACCATGTCGCTCTGTGCACCCAGGGATGCTCTTCCGCATACTACTGTTGTAGCACGTGGGTACTGTCACCTTTCTTTCAGCTGGAACCAGTCTGGCCATTCTCTTCTGACCTCTCTCATTAACAGGCGTTTTCGCCCACAGAACTTCCGCTCTGGGGTTTGTTTTTTTTTTGCACCATTCTATGTAAACTCTAGAGACTCTTGTGCATGAAAATCTGAGGAGATCAGCATTTTCTGAGATACTCAAACCACCCCATCTGGCACCAACAATCATTCCACGGACAAATTCACTTAGATCATGTTCCTCCCCCATTCTGATGTTTGGTCTGAACAACCAGTTAACCTCTTGACCATGTCTGCATGCTTTTATGCTGCCACATGACTGGCTGATTAGTTATTTGCATAGGTGTACATAGAGTAGCTACTCAGTGTACATGGTCTTCTGTCATCTTAAATGTAATATTCTTTCTTATTTTGCTCTGAACATTTACACATGGCTTGTACAGTATTGAATCGATATTAGTTTGAAGCTATCACTGTGGCAGCCTTTAGTTTTTCTAGTCTTTCCCATTGACACCTCATTTTAATTGAAAGACAAATACATTACAAAATCATCAATCATTAAGAAGCTGCAAGTCATAGAATTAAATATTGACACATCTCAAAATATTAGTCTCTAGTAAATCTCACTTCATGCAGTTTGACTTGCAAACCAGCTGCTTAGCTTAAAATACAATTGTTTAGCTACAATTTCTAAAAGTAGATTTGATTACCTCAGAAATAATAGTAATAAAAGCTTTTCATTCACAGAAGTAATTACACTGGTGCAGGAAAGCAAATGAAAGCAAATGTAAGTTAATAACAAACATATAATCCATGTACATTGTTAATTCAAATCAAAACACTAAAATAAAGTATTTCACACTGGGATTTGCTTGCCTAATCTCATCTGTTTTTCTTCATTCTTTACAATATCTGCTCAGGTCCCACATAATTCTAACTTTTGCCCCAAATACTCAGCATAGAAAAATATTGTTTATTTCTACCAGCCCAAAAGATTCCCTAAATTCTCCCCAGTTCCCATCTTGTGAGTAATATCCATTTATGTTATCTGCCTTCGTCTGCTCTGCATGCTTCAAGTCTTGTTACGAGTATCTTCAGCTGGATCTCATCAAAGAGCTTCCAAGACTCAAAGTATTTGACACTTCCACTACATCACCATGGTCTCAACTATTTCTTGAATATATTTGATCATTTCTTTAAAGCTTCAATGAGGTCAACATTTTTACTAAACTTCTGCAAATGCATGCCAGCTATCTTCCATTTCAACATGTCTGCCATCTAATCATTTGGAAAATATCTTTTTGATATCACCGAGCTTAAACCAGTTGGTTTGCGGTTTCTATGGATAACATTCCATTTCAAAGATAGGAATTAAGTTTGTTTTTTTTATCACTCCAGGGAATTAGACTTTTAAATGATATTTTGACTATTCAGCAAGGAAATTAGCAGATCTGCAGGAGGCAGTGCAAGGACAATTTGCAATATGTAAATTACAGATGATGGAATAGACCTAAGGGGCCATCTAACTCAATTCTGTTCCCATCAGAGCAGTAACTGTAACAGTAAGGAAAATTTTCCCAAGCTTTTGATGGTCCTCTCCAAAGAGTACAGGCACAAACACAAAACAACAAAATTCATGACAATTATAACCATGTAACAATTACAGCATGGAAACAGGCCATCTCGGCCCTTCTAGTCCGTGCCAAATGCTTACTCTCATCTAGTCCCACCAACCTGCACTCAGCCCATTACCCTCCATTCCTTTCCTGTCCATATACCTATCCAATTTTACTTTAAATGACAATATCGAACCTGCCTCTACCATTTCTACTGGAAGCTCGTTCCACACAGCTACCACTCTCTGAGTAAAGACGTTCCCCCTCGTGTTACCCCTAAACTTTTGCCCCTTAACTCTCAACTCATGTCCTCTTGTATAATCAGCGATATTAACCTGATTCTGATTCTGAACATGACTTCCTTGCTCAGTATTCTGACTGATGACAGCAAACATGCCATATGCTCTCGTTACTGCTCTATCTACTTGTGTGGCCACTGTCAGGGTGCTCTGGACTTGCACCACAAGATCCCTCTGTTCAACAATGTCACTTACTGTGCCATTTCCTCCTGGATCAGACCATACAAAATACAGCACCTCACCTCACACACGACTGAATTAAATGCCATCTGCCATCTCTCCACTCAAATTTACAATTGATCTATATCCTCCGACAACCTTCTTCAACATCTATAACACCACCATTTTTTTTTGTTTTCTGCAAATCTGCTCTTGAAACCTCCTACATTTTCATCCAAATACAGACCCCTCCACACCATTGAGTGTATTCACAAGAAACACTGGCACAAGACAGAAGCATCCCTCACCAAGGACCATCAGCATCCAGGCTGTGCTCTCTTCTCACTACTGCCATTGGGAAGGAGGTACAGGAGCTTGAGGTCCCATACCTCCAAGTTTAAGGACAGTTATTACCTTATAATTATCAGGCTCCTGAACCAGCGAGGATAACTTCACACACTGCAGCACTAAACTGATCACTGAACACAACCTTTGGACTCTCTTTCAAGGACTTTGCAACTCATGTTCTTAGTTTTATTTATTTATTATTTACCTGTTTCTTTTTGTATTTATACAATTTGTCAGTCTTTGTAATTTTTCATTGGTTCTATTGTACTTCTTTGTTCTACTGTGAATATTTACAAGAAAATGAATCTCAGGGTAGTATTTGGTGACATATACATACTGTACCTTGATAAAAATAAAACTTTAAACTTTGATCATTTAGACTCCACAGATCACTTGCTTAATGGTATTGGCTCATAGCATAAAGAAGGTTGGGAACCTTAGTACAGACATGAATCACAACTAGAGGTCCCAGCGATGATCTTTGGGGGTCACCACTGGTCACAGACCTCCTCTGCTACTACACTCTGCCTTCTATCATCATCGTTGATTTTGTATCCAAATACCAATTCACTGTTGATCTCACATAATTGATCTTCTGGACCAGCCTACCACCAGAGATCATGTCAAACGCTTTATTAAGGTCAATATAGACAATATCTAATGCACTACATTCACCAAATATCTTTGTAACTTCCTCCAAAAACTCAATCAAATTTGAGACAAGACCTCCCCTGCAAAAATCCATGCTCATTTTCCCTTATGAGTCCATGTTTTTTCAAATGTGTGTAAATCCTGCAGAATCTTCTCTAATAATTTCTATATTCTCTTGGTTTGTCCCTGCTCCCCTTCTTAAACAATGGAACAAGGCCTGTTCTTCTTCAGACAGGAGTAATTGGGCTGAGACCCTTCACCAGGTCCTGATGAAAGGTCTTGACTGAAACAACAAATAGTTTATTCCTCTCCATGGTTGCTGCTTAACTTGCCAAGTTCCTCCACCATTATTATTCAAGATTTCCAGCATCTACAGCATCTTAAGTGTTTGTTGTTCTCCAACGTTCTGAGATTCCATCAGGCTCTTTGTTCATCAAGGGACACAACCTTTCTTCCTTCCTAATATCATAATCTCCTAGAAGATCAACATACCTTTCCCTGATTTCACCATCACCCCTATCTTGACAACAGACTTGACTAGAAAACCAACACCATGGCTGTTTACAAGCAGGGGATGAGCTGACTCTGTTTTCTAAGGAAGCTGATATTAGATATGGCAGTTATTTCCCATAGTAGAGGAGTCTAGGACAAGAGGGCACGACTTCAGGATTGAAGGACGATCATTTAGAACAGAGATGCAGAGAAATTACTCTGATCAGGGGGTGGTAAATCTGTGGAATTTGTTGCCACGAGTGGCTGTGGAGGCCAAGTCATTGGGTGCATTTAAGGCAGAGATGGATAGGTTATTGATTAGCCAGGGCATCAAAGGGTATGGGGAGAAGGCAGGGGATTTGGGATGACTGGAAGAATTGGATCAGTCATAATTGAGTGCTGGAGCAGACACGATGGGCTGAATGACCTACTTCTGTTCCTATATCTTATGGTCTTATGAGATCTTTTAATGTGTGCAGCAGGATGTTGGAGATCTTTTACCAGTTTGTTGTAGTGAGTGCAGTCTTTTTTGTTGCTTTACATTTGAGGAGCAGCATTGGTGTTGGTGATGTTAAAAGGCTAAATAAACTCATCGAAAAGTCTGGATCCGTCCCTGGCTTCGACCCAGACTCTTTTGAGTTAGTGGTGGAGAGGAGGTCACTAAACAAACTATTATCCATTATGGACTTCAGCTATACCCTCTTCATGACCTACTGAATAAGCAGCAGAGCACCTTTTCAAACAGGCTCATTCAGCTCTGCTGTCACAAGAATCGTTACAGAAAATCTTTCCTACCAAATGCAATAAGCACATACAACAGTTCATCTCTGTGAGACGGGAAAGCACACGTCATAGTACAATAGTCTTTGCTTTATTATTTTGTACATTATTATTGCACATTATCGCACATGGGTACACTATTTTTATATTAATATTTTACACTATTATTATTCTGTATTAACTATTAGTTAAGCACACTGCTAAGTGTGTTTTTAAATGTTGCTGAAATGAAAGAATTTCCCACTCGGGATCAATAAAGTATTATTATTATTATCCTTATCCTTGGTGAATACAATGCAAAGTTCTCACACACAATCTCAACCTCTTCCTCTGGCTCCAAGCACAGATTCCCTCCTTTGCCCTTGACTGGACCTTTCCACAGCTATCTATCATCTTAATGTGAAGCTAGTAAATTATTCCAGCTTAAAAAAAACTAACCAAATTAAATCTAAACAAGATTCATGCGAAGGAGACAAGAGTGTTAACCATGGCCAAACACACAATTCACATGAATAGGGTGGGGAAATTGGGTTGTGGCAAACCTGAAGTATGTAAACCACATACCCCAAGGCTTCTCCTGTGCATTTCCATTATTTTTTTTAACTCCTTGTTATTCACTGAGGACAAAATGCTAAGTGACTATGGTCAACAGCTTTCAACAGATAAGCCGTAGAGTGATCCTGCACTGACCACATCAGAAAGCACTCCCAAGGGAAAGGGGACTGATGCATGTATGCACACATCGAGCACTACAGTACAGTACAGGTCTTTTGGACCAAAATGTTGTACATTGACCTGATCAATGTAACCCTTCCCTCATACATAACCCTCCATTTCTTCTATCATCCACATGCCTATCTAGCTCTAAAATGGTCTACCACCATCGCTGGCATCACGTTCCACACACCCACCGCTCTCTATAATGAACCTACCTCTGACACCAGCCCTAAACTTTCCTCCAATCACCCTAGAAATATGGTCCATGATATTAGCTATTTCCGCCAGGGAGGAAGTCTGTGGCAATGATGGTGGGAGGGACAAAGTATTAATGATGACAGGTTATTCATTAAGCTTTTTGGATTAACTATGCCAGATGAGATATCTCATTCCCAAGACAAATCTTGGGTTTCTTGGCAAGTAGAAATTCTAAGATCAATATTTAAGTTGCAGCTTTGCTAATCAAATATTTTAATTTGTAACATGAAATTTCATATATTTAAAACTTTGGACTCCAGTAAATAAGGGGGAAATGGCATTAATTCACATTTTTGTACTCAGTGAAAAAACAGTATACTAGTGTGTGTGTGTGTGTGTGTGTGTGTGTGTGTGTGTGTCTGTGTGTGTGTGTGTGTGTGTGTGTGTGTGAGTGTGTGTGTGTGTGTGTATGTGTGTGTGTGTGTGTATGTGTGTGTGTCAGATAGCTAGATAGATAGACAGATATAGATATAGGTTTAAGTGTGTGTGTGTGTGTGTGTGTGTGTGTGTGTGTGTGTGTGTGTGTGTGTGTCAGATAGCTAGATAGACAGATATAGATATAGGTTTAAGTGTGTGTGTGTGTGTGTGTGTGTGTGTGTGTGTGTGTCAGTGTGTGTGTGTGTGTGTGTGTGTGTGTGTGTCAGATAGCTAGATAGACAGATATAGATATAGGTTTAAGTGTGTGTGTGTGTGTGTGTGTGTGTCAGTGTGTGTGTGTGTGTGTGTGTGTGTGTCAGATAGCTAGATAGATAGACAGATATAGATATAGGTTTAAGTGTGTGTGTGTGTGTGTGTGTGTGTGTGTGTGTGTGTGTGTGTGTGTGTGTGTGTGTGTGTGTGTGTGTGTGTGTGTGAGAGAGAGACACACACAGATAGATAGATAGACAGATATAGATATAGGTTTAAGTTCACTATTATTCTTCCCTGTTGTCATACAAAGTGCAGTGCACCTTGGCCTTCTCTCCTCAGGGCATCCTCCCACAAACCATGCATAATAATTGCATGCAGATTCACTGGAAAAACTGAAACACAAAACATTACAAGTATTTCCAAACTTAAAACAAGAATATTTTTATATAAATCTGATGAACACATTGCAGATTCAGTTCGTGGCATACAATTCAGACACTGTGCTGTTAATGGCCCTTTTGTACTTTAATATGTTGCTCAGAGACCAAAACCACCTTAGAATTCCTCACCTATTAAGTTAGGTCAAAGGTTGACAACTGGAATTATTTATCGTTTAGCTGCCTTACTACAGATGTCCTCCATGTGAAGATATTTTGTTTCATAGAAAACTAGTAGCATAGTGCTCTCTAAATCAACCGTCCTCGGAGAAGTGTTGCTTCAATATTAGTTAATTACAGATGCAGGCTAAGAATAATAATTTGATTAAATACAGGGCTAAAGATAATTCTGTAAGTGCAAAGTCATAATAGTATTTTTAAGATCTGTAACAGAGACCAAAACCACTTTAGTTCCATGATGGCGCTGGCAATACACAGTGACATTTTGCAGGCTGCTGAAAAAAACTTCTAGATATAATTCTGAACTACTATTGATACAATCTGCAGCCTGTCATTCCCCTTTAAGATTACTATCAGTTTGGGTATTTTTATTCTTTTTGCATTTGGACAGTATATTGTCTTTTGCATGTTGATGATTTGTCTTGTTGTGTGTGTGTTTTCGTTAATTCTATTGTGTTTCTTTGTATTTGCTGTGAATGCCCACAAAGAAATGAGTCTCAGGGTTTTATACGGTGACATATTTCTGTACCTTGATAATTAACTTTGAGAAACGTGTAAGTGCACACTTAAAACTAAACCATTGATGTAGAACTGCAGTAATTTCTGCAATGCCATTAATAAAATTGGTAACTGGTAGAAACATGTTATTACAGTGGCTTGGTATTGGAATTAGTTTATTATTGTCACGTGTATTAACATACAAGGAAATGGAGATCAGAAGAATGAGGGGGGATCTCACTGAAACTTACCGAATAATGAAAGGCCTCAATAGAGTGGATGTGGAGAGGATGCTTCCTATAGTGGGGGAGCCTAGGATCAGAGGGCACAGCCTCAGAATAGTACATCCCTTTAGAACAGAGATAAAGAGGAATTTCTTTAGCCAAAGGGTGGTGAATCTCTGAAATTCATTGCCACAGATGGCAGTGGAGGACAAGTCATTGGGTACACTTACTAGGTTGACAGGTTCTTGATTAGTGAGGGTGTCAAAGGTTATGGGGAGAAGTCAGGAGAATGGGGTTGTGAGGGAAAATAAATCAGCCATGATCAAATGGAGAAGCAGACTCGATGGGCCGAATAGCCTAATTTTGTTCCTATTATATGTCTTACGGTCTAAGTGCTTGTCTTGCAGATCATCCTGTTCATACAGCTCAAACCATTGACATAGTACAAGGAAAACACTAACAGGGTGCAGAATAAAGTGAAAGAGCGCAGTACAGAGAATCGTCGAGTGCAAGATCATAATGAAGTAGACCGAGAGGACAGAGCCCAATCTTATTGTTGTTCAAAGAGTCTGATAATATTGGGATAGAAGCTGTCCTTGAACCTGATAGTACATGCTTACAGGCTTTTGTATCTTCTGCCTGATGGGAGAGAATGTCGAGGCTGGGTGGGATCTTTGATTATGCTGGCTGTTCTCGTGTGATAGAGAGAAGTGTAGACAGAATCCACAGAAAGGAGACTGGTTTCTATGCTGTGCTCATTTGTGTCCACAACTCTCTGCAGTTGTGGGCTGAGACAGGAAAGTGTGTTGTGGGGAAAAAATAGAAGCCCCATCTTCTTGTTCTAGCTACATCCCCCTTCCTTTCCAGTCCTGAGGAAAGGTTTCGGCTCGAAACATCAACTGTTTATTCATTTCCATAGATGCTGGCTGACCTGCTGAGCTCCTCCAGCACTTTATGTGTGTTGCTCTTGTACGATAAGATGGACATTTGGCCTCATCTCATTATGATCTTGCACTTTATTGCCTACCTGCACTGCACTTTTTTGGTCACTTTTACACTTTATTCTGCATTATTATTGTTTTACTTTATTCCAGCTCAATGCACTGTGTAATGATTTGATCTGTATATTACATACAAAAATAATAAACCAATATCAATTGTCTTCAAACATTACCCATCATCAATATGCAATATTCATAAATTAAACCTCAGATTCATTTTTCATTGTTAATCACATCAGACAGTCTGGTAACAAGAATGGTGCATATTATACATTCAATCCAATTGCTAGGCTTTTTCTCAGCGTTTTAAAAGCAGTTTTGGGGTTCCATCTTGCAGATGACTGACTCATGCTTTGTTGATGTGGATTAAATGTGGAGCAGTTCACCACCTCGTACACAGCAGTGGTCCGCTTCCAGGCCACCTAGGCAGACCTCCTCATGCTTTTGTTTGTGTGATTTTCCAGAGGAGATTTCCAAGGATGGTGCCTGTATTGGGGAGTATGCCTTATGAGAATAGGTTGAATCAACTCTGCCTTTTCTCCTTGGAGCAACAGAGGATGAGATGTGACCTAATGGAGGTGTATAAGATGATGAGAGGCATTGATCCTGTGGATAGTCAGAGGCTTTATCCCTGGGCTGAAACGGTTGCCACAAGAGGACACAGGTTTAAGATGCTGGGGAGTAGGTACAGAGGAGATGTCAGGGGTACGTTTTCTACTTAGAGAGTGGTGAGTGCGTGGAATGGGCTGCCGGCAACAGTGGTGGACGGGGATACAATAGGGACTTTTAAGAGATTTTTGGATAGGTACATGGAGCTTAGAAAAATAGAGGGCTATGGGTAAGCCTAGTATTTTCTAAGGTAGGGACATGTTCGGCACAATTTTGTGGGCCGAAGGACCTGTATTGTGCAGTAGGTTTTCTATGTTTCCCCAGGGACAATGGTCACTGACAAAACTGCAATCTCATAAAGCCCAGTACTGCTTTCCAGAAGGGAGCTTTTGGTAAGTGCAGTTTGTTGTTCTGCTGAGCATGGCGGCCATGTTATGTTGGCACGGGGCTAAGTGGTGACACTGGTGGGCTGCTCCCAGCACATCCTTAGGTTGTGTTGGTTGTTAACGCAAATGGCGTATTTCACTGCATGCTTCCACATTCATACGATTAATCAATAAATTAATCTGAACCTGGATTCTCTATTGCAATGAAAGACAAAAGATAAAAGGAGGGTGTAAAGGAGAAAGGACGTGGGGCAAGAAGATAGAACAATTAGGGGTGGTAGGGGTAAGAAAGGAGGAAGGGGAGAGGGAGTGGAGGAGAAAAACGAGTTAGAATTATCTTGGAGAAGCAGAGGGCAAAGGTAAGAGTTAAGAGAGAAAGAGGAAGGGGACAAAACCAGGGAAGTGAAGAGAGCAGCAAAAGGGAGCTGGAATGGGAAATGGAGGGAAACCAGGGGGACAGGCGAGGGGAGAAAGGAGCAGGGTGAGAAAATGGGAAAAGTGAGGAGGGAATAAGAGAACGAATGTTGGCAAAGAATCTGGGAAGTATTTCCTTACTCTTCAAATAGCATTTTCAGATCTTCGTAGTTTTTCCTGCAAGAAAATGAAATCTCAGAGTACTTTGACATATATATACTTTGATAATAAATTTATTTTGAACTTTGATCCTTCATATCCTTATTTTCCAAAAAAAAAGGCAATGGTTTCTGTTAGAACCACTCCATGACAATCCTTGTTCCCACAAATGCCTGCATAAACAATCATTTCTTAATCCTCTTCTCACTCTCTTAATTATCATTTTAATTGGTGATCGCTCATCACAAACTATAATTAGAAGCAGCAATGTTTCCCAATAGCCTGTGTGGAAACACTCAATGGTCTATTAAATCTCAATAGGCACCCTGGTCGCAGTGAAAATGCCAAGTACATCAAGTCCCCACTTCAGTGTCAGCTGCACAGTTGGTAACACTCTGGTCTCTGTGTCGGGAGATTGTGGGAATAAATCCCTCTCTACGGAGCTGAGATCACATTTTTAGGCAATGAAGGTCACCTCAATATCAGAGGTGCCTCCTTTTGATAAGAGATTAAACCTAGGCTTTGGCTCACGTGATAGAAAAGATCATTTGGCATTATTTCAAAGTCAAAAATCAAAACAAAATTTATTATCAAAGTACATGCATCTTTCCGTATACAATCTTGAGAATCATTTTCTTGTGGACATTTACAAAGCAAATAAAGAAATACTATATAATTTATTAAAAAAATTAAACATCAACAAAGACTAACAACCACAAGAAGCTGGTTTTGAGGGCTTGATGGTTGTCTGGTAATAACTTTTCTTAAATCTTGTGGTGAGGACTCTGAAGCTAATGTATGTTTCGCCTGATAGCAGTAGCAAGAAGAGGGCATGAACCTCCTTGAGGTCTTTGATGTCAACGAAGAGTAGTGGTGTTCTTTCCCATGTCCTGGCCAATATTTATTCCTCAATCCATGTCATAATCATCTTCACCCTGCTGTCTGAGGAAGTTGCTGTTCACAAAATGGCTGCCACCTTTAGGACATAGCTGTGATCTCAGGATTGCAACCAGTGCCATGTACTAGTGAGGCCAGAACTAGGGAGATTATACAGTTTAATACATGGCTAAGAAGTTGGTGTAGGAGGGAAGGCACAAGATTATTGGATCATCGGGCTCTCTTCCAAGGAAGGTGGAACCTGAGACAGGATGGTTTATACCTGAACTGGAGGTGGACTAATATCTTAGCAAAAAGATTTGTTAATGCTGCACAGTGTGGTTTAGACTACAGTTGCAGGGGTATTGGAACTAGAGTGCCAGAGCAGTTAGTGGAAAGGTTGTGCAGGCAGATCTTGGTAAGACCTCAAAGTTAGGAATCAAAAGGTTGAACATGATGTGACTAGTGTCCTGAGCTGCATATATTTCAACGCAGTAAGTATCGTAGGAAAGGCAGATGATAGTGTGCTGAAGATGAGGTAGCTGGTTTACAAAAAAGGCAATGTGTAGTGAGGAGAGGCTGTAGACAGGCAAAATGGCAATCAACAGGATGAGTTCCAGTGTAAAAGGCAGAAAAATTGAGAAGGTTGAATACAGGACTGAAGGTATTGTCTATGAATGCACACAGTATACAGAATAAGGTAGAAGAACTTGTGGGACAGTTGCAGGTTGGCAGGTATGATGTTGTAGACATCACAATCGGGTCTGTACTCTCAGGAGTTTAGTAAACTAAGTAGAGGATTGTGGTGAACTAGATATACCTGTCTGACTGCTCCTGTGGCTCCTCCCACAGACCCCTGCTGACTGCTCCTGTGGCTCCTCCCACAGACCCCTGCTGACTGCTCCTGTGGCTCCTCCCACAGACCCCTGTATAAAGGCGACTGTGGGCTGCTGCTCTCCCTCATTTTCCCCAGGATGTAGTGCTGTTTATTCTTCCAGTCAATAAAAGCCGATATCTCACTTCCTAAGTCTCAGCGTGAGTTATTGATGGTGCATCAAGGATCTCATTAAAACCTAACAAATATTGAAAGGGATAGACAGGGTGGACATGTAAAGGATGTTCCCAATAGTAGGGAGCCTCAGGCTAAAGGGGCACAACCTCTGAAGGAATAGAAGGTATTCCCTTTAGAACAGAGATGAGGAAATATTTCTTCAGCCAGAGAGTGATGAATCCGTGGAATTCATAGTCACAGACGCCAGTGGAGGTCAAAGCCTTAAGTATATTTAAGATGGAGGTTGATAGATTCTTGATTAGTTAGGGTGTCAAAAATATCAGAGAGAAGGCAGGAGAAGGAAAATAAATCAGCCATGATTGAATGATGGACCAGAGTTGATGGGTTGAATGGCCAAATTCTGCTCCTATGCCTTATGGTCCTAGCAGTTGCTATTGTTAACACTCCAAAATGAAAAACACAAAAAAAAACAAGACCTGTGGGATTATTACATAACTATTGCCTATCCATTTACCAGAACTTTGCTTCCTGTCCACTGATTTTCATATGCAAAAAAAACTGAATTTTCATAGCACAGAAAGTATGTCAAATACATTCAAAAATGTCAAGTTACTCTTTGACAAATAAAACTGTCTTCCCTTTAATTTTTGTAAATGGTCATTTAAAAAAATCTTAATAATCCAATATTTGCCTTAAAATAAACAGTTGGCGTTTTGGGCCTTGGCCCCCGTCGCGACATCAGAATGGATATACTTTATATCCATTCTGGATTTTCATTTCCACTAAATGCAACTGCAACCTTTGTTAATTTTATCTTAATTACGGATTTCAAAGGTGTGAGTACAATTGTCATTTGACCAGCTGATCCCTGGTTTTCCTTGAACAGATAGCAGGTTGGTTGCACTTTGTTCCTGCTGACATTTTGCATGTGCAGAAAATCAGAACTACATAATGAGAGCCTTTCATCCATGGTTTCATTCAATGTCCAAGGACACATACGTACCACTAGGACCTTGGGAATAAACTCACCTGAATGCCACTATTCCTAACCATTTTCTTTTCATTGTTATTTCGGCAGATTGCTCCAAATCTCTGTATCTTCTGCGCTCTTACATTTTCCCTTTCACAATTACATGTAAATATCAAGGTGAAGTATTTTCTATCTCCAACAAACATTCACCCTCCCTTAAGTCTTCTTCATTCCTTTTCTATACATAAGCTCTTTTATATTATCGTTTTGATTCCTTTCATAATTCCTTTACTCCTTCTAACAATTCTTTACTATATTCTCCATGATTACCTTTAAGCAACCTTAATCCCGTCTTTAATCTCAGCTTCCTTTTTAGCTTTCAGTTACTTTGAAACTCCTGATAGAGCTACAGAACTGAAGTTTTAATGAGCTCCCTTCTGCCTTGTGTATTCGCTTTCTAAAACGGAGCATTTTATATTTGAAGAATTTTCACAGCTGCCAGATCACTTCCTGCTTCTTTGGGCATGTCATCCAACTGACTTTGTCTTTTCCCAGTATGACACACGCATCTTTGACTCTCAAATGTGCTCTTACAACAAACCGATAACTGTTTCTGTGCTGTAGTGCTCCATCAGCCCATTTAGTCCATGCCGAACTGTTATTCTGCCTTGTCTCTTCATTCTGCATCTGGACTGTAGCTCTCTTTATCCCTCCCATCTATGTAACTATCCAAATTTCTCTTGCGTGAAGAAATCAAACCCACATCCACCACTTCCACTGGGCAGCTCGTTCCACACTCTCACCATCCTCTGAGTGAAGTATTTCCCCCTTAGCTTCCCCTTAAGCATATCACCTTTCACCTTAACCCATGACCTCTAGCTCTAGTCTCACCCAACCTTAGCAGAAAAAAGGCTGCTTGTATTTACCCTATCTATAACCCACAAATTATTGTACACCTCTATCAAGCTGTGTGTAGGAGCCATACATCTGTTCTCCATTTGCATTGTATTCTGTATTGCGAGTTTATTATGCTAACTAGTCACATGAATGGGGACGTGGTAAAAATGAAAGGAATAAGTTACGTATTCGTGCTTTGTTCACAGCAGTTTTCAGCTGAGGACCAATGGATGACATATCTGTTGTTGAACGTCCAAGTAGGCTTAACTTACACTTGGATACACCCAATTACACTTAATTATGTTTAGTTTCATCGCTTCAATTTGCTAATAAAGGATTGAATAAGTATCTTCGATTTTGGAACAATCCTTATTGTAGCTGATGGTGTGTCACAACAAATCTGTGGGGGTCACCAGTAGCGGCAATCAGTTTGGTTAAAATTGGCCACTACATCCTGACCATGTTCTTTCCCTCTTATTAGATAAAATTATCATAACACCATACTTCATAGGAGCAGAATTAGGCCATTTGGCCCACCGAGCTTGCGCTGTCATTTCATTACGGCTGACATTACCTAATATTCCTCTCAGCCCCAATATCCTGCCTTCTCCCTTAATGCCCTGACCAATCAAGAATCTATCAACTTCTGAATGAAATATACATAATAACTTAGCCTCCACAGCTGTTTGTGGCAAACTCTATCAAGACTTTTCACCATTTGTTAGGTTTCAAAGAGGTCACCCCTCATTCTTCTGAATTCTAGTGAACACAGGCCCTGAGACACCAAACACTCTTCATATGACAAGCCATTCAATCCTGGAATAATTTCTGTGAACCTCCTTTGAACTCTTTCCAGTTTTAGCACATTCTTTCAAAGCTAAGGAGACAAAAGCTGCTCATAATACTCCAAGTGAGGCCTCACCAGTACTTTATCAAGTCTCACCATTAATCAGTGATTTATATTCTAGTTCTCTTAAAATGAATGCTAACATTGCATTTGACTTCCTCACCACAGACTCAACCTGCAAATTAACCTTTAAGGTAATCCTACACAAGGATTCCCAAGTCGCTTTGTACCTCAATTTTTTCTTTTCTCTCCATTTAGAAAATAGTAAAATTTTTTCATTTCTTCTACCAAAGTGCATAGCCATACTCTTGACACTGTACTTCATCTGCCATTTCTTTGCCAATTCTCCTAATTTGTCTAAGTCCTTCTGTAGCCTGTCTACTCCCTCAAAACTACTTGCTTCTCCACCTACCTTCATACTGTATGCAAACTTTACAACAAAGCCATCAATTCCATCATCCAAATCATTGACATATAACGTAAAAAGAATCTGTGGATTCTTTTTCACCCCTATGGAACACCACTAGTCACTGGCAGCCAACCAGAAAAGGCTCACTTTATTCCCACACTTTGTCTCCTGCCAATCAAGTACTGCTTTATCCATGCTAGAATCTTTCCTGTAATATCATAGACTCATAGCTTGTTATGAAGTCTCATTGTTTATCATCTTGTTTAAGGCCTTCTGAAAATCCAAGTACACAATGTCAACGGATTCTCCATTGTCTACTTCTTCAAAGAGTTCCAACAAATTTGTCAGGCAAAATTTTCCCTTGAGGATACCATGCTGATTATGGCCTATTTTATCATGTGACTCCAAGTAGCCTAGACCTCATCCTTGATAATCAACTCCAACATTCTCCCAACCACTGAGGTCAGACTAATTGGCCTATACTTTTCTTTCTTCTGCCTCTCTCCCTTCTTGAAGAGTGAAGTGACATTTGCAATTTTCCAGTCTTTCAGAACCATTTCAGAATCCAGTGATTCTTGAAAAATCATTACTAATGCCTCCACAGTCTTTTCAGCCACCTCTTTCAGGTACACCATCTGCTCCAGGTGACTTATCTACCTTTAGACCTTTCAGTTTCCAAACAACTTTCTCTCTAGTAGTTATAACTTCACACACTTCATGACCCCTGACACCTGGAACTTCCACCTTACTGCTAGTGCCTTCCACAGTGAAGTTTGATGCAAACTACTTATTCAGTTCATCCCCCATTACTACCTCTCCAGCATCGTTTTCCAGCAATTTGATATCCGCTCTCACATCTCTTTTACACTTTATGTATCGTAGGAAACTACTTGTATCCTCTTTAATATTATTTGCTAGCTTACTTTTGTATTCTATCTTTACCATATTACTTTTTAGTTGCCTTCTGTTGCTTTTTAAAAGCTTCCCAATCCACTAAATTCCCATGAATTTTTGTTCTATTGTATGCCCTCTCTTTAGCTTTTATGCTAGCTTTGACTTCTCTTGTTAGCCACGGTTATGTCATCTTGCCTTTAGAATACTTCTTCCTCTTTGGGATATTTATATCCTGTACCTTCTGAATTGCTTCCAGAAATTCCAGCCATTGTTGCTCTGCCGTCATCCCTGCCAGTGTTCTTTTCCAATCAGTTCTGGCCAACCCCTCTCTCCTGCTTCTGTAAATCCCTTCACCCCACTGTAATACTGATACATCTGATTTTAGCTTCTCTTCGTAAGTTTCAGGGTGAATTCAATCATATTATGATCACATGCGCCCCCCAAAGATTTTTTTAACCTTAAGGTCTCTAATTAATTCTGGTTCATTGCACAACACCCAATCCAGAATTACCTTTCTCCTAGTTGGCTTAACTGCAGGCTGCTCTAAAAAGCCATGTCGTTGAGCACTCTAGAAATTCCCCCTCCTAGATTTGAACACCAACTTGAATTTCACAATCTAAGGTCCCAGCTATAATCTTTTTTCAGCCATGACTCAGTGATGCCAACAACATCATACATGCCAATATGCAACTGTGCTACAAGTTTTTCTACCTTATTCCATATACTGAACACATTCAAACATAACACCTTCAGTCCTGTATTCACCCTTTTTGATTTTTTGCCTTTAATGTTGCAACTCATCCTGTTGACTGCTGTTTTGCCCTCTCCTCACTACATATCGCCTCTGCTTATAAACCAGCTGCCTCATCTTCAGCGCTAATATCCACCTTTCCTACAATACTTCTTGCATTGAAATACATGCAGCTCAAGACACTAGTCATACTAAGCTCAACCTTTTGATTCCTAACTTTGTCTGAGGTCTTACCAATATCTGCCTCCACAACCTCTCCACTAACCGTTCTGGCACTCTGGTTCCCGTCCCTCTGCAGCTCTAGTTTAAACCTCACCATGCAGCATTACCAAGTCTTTCCACTAGGATATTAGTCCCCCTCCAGTTCAGCTGCAAACCATCCCTTCTGTACTGACCCCACCTTCCCTGGAAAAGAGCCCAATGATCCAAGAACCTAATGGCCTCCCTCCTACACCAACTCCTTAGCGATGCATTATCTTCCTAGTTCTGGCCTCACTAGCATGTGGCACAGGTAGCAATCCTGTGCCCAAGATCTTAAGGCACAAACTAACGGAGATGGGAGTAGACTCTCACATGGTGGATTGGATAGTGGACTACTTGACAGATAGACCTCAGTATGTGCGGTTGGGAGACTGTAGGTCTGACACGGTGGTCAGCAGCACAGGGGCGCCGCAGGGAACCGTACTCTCTCCGGTCCTGTTCACCCTGTACACATCAGACTTCCAATATAACTCGGAGTTCTGCCATGTGCAGAAGTTCGCTGATGACACGGCCATAGTGGGGTGTGTCAGGAATGGACAGGAGGAGGAGTATAGGAAACTGATACAGGACTTTGTGATATGGTGCAACTCAAACTACCTGCGTCTCAATATCACCAAGACCAAGGAGATGGTGGTGGACTTTAGGAGATCTAGGCCTCATATGGAGCCAGTGATCATTAATGGAGAATGTGTGGAGCAGGTTAAGACCTACAAGTATCTGGGAGTACAGTTAGACGAGAAGCTAGACTGGACTGCCAACACAGATGCCTTGTGCAGGAAGGCACAGAGGCGACTGTACTTCCTAAGAAGGTTGGCGTCATTCAATGTCTGTGGTGAGATGCTGAAGATGTTCTATAGGTCAGTTGTGGAGAGCGCCCTCTTCTTTGTGGTGGCGTGTTGGGGAGGAAGCATTAAGAAGAGGGACGCCTCACGTCTTAATAAGCTGGTAAGGAAGGCGGGCTCTGTCGTGGGCAAAGTACTGGAGAGTTTAACACCGGTAGCTGAGCGAAGGGCGCTGAGTAGGCTACGGTCAATTATGGATAACTCTGAATATCCTCTACATAGCACCATCCAGAGACAGAGAAGCAGTTTCAGCGACAGGTTACTATCGATGCAATGCTCCTCAGACAGGATGAAGAGGTCAATACTCCCCAATGTCATTAGGCTTTACAATTCTACCGCCAGGACTTAAGAACTTTTTAAAAGCTATTATTAATGCTTTTGAGATAGTGATTTAGATGCATATCATATTTTTTTACTGAGTTAAGTATTGTATGTAATTAGTTTTGCTACAACAAGTGTATGGGACATTGGAAAAAAGTTGGAATTTCCCCATGGGGATGAATAAAGTATCTATCTATCTATCTATCTATCTATCTGAGATCACCACACTGGAGGCCTTGCCCTTCAACTTAGCACCTAACTCCCTGAACTCCCTCTGCAGAACCTAGTCACTCGTCCTACCCATGTTATTGATACCTACATGGACCACGACTTCTAGCTGTTTACCCTCCCACTTAAGAATGATGAGGACTTGATCCAAGATATCCCAGACCCTGGCACCTGGAAGGCAACATACTATCTAGGAATCTTGTTTTCATGCACAGAACCTCCTGTTCATTCCCCTAACTAATGAATTCCCTATCATAGCGTGCCTCTTCTCCCTTTTCCCTTCTGACTCAGTGCCAGAGACCCGACCACTGTGACTTTTCTCTGTTAGGTCAACCCCACCCAACAGCATCCAAAGTGATATACCTTATGTGGAAGGGGATGGCCACAAGGGTACTGTGTACTGGCTCCTTAACCCCTTTCCTCTTCTTGATTGTCACCCAGTTTCCCGTGTCCTGCTTTTTGAGCGTAACTACCTCTCTGTATGCCCTGTCTGTCACCCTTTCACCCTCCTGAATGATCTGGAGTTCATCCAGTTTCAGCTCGAACTCCTTAACGTGGATTGTAAGAAGCTGCAGCTGACTGCACTTCTCGCAGTTGTAGTCATCAGGAAAACTAGACGACTCCCTGCCTTCCCACATCCTGCAAGAGGAGCATTCCATTATCCTGCCTGGCATCTCTACTGTCCTAGCTGAGCAAACATAAAGATGGGAAGGAAAACAAAAACTTAACCTAAAGCTTTTCTTTCTTTGCTTTCTGTGAGTGAAACCTCTCTTCGCTGAAGCCTCGAAGAGGGAAAGCCTCAAGTTGACCACTCTGACTCTGTCCACTCAGACGACCACCACTGCACTTACCACTGCCTTCCTTTAATTTGCTTTTGCTTATCAATCCCAAATGCATAATTGTTCGCTGGTCAAAAATCTTGTTCATTGCTGCAGAGCTCTGCCTTTAAAATCGCGATCACTGTCCTGATTAAGAGGTGGCTCTCTAACGCACTCCCTGCCATAGTTTGTCCAACTCAGAGAAAACTGGTACAAAGATCTGCTTTTAAATCTTAAACACGGACCTGACTGGAAGGTAGCTCTTCTTACTGATTGGTCACTCTTCAACTCAGAGAAACTACTGCAAAGCTATGCCTTTAAAATCTCAATCGCTGTCCTGATTAAAAGTTCGCTGTCTAACGCACTCCCTGCTGTGGGAATTAGCTGAGTTAAAACTGTTCAGTTATTATTGCCCTGCGGACCTCCCCTTCCACACCATCTCTACTCTTCTATTGGCAGAAATCAACAAATGGAGGTTCTCAGCCCGTAGATGCTGCCCGACCCGATGAGATTCCCCCGGAGCTTTCTGTGTGCTGCACACAAGCAGAGAGCCTATTCCTGAGCTGTGCCATTCAAATTGAAAACCATCACATCTCTTTATGTTTGAAGAGCAGTCATCTGTTGAGGAACTTGAGGGATTTGGTGTACATAAAGGCCACCAAATGGCAGGTATGCATGATGAAGTTATGGAATTAGTGGATTATACAAGCGCTCAATATGTAATGAATAAACTTTCAGGAAGTGAGTTCAAAGAGAGCTCCAAATTGACAAGGACTTGGTGACATTAAATCGTGATGAAATTATAGAAAATGGTTTCAATCATAACAATACTAAGTTTCAAGAAAAAGAAAGTGATAACGAGGCAGATGAAAGCATTTCATGGAAAGCTACTGCTAAAGGGTTTAAACTTCTTGAACAATGAAATTCTCTTCAGCTCACGTTTCAAGTTCCTCAGCGTCAACATCTCTTGTGCAACACATTGATGCAATTACAAAGAAGGAATGCCAGCAATTTTATTTCATTACGAGTTTGAGGAGATTTGATATGTCACCAAAGACTCCTGCAGATTTCTACAGATATACCATGGAGAGCATTCCGACTGGCTGCATCACCACTTGTTTTGCAGGGACCAGTGCACAGGATCGGAAGAAGGTGCAGAGGGTTGTAGGTCCAGCTAGCGTTATCATGGACACTAGCCTCACGATCATCAAAGACATCTTCAAAATGGTGGTGCCTCAAGAAGACGGTATCCATCACGAAGAACGTTCAAGACCCAGGGCATGCCCTCTTCTCTTTACTACCATCAGGGAGGAGATTCAGGAGCCTGAGAGACACATGCAACAATTCAGGAACAGCTTCTTTCCCTTCACAGCCAGATTTCTAAATGAACCCATGAACACTACTTCACTATGTAAATATACAGTGCCTTGAAAAAGTATTCAGCCGCTAAAGCTTTGTTCATATAAACAAGTGTTACATCCAGGGGTTTTGATCAATTTAACTGAGAATCTTTATTTATGAACCACATGCTCCTTTTTTCACAGCAGAGCCCAAAGAAACAGGGTAAACTGTAAAGGTGGATACATCATAATAAATTCACACCACACATACCCTTAGTGTTAAGGCCAAAAAATTCCACTTCAGTCTTATTCAAACACAAGACGTTCTTCCATATCTTTATGGTATGTATTTTCTAAAAAACACTATGCAAAGTCTTTAAAGGCAAGGATATGCTTTTTTTTAGTGGTAGGTGTAGTGTAAATCTAATACTGCACATCAGCCAGGTAACACCATCACTACTGTAAAGTATGGTGGAGGTAGAATCATTCTATGGGGGTGCTTTTCAGCAGCAGGGACTGGAAATCTGATCAGGGTTGATGGGAAAATGAATGCTGCTAAAGACAGAGAAATACACAAAATGCTAGAGGAACTCAACAGGTTAGGGAGCATCTACAGAAATGTATTGACATTTTGGGTCGAGACAAAAGGGACAAAACTGGTCCCATGGAAGATCAGAATGTTAATCCATGTGTAGTGTAAAAACAGATGGGAGAGATCTTAAATGAATTCTTTGCATCTGTATTTACTCAGGAGGTGGACACAGAGTCTATAGAAGTGAGGCAAAGTGGCATCAACATCATGAACCCTGTACAGATTACAGAGGAGGAGCTGTTTGCTACCCTGAGGCAATTCAGGGTGGATAAATCCCCAGGGCCTGACAAGACCCTACAGGAGGCAAGTGCTGAAATTGCTGGGGCCCTAGCAGATTTACTTAGAACATTCTTAGCGATAGGAAAGGTACCAGACGGATTGGAAAATAGCCAATGTCGTTCCGCTGTTTACAGGCTCTAAACATAAACCAGGAAACTGTAGGCCAGTGAGTCTGTCATCAGTTGTGGAAAAGTTATTGGAAGGTATTCTAAGGGACCAGATATGTAAGTGCTTGGATAGACATGGACTGATTAAGGATAGTCAGCATGGCTTTGTGTGTGGTAGGTCATGTCTAACCAATCTTAAAGAGTTTTTTGAGGAAGTTGCCATGAAAGTGGATGAGGGCAAGGCAGTAGATGTTGTCTACATGGACTTTAATAAAGCATTTGACAAGGTACCACTTGGGAGGTCAAGAAGGTTCAGTCACTCAGCATTCAGGATGAGGTAGTAAATTGGATTAGACATTGGCTTTCTGGGAGAAGGCAGAGAGTGGTAGTAGAGGGTTGCCTCTCTGACTGGAGGCCTGTAACTAGTGATGTGCCGCTGGGATCAGTGCTGGGTCCTTTGTTGTTTGTCATCTATATCAATGATTTGGATGATAATGTGGTTAACTGGATCAGCAAATTTGTGGGTGACACCAAGATTGGTGTAGTGGGAAGTGAGGAAGGCTGTCGTGGCTTGCGGACGGATCTGCATCAGCTGGAAAATAGGTTGAAAAATGGCAGATGGAATTTGATGCAGACAAGTTTAAGAGTTTACACTTCGGTAGGACCAACCAGGGTAGGTCTTACACTATGAGCGGTAGGGCATTGAGAAGTGGGGTAGAACAAAAGGATCTGGGAATACAGGTCCATAATTTATTGAAAGTGGCATCACAGGTAGGTAAAGTCATAAAGAGAGCTTTTGGCACATTGGCCTTCATAAATCAATGTATTGAGTACAGGAGATGGGATGTTATGTTGAAGTTGTATAAGACATTGGTGAGGCCTAATTTGGAGAATTGTGTGCAGTTTTGGTCACCTACCTTCAGGAAAGATGTAAGTAAGTTTGAAAGAGTCCAGAGAAAATGAGGAAGTTGTTGGGTCTGGAGGACCTGCGTTATAAGGAAAGATTCAGTAGGTTAAAACTGTATTCTTTAGAGTGTGGAAGACTGAGAGGAGATTTGATAGGGGTATACAAAATTAAGAGGGGTACAGATAAGGTAAATGCAAGCAGGCTTTTTCCACTGAGGTTGGGTGGGACTACAACCAGAGGTCATGGGTTAAGGGTGAAAGTTGAGAAGTTTAAGGGGAACATGAGGGGAAACTTCTTCACTCAGGCGGTCATGAGAATGTGGAATGAGCGGTCAGCACAAGTGGTGCATGCGAGCTTGATTTCAACGTTTAAGAGAAATTTGGATAGGTACATGGATAGTAGGGATGTGGAGGGCTGTGGTCCTGGTGCAGGTTGATGATAGAAGGCAGTTTTAATGGTTTCAGCATAGACTAGATGGGCTGATGGGCCTGTGTTGCTTTGGATTTTGGATTTCCAGCATCTGCAGACTTTCTTGTGTTTATAAATACAGAGAGATCCTGGATAAAAACCTGCTAGACTCTGCCAGAAAGCCTACACTGGGGAGGAAGTTTGTTTTTCAGCAGGACAACGACCAAAGCACACATCCAGATCAAATGACAAGAAATGATGTCCTTGAGAGGCCCGGGCAGAGTCCTGACCTTGACCTGATTGAACATCTCTAGCAAGACATCAAGGTTGCTGTCCACCACCGCTCCTCAACTAACCTGGCACAGCCTGAGAAATTTTGCAAGCAGGAATCAGCAAATCTTGCTCTATCACGTGGTGCAAAGCTAATAGAGACTTATCCAAAAAGAATACTGGCTGTAATAGCTGCGAGAGATGGTTCACTCAGTACTGAGCAAAGGGGGATGAATACTTTTGAACTGCTGACTTTCCAGTTTTTGAACTTTTAGTTTTTCATGCTTTACAATCTTCCCTGTTTTTTGGACTCTACAGTGAAAA
The DNA here is from genome assembly GCF_048418815.1 of Hemitrygon akajei. Taxonomy (NCBI): domain Eukaryota; kingdom Metazoa; phylum Chordata; class Chondrichthyes; order Myliobatiformes; family Dasyatidae; genus Hemitrygon; species Hemitrygon akajei. The sequence goes on along the minus strand of NC_133125.1, from coordinate 13,374,528 downwards.
AAAGACCATAAATAAAAATTCTCAGTTAAATTGATCAAAATCCCTGGTTGTAATATTAATTTTTGTGAACAAAGGGTTGAGGGCTGAACACTTTCACAGTGTATTTATTATTGTAATTTATAGTGTATCTTATCTATTGCCCTGGACTGCTGCCGCAAAATAACACATTTCATGACATGTCAGTGATAATAAACCTGATTTTGATTCTGATTCTCAAACTGTGATGCACTTTCACCTCTTCAGTCATCTCACAGGAGTGAAGACATGCAAGTGGACATAAGAGGTCTATTCGAAAAGGTTAGTGAGCCTAAATCTCCACAACCTTTGACTTTCATTCAGAGTTCTGTTGAATTTGTTAAAGTGCCCTGAGAGGATCCGTAAAATTGCAAATCATTTGTACTGCCCTTTTGCCATATTGAGGTAAGTAATTTTAGTTTAAGTGGTAGCTTAGCATGTGTAAAAGTCCGTGCACCATCTGCATAAGATTGAACACAAGAGATTCTACTGATGCTGGAACTCTAGAGCAACACCTACAAAGTGCTGGAGGAACTCAGCAGACCAGGCAGCATCAACGGAGGGGAATAAATGGTCGACATTTCGGGCTGAGACCCTTAATCAGGACTGCATAAGAAGGTGGCACCACCCTGCCCATGGACTGTTTGTCCAACTCCCATCAGGGAGGAAGCAACATAGCATCCAGGCCAGAACGACCAGGCTCAGAAACAGTAAGGCCCGAGCGGCCAGGCTAATCAACACTTCCACCCACTAACTCACCTCTCCACACTCCTGACCACCACTACTTTATCATTTCCTGTCAGTCACTGTATGCGCAGACTCACGTGCCCAACATCACACTATGCACATACAGTCCATCCACGTATATAATCTATCTTACGTATTTATATTTATTGTGATTTTGTTATTATTATTGCATTATTTATCATATTGTGTTTTTTCTGTGCTGCATCAGATCTGGAGTAAGAATTATTTCATTCTCCTTTACCCTTGTGCACAGGAAATGACATTAAACAACCTTGAATCTTGAACTGTGGAGGGAGGGGGAGGAGGAAGGAGAACAGCAGAGACCACAGAGGGGTTGTGGTGGAGGAGGGGGAGGGAGAGACTCACTCAACTCCCATTAAAGACATAAAACTTCTTCAGGCTTGGCATACCTCGAAAAGACCTTGCAATGACGCAGCAAACCATAAACACAAGGAATTCTACAGATGCTGGAAACCGAGTGTAACACATACAAAATGGAAGAGGAACCAATTTACCAGAGGATCTGATTCTGAAGAACCTTTGGATCACAAATGTATCAGGATGTAATAGTGTGGAAATTGTATGTTCTCCCCGTGACTCGGTGCATCTCCTCCGGGGTGCTCTGGTTTCCTCACATACCCCAAAATGTGCAGGTCCAGAGCTTAACTGGGCACAGTTTGCTGTCCTTAGCGTGTGGGTGTGAGGTAGAAATTTGAGGAGAGCTGGCAGGAATGAAGGGAAGATAGAACTAGTTAGTGTAGGATTAGTGTAAAGCAGGGCATCCCAACTTGTTTTATGCCATGGACCAATACCATTCAGCAGGGAGTCCATGGACCCCAGGTTGGGAACCCCTGGTGTAAATCGATGCTCAATGGTTGGCAAGGATAACTAGGCCAAAGGGTTGTTTCCAAGCAAATCTCCCTGTGATGCTGTGATATTCGGAAACATGCCAAGAGTGAACTCAAGACCACTACCTCATTATTTTGCTCTCCTTTTGAACTATTTATTTATTTTTACATATTAATATTGTAATTTATAGTGATTTTTATGCTGTAGTACAAAACAACATGCCAGTGATAATAAACCTGATTCAGATTCTGAACATGACTTCCTAACTTTTATACTTAGTACGTTGACTGATAACTTCAAGGATTCTTACCGCCCTACTTTTATGTGTTGCAATGCACTGCTGCTTTAAAACAACAAATTTCATAACATATGCAAGTGATAACAAAGCTGATTCTGTGTCTGACTTCCTTTTGGAGAACATTGGTTCATTGTATAGCAGTTGGGCAGACCTTGAAGACGTAATAAGGCTCCTTAGAAAAGCAAGTTGGTTCTTCCACACACGGAACTCTCCATTGCTTGTTAAAACGTATTTAAATTTTCCAAAAAAAAAACAGTCTTGGAGTTTAATAACAATGATGTTTGGAGGGAAGCTTTTATCAATTTCAGAGTTAAGGAAACGCTGGAAGTCATATTGATGTTGTATCTCGCAATATGCTATTCTCGTCCAGAGAGCATGAACAGAGACCAGTACAGGCCCCACATGGTTGTGCTGAACCATTTAAATTAGCAATCAAATGGCCAACTAAACTAATCCCTTATGCACAATGTCCACATCCATCCATTTTCCTCATATCTAATATCTCTTAGACGTCTCTAACGTATCTGCCTCTACCACCACCCCAGGCAGCGCATTCCAGGCACCCACTACTACATGTGTAAAAAACTCACCCCTTGAAATTACCCCTTCTTACCTTAAATGCATGTCCTCTGATTTTCAAAATCCCAGGCCTTGGTAAAAGATACTGTCTGCCCACTCTAACCATGCCTCTCATAATCTCATTAACCTCTATCAGGTCTCCCCTTAGCCTCCACGGCTCCAGAAAAAACAACCCCAAGTTTGTCCAACCTCTCATTATAGCTCATGTCCTAAAATGGGACGACCCAAACTGTATGCAATACTCCAGATGTGGACTAACTGGAGTTTTATAAAGGGGCAACATAACTTCCTGACTTTTGAACTTAATGCCTCGACTGATAAAGGCAAGCATGCCATGTGCCTCCATACCACCCTATCAACCCATCTAGCCACTTTCAGGGAGCTATGACCTTGGATCCAGTGAACCCTCTGCTCATCAACACTGCCTCTTACACTGCACTGTCTCTTTACATTTACTTTGTTACGTGGAGAAACAAAGAAATCATTACCAGGATAAAGTGAAAGTCATGTGAAACAGTACTAGCAAGTGCAGAGGATTGGACTGAAAATGCATTCTAGTCCAACAGTTAGATAAATCAGAATCAGAATATTATGTTGTTCCACTGCAGTACAGTGCATACATAAACTATCACTCTTAAGTTACAACAAGAAATATAAATAAAAATAAATAAGCAGTGCAAAATAAGAGTAAAAACTGTAGTTGTGTTCGTGGTCCTTTCAAAAATTTTATGGTAGAGGGGAAGTAGCTGTTCCTGAAATGTTGAGTGTCTTCAGGCTCCTGTACTTCCTTCATGATGGTTCAATGAGAAGAGGGTGGATGGTGAGGGTCCTTCAATGGACTCTCAATGGATGGTGAAGTTCCTTCATGATAGGCATTGCCTATTGAATATGTCCTCAGTTGTGTGAAGGATAGTGCCCATGATGGAGCTAGCTGAAATAATATTCCTCTACAGATTTTTCCGATCCTGCCCTCTTCATAATTGCATCAATATGTTGGACCCAGGACAGGACATATCTTCAGAACTTGAAGCTGATCACCCTTTCCACTGCTGACCCCTTGATGAGGACTGGTGGTGATCCCTCAACTCCCTTTCCTGAAGTCCACAAACAGTTCGTTGGTCTTGCTGACATTGAGTTTGAGGTTGTGGTGGTGACACCACTCAACCAGGTCATCTATCTCACTTCTGTATGCCATCTCATTACTGTCTGAGTCTGGTCCTGCTATTTTACATTCTGTACATGTAAACATATAACCATATAACCATATAACAATCACAGCACGGAAACAGGCCATTCCGGCCCTCCTGGCCCTCCTAGTCCGTGCCGAACTCTTAATCTCACCTAGTCCCACCTACCCGCACTCAGCCCATAACCCTCCACTCCTTTCCTATCCATATACCTATCCAATTTTACCTTAAATGACACAACTGAACTGGCCTCTACTACTTCTACAGGAAGCTCATTCCACACAGCTATCACTCTCTGAGTAAAGAAATACCCCCTCGTGTTTCCCTTAAACTTTTGCCCCCTAACTCTCAAATCATGTCCTCTCGTTTGAATCTCCCCTACTCTCAATGGAAACAGCCTATTCACGTCAACTCTATCTATCCCTCTCAACATTTTAAATACCTCGATCAAATCCCCCCTCAACCTTCTACGCTCCAATGAATAGAGACCTAACTTGTTCAACCTTTCTCTGTAACTTAAGTGCTGAAACCCAGGTAACATCCTAGTAAATCGTCTCTGCACTCTCTCTAATTTATTGATATCTTTCCTATAATTCGGTGACCAGAACTGTACACAATATTCCAAATTTGCCCTACCAATGCCTTGTACAATTTTAACATTACATCCCAACTTCTGTACTCAATGCTCTGATTTATAAAGGCCAGCGTTCCAAAAGCCTTCTTCACCACCCTATCTACATGAGACTCCACCTTCAGGGAACTATGCACTGTTATTCCTAGATCTCTCTGTTCCACTGCATTCCTCAATGCCCTACCATTTACCCTGTATGTTCTATTTGGATTATTCCTGCCAAAATGTAGAACCTCACACTTCTCAGCATTAAACTCCATCTGCCAACGTTCAGCCCATTCTTCTAACCGGCATAAATCTCCCTGCAAGCTTTGAAAACCCACCTCATTATCCACAACACCTCCTACCTTAGTATCATCAGCATACTTACTAATCCAATTTACCACCCCATCATCCAGATCATTTATGTATATTACAAACATTTCCTCAAGATTTTGATTCCTATTAACAGAAAACATTTAAGCATTTATGAATTAAGAAACAAAACCTACAATTAAATCCTTTTACACATTACTATACTAACTTACTCCCCATGACAGGGTTTTTGGAATAGAGGCAAATTAATAAACTAATAATCTTTCTTATTGTCGTTTCCCTTTTTTTATTAGGTTTCTTTAGAATAAAATATGTGAGTACCCCAGTCACAGTTTGTCAGAGGTCCTGCAGTTCGAGCCAACAAGTGCAGCATCTGGTTTATCTCCCTCTAGGCTAATAAAAGTTCTGGAAATGTGGTATTAATGAGTCCAGTCTCAACCCAGACAATTTCCCAGCTAACATTCCAATGACATGTTAGTCACAACACAAGGAGACGGAAATCTGTAAAGTCTTATTCCCATGGATTCAGCAACCCAACCAACATCCAGACTGGGGAGATTACTTTCTTCAGCTCGATGTGAACGCCTTCTTCCTTCAGAAGTAACTAACTCATCCATCCTGCTCACGTCAATGACAAATACAATCTGAGCATGTGCTGGGGGCAGCCTACAAGTGTTGGCATCCTTGCGCGTCAACATAGCATGTCCAAAACTTACTAACTCATACGCCTTCAGAGTGTGGGAGGAGACTGGAGCACCCAGAGGAAAGCCACGCGGTCACAGGCAGGACAAGCAAACTCCTTACAGGCAGGGTCGGACCCCAACCTCTCACAGCTGGCATCGTAAAGTGTTACGCTCACCACAGTGGAGAAGGAAAGTAAAAGAAAAGCTAAAATATCATATTTGAGATGTCAACTACAATTAAACATGAGACTTCACAGAAGTAATACTTAATTTTCATTAGCAGAGAGGTTGCTTGCCAACAAATAACAATGTGTATATTTAAAAAACAATCCATTGTTAGAATTAGAATCAGGTTTATTATCTCTGGCATATTTCATGAAATTTGTTGTTAAATGGCAGCAATACATTGCAATATATAATAAAACTGTAAATTACAGTAAGTATCTAAATTAAAGAAGTATTGCAAAAATAGGGGAAAAAAGTAATCTGATTATGTTCATGGGTTCAATGTCCATTCAAAAATCTGATGGCTGTTCCTGAATCACTGAGTGTGTGCCTTCAGGCTCCTGTACCTTCTTCCTGTTGGTAGCAATGAGAAGAGGTGATGGGGGTGTTTAATGATGAATATCACCTTTTTGAGGCATCGCTCCTTGAAGATGTCCTGGATGCTGGGGATACTAGGGCCCATGATGGAGCTGGCTGAGTTTACAACCTTCCGCAGCTTATTTTGATCCTGTGCAGTAACCCCACCCCCACACCAGATGGTGATGCAGCGTATTAGAATGCTTTCCACGGTACATCTGTAAAAATTTGCGAGTGTCTTTCGTGACATACCAAATCTCCTCAAACTCCCGATGAAATATAGCCGCTGTCATTTCTTTGTAACTGGATCGATATGTTCGGCACAGGATAGATCGCCAGAGATGTTGACACCCAGGAACTTGAAATTACTTCACACTTATTGCTCGATGAGGATTGGTGTGTTCCTCACTCTAACCTTTCCGAAGCCCACAGTAAGTCCTTTGGTTATTAAGTATATACAGACTAAGCGGCTCCAAATAAGTAAACAGGAGGAAATCTGCAGATGCTGGAAATTCAAGCAACACACACAAAATGCTGGTGGAACACAGCAGGCCGGGCAGCATCTATAGGGAGAAGCACTGTCGACGTTTCGGGCCGAGACCCTTCTTCAAGACTAACTGAAAATAAGTTCTTGTTTGTATCACCAGACTCTGATGAGTTTACTTTCTATCATCTAAACATACAAGGCAGCATTACCTGCTTCATACATTTGAAAGTAATGGTATCGTTTGCAAAGCTAGTGGCAGACCCAACATCTCAAAGATCAATTTCTGGAACTGCGTGCAATCGATCAGTTGCACTCTTAAAGATTGCTAGGTAGGGTTGTAAAGAAAGCTTTTGAAAATTGGCCTTCGTATATCAGAGCAACAGGCAGAAGATGCTGGAGGAACTCAGCAGGCCAGGCAGCATCTGTGGAGAAGAGTAAACAGTCAACGTATTGGGCTGAGGCCATTTATCAGAACTGGAAGAAAAAGAGATGAGAAAATAATGTAATAAGGTGGGGGGGGGGGAAGGGGAGGAAGAACTGGGAGTACAGTTAGACGAGAAGCTAGACTGGACTGCCAACACAGATGCCTTGTGCAGGAAGGCACAGAGTCGACTGTACTTCCTTAGAAGGTTGGCGTCATTCAATGTCTGTAGTGAAATGCTGAAGATGTTCTATAGGTCAGTTATGGAGAGCGCCCTCTTCTTTGTGGTGGCGTGTTGGGGAGGAAGCATTAAGAAGAGGGACGCCTCACGTCTTAATAAGCTGGTAAGGAAGGCGGGCTCTGTCGTGGGCAAAGTACTGGAGAGTATAACATTGGTAGCTGAGCGAAGGGCGCTGAGTAGGCTACGGTCAATTATGGAAAACCCTGAACATCCTCTACATAGCACCATCCAGAGACAGAGAAGCAGTTTCAGCGACAGGTTGCTATCGATGCAATGCTCCTCAGACAGGATGAAGAGGTCAATACTCCCCAATGCCATTAGGCTTTACAATTCAACCGCCAGGAGTAAGATATGTTAAAGTGCCGGGGTTGATTGTATTTAATGTATTTAAGTAAACTACTTAAGAACTTTTTAAAAGCTATTATTAATGCTTTTTGAGAGAGTGATTTAGATGCATATCATATTTTTACTGAGTTAAGTATTGTATGTAATTAGTTTTGCTACAACAAGTGTATGGGACATTGGAAAAAATGTTGAATTTCCCCATGGGGATGAATAAAGTATCTATCTATCTATCTATCTATCTAAGTGCAAGGTGATAGGTGAAACTGGGAGAGGGGGAAGGGTGAAGTAAAGAGCTGGGAATTTGATTGGTGAAAGAGATAAATGGCTGGATAAGGGGGGATCTGATAGGAGAGGGTAGAAGGCCATGGAAGAAAAGGAAAGGGGAGGAGCACTAGAGTGTAATGGGCAGGTATAGGATAAGGTGAGAGAGGAATATGGGAATGGGGAATAGTGAAGGGGAAGGGGGTCAGTTACAGGAACTTCAAGAAATCAATGTTCATGCCATCAGGTTGGAGGCAATCCAGACGGAATATAAGGTGTTGCTCCTCCAACCTGAGTGTGGCCTCATCGCGATAGTAGAGGAGGCCACGGACTGACATGTCGGAATGGGAATGGGAAGTAGAATTGAAATGGGTGGCCGTGGGGAGATCCCGTTTTCTCTGGCAGATGGAGTGTAGGTGCTCGGCGAAGTGGTCTTTCACTCTGTGTTGGGTCACAGTGATATATAGAAGGCCACACCGGAATCACTGGATACAGTAGATGACCCCAACAGACTCACAGGTGAAGTATCACCTCACCTATGGGGACTGTTTGGGGCCCTGAATGGTAGTGTGGGAGGAGGTGTAGGGGCAGGTGTACTGAGTACAGGAGTTGGGATGTTATGCTGAAGTTGAATGAGACACTGCTGAAGCCAAATTTGGAGTACTGTGTGCAATTCTGGTCACATACCTACAGGAAAGATAGCAATAAAATCAAAAGAGTACAGAGAAAATTTACATAGATGTTGCCTGGGCTTGAGGACCTGAATGATAGGGAAAGGCCGAATAGGTTAGGACTTTATTCCATGGAGTCCAGGAGAATGAGAGGAGATTTGAGAGGTATACAAAATTGTTAGGGGTATAAATAGGGTGAATGCAGGCAGGCTTTTTCCACTGAGGTTGAGTGATACTAGAACTAAAGGTCGTGGGTTAAGGGTGAAAGGTGAAATGTTTAAAGAGAACCTGAGGGGGTACTTGCGAGTGTGGAACAAGCTGCAAGTGGGCGTGGTGGGTACAGGTCGGATTTCAACATCTGAGATGTTTGGGTGAGCACGTGGATGGAGGGCTATGGTTTAGGTGTAGGTCAGGGGGACGAGGCAGAATATCCAGAGCACGATACTCAGAAGGCTCAGAGACATCTCTACCACAGCTACTGGATGACAGGGTAGTGGAATCCAGCCCCCTTGTCTGGATGAGTGCAGCTTCAACATGGCACTGTGTAGAACAAAGCAGTTTGCGTAATCCATATCTAAACTCACACACCATCCACCACCTGCACTGCACTTCGTTCCATCTACATAAGGCACTACAACTAATCTCTGAACTCCTCCAAATGCACCTCCCTCTCCCTTGATGAGTAACACAAAGGCAGATCAGGAACACAAGAGACATCACAAGGTCCCCTCCAAGTCACGTATCACCATGACCATTATTTATATCGCCCCAGGGTCTAAATTTTGACCATAAGACATAGGAATAGAATTAGGCCTTATGGATCATCAAGTCTGCTAAGCCATTCCATCATGGCTGATTTATTATCCTCTCAACCCCATCCTCCTGCTTTCTCTGCCGTAACCTTCGACACCCTTACTAATCCAGAGCCTATCAACCTCTGCCTTAAATACACCCTATGACGTGGCCTCCACAGCCGTCTGTGGCAACGAATTCCACAGATTCATCACCCTCTGGCCAAAGAAATTGCTCATCTCTGTTCAGAAATGCCATCCTTCTACTGAGGCTGTGCCATCTGGTCCTGGACTCCCCCACTAGAGGAAACATCCTCTCCATGTCTACTCTATCTAGGCCTTTCAATATTCAATAGACTTTAATGAGTTCCACCCCTCATTTTTCTAAACTCTAGCAAGTACAAGGTCCAGCACCACCAAACATTTCTCATATGTTATGAGGGTATTGAACAATTCTCTCTTATATTAAGATGCACGCTTGAGCTCATAATTTATCTTGTTATAAATTCCACAGATTCACCAGTCACTGGCTAAAGAAATTACTCCTCAGAAACAAGAGAAATTCTGTAGATGCTGGAAATCCAAGCAACATACACAAAATGCTGAAGGAACTCAGCAGGCCGGGCAGCACCTGTGGAAAAGAGTACAGACAACGCCTCGGGCCGAGATCCTTCATCAGGACTGGAAAAGAAAAAGATGTGGAATCAGAGTAAGAAAGTGGGGGGAGGGGTGGAAGCAACACAAGGTGAAAGCTGAAACTGGGGTAGAGAGGTGAAGTAAAGAGCGGTGAAGTTGACTGGTGAAAGGAATACAGGGCTGAGAAGGGGGGATCTGATAGGAGAGGACAGTAGGCCATGGAAGAAAGAAAAGGGGGAGGAGCACCAGAGGGAGGCAATGGACAGGCAAGGAGATAAGGTGAGAGGGAAATGGGAATGGGGAATGAAGGGGGGAGGCATTACCAGAAGCTCGAGAAATGGAAGTTCATGCCATCAGGTTGGAGGCTACCCAGACAGAATATGTTGCTCCCCCAACCTGAGCGTGGCCTCATCGTGGCAGTAGAGGAGGCCATGGACTGACCTGTCAGAATGGGAATGGGAAGTGGAATTAAAATGGGTGGCCAATAGGAGAGCCTGCTTTTTCTGGCGGATGGAGTTATAGGTGCTCAGCAAAATGATCTGCCAATCTGCTTCAGGTCTCACCAATATACAGGAGGCCACACTGGGAGCTCCGGATACAGTAGATGACCCCAACAGACTCACAGGTGAAGTGTTGCCTCACCTGGAAGGTCTGTCTGGGGCCCTGAATGGTGGTGAGGGAGGAGGTGTGGCACTTGTTCCATTTGCAAGATAAGAGCCAGGAGAGAGATCAGTGGGGTGGTACAAACGCACAAGGGAATCGCATAGAGAGCACTCTCTGCGGAAAGCAGTAAGTAGAGGGGAGGAAATTATGTGTTTGGTGGTGGGATCCCGCAGGAGATGGCGGAAGTTATGGAGAATTAAGAGCTGAACGCAGAGGCTGCTGGGGTGGTAGGCGAGGACAAGGAGAACCCTATCCCTCGTGGGGTGGCGGGAAGATGGGTGAGAGCAGACATGCGTGAAATGGAAGTGATGGCGGTTGAGGGCAGTGTTGATGGTGGAGGAAGGGAAGCCCTTTTCTTTAAAGAAGGAGGACATCTTCTTAGTTTAGGAATGCAAAGCCTCGTCCTGAGAGCGGATGCAGTGGAGACGGAGGAATTGAGAGAAGGGGATGGCATTTTTAACAGGGAGGAAAGAGGTATAGTCCAGATAGCTGTGAGTGTCAGCAGATTTATAATAGTCATCAGTAGATAAGCTCTCTCTAGAGATAGAGACAGGGAGATCGAGAAAGGGGAGGGATGTGTTGTTAATGGACCAGGTAAATTTGAGGGCAGGGTGGAAGTTGGAGACAAAGGTGATGAAGTCGACTAGCTCCGCACAGGTGCAGGAAACAGTACCAATGCTTTAGAAGGGGATGGCAGTTTTACAAGTAACAGGATGAGAAGAGGTGTAGTCCAGGTAGCTGTGAGAGTCAGTGGGTTTATAACAGACATCAATTATAATTCCTCCTCAGCTCGGTTCTAAATAGATGTCCTTGTATTCTGTGGCTGTGCCCTCTCATCTTAGTCTCCCTCATTATAGGGAACCTCCTCTCCACATCCACTCGATCTGGGAGTGGGACAGCATGGCAAATCCTGGAACGTTGCTGGAATTTGACAGCAGACCCAGCAATTGCTGCCTCCTCCTCGTTACATTGGAACGATATGCTCACACGTGTGTGGAGAACGTCTGTGTTAGTTTATACCCCACAGGCAGCAACAACTAGGAACTTTTCAGCTTTCCATATGAACGGGCTGGAAGCCAACTATGTCAGCCCACTAAATCTGTAAAACCAATATCCAACAGATGTGTCTTGCCGATGTGAGCTTACCTCAGTGAAAGTGCATGTACGAGTAATCCTGGCAGTTTGTATGTCCATCCTGCAGAGCAATGTGGTGCTTGCAGACGTAAAAATGTCTGGTGGCATTCACCACAGAAACTTACAGATTAAAGTTAAAAGATTTAATTTTATTATCCTGATGAAGGGTCTCCGTTTGAAACATCGACTGCTTATTATTCTTCACAGATGCTGCCCGACCTGCTGAGTTCCTCCAGCATTCTGTGTGCATTTCTCTGAATTTCCAACACCTACTCAATCTCCTGTGTTTAAGATTGTCTTCAGTTGCCACGTACATTCAAACACGAAAACGTACAGAGAAATGTGTCATTTGTGTCAATGACCAACACAGTCCAAGGATTGCACTGGGGGGGCAGCCCGTGTCGCCACGTTTCTGACGCCAACATAGCATGCCCACAACTCAAAAACTACAACTGTACATCCTTGGGAAGTGTGAGGAAATCAGAACCCAAGCGGTAACAGGGAGAATGTACAAACCCCTTACAGGCAGCAGAAAAATAGAACCCTTATCACAATCACTGACGCTATAAAGCTTGATGTTATTTGCTCCGCTATCATGCCGCCACATACCGTGACACAGAAGCAGCATACAGTACCAATGCAGTGCACTCATCCCAGGCTAAAAGAACTCACAGAGCAGCCATGAGAAATGCTTTTATTTTGTTGAAATAATGATTCAACTAAACATGCTTTAGTAAGAGAAACAAATTTGCCTTTCTGAGACATAATGGATAGCATATGCTTCTTTGATAGAAAACCTGCAGTTCTTCAAGAATCATAACACTGTCCACAGATATGATCCAGTTCTTTAAAAGGTGATTTTATAGATTGCTTCGCTTCATGAAATTGTTATCATCCACCCAAAATCTTCAACAATGCGCCTCTGGACATGAAAAGACGGCTTGTTTTGTGTTCTGGCTCAGTCCCAAACAGTTTTCTTAGCCAAACAGACAATGTCATGCAAAAATCAGCAAAGCTGAAATCATCTTCAGCAAATTTAAAGGAAGTACAATGAAATAACCCGCCAACTTCTAAAACAAAGGTGGCCGTCAACTTTCTGTGATGCCCATCCTGGATATATGTGGGACCAAATGATCTCTGACATTAGGATTCATGATCAAATTCTCTCTTTTTTTCCATTCCTCATTCTTGTTTCCCTCTCACCCCTTCTCTTCTCCTGACTTGACCATCACCTTCCTCTGGTTTCTCTCCTCCCTTATCAGAATCCTCCTTCAACCACTCTTCCACCAATCACCTCCCAAGCTTCTTATTCACCCCTCCCCCACCCACCCAACTTCTGTCTCAACTGGTCTCACCTGTCACCTGCCAGCTTGTAGACCTTCACCTTCCCCCACCTTATACTGGCTTTTGCCCCCAGTTGTGAAGAAGGCTCTCAGCCCAAAACGTCACCTGTTTATTAAGCTCTGTAGATGCTGCCTGACCTGCTGAGTCCCTCCAGCATTTTGTATGCAGTACTGAACTCCTGTGTACTTGGCTGGCTGAGAGTGTAAACAGCTTGCTACAAGCTCGTCTGTTAAAGATTATGCCACAGCTAATTCAAGAACCTCTCACAATGCAGGCAGTGGCCAAAGCTCGAAATTGTACCAAGATCAGGCTAGGTCTGAATGAAAACAAATCAAAATTCCTGTTGGCAACTGGAAGAACACCAGTTCAACCAGAATCAGAATCAGATTTAATATCATTGACATATGTCATGAAATATGTTGTTTTGTGGCAGCAGTACAGTGCAAGACATGTAATTTGCTAATAGCTACAAAAAATAGATAATGCAAAAGAGAAATAGCAAGATAGTTTTCATTTACTGGTTAGGAATCTGATGGCAGAGATCAATGTTCAAAGTTAATTTATTATCAAAGGACATGTATGTCACCACATACAAGCCTGAGATTCATTTTCTTGTGGGCATTCATAGTGAATACAAAGAAACAATAAAATTAAAGAAAAATGCACACAAAGACAATGTGCAAACAATTGTGCAAGTACATAAAGAAATAAACAAAATGATATTTATAACAATAAATATCGAGAACATGAGTTTCAGAGTCCTTGAAAATAAGTCCATAGGTTGTGGAATCAGTTCAATGTAAAAGTGATTGAAGTTATCCACTTTGGTTTAAGAGTCTGATGATTGAGGGTTAATAACTGTTCCTCAGCCTGGTGGTGTGGGACCTAAGGCTCCTGTACCTCCTTCCTGATGGCAGCAGTGAGAAGAGAGCATGGCTTGGGTGGTCAGAGACCTTGATGAAGGATGCTGCTTTCTTGTGACAGCATTCCTTGTATATGTGCACAGTGGTGGAAAGGGCTTTACCCATGAGGCTCCTGCACCGCATCTCTGATGGTAGTAATGAGAAGAGGGTGGTGAGGGTTATTGATGATGGATGCTGCCTTCTTCAGGCACCCCATCTTGGAAATGGTGGGGAGAGTTGTGCCCACGATGGAGCTGTATGAATCCGGAACCCTCTGCAGCCGTTTGCATCGGATGCTCCTCAGCCAGCCGGAATACTCTCAGCCTGGAGAAGTTAAATCATCGTAGAACAGGGAATAGTACAGGCGAGGCTAAAGACCCACAGCGGAGGTCGACGCAGCCTTCATCTGGACCAGTGGTCACTTTAGGTATATCCGAAGTCTGTTTATCAAGTTCTTTGCTCACAGCGTCACCATACCAGAGAGACCGATTCTTCCCAGTCAGGATGCTTACAGCTTCCTTATTTACCGAAAAATCTTACTCATTTTTTCTACCTAGTCATCTTGAATATAACCATTCACCTTGAGTAGAAGCACACGCCTAACAAGAATGTATCAACATCCAATTTTCTCCGTCCAATCCTCCTCCAAACTGAAATCATTATAGAGAGAACTGGGTAAAGTGCAAAAGGTGATGATTTCCTGTCCCCAGCTTTTTGTCAGCATCGAAATTCATTTACACAGAACATACTTTTCCTTCCTTCTCCCTGAGGTCTTTGTTAACCTTCTTGTTACCTCTAGCAGGGAGACGTCTTCCTTCATGTACATTGATATGTGGGCATCCAACCACAAATGTCTTGGGTCAATCATCCACTCTCAACTTCCTCATTACAGAAATAAAATTTTCACTTTTCCAGATTTTTATTTTCTTTCTTTGTGGTGGTAGAGGCAGATACATTAGGGGCAATTAAGAAACTCTTGGATAGACAGATGGATGATAGAAAAATGGAAAGTTTAGTCAGAGGCAAGGGTTAGATTGATCTTAGGAGTAAAAGGTTAGCACAGCATTGTGGGCTGAAGGGCTTGTACCACGCTGTAAATTTATGGATTATGATTTATGTTCTAATGTCATGAGTGTTTCTGCCTCTCCAAATCTTTTCAGGCCGTAACTTTCAGAATTCCATTCCTCTTTGATGAACAAGGTATCTCAGCTCCCCGCAACTCCAGTAAATCTATGAACTCTAATTGAAAGATAGAAGAGTAGAGTACAGTACAGGCCCTTCGGCCCATGATGTGCTGACTGTTTAACCTATTCTAAGATCAATCTAACCCTTCCCTCCTACATAGTGCTCCATTTTCCTACCATCCATGTGTCAATCTAAGAGCCTCTAAATGTCCCTAACGCAGCTGCCTCCACCACCATCCCTGGCAAAGTGTTGCACGCACACACCACTATCTGTGCAAAGAATGACATCCCCCTTATACTTTCCTGCAATCGCCTTGAAATTAAGCCTCCTGGAATTAGGGATAGCTACTTCCTACTTAGTAAGTAGTTTTTCTGTAACCTCTAATCTTGGAACAGTGACACCTCCCACAACACAAGCCACCTTCCAGAGGGATCATATTTCCCCTCGAGTAAAGAGGTGGTGATAAAGAGTGTCTGGTAATATGTTGATAGAAAGAACTGTGTTATGTACTGGGCCCCCATAATGTGGGCCACAAGAGCCTGAGGCTTACGAAACATGATCACAACACATTCTGCACTATCAGGAAAGCTCACCAATGCCTCTGTTTTCTGAGGAGGCTGATGAGAGCTGGACTATGCACATCAATACTCATGTCATTCTACTGAAGTGCAGTAGAGAGCATCCTGACAAGCTGCATCACTGCCTGGTACGGAAACGGCACTGTGGCGGACAGGAAGGGTCTACAATGGGTAGTCAAAATTGCCCAACCCATCACTGGCACCAGCCTACCTGCCATCAAGGACATATATACAGAAAGGTGTCAGAAAAGGGCCAGTAACAGTAACGTCATGAAAGACTACCCCCCCCCACTCCCTCCACCCCACTCATGGACTGTTTGTCCCACTCCCAGCAGAAGGAGCATCCATGCCAGACGAATCAGGCTCAAAAGCGTTTACTTTCCTCAAGCAGTAAATCTGATCAACACTTCCACCCACGAATGCACCCCTCCACATGCCCAACCAGCATTCCTTTATCATTTCCTGTCAGTCACTCCTGTGCCTAGTGTCACTTTCTGAACATACAATCAACCTACGTATGTAAACCATCATGCACAACACATCAACATCATCATACATATCTACCTACCTAGAGTGCTAAGACTTTTACAGAGAACTGTAGTAATTTTATGTGTTGCACTTGACAGCTGCTACAAAAAAAAAACAAATTTCATGACATATGAGAGTGATGATAAACCTGATTCTGATTCTGATATTGTGGACTGAGAGTGGGAAGGGGTCAGGGAGAGGGGAATCACGACTGGGAAAAGAGGAAAAGAGAGGGGACCGCCAGAGAGCGACACACTGTAATGATCAATTAACAAATTGTTTGGAATCAAATGACCTTGTCTAGTGTCTCAGGGCTGGGTGTGCCCGTATCTGGTCCATCCCCCGGCCCAGCACTCCTTCTCTGCCACCTGTCCTACGCCCCTCCTGTGCTCCACCCTCACCATTCCCAAGATCCTCTGCTCCTGCCAGATTCACAACCTCGCTCTAGGGTGTGTCGGACTTTTGCACAGTACTGTATTTGTCAATGTGAAGTGGAGATCGAGGTTGTGAATCTTCCAGACAACATTACATTACGTGTTTCACCTGGTTTATACAAACATCCCCGATGCGTACCGGGCAGAGCCCCGCCCCCACCTCGGATACTCAGACCACATCTCTGTTATGCTAATCTCAGCATACAGACCGCTTGTCAGGTGCTCCAGACCAGTTCAGAAGCAAGTGAAAACCTGGCCAGCAGGAGCCATCTCTGCTCTTCAAGACTGTTTTGAGCACACTGACTGGCACATGTTCAGGGAGGCTGCAACCGATGGCGACTCTACCAACTTAGAGGAGTACACAGCATCAGTGACCAGCTGCATCAGCAAGTGCATTGATGATGTTACTCTGTCTAAGACCATCACTATAAGTGCTAACCAGAAGGCATGGATGACCACAGAGGTGCGTGCGCTGCTGAGGTCCCACGACTCCGCCTTCAGAGCAGGCGACAAGACAGCTCTAACAACAGCAAGAGACAAACTGTCCCCAGCCATCAGAGGGGCAAAGCGTGCTCACGCCCAGCTAATCCACAGTCACTTCCAGGACAGCGATGACACGCAGCGCATGTGGAAGGGCATCCGGGACATCACCAATTACAGGACAACATCACCTGACTGTGCGGGTGATGCCTCCCTCCCAGATGCGCTGAATAACTTCTACACTTATTTTGAGGTGGAAAATGACGTGGCAGCGAGGAAGTCCACCCCTCCTGCGAATGACCAGGTACTGTATCTCACCGTGGCTGATGTGAGAAGAACCCTGTGCAGGGTCAACCCACGGAAGGCTGCTGGACCAGACAACATTCCTGGTAGAGTGCTCAGAGGATGTGCAGACCAGCTAGCAGATGTTCTCATTGACATCATCAACATCTCCCTGAGTAGCGCCACTGTTCCAAAGTGCTTCAAGGCCGCCACCATCGTCCCCGTGCCGAAGAAGTCTTCAGTGTCCTGCCTAAATGACTATCGTCCCGTTGCACTCACATCCATCATCATGAAGTGTTTCAAGAGGCTCGTCATGAGGCACATCAAGACCCTGCTGCCCCCCTCACTGGACCCCCTGCAGTTTGCGTACTGCCCCAACCGCTCAACAGACGACACCATTGCTATCACCCTCCACCTGGCCCTAACCCACCTGGACCAAAAAGACACGTACGTTTGAATGCTGTTCATAGTCTTCAGTTCAGCATTCAACACAATCATCCCTCAGAAACTGATTGGAAAGCTGAGCCTACTGGGCCTGAACACCTCCCTCTGCAATTGGATCCTAGACTTCCTGACTGGGAGACCTCAGTCAGTCCGGATTGGGAGCAGCATCTCCAACACCATCACACTGAGCACGGGGGGCCCCCCAGGGCTGTGTGCTCAGTCCACTGCTGTTCACTCTGCTGACCCACGACTGTGCTGCAACACACAGCTCGAACCACATCATCAAGTTTGCCAATGACATGACCGTGGTGGGTCTCATCGGCAAGAACGAGTCAGCTTACAGAGAGGAGGTGCAGTGGCTAACGGACTGGTGCAGAGCCAACAACCTGTCTCTGAATGTGAACAAAACAAAAGAGATGGTTGTTGACTTCAGGAGAGCACAGAGCGACCACTCCCTGCTGAACATCAATGGCTCCTCGGTAGAGATCGTTAAGAGCACCAAATTTCTTGGGGTTCACCTGGCGGAGAATCTCACCTGGTCCCTCAACACCAGCTCCATAACAAAGAAAGCCCAGCAGCGTCTCTGCTTTCTGCGAAGGCTGAGGAAAGTCCATTTACTACCCCCCATCCTCATCACATTCTACAGGGGTTGTATTGAGAGCATCCTGAGCAGCTGCATCACTGCCTGGTTCGGAAATCGCACCATCTCGGATCGCAAGACCCTGCAAATGACCAGGTACTGTGTCCAACCGTGGCCAATGTGAGAAGAACCCTGTGCAGGGTCAACCCACGGAAGGCTGCTGGACCAGACAACATCCCTGGTAGAGTGCTCAGAGGATGTGAGGTCAAAGGGATAGTGAGGTCAGCTGAGAAGATCATTGGGGTCTCTCTTCCCGCCATTATGGACATTTACACTACACACTGCATCTGCAAAGCAAACAGCATTATGAAGGACCCCACACACCCCACATACAAACTCTTCTCCCTCCTGCTGTCTGGGAAAAAGGCACCAAAGCATTCGGGCTCTCACGAGCAGACTATGTAACAGTTTCTTCCCCCAAGCTATCAGACTCCTCAATACCCAGAGCCTGGACTGACACCTTACTGCCCTATTGTCTTGTTTATTATTTATTGTAATGCCTGCACTGTTTTGTGCACTTTATGCAGTCCTGGGTAGGTCTGTAGTCTAGTTTTTTTCTGTGTTGTTTTTTACGTAGTTCAGTCTAGTTTTTGTACTGTGTCATGTAACACTGTGGTCCTGAAAAAATGTTGTCTCATTTTTACTATGTATTGTACCAGCAGTTATGGTCGAAATGACAATAAAAGTGACTTGACTTGACTTGACTACAGGCAACTACTTTATGCTATTTGAGGGTTCCTTCTACAAGAGAGGCAAGAGTGCATATTGGACTGCTGGAAAATGATGCTGAAGAAGAAGTAATGGGGGACAATGAAATGGCAGATGAACTGAGTAAGTATTTTGCATCATGTTTCACTGTGGAAGACACTAGCAGCATGGTGGAAATTCCAGGTGTCAGGGGTCATAACTAGAGAGCAGGTTGGAAAATTGACAGGTCTGAATGTAGATATGTCACCTGGACCAAATGGTGTACACCTCAAAAGTTCTAAAAGAGGAGGCTGAAGAGATTGTGGAGGCATTAGTAAAGACCTTTCAAAAATCACTAGATTCTGGAATGGTTCCGAAAGACTGGAAAATGTCATTCCACTCTTCAAGAAGGCTGAAAGACAGAAGAAAGGGAACTATAGGCCAGTTAGCCTGATCTCAGTGGTTGGGAAGATGTTGGAGTCGATTGTTAAGGATGAGATCTCAGGGTACTTGGAGGCACAAAATAAAATAGGCCATGGGAAAATCCTGCCTGACAAATCTGTTGGAATTCTTTAAAGAAATGACAAGCAGGATAGAGAAAGGAAAATCAGTTGATGTGGTGTATTTGGATTTTCAGAAGGCTTTTGACAAGGTGCCAGTCATGAGGCTGCTTAACAAGCTACGAGCCCATGGCATTACAAGAAAAATTCTAGCATGGATAAAGTGGTGACTGTTTGGCAGGAGGCAGTGTGTGGGAATAAAGGGAGCCTTTTCCAGTTGGCTGCCGGTAACTAATGGTGTTCCACAGGGGTCTGTGTTGGAACCAATTATTTTTACATTATATGTCAATGATTTAGATTATGGAATTGATGGCTTTGTTGCAAAGTTTGCTGAGGATATGAAGATAGGTGGAGGGACAGGTAATTTTGAGGAAATAGAGAGACCAAAGAAGGACTTAGACAGCTTAGGAGAATGGGCAAAGAAATTGCAGATGAAATACATTGTCAGGAAATGTATGGTCATGCACTTTAGTAGCAGAAATGAAAAGACTGACTATTTTCAAAATGGAGAGAGAATTCAAAAATCTGAGGTGTAAAGGGACTTAGGAATCCTTGTGCAGGATTCCCTAAAGGTGAATCTGCAGGTTGGGTCTGTGGTGAGAAAGGCAAATGCAATGTTAGGATTCATTTCAAGAGGACAGGAATATAAAGGCAAGTATGTAAAGCACTGGCGAGGCCTCACCTGAAGTATTGTAAGCAGCTTTGGGCCCCTTATCTTAGAAAGGATGTGTTGAAACTGGAGAGGGTTCAAAGGAGGTTCATGAAAATGATTCCAGGATTGAATGGCTTGTCATATGAAGAGCATTTGATGGCTCTGGGCCTGTATTCGCTGGAATTCAAAAGAATGAGGGGTGACCTCATTGAAACCTATCCAATGGTGAAAGGCCTTGATAGAGTGGATGTGGAGGGGATGTTTCCTATGCCGTGAGAGTCTAAGACCAGAGGACACAGGCTCAGAATCAAGGAACGTCCTTTTAGGACAGAGATGAGGAGGAACTTCTTTAGCCAGAGTGATGAATCTGTGGAATTCTTAGACACAGGCGACTGTGGAGGCCAAGTCTTTATATATATTTAAGGCAGAGGTTGATAGATTCTTGACTAGTTAGGGCATGAAGCGATATGGGGAGAAAGCAGCACCTTGGGGCTGAGACAAAAGTTGGATCAGCCATGATGGAATGGTGGAGCAGACTCGATGAGCCAAATGGCCTAATTCTGTTCCTGTATTTTATGGTCTTATAGCGCATCCAGGAGTTATTAAGCAAACCTAGAAAGCTTACTCTTTTCATCAATGACCTGGTCAAAGACCTTTGGCAGTATTAAAGTTTAATATCCAGAAACTCCAAAATACACTAAAAGAAAATGACTCAAATTTGAAGTTTTCTTGACATTTAATTGGGCCGATTGTACTTACTCTGAGGTGATTCCTACTACTAATAAAGAGCTCATTAATGTCCAAGTTACGAGTAGCTGATGAATGTATTTGCTGCTTGTGGAGGTGTGCAGAGTATAATTGTGCTTTGGATGCCCACGTTCTAACAGCAAAACTAGAAATCTACAAACAATCCTTAACAAAACTAGACAATGCTGGTAAAACTTACTAGGGAGAGACAGTTATCTCAGATCTGACGACTGACCTAAAAGATTAGCTCTGTTTCCCTTTCCATGGAATCTGCCTGACTGCCAAGTTTTTCTAGCATTTCCTGGTTTTAGATATTTTACATATAGATATGAATTCATATCGATATGACTAGGATACATTTTGATTTTTGGATATCCAGCAGCTTTTTATTTTGGTACCCAGTGGTGCACAGTGTTTCAGTCACCTTGGACCTGTCCAGTCCACCAAGCATGCTGCGGTAGAATTTCTTGCAATGGCCCTAATGCTTCTGTTGGCATTTTTGTAGCTCTGGGATTTTACAGGATGGGATTGCCACGTGCCCAATCCTTTCTTTTGCAGGTGGATTTGGGTCTGTCCATGGTGGAGTGAGGAAGCATCTTGGGATGTAGATATGGTCTGGACTACGACCAAACATTCAACATCTGAGGGATCAGTGGAAATTAATCTGACATTCAGGGAAGCAGCGATTCCTCCTCTTTGATGTGAAGTTCTTGGGCGCTCTCAGCCACATTTCCAACCTATCATCAACAGCACAGTAAACTGTGAATGTGGAAGGACAATGTTCAAAGGTCAAAAATTAACAACATAAGCACAAGAGATTCTTTAGATGCTGCAATTTGCTGACGATACAGCCATTGTTGGTACAATCTCAGGTGGTGACGAGAGGGATATGCCAACTAGTGGAGTGGTGCCGCAGCAACAACCTGGCACTCAATGTCAATAAGACGAAAGAGCTGATTGTGGACTTCAGGAAGGGTAAGATGAAGGAGCACATACCAATCCTCATAGAGGGGTCAGAAGTGGAGAAATTGAGCAGCTTCAAGCTCCTCAGTGTCAAGATCTCTGAGGATCTAACCTGGTGCCAACATATCGATGTTGTCATAAAGAAGGCAAGACAGTGGATATAAATTATTAGGAATCTGAAGAGATTTGGCATGTCAACAAATACACTCAAAAACTTCTATAACTTAACCGTGTAGAGCATTCTGACAGACTGCATCACTGTCTGGTATGGTGGGGGGGGGGGGGGGGGGGGAACTACTGCACAGGACTGAAAGAAGCTGCAGAAGGTTGTAAATCTAGTCAGCTCCATCTTGGGCACTAGCCCACAAAGTACCCAGGACATCTTTAGGGAGCGGTGTCTCTGAAAGGCAGTGTCCATTATTAAGGACCTCCAGCACCCAGGGCATGCCCTTTTCTCACTGTTACCATCAGGTAGGAGATACAGAAGCCTGAAGGCACCCACTCAGTGATTCAGGAACAGCTTTTTCTCCTCTGCCATCCGATTCCTAAATGGACATTGAAGCTTTGGACACTATCTCACTTTTTAAAAAATATACAGTATTTCTGTTTTTGCACATTTAAAAAAATCTATTCAATATATGTAATTGATTTACTTGTTTATTTATTATTATGATTTATTTTATTTATTATTACTATTTTTTTCCTCTCTCTGCTAGATTATGTATTGTATTGAACTGCTGCTGCCAAGTTAACAAATTTCACATCACATACCAGTGATAATAAACCTGATTCTGATGAAGAAGTCAGAAAAGAAGGTGGGGGAAGGTAATAGGTGAAACCAGGTGAGGGGGGAAGTGGGTAGGAGGAGATGGCATGAACATCAATTTCTTCAACTTCCAGTAATATTCCCCCCCTCGCACCATCTTCGTTTCTCTATTCCCCATTCTGGCTCACCTCTTACCCCTTTTCCTTACCTGCCCATCATCTCCATTTGGTTCCCCTTCTCTCCTCTCCTATCAGATTCCTTCTTCTTCAGCCCTTTACCTTTTCCACCAATCACCTCCCAGCTTCTAACTTCATTATCCCTCCACCACCTCCTCAGCTACCTTCTACCTCTATAGTACCTTCCCCACCTGGTCTCACCTATCACCTTCAAGCTTGCACTCCTTCCCCTTTCCCTGACTACCTTATTGTGGCTTCTGCCCCCTTCCTTTCCTGATGAATGCTCTCATCCTGAAATTGTTTATTCCCCGCCCTGATGCTACCTGACCTGCTGAGTTCCTCCACCATTTTGTGTGTGTTGCTCTGGATTTCCAACATCTGCAGAATCTCTTGTGTTTGTGATATGAGGTGGCCATAATCTTAAGGTGATTGGAGGGAAGTCTGGAGGTGGGGGGGATGTCAGGCGTTTGTTTTGTTTTATCCTGAGACTGTTTATCCCTCTTCATAGACATTGCTTGACCTGCGGAGTCCCTCCAACATTCTGTGTGTGTTGCACAATGTCCATTTTTAGCCCTTGCCTTCTGCAGTTCGCTTGAACATTAAACATCAAGTAGAATGGATGAAAATGGCCAGGACCGTGGGGCCACCCAAATATGCACATTTTTAACATTTTAAACTGATTAACGCACCGAATGGAGACACAAATGTTTCCATTCACAGCGGGACGTGCCGGGGTAATATGTGGTACATTCTAATCCGGACCATATGCAACACATCAGTCTGTTACATCAGGATATTTACTTCCATGCACTGCTACAATATATTTGGTTCAACAGTGAGCCGAGAAAGAAATAAATTATCCACATCGCTGCATATTTTACTAGTATTGATTAAAGCAGTGTTATGCTTATCACTTTTGCAGGGGATATGATTGCCAGGGAAAACGCAACAAAAGCTGTAATTTCGAGGGTGCTTTCCCCTCACCCCATTTTTCCTCTTGTAATTGTTAATCTCATAGGTCTTCATCCGCTTCACTTTCTTTTTCCAGAGGAAACTGCATGTCAAACGAAGGAAGGGGGAGGAAAGTCACAATCATAAATTCTAAGCAAATATGCTTTGTAGCCGAAAAGTAAGACAAGTGAACGAGCTTGTGCAAAGAAAATCACTGCCATGTGTTTCAAAACACCCTGTGGCTAGTTTACTAATCTCTGGATAGACTTCTGTACCCAAATTCACAGATAGAACCTGAAATATGAGCACTCAAAAAAAAGTTCTTCTTTAAAGTTGGCAAACTTTGTTCAAAATAATGCATAAGAATGTAAATAGCACAATGGTCTAATGTTTTAAAAATGTTTTCCTCTTTCCTTTAATTCTGGAGATTTTGAAAACCAATCTTCCCTTTCCAGAGGGACACAGCAAGTCAGGCAGCTCCAGTGGAGGGGAATAAACAGTCGATGTTCCCTGACCCGGTTTCCAAAACAACCACATCCTATGTAATACTGAATGCCGCCATTCTGCCGTGATGGCCCCATTTGTAAAATGCTGCTCCTTCCCCTCGTCTGCCAGGTTCAGAGTGCCGTAAACATTCAGCTAGTTTTCTATAGTTGATACCTTCCTTTAAGATACAGAGGAACTCTCTCTGCCTTACATAGAACATAACAAGCCATTTAGATCACAACGCTGTGCTAACTTTCACCCTACTCTAAGATTAATCTAACACTTCCACCCAATTGACTAACTGAGAGTTTTTTTTAAATGTACCTAATCTTTTTTTCCCACTACCTGGAAGGGTGTTCCATGCATCCACAACTCTTAGTGTAAAAAAACCTGCCTCTGACATCTCTCCTTTATCTTCCTTTAATCCTAGCTTGTTCAACCTATTTTCATGAGACATACTCTCTAATCCAGGCATCATCGTGGTAAATTTCCTCTGCACCCTCTCTAAAGCTTCTACATCCTTCCTATAATGAGGTGACCAGAACTGAACACAATATTCAATGCATGGTCTAACCAAAATTTCAGAGGCCTGCAACACTACCTCAACACAATCCCCTGACTAATGAACTCTACGCCTTCTTAACCCCCCCCCCCCCCCCTACACGCTTGCGTGGCAACTTTGAGGGACGTTAACTGTTACACTCAGTGGCCACTTTATTAAGTACACCTGCTCGTTAATCCAAATATTTAATCGGCCAATCATGTGGCTGCAATTCAATGCATAAAAGCATGTAAGTTTGTTTTTCAGACCAAACATCAGAATGGAGAAGAAACATCTAGGGTGTGGCCGTTCTGTGGCTGAAAATGCCTTGTTCATGAGAGAGATCAGAGGAGAATGGCCAGACCGGTTCAAGCTGACAGGAAGGCAACAGTAACTCAAATAACTACACTTTAGAACATCTCTGAATGCACAGCACATCGAACCTTGAAGTGGTTGGGCTACAGCAGCAGAAGACAACACTGTCCCTAACAAAGTGCTCATTGAGTGTATAAACTAAACTATATAAAAATTAAGTTTAGAGGTTAAAGTACTGATATGGGATAAAATGTGCATAAATATATAAACACCAGCATGTATTTACAATGTAAACAGTATTATTAAAAGTGGCTTAAAGTGTTTACAGTGCAGTGATAGGGGTAACAGACAATGGGGGTGGTGTGTGTGGGGGGCTAACTGGAACAGTTGATCAGATTAATTGCCTGGGGGAGAAATAATTTTTAAGATGGCAACACATGCAAGACGGACAGCAAGTATTTAAAATGGTGTGAAGTTTTTTGTTTTAAAAGCCCTATGGTGCTTTCCTGAAGGGAGCATTTGGAAAAGACAGTTTGCAGGGTGGGTAGTGTCTGCAAAGTTGTTTCCTGCCCACTTCCCGTATCCGGACACATACAAGTCCAGGACACGGGAGATTCAAGCTTTATATATCGAAACATCAAACCAAGGGTCAGAGCAGGAGCTCCCAACTTTTTTTTATGCCATGGACCCCTAATATTAACCAAGGGGTGTGTGGACCCCAGGCTTGAACCCCTGGATTAGAGGGATGTGCCATAAGGAGAGATTGGACAAACCTGGGCTGTTTTCGCTGGAGTGACAAAGGCTAAGGAGACACATGGAAGTGGCTTATAAGAATACAAGAGGCATAGGTGAAGTATTAGCCAGTATATTTTTCCAGAGTTAACACCAGAGGGCATGCATTTAAGGTGAGAGGGGGCAAGTTCAAGGGAGATGTGCAAGGCAAGTTTGCTTGAGACAGAATGTGCTGGGTGACTGGAATACACTGCCTGGCATTGTGGTGGAGGCAAATACAATGGGGGCATTCAAGAGGTTCTTCGATAGGCACATGAATGTGCAGGGAATGGGCATTGCAAACACGAGTCCTATGAAGGGTCTCGACCTGAGATGGCAGCTGTTTACTCCTTTACATAGATGCTGCCTGGCCTGCTGATTTCCTCCAGCATTTTGTCTGCGTTGCTATGGGTATTGTTTAGGCAGAAGGGATTAGTTTAGCTAGGCATTTAGAAAGTTACACATTTCATTAGTTTGGTACAACACTGTAGGCAGAAGGGTTTAATCTTCTTCTGTCCTCTCTGTGTTTTCTATAAGTAGCATGATTAGAGGCCATAATGGAATCATCATCATTCTGTGCCATGTTGTATTGACGTAAGCGATCATGCTCAAATTCCCACGATTGTTCTTGGCAAGTATTTCTACAGAAGTGGTTTGCCATTGCCTTCTTCTGGGCAGTGTCTTTACAAGACAGGTGACCCCAGCGATTGTCAGTTCTCTTCAAAGATTGTCTGCCTGGCGTCAGTTGTCGCATAACCAGGACTTGTGATCTGCACCACCTGCTCCCGTGGCTTCACATGACCCCGATCAGGGGCTAAACAGGTGCTACACCTTGCCCAAGGGTGACCTGCAGGCTAGCAGAGGGAAGGGGGGCCTTACACCTCCTTTGTTAGAGAATTGCCACTCATATAATGGAAATTCTATCCAAAACCCAGTTGCTGGTTTATTGAGTGGGTCAGAGAACACTACAACACGGCACAGGTCATTTGGTCCACAATGTTGTGCTGACCTTTTAACCTTCTCTAAGATCAAACTAACCCTCCCCTCCTATGTAGGCCTCTATTTTACTATCATCTTTGGGCCTATCTAAAGGCTCTGAAATGACCCTAATGTATCTGCCTCTACCACCACCCCTGGCAATGCATTTTAAGCATTTACCACTCTCTGTGTAAAAATCATAAGTCTGACATCCCACCACTCACTCCCCCCCCCACCAAAACTTTACTCCACTCACCCTAAATGACATCCTCTGGTCATAGAGGGCTACAGCACAGGAACAGGCCCTTCGGCTCATCTAGTTGGTGTCGAACTATTAATCTGCCTAGTCCTATCAACTCACACATAGCCCTCCATACCTCTCCCATCCCTGTACTTATCCACCCATTCTATCTATCCCTCTAATAATCTAATAAAGGAAGGATTAGATTGATCTTAGAGTAGGTTAAAAGGTTGGCACAACATCATAGGACAAAGGGTCTGTAATGTTCTATGAGAATCGTCTAGGAAAGGAAGGATGACGTGGGAAATCTTTGGATTGACTGTAATACAATAAATTGATAGTGTGGTATGTAAGTATTCTCTGAGCTCTTAAACATTTTTTTTCCCAGTGGTATCTCGTTGATGATATCAGAAATCCTTTCATCGTTTTATAAAAGCACATTTAGAAATCTACATGCAGCAGAGTGCTTGCAGAGACTGGCCCACACTGAATACTGCACTAGACATGAAAGGGCATAAATATATTCTTCAGCTGGGGGATAGATGTGTTGAATAAAGTGTCACAAGATACTCATGCACCCTTTTCGTTGTAGAACCTTCTAGCACTCCGAATCCAGGATTTCTTGCACTACACTAGATAATTCAAGGGCCTTTGCAAAGAAGAAGGCATTTCTGATGTTACAGATTTGTTTGATCAGCTTTGAATCTATCCGTCACCATTTTACCCACAGCATTTAGTATGTTTCATATACCTCAGAAAGGAGTCACCCAAGGTATCCATTACTCAAAGAAAAACCCAAACAGAGCTCTCATAGAAACCAGCCTTGAGGCACGCAGAATTGAACACGATACTGAGATGCGATCCAACAGGGTAGAACCACTGCACTCTCTGATAAATGATTCGACATTCATTTGGGTTCACATTTCTACATTATATCCATATATTATCATCTCTTCTACACTACTGTTGTAAATGTGTGGTTTGAGTTACTGTTGCCTTCCTGTCAGCTTGAACCAGGCTGGCCATTCTCCCCTGATCTCGCTCATTACCAAAGTGTTTTCACCCACAGAACTGCCACTCACTGGATTTTTTTTAAAAAATTTGTTTTTCGCACAATTCTCTGTAAACTCCTGAGGCTGTGTACGTGGAAATCCCATAAGATCGGCAGTTTCTGAGATACTCAAACCACCCTGTCTGGCACCTACAATCATTCCACAGTCAAAGTCACTTAGATCACATTTCTTCCCCAATCTGATGTTGGGTCTGAACATCAACCAAGCCTTTATTTATTTATTGAGATACAGCGCAGAATAGGCCTTCTGGCCTTTCAAGCCATGCTGCCCAGCAATCCCTGATTTAATCTGAGCCTAATCATGGGACAATTTTACAATGATCCATTAACCTACCAATTAGAATGTCTTTGGACTGTGGGAGGAAACCGGAGCATCTGGATGAAATCTAAGAGAACGTACAAACTCCCTACAGGCAGCACTGGGAAATGAACCCGGGTCGCCTGTACTGTTGTACTAACCACTACACTACCATTCCGCCCAAACAACTTGCCCCTGTCTGCATGCTTTTATGCATGGAGTAGCTACCACCTGATTGGCCAATTAGATATTTGCATTAACGAGCAGGTGCCCAGGTGTACCTACTAAAGTGGCCACTGAGTGTAGATTGGCTGGTTGAGTGGCTTTTAAAGCTTCACAAATTATTTGAACTTCTTGCATTCTGAAAAAGAATCATTTTAACTTCTGCCTTCTGTTATATGGATGGTCCAAAAAACGCTATACCAATACAAATCCTTTCCTTCTCGTCTCTCCCCAACACCAAGCTGAGTACTAACAATGCTTCAAATTAAGAACTTGTGCTGCTTAAATAAAACAGTACAGAAAGGGTTACGGTATCCTCACTTTGAAGAGCTGAGACGGACTTGTGTTTCCTGCAGGCATATTTAATCCAAAACAGGAAGCCACAAAGACAGCAGTTATGTTAATCTTGTACAGATCTCTCCAGCATTTCTTTGTTAAACAATCATGGAACTCAGCTTTTAAGTTCTGCATGCCTCAGCTTGCATTCTGACATGGTTGTGAAGGCTTGTGGGCCAAGCATCATAAACTGGAAAATGCAAAGGAGCCAACTGATACACAGAAATCTGACTGTGTGAGTAACTTTACAGACCTAGATTGCAGAGTGTACCCTTGCCCTCTCTGATAACAATCACCTTTTGCTGATTCTGGGAAGGGTGGGCAAGTGGAGAAAAAGATGTTTTTTAAAATCTTGCACAACATTGGCTCACAGACAAAGTGTGGCCCTCAAACGCTCAACACCAGAGATTCAGCAGATGCTGGAAATCCAGATCAACACACACACACACACACACACACACACACACACAATGCTGGAGGAACTCAGAAGGTCAGGCAGCATCTATGAAGAGGAATAAACTGTTGATGCTTTGGGCCAAGATACTTCATCAGGACTAATATCAGATCTTCTCAATCAGCTTATAGGCAAAATACACTTGAGCACACCAAGTGGCTATACAGCACAGGGGACACACCTCCACAGCTAACAGTACATGTCCAAAAATTAATTCTCATGTTACATATTGGTGTCTTGTGAGTCTGTAACTCCTGGAAAATTATGATTCATTTCTGATAGGGTTGACAAGTGATTAAAAACATTAATCATGATTAATGCAGTGAATAAAGTTTTAATCTGTTAATCTTGCTTTAATTACATATTTAATTGATACCATTATTGTATCTATCTTCTTCAAGGGTGTTTGATTACTGATGCTATTATCAAATTTTAAAAAAACACAGCCTTCAAACCACATTTTCCTATTTCTACATTCCTACAAATCTTTTGAGTGCCTTGTACAGCTGTGTATATTGTACTTGCATGCAAGTGATCCCATATGCTCAAGTCAGGGTTATCTGATTACACGACAATGATTACATTAAAGACCAGCATCTGGCAAATACTCTGGAGGGACTTCAGGATAGGACATCTGTGTGGTGGCTGTTGTGCAAAAAGACATTAACACATAGGAGAATCTTGCCAGCTTTCCAAAGTCCTCAACAGATGCAAGGCCCCTTCAGAAAGAGAAGGAACAGGGCACCAGAATGGGAAACACCTCAGTCAGAATAAGGTTTATTACTTATTCAGAGATAAATCACAGAACAGGCCCTTACATCTCATCGAGCCTCACCGTTCAGCAACCCACCTATCTAACACTAGCTCAATCAGAGGACAATTTACAATGAGCAAGTACAGTCAGCCCTCCTTATCCGTGAGGGATTGGTTCCGGGACCCCTCACGGATGCCAAAATCCGCGAATGCTCAAGTCCCTTATTCAAACTGTCTAAATTTGGTGGATCTTAGGACCCAGTGGAACCCCAGACCTTATCTAACCTGTCGCAGTGTGGTGGACATTAGGACCCGGCAGCGGAACTCTGAATCCGCAGTGTTTCTGTTCATGAAAATAATCACGATCACGATTGAAAATAAAGTGGAAATAATAAAGCATTCGGAAAGAGGTGAAATGCCATCGGTCATTGGAAAAGCATTAGGCTATGTCGGTCAACAATCGGAACAATTTTAAAGGATAAAATGAGAAAGGCTCTGCCTGATGAAAGCTACAATTATTACTAAGCAACGCAGTGGTTTAATTATTGGGTTTTGGGTTTGTGATCCTCCACATCAACCCGGCACGGTGGAGAGCACACTCGATAACGGTCTGTCACTGGATCGAACTCAGGAACTTCCCGAGCCCAGCGCTGAAACATACGTTCTTAAGTGTTTTATATGCATAGAAAGGTAAAATATATACTATATACTAAGACAAACGTTTGACTAACTGACGCTAAATAATACCGGATGTACCTGTTCCGACTTACTTAATAAGAGAACTTCCGATTTTTTTCGATCAATGATAACCCACGCACATCCTCCCGTATACATTAAATCATCTCTAGATTACTTATAATTCCTAATACAATGTAAATGCTATGTAAAATAGTTGTTATACTGCATTGTTCAGGGAATAATGACAAGAAAAAAAAGTCTGTACATGCTCGAACAACAAGTGCTGGAAGAGCACTTCCGGGTTTTCGTGATTCGTGGTTGGTTGAATTCGTGCATGCGGAATTCGCGGATAAGGAGGGCCGACTGTAATCTCCTAACTGGTATTTCTTTGAACTTTAAAACCAGAGCACCTAGAAACTCATGAGGTAATGGGAAGAATGTAGAAACTCCTTACAGACAGTGCTGGAATTGAACTCTGAACTCCAATGTTCCAAGCTGTAATACTGTCGTGCTAACTGCTACACTACTGTGTCACTATCATTGACATTTGTCAAGAAATTTGAGGTTTTGTGGCAGCAGTACAGTGCAATACATAAAAATCACTATAAATATAATAAAAATACATAAAAAATTAATAAATAGTTCAAAAAGAGAGCAAAATAATGAAGTAGTGGTCTTAGGTTCACTCGTGACACGCTTCCGAATATCACAGCGTCAGAGAGAAATGTGCCTCAAAACAAACACAATAAATTACGACAAGAAATAGATAAAATTGCAAGACAGAGCAAAAATAGCAGGGTAGTATTTATGGGTTAATTGTCTATTCAGAAATATGATGGCAGAGGGGAAGAAGCTGTTTCTAAGATGTTGAGTGCATGTCTTTGAGTTCATGTACCTCCTTCCTGATGGTAGTGTTGAGTGGTGGGGGTCCTTCATGATATATGCCAACTTTTTGAGATATCACCTCTTGAAGAACCCTTGCCCTGCATACCATTCTTACCCTGATCCACGTTTCCAGAAAATGCAATCTGAAATGATAACACCAAGGAATTTAAAGTTGCTGACTTTACTTCCACAGTGTGATGAACTGAGGCTGCTCTGGCCTTTGTGTCTATGGACTCACCTCCGTTCTCAATGCTGTTGCTTGCTTCCATTGATTGTACGATGTGTGAGCTTTCTTTCTCTCTGCACATTGAGTGATTGTTAGTCTTTTATTTTTAAATTGGGTTCTTTTGGGGTTTCCTGTTTAGTGGCTGCCTGTCAGGAGGCAAATCTCAAGGTTCTACAATTTGTACAGACTTTGATAATAAATGTACTTAAGTGTGATCGAGTATTTTTATGAAGTCCACACACTCACTCGTGGCAGAATCAAATGTATAACTAGGACTGCAATTGTGGAACAGAGAGAACGCGGGGGTGCAGAACTGGAGGAGATTACCAAAATAAGCACAGCAAAGCCCAGGGAAGTGTTTGAACAAAAGGAGAAATCACTTACATAGAATACAGAACACTGCAGCACAATACAAGCCGTAAGACCCATGATATTGTTCGAAGTTCAAAATCTTAGAGTAAATTTATTAACAAAGTACATATATGTCAACATATCCAATCCTGAGATTTGTTTTATTGTGGTCATACTCTGTAAATCCAATAATCATAATAGAATCAGTGAAAGGCCACACCCAATGGGATGGACAAACAACCAATGTAAAAGACAATAAACTATGCAATTAAAAATAAAAAATAAATAATAATAATAATAATAATAATAATAATAAATAAGTAGGCAATAAATATCAAGAACATGAGATGAAGAGTCCTTGAAAGAGAGTCCATAGGTTGCAGGAACAGTTCAGTGATGGAGCAAGCAAAGTTGAGTGCAGTTATCCCCATTGGTTTAGGAGCCTGATGTTTGAGGGGTAATAACTGTTCTTGAACCTGGTGGTGTGGGTCCTGAGGCTCCTGTACCACCTTCCCAATGGCAGCAGTGAGAAGAGAGCATAATTTGGATGGTTGGTTTCCCTGATGATTAATACTCCATATAGATGTGGGAAGGGCTTTACCTGTGATGGACTGGGCCATAACCATTACTTTCTGTAGGATTTTCCATTCAAGGGTATTGGTGTTCCCACACCAGGCTGTGATGCAACAAGTAATATACTCTCCTCCACACATCCACAGAAGTTTGTCAAAGTTTTAGAAGTCATGCCAAATCTTTGCAAAATTCCAGGGAAGTAGAGATTCTGCCGTGAACTCTTTGTAATTGTACTTACATGCAGGGTCCACAACAGATCATCTGAAAGGACAAAACTGAGGATTTTTAAGTTGCTGACCATCTCTACCTCTAATCTTCTGATGAGGACTGGCTCATGGACTTGCGGTTTCCTCCCGCTGGAGTCAATAATCAGCTCCTTGGTCTTGCTGACATTGAGAGAGAGGTGGTTGTTGTGGCACCACTCAGCCGGAGTTTCAGTCTCTCTCCTATAGGCCGATTCATCACAACCTTCAATTCGGCCAACTTCAGTGGTATTGTCAGGAAACTTAAACATGGCTTTGGAGGTATGCTTGGCCACACAGTCATAAGTGTGAAGTGAGTAGAGCAGGGAGCTAAGTACACATCCTCATGGTACACCTGTGCTGATGGAGATTTGTGGAGGAGATGATGTTGCCAATTTAATCTGACTGGGATCGGCAAGTGACAATATTGACTATTCAATTGCACAAGGAGGTATTGAGGCTCAGGACTTGAAACTTAATCATTAGTTTTGAGGGGATGATAGCATTACATGCTGAATTGTAATCGATAAAGAGCATCCTGATGTATGCACCTTGGCTGTCCACATGTTCCAGGGTTGAGTGAATAGATTGCAATAAAATGACTGGTTGTGCAGATATGCAAATTAGAGCAGATACAAATCGCTTCTCAGGCAAGAAATTATGTGTTTCATCACCAAAACATTAAAGCAAGTCACCATTTTTCTTTGGAACTAGTATAATTGAAGCCTGCTTGAAGCAAGAGGTTAAAGATCTCAGTGAATACTCCAGCCAGTTGATCAGCACAAGTCCTTAGTACTCATCCTTCTGGGCCAGATATTTTCCGTGGGTTCACCCCCCCCCCCCCCCAGGGGTTGCTCTCACTTGGCCTCAGAAACTGAAATCACAGGATCATTAGGGCTGTTGGAGTTCGAGAAGTTTCTTCCATGTTTTTATGGTCAAAGCGAGCATTTAAGGCATTGAGTACATCTGGAAGCAAAGCCCTGTTGTCGCCTATGTTGCTTGATTTCATTTTGTAAGAGATAATATCATTCAAGCCCTTCCTCAGCTGTCAAACAACCTTCAATGATTCAGCTTTAGTCCGGAATTCTCACCTCACCTGTGAGATGACCTTCCGGAGATCGTACCTGCACCTCTTCTATCTTTTTTGGTCACCAAACCTGAATGCCTCTGACCTGGCCCTCATCAGAATATGGACCTCATGGTTCATCCAGGGCTTCTGGTTCGGGAAGGCTCTGAATGATTTTGTGGGGACAAGCTCGTCTATGACTGTTTTCATATAGTCCGATTCAGATCCAATGATGGGTCCTTGAACACAGCCCAGTTCACAGACTTGAAGCAATCCCGTAGCCGCTCCTCCGCCTCCTGCAACCTCCTCCTTGTTGTCCTTGTCTCCAGCGCCTTGCTCTTTAGACTCCGCCAGTATGCAGGTAGAAGGGCAGCCAAGTGATCAGATTTCCCAAAATGCAGTCTGGGTATGGAATGACAGGCATTCCTCATCGCAGTGTAGCAGGGATCTACTATGTTGGGACCTCTGGTGATACAGGTTATATGATGATGATAAGTGGGCAGATATTTCTTCAAACAAGCCTGATTAAAGTCCCCAACTGTGATTTGAAATGTGTCGAAGTGGACTGTTTCTTGTTTGGTGACAGCAGCATACAACATCTCAAGTGCCTGATTACAGTAGGCTGATGGTGGCGTGTAAACTAAGGTCAGGATCATGGAGGAGTGCCCTCCTGGTAAATGGAATGGACGGTATTTGACCCATTAGGTGTTCAAGGTTGGGGGAACACGAGTACAACAAAACTGCCACATCGGAGCACCACAGAGAGTTTATCATGAAAGATACACCACTACCTTTTGCTTTTTCCCTTTCAGCAGATTGGTCCATCCTTTGCATCGAGAAGCATTTGGGTACGATCGCAGACCCTGCTGTGCTCAGAGAAAGCCATGTCTCGGTAAAACACAGAACACAACAATTCCTTATTTCCCTTCGATACAGCTATCTTGCCCTCAGGTCCGCGATCTTGTTCTCCAGCGACTGCACATTTTCTAACAAGATGCTGGGTAGAGAGGCTCTCACTCCTCTGTGTTTCAGACTGACCCTGCCTCCACTACTGCCTCACTTCTGGCCATGGCAATGAACCTTCACCTGCTTAAAGGTGCCGTACCTGCTCGCTGGAGAGTTAGGTCCACCGAGTCCTTCAAAAGATCGTGAAACCTGTAATTCATAGTTGATCTAAAAGTATGTTGCTTAATGGGAAATTATATGCTGCAGACTGCAGTGAGAGCACCTCCATCAAGATTCCTCTCATCCTCCTTTGCTCCAAAGAGAAAAGCCCTAGCTTCACGGGAGGTTATTAAGGGAAAAGCTTTCCATTCAGCCATTTGAAAACACTGGTATTCCATTGTTTGACAGAGTTATTAAAGAGCGATTTCAAAATATATACTCAATAGTCCTCGCATTAAATACTTCCAGATGAAGTGAAGTACAAAATATTTGAGAACAGTGATTGAAGTAAAACACTATATATCCTCTTGACATGGCTTCTGATTTGCCACAAGTGAGGATGAAGTCATCCTCACTTCAAATACCCTTACAGTTTTCAGAAAACAGTAAGATCATTCCATCAGATTTTGTGAGGTTTCTCAAATTCAGCTGTGCAACACGAAATTCATCAGCACAAAGGGAACATCATCAAGCTGTACAGTCTAAACTGCCCAATGTCACTGCCACCGGCCAGCAGGGACATCTACACAGGGAAAGGTATCAGAAAAGAGCCAGTAACATCAGGAAGTATCCCACCCACCCTGCTCAAGGACTGTTTGTCCCACTCCCATTAGGGACAAGGCTACATAGCATCTATGCCAGGACCACCAACCTCAAAAAACGGTTACTTTTTCCCTAAGCAATAAGGCTGATCAACTCCTCCACCCACTAACTCCGCCACTACTTTATTATTTCCCGTCAGTCACTCTATGTACAGCCTAACGTTACTTAATGGGCATACAGTAATATGCAAGTCTTAGAGTGCTTCAGATTTTTGCACAGTACTGTACTTGTCAACGTGGAGTGGAGGGCAAGTTTGTAAATCTGATGCGAACACAGGATTTTAGGGAATGGTGAGGGTAGAGCGCTGTGGCAGGGGTGTGGGACAGGAGGTAGAGAAGGAGTGTCAGGGGTGGGGAGTGGCACAAATGTAGACACATGACACACCCAGCCCTGAGATACCAGGCTGGATCATTTGATTCTAAACAATTAGTTTATTGATCATAACAAAATGCCTTTGGTGCTTCCCGCTCCCTCCCTTCACCCTCCTCCTTTTCCCAAGCGTGATTCTCCTTTCCACACTCAATCCACAATAGAGACCCATCTCAGAATCAGGATTATCATCACCACGTGTCATGAAATTCATAGATTTTTTTTGTGACGGCAGTACAGTACAATACATAAAATTACTACAGTAGTGTGCAAAAGGTTTGGGCACCATAGCTCTATATATGTGCCTAAAACTACGATCAATGTATATAAGCTATCTTTTTATTTCTATTTAGAGTTTTTTTATTATTGTGTTCTTTATCATAGTCACAGAGAAATACAGTACAGAAACAGGCTTTTCAGCCCATCTAGTTCATGCTGAAACCATTTAAACTGCCTACTCCCATCGACCATACCACTACCATCCATATACCTATCCAAACTTCTCTTAAACGTTGAAATCGAGCTTGCATGGACCACTTGTGCCAGCCCCTCATTGCACACTCTCAGGACCCTCTGAGTGAAGAAGTTTTCCCTCATGTTCCTTTAAACTTTTCACCTTTCACCCTTAACTCAAGACCTCTGTCTGTAGTCCTACCCAACCTCAGAGGAAAATGCCAACTTGCATTCACCCTCTCTATATCCCTCTTTCAAATCTCCTCTTGATCTTCTACATTTTAATGAATGAAGTTCTAATTTATTCAACCTTTCCTCATTAACTCAGATCCTCCAGACCCAGCAACATCCTTGTAAAGTTTCTCTGTACTTTTTCAATCTTATTTACATCTTTCCTGTAGGCAGGTAGGTGACTAAACTGCACACAATACTCCAAATTAGGCCTCACCAATATCTTGCACAACTTCAACGTAACATCCCTTTGCCTGTACTCAATACATTGATTTATGAGTATGTGCCAAAAAACTTCCTTTACAACCCTATCTACCTGTGACTCCACTTCCAACAAATTATGGACGTGTATTCTCAGATCCCTTTGTTCCACCACACTCCTCAAGGTGTAAGACTTACCTTGTTTGGTCCTATTGAAGTGCAATACCTCGCACTTGTCTACATGAAATTCCATCTCCCATTTTTCAGCCCATTTTTCCAACTGATACAGATCCCTCTGCAAGCCATGATAGCCTTCCTCACTGTCCACTACACCCCAAATTTTGGTGTCATCTGCATTGTGTTTTTTTTTTGTATTGCATCAGATCTGGAGTAACAATTAGTTTGCTCTTCTTTACATTTGTGCATGGGAAATGACATTAAACCATCTTGAACCTTGCAGTTAAAGAAATTCAAACTCACTGAACCCTCCAGTCCACCACTCAATCTTAGTGACTAATTGAAGTGAGCTAGTTGAATGACACTTAACCTGGTTATCACTAGTGTTCTCCTGAGAGCTTGTCGAGTTAAGGCTTAAACTGGAAGATGGAACAGCAGACAGAGAGGATGCTGGGAGAGGATGTGAGGAGGGACAAAAGAGAGAAAATAGAGAGGATAATTAGCCGGAAGTTCTCTAAAGAACTGATAGTTGTAGTGTGTGCAACAACTTGTTCTGGAACTCCACAAAGGAGGTAAGATAGAGCCGTATCGCCCTTCGGCTGAAATCATTCATACCAATCAAGATGCCCACTAAACTAATTCTATTGGCCCGCATTTGGCCAATGTCCCTCTCCTAGCAATTCTTATCTGCCACAGTACCACCTCTCAGCTTTGGCTTGGTTATAAGTTTATAAAGATTTGGCTTGACTAGAATACAAAAGCTAGGAATCAATGCTGAAGCTTTTTAGAGGACTGGCCAGACCGCACTTGGAATACTGTGAGCAGTTTTGGGCCTCATATCTAAGCAAGGATGTGCTGGCATGGAATAGGGTCCAGAGGAGATTCACGAGAATGATCCTGGGAATGAAAAGATTAACATATGAGGAACATTCGATGGCTCTGGGCCTGTACTCACTGCAGTTTAGAAGAATGGTGGGGGGGGGGGGAATGTTCTCAATGAAAGCTACCAAATTATTGAAAGGTTTGAAAGGTCTAGATAGAGGGGATGCACAGAGGATGGTTCCAATAGTGGGGGAATATCAGGTCGGGGGGATTACCAGTTTAGAGAGCATGGCCTCAGAATAGAAGGATGTCCCTTTAGAACAGAGATGAGGAGGAATTTGTTTAGCCAGAGGGTACTGAATCTGCGGAAGTTATTGCCATAGACAGCTGTGGAAGGTGAATCATTGGATAGACTTAAAGTGGAGGTTGATAGGTTCAGAGTTCAAAGTAAATTTATTATCATGTCACCATATACAAACAAGAGATTCATTTTCTTGTAGGCATCCAACAGGATGGACAGGATGTGCAAAAAAGACAAACTGTGTAAGTACAAAAAGAAAGAGAAAAACAGTAATAATAATGGGAGAAAGGGAAGGAGGGGGGGCACCAGGAGGAGGTGTTAGGCAGGTGAGAAGAGGTAAGAGATCAGAGTGGGGAATAGAAGAGGAGGAGAAGGGAAAGGATTTTTTTTTACCATGAGAAATTGATATTCATGTCTTTGGGTTGGAGGCTACTTAGCCAGAATATAGGTGTTACGCCTGCACACTGAGGGAGGCCTCATCATGGCACAAGTGGCGGCCAA
Organism: Hemitrygon akajei; assembly: GCF_048418815.1. Lineage (NCBI taxonomy): Eukaryota > Metazoa > Chordata > Chondrichthyes > Myliobatiformes > Dasyatidae > Hemitrygon > Hemitrygon akajei. The sequence goes on along the minus strand of NC_133125.1, from coordinate 13,335,363 downwards.
AGACCAGCCTGTCAGAATGGGAATGGGATTCTGTCAGTTTGGTGCCATACACCAAGGGAGAAGCATACCTCACCCTCTAATTTTCCTGGATTAGCAACAAATATGCAAAAATGAAATTAACCTTGGATCTGCATCCTGACCCTTACGGTAAAAAGTAAAATGGCTGCAAAACCAAAGCTGCTGTTTGTCTACAAGTGCTGGCACAAAGCAGCAGTGAGATAGATTATTAACCTTGTGCTCAACCTCAGTAAGTTTGAGGAACTGATTGTGGACTTCAGGAGGGGGAAAATAGGGAGAACACACACCAGGCCTCATTGAGGAGACAACAGCTTCTAGTTCTGACCAGGCCTCATCGAGGAGACAACAGCTTCTAGTTCCTGGGTGTCACCACCTCTGAAGATTTGTACTGGGCCCAACATATTGATGCAATTATGAAGGCAGCATGCCAGCGGATACACTTCATTGAGAAGATTCAGTACATCACCAACGACATTGTACTGTGGAGAGCATTCTGACTGGCTACATCACTGTCAGGTGTGGAGGCTCCAATGCAGGAAGCTGCAGAGGGTTGTAGACCCAGCCAGTTCCATCATGGGCACTGTCCTCCCCACCATCGAGGACATCCTCAAAAGACGGTGCCTCAAGAAGGACCCCTACCATCCTGGACGTGGCCTCTTCTCATTTCTACTATCAAGATGGTGGTACAGGAACCAGAAAACACACACTCAACATTTTAGAAACAGTTTCTTCTACTCCACCGATAGATTTCTGAGCAGTCCATGAAAATTACCTCATTATTTTGTACTCCCTTTCCTTATAATTCTTATTGTAATTATAACAATGTTTATGTATTGGACTGTAAAACAACAAATTTCATAACATACATCAATGATAATAAACCTGATTCTGTTTCAGTACTGATCATCTCGTGTACTCACCAACTGGATAATTATAAACCACCATTGTTCTCTCGTTTACAGGGACTACGACCATTGGAGTACCGGCATGCGGTGATGTCCCTACAAGTGTCCATTAATGCTAATCCTCAGTAGGGCGGCAGCAAAAGTATAGAAAACACTTCTGTAATGTAGTAAAGGACAGAAACCACATTTGTAATGGAGTAACCATTGGAGACATAAAGTGTGAGATATGCGGCAGCCGTTTTACACGTCATTGACTGAACGCAACACTAGAGCAAGTTGGAGTTCTCCTCTCTCCCAGCAGGATTTGAGCTTCAGGAGCGTTCTTACATCTGGTACAGATGTGGAGCGTAAAGATATGCTGACATCACCCCCCCCCCCCCCCCAACCTCACACACAGACACATCTGGAGATCCAAAATTGGGAGCACATGTGGAGCGCCAAAGGATGGACGTGGAAAGGACGCTTCCAACAGTGGGGGAGTGTAGGCTCAGAGCGCATAGCCTTAGAATAGAAGGGTGTCCCTTTCAAACAGAAATTAGAAGGAATTTCTTTAGCCAGAAGGTGGTGAATCTGTGGAATACATTGCCACAGACAACTATGGCCGAGTCACTGAGAATATTTGAAACTGGTGTTGATCATTTCTTGTTTCAAAGTGCAAAGTAAGTTTATTATCGAAGTACATATATGTCACCAAATACAACCCTGAGATTCATTTTCTTGTGGGCAATCACTGTAAATACAAGAAACACAACAGAATCAATGAAAGACTGCACCCCACAGGACGGACAGTAATCAATGTGGGAACAAATTGTGCAAACACAAAAAGAAAGAGAAAAAAATAATAAAAATGATACCAGCTTGAGTGAGAAAAATTAAATAATAATAATAACTTATTTAATAGATTTAGCCATTCCAAACACACATAACTTACAGAAATTAGTAAGTGAAAAACACCAGAAATATACTGAATTAAAAGAGGAAATTGAAAGACTTTGGAACAGGAACAGGGTAATATCTACAACTGGTATCATCCCAAAGGCACTCCACAATAGCATTAAAAAAAATTAAGGCTACACAGTAATATCTATGTAAATCTTCAGAAAGCCACAATACTACACACCACCACAATAAGAATCCAGCACTTCCCCGGCATATATGATAAATAAACTCCTCTCAGACTTCCAGCCAGGTACAGGCATTGATTATAATCAACGTTTCGATGCCAAATCTCTGAAGAAGATGGTGGAGTTTGTCATCGAAATGTTGATTGTAATCAATCCCTGTACCCGGCTGGAAGCCTGAAAAGAGTTTATTCACCACTATGATTGTCTGAAAATTCCTAGCATTTAACAAATGAGCTTGCTTGGCTATCTCTGTACCTCAGGATTTATCAGCATGAGATGAGAATAAATAATAAAAATAATAATAATGATAAATAAGAAATAAATATCAAGAACATGAGATGAAGAGTCCTTGAAAGGTTGTGGGAACAGTTCAGTGATGAGGCAAGTGAAGTTTTCCCTTCTGGTACAAGAGCCTGACGGTTGAGGGGTAATAACTGTTCCTGAACCTTGTGGTGCAGGTCTTGAGGCTCCATTACCTTCTTCCTAATGGCAGTGGTGAAAAGGGAGCACGGCTTGTGGATGGTGGGAGTCCTTGATGATGGATGCTGCTTTCTAGTGACAGCACTTGATGTAGATGTACTCAATGGTGGGGAGGGCTTTACCCATGATGCCCTAAGCCACGTCTGCTACTTTTTGTAGGATTTTCCGTACAAGGGTATTGGTGCTTCCATACCAGACAATGGACTCTCCACCATGAAATAGTATCTGCTGTTGACCTGTGGGCCTGTAGGCAGATTGGAGCAGATCCAAGTCACTTCTCAGGCAGAGTTGATAAGTTTCAATGCCAACCTCTCATAGCACTACATCATGCTGCTGAACGATAGTCATCGAGGCAGGTCACCATGATTTTCTTAGGCACCAGTATAATTGAAGCCTACTTGAAGCAGGTGGGTTCCTCAGACTGCTGAAATGAGAGGCTGAAGATATCGGTGAACACTCCAGTCAGTCGATCAATCAAGATCTTTAACTCTAGACCAGGCACCCCTTCTGGGCTGGATCATTTTTGTGGGTTCATCCACCTAAAGGATGCTTTCACATTGACCTAAGAGACCTCAGAGACTGAAATCACAGGGCCATCGGGGCATGTGGGTGTTCGAAAATTATCTCTATGCCTTGATGATCAAAACGGCTCTTCTGAAAGCAAAGCCTTACTGTCACCTATGTCACTTGGTCTCACTTTGTAGCAGGTAATCGCATTCAAGCTCTGCCACAGTTGTTGGGCATGTATATATCTAAAACTTCTGCACAGTACTGTAAGTCGAATGATTAACAAGAGCACTTGTCCAAACACTACAAAGGGTTTATCATGAAACACAGACCACCTCCCCACTGCCCATTTTGCTTTCTCCAAATCAGCAGTCCAATCCATCCAGTGTATCGAGAAACCCTAGGGTCTCATCAGTGTATCCCACGTGTGTGAAGTGAGCCATGTCTCAGTTAAACACAAAACACAGCAATATCTCATTTCTCTCTGATACAGCAATCCTGCCCTTAGGTCCTCAATCTTATTCACCAGTTGACTGTACATTTGCTAACAAGATGCTTGGGTAGAGGGAGTTTAATTCCTCGGCACTTCAGTCTGGCTTGTAGTCCTACCTTCGTCCCTCTCTTCCAGCCATGGAGATGTATCTTCATTTGCTTAAAGGAGCTGTACCTGCATGCTTGAGAATTCAGCCTCTGTCAAGTCCTTCAGAATATCGTGAAATTGCTAGTTCATGAATAGTATGTTGCTTTAAGGGAAATACAGGCTGCAGATTGCAATGAGAATAATTCACAAGTATATATAGAATGTTACCTGGGTTTCAGCACCTAAGTTACAGAGAAAGGTTGAACAAGTTAGGTCTTTATTCTTTGGAGCATAGAAGGTTGAGGGGGGACTTGATAGAGGTATTTAAAATTATGAGGGGGATAGATAGAGTTGACGTGGATAGGCTTTTCCCATTGAGAGTAGGGGAGATTCAAACAAGAGGACATGAGTTGAGAGTTAAGGGGCAAAAGTTTAGGGGTAACATGAGGGAGAACTTCTTCACTCAGACAGTTGTAGCTGTGTGGAATGAGTTTCCGGTAGAAGTGATAGAGGCAGGTTCGATTTTGTCATTTAAAAAAAAAAATTGGATAGGTATATGGACAGGAAAGAAATGGAGAGTTATGGGCTGAGTGCAGGTAGGTAGGATTAGGAGAGAGTAAGCATTCGGCACGGACTAGAAGGGCCGAGATGGCCTGTTTCCGTGCTGTAATTGTTACATGGTTATATTTACAAGTTTTGTAAGCTTCCTGCAAAACATCACTGTGGTTCACCAATGCCATCTTGGATTTTGATTAGTAAGAGTGTTAAAGGTTACATGGATAAGGTAGGAGAATGTCATTGAGAGGGATAATAAATCAGCCATGATGGAATGGCAGAGAAGACTTGATGAGCTGTATTGACGAATTCTGCTCCTATGTCTTATAGTCTCATGGGTGGGCAAAGTTACAACAGCACACATATCAAGCTGGCCACCAGAAGCATGTTGGGTCTCGGAAACTGTTAACAGAAAACAGTCAAGTATAGTACAAATAAGTATGCCCTTTGTTCCTCCTCTGTGTTGAAGGTTTGAATGTAGAAATTAGCTGTGGTTCTGGAGAAGGTAGAAACATTGACCGGAGACAATGAACTACACTATTATATCACACCCTTCCTTAGCCATAAGGCCATAATCTATAGGAGAGGAATTAGCTCATTTGACCCAACAAGTCTGCTCCACCATTTCATCATGACTGACCCATCTTCCCTCAGCCCCAATCTCCTGCATTCTCCCCATATCCCTTCATGCCCTGACTAATCAAGAATCTATCAACCTCTGCCTTAAATATACCCGAAGACTTGGCCTCTACAGCCGCCTGTGGCAACAAATTCCACAGATTCACTCTCTTTGGCTGAAGAAGTTCCTCCTCATCTCCATTCTAAAAGGACGCCTCTCTATTCTGAGGTTGTGTCCTCTGATCTTCGACTCTCCCACCATAGGAAACATCCGCTTCACATCCACTCTATCGTGGCCTTTCAACATTCGATAGGTTTCAATTAAGTCACCCTTCACTCTTCTGAATTCCTTTGAGTGCAGCCAATAGCCACCTCAGAATCAATTCTCAACACTCCCTCCCCCTCTCCATGCTGTCCATCTCCCTACTCCACTCTCAGTCCTGAAACAGGGTTTCAACCTGAAATGCTGACAGTCCCTTTCCTCGCACAGATGTTGCTCGACTCGCTGAGCTCCTCCAGCAGGTCGTCAGTCACTCCAGATTTCAGCATCCGCAGCCTTGTGCCTACACTTTCATCGCCCAGTAAACACAATTTCACAGCCCAAAAGTTTCCCAAGGCTCAAAAAACTGCTGCTGATATTGCTTCATTATGCAGAAGTTAAATTGAGTAAAAATTGAAGAAAGCTTTGAGCTACATCATGTAACGGTGTAAAGAGTTAATGGCGTGTATTGTCCAGTGGATAGACATTACTGTCCGTATTGCCTGCTGATGTCATTGACTGAAGGCTGAAATAAATCAAGGGAAGCAGGCAAACTATTTTGCAACATAAGATTGCATTTCAACCAATCTTGTTTAGGATTTCAGCCCAAAGGTACAATAAAATATTGCATTAACGAGGACAATATAATGTTTCATGCCATAAACATTATTCAAGTGCTTCAAGCTGTAATATAAGTTGATACTACAAGACCAGGTTACAGACTTCTTTTGTGAAGCGTTGCTGGGTTTAATTGGTGCAATATGTGGAAAAGACAAGTCTTGTTATTTAAACCATCACTAGCCTTCGTGAAAGCCTGTACTGAACGAAGGAATCCTACCAGGAACTGCATGGGTGAGGGACAAGAATATCAGTCATGGGGATTTTTTCGGCAATAGTTAGGTATTAAACAACTATAGATCATAGTTAAATCATTCCATCTGTACTACAGATAAGCTTTAACTATATGATTTATTTCTTCTTGCAAATAAAACATCCGAATAGCCCCATTATTAATCTGATCTAACATACTTTAAATTCTGAGAACAGTTATTTAAAGCCTGGGAAAAGAATACTTATGACTTGGGTTTTTTTTTAGCACAAGATCGATAGCCGGTTTCATTGTAATTAAACATTTTTCTGCTGCATATTTCTTTGCAAAAAGGACAAATGTGTTCTAGATGATCAAACTTCTCACTCAGCACAGAAAGCCCTCAAGATACGAAAAAACTCTACAGAAAAGTTTTTTAGTTTTAGTAAATGGTCGTCCATTTCCTTCTTTTTTGCTGCAAAACAGAAGGAAAAGTATGCATTCAGCAGGTGTCCTGATGAAGGGCCTTGGTCCAAAACCTTGACTGTTTGTTCCTCTCCAATCAGAATCAATATTAGGTTTATTATCATCGACATATGCCATGAAATTCGCTGTTTTGTGGCAGCAGTACAGTGCAATCCATAAATAGTTACTGTAAGTTACATTAAGAAATATATTTTATTTTTGCACACAGGGTATCTTTTCTGTGTGTGAATATATAAAATAAACAGTGTAAGTAGTGTCAAAAGAGAACAAAAATAGTGAGGTAGGTCTCATGGGTTAGTTCATTGTCCATTCAGAAATCTGATGGTGGAGGGGAAGAAGAGGCATCTAAAATGTGGAGTGTGACCCCTGTACCTCCTCCCTGATGATAGCAATAAGAGGGCATGCCCTGGGTGACAGTGGCCCTTGATGATGGATACCACCTTTTTGATGCATTGCCTTTTGCAGCCGTCCCTGACATTTCTCCACAGCCACAAATGCTGCCTGACCTGTTGAGTTCCTCCAGCAATTTGTGTGCGTGTGTGTTGCACTGGATTTCTAGCGTCTGCAGAATCTCCTGCACAGAGAATGTATTCATTTGTTTAGTATTTCTTGCATTATGTACCGCACCAAACTGACAGAACACCGAGGCCAAGAACGGCAACATAGCTACCAGTAGTCAAAAGGGGGAAATAAATCTTATTGTCTATAGTGAGAGAAACACCTACTCTTCCTGTATCACCACAAGTGCGCTTGGAAATACAAGAATACAATAGCAGGTGAGGATCGCAAGTCCACATCACATTTATAGTGGTCAAACGCAAATGGTGCAAACTAGAGTAATGATTTCCTGTAACACTGAAGACCTGCGACAAAAGGATTCTAAACTGATCACTGGCAACTATCTTTTGTTTACTCTACACCCTAACAGAAATCACCCATGTTAGCTGCAACATACCGAATAATATTAGCCCTCATCCATCAGGCTCTTGAACCAATAGGATAACTTCACTTCACTCACACAATCACTGAACTATTCCCACAACCTAAGGACTCACTTTTAAGGACTCGTCAAGTTCTGGATACTTTTTAATTATTATTTCTTTTTTTCTTTTTGTTTTGTATATGCACATTGGTTGTTTGTCTGTCATGGCGGGTGAGGTCTTTCATTCATTCTGTTATGTTTCTTGTGTTCACTGTGAACGCCAGCAAGAAAACACAGCTTTTTTTAAATACAGTGGATTCCAGTGAATTGGGCCATCAGTTAATTGCGGCAACCACTTACTTGGGACAACTATTAAATAACAAAAACGCACAGAGAAAATTGCTGGGGTTCCCTTCATTTATTTGGGACATCATACCATTTAATTGGGGTAGGAGATTGTTGCGCTGAACAAGTTCTAACTACCGACGGTTGCAGGCACTTATGTGGCTATTAGACACTACTCTGTGCTTAGAGCAAAACGTTTTTAATAAAAACAGTGCACATGTTTGTGTCCAATGAGGAGCGATTTTGGTCACTGGTAGTTGGTGAGAAATAAGCAGTAAGATAACTCAGAGCTGCTTTGCTCACTGTGGTTTCAGCATTCAGGCCTGGAGAAGCCAGAAACAGCCGGGAGTGAAAATGAAACTACTTCACTACTGAAACAAGTTGGGAACTATGAAGAAATCAAAGGGATTAACAATCACCTTGAATGTTACAATGAAAGTGAAGATTTGGAGAATGCAACATCGAATATTTTATGAAGACGGTCCATTATCTGCACCTGGTGTCTGGACCAATTTTGTTCATTATTTACACTGATTAATTCCTCTGTCGAAAATTATTAGGAACTAACGCACAGTTTTATAGTTCTGTAGTACTATTGGTAGTATTCTAATTGGTTCTGTATTTTATTTAAGTACATAATTTGATACTCAGTTTGTCTTTTTATATCTTTTTAAATACTTCCATTGAAGCAGATGCTTAATTGGGCCAAAATGTACTAGTCATGTGTCCCAATTAACGGGAATCCACTGTACTTAAATTTTATATAATCAATCTAGTATATCATATTTACGCAGATACAAAAAGGTGGAATGGTAAGCCATAACCCCAGTGAAGAACTTGACCTAATGAAGCCTGCCTTCGATTATAATTTCTATCGCCATGCATCTGTTTTTACTTTATTCAATAATTTCTTATTTAAATACCATAAGTTAATTGACTTAAGTATCAAATGTAGAAGGAATATTTTAAAACACTTATTTTTTGCACAAAGGGCAACACAGATGGCCCACGATGTTGTGCCAACCATTTAATCTTCTCAAAGATCAATCTAACCTTTTTCTCCTGCTTTATATTATTGGATAGTTTGCCCTTATATTTAATCTTTTCCTCTCTTATAACTTTTTTAGTTGCCTTTTGACGTATTTCAAAACCTTCCCAATCATCCAACTTCCCGCTCACTTTTGCTACCTTATATGCCCTTTCCTTGGCTTTTACACAGTCCTTAACTTCCCTTGTCAGCCATAGTTGCCTACCCAGCCATTTCAGAACTTCTTCCTCTGTCGGACACATTTATCTTGCACCTTGTGAACTCTCCTGAACTAAATGCAATTAAATCAACAATCAAATCCAATATAAAGGTATCACAAACTTTAAGAGAACTATCGTATATCAGTTGTTTGCTAATTATCACGCATATAATAAGCACGTGAAGTCTGATTCCATTAATTAGAATCCATAATGAACATTCCCAGTTTACTTATGGGAAGCAAAAATAGAAAATGCTGTAAACATTTAGAAGGTCAACAGCAATTTGAGAGGGGAAAGCATAAATTACATCTATCAGTATCGCACTGGAATAAAGGGAATCACAGAGGCATGACAGAGGAGCTTGTGCAGGTGGATTGAAGAGGATACTGGTGCGGATGTCGGCAGAACAGAGGTGGCTGAAGTTTCTGGGAATCATTCAAAAGGTGCAGGACAGATATGTCCAATAGAAGAAGTCGTTCCAGGAGCGACCACCATTGCTATTAAAAAGGAAAAAGTGCTAGGCAAACTCAAAAGCCTTAAGGTCGATAAGTTACCTGGACCAGATGGACTACATCCCAGGGTCCTGAGAGAGGTTGTTGAACAGATCACGGTTGCATTGGTCATGATCTTTCAAAAGTCACTTAATTCTGGCATGGTTCCTGAGGACCATAAGATTGCAAATGTCACTTCACTCTTTAAGAAAGGAGGAAGGCAAAACGGAACATAGGCCAGTTAGCCTGACCTCAGTGGTTGGGAAAGTGTTGGGATCTATTATTAAGGATGAGGTTTTGGGCTACTTGGAGACTAATGATAAAATAAATCAAAGTCAGCATAGTTTCTGTGAAGGAAAATCTTGCCTGGCAAATCCGTTAGAGTCCTTTGAGGAAGTGACAAGCAGGGTGGACAAAGGAGAGGTAGTGGATGTCATTTACATGGATTTTCAGAAGGCGTTTGATAAAGGTGCCACACGTGAGGCTGCTTAACAAGATAAAATCCTATGGTGTTACAGAAAAGATACTGGCATGGATAGAGGAATGGCTGACAGGCAGGAGGCAGCAAGTGGGAATAAAGGGGGCCTTTTCTGGTTAGCTGCCGGTGATTAATGGTGTTCCTCAGGGATCAGTATTGAGACCATTACTTTTAACATTGGTTCTCAATGATTTGGACAATAGAATTGATGGCTTTGTGGCAAAGTTTATGGATGATATGAAGATAGGTGGAGGGGTAGGTGGTGCTGAGGAAGCAATGCGATTGCAGCAGGACTTAGACAAATTGGAAGAATGGGCAAATAAGTGGCAGATGGAATACAGTATTGGGATGTATTATAATGCATTTGGTAAAAGGAACAATAGTGCATCCCAATACTGTATTCCATCTAAATGGGGAGAAGGTTCAAACATCAGAGGTACAGAGGGACTTAGGAGTTCTCATGCAAGAATCCCAGAAGATTAATTCACAGGTCGAGTCTCTGGTAAAGAAGGCATATGCAATGTTGGCATTTATTTCAAGAAGAACAGAATATAGAAGCAAGGAGATAATACTGAGCCTTTATAAAACACTAGTCAGACCACACTTGGAGTATTGTCAACAGTCTTGGTCACTATATCTCTGAAAGGATGTGTTGACATTGGAGAGAGTCCAGAGAAGGTTCACAAGAATAATTCTGTGAATGAAGGGGTTAACATATGAGGAGTGTTTGGCAGCTTTGGTCCTGTACTCACTGGAATTCAGAAGAATGTAGAGGATCTCATTGAAACCTGCCAAATGTTGAAAGGACTAGATAAGGTGGATGTGGAGAGTATGTTTCTTGTGGTGGGTGTATCCAGAACAAGAGGGCATAGCTTCAAAATTGAGGCATGACCTTTTAGAACAGAGGTAAGGAGGAATTTTTTAGCTAAAGAATGGTGAATCTGTGGAATGCTCTGTCACAGACTGCGGTGGAGGCCGAGTCCATGGGAATATTTAAGACGGAAGTTGTCATTTCCTGATCAGTCAGGACATCAAAGGAAGAAGGCAGGTGTATGTGGCTAAGTGGCATCTGGGATCAGCCATGATGGAGCAGACCTGATGGGCTGAATGGCCCAATTCTGCTCCAATGTCTTATGGGCTAATGGAGAATAAAACAACACCTGTACAAATCTCTGCATCATCTGATGATCCTGTGACCTCTGACTTGGAATTTGACGTCAAAACATCTTTCAAGAGGATGGATTCTTGCAAGGCATCAGGATCTGAAGGCATACCTGGTAGGGCACTGAAAACCTGTGCCAACCAACTGGCACGTGTTCAAGGACATCTTCAATCTCTCTCTACTGCAGTTGGAGGTTCCCATCTGCTTCAAATGGGTCACAATAATACCAGTGGCCAAGAGGAGGAGGACGAGCTGCCTCCATAACTATCGCCCACTGCACTCAAATCTACTGGGATGACGTGCTTTGAGAGGCTGGTCATGGCCAGAATCAACTCGTGCCTAAGCAAAGACCTGGACCTGTTGCAATTTTTCTTATCATAATACGTCTACATCAGATGCAATCTCTCTGGCTTTCCACTCGACCTTGAATCACCTGGACAATTGCAATACCTACGTCAAGCCACTGATATTCATTATAACAAAATGTTCAACACCACCAGCCTCACAGCAGTGATCAACAAGCTTCAAAGCCTGGGCCTGTACAGCTCCCTTTGCAACCGGATCCTTGACTTCCAGACAGTGTGGATCAGAAGCACCATCTCCTCCTTGCTGACGGTCAACACTGTCGCACCTCAAGGATGCGCGCTTAACCCACTGCTCTCATCTCTCTACATCCACAACAGTGTGGCTAAGCACAGCTCAAACGCCACCTATAAATTTGCCAATGACACAACTATAGTTAGCAGAACTTCAGTTAGTGACAAAAAGGTTTACAAGACTGAGGTTTATTCAGCTGGTTGCGTGGTGTTTCAACCTTGCACTCAATGTCACCAAGACCGAGGAATTGATGGCGGACTTCAAGAAAACGAAATTGAGGGAACACACACCAATCCTCATCAAGTGATCAGCAGCGGAAAGGGTGAGCAGCTTCGTGTGTCAGCATTTTTGAGGATCTATCCTGGGCCCAGCTATTGATGCATTTATAAAGAAGGCATGACAGTGACTATGTTTTATTAGGAGTTTGAGGAGACATAGTACATCACAAAAGACTCTTGCAAATGTCTAGAGATGTACCATGGAGATTATTCTAACTGGTTACACACCTGTCCAGTATGGAGGGGCCACTGCACAGGATCGCAAGAAGCTGCAGAGAGTTGTAAACTCAGCCAGCTCCATCATGGGCATTAGCCTCTCCAGCATTCAGGACATCTTCAAAAGGTGACGCCTCAAAAAGTCGCATTCATCATTAAGGACCCCCTTCACCCAGGACATGCCCTCTTCGCATTGCTACCATCGAGGAGGAGGTACAGGGTACATGTTTTAGGAACAGCTTCTTCCCCTCCATCAGATTTCTGAGTGGACAATGGAACCATGTGCACTACCTCAGTACTTTTTTTTCTTCTTTTTTTGCTCTCTTTTTTGCACTACTTATCTATTTTTAAAATATATTTCTTACTGTATTTTATCATTTTTATTGTGAATTACAATGTACTGCTGCCGCAAAACCACAAATTTCATGGCATGTGTCAGTGATATTAAACCTGATTGTGAACAGGCCCTTCCAGTCCAATGATCTGCAACACCCGGCAATGCACCTATTTAACCCTTGCTTAATCACAGGGCAACTGACATCGTCCAATTCACCCACATCTCTGAAACGTGGGCGGAAACCACGTGTTCAGGGGGAAGTCACACAAACTCATTATAGGTGCTGTCGGAACTGAACTCTGAGCTCCAGAACGCTCCAAGCTGTGATACTGCACACCTTGGCCTGTCTACATTCTTCCCAAATTTCACAGTTTGTGACTTTCTCAAAACTGTTTATGACATCTCAGAATTAAAAGCATATTTTCCTAAATACTTTCCCCAATGTATGGATGAGAAATTCCTATAGAGACTTCAACCTTAACAGAAGTTTTTACATTGTAGGGCCCATTAGAAGATGGGTAAGTACCAGGAGTAAGAAACCATAGTTACTAACAAAAGTTTTCTTTGCTGGGTTAATTACAAAAGTCTAAACAGTCCAAACATAATCTGTGTGTCTTAATATCCCAATCACTAATGGGTATTAACTTGATATTTGAAAACCTGGACCTGTGATCTCCATTTCACCGCGACACTGTACAACGTTGGTGGCTCTCGTCACGGGCAGAGAAAAGAGCAAAAGCATCCAGCACGGTCATCTAAAACAATCAGACTAACTAACTGCCTAATTAAAAATTAATAATCAATCAACCAATCTCTCTGAGGGTAGCCTCTGCAAGCCAATGGTTCACTCCTGTGGAGAGGAAAGAGAACTATTCAGAGAGGCCAGTCAACACTCAAACACTCCCTGCCAAACAAACGTCACTGAGAAGTTATTGTACAAAACCTTTATCTCCTTTGGGGAGCGGATCATGAGCATTTTGAAATATTTCTGGGTACATTGCATGGATTTCCCGTTCCAAAGACGAACCGTTATGGTTAGGGTTAGTATGTTGTGGGCATGCTATGTTGGCATTGAAGCAGAGTGAATCCTGCTGGCTACTCCAAGCTCATCCTCGTGGGTTTGACTTGATGGAAAAGAACACATTTCATTGTATGCTTCAATGTACATGTGATAAATAAAGCTGATCTTTATAAAAAAAATCTTTATTTGCATTGGTTTATTCTTGTCACATGCAGCAAGATACAGCGAAAAACTCCTCTTCCATCCTGTTTTGACAGATCAAGTCATTACACAGTGAATTATGCTAGAGCAAGGTTAAAAATAAGGTGTGAAAGCTCAGAGCAAGTGCAATGCAGGTAAACGATAAAGTGTAAGATCATAACGAGGTGCAGTACTGTGCAAAACTCTTAGCTAGGGTGGTAAGACTTATGCGTAGTACTGTATTTGTCAGTGCGGAGTGGAGAGCGAGTTTATAAATATGGTAGGAGCAAAGGTTTCTGGGAATGGTGAGCATGGAGTGCCATGGGAGGCACGTGGGACAGACAGGAGAAAGGGAGTGCCAAGGCTGAGGGGTGGCGAGGGTGCAGACACACCCAGCCCTGAGACACCAGGCAAGGTCATTTGATTCCAAACAATTGATTTATTGATCATTACAGAGTGTCTCTCTGATGCCTCTGATCCCGTCCCCTTTTCCCAGCCATGATTTCCCCTCTCCCTGCCCCCTTCCCACTCTGAGTCCACAAAAGAGACTGGTATCAGAATCAGGTTTATCATCACTAACATGTCATGACTTTTTTTGTTTGCGGCAGTAGTGCAGTGTAATATATAAAATTACTGCAGTCCTCTGCAAAAATCTTAGGCACCCTAGCTCTATATACAGTATGTGCCTAAGTCTTTTGCACAGTTCTGCAGATTGTGAGGCCAAGAGACCATCTCATAGTACTAGAGGTCCATTGAAGAATCTTAAAACAGTTTGATAGATGTCTTGGAGCTTGCTGATACATGCTTCCAACTTTTGTGTTCTGCCCAATGGGAGAGAGGAGAAGAGAGAATGTCTGGGGTGGGCCGGGCCTTTGATTATGTTGCCTGCTTTACTGAGGCCGTGAGAAGTGTAGACAGAGCCCACAGAGAAGGAGCTGGTTACTCTCTTGGTCCTGACGAAAGGTCTCGGCCTGAAACGTCGACAGTGCTTCTCCCTACAGATGCTGCCTGGCCTACTGTGTTCCACCAGCATTTTGTGTGTGTTGCTTGAATTTCCAACATCTGCAGATTTCCTCGTGTTTGCTGGTTACTCTCTTGGTAGCTTTTACACTTTATTCTGCATTGTTATTGCTTTACATTTTTCTAGCTCAATGTAATGATCTAATCTGTATAAACAATATGCAAGACAAGCGTTACACTTGTATTTTGCTACACTGGTAAATGTGATATAATAATCCAATACCAATACCAAAAGGTAACCAATTCCAAGCACTGCTGGCAGAATACTCCAAGCCTCAGGATTTCCGAGTTCATAGACCTAAGGTATGGTTCCAAACCTTACCCTCTTCTGAATTCTCCCTTGTTACCAATTCTTTCTTGCTAGTTTCTAAGTTTCTATCCATTGAGCACCCTCTCGACTGTCTATAACGCTGCTGGTGTTTAGGGCAGAAGTGAAGGTCCTCCTTCTCTGGTGGTGGTCAGGGCTTCCTTCATCATGTCAGTAACTTCCTTGAAGATTTCACTACCATCAGTCATGCAAGTTCCAGGTGGAAACTCAGGAATATCATCACACTCAGATGTAGAAGAATTCTTCGTTGCTGTTTCTGCAACAATTTAGTTTTACCAGTCAGGGTTGTTAACCTTGAGCTGAATCCCCAAACCTGGAGGACCGATGAACCACTCTTAGTCTGGCTTCTACCCTTTGACCTGTTTGGCATGGGTGACCCTACCAAGAGCCAAAGCATAAAACACCGACTCCAGCCAACATAGCTCTCCTGGTCATTGAGGCACACAAGCCTCCAAACCACAAGGTCGTGGTCCTGTTGAAGGAATGAGCGCCCAAGCCTCCGGTTATTCACACATCTTTACACGGAAGCGATGCTAAGTGGGGAATAGCTATCAGCCTATTTGCACCTCGCTTGGAAGATGGGGCAATTAGTCTAATCTTAAATAAGAAATGCTCGGAGAGCTGAAGGGAACAGACATAATTTAATTAGGAGACAGGGAGCAGCAAAGTTGAGGACTCAAACCATACTGGCAATTACAGTGGGAGGGGGGTTGGGGTGGAATCGTTAGTGTGGCAGGGACAACATCACAGCGACTGCAGTGATAATAAGAGTATTCCACATATCACGTCGACAGTGCAACTTGAAACGACCTGTAAGTACAGCTTGAACAAACATCAATACTTCATGTAACAAATTCTGATGCATTAGATGGAAAATGAGGATTCAAAATGGTTCCACTCAACTACTGCGTAATTTTCTTGCAGTAATACATTTCATAAAATACAATATTTATCCCCTCCCTAAAACAGAAATCAATATGTAAGCAAATAAAAGAGACTATTTCAAAAAGCATTTTATCCCTTCCACATGGAATCAAATGCTGAAATCAGCTCCATTAAGTCCCCACTGCACAAAGCCCCTCTCGGCTGAGTATACAGAACAATCTGTGGTTCATTCACTTTAGGTTTTCAAGTCAAACGGCAGCCAGCACACGCTGCCAGCAGACCGGGACCACATGATCCAAGTGCTGATGGAATGTCAGATTGAATATAATATACCCGTGCAATTACTGCAGATGCTTCGTTACAGAAAATTACCAGGGAATAACCTCTGCAAATTCCGAGCTTCAGAATTCAGAGCAGTTGGCAGATTCCCCCAAGAATTAATTATTTCTGCACATCAAAATATTCACCGCAGCGTTAGGATAGGGAAAAATTATATGCCTTCTTCACACTGCTATCTGTTCACTAGCTTTTGCTGCAATTGTAGCTCTAAATTATGAGGTCCAAAACAAAAAGAGTGGGCTTCCCAAAATGAGGGTGCAGTGATCAATTTGAAATCAAACAAAATATACCATCATTACTCAAAACAATGCGTGTGAACCTTGTACAAAACATCACCATATTTCGGGCATATTCTTACTCCTTAAAAATGGATCTGCAGGTTGATAAAGTGGTAAAAGAAGGCAAACACTCAAGGATGTGCTGGGGGCAGCCCGCAAGTGTTGCCACACATTCTGGAGACAACGTAACGTGCCTACAATCTTCAGCAGAACAACACAAGCATGAATAACAATAACAGCAAAGTAAGCCCCTTTCCCACCTACACACAGACAGGCATCCAACGCTAGGCCAAACCGCCAATTGGTCTCCATTCCTTGATCCAGGAATCTTATACTCCCCGACATCAGGCTTTCAACCTCCAGTCCCCCTGGCCCAGACTCCATAACTACCTGACTCGCAGACATCAGGCTTTCAACCTCCAGTCCCCCTGGCCCAGACTCCATAACTACCTGACTCGCAGACATCAGGCCTTCAACCTCCAGTCCCCCTGGCCCAGACTCCCTAACTACCTGACTCCCAGATATCAGGCCTTCAACCTCCAATCCCAAGACTGGACTCCCTAACTATCTGACTCGCAGACATTGGGCCTCTAACTTCCTGTCCCTGGCCTGGACTTGCAGAACGCCCTTCAGGCGTCCACCTCGCTGACTTTGGTCTCGAACGTCAGGTATTTAACCTTCGAACAATGCCAACTTCTGGGTATTGACCCCACGAGTTTGACTTTCAGGCCTCCAGAACTAATAATTGACTACAAGAGGATGAAACTGAAGATCCATGAGCCAACCCTCACTAGAGGATTGGAGGTGGAGAGGGTCGGTAACTTTAAATTCCTTGGTGTAATCATTTCAGTGAATCTGTTCTGGGAGCAGCACAGGAGTGCCTCTGCTTTCTCAGAAGTGTATGGAGATATCTATAGATTCAGAGTGGAGAGCGTCCTGACTGGTTGTATCACGGCCTGGTAGAGAAACACCAATGCCCAAGAAGAGAAAAGCCCACAAAAAGTAGAGAATACAGCCCAGTGCATCACAGGATAACCCCTCCCCACCATGCCCCCCCCCCCCCCTCCATTTACAACAGTGCCACAGCAGTGGTATCTGCCAGCAGTTTCAAACTTCTGGGACTGCACATCTCACACAAAGCTCACGGTCCCATAAGCTGCATCACTGTTGGGTCTAGAAACTGCACTGCAGTGTACAGGAAGGCTCTACAATGGGTAGTCAAAATGCCCAATGCATCACCGGCACCAGCCCACTCACCATCAGGGACCTACTGTATTCACAGAAAGGTGTCGGTGAAAAAGCCAGTAACGTCATGAAGGATCCCACACACCCTGCTCATGGACTGCTTGTCCCACTCCCATCAGGGAGGGGGCTACGTAGCATCCACGCCAGGACCACCAGACTCAAAAGCATTGACTTTCCCCAAGCAATAAGACTGATCAACACCTCCACCCACTAACTCCACCACTACTTTTCACCTTATGTACAGCCTAGTATCACTTTATGGACATACAATCAATGTATATAAGCAATCTTAAGTATTTATATTTGTTGTGTGTTTTAGGGCTTCTCGAATCAGAGGGGATAACTTCACTCATCCCAACACTGAACTGTGCCCAAAACCTATGGATTCACTTCAAGGACTCTTCATCTCATATTCTTGATATTTATTGAACTCACTACCAGATAAGCTCAACAGCTTCTATGCCTGCTTTGAAAGTCAGAATATAACTACAGCTTTGAAGATCCCTGCTGCACCTGGTGATTCTGTGATCACTGTCTCGGAGGCCGATGTCACGTAGTCTTTCAGGAGTGTGAACCCTCGTAAGTACCTGGTAAGGCTCTGAAGACTTGTGCCAACCAACTGGTGGGAGTATTCAAAGACATTTTCATCCTCTCACTGCTACAATCACAAGTTCCCAGCTGTTTCAAAATGACAACAATTATACCAGTGCCTAAGAAGAGTAGTGTGAGCTGCCTTAATGACTATTGTCCAGTAGCACTTATATTTATGGTGATGAAATGCTTTAAGAGGTTGGTCATGACTAGACTGAACTCCTGCCTCAGCAAGAACCTGGACCTACTGCAATTTGCCTATCATCACAATAGACCTATGACAGACACAATCTCAATGGCTCTTCACACGGCAATTGGATCCTCTACTTCCTAACCGGAAGACCACAGTCTAAGCGATTGGTAAGATGTCCTCCTTGCTGACAATCAACATTGTCAGGGTGTATGCTTAGCCCACTGCTCTACTCCCTCTATACCCACGACTGGGTGGCTAGGTATAGCTCAAATGCCATCTATAAATTTGCTGATGATGCAACCATTGTTGGTAGAATCTGAGATGGAGACGAGAGGGTGTACAAGAGCGAGATATACCAGCTAGTTGAGTGGTGCTGCAGCAACAACCTTGTACTCAGTGTCAGTAAGACAAAAGAGATAATTGTTGACTTCAGGAAGGGTAAGACATGTGAACACATACCAATCCTCATAGAGGGATCAGAAGTGGAGAAGGTGAGAAATTTTAAGTTCGTGAGTGTCAAGATCTCTGAGGATCTAACCTGGTCCCAACATGTCTATGCAACTACAAAGAAGGCAAAACAGTCATTAGGAGTTTGAGTAGATTTGGGTTGAGACATAAAACACTCAAAAACTTCTACGGATGTACCACGGAGAGCACTCTGACAGGATGCGTCACTGTCTGGTATGTGGTGAGGTGGGGTGGGGCTACTGCACAGAATCAAAAGAAGCTACAGAAAGTTGTAAAGTTAGTCAGGTCCATCTTGGGTACTAGCCAAGGAGCAGTGCCTCGGAAAAGGTGGTGTCCATTATTAAGGACCCCCATCACCTAGGACATGCCATCTTCTCACTGTTACAATCAGGGAGGAGGTACAGAAGCCTGGAGACACACACTCAGCGATTCAGAAACAGCTTCTTCCCCTCTGCCATCTGATTCCTAAATGGACATTGAACCCATGAACACCTCACTTTTTTAATATATTATTTGTTTTGATAGATATATATATATATCTATATACACACACACACGTACACACACTTACTGTAATTGATTTTTTTCTATTTTATCATGCATAGCATTGTACTGCTGCTGCTAAGTTAACAAATTTCACGACACATGCCAGAGATAATAAACCCAATTCTGATTCAGATTTATTGTTTATTTATTTATTTATTGTTATTATTTTGTTTGATATTTGTATTTGCACACTGGTTGTTTGTCCATCTTCTGTGCAGTTTTTCATCAATTCTGCTGTGTTTCTTTGTAATTACTGTGAATGCCCGCAAGATAATGAAGCAGGCTAGTATGTGGTGACATATCCTAGTGTGTAATAAATAGTCTTAGGCACATAGCAAGGGTGTCTAAGACTTTTGCACAGTACTTCAGCAATTTTATGTATTGCACTGTACTGTTGCTACAAAAAAAAACAAATTTCATGACAGATATGAGTGACGATGAACCTGATACGGGTCTCTATTGTGGACTGAGAGTGGGAAGGGGGCAGGGAGAGGGGAAAAAGAGACAAGAGAAGAAAGGGAATGGGAAAACACCAGGGAGACGATCTGTAATGATGAATAAACCAACTGGTTGGAATGAAATGACCTTGCCTGGTGTCTTAAGGCTGGGTGTGTCTGCACCTGCGCCCTCCTCCTCTGCCACCTGTACCAATCCCTCCCATGACACTCCACCTTCACCATTCCCAACAACATTTGCTCCCGCCACATTTACAGACTCACTCTCCATTCCACACTGACAAATGTACCTAAGGTTTTTGTATATATACTTTGGTAATAAATAAGCTTCGAACGTTGTGGTTGCTTAGGGTTAAGAGTCACGTGCCTGGTGATTAGTGATATGGGGTGATGCAGTGTAACGTCTCTGCTCCGCTCCACTGTTCCCGTGCTGTTCTCTGAGTCCCATACTGTAACGTTGCAGCTTCTAGGCAGCAGAGCACCTGACAGCAATTTCTGCATCGCTCCATGAAACTGCTGCTGTGTGATAGCCGGAAGCCACAATCCAAGTTACTCAGTGAGTGGTCAAAGGCGCATCGAAACTTCGAACATCCAGGGGCATCTTTAATTTAAATGAACTGGCCACAGAAGGGACGGCCAGTTTCAGAACAGTAGGTGGCATCAGGAACTCAGCAATCCAGCTGCCTCAGTGACCACTACAGAACAAGTGCAAAACCTGAAATACTACCAGGCAGGATTCCTTTCTTTCACATCCTTCTCTGGTGCTGATTTAAAACCAACATAATGCACGTGCATTTTAAATACTGATTCTTCATAATATGCATCAGAACAATGTAATTTAAAAGTAATTGAGATAATTTGGTCACCTAACTTTCATCATATACATTGTGCAATGAAGTCCTCTGCCAGGTTCACCAAAACACATTTTTCTAAAGATGCATCTACATCTATTAATCATAAACACAGGAGATTCTGCAGGTGCTGGAAATTTTAAGCAACACACACAAAATGCTGGAGGAACTCAGCAAGTCAGGGGGCATCTATGAAAGGGAATAGACAGTCGATGCTTCAGGCTGAGACCTGTAATAAGACTGGAAAGGAAGGGGGCAAAAGCCAAAATAAGGTGGTGGTGGTGGGGGGGGGGGGGAAGAGGAGTGCAAGCTGACAAGTGATAGGTGAGACCTGGTGAGGGGGAAGCAGGGGATGAAATAAGAAGCTGGAATGTGCTCGGTGGAAGAAGAAGGAACCTGATAAGAGAAGAGAGTGGACCACGGGAGAAAGGGAAGTAAGAGGGGCACCGGAAGGAGGTGATAGGCAGGTGAGAAGAGAAGGAGTGAAAAGGGAACCAGAATGGGCGATGGAAGAAGAGAGAAAAGGGGCAGTAGGGGTAGGAAATTCAGAAAAATTACTCTACGTTTGAGGAACCTATGTTCTTGTTGTCAGGTTGGAGGCTACCTAAACGGAATCAGAGGTATTGCTCCTCCACCCTTATCGTGACAGTAGAGGCGGCCATGCACTGACATGTTAGAATGGGAATCTGTATAAAAATACATCAACAGTATGGGCTAGATGGGCGTTTCTGTATATTGGCGTTCTTTATCGAAAGTAATATAATTTACACAGAATGTCTTCACCAGTGGGAATGTGGTGGAAGCTGTCAGCACACGTGGTGCAAGTGAGCTCAATTTCAATGCTTAAGAGAAGTTTGAATAGGTACATGGATGGCAGGGGTTTGGAGGGTTGTGGTCCCGGTCGATGGGAGTGTGTAGGTTAACTAGCTCACCATGGACTAGTTGGGCAGGGCTTCTGTTTCTATGCTGTACTTTTGCTCTAATACAGAATTCAGACAGCATCACAAGTCATAATGGGAACATCAGAGCAAATTAACACGTTGATTCTGATGTGACTGCAAATCCATTTTGCTCACATTGTGCACCATCCTGTATTTTACCTAGTAACTGACTTTAACCATCACTCACAGATCAGCAAGATTTACAAAGCTCTCCCAATGTTCACTTTGTACTTTCTGTTGAGACGCTGAACCATACAAAAGAGGAAAGTTTCCCATGGTATTATGTTGTCTTATTGGAGTTAGGGATGTTTGGGGTATATGGAGTGCCCAGGGAAGGGGCAGTACCTCAGGTGAAGGGGTTTGTCAGTCCATTCCAGGGCAACTCGCTCACCTTTCGTCCCCACCTGACACTCAGCTCTCACCTGTGGCTCCAAGTAGCTGTTTGAAAGCACCAGCGGCTACACCCCAGTACACCGCTAAACCTGGTGAGTGTAGCCAGTGACCTCATATCCCGGTGAGATAGGGCTGGGGACATGCCTGTCCTAGCACGTGAAGTCAGCAGACCAGGTAGATGAGATATATAGTGAGATCCAACAGCCGGGAAGGCGGCTGTGCAACGCTCCGAGGAGTGCTAAGGGCATGATGAGGCACAGTAGAAGCTATGTTTAATTCTATTACCATAGTGCATTTGGTTACATTTTGGAATTTCTCGTTGTTTTCTGCCATGTGTATTACTTGTGCCTCCAAGAAGACCACAACTTTGTCATTGGGTTTGGAGGCTTGCATGCCTCAGTGACCCGAAGAGCTATGTCGGCTGGAGTCAGGGCTTTATGATTTGGCTCTTGGTAGGGTCACCCATGCCAAGAACAGAGGCCAGACTAAGAGTGGTCCACCGGTTGCCCAGGTTCAGGGGTTCAGCTCAGGGCTAACAACCCTGACTGGTAAAAATAAACTTTTACAGAAACAGCAATGACGAATCCTTCTACATTTGAGTGTGATGGTATTCCTGAGTCTCCACCCGGGACCTGCAAGACTGACAGCAGTGAAAACCAAACTACTGATTCAGTGAAGGAAGGCCTGAACACCGCTGGAGATGGAGGACCTTCATTGCTCCCTAAACACCAGCAGCGTAATGGCAGGAGGAGGAGGAGTATTGCTTGTAATGGATACCACATATGCAGTATCTTACTTACCTGTCAAAATTAATTTTAAAAAAGTAAATTTGAGTGGATAACTTGTAAGCTTGCTGACATTCTCAAAAGTTTTGAGAAGCCCTTGGTGAAACTGCCCTTTCCTTGACTGCTAATTTCATTGATTTAACATTTATTCTGGGAGTCTATTTTTTTTCTTCTTGTTTCTCCCCTGCTGAAGATGACGAGTCCTGAGGTTTAGGTGAGGAGACATCAGTAACTTCACAGTACCTCGGCCACGCTGAAGACTGAACCAAGCCAGTCTTGTTGCAGGCACGTTACCCAGAGCCAGATGCTGAGCTGGGCCCCTCCCTGACACCCTTTGGGGTCTCCACATCTTCGCAGTGTTTCATCAGAGAGTAATTAGGAGTGAACCTCCTCCAGTCTGTAACCCAGAGCTGCCTAAGCCAGTGCAGAGTTGCAGTATCACTCTAACTCCAATGGCTGTTGTCCGTTGTGTCTGGCAATGACAGGAAACCTGTGCGGAGGGCAAACTTTTATACACGTGGTACGGTAGCATAATGTTATTACAGCACTAGTGTCTCAGGTTCCGCTCCAACACTGTCTGTAAGGTCTTTGTATGTTCTCCCCACGACTGCTTCAGTTTTCTCCAGGTGCCCTAGTATCTTCCCACATTCCAAAGACAGATGTGTTTGTAGTTTAATTGGTCACATAGGTGCAATTGGATGGCGTGGGCACTTTGGACTGGGAGAGCTTGTTACTATGCTATATCTCTAAATTAAATTAAATTAAATTAAAATTTTACATGTATAATGCTGCACCAAGAATTTAGATCCAAGACAAGATTCTTCTGAATTTAATTTGAATCTTATCCCTTTTAGTTTATCTGGACTACAATACTGTTCAAAAGTCTTAGATACATATATACTTGTATATGTACAAACGTATATATAGAGAGAGGGTGCCTAAGACATTTGCACCATACTGCAGAAAATTTTATGTATTGCAATGTGCTGCTGCCAGAAAAAAATACAAATTTCTTGGCATATGTGAGTGATGATAAACCTGATTCTGATATGGGTCTCTATTCTGGACTGAGAGTGGGAAGAGAGCAGGGAGAGGAGAATCATGGTTGTGAAAAGGGGAAGAGAGAGTGGAGGGAGTGGGAAGCTCCAGTGAGACATTCTGTAATGATCAATAAACCAATTGTTTGGAATCAAATGACCTTGCCTGGTGTCTCAGGGCTGGGTGTGTCTGCACCTGTGCACCCCCTGCCCCACCCCGGCACTCCTCTTTGCCACCCGTCCCACACACGTTCCATGGCACTCCACCCTTGCTATTGCCAACATCCTTTGCTCCCACCAGATTTGTAAACACGCTCTCTGCTCCACGTTGGCAAATACAGAACTCAGCAAAAGTCTAACACATCCTAGCTATATATGTATGTGCCGAAGACTTTTGCACAGTGCTGTGCATTTAAATACCCAACAACCTTAAACATAATCTGCAATTCTTTTGCTATTTATTTAACTAATTAATTATTTTATCAGCATTTG
This sequence comes from Hemitrygon akajei, assembly GCF_048418815.1. NCBI lineage: Eukaryota > Metazoa > Chordata > Chondrichthyes > Myliobatiformes > Dasyatidae > Hemitrygon > Hemitrygon akajei. The sequence continues at coordinate 13,310,901 of NC_133125.1, read as the reverse complement.
GCATTACAAGACAGAAGGCAAAATACCTTTGAAATGCTTCTTGTAATATCCAGCAATTCATCTATCAGCCATGAAAATAAAGTGGTCACAACAAGGAATCAAAAAGACATGGAAGCCTCTCCAGCAGGTCAGGCAACATCTATGGAGAGGAATAGAGTGAACGTTTCGGATAGAGGTCATGCTATAGGAAAAGATTCAACATGATCTGCACCAATAACTCATATCCACAGCACATTCGTGACAACTCTGTGGTAATACATTCCATACATACTTCTTCCACTGTTCAAGCTGACAGGAAGGTGAGAGTAACTCAGATAACCACACATTACAACAGTGGTGTGCAGAAGAGCATCTCTGAACACACAACACATCGAACCTTGAAGTGGATGGGCTACCACAGCAGAAGACCATGAACGTACACTCAGTGGTCAGTTTATTAGGTAGAGGAGGTATTGTTCCTGAGTTTTCACTGGGTCCAATCATCATTATAGGATGGGGCTTCTGCCTTACAGTGGGTGACCACACTGGGCTTCACTCCTGTACCTAATAAACTGGCCACTGAGCAGATATGAATTTACTCTTGGGAGGCAAGACATTCAAAATGAATTGCAAATGATAAAAGTGGTTTTTAATTGAAAATTTTAGTGGTGTAATGCCAGGGAAAGCCAAACACCTGAAATCAGAAAGACCACATTGGCTGAACATTAAATCTAAACAATGGTGCTTTTATGCTGAAGAACTGTAAGAGTCATGCATTACAATGAACCTGGTCATAAATATACTTGATATTAATGCTTGCCTACGTCACTAAGGAAATGCACCCTGTATATCATCTGAAACAACATCAGGAATTACCAGAGCACCAATAATGTTCTTCTGAAATGCATTGACTGTTTTAATCTGGCAGCAAACTCTACCATTGCACCACGATGAGAAGATGACGGAGGCAATATGTGAGAACGCAGAGGTGCCGCTGGAGTCGGTGCTGGGTTATGGGGCAGGCCCCTCTCATCGGCACTGCCCTCCGGTGTTCGATCGGTGGAAGACAGGTCGGATTACGTTCGTCTGTGGCCGCACTGGGGCGTGATGATGAAGTGCTGCATATGCAGAACCGAACCTCCGGGGCACCATCCCATGCACCTTCAATCTACAGGTCATGACGCTCAGAGACCTGGGCCTCTGAGCTTTTTTGTGACTGTACGTTTTTCTGCTATGGTAATTGTATGTGCTTTATATACCTTGTACTGTGTTGGTGTTGCGTTTTGTACCTTGGCTCTGGAGAAAAGCTCCTTGTTTGGCTGCATTCCTGTGTAAGGTTGAATGACAATTAAACCTGAACTTGAGCTTGAAATACTGGCAATCACAAATTCCAAAGTAACAAAGGAATAATAAGCCAATAAGGCATACTGCAGGAGCAAAATTAGGCCATTCAGTCCATCGAGCCCATTCTGCCATTCCAAAGTTGGTTTCCCTGTAACCATATAACCACTACAGCACGGAAACAGGCTATCTCGGCCCTTCTAGTCCGTGCCGAACGCTTACTCTCACCTAGTCCCACTGACCCGCACTCCATAACCCTCCATTCCTTTCCTGTCCATATACCTATCCAATTTTTCCTTAAATGACAATACTGAACCTGCCTCTACCACTTCTACTGGAAGCTCGTTCCACACAGCTACCACCCTCTGAGTAAAGAAATTCCCCCTCATGTTACCCTTAAACTTTTGCCCCCTAACTCTCAACTCATGTCCTCTTATTTGAATCTCCCCTACTCTCAATGGACAAAGCCCATCCACATCAACTCTATCTATCCCCCTCATAATTTAAAAAACCTCTATCAAGTCCCCCTTCAACGTTCTACGCTCCAAAGAATAAAGACCTAACTTGTTCAACCTTTCCCTGTAACTTAGGTGCTGAAACCCAGGTAACATTCTAGTAAATATTCTCTGTACTCTCTCTATTATGTTGACATCTTTCCTATAATTCAGTGACCAGAACTCTACACAATACTCCAAATTCGGCCTTAACAATGCCTTGTACAATTTTAACATTACATCCCAACTCCTATACCCAATGCTCTGATTTATAAAGGCCAGCATACCAAAAGCTTTCTTCACCACCCTAGCCACATGAGATTCCACCTTCAGGGAACTATGCACCATTATTCCTAGATTACTCTGTTCTACTGCATTCTTCAATGCCCTACCATTTACCATGTATGTCCTATTTGGATTATTCCTACCAAAATGTAGAACCTCACACTTATCAGCATTAAACTCCATCTGCCATCTTTCAGCCCACTCTTCTAACTGGCCTAAATCTCTCTTCAAGCTTTGAAAACCTACTTCATTATCCACAACACCACCTACCTTAGTATCATCAGCATACTTACTAATCCAATTTACCATCCCATCATCCAGATCATTAATGTACATGACAAACAACATTGGACCCAGTACAGATCCCTGAGGCACACCACTAGTCACCGGCCTCCAACCTGACAAACAGTTATCCACCACTACTCTCTGGCATCTCCCATCCTGCCACTGTTGAATCCATTTTACTACTTCAATATTAATACCTAACGATTGAACCTTCCTAACTAACCTTCCGTGCGGAACCTTTGACATTTTACAAATCAAGAGCCTATCAGCCTCCACTTTAAATATACTCAATGATTTGACCTCCACAGCCATTTATGGCAATGAATTCCACAGATTCACTACCTTCAGGCTAAAAAAATCCCCCTTCCTTTCTGTTCTAAAGGGACATCCTTCTATTTGGAGGCAGTGCCTTCCAGTCCTTGACTCCCTCACTATAGGAGACATCTTCTCCACATCCACTCTATCTAGGACTTTCAATATTTGACAGACTTCAATGAGATCCCTCCCTCATTCTTCCAAATTCCAGTGAGCACAGGCCCAGAGCTATCAAACGCTCCGGATATTCACTTTGGTTCACTGATAAATACAGGCTGTGATTCTGAGATTAACTACTCTAAAATAATGCCAAAGGATTCTTCACTACGCTCTAAAAATACTTGCTTTTGCCAATAGGAACAGAAAATATTTAAACTGTAACTAATAAAAACAATATTGGACATTAAATTGAACGTTCAGGCATCACCTTCTACTTGTGCTAAGGTAATATAGTGGGGAAGAATGCTTATTACTATCTGCTTAATTATTTACAAGATAGATGCACTTATCAGTAATCTCTTTAAAAAACATCATGTAATCCTGTGGACCAGTGTCGCCTTTCACATGCACACTGAAACCCAGCACCACTTCACACCACACGCTCCCTCTGGTGCCTTGAAATCGTAATTCTGCTGGTCTGCCCTGACGACTGTAAAAGTGGGAAGCTCCCCGGGCCATTTAGTGGGAAGAAGAGCATTAGTCCCGCCTGTCCTGTTTCACCAACTCCTTACTTCTCCCTAGCAGCATGGGGAAACTCTGAGCAAAACTGCCAGTCCTGAAGCTGATATTGAAGACCGCAGCCCAAACAACGAACATCAATTGGAAGTCTGGGCATCGTGAAGTGATGGCCAAAAGCCACAAGAAATAGAATTTGGCCATTTTGCCCATTGAGTCTGCTCCGCCATTCAATCATAGCTGACCCTTTATTCCCCTCCTCAGCCCCACTCCCCAGACTTCTCCCCGTAACCTTTGATGCCATGGCCAATCAAGAACCAATCAAGCTCTGCCTTAAATACACCCAACACACTGGCCTCCACAGCTGCCTGTGGTAATAAATTCCACAACTTCACCACCCTCAGGCTAAAGAAATTTCTCCGCATCTCTATTTTAAATTGATGCCTCTCTATCCTGAGGCTGTGCCCTCTTGTCCTAGACTCCCCCACCACGAGAAACATCCTTTCCACATCTACTCTGTCCAGGCCTCTCAACATTCAAAAGATTTCAATGAGATCCCCCCCCATCCTTCTAAATTCCAGCGAGTACACAGCCATCAAATATTCCTCATTTGATAACCTTTTCAATCCCAGAATCACCCTTGTGAACCTCCTCTGAGCCCTCTCCAATGCCAGTGTCGCCTCAGCCTGGAGACTGCAGGCCTGCTCACCATCCCTGGAGGATGGGAAGGGGTTAGAGAGGAGAGGGGCCTGTTTTGCCACTGTTGTTCTGTTGTTTATTGCGTTTTATTTACTTATTACAGCACAGAACATGCCCTTCTGCCCCAATGAGACGTATTGCCCAGCAATCCACCTGTTTAACCCTAGTCTAATGACAAGATAATTTACAATGACCAACTAACCTTCTAACCTTCCAAGTACGTGCCTGGAATGTGGGAGGAAACCCGAGCATCTGGAGGAAACCCATGTCCACACTTGAAGGATATACCAACTTCTTACAGACGCCACGAATTGTAATAATGTTCCATTAACCACGATGCTAACATGGTCCTGTGGCGTTCTGCTGAATATCATGGGCACTGTAATGCGGGTGTGTTGGTTGTTAATGTAAACAATGCATTTCAGTGTACATTTGCACAGTACTGTAGTATTTTTATGTACTGCACTGCACTGCTGCCGCAAAAAGAAACAAATTCCATAACATATGTGGGTGAAGGTAAACCCGTTTCTGATGTAGGTCTCTATTGTGGACTGACAGTGGAAGGGGGATCATGGTTGGGAGAGAGGATAGAGTGGGAAGCACCAGAGAGACATTCTATAATTATCAATAAACCAATTGTTTGGAATCAAAGGATCTTTCCTGGTGTCTCAGGGCTGGGTGTGTCTGCACCCGTGCCACGCCCTGCCCCTGGCACTCCTCTTCTGCCACTTGTCCCACACCCCTACCACTGCACTGCACCCTCGCCATTCCCAACACCTTTTGCTCTTAGCAGATTTACAAACCCATGATGACAAATACAGTACTGTGCAGGAGTCTTCAGCACTGAGCTATATAAATTGCACAGTATAATGTGATAAATATATCTGAATGTGAATCTCTGATTCACAATCTTGCTGTGAATTTTGGCCCGGTCTATCGTCCAATCAGACCATGGTCTACCATGCTTGCAAATCTGTCCCATTTTATCAGGGTGAAACGACCCTGGCTCCTGCTCAGTGCTGCTACACACTCTGGCATAATCTCATTTTATACTTCATAAGTTTGAGAAGAACATAGTTGTCTGTGATTAAAGATCAGCTTCAATAAATTAGAATAATAAATGATATTGTAGGAGGAAGAATAGCACTGGATGGGATGCAGAGGAAACACACAAAAAAAAAGAAAGAGTAACTTTATTTGTCAAATGTACATTGAAATGTACAGTACCGTGCATAAACCTAAGGCACAGTGTGTGTGTGTGTGTGTGTGTGTGTGTGTATCTAGCGTGCTAAGACTTTACACAGTGCTGTATTTGTCAACGTGAAGTGGAGAGCATGTTTTAAAACACGGCAGGAGCAAAGCATGCTGGGAATGAGAAGGATGGAGCACTATGGGAGGGGTGTGGGACAGAATGCAGAGAAGGAGCGCCAGGGCGGAGGGTTGGCGCAGGTGCAGAGTCACCAGACAGAGTCATTTGGCTCCAAATAATTGGTTTACTGATCATTACAGAATGTCTCTCTGGTGCTTCCCACTCATTCGCCTCTCCCTCTTTTCTCAACCATGATTCCCCTTGCCCTGCTCCCTTACCACTCTCAGTCCACAATAGAGACCCATATCAGAAACAAGTTTATCATCACTCGCATATATCATCAATATTTTTTTTACAGCAGCAGCACCAAAATTACTATGGTACTGTGCAAAATTCTAGGCATTATACACACACACACACACCCCTTCAACCCCCCCCCCAAAGACTTTTGCACAGTACTGCACAGTGAAATGTGTCCTTCGTTTCAATGACAACTGCAGTTAATAGATGTGCTGAGAGGAGGCTGCAAGTGTCACTGCCCTTCCAGTGCCTACATATAACATGCCGACACCTTACTACCCTAACCCACACAGGTATGTAGGTGGAATGTGGGAGGAAACTGGAGCATCCAGTGGAAACCTATGCGGTCACTGGGAGAATGTACAAAGTCCTTACAGTTAGCGGTAGGAAATGAAACCCTATGGTTTCGATACTGTGTTATAACCACATTTGCTACATGTTTTTAAAACAGTCAAAGTTGCAGGGTTTTCCAAAGCACGGTCAGGGTCTTTAATCCCAGCAAACAATTTATACAGAGCAAAGTCTATACACAGAAATAAGAAACAGAAATATGTAATGCTTCAGAGAAAGGTGGTCCAGAGACAAAAGGCAGCTTCTCCTCTTCCCTGATATCACAGGACCTTTGAGTTCCCACTGAACCAGCGGACAAACGTGCAAACTTAAAATTGCATTTCTCAAACCAGCACTGTTAAAGGCAGTCAAAAGCTTCATGTATGCAAAGAAGTATCATAGCTGACTATATCTGATGTGGGTGAAAGGGCAAGAATCAGTTAACATCTGCTGACTATGAGAAAAGCTCTGGGTCTAGTTATTAAAATAAAAAACATGTACTGAGTAAAACTGACACACAGGTTATTGTTCTTAATACAGGGAGAGCAGTCCAAATGCGGGGCAGGAAGCATTTGACGGATCATAGTGAATCGCAATAATTGACACAGCGAATCTTCTCAGTGTAAAGGGTTTCTGAGCCTCCCTGATCCCTACGAGTAGCATTTCCTGCAAACTTAAAAGCCAAATCAAGATTTTCCTGGTCGCCAGCTGAAAATTATCTGCAACCCATGCAGATTTAATGATAGCAGGGTGGTGTCCTGTAAAATTTCAGGAGATTTAACAGCCTTTCTTCCTTAAGGATATTTATGCAATTATTTTTAATAATGTAGTCTCATATTGTTGCTTTTTAACATACTTACCGCTCTGGAAACCACACGAGATGAAGAAATTGTGCTCAGAGAAAATGAGGCAGGATACAGTAACAGATCTTGCAGCTCAATTCAGCTTTGTGAATCTGGGTAGTTCAAAGCAATCCCTCTTTCTGTTCAATATATTTTAAACAAATACACTGATGTAGTTTTTCTTTTTATTTCATTGGGGTGTAGGGGGTGTCTAGGGAAAGAGAGAACATCTGGTGAAGGGGCTTGTTGTGTCCATTCCAGGGCAGCTCACTCACCTTCGGGCTCTCATCCGCGTCTCCAAGTAGCTGCCTGCACGCGACAACGGCCACACCCTGGCACACCATTTCGACAGGTGGGCTAAACCAGGTGAAGGTAGCCAGTGGGACTCATAGCCCAGTGACCTAGGGACACGCCTGCCCTAGCGTGTGAAGTCAGCTGCAGTGGAATGGGCGGATGAGATCAACGGTGAAACCCAACAGCCAGGAAGGCGGTTCTGCAACTCCTTGAGCAGAGCGAAGGGCGTGACAAGGCACTACAACCAAGGAAGACCCAGTTTGTGATGGCTACTGGTACCACCGGACCCAGACTTCCAAGGTCAAGAGAGTGGAACTGTCCCAGCGCAACAGTTTTCCACTTTAAAACTCGCCCTCACAGGTTTCCTGTCATTGCTGGATATGGCAAGACAACCAGCCATTTTTCTATCGATACTACTGTATTTCTTTGCTTTAATGCGAATGCCTGCAAAAATTAATCTCAGTGTAGTATTTTGTGACATACTTCTTTTTTTTGCACTACTTATTTTAACTTGTCCCTTTAATAGACATATATAAACTTAATGTGACTCAGTTTTTTCTGTTTATTTATCATGTATTGAATTGTACTGTTGCCATAAAGTTAACAAGTTTCATGACATTTGCCTGTGAGTTTAAACCTGATTCTGATTCTGTGCAATTCTTTGGCACATGTAAAACAAATTGGTAGAGTGGAGATGGTTTCAAAAATAATGCAATAAAAAGTTTCTAAATATCAATAAATACTATAAAGAGCAGTAAACAGTAAAAATCTAAATCAAATCAACATTTCATATAACTACCCTTTGCCTTTAAAACGGTATAAATACTCTTACTTACACTGTCGTGCAATTTTATAAGAAAATCAGTTGATAAGATTGTTTGAAGCATCTTGGAGAAATGGCCACAGGTCTTCTACAGACTTTGGCTGTCTCACTTGCTTCTGATAGATAGATAGATAGATACTTTATTCATCCCCATGGGGAAATTCAACATTTTTCCAATGTCCCATACACTTGTTGTAGCAAAAACTCATTACATACAATACTTAACTCAGTAATAATATGATATGCATCTAAATCACTAACTCAAAAGCATTAATAATAGCTTTAAAAAAGTTCTTAAGTCCTGGCAGTTGAATTGTAAAGCCTAATGGCATTGGGGAGTATTGACCTCTTCATCCTGTCTGAGGAGCATTGCATCGACAGTTAATCCCAGACAACCTCAATAATGCTGAGATCAGGGCTCTGTGGAGGCCATGCTATTTGAAATCAAATTTTTAAAAATCTGAGATGCCTAAGACTTTTGCACAGTACTGCACTGCATGTACTTCAATGATAAATTTACTTTGAACTTATTACTAATAGAATACCTTACTTCCAACTTTGGCAAAATATGCTCTCTAGGGTTAATTCTAGATCAGTAAATTCAATACTGAATGTTTTCAAACAACAAAAAAGGGCTCGATCTCAGCCGGGAAAAATAATTCCTACAGTAACTGGGACAAATATATATTATGTGAGAGGAAAGTAAAGAATAACTCATTTCTGATCTTCAGACTGAAAATCATATCCAATGAATTTTTCATAGTAAAAATCATACCTAGTGTAGCATTGGAGTAAAATGTTTTTGTACGTAAAAGACCCAACTGTTCCCTTGTATTTTTGCACATCACAGATTCTTGAGAGCAAACATTCTAATCAATGAAAGATTAATAAGAGAAACTCGTTCTGGTAACAGTGGCTGAACTTGGTGCTTAAACATGCGGAAGAATCCAGGCAGATTAAGAGGGGGTGGAGGTAGCTGTACAGCTTCCTTCCTGTGAGACATTCCCAGCATCACAATTTGATGTCAGGAGCAGTAAAATTGGCTCGGAGGTACACTGGAGCCATTTTCACAAGAGGGGAGCAAAAAGATGCAAAAGATTCCCATTTCAACAAAGAAACTAAAGATTCTTTATTTTATATTGTAGTTTAACTGATGTCCCCATACAGAATTTACTGCAATGCCTAGAAACATTACTTTAATAACTTTATCACTATCAGGTTTAATATCACTAGTATATATCAGGAAATCTGTATCCAATTTTATCATGTGCATGGTTCTAACAGAGTTATGTTAAAGAAATTATTGAGAGTTAACAATACATAAATGCATTAAAGTCTTGACTAGAAAACAAACTGCTCTGGATTAGACCAAAGATTCTGTGTACAGGCGGATGAGAGAAAGGAGAAGTTAACAACAATATTAATAGGGTTTCTTTTGGCAATACACAACCAGGTGGTTAACACAAAAAATACCAAAAACACACCAGAAAAGACCAACAAAATAAAGATGGTAAATGCAGAAAATGCAGAGAAAAACCAGAAACAATCCAACACATCACAGGATCCAGTAGCAGTTTAACTCAATCTGATTACTTACACAGGCACAATCAAGTGGCAAATATCAATCATCAAAAGCTTGCTTTAAAATACAAACACATGAATGAAATCACACCTTTCTATAAATACAACCCTGAACCAGTTTTAGAGTCAGAATACCACAAATTAAATTATGACCGATCCATTATTAGATAGGACAATCCATAATAATCATTCAGATATAATATTACAGGATAAACAAGCACAAATAACTTACTTAAAAGATATAGCGCTTTTAAGCACACATGACATACATTAATTAAAAAGTGAAAAACACCAGAAATAAGCTGAATTAAAACAGGAAAGTGAAAGTCTATGGAACATGAACTCCTGCCTCAGCAAGGACCTGGACCCATTGCAATTTGCCTATCGTCACAATAGATCAACAACAGACGCAATCTCAATGGCTCTCCACACGGCTTTAGACCACCTGGACAACACAAACACTTATATCAGGATGCTGTTCATCGACTATATCTCAGCATTTAATACCATCGTTCTCATAATCTTGATCGAGAAGTTGCAGAACCTGGGCCTCTGTACCTCCCTCTGCAATTGAATCCTCAACTTCCTAGCCGGAAGACCACAATCTGTGCGGATTAGTGATAACATATCCTCCTCACTGACAATCAACACTGGCACACCTCAGGGGTGTGTGCTTAGCCAACTGCTCTACTCTCTGTATTCGCGTGACTGTGTGGCTAGGCATAGCTCAAATACCATCTATAAATTTGCTGACAATACAACCATTGTTGGTAGAATCTCAGGTGGTGTCAAGAGGGCGTACAGGAGTGAGATATGCCAACTAGTGGAATGGTGCCGTAGCAACAACCTGGCACTCAACGTCACTAAGATGAAAGAGCTGATTGTGGACTTCAGGAAGGGTAAGATGAAGGAGCACATACCAATCCTCATAGAGGAATAAGAAGCGGAGGGAGTAAGCAGTTTCAAGTTCCTGGGTGTCAAGATCTCTGAGGATCTAACCTGGTCCCAACATATCAACGCTGTTATAAAGAAGACAAGACAGTGAATATACTTCATTAGGAATTTGAAGAGATTTGGTATGTCAACAAATACACTCAAAAACCTCCATAGTTGTACCATGGAGAGCATTCTGACAGGCTACATCACTGTCTGGTATGTGGGGGGTTGCTACTGCACAGGACCAAAAGAAGCTGCAGAGGGTTGTAAATCTAGTCAGCTCCATCTTGGGTACTAGCTTACAAAGTGCCCAGGACATCTTCAAGGAACAGTGTCTCAGAAAGGCAGCGCCCATTATTAAGGGCCTCCAGCACCCAGGGCATGCCCTTTTCTCACTGTTACCATCAGGTAGGAGGTACAGAAGCCTGAAGGCACACACTCAGCGATTCAGGAACAGCTTCTTCCCTTCTGCTGTCCGATTCCTAAATGGACATTGAACCCTTGGACACTATCTCATTTTTTTAATATACAGTATTTCAGATTTTTGCATGATTTTTAATCTATTCTATATATATATATATATATATATATATATATATATATATATATATATATACTGTAATTGATTTATTTATTTACTTACTTATTTTTCTTCTTCTATATAATGTATTGTATTGAACTGCTGCTGCTAAGTTAACAAATTGCACGTCACACGCCAGTGATAATAATCCTGATCCTGATTCTGAACAGGGTATATACATTGCCCCAATAGCAATACCTACAATTGATGTCCTCCCAAATTCATTACACAATAGCATTAACCAATTTGGTCTACACGGCAATATTTATGTAAACTTTCAGAAATCTATAATACTAAGCACTACTAGAATAGTCCGAAGCTCCCAGCAATTGCACTTGGCTATGCCCGTACCTCAGGTTTTACCAGCTTGAACCGAAAAAAGAAATACAATATTAAAAATAATAATAATTTATTTTTAGAGCATTTTTCATACAATGAAGTAGTTCAAAGTGCTTTACAATAGGATAAAGTACAAACATGAAAATAAATGGCAAAAAGGTGTTAGTTAAAAGCAAGGTTAAATAAATAGGCTTTGAGCTGGCGTTTAAAAGTGTCGACTGAGTCTGCATCCACAGTTTAGGAGCATATTTAAGAAAAGCTGACCTGCCAATCATCTTTCGAGGGAGATTGTTTAAATTTAAGAGACAGATGAAAGAAGACTCGAGGATTATAAAACTTAAATGAAAGTTGGCAAAGGACTGTTAAAAAAATGGAGACCACTGAATAAGTCCTTGCGATTAAATTGCTCGAAAGAAAGAGGCTAGAAAGCCAGAAAGAAATATGAAATATTCACAGCTTCACAGAAATCTGCATAACACTCAAATGCTTCAGGACACTAAAAAAGGCATCAACTGTGCAATGATGCACAATATTCCAATTATTAGATTAACAAGCTGAATATTTAAACAGACCTCCTAGAACTGAATTAAATTAAGGTATAATTAAAAGCAACGATGCGAGGAAAATTGACAAGCAGCAATGGCTCCCCAGCTGAACTGTATCCAAAATTTCTGGACAAATTGTGGATGCAATTTCAAAAACGTCTACCATTCAATTCTGACAGGAAAGTGTACTAGATTTTATGATGTTTGCGTGGGTACCCATACAAACAAAAATATTTCATTATACGGCAGCTGCCAGATCACTTTCTCATTTGCTACCAATTATAAAAATCTTAGCAATGAACGCCTTCTGAAAATACGATGCTTAAATAATGTTTGACTAGCTACTACAGCAGTGAAAAGTGCTATGTACGGCCTAAGATAATACTAATAACATTGTACCATGTTTCAGAATGAACTTGGGTTAGATAGCAGAGAACGATCTCAATTATTGCCTAGATTTAAAAGCTGATTTACTGCTTCAGACAGAGCAAACAGTGAGGGCAATACTGGAATGGCCCTATCATTACACATTTTACACTTCCATTGCTGTAGAAGTACTTACTGAAAATAAACAGTGTAAGAGTCAAGCCATTATGGATGTGGATACAATCCCCTCTAATGCAGCAGAACATTTTCTCACATATACATTCAAATAAGCCAAACCACCTTCACAGAGGGTCATACTGTGGGGTATTCCAGACCCTCGTTAAATTAAAGTGCTTACTGTATAATATCCACTGCTTTAAGTTCTTCATAAACTTGCCTAAATAGCTCGGTTAATTAATTCAAATAAGGATGGCAATGACCAGAAGACCATAAGACACAGGAGCAGAAATAGACTATTCAGCCCATCGAGTCTTTTCCACCATTCCATCTTGGCTGATTCCATTCTGTCTTCTCCCTGTAACCTTTGACACCCTTACTAATCAAAAACCAATCGACCTCTGCTTTAAATATACCAAATGACTTGGGCTCCACGTCCGATGTGGCTGTGAATTCCACTCTCTAGCTAAAAAAATTACCCACCATCTCTGTTCTAAAGGGATGTGCATTTTGGTCGATTGGACAAGGCAGTTTAAATGGTTTGGCATGGTCTAGATGGGCTGAAGGGCCTCTTTCTGAGCTGTACTTTTCTAAGACTCTATGATCGTAGACTCTCCTGCTACTGGAAATGTCCTCTCTATGTCCATTCTATCTAGGGGTCCACAGATCCCTTGTTTAATGGTATTGGTCCATGGCATAAAAAAGTTGGGAACCCCTGATCTATGTCTTTCAACAAAAGGCATTTATGTAACACCCTGTAAAACACTTCTGGGCCCTTCACAGGCATATTGTCAAGCAAAATTGAAGGTGAGAGGAAAAAGATTTAATAGGAACCTGAAGGGCAAACTCTGACACAACAGGTAAAACATGAAGAATGAGCTGCCAGAGGGTGTGGATGAGGCCATTAGTACAAACTTTTAAATTACATTAGGACAAGTAGATGGATTGGAAAGGTTTAGAAGGTCATAGGCCAAACACTGGCCAATGGGACTAGATTGGATGGGACATCTTGGTCAGTATGGCTGAAGGGCCTATATTAGCACTGCATAACTCTGACTCTGAGCCTCAAAAAATGATGTTAGTGAGGCTGATCAAGAGCTTGACCAAAGAGTGAGTTGAAAGAGGATCTTTAAGGAAACAGAGAGAGGCTAAGAAACAGACTGAGTACCAGTGTTTTGAGCTCTGATTGTCGAAGACCAATAATGGCAGAAATAAAACTAGTGATAATCAAATGGGGGGGATTTGAAGAATGCCAATGTCTCTGAGGGTTGTACTTCCATAAGAAGAGATGATAGTGTAATAAGGTAGAGATAATCATGAATGACTGTGTAAGGGATGATAAAAAAATTAAACTCAAGGCAGTACCAAAGCCTAGACTCAGTAATTTAACAATCACTAAATCATGAGGTTTGGGACATGCTGCCGGTGCAGCAGTAAGAAACCCTTAAGTAAGCACATGGGTGATAGAAGAAATTGGAGGATCAAAGAAAGGATTACTCCTCAACCATCAGGCTCTTGAACCAAAGGGGATAACTTCACTTCCCCGTCATTGAAATGTTCCCACAACCTATCAATTTATTTCAAGAGCTCTTCATCTCACGGTCTCCATATTTATTGCATATTTATTTATTATGATTAGACCGGCTGCATCACTGTCTGGTATGGGGGGGGGGGGGGGTTGTTACTGCACAGGATCGAAAGAAGCTGCAGAGGGTTGTAAATTTAGTCAGCTCCATCTTGTGTACTAGCCTACAAAATACCCAAGACATTTTCAAGGAGTGGTGTCTCAGAAAGGTAGCGTCCATTATTAAAGATCTCCGGTACCGAGGGCATGCCCTTTTCTCACTGTTACTGTCAAGTAGGAGATACAGAAGCCTGAAGGCACACACTCCGTGATTGAGGAACAGTTTTTTTCCCCTCTGCCATCCGATTTCTAAATGGACATTGAATCTCTGGACACTACCTTTTTAATACATATTACTTCTGATTTTTGCACGATTTTTAATCTATTGAGTATACGCATACTGCAATTGATTTACTTATTTATTATTATTAATTTTTTCCCTTCTTCTTCTATATTATACTGCTGCTGCTCAGTTAGCAAATTTCACGACACATGCCAGTGATAATAAACCTGATTCTGACATTATTATTTATTTATTTTTGTGCTTGCGCAGTTTGTTGTCTTCTATACTCTGAGTGAACACCCAAGTTGCTGTGGTCTTGCACTGATTCTGTTAGGGTTATTATTCTATAGATTTATTGACAAGAAAGTGAATATGGTGACATATATGTACTTTGATGATAAATTTACTTTGGACTTTGATCTTAGAGTAGGTTAAAATGTTGGCACAACATTGTGGGCCGAAGGGCCTGTATTGTGCTGTAATGTTCTACCTTTAAACATGGTAAAGTACTTGAATAGTAGTCTTACACAAATCACAGTGAATTTCCATTCTCAAGTAATATGGGTGAAGAATGTTAATCAGTAAAATACGTGTGTTATTCAGATTTTTTAAAAAAGAGCACAGTGGTATATACCACACTTGCTCAGCCAGACAGAGAAAGAAGCCTCAGTTTAATGACTTTCAAAGGACGATATTGCCATCAGCACTACACACATTCTCACCACTGCAATGCAGCGTCAGCTTGGATTAGATATTCAACTACTGCAGTGGGGTTTGAACCCACAAACCGAGTGACTCAATAACAAGTGTGCAACAATTACACTCTGCTGTGGCCTCTGCAAACTATGCTTTTTTTAAAATTTAATTACCCTTAAGCACCAACTATTTCAAATATTTACATCGTACTGAATGTGGATAGAAAAGAATCTACATTGAAAAATATCCCGATAATTTTACAGACAGGGAAAAAGAGCCTCAAAGTGAACACTGCACCTTGGTTGAATTATACTGGTAAGAATTATGCTTTTAAAAAAAATGTGAGATGTGGCCTGCAGTCAAATGCATTCGATTCACTTCTGTCATCTTATTAATCTCTCAAATGCTGCAATTGATAGACGATCTGTTAACCAAAGAAGGAAGGTAGATTATACACTTATAAACCTCAGATTTTACTTGGTATTACTGATAGTTGTGCATGGAACAGCAGGCTTCACTCAGTTTTTCATCTAAGACCCTTGCACAAATGTAAACATTTCAGGGTTACTGATCAAAATATACCAGCTAGTTCCCACCCTTCTCTGCCACAGGATTCCCTGTGCAAAATCTCGGCTGATAGAGGCAAATTCTCTGCAAAGTCATGAACGTTTTTTAAAGACAATACAGCAAAATCTCTCCCGATGACTATTTAGAAACCCTGATGCTTCGGCATCACCTGATAACATTTCTTCCTCCCCACCCAATCTCTTTTTCCATTCCCCATTCTGGTTCACTCTCACCCCTTCTCTTCTCACCTGTCCATCCTTCCTCTCAACGTCCACTGCCCTCTCATATCAGTTTCCTTCTTTTCTTAACCCTTTACCTCTTCCCCACCCACCCACCTTCCTCCTTTCCTGCCAGCTTCTACTCCTCACCCTGCCCCAAGCCTTCCTATTCTGGCTTTTCCTCCTTCCTTTCCATTTCTGATAAAGGGTCTCAGCCTGAAATCTCTACAGTTTTTTCATCTCCATAGATGCTGCCTAACCTGCTGAATTCCTCCAGCACTTTTTGAGTGTTGCTCAAGATTTCCAGCATCTGCGCAATCTTTTGTGTTTATGGCATTTGCTGCCCTCCCTTCTACCTCAGCTGAGCTATGGCGTCCATGATTGAAGATATTCAATGTCTCATTGGTGCAGTCGGAGGTTCCCAGCTGCTTCAAAACGACATCAATTGTACTGGTGCCCAAGAAGAGCAGGGTGAGCTGCCTCAAAGACTACCATCCAGCAGAGCTCGCATCTATTGTAATGAACTGCTTTGAGAGGTCTGTCACGGTTAAGGTCAACTCCAGCCTAAGCAAGGACCTGAAGCTACTGCAGTTTGCCTATTGCCTGAACAGATGTACAGTGTTCACCATCTCACTGCCACTGAAAGCCAGAGCAACACACACAAAATGCTGGAGGAACTCAGCAGGTCAGGCAGCATCTACGGAAAAGAGTAAACGGTTGATGTTTTGGGCTGAGACCCTTCTTCAGGACGGACGCTCTCCACTCACTGTTGGGACCAACTAGTCAACAGTAATATCTACGTATGGCTGCTGTTTATTGATTACAGCTTAATATTTAACACTGTAATCCCCTCAGCACTTATCAACAAGCTTTGCTCCTGGAGCCTCTGTACCTCCCTCTCCAACTGGATCCCTGACTTCCTCACTGGGAGGCCACACTCAGTTCACATCAAAAATAATATCTCCTCCTTGATGACAATCAACATGGGCATATCCAGAAATCCCACCCTACAAAAACTCATTTCAGGGAGGTAGCACCATCAAATTGCGGGGGACTCCCAGAACTTCCGGGAGAGGTGGGATGTCTGCATCTAATGGGTGTGTGTGTTTTGCCCACTGCTCTATTCTCTCTACATTCACAATTGTGTGGTTCAGCAGAACTCAAATGCCACCATCAAGGTCATCGTCAGTTGGCAATGCCTCAAGAAGGTGGCATCAATCATTATGGACGCTCACCCCGCAGGACATGCCCTCGATTAGTACCATCAGTGAAGAGCCTGAAAACACACTCCAAACTTTCTAGAAACAGCTTCTTCCTCTCCGTTATCAGATTTCTGAATGGATCATGACCCATGGACACTCCTTTTGCACTAATATTTTATATTTCTTATTGCAACTTTTAATATGGTATCATCAATTGCATCGTACTGCTATCACAAACAACACATTAGGTGACATATCTCGGTGATAATAAACCTGATTTAAATTTTCTCTCATTCAATCAGCGTGATGTTTCTTATTCTCCTTTTAATGGTACCCATTTTGCTGGGATATTTGTTATAATACAGTGTAGCACTTTTAACAATAAAAGTGAACTAAAGGAAATGGCTTTGGGCTACTAATTAGGGATCAATAGCCAATAATGAGGAGTATCTATCAGAGAGGCAGCTCCCATAAGACTCAAGGGCAGAATTTGGCCATTTGGTATATCAGGTATCCTCCAAGAGGACCACAAGTTTGTCATGGTTTGGAGGCTTGGGTGCCTCAAAGAGCCAAAGAGCTATGGTGGCTGCAGTCAGGGCTTCATGCTTTGGATCTTGGTAGGGTCACCCATGCCAAACAGGTCAAAGGCTAGAGGTCAAACTAAGAGTGGTCCACCGGTCCTCCAGGTTCAGGGGTTCAGCTCAGGGCTAACAACCCTGACGGGTCAAACAAAGTTGTTATGGAAACAGCAATGAAGAATCCTTCCACACCTGAGTGCAACGGTATTCCTGAGTCTCCACCCCGGACTTGCGTGACTGACAGTAGTGAAAACGAGAGGAAGCTACTGACGTGAAGAAGGAAGCCTGGAACAGTGCCAGAGATGGAGGACTTCATTGCTGCCCTGAATGCCAGCAGCACAATAGACAGCAGAGAGAGCGAGCCCATCGGGTCTGCTCTGCTATTCCATCACGGCACATTTATTATCCCTCCCAACCACATTCTCCCACCTTCACCCCATAAGCTTTGATGGCCTTACTAATCAAGAGCTATTATCCTCCTCTTTAAATATGGCCTATGACTGTCTGTGGCAATGCCAGAGACAGTGTGTATTGAATTACCTGAGTTATACTGTGCACACGTCCCTCACCTCACTCTGGGGCAGCTGGACAAGATGACAGACACAGATTATCTGATCAAGACAAGACGTACGAAGGACTTGTGGTGAAAAGGCACAAGGATCAAACTCCTGTTTAGAGGCTTTGTAAAGCTTATCCTCTCACAGTGGCTGGATTTTGCTTGGTTTATAAAAATACTACATCAAAAGAGATGGTCTTGTCTTGATTCTATTGTACTCATTGAAGCAATGGAGGTCCACATGACAGACTCAGAATATGCTTTTGTATCTTGAATTGGTTTCTCTCACAAATGAAACAAAAGTAGTTTGGCTTAACTCTTTATTCTGAAATCTAAGTTACTGTTTCCTACATTTTTGGAAAGTCAAAGTCACAATAAATTTATTATCAAAGTATGTATATGTCACCATATACAACCCTGAGATTTGTTTGCTTGCAAACATTAATAGGTAAATAAAGAAATACAATGGTATTTATGTAAATTGTACATAAACAAAGACAAGTACAGTACTGTGCAAAAGTCTTAGACACATATATATCACTGGGGTGCCTGAGATTTTTACACAGTACTGTAGTAATCTTATGTATTGCACTGTACTGCTGCCACAAAAACAAAATAAATTTCATGACATATGTGAGAGATGATAAACCAGATTCTGACACAGGTCTCTATTGTGGACTGAATGTGGGAAGGGGACAGGGAGAGGGGAATCATGTTTGGGAAAGGGTGAAGGGAGAGGGGAGAGAGTGGGAAGCACCAGAGAGACATTCTATAATGATCAATAAACCAATTGCTTGGAATCAAATGACCTTGCCTGGTGTCTCAGGGCTGGGTGTGTCTGCTCCTGCACCCTCCACCTCTGGGACTACTCTGCCACCTGCCCCACACCGTTTGGCGGCACTCTGCCCTCACCATTCCCAACACCCTTTGCTCTGTGCACAGCATTGCAAATATAAATAATACCGACAACATGAGTCGTCAAGTGCTTGAAAGTGAACCCATGGGTTGTTGAATCAGGCTTGAGTTGAGGTGAGTGAAGTTATCCACACTGGCTCAGGACCCTGATGTATGTAGGTTAACAACTGTTCCTGAACCTGCTGGTGTGTAGCCAAGACTTCTGTACCTCATTCCCTGCTAGTAGTAGTGAGAAGTGGTGGCCTGGACAGCGGGGGTCCATGATGATGGATGATGCCTTGTTGTGGCAGCATTCCTTGTAAATATGCTCAATTTGGTCATGAAAAATGTGCAATTTATTGATATTAATATAGACTTTAATTACTAATATTAAAATTAATTATTTAATTGATCAGCTTCAATAGCTTTTCTGGAAAGAAAATACCGAGCAAAATGGAAAAACCGACAAATGTCAGAAGTTTAAAATAAAAACAGAAAATGATGGGAAAACTCTGAGTCTGTAAAGTGTTATGTTTCTTGGCTGGCTTCCTCTGAACAATAATAGCAGTACCTGCAGTACTGTTCAAAAGTCTTAGGGACCTATATTCAGCCAGGGTGCCCAAGACTTTTGCACAGTACTGTACATTGGTTAGCAAACAGAAATGAGAGGACTGAGCTATCTGTTAGCTCAGTAATATTAGTGTTATTTGGTAACTGGAAAGACATAATATACAGAACTGTGCAAAAGTCTTAGGCACACAAGCTATATATATGTGTGTCTAAGACTTCACACGGTACTGTACAAGAAATACAGGCAACTGTTTCACCACTTTACCAATAGTTCTTGTTTTCGAGGAAGTTCCACTATGTTGGGACCAGTTACTTCGAAAAAGGAACCAACAACACACCCTGAGAAAAAGAAACAAAGGACTAGTGCTACAAGTTAAACCCAGGAGGGAGGGACTAACTGTAAAGTCCTTTTCAAACAGCATGTACAGGCAGGATGACAACAGCCTCCGTGACTCCAAATTACACAAAGGAATGCAGTCGACCTCTTTAAACAAAGCATTCAAACTGCCAAACCTGCTGCGGATGAGGGGGGAAATGAGAGAGATGACGTGACTATGAACAAGATCCAACGTGCAACAAACCCAAAATGGCTGAAGATCCTTAAGATGATGGTGGTGTTTGTGCCCTTCCCTGAAAATGAAGGCATCGGAGTACCTTGCCGATCAGGTCAACGTTCTTCACCACAGATACTTACATCTACTAGGAATTTGCTGTGGTGTGCTGGTCAGGATGCAACATGCAACAAAAAACAACATTCAACAATTCTAAAGAATAAGCAATTACATTAAATATAGAGAGATGTTGAAGACTAGTGAATAGGGAAAAATAAGAGGGCTCAGAGATTCAGAAACAACTAAACAAAGAAAGCAAAAATTATTATCAACAAGATAGGTCCTGGAGTTAAAGAAAAACATATAGACCAGAAGACACGGGAGCAGAATAAGGCCATTCGCAATTATGAAATTACCCCTGCCAAAAGCTGGGTAATGTGAAATGGTTCTGTGTGGTTTGGTCTGAGAGATTTTATGGGAGATTCAAGTTGAAGTTTAATTGTCATTCAACTATACACACGTATACAGCCAAGCGAAACAGCGTTCCTCAAGCAAAACACAGCACCAACAGCACATATAGTTACGATAGCAGAAAAACACAGTCCCAAGTCCTGAGCCCCTGATTATCATGGCCTGTAGATTGGGATGTTGTCCTGGAGCCACGTTTCTGCAAGAACAAGCACGCTGCAGTTCCTCATCACGCACTACTGCAGCCGCAGATGAACGCAGTTTAGCTTGTCTTCACTGCCACCTTACTTGGAAGGAAGGCCAACTGCCTCACGGTCAGATGTGGCTGCTGCATTGAGTGTTGCAAGGCCCAGAGTCTTACAACAGCGGCCTGCGTGGAGCAGAAATGTATTGAGGTCAAGGTTCAGCTGCAGAGACTCTCTCTTCAAGATGCATCAAGGTTATGATGCTAGGTTTCGACCCGAAACATGGACAGTTCCTTTATTTCCTCCACACATGCTGCTCGAGAGGATGAGTCCCCTCCACGCCACAACAGACTGTTTGCTGCTCATTTCAAGCCCATAGCAGGAGAGTTAGGCATTTGATCATGATTGATGTATTTTCCTTCTCAGCCCCTTCAGGAACAACTAAACAATGCAAGCAAAAGTCATTGTCAACAAGATGGGCCATAAGGTTAAGTAAAAACACTTAGAGGATGAGACATAGAATCAGAATTAAGCCATTCAGCCCATTGAGCCTGCTCCACCATTCGATCGTGGCTGTTTTATTTTCCCCCTCAGCCTTATTCTCCTGCCTCTCCCCGTAACCTCTGATACTCTTCCTAATCTTGCTGCTGGAAGCTGTGAACTCAGTCAGCTCCATCACGCCTTCATCGCACCCAGGACATCTTCAAGAAGCGATGGGCAGCATCCATCATTAAGGACCCCCACCATCCAGGACATGCCCTCTTCTCATTGCTACCATCAGGAAGGAGGTAGAGGAGTCTGAAGACACACACTCAACGATCAGGAATAGCTTTCTCCCCTCCGCCACCAGAGTTCTGAATAGATGTTAAACCCATGAACCCTACTTCACCTCTTTGTTCTCCATATATAACTATATATATAGCTTTACTATAATTCACAGATTTTATTATTGTATATTGCAATGTACTGCTGCCACAAAAACAATAAATTTCACGACATAAGGCAGTGATATTAAACCTGATTCTGAGTGAAGAACCTATCAATCTTCGCTTAAAACAGACCCAATGACTTAGCTTCCACAGCCACCGGTGGCAACGAATTCCACTGATTCACCAGCCTTTGGTGAGATTTGGATTAGAGAGTATTAATAGGAACACAGAAAACCTACAGCACAATACAGGCCCTTCAGCCCACAAAATTGTGCCAAATATGTCCCTACCTTAGAAATTATGAGACTTCCCCATAGCCCTCTATTTTTCTAAGCTCCATGTACCTATTCAAAAGTCTTTTAAAAGACCCTATTGTATCCGCCTCCACCACCGTTGCCGGCAGCCCATTGCACCACTCTCTAAGTAAAAAACTTACCCCTGACATCTCCTCTGTACCTACTCCCCAGCACCTTAAACCTGTGTCCTCTTGTGGCAACCACTTCAGCCCTGGGAAAAAGCCTCTGACTATCCACACAGTCAATGCCTCTCATCATCTTATACACCTCTATCAGGTCACCTCTCATCCTCCGTCGCTCCAAGGAGAAAAGGCCGAGTTCACTCAACCTGTTTTCATAAGGCATGCTCCCCAAACCAGGCAACATCCTTGTAAATCTCCTCTGCACACTTTCTATGGTTTCCACATCCTTCCTGTAGTGAGGTGACCAGAACTGAGCACAGTACTCCAAGTGGGCTTAATATACAAGACCATAAGACATTGGAACAGAATTAAGCCATTTGGCCCATTGAGTCTGCTCCGCCATTTCATCATGGCTGATCCAATTTTTCTCTCAGCCCCAATCTCCTGCCTTCTCCCCGCATTCCTTCATGCCCTGACCAATCAAGAATCTATCAACATCTGCTTTTAATATACATACAGACTTGGCTTCCACAGCTGCCTGTGGCAATGAATTCCATAGATTCACCACTCTCTTGCTAAAGAAATTCTTTCTCATCTCCGTTCTAAAAGGTCGCCTCTCTAATCTGAGGCTGTGTCCGCTGGATTTGGACTCTCCCACCATAGGAAACATCCTCTCCACATCCACTCTATCAAGGCCTTTCACCATTCGATAGGTTTCAGTGAGGTCATCCCTCATTCTTCTGAATTCTAGTGCATACAGGCCCAGAGCAATCAAACGCTCTGCAAACAGTTCAAACCTGGAACCCTTTGAACCCTCTCCAGTTTCAGCAGATCCTTTCTAAGATAAGGGGGCCAAAACTGCTCTCAATACTCCAAGTGAAGCCTCACCAGTACTTTATAAAGTCTCAACATTACATCCCTGCTTTTATATCCTAGTATTCTTCAAATGAATGCTAACATCACATTTGGCTTCCTCACCACAGATTCAACCTGCAAATTAACCTTTGGGAATCCTGCACAAGGACTCCCAAGTCCCCTTACACTTAGTTTTTTGTATTTTCTCTTCGTTTAGAAAATAGTCAACCCTTTTATTTCTTCTACCAAAGTGCATGACCATACACTTCCCAACACTGTATTCCATCTGCCACTTCTTTACCCATTCTCCTAATCTGTCTTAGCTATTCTGTAGGCTCTCTACTTCCTCAAAACTACCAGCCTCTCCTAATATCTTCATATCATCTGCAAACTTTGCAACAAAGCCATTAATTCCATCATCCAAATCATTGACATTTAACGTAAAAAGAATTGGTCCCAACACAGACCCCTGTGGAACAGCCCCAGTCACTGGCAGCCAACCAGAAAAAGCTCCCTTCATTCCCAGTCTTTGCCTCCTGCCAGTCAGCCACTGCTTTATCCATGCTAGAATCTTCCCTGTATGGGCTTGTAGTTTGTTAAACAGCCTCATGTGTGGCACCTTATCAAAGGCCTTCTGAAAATCCAAGTACACATCAACCGATTCTCCTCTGTTTATCCTGCTTGTTACTTCATAAAAGAATTCCAGCAGATTTGTCAGGCAACGATGAGGAAACCATGCTGACTATGGCCTATTTTATCATGTGCCTCCAAGTACTCCAAAACCACATCCTTAACAATCACCTCCAACATCTTCCCAACTACTGAGGTCAGACTAACTGGCCTGTAATTTCTTTCTTCCTGCCTCTCCCTTCCTGAAGAGTGGAATGACATTTGCAATTTTCCTGTCTTCCAGAACCATTCCAGAATGTAGTGATTCTTGAAAGATCATTACTAATGTCTCCACAATCTCTTCAGCCACCTCCTTCAGAACCCTGGGATGTAGATCATCTGGTCCAGGCGACTTACCTACTTTCAGACCTTTCAGTTTCCCAAGAACCTTCTCCCTCGATATGATAACTTCACTCACTTCATGATCCCTGATGCCTGGAACTTCCACCATACTGTCAGTGAAAGCTATTGCGAAATACTAATTCAGTTCATCTGCCAATTTGCTGTCCCCCATTACTACCTCTCCAGCATAGTTTTCTAGCAGTCCAATATCCACTCTCACATCTCTTTTACACTTTATGTATCCGGAGAATCTTTTGGTATCCTCTTTAATGTTATTGGCTAGCTTACTTTCATATTCCATCTTTACCCTCTTAACGACCATTTTAGTTGCCATCTGCTGGTATCTGAAAACTTCCCACTAATTTTTGTTGTACTATATTTTATTTTGCTCTTTTTGGCTCTCACATCTGTTGTTAGCCATGGTTGTATCATCTTGCCTTTGTCTTTGGGATATATAAAACCTGTGCCTCCTAAGTTGCTTCCAGAAATTCCAGCCATTGCTGCTCTGCCGTCATCTCTGCCAGTGTTCTTTTCTAATCAATCCTGACCATTCCTCTCTCACGCTCCCTATTAGAGGGAGTATAGAGTTGGTGGACAAACTTGGATAATTTCCTCTGGAGCATTGGAGGCTGAGGGCAAACCTGATGGAGGTTTATTAGGGGCACACACAGGTGGAGATTTCCTTCATGTCAAACACCAGGAAGTTTAAGGTAAGAGGAACTTGTGAAATTAGTCAGTTCCATCATGGGTACCAGCCTCTGTAGTATCTAAGACATCTTCAAGGAGCAGTGCTTTAGGAAGGTACCTTCCACTATTAAGGATCCCCACTACCCAGGACATGCCCTGTTCACACTGTTACCATCGAGAAAGACATACAGAAGCCTGAAGGCACACACTCAGAGATTCAGGAACAGCTTCTTTCCCTCTGCCATCTGATTTCTAAATGCACATTCAACCTATCAACACTACCTCTCTACTTTTATATTTCTGTTATTTTCGCACTACTTACTTTAACTTAAGTATTAATAGACATATATATACATAACATTACTCCATATTTTCTCTATATTTATTTATCATGTATTTTATTGTAGTATTGCTGTAAAGTTAACACATTTCACGACATATGCCGGTGATATTAAATCTGATTCTGATTCTAAATATATCCACAGAGCGTGGCAGGTGCGTGGAACACACCGTCTGAGTAAGTGACAGTAGCAGATACAACAGCAACATTTAAGAGGAGGAATTTAAAAAGACATCAACAGGTAGGAAACTGCAGGACATGGACCTTGCAGATGGGGTTAGTTAGACTGGTATCATGGTGTACTCTATATTACATTGACTGTTCTATTTGTTATAAATTACTATGATTGCACATGGCACATTTAGATGGAGACATAACATAAAGATTTACTCCTCACATATGTGAAGGATGTAAGAAATAAAATCGATTCAGTGGGCCTATTCTGTGCTGTATTGCGCTCTGCTCCATGTTCTATGTTCTATCTACATGAGAATGGAGCTGAATCAGAAGCCAATATCCATCATGACCCTGAATTTCCATATCATGGCCCACCATCTTCTTGCAGCTACAGGAGGAGATAGAGAAGCCTGAAGTTTCAAATCACCAGGTTCAGGAACTGCTACTTCCTTTCAACCATTCGGTTCTTGATCCAACCAGCACAACTGTAATCAATATCCTGGTACCGCAACACAATGACCACTTTGAACTACAATGGACTTTTTTGGTTATAATTGTGTTTTTTTTTGTTAAAAATAGTATAATTTGTGTTTTTGTTATTCAGATACAAAGCACAGTAACAGATCCTGCTTGTCCAACGAGGCCACACCACCCAGTTACAACTCATGTGACCAAGTAATCCACTATCCCGTACACGTCTGGACTGTGGGAGGAAACTGGAACACCCGGAGGAAACGCGTGCAGTCACGGTGAGAATGAACAAAGTCCTTACAGACAGCAGCGGGAATTAAACCCCAATTGCTGGTACTGGAAAGCATTATACTTAGCCGTGCCGTACTAAAGTTCAGTCATCTGCACTTTACAGAGGTGCCTGCGAAAGGAAATTCCACTCTCTGATTTCCTCCTGAGCAGCCCGGGTCATGTGCTATCATAATGCTACATTAATCTCTGTGCTACCATGCTGCCCAAAGCTTTTCTTGTGAATGCTGTGCATCTGATGCGACATAATCATGATGATTCAGCTGGGAACCTTTACATTGGCTGGGAACACTCTCTCACCTAGATGGGGTCAGTTGTGCTGTGAGGATTACATTCCTTGACTTCTCTAGTGCCTTTAACACCATCCAGCCCAAGATCTTAAGGCACAAACTAACGGAGATGGGAGTAGACTCTCACATGGTGGATTGGATAGTGGACTACTTGACAGATAGACCTCAGTATGTGCGGTTGGGAGACTGTAGGTCTGACACGGTGGTCAGCAGCACAGGGGCGCCGCAGGGAACCGTACTCTCTCCGGTCCTGTTCACCCTGTACACATCAGACTTCCAATATAACTCGAAGTCTTGCCATGTGCAGAAGTTCGCTGATGACACGGCCATAGTGGGGTGTGTCAGGAATGGACAGGAGGAGGAGTATAGGAAACTGATACAGGACTTTGTGATATGGTGCAACTCAAACTACCTGCGTCTCAATATCACCAAGACCAAGGAGATGGTAGTGGACTTTAGGAGATCTAGGCCTCATATGGAGCCAGTGATCATTAATGGAGAATGTGTGGAGCAGGTTAAGACCTACAAGTATCTGGGAGTACAGTTAGATGAGAAGCTAGACTGGACTGCCCACACAGATGCCTTGTGCAGGAAGGCACAGAGTCGACTGTACTTCCTAAGAAGGTTGGCGTCATTCAATGTCTGTAGTGAGATGCTGAAGATGTTCTATAGGTCAGTTGTGGAGAGCCCCCTCTTCTTTGTGGTGGCATGTTGGGGAGGAAGCATTAAGAAGAGGGACGCCTCACGTCTTAATAAGCTGGTAAGGAAGGCGGGCTCTGTCGTGGGCAAAGTACTGGAGAGTTTAACATCGGTAGCTGAGCGAAGGGCGCTGAGTAGGCTACGGTCAATTATGGAAAACTCTGAACATCCTCTACATAGCACCATCCAGAGACAGAGAAGCAGTTTCAGCGACAGGTTACTATCGATGCAATGCTCCTCAGACAGGATGAAGAGGTCAATACTCCCCAATGCCATTAGGCTTTACAATTCAACCGCCAGGACTTAAGAACTTTTTAAAAGCTATTATTAATGCTTTTTGAGATAGTGATTTAGATGCATATCATATTTTTTACTGAGTTAAGTATTGTATGTAATTAGTTTTGCTACAACAAGTGTATGGGACATTGGAAAAAAGTTGAATTTCCCCGTGGGGATGAATAAAGTATCTATCTATCTATCTATCTATCATTGCATGCAGACGTGCAAAGTGCAATAAACCCAACCTTCAACTCTTAAGGAAATCTTCAACCTCACATCTATCACACCAGTGCTCGAGGAGAACACTGTGACCTGCTTCAATGACTACCGGCTGGTAGCACCAATATCCACTGTAATGAAGTGCCTCGAGACACTGGTACGATACAAGTCAACTCCAGCCTCGGAACTGACCTGGATCCATTTCAACTTGCCTACTGCCACAATGGTCCACAGCAGCTAATCTCTCACTGGCTCTCTACTCAGTCTGGGTCATCGAGACAATACTAATGCTGTTCAACAAAACGATCACCCCATACAACTCACACCCTAGTTCCAAGATCTGGGCCTCTGCAGCTGGATTCTTGATTTCCTCATCAGCTTGTCTCAATCAGAATGGATCAGAAACACCATCTTCTCCTCACGCTGACCGAAACACAGGTGCACATCAAGGCTGTCTGTTTACTTCTCTTCACAGCCATATTGAGGCTAAACACAGTTCCAATATGCCATCTGTAAATTTGCCAATGAAACCACTGTTATTGGCCAAATGGCAGGTGGGGATGAGTCAGAGTACAGGAACATCTGGTTGAGCGGTGCTGCAATAATAACCTCAAACTCAACGTCAACAAAACAAAGGAATAAATGGAATTATAGACTAGTTAGCCTGACATGGGTAGCAAGGAAAATGCGGAGTGGATTATAAAAGATGTAATAACAGATTAAAGATTAAGTTGTCACAAGTATATTGAAACTCACAATGAAATGTGCCATCTTACATCAAAGACCAATACAGTCTGAGGACATGCTGGGGGCAAGCCTCATGTTTCACCACACTTCCGGTGCCAACCTAGCATGCCCACAGCTTACTAATCCTAACCTGCACGTCTTTAGAACGTGAGAGAAGACCAGAGCACCCAAAGGAAACGCACACGGTCACAAGGAGAACAAGCGGACTACTTACAAACAGCGGTGTGATTGGAATGGTTGTGCGATCGTTGGCACTGTAAAGCAATATGCTAAATGCGATGTTACCCAGAACCCACTGGGAGAGTCAGGGAAATACAGAAGCAAAGTCATGCGCCATACATTCATGTAACGAGCAGAGTAGCTGAGAGAGGACAGGTGGATGTGGTGCATTCTGACCTTTAGAAGGCTTTTAGCAAGGTCTCCCGTAACAGGGTCAACCATCGGGCTCCTGAACTGTGCTGGATAACTCACTCACCTCAATGCTGAACTGACTCCAGAACCTATAGACTCACTTGCAAGGACTCTATAACTCATGGTCCCAGTATTATTTTAAATTTTTTAAATTATTTACACCATTTGTCGTCTTTTGCACATTGGTTGTTTGTCAGTCTCTGTGTGTCTGGTGCTCCTGATGCAGCCTCCTCTATGTTGGTGAGGCCCGACCGCTTTCGAGCACTTCCACTCCATTCATCAAAAACAATTTCCCGGTGGCCGAAGATTTAAATTCCAATTCCCATTCCTGTTCTGACATGTCGGTCCACAGCCTCCTCTTGTCCCAAGATAAGGCCACTCTCACGGTGGAGGAGCCACACATTATATGCCTTCTGGACAGCCTCTAACTTAATAGTATGAATATTGATTTCTCCTTCTGATTTAAAAAAAAATCCCTCCCCTCCACTCTCCCCTTCCCCACTCTTGCCTATCACCTCCCCCGGGTCTCCTCCTCATTCCCTTTCTCCTATGGTCCATTCTCCTCTCCTATTGGATTCCTTCTTCTCCAGCCCTTTACCTTTCCCACACACCTGGCTTCACCTATCACCTTCTAGCTATCCTCCTTCCCCTCTCCCCACCTGTATATTCTGGCCCTGCCTTCCAGTCCTGATGAAGGGTCTCGACCCAAAACATCGGCTGTTCATTCACCTCCATAGATGCTGCCTGACCTGCTGAGTTACACCAGACATTAGACACTAGAATACTACAGCACAGTACAGGCCTTTCAGTCCTCGATGTTGTGCCGACCCATATATTCCTTAAAAATGTACTAAACCCACACTACTCCGTAACCCTCTATTTTTCTTTCATCCAAGTGCCTGTCCAAGAGGCTCTTAAATACCTCTAATGTTTTAGCCTCCACCACCATCCCTGGCAAATCATTCCAGGCACCCACGACCCTCTGTATAAAAAAACTTACCCCTGATGTCTCCCCTAAACTTCCCTCCCTTAACTTTGTACATATGCCCTCTGGTGTTTGCTATTGGTGCCCTAGGAAACAGGTACTGACTATCTACCCTATCTATGCCTCTCATAATCTTGTAGACCTCTATCAAGACCCTCTCATCCTACTACATTCCAAAGAAAAAGGTCCCAGCTCTGCTAACCTTGCCTCATAAGTCTTGTTTTCCAATTCAGGAAAACAAGTAAATCTCCTCTGCACCCTCTCCATAACTTCCACATCCTTCCTATAATGAGATGACCAGAACTGAACACAATACTCTAAGTGTGATCTCACCAGTGATTTGTAGAGTTGCAACATGACCTTTCTACTTTTGAACTCAATCCCCCTATTAATGAAGCCTAGTATCCCATAGGCCTTCTTAACTATCCTATCAATTTGTGCAGCTACCTTGAGGGATGTATGGATTTGAACCCCAAGGTCCCTCTGTTCATCCACACTCTTAAGTAACCGACCATTAACCCTGTACTCAGCCTTCTGGTTTGTCCTTCCAAAATGCATCACCTCACACTTACCTGGATTGAACACCATCTGCCACTTTTCTGCCCAGCTCTGCATCCTGTCTATATCCTCTTATAACCTTCGACAACCTACAGCTCCATCCACAACTCCTCCAATCTTCGTGTCATCCACAAACTTACTCACCCATCCTTCCACCTCTTCATCCAGGTTATTTATAAAAATCACAAAGAGCTGGATTGCAGGACAGATCCTTGTGGCACTCCACTAGTCACCGACCTCCAGGCAGAATACTTTCCTTCCACTACTATGCTCTGCTTTCTTCATGTAAGCCAATTTTTTTGTCCGAACAGCCAAGGTTCCACTGATCCCATGCCTCATGACTTTCTGGATGAGTCTCGTGAGGGACCTTGACAAATGTCTTGCTAAAGTCCATGTAGACCACATCTACCGCCCTATCCTCATCGATTTTTGTTACCTCTTCAAAAAACTCAATTAGGCTCATGAGGCTTGACCTTCCCTTCACAAGGCCATGTTGACTATCCTTGAGTAGACTGTACTTCTCCAAATGCTCGTAGATCCTATCCTTAAGAATCCTTTCCAATAGTTTGCAGACCACCAACATAAGACTCACCGGTCTATAGTTCCCAGGATTCTCCCTATTACCTTTTTTAAACAAGGGAACTACATTTGCCATTCTCCAATTCTCTGGTACCTCCCCTGCAGCCAAAGAGGATTTGAAGATCATAGCTACTACTTCAACGATCTCATCTCTCACTTCCAGCATTTTGTGTTTGTTGCTTCATGTCTAGTTATTCCTCCTGTAAATGCCTGTAAGAAAATAAATCTCAAGATAGTAGAGGGTAACTTGTTTTTGATATCCATAGATGCTGCCTGACCTGCTGAGCTCCTCCAGCATTTTGTGAGTGAAGCCCTGTAATTCCAGCATCTACAGAATCACTTACATTTAGGGTTACATATACGTACTTTGATAATCAATCTACTTTGGACTTTAAAGATTGGGGCTCCAGTTATTTACAATATTTGGTAGCAACTTAGAGGAGTGAGTTAATATAATGTCACAAGACTGACTGGGCAGCTGTGAGGAGGATTGAGAGAAACTCTGGTTAAATGTGGACAGGGTATTAAGAAACAGTGGTAGAGTATTAGGGGGCAAATGTGAGCCTCGTCATGCTAAAGCCCAAAAGAAGAAGGCAGGTTATCTGAACAGCATGAAACTGGGAAAGGGCAAGTGTACCAAGAATAGTGGTCGATAAAAGTTAGCACTGAGGTGCAGCAGGCAATTCAAAAGACCAACAACGTGTTGCTACGGAGAGAGAGTTCAATGAACATTGACTGCCCTCCGCCCTGGGATGGTAGGACTAACACATACAGATGATCAGAATCAGGTTCATTATCACTGAAATGCATTCTGTTGTAGCAGCAGTACAGTGCAACACATTAAATACACTAGGAACTACAATAAAATATTATTAAAAGAATAAATAGTGCAAGTCAAGAGCAAAAATGGTGAGATAGTTTTCATGGACCCATTCACAAATCTGAGAGCAGAGGGGGGGAAAAGCTGTTTCTAAAACATTGATTGGGTGTTTTGCTTCCTGTACCTCCTCCCTGATGGCAGCAGTGAAGAAAGGGCGTGCCCTGGGTGCTGGGGTGCTTAAAAATGGATGCTGCCTTTTTGAGGCATTGCCTTTTGAAACAGTCCTCAATGGTGGGGAGGCTGGTGTCTATGATGGAGCTGGCTGAGATTACAACCCTTTGCAGCTTTTCCAACCCTGTACAACGCTAGACAAATGGGGCTGGTTAAGATTATATTTACAGATGAACATGAAGGACGCTCAAAGCCCTACAAGATATTAACAGGATCCAATGCAGGAATGATATGGAAATTCAGGCTCATGAAGCCACAGTCTAAGGACAAGAGGTAAACCATGTAAAAAAAGTTGAGGAGATGAGCCCTGAGGAAAATTTCATGTTTATTCCCCTCCATAGATGCAGCCCGACCTTCTGAGTTTCTTTAGCATTGTGTGTGCTTTGCTCTACATTTCTAGAATCTGCAGAATCTCTTGAGTTGAAGAGGTGGAGAAATTTCTCCAAAACTCTGCTGTGAAATCTGTAGCTTCAGCAGCTGTGACTTACAGAAAATGGGAAGGCAGCAGAGTTGACAGGAATGGCTACCAGCCAGTGGACGGTGACAGGTATTTCTCTGAATGGCAGAGGACTGGAATGTCACTCTGACTGAGGGAGCTGACTTTCTAATCAGCAAGAGAACCATTGGTAGTTTAATAAAAAAGAATGTGCGTCAAAAAGAGAGGGCACAGGGTCTGAACTAACCCAAAGGAGACTGTTAAAGAAAGCCTGGGCTTTTCCTGATGAATGATCTGTGCATTTTTTCCTGGTGAAGAGATTTGAATTTTACACCCAAGAGCCACGTCTGGAAGGCTGCAGTGGAAGTTTCCAGTTGGATTCAATTATTTTCAGTATTGGCCTGATTTGAGTTTGCCAAGGCTAACCTCAGAATGAGGCTGGCTTCCTTCCACTCTCGTGCTGTGTGTGCCGAGATGATCGGCAGGGCTACCTCGTGACTGACGAGGCCTTTGATGAAGGCCGTGCCTGATAGTGGGGTGCCCACAGGCATTCTGGGAGAAGGGGAGGAGCTAAGATGGCGCCAGAGGGCAACTTCTTTGAGCTCATCTGTGAAACCACTGGAATTCCTCTCTTTAATTTCCCTTTATTTCTTTTCATTGTGGCTGGGGTCCTGTCGGAATCCACGATCTACAACTGTACTCAAACTACCGTTCCCACTCCCAGAGCTCCCCGACCAGCTGGGTTTTGATATCTTCAGGAGCAGCCTGGAAGACATGCGCCTTTAGGGTGTGGACCAGCACAGCCCCCTGAGGACCCGGTTCCTCGCCGGTGTCACCAATTGAA
Organism: Hemitrygon akajei; assembly: GCF_048418815.1. Taxonomy (NCBI): domain Eukaryota; kingdom Metazoa; phylum Chordata; class Chondrichthyes; order Myliobatiformes; family Dasyatidae; genus Hemitrygon; species Hemitrygon akajei. The sequence continues at coordinate 13,277,740 of NC_133125.1, read as the reverse complement.
GCGTCGTGGGTGATCGGAACATTGAGTGCAGCTGTCCGAGGCCTCTGCACTCAATCGAGATCTTCCTCCCTCCCTCCTCGAGGTGGGTGAGCTCGAATAAGTGTCGCATCAGACTGTAACATCAAAACAGCAAGCTGTTGGTCTCCCTTCTCGCTGTAGAAGGGGTGACACCTCTTTTTCCCTTGTTAGTGAGAGAGAAAGCCTGTGGCACATCAAACTGTTGGGTGAACAATGGTTTTTGTGGGACTGCAGGTCTTGGTCTCTCCTTGGGGGCTTTGCAGTTGCTTGCTTGGGTGGTGCATGCTGATGTTTCCTACTTGAACATGTGGGGGAGGGTTGATGCTTTGTTGCTGTTTGTGCTTGGGGTGGGAGGGGTCTTTGGGGTTCTAGTATTTCCCTGTCATTCATTCTTTGGGGTTTTCTGTTTTGTGGATGTCTGTAAAGAGTAAGAATTTCAGGTTGTATATTAAATTGAACCATTGAACCTACCTTAACACCAAACAACACACTTCACTTTATGTTTTGATGGAAGTGATAAATAAATTAATCTGAATCTGAATTCTTCTGTAGTAGAGCTAATAGGACTTGATGTTTCAATCCCTATGATAAGTCGGCACTCTCAATGTTGGCAGTGGGCTTGGAGTGGTGACAAGGAGGGTAGGTACTTCATCGGGGTCTTCAGGTGGGGACCCTCCTTCTTTGACGTTTCGTTGATAAGCCCACGACATCTCCAGAGGGCTCAACAGTGCTACCTGGTGTCCCAGATACACCCCCTCAGTTCCATACCCTCCTGTCTTCATCTTGCAGCCCAGTTGTTGTCTTTTCTTTTAATCCAAATCCAATTACTGCTTTCTTCTGCTGCATATGACAAGGACTTGATTGCTTGTTGGAGTGAACAAACCCTCACCCCCATCTTCTTCAATAGACTGGTCTTAGATGTAGCCACGAATCCCCTGCATCCCACTTCTACAGGGAAAATCTTGGTCTTCCAGCCGTTCTGGGCAGCTTCAGTTGCCAGTTCAGAGTACTTGGTCTTTTTCCTCTCATAAGCTTCTTCAACACCATCTTCCCATGGTACTGTCAATTCCACAACATATGTCAGCTTGGCTGTTGTGGACCACAGGACTACGTCTGGCCGGAGTGTTGTAGCCGCAATGTCTGGGGAAATACAAGCTTTTTTTCCAAGTCCACATCCATTTTCCAATCCCGGGCAACCTGCAGAATGCTTACCTCTGTGGATGTTATATTGTGCTCTGGAGGTTGGCCTGCTGGTACAAATTGTGTGATGTGAACATTTCTTGCCGATGTTTGTGGGAGAGCATTTGTGGTAATTCGCCTCTGTTCCAAGATTGATGCCAGCTTCTAAAAACTTGGTTACGCCACCAAGTAACTGCCCCTGGCTGAGGCTCGTGGTGCATCCTGTTAAAATGTGCCTTAGTGATCCAGGTGCTTGACAAAGAGAGCAAGGGGGGTCTTCTCACCACCACTGGTTCAGGCTCTGGGGTGTGGGTAGGAGGTCATAAGTGGCTCTGATGACAAAACTTAGCCGAGATCCCTCCATCTCCCAGAGTCATCTTTTCCAGGCTCTCCCAATTAGCCCATTGGCCCTGCTTGGCCATTGAAATGGTTCTGGCGTGTCGCTCTGCCTCCTCCTGTCTCTTCACCTCCTCCACCACGAGCCGTTTCTTCTGCACTGATGTTGCCTTGTGCCATTGAGGAGCCTTTGGGACGAGCCCAAGCCCGGCTCTCCCAAGTTGGACTTGGCCAACCACATCCATGAAGTGAAGAGCAAACTTAGCACTCTGAACGGCTTCAGATGGGGTCCACTTCCTCCCCGTTACCACACAGGGGGCCACTGTTCGAATAACAGTATCTTCAGGTTCAGTGAGGGTCATGACCAACCTTGCTTTGGTGCATTTGAATTCTTCCAAAGACCTGCAATTCATAATTCTAATTTGCTGTTCCCGTACAGTCCAACAGGACTTAAGCATCGTGGAAGTCCAAGCCACTGTTTCACATGTGTGCTGATCACTCTTTCGAGCTTTCCCACATTGTTGATGGGGATTTCATACACTGTTAAAGGCCACATGAGCCTTGGGAGAATACCGAACTGGAAGCACCACAGCTTGAGTTTTCCTGGCAGCAGGGTCTTGTTGATGTGAGTGATGTACATGATGGTATCCTTTTTGAGTTGTTTACAATCAGGTTTACCATCACTGATGTGAATTTTTTAAATTTTGTGGCAGCAGTACAGTGCAAAGCCAAAACTTTTACAATAAAGAACATAATTAGGACAAGAATAAAGTTAATTGATCAGCGCATTCATAAACTGTAGCGATTAAGATAGTGCTGGTTGGTTCAAGAACCAAATGGTTATATGGGACCATGTGTCATTTCTTAAGAACTTTTCAATAAAGGCAGACATTGAAGATGAAATTCATAGTTGACACAGCTGTCAGCAGAGCTAACCATTATCTAAAGAAAAGTGTTTAAAGGTCAAGAGCCCAAACGTGCCATAAACTGTTAGCCTCTTTGCCAGCCCCAATCCCCCCACTCCCATGCACTGCTGAGGCATGTACCACTACAGTACATACCTCAAAGCATTAGAGGCATCACCAATGGGAAATCCTCCAAATCTCTGGCTCAATCAGTGAACTAACATCAGCATCCTTGACCAAACCTACATCACAGAAGAGGTTCTAACAGCATAGACACTTAGTGCAGATAATGAACTGCTTTCATACAATGCTATCGATGATTGCATCTTCATTTTCATTGTAACATTCAAAATGATTACCAATACCTTCAAATTCCTCATAGTTCCTAACTTGCAGAAGTAGTGAAATTGTTTCATTTTCACTCCCGGCCATTTCTGGCATCCCCAAGCCTGAATGCTTGAAACCACAGTGAGTAAAACAGTTCAGAATTGTCTTGCTGCTTACTTCTCGACAATTACCAGTGAAAAAAAATCACTGCTTTTGTTCACAAATTCAGGCAACTGATACTATTTAAAAACTGATCGCTCTAAGCATAGTGTAATGTCTAACAACACACAAGTGATACTAGTTAGAAACTGTTTGGCAACAGTTATACATGTGTATAAAATTGAATTAAATAAGTAGTGCAAAAAGTGAGCAAAAAAAGATAGTGACATAGACTGTACGGGTTCATTGTCCATTCGTAAATCTGATGGTGGAGAGGACGAAGCTGTTCCTAAAACATTTAGTGTGTGTCTTCTGGCTCCTGTACTTCCTCCTTGATGGTAGCACTGAGAAGAAAGCATGTCATGTGTGATGGAGGTCCTTAATGATGGATGCCAACTTTTTGAGGCATCGCCTTTTGAAGGTGTCCTCGGTTCTGGGGAAGCTAGTGCCCATGATGAAGTTGGCAGTTACAACTCTCGGCAGCTTTTTCTGATCCTGTGCAGTGGGCCCCCCATTCCAGGAGGCAAAGCAGCCTGTCAGAATGCTCTCCACAATGTATCTGTAGAAATTTGCTGGAGTCTTTGTTGACATACCAAATCTCCACAAACTCCTAATGAAATATAGCATTGTAAAAACATTTACGTTCATCCGCCAGAAGCCTTTCTGGGAAATGTCATCATTATTCTCCCGCTGTGCTCTCATTTTATCCTCTCTGAGCTCAAGGATTCATTCTTGACAACACTAATGTAAACTTTGGCTTCTCACAAAAGGCCATGAGACTAATGTCCTATTATCATTGTAACAAGTGACTGTGAGAAGATTCATGTATAAATCTGACAATACAATCTAAGGCATTTTGATGCATTTAGAATCCAAAATGATTTAGTAAAAATGTGTCATTTCAGTTTTCCTTTACCTCCCCCTCAGAAAGAGGACCTGCATCAGCACGCAGAACATCTTGATGGCGATGATCTCCTGGGCACAAGTGGCTCTTGGGATCTTTACATTTCAGCTGTATCTTTACCATGTACCCCTCATTGTGCTGTGAAAATAGACACAACATAGATTTTAACATAAAACACAACATTACCGCACAGTACAAGCCCTTTGGCCCATACGTTGTGCAAAACTTTAGAGCCACTCCAAGATCAATCTAACCCTTCCCTCCTACATAGCCCTCTATTGTTCTATCATCTACATGCCTATCTAAATGTTTCTTAAATGCCCCCTGATGTATCTGCCTCTACCACCAGCCCCGGGATGGCATTCCATGCAGTCACCACTCATTGTGTAAAAAATAACTTACCTCTGACAACCCCCTTATACTTGTTTTCACCTTAAAATTTGGCCCTCTCCTATTAGCCATTTTTTCCCTGGGAAACAGGCACTGGCTGTCCACTCAATCTGTATTTGTATCTTGTACATCTCTATCAAGTCACCTCTTATCCTCCTATGCTCCAAAGAGAAAAGCCCTGGCTCGCTCAACTCACCCTCATAAAACAGGTTCTCTAATCCAGGCAGCATCTTAGAAAATCTCCTCTGAACCCTCTCTGTAGCTTCCACATCCTTCCTATAATGAGGCAACCAAAACTGAACGCAATACTCCAAGGGTGGTCTAATGGAGTTGCAACATTACCTTGTCATTATTCCCTAAACAATACAGTATAACAACTATTTACATAGCATTTACGTTGTATCAGGTACTATAAGTAATCTAGAAATGACTTAAAAGTACATGCAGTTCCCGGGTTATGAACGAGTTCCGTTCCTGAGTCCGTCTTTTAGTTGGATTTGAAGTTAGAACAGGTACATCCGGTATTATTTAGCGTCAGTTAGTCAAACGTTTTTCTTAGTATATAGTACATATTTTACCTTTCTATGCATATAAAACACTTAAGAAACATATGTATTTCAATAATTAAACCACTGCATTGCTTAGTAATAACTATAGCTTTCATCGGGGCAGGGCCTTTCACATACTCCATTAAAATTGTTCCGATCGTTGACCGACTGTAGCCTAACGCTTTTCCAATGACTGATGGCATTTCACCTCTTTCTGATCACTTTATTACTTCCACCTTATTTTCAATCATGATCGTGATTATTTTTATGAACAGAAACACTGCGGATTCAGAGCTGCACCACCAGGTCCTAATGTCCACCGCACTAAGCATGTTAAATAAAGTCCAGGGTTCCGCTGGGTCCTAAAGACCACCGTACTGAGCCAGGTTAAAAAAGGGATTTGAGCATCCGTGAATTTTGGTATCCGCAGGGGGTCTCGGAACCAATCCCTCGCAGATAAGGAGGGCCGACTGTATACATTTGAATGAATAGAATGTGTCTGAAAACTGCCAAGTTCAACGACTGATCCAGATCAACTGAAGCATGTTAACCTCCATCATACCTTTAGCTTCCATTGCCAGCCATTGGAGATTTCATCCGAATGCTTCATAAATAATTTACAGAACTGCTGAAATTGCTGCTCTCCCAAGCATATCGGTTTGTTTTCGATAACGTTATGCGACATCTGTAGACACCAAGAACAAAAACAGTGATCGTATCAGTAATCTCAAACACAGGACAAACAACAACTTTAAACAGCAACTCTCAGTTAGTTTGGAAGTGTAATATCTGTTGTCACGCCAACCAAAATTATTTTGTGCTTCAAAAAAGTGGGTGTGATGTGGAATAGGAACCATTAGAGGAGACTGATTCATTCAATAAACAGATACTGGAAATCACATACAAATCCATTACGGATTAACGTTTACCACCATCCCTTGTCAGCCTGACCGATTTTGAAAAAGCATGTTGGCCTTCTTAAATCAGAGTACTGAGGTGTATACAGGCTGGGTGTCACAGTGGAGGTATGTCTCTACCAAAGGAGATCCTTCCCTCCGCTGGCCTGTAGGTCACCTTTGGGCAAGGTGTAGCACCTACTTAGCCCCCTCGATCAGGGTCAGGTGAAGCTTTGGGAACAGGTGGTGGATGGTCTATGAGCAGCCAATGCACATCACAAGTCCTGGTTATGCAACCACTGACGGCAGACAATCTCTGAAGAGTATTGATAATGGCTGGGGTCACCCGTCTTGTAAAGACACTGCCCAGAAGAAAGCAATTGTTATGTGTTGCGTTGTATCGTATGGCATGGGCAATCATGGTAATTCCACAACCATGATTGTTCTTGGCAGATTTTTTACAATAGTGGTTTGCCATTGTCTTCTTCTGGGCAGTGTCTTTACTTCTTCTGGGCAGGTCTTGTCACATGCACCAGCTGCTCATACGATCATCCACCACCCGCTCCCATAGCTTCACGTGACCCTGATTGAGGGGTGAGTGGAGTTAAGCAGGTGTTACACCTTGCCCAAGGCCGACATGCAAGCTAGTTCAGGGAAAGAGCTCCTTACATCTCCTTTGGTAGGGACGTATCTCCATCCTGCCATCAGGCAGTACAGAGTCTATTGACCTTACAGCAAACAACAGGATAACAGCGGTCACCTGTACCTGCCTGAGACCGGTCGGCTGCTTCACTATCAGGGTAAACTCCGATTCTTCAGGTTCTCATATTCATCTTCATTTGTTTATCACAAGTACATCGAAACATACAGCGAAATGTGTTGGCTGCATGGAATGAAATCAGCGAGGATTGTGCTGGGGGCAGCCCGCAAGTGTCACAATGCATCGTAGCATGTCTACAATGTACAAACTCTAAACATAGGTCTGAGTGCGGGAAGAGACCAGAGCACCCAGAGGAAACCAATGCGGTCACTCCTGACAGACAGTGGTGGGAATCGAACACCTGATCTTACAGTTAGCACTATACAGTGAAGCACTAACAGGCATGCTACCGTGACGAACCTAACAAAATGGCTATTTGCAGCTGTCACAACTCCAGCAATTTTACTAAATTTCAGAAATGAGCATTCATTAGCAGCGGAAAATATCTAGTTCTGAAAGTATAGCTTAAAAAAATACGCATTGTAATTACATTTCCGATTCTATGTTGATAAAGTGAGCCCAAGCACAGAAACAAAACTCAAAACAACCTTCACTAACTCTGATGTTTCTCTGTTCCCTACAGCCTCATGAAGCAGCATACAGATTGATCACAATCTGTGGCAGCAAATTAAGTCACAGCCATTAGTACCTCTCCCTCTCGTCTGGTGAAATCTTAGAGATGTGCGTTATAGATTACATGGCTAAAATAGAGCAGAGCAAAGGAGTAACAATGTGGACAAAATCTTTTCCTCTCAAATCTGAGGGGGTGGCGTGGGATTAGCTTAGAGGTTCCTAATATTTTCATACCAAGAACGAAATAGTCTTTAAGTTCACATCCACAGTCAAATACCAGGGGATACATTGAAATGCCTAACAACATCAAAAACTACATTACTAAGATGGAAATAAAATAATTGCATCATACCCTTACATTGCAAACTAAAAATTTAATATAAATTTCCACATTTCAGCCAGATTTTATGAAAAAGGTATGATATTCTGATGGTTTTTATAATGCTTATTGTGTCCACATTACTGCAGTACATAAACTTTGCCAAATAATGGCTGGGAAATTCTGTTGCCCAGTGTGAAGTTTAATGTGCTTTATAACTAGTCTTATTGTTAAAGTATTCAGAATCCAAATCAGTGACATATGTCATGAAATTTGTCATTTTGTGGCAGCGGTACACTGTAATACAGAAAAAAAATTACTACATATTAGAAGGAGAAATCTATCAAACTTAAGTGAATAGTGAAATAAGAGAGTAAAATAGTGAGGTAGTGTTTATGAACCATTCAGATATCTGATGGTGGAGAGGAAGAAGCTGTTCCTACAATGTTAAGTGTGTGGATTCAGGCTCCTGTTGCACCTCCTTGATGGTAGCAATGAAAAGAGGGCATGTCCGGGGTGATGGAGGCCCTTCACAAGGGATGTCGTCTTTTTGAGGCATCGTCTTTTGAAGAGGTCCTCGGTGCTGGTGAGGGTGGTCCCCATGATGGAGCAGGCCGAGTTCACAATCTTCTGAAGCTTTTTCCGATCCTGTGCATTGCTGCCTCCGTACCAGTTAATGATGCATCAATTTAGAATGCTTCCAATGGTAAATTTGTAGAAATGTACTAGTCTTCGGTGTCATACCAAATCTCAAAGTCCGAATGGAATATGACTGCTAGTGTACCTTTGTAATTGCATCTATCTGTCGGAATCAGACTGATCTTCAGAGATGATGCAACCAGGATATTGAAGCCACTCAGTTTTCACCATGAAGACTGGTGTGTGTTCTCCCAACTTTGCCTTCCTGAAGACCATAATCAATTCCTTGGTCTCAATGATGTTAAGTGCAAGGTTGTCGTTATGACACCACTCAGCCAGCCGATCTATCTCACTCCTACACGCCTTCCCATCTCCATCTGCCAGGGCTAAGCACACATCCTTGGGGTGTGCCGGCATTGATTGTCAGCAGGATATTATTTCTGATTCACACTGACTGTCGTCTGGATTGCAATGATGCAGGATGGTGGGAAGAGAAACTGGCCATCCATACGTCTCTGAGAAGAGATGAGCTGGCATTGGAGTGGGAACAGAGGAGGTTCATGAGAATGATCCCAGGAATGAAATGTTCACAAATGAGGAGGTTTTGATGGCTCTGGGCCTGTATTCCATGGAACTCAGAGGAATGAGGGGAGATTTCATTGAAACCTATCGAATATAGAGTGGCTGTGGCGAAAAGGCTTCCTATAATGGGGCATACTAGCAAAAAAACCTCAGAATAGGATATCCCTTTGGAATAGAGGAATTTCTTTAGCCAGCGGATAGTGAATCTGTGGAATTCATTGCCACAAACCGCTGTGGAAGCCAAGTCATTGGGTGTATTTAAAGCAGAGGTCAATACGTTCATTATTAGTCAGGACATCCAAGGTTACATGTAGAAGGTGAGAGAATGGGGTTGAGAGGAATAATAAATCAGCCATGATGGAATAGCAGAGCAGACTCAATGGGCTGAATGGCCTAATTCTGATCCTACGTCTTAAGGTGTGATTCCGCCGACACACAATGCATTTCGGGGTCAATTTTAATCATTGCTGGTCTGGGGTCAAAAGGGGCATGTGCATAGCCCACTGCTCTACTCTCTCTATACCCATGACTGTGTGGCTAGGCACAGCTCAAATACCATCTATAAATTTGCTGATGATACGACCATTGTTGGTAGAATCTCAGATGGAGACAAGAGAGTGTACAGGAGTGGGATATACCAGCTAGTGGAGTGGTGCTGAAGCAACAACCTTGTACTCAACAAAAACTTCAGTAAGGTGAGATGAAGGAACACATACCAATCCTCATAGAGGGATCAAAAGTGGAGAGAGTGAGCAATTTCAAGTTCCTGGGTGTCAAGATCTCTGAGGACCTAACCTGGTCCAACATATCGATGCAGTTACAAAGAAGTCAAGACAGCGATTATACTTCATTAGGAATTTGGAGAGATTTGGTATGTCAACAAAAGCAGACAAAAACTTCTATAGATGTACCATGGAGAGCATTCTGACAGGCTGCATCACTGTCTGGTATGGGGGGGCGGGGTGGCTACTGTACAGGACCGAAAGAAGCTGCAGAGGGTCATAAATTTAGTCAGCTCCATCTTGGGTGCTAGCCTACAAGGTACTCAGGACATCTTCAAGGAGTGGTGTCTCAGGAAGGCAGCGTCCATTATTAAGGACCTCTAGCACCCAGAGCATGCCCTTTTCTCACTGTTACCATCAGGGAGGAGGTACAGAAACCTGAAGGCACACACTCAGCGATTCAGAAACAGCTTCTTCCCCTCTGCCATCTGATTTCTAAATGGACATTGAACCTGTGAACACTACTTTGCTTTATTAATATATATTATTTCTGTTTTTGCATGATTTTAATCTATTCAATATACGTATAGTGTAATTGATTTACTTATTTATTATTATAATTTTTCTCCTTCTTCTATATTATGTTTGGCATTGAACTGCTGCTGCTAAGTTAACAAGTTAACCCTGAATATGCTCCAGTCTGCACTTTCGAAGCATTTCAGACGTGGCACTTTCTGGCCTGGTCCTAATCTCCCTGTAAACTAGATTGACTCATTTAACTAGTGGTCCTGTATGCAGGGATTAGCAAAATGGATATGTTATCTGAGTACTCATGGTTGAGAGTAGGGGGCAGCCTTGTAGGCTCCACGATCAGTGATCTCCAGGTCTATAAAATTCTCTCCTCTAGTTGCAAAGTCGGCATGCCGGTGGAACTTTGGAAGGACTATTTTTAACTTGGCATGAAGAGGATATACCACCAGGCTCAAGGTCAGATTCCACCCCGCTGTTGAAGGTACTGCTGGTCAGATAAAATAGACTGTTGACCTCACAATCTACCCCATTGTGGCCTTTCATTTATTTACCTGCACTGCACTTTCTCAGTACCTGCTACACTTCATTCCACATCCTGTTATCGTTTTATCTTATCCTACCTCAATGCACTGCGGAACGACTGAGAATCAGAATGAGAATCATGTTTAACCGGCATATGTCGGGAAATTTGTCGTCTTTGCAGTAGCAGTACATTGCAATACGGAATAGAGGGATAAAAATGGAATTACAGTAAGTGTGTGCATTTATATATATTAGATAATTAAATTAAATAAATAGTTCCAAATATATAAAAAATTACAAAGTAGTGAGAGGGAGTTAGTGTTCATGGGTTCAATCCATTCAAAAATTGGATGGCAGAGGGGAAGAAGCTGTTTCTGAATTGTTGTGTGTGTGCCTTCAGGCTCCTTATGCCAGCAATGAGAAGAGGACATGTCTTGGATAATGAGGGTTCTTAATGACGGACGCTGCCTTTCTGAGGAATCGCTCCTAGGTGTCCTGGATACTATGGAGGCTGCTACCAGGATGGAGCTGACTAAGTTTACAACTCTCTGCAGCTTATTTCGATCCTGTGCAGTAGCACCCCGCCCCCACCAATACCAGACGTTAATGCAGCCAGTTAGAACACTCTCCACGGTACATCTGTAGAAATTTGTGACAATCTTTGGAGACATACCGAATCCCCTCAAACTCCTAATTAAATATAGCTACTGTCATGCCTGCTTGGTAGCTTTGTACTGTCCAGGAAACGGTACCGCAGCATTAAAGCCAGGTCCAACAGGCTCCGGGACAGCTGTTCCACCAGGCCATCAGGCTGAATAATTCATGCTGACACAACTGTATTTCTAACCCATACTGACTGTTTTGTTGTATATCTTACTGTACATGCTGTTTGTTACAAATTACTGTAATTTACACATTGCACATTCAGATGGAAATGTAACATAAAGATTTTTACTCTTCACGTATGTGAAGGAATTAAGAAATAAAGTCAATTCAATTCAATCGATATGCTTGGCTCAGGATAGACCCACAGAGTCATTGACACCCAGGAACTTGAAGTTGCTCAGCCTTCCGATCCCTCTGTGAGCACTGGTGTGTGCTCCCTTGTCTTACCCTTTCTGAAGGCCACAATCAGTTCTTTGGTCTCACTGATTTGATTTGTATAAACAGTATGCAACACTGATTTTTCACTGCGTCTCAGTACATGTGCCAATGATAAACCAATTCAATTTCCAATAAAAAATGAATACTACGGCTGTTGTAGAAGACTAATTAATTCACTAATCAGTCAGAAAAGAGAACCAAACAGCCCTGCCTAATATTTCCTTGTATCGAACTGCCGTCCCAGATTAAGTGTTTACCCTCAGTAGTGTCACAGTACCCAAGTATGAACAATATAGCTGCCTTACCAACACATTTCACTCCCAAGAACAAATAATACAAAATCAATAATGCATTCCATTGTGAGAAAAGGTTACATGGTACCTTGGGATAAAAATCTCTTCCTCAAAATTAGATTCCTTTGCATCATGTTCAAATTTTGCAAACTGCATACGAAAGAAAACGTTGAACTTGCTTTGAAGTATTTGTGCTCACGTGCTGGAGAATGTCCTTCCCATCTCAAGTTCAAGTTCACATTTATTGTTATTTCAACCGTATACACACGTGGGAGTCACGTATCTGTTCTCCATCTGCATTGTATTCTGTGCTGTGCGTTTATTATGTGTATTACGGTAACTGGTCACATGAGTCCGGGCGTGGTAAAAGCGAAGGGAATAAGTTCCGTATTGGTGTTATGTTCTGGACTATTTAGAGCTGGGGACTGGCGGATGTCATTTCTTTTGTTGATCGCTTAATTGTATCACTTCAAGATTATATGTTTTGCTAGTTGCTAATAAAAGATCAAATACAGTGCTTTGAATTTTTGTAACATTATTACTGGATCGATTGGAGGGCACATCATACAAGGATAGCAACCCATGGGGTTCGGCAGCAACAGCACTGGTTTGTAAGAATCGGCCTCTACAGCATGTATACCGCCAAATGAAACAATGTTTCTCCGGACTAAGATACGCGACGCAGTACCTATAACTCACACACACAACACGTGAAGTACCCACAAATAATAAGGTGCATTTACAACACAAGTTAGAAGGTAAGCAGTATAATGCCACTGGTGCTTCATACGTGGTCAGAACTGTCTGATGGCGGTGTGGGGGGGGGGGGGGGGGGTTCAGTAATCTCACAGCCTGGGGGAAGGACTTGTTCCCATCTTAACAGCCCAAGATCTTAAGGCACAAACTAACGGAGATGGGAGTAGACTCTCACATGGTGGATTGGATAGTGGACTACTTGACAGATAGACCTCAGTATGTGCGGTTGGGAGACTGTAGGTCTGACACGGTGGTCAGCAGCACAGGGGCACCGCAGGGAACCGTACTCTCTCCGGTCCTGTTCACCCTGTACACATCAGACTTCCAATATAACTCGGAGTCCTGCCATGTGCAGAAGTTCGCTGATGACACGGCCATAGTGGGGTGTGTCAGGAATGGACAGGAGGAGGAGTATAGGAAACTGATACAGGACTTTGTGATATGGTGCAACTCAAACTACCTGCGTCTCAATATCACCAAGACCAAGGAGATGGTGGTGGACTTTAGGAGATCTAGGCCTCATATGGAGCCAGTGATCATTAATGGAGAATGTGTGGAGCAGGTTAAGACCTACAAGTATCTGGGAGTACAGTTAGACGAGAAGCTAGACTGGACTGCCAACACAGATGCCTTGTGCAGGAAGGCACAGAGTCGACTGTACTTCCTAAGAAGGTTGGCGTCATTCAATGTCTGTAGTGAGATGCTGAAGATGTTCTATAGGTCAGTTGTGGAGAGCGCCCTCTTCTTTGTGGTGGCGTGTTGGGGAGGAAGCATTAAGAAGAGGGACGCCTCACGTCTTAATAAGCTGGTAAGGAAGGCGGGCTCTGTCGTGGGCAAAGTACTGGAGAGTTTAACATCGGTAGCTGAGCGAAGGGCGCTGAGTAGGCTACGGTCAATTATGGAAAACCCTGAACATCCTCTACATAGCACCATCCAGAGACAGAGAAGCAGTTTCAGCGACAGGTTACTATCGATGCAATGCTCCTCAGACAGGATGAAGAGGTCAATACTCCCCAATGCCATTAGGCTTTACAATTCTACCACCAGGACTTAAGAACTTTTTAAAAGCTATTATTAATGCTTTTTGAGATAGTGATTTAGATGCATATCATATTTTTTACTGAGTTAAGTATTGTATGTAATTAGTTTTGCTACAACAAGTGTATGGGACATTGGAAAAAAGTTGAATTTCCCCATGGGGATGAATAAAGTATCTATCTATCTATCTATCTATCAGTCCTTGTCCTACTGCTGCACCATCTCCTGCCCGATGGGTTGGGGGTGGGGGGGGGATATCATGGAGATTGTTCGACGGGCAGGAGGGATCCTTGACAATGCTAAGGGCCCTGCCTATGCTGAGCTCCTGCTGAACTTCCTGGATGTGTGGAAGAGAGACGCCGATGATCCTCTCAACAGTCCTTGCGATCCTTTGCCGGGTCTTGCAGTCAAATCCGTTGCAATTCCCATACCAGATGTTGATGCAGCTGGTCAGAAAACTCAGCTTGAGAAACGGGAACAGGTGTTTTTGTCACGATTCACCCCCAAGAGTAGCTATCACCTCCCATTGTACCGTACCCACGTGACAAATGCCATCAACATAAATTACCTACTGAAAAGTCAGCACTCGCAAGATGGCAGTTTGCTGTGAGAGCACAGGCTGTCCTCGCACTTACAGACTGAGTAAACAACAATGATCAGTCACTAATTGAAGACAAGCCAGCTTCAGAATGCTGTTGACGACCACTGATTTGGTGTTAGGTCAAAACACAACTCTCAGCTGACGCACCACAGAAAGTGTAGCAGTGGGTGGACATCCATTTCCTAAACACCAATCTAAATTTTTATAAAACAATGATATGGCAAATTAAGTTTTATTTCAATCGCTGCCCATCTTAGGAAGGGTGCAGAAGCTTTAGCAAAGGTGCAGAGCATTAAAAAGTATTTTGGAGTTATGTGAATATAGCAAACATTAATTCAAACAAGAATCAGTCTTCAACTCCTAATGTGGATTATAAATTGCAAGCAGTAATTTGAAGTTAAAAGCACCCTTCTGCATGGTCTGTGGAGCACAGGTTGGCCCACAGACTAAGAGATACAGTTTGCAGAATGAGACCATGAATGTTTGCTTATGCATCAGCCAAACATTAAGACAATGGGGCTGTGTTAATTGGCTTGGATCTAACCAGGCAACATGGCAAAGTTATTTGCCTTATTGTGACTCAAGTATAAGCTGGCACACCAGATGGACGTTGTCACTTAGCATATCAAACATGGTCACAGGCATAGGCAATCAATAGATTTTTGCGTACTCAGAGACGGCCTTGACAACGTTAGTTTTAAGTATCTGGGATTATTGTCTTCAGTAGCTTTTAGACAGCCTGTATCAATGAGTTTGCCCCAGCAGGAGCAATTGAACATTCAGGTGTCTTCCACTGTAGATATGTAATTCAAAGGAAGCATCATCAACCCAAAAATACTGTAGTAAATGATGTCATTGTAACTATAGAAATTGTATTAAATCACTGGCTGCTATCTTTGATCTTCAGGGTGTTAAAAAGTGATGTACTTTTGGGTTTGAGAGACTCTACTGTGAGTCCCTCCAGAGAAATGCCTGCTTGTTCTGATGAACAAAACCTTTTACTTCACCTGCTTCAGTGTCTCTCTGGTGACACAGTCACAACACAGAGGAGATTTACCAGAATGCTGCCCAGACTAAAGAGCATGTGGAGAGGAGAGGTGAGCGAGCTGGGGCTTTTCTCTTTGGAGAGGAGGAGGTGAGGTGACTCATAGAGGCGCACAAGAGCATAGATCAGGTGGGCAGACAGAGACACTTAATCCAGGGCAGAAATGGCTAATACAAAGGGAAATAATTTTAAGGTGATTAGAGGAAATGTAGAGAGGATGTCAAAGGTAGTTTTTTTTATATAAACACAGACTGATGGGTGGATGGAATGTGCTACCAAGGGTAGTGGTAGAGGAGTACATTAGGGACATTTAAGAGACTCTTATGCCTTTGGACTATGGGATGAAACCCATGCAGTCATGGGGAGAATGTACAAACTCCTTACAGACAGCAGCAAGAATGCACCCCTTCCACGGATGGATGATATGGATGGTAGGAAAATGGAGGGGTATGTAGGAGGGAAGGGTTAGATGGATCTTGGAGTTGGTTAACTGGCCAAAGGGCCTGTAATAATGCCATAATACTTTATGCTTGTTTTCTGCTCCACTTGCCCCTCCCACCCCCACACTAGTAGAGTTACAGCAGGGAAAGTTTTTTTAGTTTACCAAGTTCATAGCAACCATCACACCCCACCCACAGTCCACCACTGTCCTCCATTTTACACTAACCCTACACTCCCCCCACTTTATTTCCCACACACATTCAGAGACCAGATTGTCCAAGATTAAGATGAGCTTTATTTGTCGCATGTAGATCGAGACGTACTGTGAATGCGTCGTTTTGCGTCAATGACCAACGCAGCCCGCAAGTGCTGGGGGCAGCCCGCAAGTGTCACTATGTTTCTGCCATCAACATCACGGGCCCACAGCTCACTGCCCCAACTCAAAGTTCAAAGTACAATTTATTATCAGAGAACATACACGTCACCACATAACACCCTGAGATTTTTTTTCTGCGGGCATACATAGCAAATTTATAGACCAGAAACTGTAACGTACATCTTTCCTGTATGGGAGGAAACTGGAGCACCCAGAGGAAACCCATGTGGTCACAGGGAGAAAGTACAAGCGCCTTACAATTTACAGTGGCCAATTAACTCACCAACTTACACACTGTTAGGATTCTATACAAACTAAAGCTGTTGTCCCCGAACATCAGATTTATTGAAAAAGGCTAGCACAGTAGCATAGGGATTAGCACAACACTTTACAGTGCCAGCCATCCGTGAAAGGGGTGCATTCTTACCGCTGTCTGTAAGGAGTCTGTACATTATCCCCATGACTGCATGCATTTCATCCCATAGTCCAAAGGTATACAGGTTAGTGTTAGTAAGATTTGACCATGTTATGTTGACACGGGAAGCATGGTGACATTTGTGGGCTGCCCCCAGCTCATCTTCAGACTATGTTGGTTGTTAACACAAAATGAAGCATTTCACAGTATGTTACAATGCAAATGTGTCAAATAAAACTCATCTTTTAGTTAAGTTGAGGAGCAGACTACCATTTTGTGTCCCCCCTCAGTCAAGGGGATCAGCCTCTTAGTAACAATTGTCAGAGAGAATTAAGATCTGTTTCTCGATGGGAGCTCTTCTTCATCCTTAGGGAAGATAACAAGAGTTTAAGAAAGTACTTAAGTCTAGGTGATAGTGCAAATGAGAAAACACAAGTATTAAGTCTTCAGATACCTGTTTTATTTTTTAAAAACTGCAGATTACGAGGCAACATGATAGACGCAAGCAAATTCATAATGATGGATTAGGGTAAACTGATGTAGATTTATCCTGTAGTTAAACAGTTTGGAATGAGGGGGCCACAGAACTTGGATTAAACTAAGTCCTCCATGAGTGAGCAGGAGAGTTAGAAGGACGTGAAATCACCTAAGGTTATTGGACAAGGTGATCCGGGTGCTCTGATTTTCTCCCACATTCCGAAGATGCACAGGTTATGGTTAGTAAGCTGGGGTATGTCATGTTGGCACTGCAAGGATGCAACACCTACAGGCTGCCCCCCATAAACAGCACATTTCAACGTACGTGTGACAAATGAAGTCCACTTTATAATAAGTTCGGACTGGGCAGGTGAAGGTAAAAGGAAAAAGATGAAAAAATGTGATTTGAGTGGTTTGTTCTCATAGATGGAAAATTCACTGTGGGTTCATTGATGCAGACATTTCATTTCTTTATAAAGGTGAAGAGCTTAAGAGAAATCTACGAGGGAAACCACTTCACAGAGAATGGTGTGAATGTGGAACAAATTGCCAGTGGAAGTGGTGGATGTGGTTCCAATTGTAACATTTAAGAGATTTTTTTCTAGTGCATGGAGGAGAGGGATATGGATGGCTACAGTTCAAGTGCAAGTATATGGGTCTAGGCACAAGAGTGGGTCTGCACGGTCTAGATGGGTAGAAGAGCCTGTTTCTTAAAAGGAGTACTCTATGAATTTATAAGCTATTACAGGGAAAGAACTCCTGAGTATCCAAAATCTGAAAGCTCTTAATTCCAATTTTTTCTGAATGCTGACATGACATTAGAAATGGAAAATTCCCCAAGGAGCTGGAAGATTCCCAGATGATGCACAGATCTCTGCACACCACAGCCCTTTCTGAGAAGTGACCTGACATATATAATGAAGTTATTTAAAAAATAGGAAAAACACTGCATTAAAGCAAAAATTAAGATCTCAAACGTATATTGAAAGAATAGATTCATCAGTGCAGGAGTGAACATATGCTGCTTTTCAGTATGCTGATCATGAAACAAGCAAAGATCTATCACGACGAACTGAAAATTGAAGGCAATTGTGAATATTCAGCTGGTTGCAGAAATTTAAGAAAAGACTTGACTTCAAATTTTTTTAAGTGTCTGCTAATCACTAAGCAGCAGAGAAATTCATTGATGCATTTGGCAAGATCATCGCTGATGAAAATCTAACACCAGAACAAGTCTACAATGCAGATTGTTTTTATATCTTATATAAAACCAAAAAAAGGTAAAATACAAATATGTGTACTGTAACCTGTTAACCAAAACATGGCTTCATAGGTAGAGACTGAAATCCTGCTGGTGTTTGTTTCTGTTCAACAGCTAATTCGGGTATTCTCCCAATGCTGTTGTGTTACCCTGCATACATTGTACTTCCATTATATTCATGGCATGTGGTGATTTTAGCAATTAAGTACACATGTATGATGAACAAGTGTAAGACAAAGACTGTAAGACAGCTGTTTGTTGACTATAGCTCAGTGTTTAACACCATCATTGCCACAGTCCTGATCAAAAAGCTATAGACCCTGGACCTCTGTACCTCCCTCTGCAATTGGATCCTTGACTTCTTAACCAGAAGACCACAATCTGTGTGGATTGGTAATATCTCCTCCATGCTGACAATCAACATTGGTGGGGTGTGTGATTACCCCACTGCTCTACTCTCTCTATACCCATGACTGTGTGGCTAGGCACAGCTCAAATAGCCTCTATAAATTTGCTGATGATACAACCACTGTTGGTAGAATCTATATGGAGATGAGAGTGCATACAGGAGTGGGACATACTAGATAGCTGAGAGGTTTTGCAGTAACAACCTTGCACTCAACATCAGTAAGACAAAAGAGCTGATTGTGGATTTCAGAAAGGGTAAGATGAGAGGGAACATGAACCAATCCTCACAGAGAGATCAGGTGGAGAGAGTGAGCAATTTCAAGTTTCTGGGTGTCATGATCTCTGAGGATCTAACCTGGTCCCAATGTATCAATGCAGCTGTAAAGAAGGCAAGACAGCAGCTATATTTTATTAGGAGCTTGAAGAGATTCTGTTAGTCACCTAAAGCACTCGAAAACTTCTATAGATGTACAATGGAGAGCATTCTGACAGGCTATATCACTGTCTGGTATGGGGGTGGGGAGGGACTATTGCACTGGACCAAAAGAAGCTACAGAAAGCAGTAAAATTGGTCAGCTCCATCTTGGGCACTTGCCTCCGTAGTACCCAAGACATCAAGGAGCAGTGACTCAGAAAGGCAACGTCTATTATTAATTACCCCATCACCCCAGGACATGCACTCTTTTCACTGATATCATCAAGAAGAAGGCACACACTGAGCAATTCAGGAACAGCTTCTTCCTCTCTCTGCCATTCGAATTCTACGTGGACATTGAACCCATGAACACTACTTCACTTTTTTCTCCTTTTTAAATTTTTTTTTATTATTTCCATTTTTGCACTGTTTTAATCTATTGATTTGCTTAGCTACTTTTTGCTTTCTGTATTATTATAATGTATTGCATTGTACTGCTGCTGCTAAGTTACTACACATGTTCACGACACATGCCGGTGATAATAGACCTAATCCTGATTCTGATCCTGCCTGATGGTGGGGGCCCTCGATGCCGGATGCTGCTTTCTTCAGGCAGCAGTCCACGTGGATGTGCTCGACGGTGACGGGGGCTTTGCCAGTGATGAGCTGGGCTGTATCCACCACTCGCTGTAGGCATTTCTGTCCCTGCACCTTGCTGCTTCCGTACCACGCCACGCTACTTTGACTGGGGAAACAATCCGAATTCCCGGCACACAATGATAAATGTTTTGATGGGAATATAACCTACTTCAACCATGAACACTTTTGAGCCATCAACAAAGACACCCGTGAGTATGTTGTACAGCCCACAACCCTCAAGCTCACCCAAACCTTAGAGGGAAGCACAATAGCAGAACAATTAGACAGGCTCATTCTTCAGGACCAAGTCAGGCTGCCTCTTCTACTCTGGACACAGCCTAATGATAAGAACTTGTCGACCTACCCTTCCTCAAGGATTACACTGCATTAGAGAACTATTAATTATGGTAGGTAGCGAGGAAAAAAGACATTTAAGAAGGCAGGGACAGGTTTAAATATCTTGGTTAATGTTCAAGCTACATGGCACAAAAAAAGGTTGGGAACTCCTGGTCTAAACACGCCACTGTGCAACTGCATGTTGGACAACCTAACCAAGATCTCACAACCGTTTCTCTCTCTCTCTATCATCCTCAAAACAGGTGCCCCCTCCCCCCAGGACTGTGCGCTGAACCCATTGCTGTACATTCTGCACATATGTTTGCACAGCCAAACCCCCAAGTAGTCACACTGGGAAGTTTGCCAATGGGGCAATAGCTGTAGGGCTCATCACCAACAACAATGACATGCCCTACAGAGTGAAGGAGTAAGGTTATTTTGTACTTCTTTCCACCTGAATGCTGGAAGTGACATTTAACAACCTTGAATCTTGATGTAAACCCTGAAGAAATCCACACAGTCACGGGGAGAAAATAGAAACTCCTTATGCAAACAGTGGTGGGAGTTGATGCACAATCTTACAACAGGTGCACTGAAGTATTGCACTAACCACTGTGCTCCCTCAGCTGGGACGTCTGACAGAGTGACTAACGCAGAGAGGAACACGCTAATGCATTAAGGCTTGATGGATGGGCGGAGGCAATAAAATCTAAAAGATACATTATCAAAGAGACCCCAGGAGCAGAAAGACAGAGGGGAAGAACGTGCATAAACACCTCGAAGTCCACAGCAGGGAGAGAGCGCGCAATCATATGGAACCTGGGTTTTCAGAAATAGGCAAGTTATAGTGGACCACTGTAAAATGCTGGCTCAGCCACAACTTGAGGAAGGAGCCCAGTTCTGGGAAGGATGTGATGACACTAGCGAAGGCACAGATGGAATTAGCTAAATGTCTGCAGAGTTACAAGGGAGGGGACGATTAATATCGAGATCTATGTTAATTATGACCCTTCAGAGGGGACTGCAACCTATTGTGAACTGACAGAAATAGTTGCTTCCCTTTCCACAGAAAGCTCCCAACCTGCTGAGTGCTTCCAGCGGTTCAGTTTTTAGTTAGGCTCATCAACTCCCAGCTGTAGAAGGTTGTAAACTCTACCTCCCTCAACTGGAGTCGTTAGTCTCCCCAACATCGAGGGCATCTTCAAAAGACCATGCCTCAAAAAAAGTGGCATCCATCACGAAGGACCCCCTCTACCCAGGACTACCATCAGGTCTCACTGGCACCCAAGAGAGGAGGTACAGGAGCCTAAAGCCACACACTCAACATCTTAGCAACAACACTTTTTTTATATATACACATAAGTATATATTTCTTATAATTCCCATAGATTTAATTCCCTTTCCCTGGGCCCGAAAGGATTTAACAGTTGTTACAAGTCATTTATTATCACTCTAGTTGCTAATCCATGCCTTTCCAATGTAGTTTTCCAATCCACCATGACCAACCTTCCTCTTAGTCTCTGGCTGCTAAGCATCTTGGGGAGTACGAATGTAACCTTCTATCCTTACAATTAAACTTTTTAATAAAACTTTGCTTGTTTCAGAGGAGTAGATCTTGTTAAAGTTGTTTCCTCAACCAACTTATCTCGAAAGGCATCTTGTGTACATTCCAGGAATTTAGTCGCTGCACTGTTTGAGTATGTCTCGGTTTCCCTAGCAACAAGCAGGCTAAAGTCTCCTCTGGAGGGTCACAATGAAAGCAGAAAAAAGTTTAGAAGAAAGAAAAATTAGAGTGATTAGCTTTATTTGTCACAGGGGCATCAAAACAGAGAGAAACGTGTTATTATGTCAACCACCAACACAGACTGAGGAAGTGCTGGGGGCAGTCCATAAGTATCATCATGTTTCCAACATAGTATACCCTCAAGCTACTAACCCTAACCCACACGCCTTTGGAATTTAATACAGAACAAAAGAACAGGCCCTTCAGCCCACAATGTCATGCAAACCAATTAAATTAGTAATCAAATGGGCTAACTAAACTCATCTCTTCTGCCTATACAATGCCCATATCCTTCCATTTTCCTCACATTCATTGGGCTATCTGAATGCCTCTTAAAAGTCTCCAATATTTCTCCCTCTACTACTACCCCAGGCATACACCACTCTGTAAACACCTTGCCCCTCACATCTCCTTTGAATTTACCCCCCCCCCCCCCCGATCTTAAGTGTATGACCTCTGGTATTAGACATTTCAACCCTTGGAAACAGATACTGTCTGTCTACTCTATTTATGCCTCACATAATCTTATAAACATCTATCAGATCTCCCCACAGCTGCTGCAGAAAAAAACCAAGTTTGTCCAACTTCTTGTTAAAGGACAGGCCCTCTACTACAGGCAGCATCCTGGTAAACCTCTTCTGCATCCTCGCCAAAGCCTCAACATCCTTCCTACAATAAGGTGACCTGAGCTGTATGCAATTCTCCAGATATGGCCTAACTAGAGCTTTATAAATCTGCAACATAACTTTGACTTTTGATCGCAGTGGTTCAACTAATAAAGGCAAGCACGCCATATGCCTTCATAACCACCCTACCAATCTGTAGCTGCTTTCAGGGAGTTATGAAGTTGGACCCCAAGATCCCACTGCTCATTAGCACTGTTGAGGATCTTAACCTTAATAGTGCACTGTCTCTTTGCACTTGACCTACGGAAGTGCAACGTTTTTACAATTGGTCGGGTAAAATGCCATCTGACATTTCTCTGCCCATATCTGCAACTGATCTACTGTATACTCCATTACATTCTACGCTATCCACAACATCACCGATCTTCATATCATCTGCAAACATACTAACCCACCCACCTACGGTACATTTATATCCAGTCCATTTATATACATCACAAACAACACAGGTTCCAGTACAGATCCACCACTAATTACAGACCTCCATCTAGAAAAGGTCTCTTCAACCACCACTCGCTCTTCTATGGGCAACCCAGTTCTGAAGTCAAACGGCCAATTCACCATGGATCCCATGCATCTTAATCTTCTGAATGAACCTCCCATGAGGGGCCTTGTCAAACACCTTACAAAAATCCATATAGACAACATCCACAGCTCTACCTTCATCAATCACCCTCATCACAAAAACTCTTATCAAGTTAGTAAAACACAACTTGCCCTGCACAAAGCCATGCTGGCTCTTCCTAATTGGGCCAGGTTTTACAAATGCTCATAAATCTTATCCCTATGAATTCTCTCCAGTAATTTGCCTATCACTGATGTGAGACCAGCCAGTCCAGAGCTTCCAGGATTACCTCTGGTTCCCTTCTTTAAAAATGGAACGACATTAGCTACACTCCAATCCTCTGGGACCTCACCTGTGGCTGGAGAGGACATGAAGATATTGTTCATGGCCCCAGCAATCTCTTCCCTTGCCTACCTCAATAACCCAGGGTACATTCCAACTTATCCGCCTTAATGCTCTTTAACAGACCCAATGCAACCTCCTCCTTTACCTTGAAGCATATCAATATACTCAGCACTGATCTCCCGATCCTCCACATCCTTCTCCTTGGCGAATAATGATGTAAAGTTCTCAGCCTGACTCACATCCCCCACATCCAGCACATGTTCTCCCCTTTATCCTTGAGTGGTCCTGGCCTCTCCCTAATTATCCTCTTGCTCTTGATGTATGTATAGAATGCTTTGGGATTCTCTTCAATCCCACTTGCCAAGGAATTTTCATGGCCCCTCCTGGCTTTCCCAATTCCTTTCTTGAGTTCTTTTCTAGCTTCTTAATAATTGTCAAGGGCTCTATTTGATTCTAGCCTCCTAATCTTTACATACTTTTCCTTTTTCTTCTGGACTAAGTTCATCATGTTTGTCAATATCCAAGGTTCTCTTACTTTACTATCCCTGTCCTTCCTGCTGACTGGAACGTGCCTGTCCTGCACTCTGTGCAGTTGTTCTTTAAACACCCTCCACATGTCAGATATGGACTTGTCCAAAAACAGCTGTTCCCAATTAACTCTCCCCAGTTTCTGCCTCATCCTCTTGTATCTTATCCTGGCCCAATTTAATACTCTCCTGCAGAGTCCAGACTTATCTATAGCTATCTTAAAACTTCAGGAATTGTAGTCACTGTTCACCCATTTGAAGGTCAGTGATCTGGCCAGGCTCAATACCCAACACCAGGTCCAGTACAGTCCCTCCTCTTGTGGGACTATCTACATATTGAATTAAGAAACACTCCTGGATGTGTCTAACAAATTCTGCCCCATCTTGCACTCAGCAGGTACCCATGACAATAACCCTATTGTTTTAACACCTTTCCTTAATCTGCCTGGATATCTGTTCCTCAGTGTCCTAGAAGTAATTGGGACATCTGTAATACAATTACGTCAGTGACTGCACCTTTCCTACTTATTAGCTCTACCCATATAGATTCAGTAGGCAAGCCCTCCATTATGTGCTCTCCGAGTGCAGCTGTGATATTGTCCCTGATTAGTTGTGTAACTCCCCCACCTCTTCTACCTCCCTCTATCTTTTCTAAAACATCGAAACCTTGAGAAATTAAGCACCCACTCCTGTCTCTCTCTCTAAACTAATACTCTGTATTGGCCACAACATCATCGTTCCATGTACTGATCTATGCTCCAAGGTTATCACCTTTACCCAAAATAAAACACACACACTTCAAGCTATCCATCCCATTGTATCTATTACTTTGCTCCTGCCTTTTTTCACTGGCCCTGTCCTCTACCTTCCTCTCCATCCCTCCACTTTCTGACCTGGTCCTCTGGTTCACATCCTCCTGCCAAATTAGTTTTAACCCTCTCACGTAGCACTGGAGAACCTTCCAGCCAGGATATTGGTTCCCCTCCAGTTAGTAGCAACTTGTCCCTCTTGTACAGGTCACAATGAAACAAAGAAATTACACTGCACTTTCAAGAGCCTTTCGTTTGCTAGTGACTTAAAGAATTGCAGCCTAGATATCTAAAAAATCACGACATACCGTTTGTGAGTGATGATAAACCTGATTCTGATATGGGTCTCTATTGTGGACTGAGAGTGGGAAGGGGGCAAGAAGAGGAGAAATGTGGTTGGGAGAAGGGGGAGGGGAGGGAGCAGGAAGCACCAGAGAGACATTCTGTAAAGATCAATAAACCACGTGTTTGGTATCAAATGACCCTGCCAGGTGTCTCGGGCTGCTTACCACAGCCTTTGCGTGGCGCTCCTTTGCTGCTACCTGTCCCACACCCCTCCTGTGGTGCTCCATCCTCGCCACTCCCAACATCCTTTGCCCTCGACAGATTTACAAACTCACTCTCCACTCCACGTTGACAAAAACAGTACTGCACAAAAGCATCAGGCACCACGTATATATGCCAAAAAGTTTTGCACAGTACTGTATGTCATGAAATTTGGTGTTTTGCAACAGCAAACATTGCAATACAGTACATCATAATAAAGAAACCACAAATAATAAGTAAATATTTTAAAATGTAATTAAATAAGTATTACAAAAAGAGGAAAAATAGTGAGGTGATGTTCATGGATTCATTGCCCATTCAGAAATTTAATGGTGGAGGGGGAGAAGAAGCTGTTCTTGAATCATTGAGTGTGTGTCTTCAGGCTCCTGTTCTACCCCCTTGATGGTAATAATGAGAAAACATGTTCTGGCAGATGGGGGTTCTTAATGTTGGATGCCATCTTTTTGAGGCATCCCCTTTTTACAGGTGTCCTGGATGCAGGGGAGGCCGGCACCCATGATGGATCTGACTGAATTTACCGCTTTCTGCAGCTTTTTCTGATCCTTAGGTGTGGTCTCTCCATACCAGACTGTGATTCAACCGGCCAGAAATCTCTCTACAGTACATCTGCAGAAATTTGTCAAGAGTCTCTGGTGGCATTCCAAATCTCCGCAAATTGCTCATGGACGAGGCTACCGTCGTGCCTTCTTTGTAATCGCACCAATGGTTTGGTCCCAGAGTACATATTCAGAGATGTTGACACCCAGGAACTTGAAACTGCTCACCTGGTTAAAAACCCTTTGTCAGACTGGGAGGGAGACAAAGAGGCATCACTGAAGGGGTAAAACCAATGGACAAGCCGTAAACATCTTACCGTGCAGCAGACATACAGAAACATCACCGCATGAAGATTTCCCTCCAAGTAAACCATACTAACTTGGCAAGGTAATTAGGGAAATAGAACAGCTGGCTAAGGAACATTGGAACAACAACCTCACTCTCAACACAGGTAAGATCGAGGAACGGGATTTCAGGAAGGGAAGTTGGGAGAACGTACGGTCATCGAGGGAGTCAGCAGCGGAAAGGGTGAGCACCTTTAAGTTCCTGGGCGTCAGCATCTTGGAGTATCTATCCTGGGCCCAAAGGCACTTATGCAAAATCACTAACAAGGCAAACCGGCAGCTCTACTTCTTTAGGAGTTTGAGGAGATTTGAATCATTAGCAAAGCCTCCTGCAAATTTCTGTACAAGTATGCTGGGGAGTATTCCGATGGACTGCATCACTTCCTGGTATGGAGGCTTCAATGCAGAGGACAGCAAGCAACTCAGCCAGCATAAGCCTTTCCACCATTGAGAACATTTCCATGAGGCAGCGTCTCACAACAGCAGCATCCACCATGAAGGACCCTCACCATTTGGGACATGCCCTCTTCTCTAGTACTACCATCAGGAGCCGGAAGACCCACACTCGATAATTCAGGAACAGCTTCTTCCCCTCCACATCAGCTTTCTGAATGGCCCACGTTAGTCTTCTTTTGGCGCCACTGATTCTTTAATTTATGGTAATTTTATATTTTTGCACTGTACAGCTGCTACAGAACAACAAGTTTCTTATTGCACATGTCAGTGATCGTAAAACTGATTCCCATGCTGAGCTGCAATTCAAAGCCGTGGCTTTCCTCCCCTTCTCAAGGGCAATTAGAAACTGGGCAAAAACTTTGACCTACTCTAGGCATCAAAAGTCAATTTTGAAAAAGGATTTCTAATCCATACAGCAAAATGGATAAGCCAGCTTACCACATAAATACACGGCAGAATATTAGTACTCTACAATTATCAGGCTACTGAAGCACTCACCACAATTCTGAACTGATTCCACAACCTATGGATTCGCTTAGAAGGATTCTACAACTCATGTTGTCAGTATTTTTTATTTGTCTTCTCTTCCACATTGGTTGTTTGCTAGTCTCTCTTCTATTTTTTTGCAAATTTTATTGTATGTATTTTCTTGCAAATGCCTGCTAGAAAATGAATCTCAAGGTAGCATATTTTAATTCTATTTTTATTTCAAGATACAGTTCGGAACAGGCCCTACCAGCTGAACAAGCTGCACTGCCTGGCAACCCACCTACTTGACATTAGCCTACTCACAGGGCAATTTGCAATGACCAATTAACCCCCTAACCAGTACACCTTTAGAACGTGGAAGAAAACCAGAGCACCCAGAGGAAATCCATGCAGTTTATAAGGAGGACGTATAAACTCCTTAAAGATGGCGCCAGAATTGAACTCTGAACTTCGGAACGCCCTGAACTACAATAATGTCACTTTAACCGCTATGTTACCATGGTAACACACGCATACTTTGATAATATATTTACGTTGCAATTTTTTTTTAACATCTTTATTCCAGCTTTCCCTGCACAATCAGATATGAATTTGCTAAGCTCGCTGACTATCTAACTTAAAAGTTGTTTTTAATTCAGGAACCCGGCCTGAACGAGACCAAACCCAACTCTATTTAATGAAAAACTAACAAAGGCTGGAACCAACTGACCGATTCAAAAAGGGAGTTAACGCAGCAGCTAATCTCACTGATAGCAAAGAGCCAATCAACTACAGGTCAGACGGCTGTCGGATAGAAAGAAACTACAGAACAGCTGGTGTATGGCACTTGCACAGATACCAGCAGAAACATCACTGTCCAAAAAACACAACCTTGAAGTGCTTTCCTTAAATAGTGTTACTTTAGCAAATATTTAGAATGGCATGGGGGTTCCTTTATGTTACTGTCGGTATAAAAGTGAACCACCACAGATCAAACTTGCAGCACCGAAAGACAACTTGCAAAAGGAAATGTTATTTGTTTTGCATTAATTTTTTTTTTATCATGATACCCAAGATCTCCACTCAGTGGCCACTTTATTAGGTACACCTGATGGTTAATGCAAATATCTAATCAGCCAATCACATGGCAGCAATTCAATGCATAAAAGCATCTGGATGTGGCCAAGAGGTTCAGCTGCTGTTCAGACCAAACGTCAGAATGGGGAAGAAATGGGATCTAAGTGACTTTGACCCTGCATTGAATGTTGGTGCCAAACAGGGTGGTTTGAGTATCTCAGAAACTGCTGATCTCCTGGGGTTTTCACAAACAGTCTCCAGACAATGGTGTGGAAAAACAGAAAGCACCCAGAGAGTGGCAGATCTGTGGGCAAATAAGACGCCCTGTTAATGTGAGAGGACAGTGAAGAATGGCCAGAATGGCTCAAGCTGACAGGAAGGCAACAGTAACTTAAGCAACCATGCGTTGCAACAGTGACGTGCAGGACAGCATCTCTGGACATGCGACACCTCGAACGTTGAAGTGGGTGGACTACATACCAGGTTCCACTCCTGTACCTAACAAAGTGGCCACAGAGTGTATGAGGTAACTTTGTTAATTCTGCGTCAACAATGCTTGCTTTGTCGTGCCAGTTGTACCTGGAAGAGTGAGGATTTCATTCAGTATTGTCCAGCCGCACACCCCCTCATGCAATTCCTCCAAGTTACTGCTACTTTTCTCCTTCTCTGTTAATGTGTCTGTGCTTTGACAAACTCCAGTCTTCCCTACTTCTGAACCAGAAGCTTACAGTGATCAGTGCTTTGACCTGAAATGTTGAAAATTTCTCTCACTCAAGACCAAGGAACTGATTGGAAGCTTCAGGAGAGGGAAACCTGAGGTCTATGAGCCAGTAATCAGAGGTGGAGAAGGTCAGTAACTTTAAATTCCTGGATGCTACTATCTCAGAGGACCTGTCCTAGACCCATCATGTAAATATAATAGCGAAGAAAGCACGACAGTGCCTCTCCTTCCTCAGGATTCTGCAGAGATTCAGTATGTCATCAAAACCCTTCCCAAATTTCAACAGCAGTGTGCTGGTAAGTGTGCTGACAGGCTGCATTACAGCCGGTACAGAACACCAATGCCTTGGAATGGAAAATCCTACCAAAAGGTAGCGGATTTGGCCCAGTACATCACGGGCAAAACCCGCCCAACCATTGAGCACATCCACATGAAACGTTGCAATAGAAAAGAAACATCGATTATCGGGGAGCCTCACCATTCAGGCCAGGCTCTTTCCTCCCTGCTGACGTCGGGTAGAAGGTACAGAAGTCTCAGGACTCGCAATGACAAGTTGAAGAACAGTTTCTACCCCTCAACCATCAGGCTCTTGAACAAAAGGGGATAACTTCACTCATTCTCTTTCTGGTGTTCCCATAACCAATAATGTCACTTTAAGGACTCCTCATCTTGTTATTTCATGCTCTTGTTATATATTGCTATTTATTTATATTTGCATTTGCACAGTTTATGTTCATTGATCCTGTTTGTAGTTACTGTTCTATAGATTTGCTGAGTGTCTGCAGGAAAAAGTATCCCAGGATTGTGCTTGGTGACATATATGTAGTCTGATAATAAATTTTACTTTGAACTTTAAATGTTGAATGACATGCTAACCTAGCCCTGGGATATTAGAGATAACTTGGATCAATAAGTCACTGAGAAACTATTTTATCTTAATGCAAGTCCAAGGATGTACTGGGGGCAGCCCTCAAGTGTCCATAAAACTGTAAAACTTAAGAGCAGAAATAGGCCATTTATCCCATTGCATCTACTGCACCATTCTGTCATGGCTAATTTATTATCCCTCTCAACCCCATTCTACTTTGACACCCTGGCTGATCAACCTCCATTTAAATATACCAAATGACTTGGCCTCTACAGCCGCCTGTGGCAATGAGTTCCAGAGATTCACCACCCTCTGGGTAAAAATAATCCCTCCTCATATCCGTTCTAAAGGGACATCCTTCTATTCTGAGGCTGTGCCCTCTGGCCCTAGACTCCAGTATGATAGGAAAAATCCTCAGAGACATCAAACACTGCTCACGTGTTAACCCTTTCATTCCCATGTAGCCAAGCTTCCAGCGTCAACATAGCATGCAATCAACCCATTAACCCTAACCCGAACATCTTTGGAACACGGGAGGAAACCCATGCAATCACAGGGAGAACACACATTACAGGCAGCAGTGGTATTGAACCCCATTCACCGCTGCTGTGATAGCATAATACTTCTCTTTTGTGACTGCTGCTCATTTCTAGCGATCTATTTTCTAAAAATGAGCCAGGCCTTGCTGCTCTCTGATTCTTTGATCTTGTGATCACCCAGACTCACACACCCAGCTTCTGACTTCATTCACCCTCTCTCACACACCCACTTTCCCCCTCACCTGGTCTCACTATTACCCATCAACCTATACTCCTTCCTGTCCACACCCCCTCCCCACAACTTCTTGTTCTGACATCTGCCCACTTCATTTCCAGCACTGATGAAGGATCTCGGCCCGAAATGTTAACTGTTTATTCCCCTTCGTGTCTGACCTGCTGAGTTCCTCCAGCATTTTGTGTGTTGCTTTGCGAAGATACTTTGAGCTGGTAGTGGAACTGTTATTGAAATGAAATCAGTTTCAAGAAAATTCAAAGTTCAAAGTAAAATTTATCATCAGAGTACATACATGTCACCACATACAACCCTGAGATGCATTTTCCTGCGGGCATACTTAGCAAATCTATAGAACATTGGAAATATAAGAATCTGCTCCTCCAGGTGGGTTAAAAGTACCATGGAACAATGCGAATCACTCTTATTTATTCTCAGAATAATTTACCTCATAACTAATTGAGATGCAAGTAAAGAACCTGAGAAAACATTATGGCAGGAAGCCAAGCTAGTAACTCTGCCAGAAGAGTCTCATGCTCAAATCTGACCCAAAGTAATTTGCTGCTATCACACTTGTACATTTAAGACCACTGCCATAGCAGAATTAGGCCATTCAGCCCATCGAGACTGCTCCACCATTCTCCCTGTTGTCTTTGATGCTCTAACCAATCAAGAACCTATCAACCTCCACTTTAAATCTACTCAATTAGTTGGCCTCCACAGGTATCTGTGGTGATTAATTCCACAGATTCAGAACTTTCTCCTCATCTGTTCTAAAGGGATGTCCTAACATTCTAAGGCTGTTCCTCTGGTCCTAGATTACCCCACTCTCAGAAACATACACTCTTTCTCGGCCTTTCAATGAGATTCCCCCCATCTAAACTCTAGACAGTACAGGCCCGGAACCAGCAAACAGTGCAGTACTCAGAGCACAGTGCAAAAGTTGTAGGCTCATAGATATGTAGGTAGGGTGTTTAAGAGTTTTGCACAGCACTGTAATATTATGTATTTCACTGTACTGCTGTCACAGAAAAAAACAAATTTCATGACCTACGTGAATGATGATAAACCTGATTCTGATATGGACCTCTATTGTGAACGGAGTGGGAAGGGGACAGGGAGAGGGGAATCATGGTTGGGAAAAGGGGAAGGGAGCAGAAAGCACTGGAGAGACATTCCATAATTACCAATTAACCAGTTGTTTGGAATCAAACGGCATTGCCTGGTGTCTCACAGTTGGTTGTGTCTGCACCCGCGCCCCTGGCACTCCTCCTCTGCCACCTGTCCCACATCCCTCCCACAGCGCTCCACCCTCACCGTTCCCAGCATCCCTTGCTCCCACCAGATTCACAACCTCTCCGCACCGTGCTAACCAAGTATTGAGCTAAAGTCTTAGACACCTAGCTATATGCATGCGTGCCAAAGACTTTTGCACAGCACCAGACATTAACCCTTTCATTCCCAGAATCCATTTAGTTCCTTCATTAAACAAATCGGTGTTTTGCTTTGGCATTTCTGCAAAATAACAAAAATCAGCAGCTGCCACAGAAACCCTGAGAACAAATGAGATTCTACAACTACTCCAGCTATGCTATTGAGACTGTTCCCAAACACAGCAAATCAATTCCATTGCATTTTGTACCAGATCCCTCAATTCGGAGACGATGCATTATTAAAGCACTGAGGAAATGAAGTAGTCTGAAAATGGCTCTCGCCACAACAAATTGCTACGAAAAAGACTTTGTTGCAGAGAATAAGCATTTCTTCATTTTCATTAAAAGGAATATTTTCACTCCATGTACCTGCTGTACCTAACAAAATGGCTACTGTGTGTATGTTCATGGTCTTCTGCTACTGTAGATGGGTAGTACGTTCAGAGATGTTCTTCTGCATACCACTGTTGTAACGTGTGGTTAGTAGAGTTTCTATCAGCTTCCTGTCAACTTGAAGCAGACTGACCATTCTCCTCTGATCTCTCTCATTAACAAGGCATTTTCAACCACAGAACCTCTACTCATTCTCTAAACTTTAGAGATTGCTCTATGTGAAAATCCCAGGAGATCAACAGTTTCTGTAATACTCAAACTACCCTGTCTGGCACCGACAATCATTCCATAGTGAAAATAACTTAGATCACATTTCTTCCCCATTCTGATGTTTGGTCTGAACATCAACTGGACCTTTTGACCGTGTCTGCATGCTTTTATGCATCGAGTTGCTGCCACGTGATTGGCTGATTAGATAATTGCATCAACAATCAGGTGCACCTAATAAGTGGCCACTGAGTATGTCATTATGCATCCTCAGTTATTAAGTGACTCTAGTCTTCACAATCCTATTCTTAATGAACCAGAGTAAGGCTTTCATCTGCTGTAGAGTTTGAGTCCCAATTTAAAACTGGGGCTACCTAGGGGTGTACCATAGTCAGCACAGCTTCAACGGGCCGAAGAGCCGTGTCCATGCTGTAATTTAAAGGTGAGCTACGAGTAAAACATACCTGTGCTCCGACCCACGAAGAAATGGGTAATTCATCAACGCGTTCTTCAGCACCTGTTGACAAAGACGGGTGCAGACTTCAGCGAACAACCAAATACTCTAACAAATAGCAAGTTCAGTTAGCTTAATGCTGTGGCTGTTTGATGTTGATTCCCACCAATGAAAGCATTTTCCAGTCAGAATAAGACGCCAATGACTCAAACACAAGAGGTTCTGCAGATGCTGGAAATCCAGAATGACACACACAAAGTGCTGAGTTCCTCCAAAGACCTGACACACCCAGACTGGCAAATTTTCCAGCTCATAGAATATTGTTAATTCAATACCAACAGTATCAACTTACTTTTCATTCACATTTTAAAAGGATATCATACATTATTAAATCATAAAACACTGCAATACAGCTCAGTACAGGCCCTGCGACTTCCAATGTTGTGTCAATCATTGAACCTACTCTACCCTTCCCTTCCATGTGGCGAATTTGTTCATTTGGGCTCTGTCAGCATTTAGTTGGGATGGTCACTTTCCCTGGTATGGGCATGCACACGAGGGTGGTTGGGGGCGGAGGAGGGGACATTGGGTAAGAAAATGGTGGCTTAGTGTACTAAACTTGGACAGAGAAAGTGAAGTTGTTAAGATGAAAGAAAATCTTGCTTTTGTTGTTTGAATGTTATCACCACCTAACCCTCCATTTTTCCATCATCCATGTGCCTGTCTAAGTGGTTCTTAAATGTTCCTAAAGCACCTGTATGTTACCACTTCTGGCAGCACATTCCATACACCCACCACTCTGTAAAACACCTACCTTTAACACCCCCCCCCCCCCGCCCCACACTTCCCTCCAGTCAACTTCAAATTATGTCCTCTTGTATTAACTATTTCCACCCTGGAGAAAAGGTCTCTGGCTGTCCGCTTGATCTATGCTTCTTATTATCACTACCAATCTTCTTAGTAGAACAAAGAAATGTTCTCAAATGCAGGAAGCTATTTTTTTATATATATATATAAAGACCAGACCCTCTCTATATAAATTTCTACAGATGTATTGTGGAGAGCATTCTAACTGTCTGGTGCAGAGAGAGGGGGGTGGGGGTGGGGGAGCTACTGCACAGGATCAAAATAAGCTGCCAAAAGTTTTAAACTCAGTCAGCTCCATCATGGGTACTAACCTCCACAGTATCCAGGACGTCCTCAAGGCGCAGTGCCTCAAAAAGGCAGCGTCTATCATAAAGGACCCCCCCATCACCCAGGGCATACTTCGTTCTCATTGCTACAATCAGGAAGGAGGTACAGACGCCCGAAGGCACAAACTCAACGATTTTATATATGTTTATATCATTGAGTGTGTACCTTCAAAGAGTTTATTTAATATATATACACACACACGTATTTTTCTATTATGTATTTCATTGTATTGTTGCTGCAAAGACAACAAACTTCACGACATATGCCGGCGATATTAAACCCGATTCTGAAATAAAAAGCACCACAGTTTCGTTGAATTCTTAACCCCACACCCAAGTTATTTCGCTCATGGTCTTATTACTCTGAAGGTTAAATTTTCTTCACAGCTGACCAGAAAGTGAGAACAAACAGCACCTTCCAGCAGGTTGAACTCAAGATTCTTGCAGTCAACACAAAAAACATGGGCAAACTTCTCAGGATTGTGTGCAGTTTTGGGTCACCGAATTACAGGAAGGATATTAATAAGGTTGAAAGAGTGCAGAGAAGGTTTACAAGGATGTTGCCAGGACTTGAGAAACTGAGCTACAGAGAAAGGTTGAATAGGTTAGGACTTCATTCCCTGGAGCGTAGAAGAATGAGGGGAGATTTGATAGAGGTATATAAAATTATGATGGGTATAGATAGAGTGAATGCAAGCAGGCTTTTTTTCCACTGAGGCTAGGGGAAAAAAAATCCCAGAGGACATGGGTTAAGGGTGAAAAGGGAAAAGTTTAAAGGGAACACTAGGGGGGTTTCTTCACACAGAGTGGTTGGAGTGTGGAATGAGCTGCCAGATGAAGTGGTGAATGCAGGCTCACTTTTAACATTTAAGAAAAACTTGGACAGGTATATGGATGAGAGGGGTTTGGAGGGATATGGCCCAGGTGCTGGTCAGTGGGACTAGGCAGAAAAATGGTTCGGCACAGCCAAGAAGGGCCAAAAGGCCTGTTTCTGTGCTGTAATGTTCTATGGTTCTATGGATGTAACAGCTGCGATCACTTTTAAGAACAAAATCAGAGTTTATTTCTCCTGTGTACATGGAAAATACAGTGAAAGGCATCAGTTATTAACATTATAGGTACTAAACATTTTTAAATGTGGCATAGTTGGGCACTGTAGTAGAACGTTAGTGTAATGTTTTAGAATGCCAGCTGTAAGATTGGGGCTTGGTTCCTGCCATTGTCCATTAGGAGTCTGTACGTTCTCCCCATTACCGCGTGGGTTTCCTCTAGGTGCCCTAGTTTCCTCCCACATTTCAAAGATATACAGGTCAGGGTTAGTAAGCTGTGGACCTGAAGCATGGTGACACCCACATCCAGCACAGCCCTTGCTGATTTGATGCAAACAATGCATTTCACTACTTGTTTCTACGTACATGTTCAAACAAAGCCAATCCTTAAAATCTTTTTCAAATGCAACATTCCTACCAAAGAAAACTGCTATAGATGCGTCATCTCCGGTCTTCCATTAGGAACACCGATAAATGTAGCCAGCAAGATCAATCAGTATAATCCTGGAAACCTCAATGATGGAATGTCCGTCCATAAAACAAAGTGAACTCCACTCTACAGTACAGTGTAGAAAGCAATTAGGTCATTCAAATCCCAACTATTTCTCCTGATGTTTAAAATGCTGTACATCTGTAAGTGATTTTCTGTGTCTCCACAGCTCTCTTAAAAATATAAAAGATGACAGAGGGGGAAAGGGGGAGGGGGAGAAAAGACACACACACACACTCTCTCACACACACACTCTCTCACACACACACACACACACACAGAGTCTCGGAATGCCCAAGAGCAGGCACACAGGCTGAAGTGGTAACAAAACTAGACGCTGGAAGGTAATGCAGGCCATTGCATTTAGAATAACAATGTTTGTGATACCATTTCAGATATTCTTTTCTTGTTTGTCTATTATTATAACGAAGACAACCAGATTCCCAAAGTTCAAAATACCATTCAGGGCAGCAGCAAGGACTGATAGCGGGGAAGCAAAAAAAAATAAATGTTTATATAATCCTCCTGCTAGTCTCATTTTCCAAATAACACCCCCACCCTTTCTCCATCCCAGATGTGTTCTATAAGATTTCAGATCTATCTGTTACCCTCTGAGCCCCCCACCCCTCTGGAATAGAGAACCAAAGGAGTGAGGATTTTTAAAAAAACTAGGGAAGCGTACAATGGCATGATAGAGTAGCGGTTAGTGTTATGCATTGCAGCGCCAGTGACCCCTGGTTCAATTCCTGCTGGTGGCTGTAAGCAGTTTGAATGCTCTCCTTGTGAACACGTGGGTTTCCTCAGGGTGCTCTGGTCTCACGCTCCAA
This sequence comes from Hemitrygon akajei, assembly GCF_048418815.1. NCBI lineage: Eukaryota > Metazoa > Chordata > Chondrichthyes > Myliobatiformes > Dasyatidae > Hemitrygon > Hemitrygon akajei. Next base: position 13,241,255 of record NC_133125.1, on the reverse strand, counting down.
AGGCAAGTGGGTGAGGGTTAGCAAGTTGCGGGCACGTTATGTTGCTGCCAGAAGCATGGAAAGCCCAGAACACCCTTGGACTGTGTTGGTCATTGATGCAAAACAATGCATTTCACTGTTTCAATGTACGTGTGAAAAATGAAGCTAATTTTTATAATTCAAAATAAACTTTAAAGAAGTATATTTGTATAACCTTCTGCCAATCTCATTTCCCAAGTAACTACCCCACCCTTTCTCCAACAAGACTTTAGCAGTTGGATCTACCCAGATTGTACTGGTACTCTCTGAATAGAGTGCGGAAAAAAAGCAGGAAAGCAGCACAGCAGCCAAAATTAAATCAACAGGATCTCAGTGGATGGTCACGAGAATGATTGGCTTACATCCTCTTGCATCAGCCCAACCTATGCCTTCCACAGCTGAGTTCAGTTGCCTCTTAACTGTGCGAGACTGCACCACAGTGTGTTACTGGAGAGAGGTAACGAGGCAGTGAGAACAGTCTGCCCAAACCTGGCCCACTTCCAAAGAATCAGCAGGAGTTTAATCCACAGGTTGGTCACTCTGCCTGTCACTGGAGAATCCTAAACAGACAAATTTGAGTGATTCTGATGAAGAGTCTGGGCCCAAAGTGTCACTGTTTATTCCCCTCACCATCAGGCTCATCAACTTGTGTGGATAACTTCACTCACCTCAACTCTGAACCGATCCTACAAGCTACAGACTCATTTTCAAGGCCTCTATAACTCTTGTTTGTAGTATTATTCATTTATTTTATTTGAAAAATATGTTTTCTTTTACACATTGGTCATCTGTCAGTCTTTTATGTATAGTTTGTTTAATAAGTTCTTTTGTATTTCTTTGTTGTTTCATTTCGCGCCTTGTGGCGCAATGGACAGTATTTTTACCACTTTCATAGCACTTGACTGTTTTTTTTTAAAAATGAGGCCAAGTTTCTGGTTCAACGCTCGACTCAGCAGGGATGGACAGCATGCAAGAAGCCAGTCAGATTTAAACCTGGGACATTTCGCCTCGAAGTCTGATGCTGATGTCACTACACCACTGACCGGCTATTGAATTTATTTTCCTATAAATGCCAGCAAGAAAATGAATTTCAAGGTAGTATAAGGTAACATATACATACTTTGATAATAAATTTATTTTGGCTCAGATGCTGTCCGACCTGCTGAGTTTCCTCCAGCATTTTGTGGGCGTTACTCTAGATTTCCAACATCTGCAGAATTTGAAATTTAAAAATTTGACAGATCTTTCTTTGAGGAAGTGACAAAGATTATTGGTAAGGATTGGGCAATGGATGTGGTCTACATGAACATTTGGCAAGGTTCCTCACAGTCGGCAGAAATTTAAGTCACATTTCCACTGATGTTGGGTGAGATTAGAGCTAGAGGTCATAGACTAAAGGTGAAAGGTGAAATATTTAGGGAGAATCTGACGGGAACTTCACTCAGTGGGTGTTGCCAGTGTGAAACAAGTTGTCAGCGAAAGTACTAGATGCAGGCTTGATTCCAAAACATAAGTTTGGACAAGTACACGGATGGGAGGGGTATGGAAGGCTATGGTCCAGCTTTGAGTCGATGGGACTAGCCTGAATAATAGTTAGGCACTGACTAGCTGAGCCAAAGGGCCTGTTTCTATGCTGTAATGCTAAATGTCTGTGACATGGCATCCACAGTGAGTTGGTAAATTGGATACAAAGTTAGCTTGGTTATAAGGACAGAGATGGAGGGATGTTAATCTTGCTGGAGTTCTACATGATCCACCAGGATTAGTGCTGGGATCTCATTTATAACATACTGCATATAGGTAAAAATGTAAGCAGTCCGATTAGTCTGTTTACAGATGATACAAAAATTGGTAATTGAAAGAAGGGTCTGACAGAATACAACAGGACATAGTTCGGTGTAAATTTGAGTGTTCCTCAGGATTAATCCCGAAGTTTAATCCTGACTAATGTGAGGAATTGCCTGTGGGAGGCTACTTGCAAGAGGAAAATGTACAGTAAATGACAGGACCCTTGTACAGAGGGATCTTGAGCTGCAGATTTGTACATCTACGAGTGCCAACTCAAGTGCAAAAGGTGTACAGAATACATGCATCCATTGGTCAGGTCAGGTCACTATATAAAAGTTATCAAAACACAAGCGATTCTGCAGGTGATGGAAATCCTGAGCAACACATAGAAAATTCTGGAGGAGCTCCACACGTCAACGGGCAGACTATTATTTAAATGGGGAGAGAATTCAACGTTCTGAGATGCAACGGGACTTGGGAATCCTTGTGCAGGATACCCTTAAGGTTAACCTCCAGATTGAGTCGGTGGTGAAGGCAATGTTGCCATTCATTTCTAGAGGAATGGAGTATAGGAGCAGGGATGTGATATTTAGGCTATAAGGCACTGGTAAGACCTCACTTGGAATACTGTGTGCAGTTTTGGGCTCCTTATTTAAGAAAGGATGTGCTGACGTTGGAGACGGTTCAGAGAAGATTCACTAGAATGATTCCGGGAATGAGAGGGTTAACATATGAGGAACGTTTGACCGCTCTTGGACTGTACTCCTTGGAGTTTAGAAGAATGTTAAACATTTCGAATGTTAAAACATCTCAGAGAAACATTTCGAATGTTGAAAGGCATGGACAGAGTGGATGTGGCAAAGTTGTTTCCCATGGTGGGGGAGTCTAGTACGAGAGGACATGACTTGAGGATTGCAGGGCGCCCATTCAGAACAGAGATGCAAAGAATTTTTTTCAGCCAGAGGGTGGTGAATCTGTGGAATTTGTTGCCACGGGCGGCAGTGGAGGCCAAGTCATTGGGTGTATTTAAGGCAGAGATTGATAGGTATCTGAGTAGTCAGGGCATCAAAGGTTATGGTGAGAAGGCAGGGGAGTGGGACTAAATGGGAGAATGGATCAGCTCATGATAAAATGGCGGAGCAGACTTGATGGGCCAAATGGCCGACTTCTGCTCCTTTGTCTTATGGTCTAAGTCCAGCAGCAGCTATGAAGGGAATAAACGGTCGACTGTGAATGCCTATAAAAACTAAATAATATCAAGGTAACATATGGCAACACATATGTACTTTGGGCCAAGACCCTTCATCAGGGTATACAGCAGGGGTTCTCAACCTGAGGTCCTTGCTTAATGGTATTGGTCCATGGCTTAAAAAAGGTTGGGAAGCCCTGGTGTAGAGGTGCAGATGGAAGTAGTATAATTCGGCATCATGGGTCATTCCTGTGTTGTACTTTTCAGTGGTGACCCCCATCTATTGCCCCGTGCACTAATTAGAACATGGAGTAGTATAGCACGCTACAGGCTCTTTGGCCAACGATGTTGTGCCAAACTTTTAACCTACTCTAAGGTCAATCTAACGCTTCCCTCACACATGGCCCTCCACTTTTCTAACAGCCACGTGTTCATCCAAAAGTTTCTTAAGTGTCCCCTAATGTACCTGCCCCTGCCACCACCCTGGCAATACATACCGTGCACCCACCATTAAAAGAAAATAAGACCTCTGACATCCCCCATACATCTCCCAACACCTTAAAGTTATGCTCCCTCCTATAAGCCATGTCCGCCTTGGCAGAAAGTCTCTGAATACCCTCTGTATCCATGCCTCTTTACCTTCTACACCTCTGTCAAAAGATAGAGAAAGAGAAGGAGGAGGGGCACTAGGGAGGTGATGGACAGGTTCGGAGAAAATGCGAGAAGGGAGCCAAAATGGGAAATTGAAGGAGGAAGCTGAGAGGAAAAAAATTACCAGAAGTTAAAGAAATCGATGTTCATAACAGGTTCACTTTCGCCTGTGTATGTGAGAATTTTATTACCAATTACAATGAAAGGGACAGCTTGTTGAATTCTTCACCACTTCTGAAGTAGATACACATCTTGTTAACCAATCACCAGACAATGTCACCAACTATTAGTACAACCCCTCCCCCCGGGTTCTCCCAGCTGCTGGTGCTCCATGTACAGTATTCACAACAGAAAAATACATAATTCACAAACACCTCCTGCACTCTCCACCAAATGGATTCATTGCCAACAAACCCCTGATTAGGAAGAGCAAGTAACTCCATTTTAAAAAGGGGCCCGAGAACTCTTTTCCAGCACATCACATACACTCTATAAATCTCTGAGGGTCCCTGCATGCAAACCATATTTCCACGTGGATCTTAACATCTCTTATTTTCAGCAAATGTTCCTTTTACGAAACGTGGTAAAAATAGATTCATATACCTATCTACACATATAATATCATTTAACAAAAATCAAGCCAGGGGAAAAAACTCAAGACCACGAATGTACTAAGAGAAAACTCATTTTGCCCTGGGGGGTTAAGGTTTACAAGGTCTCATCTTCATAAACATGCAATGTTGGAAAGTGATCTGAAAGACAAAAGCATTAATTTTGTGTGTGGATGCTATTCATTAACACCTCTTTAGCCATATCACATTCCACATATGAAACAGAGACCAGTGTGATCATTATTGTAAATGCTGGTCTACCTCCTGATGAGAGAAGACATGTGCAAATCCAAATCATTTTCTTCATGGCTTTCAACAATCAAGGACACTACATTTGCAACATACAGTAGCCAACCCACTAGAATGTAAAATCTCCTAAGGCATACACGGATAGATGAGTCAACTACCCATCAATCAGAACGTCAGGCAAGATAATTAACAACATTAGAAACACAACTCTTTGTATAACTGAGGAAAAAATGCGTAACTGAAAAAAGTTTCAAAAACGTTTCATAAACACAAGTTGGAACATTTTGTGTGTCTGTTGCTCTATAAACAATAGAGATTCTGCAGAAGCTGGAAATCCTGAGAGAACACACACACACACACACACACAATGCTGGAGGAACTCAGCAGGTCAGGCAGCATCTATGGAGGGGAATAAACAGTTGACAGTTTGGGCCGAAGCGCTTCATCAAGTCTTGTTTGTTCCCCCTTACAAGCGTGTGTTTTTTTTTGCAATTAATACATGAACGGACAGTACTCCCAACTCCCGGTGACAAGTTGAACAGAGATAAAACTAGGGCAGCTAGCAGTTTGCGACAGAGCACACCAGTCTATGCCCCCCCCCCCCCGGCAATGTGTGCAGGGAGAGGGAAGGGGGTGAATGTTGGAGCGGCGGAGAGAAGAGACGGCACGTACCCAGGGTCATGTACAGAAGGAGAGGGAGGCGGTGAGCAGAGCAGCCCGCACTTCCGGGGTATGTAGCAATGCGGCGGCGGGAGGGAGGCGGCTGCAACAGCAAATGTTACTCAGCGCCGCCGGTTTCAAGTCGCCCCTGCCGGGGAATTACTGGAGTCTGTGCAGGACTCCCTACAAGTGCAGCCGCCCGGCAGGGGAAACGGGCCCCGTAAACACGCCGCCGAGCCGCCTGCCCCGGCACCCCCCGGCCACGGCGCCCACCGCAGACCCGGCCCCGAGCGCAGCGGAGCGGCTGCCGGTCAGGAGGCCGCCGCTACCGGCGCTGCCCCCGCAAGCTGCGGGGCTCGCACCCTTATCTAATCCCCCACAGGGCTGTAATGGGAGACTCCAGAAATTTATTCTTGGGAAGACTGACAGCCGGGGTCAAGAAACAGCTGTTGAAATGACTGCTCCTGCCTCCCGCACCGTCTGACAGCCTGTGCCCTGCCACAACAAAGTTAGCAGCAGCTTCCCTCAGTTCACCGTGCAGAATAGAGCCCTCCTTCTCACGGAATCTCTGGACGCCACCCCGTTATTATTCTATTGCACTCTCTATTTATTTTTGCAACTAATGGTAACGTTATATCTTTGCACTGTCGTATATTCTGCAGTAAAAACAACAGAATGTAACTGGTGGGATAATAAACCTGATTCTATTCTGAGTGTTCCTTGCGCATTACCTTCATAGCTGAAGATGATTTGCGGGGGAACTCTCAAAGAGTATTTGGGAAACTTGCTTTGAGCAAGCAACATTTACATTTTTATTTGATCATTCAAAGTAGACTTTTGTTTTAACGATGTTCTTTCTTGTCAAAAAGAATTCTGCATGATTTCTGCTTCCCTTGCCAATGCAGTTTGTTTGTTGGTTCGGCCCACCATGTTGCTGCAACCAAGTTTTTCATTGATGTCCAGGAGACAATAAACTCGTTTTTCACTTCCTGGTCAGTTCAGAAGGCTCAAAATCAATGTGAAGGCATGCATTTACTATAAACTATAAAAATAGTGTAAATATAAGAATAATGTGGTCGTGTTCATGGACCATTCAGATAGAGAGGAAAAACAGTTCTCAAGCTGGCTGCGTTGAATTGTTCTCACATCTTGGCAAGTTACTTGCAAGCCAACCATCTCAACTCATCCCAACCGTCAGGCACCCAAGATACACATTTTCCATATTGTTTCCAAATCATTAAGTCTTCAGACTCCTGTAACCCCCCTCCCCCCCCCCTGAGGGTGGTAACGAGAAGAGGGCATGTTTTAGGCGGTGAGGGTACGTAGTGATGGATGCTGCCTTCTTGCAGCGCACTGCCTCTTCAAGATGACCTTGGTAGTGGTGAGGGTTGTGTGCTTGCTGGATCTGGTTCTGGCTGAGGGTACGATCCTCCGCAGTCTCTTGCAATCCTGTGCATTGGAGGCTCCGTACCACGCAGTCTTGTCACCAGATGCATCATGTGATTTTTAAATCTTGTTGCGCCAAAAAAAAATGAAGGTTTGCAATAAGGTTAAGCAAGTAAATTTGCTTAATACAAATAAATGAATTAAATTACATGGATTATGAAGGTCAGGTCACAAATCTAATTGTAAATATATATATGCGTGCACCCTAGCTATAGATACATGTGCCTAAGACTTTTGCACAGTACTGTATGTGAGTAAAGAAACCAGGGTAAAACACATTACTGCAAGTCTTCATACCGTCGTACTGCCCTGAAATCTGCACCTCTGCTGTAACTTCCCGTCCAGCCACTCAACCACGGCATTCTCTGGCACGTCTGCTATTCACTGCGGAAAACTGAGCTTATATCACAGAGCTGTAGAACATTTTAATTCCCATTCCCATTCGGTCCAATGTCTCCGCTTGTGCTGAGATGAGGCTGAGAAGCAACACTTGTTATTCAGTCTGATGGCATAAATAGTGATTTCTCCTTCTGGGAAACAAATTCCACTCCCCCTCCCACCCCTTTCTCTAGACCCCACTCTGACCTTTGACCTCTCCTCACCTACCTATCACTTCCCCCTTGGTCCCCTCCTCCTTCCCTTCCTCCCACGATCCACTGTCCTCTCCTATCAGATGCCTTCCTCTCCAGCCCTTTATCTTTCCTACCCACCTGACTTCACCTATCACCTCCTGTCTATCCTCCTTCCCCTCTCCCAGCTTTTTGTTCTGGCATCTTCTCCTTTACTCTTCAGTCCAGAAGAAGGGTCTCGGGCTGAAACGTCAACTGTTTATTCATTTCCATAGATGCTGCCTGACCTGCTGAGTTCCTCCAGCATGTTGTGTGTGTTACTATTGAACACAGAACAGTACAGCACTAGACAGGCCATTTGGCCCATGATGTTGTGTCAATCTCCTTACCAACTTAAACTGGATGTCCCCCTCCTGGGTACCATCCATATCTCTCCATTCCCTTCATATTCGTGTGTCTATCTGAAAGCCTCCTAAACTCCTCCGAGCTGCCCAATTCCACCTCTACTCCTGGTAACTCATTCCACACATCTACCACTCTCTGCAAAAAAAGTTGCCCCTTACATCACTTTTATACTCCCCCCCCCCCCACCCACCCCTCAACTTCTCCTCACTGACCATCAATTCTGGCGCACCTCAAGGATGTGTGATTAGCCCACTGCTCTACTCTCTCTACACCAATGACTGTGTGGCCAGGCACAGCTCAGACACTGTCTGTGTATCTGCCGACAACAACAGCTGTTGTCAACAGAATCTCTGATGGTGCCGAAGAGGGGTACAGGAGTGAGATGAGTTGGCTGGTTGAGTGGTGTTGCAACAACTTTGCACTCAATGTGAGAAAGACGAAAGGGACTGATTGTGGACTTCAGAAAGAGGAAGTCAGACCAACACACACCAGTCCTTAACAAAGGATCAGCAGTGGAAAGGGTGAGCAGTTCAAGGTCATGTGTCAAGATCTATCCCGGGGCCCACATATTACTGTAGTGACGAAGGAGGCATGCCAACAGCTATAGTTCATAAGGATTTGACTTCTAGCAAAAAGACAAACAAATTCCTACAGATGTATCATGGAGAGCATTTGAACTGGCTGCTTCACCATCTGGCATGGAGGGACCAATGCATTGGAGCGGGAAAAGCTGCAGAGGCTTGTGAACTCAGCCAGATCCATCGTGGACAGTGCCCTCCCCAGCGTCGAAGACATCTTCACAAGGCGATGACTCAAAAAGGCAGCAGCATCTGTCAGTGAGGACGCAGTCCACCCAGAACAAGCCCGCTTCTGAATGCTACCATCAAGGAGGAGGTACAGGAGCCTAAAGATACACACTCAACATTTTCCTCCGCCATCAGATTTTGTTAACAGTACCATGAACATTACCTCACTATTTTGTTCTCTTTTTGCACTAATTATTTATTTTTATTTATATTTGTTATTGTACCTTACAATAATTTATTCTGTATTGCATTGTACTGTTGCTGTAAAATAACAAATTTCATGGCATATGCCGATGATAGTAACCTAATTCTCATTCTAACTTTAAAGGCATGTGATCTGGTGTTTGCCATTTCTACCCAATTATGTTATCAATAATGTTATCTTTAGCTTGTTATCAATAATGATATTGTAAGCGTGATTGATTTTAAATCTAATTTCTGAGTTTGTGCTGAATGCCTTGAAATTGCTAGCTGAGTGAAGAATTCAGCAGTATTGAGAGTCCAGTATTTGATTCTGTGTCTCCAGGTCTGTACATTTCAGTTCTTCATTTGTTCTAAAAACAGTAACAGTGGGTAACGTGGCGCTGGTGATGTAGGGAGGACATGTCTCAAGAGTAGTTTCAAATAGAATTGTAAAACAAGCAGGCTAAGGTATTAAGACAGTTGAGCAAAAGTTTAGTCAAAGCCTCAGAATTTAGTGGAACAAAGAGATGAAGAAATAATGAGATGTTGAAGAGGTCAAGGGATTTGCAAGCTGAAACCTCGGTCGCCCAGAGCGGAGGAACTAAATCTGATGATGAGTGAAAGAATAAAGTGCAGAAAGATCAGAGGAAATTACCAGACCAGGGAAGAGCGAGTTCAGGGAGGGATTTCAAATGAATATAATGTAATTTCCTCCTGATCCTCCTTCCCGCTTTTTCCATTCTCCATCCTATCTCCGTTCTTTTGCCTTCTCTTCCCCTCACCTGCCCATCACCTTCCTCTGGTGTCCCTAGTCCTTCCCTGTCTTCCATAGTCCACATTCCTCTCCCATCAGATCCCTTCTTCTCCAGCCCTTTACCTTTTCCACCTATCACCTCCCAACTTCTCACTTAATTCCCCCTCCCTCCCTCACTTGGTCTCTCCTCTCACCTACCAGCTTGTACTTCTTCTCCCCCAACCTTCTCATTCAGGCATCTCTCCCCACCACCCCAACTTCCGTTCCAGTCCTGATAAAAGGTCTCAGCTTGAAAAGTCATCTTTTTATTCCCCCCCTGACCTGCTGAGTTCCTCCAGAATTTTGTGAGTGTTCCTCTGGATTTGCAGCATCAGCAGAATCTCTTGTGTGCATGTTAAAACTGAGGTTTGCCTAAGCAAGAACCAGTGCAGTGCCGTGAACTTATGGTTGGTAAAGAAGCCATATGGCATGCTTGACTTTATTTATTTGTTGAGATGAAGCATGGAATAGGGCCTTGTGCTGTCTCACAGAGTCTAGTGTAGTTCTGTGTTGTCTCATGTGGTACCATGGTCCTGGAGGAACGTTTTTTCATTTTTACAGTGTACTGTACCAGCAGTCTATGGTCGAAATGACAATAAACTTGACTTGACTTGGCTTCAAGCCACACTACCAGCAACCCCTGATTTAACCCCCTAGCCTAATCATGGGATGATTTACAATGACCAATTAACCTAACTGGTACGCTTTTATTGACCAGGGAATCAATTTCAAAAGTTAGGAAGTTACATTGCAGCTTTATAAAACTGTAGTTAGGCCACATCTGGCGTACAGCATACAATTTTGGTCACCCAATATAGGGAAGACATGAAGTCTTTGGAGAGGGTGCAGAAGAGGTTTGCCAGGATGCTGCCTGGATTAGAGGGCATGTGTTATCGTGAGAGATTGGACAAGATTGGCTTGTTTTCTCTGGAGCAGTGGAGGCCGAGGGGAGATCTGATAGAGGTTTATAAGATTATGAGAGTCAGGGACAGAGTAGATAGTCAGAATTTTTTTTCTCCCCAGGGTTGAAACGTCTTCTACCAGAGGACATGCATATAATGTGAGAAGAAGTAAGTTCAAAGGAGATGTGTGGGGGAAGTTCTTTTTACTGAAAAAAATGTCCTGCTCAGGTGGTGGTTGAGGCAGATACAACAGAGGTATTCAAGAACCTCTCAGACTCATGAATGTGCAGAAAATGGAAGGATATGTGGGCAGAAGGGATTAGTTTAGTTAGGCATTTGATTATTAATTTAATTAATTCAGTACAACAATGTGGGCTGAATGGCCGATTCCTGTACTTCTATGTTCTATGTTATTCTCAATGTTCCTGCACCATCTTGAAATGGGTAAGTAAATTTGGCTTTGGCACCCACCGACAGCTGCTCATCATTTCCTATTTGAGTGCAGGATGAATACGTACAAGGCAGATGGTAAGCTTTCAGCAATTCACTGTCGGAATTTCCTTACAGTTTCTCCGTGGCTGTGCTGTCAGTTGAACCTTGTGCTGGCTGTTTCTCATGTTACAGGATGGCCACATGCTGTAAAAGTTCAGCGAGCTCTTGTACAGCAAGATTTCACAGGAGAAACTTTAAGTGTTCACAGAGAGATAAGTTTCAGGCCGGGAGGACATACTCACGTGCATATTTTGAGCAGATTCTTACCTCATAAAGCACCATTGCGATCTGTTTGGCCAGCTGATATTTACCGCCTTCTTTTTGTCTTGTTTTCATGGTCAGAGTCATCCAGTACAGAGCCAGGTCATCAGTGCTCCTGAAAGCTGCAGAGAGCACGGACTGTCGGAGGTCACTCCAAAGACTTCAGAACCAGTCTTGTGAGGCCAGCCTTGCCCAAATCCACTTTGCCGTTCTTCATGAAGGAGTTATTTCTCTCCTGGCCATCAAAGTTCTCACTTACCGCTCAGATCCACTTCATATCGTGAAACTGAGATTTGGAGTGTCACCAAAAACTCTGGCGAATTTCTAGATATGGACGGTGGAAAGTATTCTGACCGGTTGCTTCACCGCCTGTTAAGCACCATTCAGTAAAAGCTGCAAGAAGGTTGTAAATTCAGCCAGCTCCATCACGGGCACAGCCCACCCCACCATCGAGGACATCTTCAAGAAGTGGGGCCTGAAGAAGGCAAAATCCATTGTTATGGACCATCACCATCAGAAGCATGCGCTCTTCTCATTACTACCATTGGGGAGGAGGTACGGGGGTCTGAGGAACACACTCAATGTTTTAAAAACAGCTTGTGCCCTTCCATCATCAGATTCCTGAATAGTCCATAAATCCATGAACACTAGCTCATTATTTGTCTTTTATCTGCTAACTGATTTTATTGGTACCCCCCCCCCCCCCCCCCCGAAGACCACTGTCATCATCTTCACTCTCTGCAATTGCAGGAACAAATTGGGCGAATAGATTTGTGCACAACTGTGCAAAGCTTACTAAACCACACGCACAGGGCACTTGGGACCACATGCAGAGTCAAATCTCAGCATGCTGGGATCTCAAACCAAACAGCCGTGAAAATATGCATTCTAGAAATTCAAGCCTAAACAGTTCTAATCCCTTTTGATTTGTTTTTGCCTCATTTACTCTTTGAAGTTTCTTGCCGTCTCTATTTCTTCCAGCTGAAGAGAATCCTTCTAATTTTTGTGCCATTTCAAGAAAATGGCTCACGATTGCGGTATGTTCATGGTCTTCTCCTGCTGTAGCCCAGCCACTTCAATGTCTGACAGATTCGAAGATGCTCTTCTGTGCACACCACTGGTGTAGCACATGCTTACTTGAGTTACTGTCACCTTCCTGTCAGCTTGAATCAGACTGGTCATTCTCCTCTGGCCTCTCTCATTAACAATGTGCTTTCACCCACAGAACTGCCGCTCACTGGACGTTATTTGTTCCTTACTCTATTCTCTGTAAACCCTAGAGACTGTTGTGCATGAAAATCCCAGGAGATCAGCAATAGTTTCTGAGATACTCAAACCATCCCATCTGGCACCAACAATCAATCCACAGTTAAAGCCACTTAAATCACGTTCCCCCTCCCCCCACCACTGTTTGGTCTGAACATTGGGTTGCTGCCACATGATTGGTTGATTAGATAATTACATTAATGTGCAGGTGTACAGTCGTGCCTAATAGAAAGCACTTGGCAATATTTTAACAGATGAAGGATTAAAGATAAACTTTTTTGTCATTTACATTTACATGTATTAGGATGCTGGAAAGTTCATAAGGGGGAACAAGGGAATGGTGGATGAACAGAATAAGTATTTTGCATCATTCTTCACTGTGGAAGGCACTAGCAGTATGGTGGAAGTTCCAGGTGTCAGGGGTCATGAGTGTGTGAAGTCACCGTTATTAGGGAGAGGATTCCTGGGAAACTGAAAGATCTGAAGATTGTTAACTCACCTGGGCCAGATGGTGTACACTCCTGAGTTCTGAAAGAGATGGCTGAAAAGATCATGGAGTCGTTAGCAATGATCTTTCAAGAATCACTGGATTCTGGATTGGTTCCAGAAGACCGTAAAATTGCAAACATCACTCCACTCTTCAAGAAGGGAAAGAAGCAGAAGAAAGGAAACTATGAGTTAGTCAGCTCTCAGTGGCTGGGAAGATGTTGGAGACAATTATTAAGGATGTGCTCTAAGGGTACTTGGAGGCACATGATAAAATACACCGTAGTCAGCACGCTTTCCTCAAGGGAAAATCTTGCCTGACAAATCTGTTGGTATTCTTTGAAGAAATAACAAGCAGGATAGACAAAGGAGAATCTTTTGATGACGTGTACTTGGATTTTCAGAAGGCATTTGACGAGGTGCCAGACATGAGGCTGTTCAACAAGTAATGAGCCCATGGTATTAACGGCAACTAATATCACCTAACGGCGACTCCTTTGCTTGCATCTTCGGAAACAGCTCTATTTCCATATTTAATATCTCTGTTTTTCCCTTTCAGGGTTCTTTTCAAGACCCTGACCTGGAGTTACACACTGACTTTGGTTCTTTGCCGGAATGGGACCCACTCTCATGGTTTCACAACTGGCCGTTGTTTGGCACGCCAAGGGCTTGGCCTAAGAGCTCTGCTCGCTTTCGAAGGCCTGGGATCCCATGGCTCTGGAGATGGAGAGATTGGAGGTCGGTGCCTCTGCAGGAGATTGGTGTGTCGTTGGAGACGGAGGACCTCTGGCTAAGTGCTCAGAGACTCGAGATCTTTGGGCACAGAGATCAGAAAAGGCGACACAATGGACTTTTACCTTTGTAAACCAGTGAGTTGTTTGTTATGTCTCCCCTCTCGCTGTGGAACAAAAACATGCCTTTCTCCCTTATTACTGAGAGAGAGAGAGCCTGTGTTATGTCAAATGCTGGGTGAACAAATAGTCTTTGAAGTACTGTAAGTCTGTGTCTTTGCCATTGCTCGGTGATGGGTGCCAATGCCGTTTTTTGCCAGTGGGGTGGGGATCGTTGTTTGCTGTCAGTTACGCACGGAATGGAGGGGAGCTGGTTGGGGCTTTGGGGTTCTGACATTTAACTGTCATCCATTCTTTAGGGCACTCCTCTGTTTCTGTGGATGGTTGCGAAGAAAAAGCATCTCAGGATGTATATTGTATACGTTTCTCTGACATTAAATGTACCTTTGAAACCTTTGAGATTCTAGCATGGATAAGGCAGTGGCTAATTGGCAGGAGGCAAAGAGTGGGAATAAAGGGAGGCTTTCCTGGGTGGTTATCAGTGGCTAGTGGTATTCCACAAGATTTTGTGTTGGGATCAATTCTTTTTACATTCTATGTCTATGATTTGGATGATGGCTTTATTGCAAAGTTTACAGATGATATGAAGATCGTGAAGGGGCAAGTTGTTTTGAGGAATTAGACAGGCTATAGAAGGACAGACAGATTAGGAGAATGGGCAAAGAAATGGCAGATGGAATTCATTGACAGGAAGTGTATGGTCATGCACTTAGATAGAAGAGCAAAGTGTGAGCAGTTTTGGGCCCCTTATCCTTGATAGGATGTGCTGAAACTGGAGAGGGTTTAAAGGAGGTTCACAAAAATGATTCCAGGATTGAATGGCTCGTCATTTGATGAGTGTTTGATGGCTCTGGGCCTGTATTCATCAGAGAAATGAGTGGTGACCTCATTGAAACCTATCGAATAGTGAAAGTTCTTGATAGAGTGGATGTGGAGAGGATGTTTCCTATAGTGGGAGAATCTGAGACCAGAGGACACAGCCTCAGAATAGAGGGGCATGCTTTCAGAATGGAACTGAGGAGGAATGTCTTTAGCCAGAGGGTGTTGAATCTGTGAAATTCTTTGCCACAGGCAGCTGTGGAGGCCAAGTCTTTATATATATTTAAGGCAAAGGTTGATAGATTCTTGATTGGTCAGGGCATAAAGGGATGCGGGGAGAAGGCAGGAGATTGGGGCCGAGAGGAAAATTGGATCAGCCATGTTGAAATAGTGGAGTAGAGTCGATGGGCCAGACGGCCTAATTCTGCTCCTATATCTTATGGTGTTATGGTCTTCTGGAATTTGCTGTGGTGTGTTGGCACAACATTAAACAATTATAAAGAATAAAGAATAATATAGAAATAAAGTTAGAAGTACGGATATGGAATAAAATGTACATAAATATACAAATACCAGCATGTATTTACAACATAAACAGCATTATAAAAAGTGGTTTAATCGAGATGTGTGTGCATTTTTCTCTGTAATGACAACCACTTCTGTTTTTTACTCCCCTTCCTTTAGTTTTATAGGACTATACTCTTTGAGAGGCATGGAGTAATACAACACAGATTAAATCTCTCTCCTCTGACCTTAAACTTCTGCCCTCTAGTTTTTGATTCTCCAACCTTGGCAGACTGTGTGCATTTTCCCTATCTATGATCAAATACCAAATTTAGGTATCTGTAAGAGGTACCTGGATCTTCTTACAGATACCTGTACCAGGTATCTGTAAGAAGACCAAATTAGGAATTTGAGGAGAATTGCTATCTCACCAGATTTGCAAATTTCTACAGATACACTGTGGAGAGCATTCCAAATGGTTGCCTCACTGTCTGATATAGTGGGGCCAGTGTACAGGATCAGAAAAAGATGCAGAGGGTTATAAACTCAGTCAGGCCCATCGGGGCTCAATGGCATCTTCTAAAGGCAATGTCTCAGAAAGGTGCCATCTCTCATCAAGGATTCTGATCACTCAGGACATGCCCTCTTCTCATTGCTACCATCGGGTACAGGAGCCTGAATACTCACGCTCAATGGTTTAGGAACCGCTTCTTCCCCTCTGCTATCAGATTTCTGAACAGTCCATGAACCCATGAACACTACCTCACTATTTTGCTCTCTTTTTGCAATATTTATTTATTTTTTATTTATCTTATCGTAACTTATAGTAATTGTTTATGTACCCTACTGTACTGCTGCCACAAAACAGCAAATTTCATGAAATATGTCAGTGATAATAAAACTGATTCTCATTCTAATCCTGATCTTCCTTTTCATTCTTATTCTCTGCATTCCATCCTACTCAACATCTCTCCATAACTCTTTCAAGTCCTGGCAACATCCTTGTAAATCTCCTCTCCATTCTCTCCAGCTCAATGGCTTTTTCTCTATAGCAGTCAAAATTTTCTTTTTTATCACATACAGTATATCCAAATTTCTCACAAGCTTTTAAGAGTGTCAGTCCTCTATTGCTTCCAGGCTACATTAAAGGAGAACAACTTTACACTGGTTAAAAATATCTCCTTCACATTTGGGGGAGAGCACCTCCTTGCTTTTAATTGGAGCGTAACTACGGACCATAATGGAGACCAGGATATCAGTGGACAAGGGCATTAATCTTTTAGTTCAATGGATCTGTGCATAACCTAATTAGTTTCCTTAATATGTTCCTACAATACTGTGCAAAGGTCTCAGGCACGTATAATATACAGTAGCCAGGGTTCCTAATACTTTTGCATAGTACTGTATTTGTCAATGTGGAGCAGAAAGCCCATTTGTAAATCTGGTGGGAGCAAAGGATGTTGGGAATGGCAAGGGTGGAGTGGTGTGGGACAGGTGGCAGAGAAGGAGTGCAGGGGCAGTGGTGCAGATGCAGACACACCCAGCCCTGAGACACAGGCAAAATCATTTGATTCCAAACAATTGGTTTATCAATCATCACAGAATGTCTTCACATGTTACCCATTTCCTCCCCTCTCCCTTTACCCTTTTCCAACCATGATCCCCCTCTCCCTGCCCCCTTCTCTCTGTCAGTCCACTATAGAGACTCATATCAGAATTGGGTTTATCATCACTCACATATGTCATGAAATTTGTTTTTCTTCAGCACCCAAGCTGTGACTAAGACTTTTGCACACTACCATATACTTTACATATTAATAGCCAGAGATCATACTGGTAGTCAAAGCGAAACGATCTATAATATTTAATGAATACATTTAAATCCAGATGTTTTAACCTCTGCATTGCGTCATTAACAGTGCATTTAACACCGTTATATTCAATGTGCATTAGAAACACAGATCACTACAGCACAGAAGCAAGCCATTTGGCCAATGTAGTCCATGCTGACCTGTTAATTCTGCCTGGTTCCATCAGCCTGCATCTGGACCATAGCCCTCCATACCCCTCCCATCCATGTACCTGTCCAAACTTCTCTTAAATGATGAAACCCAACCCGCATTCATCGCTTCCTGTGACAGCTCATTCTACTTGCACCAACCTTTGAGTGAAGAAGTTCCCTCTCAGGTTTCCTTCAAATATTTCATCTTTCACCTTTCACCCATGTCCTTTAGTTCTAGTCTTGTCCAACCTCAGTAGAAGTTACCCTCTCTATATTCCTCATCATTTTGAATATCTCTGTCAAATCTCCCTTCATTCTCCTATGCGACAGGGAATAAAGTCTTAACCTATTCAACTTTTCCCTGTAACTCAGATTCTCAAATCCCAGCAACATCCTTCTGTATTTACTCTGCATTCTTTCAATCTTATTTACATCTTTCCTGTAGGTAGATGACCAATACGCAATGCTCCAAATTTGGCCTCTCCAATGTCTTATTCAGTTTCAACATAACATCCCAACTTCTGAACTCAGTACTGTGATTTATGAATTCCAATGTGCCAAAAGCTTTCTTTACGGCCCTGTCTGCCTGTGAAGCCACTTTCAAGGAATTATGGATCTGTATTCCCAGATCCATTTGTGAGATAGGTTATGGATTCAATGTTCTTTTATAGATTTATGACTTAGATATTGTTTGCAACTCTCATACACTTACAGCCATGGGGATACGTGAATGGCAGATCCTCCATCCATCATTATTTTTCATCACTGAGCTCCACATGGAGTCTAACAACAGATCTCAGTTTTGTTGAGATTCCCAGGATTACACTGGTATATTGCAGAACGGAGATTGTAAAGAAAGGTTTACTTCAGTTTAATATCTCTATAATGATTTGTAAATGATAACATGATTTTAAAATAACTTTGAAATTTTATATTGTTTAGTTAACGATTACATAATTTATATCAAGGCTGGCATGGTACTATTCCACATGGTGCAGAATTTAGAATCAGGATCAGGTTTACTATCACTGACACATGTCGTGAAAATTGTTGTTTTATAACCATATATAACCATATAACAATTACAGCACAGAAACAGGCCATCTCAGCCCTTCTAGTCCGTGCCAAATGCTTACTATCACCTAGTCCCACTGACCTGCACTCAGCCCATAACACTCCATTCCTTTCCTGTCCGTATACCTATCCAATTTTACTGTAAATGACAATACCAAACCTGCCTCTACCACTTCTACTGGAAGCTCGTTCCACACAGCTACCACTCTCTGAGTAAAGAAATTCCCCCTCATGTTACCCTTAAACTTTTGCCCCCTAACCCTCAACTCATGTCCTCTTGTTTGAATCTCCTCTACTCTCAATGGAAAAAGCCTATCCATGTCAACTCTATCTATCCCCCTCATAATTTTAAATACCTCTATCAAGTCTCCCCTCAGCCTTCTACGCTCCAAAGAATAAAGACCTAACTTGTTCAACCTTTCCCTGTAACTTAGGTGCTGAAACCCAGGTAACATTCTAGTGCATCTTCTCTGTACTCTCACTATTTTGTTGATATCTTTCCTATAATTCGGTGACCAGAACTGTACACAATACTCCAAATTCAGCCTTACCAATGCCTTGTACAATTTTAACATTACATCCCAACTCCTATACTCAGTGCTCTGATTTATAAAGGCTAGCATGCCAAAAGCTTTCTTCACCACCCTATCCACATGAGATTCCACCTTCAGGGAACTATGCACTCTATTTACCCTATATTTACATAAATATTGCAATAAATTACAAAATTTACAGGGATGCAGACAGTTGACCCTTTTAAACAGCAGCTCAAAGCCTATTTATTTAACCTTGCTTTTAATGCACATTTTTGTCTTTTCATACTTATTTTTGTTTTAATTTTTAATTTTATTTTCATACTGCTACTACTTACTGCCTGTTTTGCTGCTGGCGTTTAGGGCACTGAAGAAGGCCTGGCGGTGTTCAGGGCTTCCTTCATCATGTCAGTCACTTACTCTCAGTTTTCACTACTGCCACTCATGCAAGTCTTGGCTGCAGACTCAGGTACATCTTCGCACTCAGATGTAGAAGGATTCGTTGTCGTTGTTTCCATAACAATTTTGTTTTATCAGTCAGGTTTGTTAGCCCCGAACCTGGAGGACCGGTGGACCACTCTTAGTCTGACCTCTACCCTTTGACCTGTTGACCTGTTTGGCATGGGTGACCCTACCAAGAGCCAAAGCATAAAGCCTAGACTCCAGCCAACATAGCTTTCCCAGACATTGAGGCAGACAAGCCTCCAAAGCACAACAAGGTTGTGGTCCTCTTGGAGGTTTATTTTCATATTTACACTATATTACATTGTAAATCACTTTGAATTATATCATCTGCATGAAAAGTGCTCTATAAATAAAGTTACTATTATTAAATTACAAAAGGTTATATAAAAATACATAACTAGTGTAAAAAAGAGCTAAATAGTGAAGAAGGAGATCACATATGCAGTGAAATGTGTTGTTGTGTTAATAACTAACACACCCATGGATGTGCTGGTGCAGCCCGCACATGTCACCACACATTCCACCGCCAGCGTTGCATGCCCATAATGCTTGGCAGAACAACACAGGACACAACAAAACAGAACATACCAGGCAACGAAGCAACAACAGCAAAACAAGCCTGGGATGCATATCATGTGGATTTCTAAATCAGTACGAACATAGGATATCAAGCAATACAGGCCATTTGGCTGTGCTGATGTTTTAACTTATTCTAAAATCAACCTTTCCTTCCCGTATAACCCTCCAGTTTTCTATCATCCATGTGCCTATCTAAGAGTCTCTTAAATTTCCCTAATGTACCTGCCTCTACCCCCACCGCTGGCAGGGCATTTCACACACCCACTACTCTCTGTGTATAAAAAAACTTACTCTGACATCCCCTCTATATGTCCCTCCAATCACCTTAAAATTATTCCCTTGGTATTAATCATTTCCGCCCTGGGGAAAAGGCACAAAGTCTCCAATCTTATTATGTTCTCCATCTCTATCAAGTCACCTCTCACTCTCCTTTGCTCCAAAGAAAAAAAGCCCTAGTTCACTCAACCTATTCTCATAAGACACACTAATCAGTTTATTGAGCCTGTTGGCATCACCCATGTTGATAAGATAGATAGACAGATAGATACTTTAGTGATCCCAAGGGAAATGACAGTGTCACAGCAATAGCATTACAAGTGCACAGATACACAAATACACAAATATTAGACGAGAAGTAAGAAAGAATAAAAAATAAGTTACCACAAGCAATCTAACAGGAGGGTGTCACCACATCCCTGGCTATAGGTTGACTCATTATAGAGCCTAATGGCTGAGGGTAAGAATGACCTCATATATCACTCTTTGGAGCTGCGCAGTTGTCTTAGTCTATTACTAAAAGTTCTCCTCTATTCAGCCAAGGTGGCACACAGAGGGTGAGAAACATTGTCCAGAATTGCCAGGATTTTCCATAGGGACCTTTGTTCTACCACAGCCTCCAGTGTGTCCAGTTTGACTCCTATAACAGAGCCAGCCTTTCTAATCAGTTTATTCAGCCTGTTGGCATCACCCGTGTTGATGTCATTGCCCCAGCACTCCACTGCATAGAAGACTGCACTGGTGACAACAGTTTGGTAGATCATGTGAAGGAGAGGCCTGCATACTCCAAAGGACCTCAGTCTCCTCAGGAAGTAGAGGCAACTCTGGCCCTTCTTGTTTAAGGGAACCTTATTTAGTGTGCGCAGCAGTGAAGGGTTGGATTGTTAAGGGGCTGTCTAGAGAGAATGACCATAATATGATAGAATTTTATGTTAACATGAAAAGGCCTATTCTGTGTGGTATTTCAATAAAAACATGAGATGGTGGCAAAGCATAGCATTTAAAAAATAATCCATGAATTCGAGAAGCACACCAAGAAACAGGCTGAATAATAGGAGAAAGATAAAGACATAAATTTTCCAGAAATAAAACTGTAGAGCAGAGGATTGGAACCACATGATCATGATCATTGTTACACTACCATCAATAATGCTTACCGTGTCATCCCACAGCCGCACTTTGACAGTCCAATCACCTGGCTGTACTACTCCTGGCATACCGGCAGAGACACACCGCCAGTGGTGAGAACCAAGAAGGTATGGTCACAGGAGGCGGAGAAGCACTTACAGGATTGTTTTCAGTCGATGGATTGGACAATATTCAGGGATTCATCTTCAAATCTGAATGAACATGCTAATTTTGTTGTTGACTTCATCAAGACCTGTGTGGATGAGTGTGTGCCTGCGAGAACATACCAGACATACCGTGGAAAAACCAGGAGTTTCAGACTCCGCCGAAGGCTAGATCTGAGGCATTCAAGGCCGGTGATGCAGAACTTTTCAAGAAGTCCAGGTACAACCTACAGAAGGCTACTTAAACAGAGAATAAAACAATTCCAATTGAAGTTAGAGACAGATCAGCTTTGGCAGACTTTTCAGGGCATTGCTTCTTACCAGGCGTAACCTAACATCATGAATGGTTGTGATGTTTCAGCCCCAGATGTCGTAACAACAACCTTGCATTCAATGTCAGTACGACCAAGGAATTGATAGTGGACCAAGAAGGGGAAGTCGAAGGAACACACAGTAGTCCTCATTTGAGGGATCTACAGTGCAAAGGGTAAGCAGTTTTAGGTTCCTGGTTGTCAACATCTCTCAAAATCTATTCTGGGCCCAGCATTCTGATGTAATGACAAGGAGGGCACGACAATGGGTATATTTCATTAGGAGTTTGAGGAGACTTTGTAAGATACCAAAAACTCACCCAAATTTCTTACAGATCTACTGTGGAGAGCATTCTGTCTGGCTGCATCACTATCTGGTATGGAGGGGTGTCTGCACAGGATTGTAGAAAGGTGCAGAAAGTTGTAATGCAGCCAACTCCATCTTGGGCACTAGCCTCCAAAAATAAATGCCTTAAAAATGCACCATCCATCGTTAAGGCCTCCCATCACCCAGAACATGCCTTGTTCTCATTGCTACCAGCAGGAAGGAGGTACAGGAGCCTGAAGACACACACTCAATGATTCAGGAAC
Source organism: Hemitrygon akajei (assembly GCF_048418815.1). Lineage (NCBI taxonomy): Eukaryota > Metazoa > Chordata > Chondrichthyes > Myliobatiformes > Dasyatidae > Hemitrygon > Hemitrygon akajei. The sequence goes on along the minus strand of NC_133125.1, from coordinate 13,219,183 downwards.
AGCTTCTTCCCCTCCGCCATCAGAATCAGATTTATAATATCACTGGCATATGTTATGAAATTTGTTGTTATGCGACAACAGTACATTGTCATTGTTACGTACCCCGTAACTGGGTGTCTTACCAGCAAAGATAGAAGTATCTGTTGGAGTCTGGTACTATTTTCAAAACAGTGTTTATTAGTAAAATATACAAATCAATATCAACAATGCAAATAAACAGATAGTACACGTTAGCAATACTAAACCTAAAAGTGTGGGTATAATAATAATCAATAATAAACAAGCTCTATCGTTGTCTAGGGGATAAGGAATTATCATGGGAAACTATAAAGTTCAGTTCAGTTCATACAGGCTGAGGTAGTTGTTGGTCGATGTGTTGTAGTTGTTGGAGAGAGAGAGAGAGAGAGAGAGAGAGAGAGAGAGAGAGAGAGAGAGATCAAACAGTGACAGCCAGGTCAAACCTTCCTTTACAATCTTGATCCGTCGATGTGTTGTTGTGGCCATTCAGGTATGACTCCTCTGTCCTTTAGCTAGACCGTTCTTCTATGGTGGACTCGTCACCCAGGCAAGGGTGGACACACACACAAGCCCCCACCGGCCTCGCTATAAACACTGAGAGTTAAAATTGACCGATCCTTTGTTCGGTCTCCGATGCCCCCACACCTTCTCGTGGGTTCCAACACTTAAGCAGTGCTCACTAGTGTGTCTGAGGGGTGTCTCCCCAGATCTCACTTTTATCCCTACTCACGGGGTCTCGGGTGTCAATCAGTTTTGAATGGCTTAGTCCTTCAAACCAGCCCACTCCGGCTGTCCACTGAGGAATTTTAATGAACAGAATAGTACCAAGTAAACAGCCCTCTCCGGAGCCGTGAGTCTTACAGGAGTCATAATATGGTCTCTCTCCCCCGGTGTTATCTCGCCCTTGTCTGAAGCAAATGTTCCAGTCCCAGTATGTTTTGTTCCATTTTTTTCTCTCTCATTAGCAGCCTGGCAACAGTAATGGTTCATAATTCTCCCAGGGGAGGGGGACATGGGCAACCTTGCACCCTTCTGCCCATCGGAGCTGTTCATCCTTCGTAACACAATACAGAATAATAAAAAACTATAAATTACAGTAAATATATATAGAAAAAATTAAATACAGAGTGCAAAAAGAGAAAGAAAATTAGTGAGGTCACGGGTTCAGTGTTCATTCAGAAATCTGACGGCAGAGGTGAAGAGTTCCCATCTCTCAGTAGACAATGAACCATGTACAATACCTCAATATTTTTCATCTCTTTTTGCACTACTTAATTTAGTTTTACAAAATTATTTCTTAATGTAATTTATGGATTTTTTAAATTATGTATTACAAGGTACTGCTTCAAAACAACAAATTTCACAACACATGTCAGGGATATTAAACCTGATTTAGATTCTAATGCTTCAGAATTAAACAAAGAATTACCAATAAATTGATAAGGAAAGGCAAAATAGATATGAGAGTAAATTTGCAAGAAACATAAAAATAAGGCTGTATCTGCCTCTATAACGTGGGAAGTGGTGATGACTGCCTTACAGTGGTGTTTGGAACCAGGAACAGGTAACATAATTTGTGTCTGTCTTTATGGAAGAGAAGGCAGCAATCCTTCGGAAAAAAAACTGGGGTGCCAAGGGACCTTTGTAAATGTGGTGATTGGTTGTCTGTTGTATCTGATGATAACAGTTTGAGATCTGTGGTGGGAGAGATTTTGAAGTGGAAAAGCCATTGCACTGGGCAGTTCTATTCACTTGATCTCAGAGGCCTGGGTCCACTAGTACAACTAGTCATCATAGCTGGGGTCTTCAGGGCCACGACTTCCTCGCTGCCTTGTCATGCCCTTTACTCTCCACGGAGTGTCACAGAACCGTCTTCCTGGCCGTTGGGTCTCACCATTGATCTCACCCACCCGGTATGTCCTTATCTCACCGGGGTATGAAGCCTGCCGGCTACCCCCAGCTGGTTTAGCCCGCCTGTCGAAGCGGTGTGCTGGGGTGTGGCCGCTGTTGCTAGGAGCCACAGGTGAGCGCTGAGTGTCCAGTGGGGTCCAAAGGTGAGGAGCTGCCCAGAATGGACACGACTAGTCTCTTCACCAGAGGTGCTATCCCTCCCCGGGCACGTCATATACCCAACGTGGTAAGAAAAGAAGTTAGCTCTGGTGAAATAAAAATACAAAGTTAATAAAAGTTAAGTCACATTAAGTAACATTACAAGCATCTGATTATCTAAAGCCCGGTGTTTGAAAAAGATGTTGATCAACATAATGGAGAGTCTGATTATTATTTTCAAAATTTCCACAGTTGCTGGAACAGGTGCTGTAGATTGGAGGGTAGAAAATCTGATCCCACTCGAGGAAGAAAGGAGGAAAGGGGGAACTGCCAACCTTACTATAGAATGGGAAACACTGGAATCTATGATAAAATCTGTGAGAGCAAAACACTTAGAAAATAATATCATGTTTATTAAGCAGGATCAATGTGGATCGTATGTCAGTGATTGGGATGATGGAATTGATGGCTTTGTAGCCAAGTCTGCGGACAATTCAAAGGTAGGTGGCACATAGTATTGAGGAAGCAGGGGGTCTGCAGAAGGACTTAGACAGATTAGGAGATGGACAAAGAGGTGACAGGTGGAATATAATATGGGGAAGTGAATGGCAAGCACTTTGGTAGAAGGAATAAAGCTGTAGACTCTTTTCGAAACAGGAAGAAAATTCAAAAATCGGAGGTGCAAAGGAACCGTGAGTCATCGTGCAGGATTCCCTGAAGGTGAACTTGCAGACTGAGTCAGTGGTGAGGAAGGCAAGTGCAATGTTAGCATTCGTTTCTCGCATGTAAGAGCAAGGCTGTAATGCTGAGGCTTTATAGCGCATTGGTCAGATCACACTTGGAGGACCGTGAGCAGTTTTGGGCCTCTTATCTAAGAAAGGATGTGTTGGCATTGGGGAGGGTGCGGAGGAGGTTCACGAGAATGATCCTGAGAAGTGTTAATAAATGAGGAGTGTGTAATGGCTCTCAGCTGGTACTCACTGGAGTTTAGAAGAATGATGTGGGATCTCATTTAAATCTATTGGATATTGAAAGGACTAGATAGAGTAGATGTTTCTTTAGAGGGGGAGTCTAGGACCAGAGGGAACAGCCTCAGAACAGAAGGACATCCAATTTAAACAGAGATAAGGAGTAATTTCTTTAGCCAGAGAGTGGTGAATCTGTGGAATTCATTATCAGATGGGCTGTGGGAGGCCAAGTCATTTGGTAGAAGAGGATTCAGCGGGATAATAAATCAGCCATGATGTAATCACAGGGCAGAAACATCGGGCTGAATGGCCTAATTCTGCTCCTATGTCTAATGGTCTTGTGGTCTTTATACAGATCAGAACATTACACAGTGCACTGAGGTAGCACAAGGTAAAACAATAACAATGCAGAATAAAGTGTAACAGCAAACACGAGGAAGTCTGCAGATGCCGGAAATTCAAACAACACACACAAAATGCTGGTGGAATACAGCAGGCCAGGCAGCATCTAGAGGGAGAAGCACTGTCGACGTTTCAGGCCGAGACCCTTCGTCAGGACTAACAACTACAGTGTAACAGTGTAACAGTGTAACAGATACAGAGAAAGTGCAGTGGGGGTTAAGAATAAGGTGCAAGATCATAAGGAGGTAGACCGTGATGACAAGAGTCTGCGACCAGCGGGATTAAGCTGCCCTTGAGCTTGGCGGAACGTGCTTCCATGCTTTTGTGTCTTCATTCTGATGGCAGAGGGGAGAAGAGAGAACAGCTGGGATGGTGGGGTCTTTGATCATGCTGGCTGCTTTATTGAAGCAGTGAGGAGTTTGAGGGGTAGGCCATCTAACAAGAAGAGCTTTCTTCACTCCGAGTTGGTGAATCTTTGGAGTTCTCTGCTCCAGGGGGCGGTGCAAGCTGATTCATTGTGCTAATTCAAAACAGAGATTTCTGGATGTGAAATGAATCGAGGAACATAGACATGGGGCCAAAAATGTCTGAAGTAAAAGAGTGCTCATGATTTTGTTGAATGTTGGAGGGACCTTGAGGGACTAAAAAATCACCTCCTGCTTGTGCACCTTAAATTCCTGACACTACGAGAACCAAGCTAAACACCGTGCTTTGTGTAGAGTAAACACAGCAATTTATATCATTCTATTCAAGAAATGTTTTGGTTCACCCAGAGGTAGAAGGCATTAGAATAACTCTGCATATTTTATTGAAATAAAATTATTATAAGGTCTTACTGTTGCAGGCAGAGTAACTGCCGGTTTCAAGCTGGCTCTGCTCTGCACTGTGTCGTGCCCTGGCTTCTCTGGCTTCGTGCCTGCGAGCTCCACGGCGAGTTGCCCCTCTGCGTGAACTGAGACTGAGGCTAAGGGCCTCCTCTGGGTGCTCCCAGCTGTGGGTTTGTGGACTCAGTTTTGTTCTGAGTGTTGCCGCTTGCTTTATTGTTTGCATGATTTGTTTTTTTCTCTCTCTCTCTGCGCATTGGGCGTTGGTCTGTTCTTAAACTTTGTTCTTTTGGGTTTCTTGTTTTGTGGCTGCCTGTAAGGTTTTATCATTTATACGTACTTTGATAATAAGTGTTTTTTGAACTTTGAACTTAGAAGCTAATTTAGACAATGTATGTGACTCTCTTCATCAGCTGCACTAAGTAATTGGGGACATGCCAAATGGAAGCATTGAAATATTTTTACCCTCCTGAGGAATTAGAGGTGCTCTGGCATCAACATGGTTGGACCAACACAGGCTCTAGGTGATCTTCACTCTTAGGAACTTGAAACTCTCCACAAACACAAGAGATTCTGCAGATGCTGGAAATCCAGAGTGGCGCACACACAAATTGCAGGAGGAACTCAGCAGGTCGGGCAGCATCTATGGAGGGGAATAAACAGTCAATGTTTCAGGCTGAGACCCTTCATCAGGACTGGAAAGGAAGAAGGCAGAAGCCAGAATGAGAAGGTGGGGAGTGGGGAAGGAGTACAAGCTGGCAGGTGACAGGTGAGACCAGGTTAGGGGTGGGGTAAGAGGGATGACGTGAGAAGCTGGGAGATTCCACTTTTTCCCAGGAAGGAAATAGCTAATCCATTTGGAATAATTTGAAGGTGATTAGAGGAAAGTATATTGGGTACGTGCAAGTTAAATTCTTTACACAGAGAGTGCTGTGTGTATGGAATGCTCTGCATGTAAATGGTAGAGTCATTCAGGGGTGGTAGTAGAGTCAGATACATTATGGGCATTTAATAGACTCAGATAGGTGAATAGATGATAGAAAAATGCAGGGCTACGTAGGAGAGAAGGATTAGAATTATCCTAGAGTAGATTAAAAGGTTTGCACATATCATGGGCTGAAAGGCCTGTAATGTGTAGTACTATGTTCTATGTTCTAACATTGCAACATCAGAATTTTTTTTATAACAGGGTCATTCAGCAACTTCGTTTGGTCAAGCCTGCTTTAATTCCATGAACAAGTCAGGTTCTGAATGTGCTATTGTGTTAAGGGCCCAGCTCTATCTTCAGCAAAATAGGAAACTGGGTGGGGGGGAACATTACACTCTTTTGAAATCCTGACCACTGTTTCCAACAGCAGAGATCAACAAACTCAGAACCCAGTTGTAAACCAATAGACAGGCTGGGCACAAACAAGAGAAAATCTGCAGATGCTGGAAATCCAAGCAACACATACAAAATGCTGGAGGAACTCAGCAGGCCAGGCAGCATCTGTGGAAAAGAGTTAATGTGACGTTTCTTGGCTGAGACCCTTTAGCAGGGCCATTTGGGTTGGGGAGGTATTGATGAGAGTAGGACAGTGTCCACAAAGAAAATGAATAAAACCCATTCCAGAGTTGCTTCTCTGTCCCGTACTGTCTGTTATTATAATGCTTATGCAGTCATTGTCTCTCAGGTCTTCCTGGAAGCAATTTAAAATGTTCTATGTAACGTAATGATGCAGGTTTGCTTATGCACTGGTGGTTTATAATTTCAAATGTTTTTTAGGAGCTGTCGTTCTTAATGTTCTTGAAGAACAATAACATTTAGGTTAAAAGGTTTTCTATTATGTACTTTATATTCGTATTTTATTATTGATTGTATGTAAGTTCTCTCCAAAGATCAGGGACATCCTCTGACATTCACATGTAATACATTAATCACGTTTCCCCATTGTGGGTGCTTCCCCATTTATCTTACACTCAGAAAAAACATCAAGCTGCAATTGAAGTGATCCTTACTAAACACAAATGCCAAGAATTTTCTGTTAGATCTCTCACTAAGTCTTTTAAAAATTCCCTTTTTTCAAGATTAATTGGCCTGGACATTATTCATTGCTCATACCTACTGACCCTGACAAAGTGGCGTTGAACAATCTTTTTAATGGGCTGGAGTTCTGATGTGGTGTTAACAAGGGGATTTAGACCCAGCAATGCTGAGGAAAGAGTGAGTCATCTCCAAGTCAGAATGCTATGCTACTTTCAATTCCATGGTGTTATCATATCCCTGGTCCAATGTGTAAGTGCCATTAAAAGAAGGTACCACAGCACCTCTAATTTTTTGAAGTTTGTGCATACCTACAGTGGTCCAAGATGTCCATTGTCTGGTCATGGTCACTTCTTGTCCAGAGTAGTGTTATTAGCTGATTAGCCCCTTGAGGTGGCACTGTAGTGTAGTGGTTACACGATGCTTTACAGTATTAGTGACCATGGTTCAATTCCCGCCACTGCCTGTAAAGAGTTTATACAGTCTTCCTGGGATAGTGTGGGTTTCCTCCAGGTGCTCCGGTTTCCTCCCACAGTCCAAAGACGTAGCAGTTGGTAGGTTAATTGGTTTTTGTAAATTGTCCCATGATTAGGCTAGAATTAAATAAGGGGTTGCTGGGTAACGCAGCTCAAAGGGCTGGAAAGGCCGAATCTGTCTTGTATGTCAATAAAAGATAAAGTCTCCTGGGCATCACAAAATGTTGACAAACTTCTGTAGATGCACAGTGGAGAGTATCTTGACTGGTTACATCACAGCCTGCAGATAGATAGTTTAGGAGAATGGGCAAAGAAGTGGCAAATGAAATACAATGTTAGAATGTGTATGGTCATGCACTTTAGTGGAAGAAGTAAACAGGCAGACTATTGTTTAGATGGGGAGAGAATTCAAAATGCAGAGATGCAAAGGGACTTGGGAGTCCTTGTGCAAGATACCCTAAAGGTTAACCTCCAGGTTGAGTCGGTGGTGAAGAAGGTGAATGCAATGTTGGCATTCATTTCTGGAGGTGTAGAATGCAAGAGCAGGGATGTGATGTTGAGGCTCTATAAGGCACTCGTTAGACCACTCTTGGAGTATTGTGTGAAGTTTTGGGGTCCTTGGTTTAGAAAGGATATACTGACATTGGAGACGACTCAGAGGAGATTCATGAGAATGATTCCAGGAACGAAAGGGTTACTGTTTGAGGAATATCTGGCAGCTCTTGGGCTGTATTCCCTGGAGTTCAGGAGAATGAGGGGGGATCTCATAGAAACATTCCGAAAGTTAAAAAACCTGAACAGATTAGATATGGCAAAGTTATTTCCCATGATAGGGGAGTCTAGGACAAGAGGGCACAACTTCAGGATTGAAGGACGTCCATTTAGAACTGAGGTGCAGAGAAATTACTTTAGTCAGAGGGTGGTAAATCTGTGGAATTTGTTGCCCAGAGTGGCTGTGGAGGCCAAGTCATTGGGTGTATTTAAGACAGAGATAGATAGATTCTTGATTAGCCAGGGCATCAGAGGGTATGGGGAGAAGGCAGGAGAGTGGGGATGACTGGAAGAATTGGATCAGCCCATGATTGAATGGCGGAGCAGACTCGATGGGCCAAATGGCCTACTTCTGCTCCTATATCTTATGGTCTATGGTCTTAAACTGCTGATCTCCTGGGATTTTCACGTACAACTATCTCTAGAGTTTACAGAGAATGGTGCAAAAAACAAAAATCACCCAGAGAGCAGCAAATCAGAAACTCAAGAGATTCTGCAGATGCTGGAAATTGCAGTGAATGGCAGTTCTGTGACCGAATGCCATGAGAGAGGTTAGAGGAGAATGGTCAGGCTGGTTCAAGCTGACAGGAAGGCGACAGTAACTCAAATAACCACCCATTACAACAGTGGTGTGCAGAAGAGCATCTCTAAATGGACAGTATGTCAAACCTTGAAGAGGACAGGCTACAGCAGCAGAAGACCATGAACATGCACTCAGTACGTCCTTTGATAATAAATTTACTTCGAACTTCAAAATATAGTTTTTATCTATTCATACATAAAATAAGATACTCTTTTTTAGATCACTCAAATTTGTTTCTTCTGATTGGTAAGTAAACCATTATATAACAAGACCTATTTATACCTCTGAAGTTTTAACCATATGCTAATCGACATGCAGTGCTACACTGAACTCGATCACTGGCTCACTCTTTTCTCAGCATAGCGAGACGCTGATAACTTTCTGTGCGCTCAGTTCCTGAGCTTGGCTGTGCCATTGGTACGATCATCCAAAGCAAATGACACTTCCTGAGGAAGCAAGAGGAAATTGTAACGCTTTGCTCCAGGTTATTCTCACATATCAAGAGGCTAGATCCAAAGCAGAGCTGGCGGTGCCCAGATATCAGATCAACTGCCTGAGATGGGTTTAAAATGGCATTGCATTGAGAAAGGTTCAAAGCCAAGTATTTTAAAGTCACCTTTTTTTCTAAAAATGCAATAAATCTTCAATAGTGCATATAAGACGTTCTTGGATATAAATGCTCGTTAAATTAATTCCTAAGGATCTTACCACAACTTATTTTGTGCCATTTAACTATTTTCATCAAAGTCATAAAGTTCCAAAAAGATAAATTTGGCTGATTATGAGCGCTATGAAGTTAAAGTTCAATTGATTATATAGTACTGTGCAAAAGTCTTAGTTAGGCAGCCTAGCTATATATACATATATATATATATATATATATATATATATATATATATATATATACGTGCCTAAGACTTTTGCACAATACTGTAAATGCCAATGCAGAAATCAGCAACTCCTTCTGGAAACTACGATTATTTCATATTGCTAGACAAGCAGTGAACAGAAGTAGGTTTGTCCAGAATCCCTCTGTTTCACATTGAATATATGTACTGTGGGAGATTTTAGTATTGGACATTTAAGCCCTCAAACAATAGCTCAGAATCAGAATCGGGTTTAACATCACCGGCATATGTCGCAAGATTCGTTGTCTCTGCGACAGCAGTACAATGTAATACATAATAATAGAGAGAAAAACATGAACTACATTAAGTATACATGTATTAAATAGTTAAATTAAAAAGTACCTCAAAAATAAAAAAAAGTAAAGGATAGTGTTGATGGGTTCAGTGTCCATTCAGAAATCAGATGGCAGAGGGGAAGAAGCTGTTCCTGAATCATTTACAAGTCAGACTGAGTTCATAAGTCTCTGCAGCTTATTTGAGTCTCTGTACGTCCTCCCCGTGGAATGCGTGGGTTTTCCCTGGGTCATCCAGTTTCCTCTCACTCTCCAAAGATGCACTGGGTATGTTAATTGGTCATTGTACCTTGTGCCAGGAAGAGGTTAGGGCTAAGTCGTGTTTGTCAGGGTATGCTGGGGCCGCATAGCTCGGAGGGACTACTCCGCGCTACGTCGCAAAATGAAATAAAATAAATAAAAGCTGTGAAATTTGTTGTTTGGCGGCAGCAGTACAGCGCATTACATAAAAATTGCCATAGGTTACAGTAAGAATTATAAATAAATAGTTAAAATAAGTAGATAAATAAGAATAATAACTTAGAGTCAGAATACAACAAACTATAATAAGATTGATCAGTTATTACAGATAGGACAATCTATAATAACCATCCAGATATAATATTACAGGATAAACAAACAAGAACAACTTACTTAATAGATACATTCATTCATACATAGCATACAGACATCAGTAAGTGAAAAAGACCAGAAATATGCTGAATTAAAAATGGAAATTGAAAGACTTTGGAACATGAACAAGGTACACATTGTCCTGATAGTAATATCTACAACTGGCAGTATCCCAAAGTCACTACACTACAGCACTAAACAATTAGAGTACACTGTACCTATGCAAATCTTCAGAAAGCCACAATACTAAACACCACTAGAATAGTCCAAAAGTTCCTAGCAATTGAGAAATGAGTGTGCTTGTCTACGCCAGTACCCAAGTTTTACCAGCTTGAGCTGAGAAAAAATAATTTTAAAAAATAGTAATAAATACATTAAACATAAAGAGTGCAAAAGGTGAATAAAATAGTGAGGAACTCAACAGCTCAGGCAGCATCTATGGAGAGGAATAAAAAGCCAATGTTTCAGGCCTAGACCCTTCATCACGAGTCCTGGTGGAGGATCTCAGCCCGAAACACTGGCTCTTTATTCCTCTCCATTGATGTTTCTTCACCTGCTGAGTTACACCGGCATTTTGTGTGTGCTACTTTGAATTTCCAGCATTTGCAGAATCTCTTGTGTTTTCAAAATAGTGAGATGCAAGGTTGTTGTTGCAACACCACTCAACCAACCAATCTCTCTCACTCCTGTAATATCTAGTGAAGAAATTCTTTAAAACAGCATTTTTAAAAAAATCCATTTAATGGTCTGTAATACATTATCATTGCATTTAAAGTAGTACCTATTCTAACAAATTAAAACTTCACTGCATTTTCAATGCTGTGCAAGAAATATTCTTTGAACTCAGCCTGGTCAGTAGCTGTTTGTTACAGCCGTGCCTGAGGCATCGAGACCCAGCCATGATTTTGGAATAGAAAATAAATGCAATTTGCAAGAATCATCAGGATTCACACATTCAGCAACAGTTCACGATGTTTCCCTTTCGATAACGAAGGAAGCAACTGTCACTGATTTAATCCTCTATACCATGTAGTCCTGCCAAGTCTCAGCCTTTTCGAGTAAAATTGCCTGTTTCTGTGTCAAATTTTTAACTGTTTTCTGTATTCTCTGCTACAGATTTGTCGCATTGCCAGGAGTGAGACTTTATGAGCAGAAAGAGTGAGAATAATTACAAACAGTCATTACAAATACAAATCTGCCCCGATTACATCCACTGTTTACGTCTCAGCAGTTTTTTTTCTCTGTACTAGTTACGTTGCAACCAGTTACTAAGTACTCCAAGTCTTGGTGTTAAAAAATCTCCCTCTGGTAAGGAGACAGCTCTCTATAACGATGAGTAAATTGAGACACTATAGGCAGCTATTAATGCTACAACAAACTACAGATCCCTACTTTGCGTAGACTGACAATTGACTCATTTAAAGAACGATCATATAAAGTGAACACCTACTGGGAAAATATACATTATAATTTATTCTGAATGCTAGTCTATTGCAATGCCATGTTAAACCTACGTCTTGCCACATGGAATGCATGGTTTTCTAAGGTAAGGAAGATGACAGATTGTATAGGAGATTTTGAAAAACATAATTATGTAGATGAAAGCATTTTAAATATCAATTTACTAACTTCTAGTAAAATTCTCCCTTCCTCCCATTCTTTCTTTTTTCATTATCTTTTTTGGTTCCCCTTCTCATCTCCTCAACTGTTCCTCTGGTGGCCTTCCTCCTTCCCTTTCTCCCATGGTCCATTCTCCTCTCCTATCAGACTCCTTCTTCTTCAGCCCTTTAGCTCTTTGACCTATCCCCCCCCCCCCCCCAGATTCTTACTTCACCCCCTCACCCACCCACCCACCTGGTTACACCTGTTAGCTTGTATTCTTTCCCCTCCTTAGTCTGGCTTCTTCCTGATGCATCATCAATAACTCTCCGAGACGTGAGGCGAGATAAAAGCTTTTATTGGCTGGAAGAAAGAATACAGGTATATGTAGTTCACCACACTTCCCCCCTTTCTCTTCAGGCCTGATGAAGCACCTTGGCCTAAAATGTTGCCTGGAAGGCTTTGTGAGTGGCAGATCATGTCTAACCAAACTTATGGAGTTTTTCGAGGAAAGTTACCAGGAAAGTTGATGAAGGCAAGGCAGTGGATGTCATCTGCATGGACTTTAGCAAGGTCTTTGATAAGTCCCGCAAAGGAGGTTGGTCAAGAAGGTTCAGTTGCTTGGCATTCAAGATGAGATAGTAAAACGACTTAGTCATTGGCTTTGCAGGACAAGCCAGAGAGTGGTAGTAGATGGTTGCCTCTCTTACTGGAGGCCTGTGACTAGTGGTGTCCTGCAGGGATCGGTGTTGGGTCAGTGGTTGCCATCTATATCAACAATCTGGATGACAATGTGGTAAACTGGATCAGCAAATTTGCAGATGACACCAAAACTGGGGATGTAGAGGACAGCGAGGAAGACTATTAAAGCTTACAGTGGGATCTGGACCAGCTGGAAAAATGGGCTGAAAAATGGCAGATGGAATTGAATGTAAATAACTGTGAGTTTTCACACTTTGGTGGACAAACCAGTGTACAACTTCCACAGAGAGCAGCAGGGCATCGAGGAGTGCAATAGTACAGGGGGATCTGGGAATACAGGTCCATGATTTCTTGAAAGTGGTGTCACAGGTAGATAGGGTTGTAAATCTTTTGGCACATTGGCCTTCATAAATCAGGGGATTGAGTACAGGAGCTGGGTTGTGTGGTGAACTACATATACCTGTCTGGACACGCCCCCTGCTGACTGCTCCTGTGGCCCCTCCCACTGACCGTGGCTCCTCCCACAGACCCCGGTATAAAGGCGATTGAGGCCTGAGCCCGGCCCTCAGTCTCCAGGATGTAGTATGGTGGTCAACTACTGCTTGTTCTTTCTTCCAGTCAATAAAAGCCGATATCTCGACTTCACGTCTCAGAGAGAGTTATTGATGGTGCATCAGGTTGTTATGTTGAATTTGTATAAAACATTAGTGAGGCCTGATTCGGAGTACTGTGTACCATTTTAGTCACCTACCTACAGGAAAGATATCAATTAGATTAAAAGAGCACAGAGAAAATTTACAAATATGTTGTCAGGACTTGAGGATCTGAGTTATAAGAAAATGTTGAATAGGTTAGGACTTTATTTCCTAATGGAACATGGAAGAAAAAGGGGAGATTTGATAGAGAAAAACAAAACTATGAGGGGTATAGAGAGAGAAAAAACAAGCAGGCTTTTTCCACTGATGTTGGGTGAGATGAGAGTGATATGTCATGGGTTAAGGGTGAAAGGTGAAACGTTTAAGGGGAACATGAGGGATAACTTCACTCAGAGGATGGTGAGAGTGTGGAACCACTTGCCAGCAGAAGTGGTGGACATGGGCAATTTCAACAATTAAGAGAAATTTAGATGGGCACATGGATGGGAGGGGTATGGAGGGCTTGTGGTCCAAGTGCAGGTGGATGGGACGAGGCAGATTAAGATGTCAGCATGGACTAGATGGGCCGAAGAGCCTGTTTCTGTGCTGTGGTCTTCTATGATCCTAATGCAGTGTCTCCAGTAGTAAGAAAGATGAAGGGCTGTATAGGTGATCTCGGAAAGCATAACAGTATGTACAGAAAAGCATTTTATCTAGAGAGTGTGTACGTACTGTACAGTATGTACAGGAAAGCATTTTAACTGGAGAGTGTGTACGTACTGTACAGGATGTACAGGAACGCATTTTAACTGGAGAGTGTGTACGTACTGTACAGGATGTACAGGAACGCATTTTAACTGGAGAGTGTGTACGTACTGTACAGGATGTACAGGAACGCATTTTAACTGGAGAGTGTGTACGTACTGTACAGGATGTACAGGAAAGCATTTTAACTGGAGAGTGTGTACGTACTGTACAGGATGTACAGGAACGCATTTTAACTGGAGAGTGTGTACGTACTGTACAGGATGTACAGGAACGCATTTTAACTGGAGAGTGTGTACGTACTGTACAGGATGTACAGGAAAGCATTTTAACTGGAGAGTGTGTACGTACTGTACAGGATGTACAGGAAAGCATTTTAACTGGAGAGTGTTTACGTACTGTACAGGATGTACAGGAAAGCATTTTAACTGGAGAGTGTGTACGTACTGTACAGGATGTACAGGAACACATTTTAACTGGAGAGTGTGTACGTACTGTACAGGATGTACAGGAAAGCATTTTAACTGGAGAGTGTGTACGTACTGTACAGGATGTACAGGAACGCATTTTAACTGGAGAGTGTGTACGTACTGTACAGGATGTACAGGAACGCATTTTAACTGGAGAGTGTGTACGTACTGTACAGGATGTACAGGAAAGCATTTTAACTGGAGAGTGTGTACGTACTGTACAGGATGTACAGGAACGCATTTTAACTGGAGAGTGTGTACGTACTGTACAGGATGTACAGGAACGCATTTTAACTGGAGAGTGTGTACGTACTGTACAGGATGTACAGGAACACATTTTAACTGGAGAGTGTGTACGTACTGTACAGGATGTACAGGAAAGCATTTTAACTGGAGAGTGTGTACGTACTGTACAGGATGTACAGGAAAGCATTTTAACTGGAGAGTGTGTACGTACTGTACAGGATGTACAGGAACACATTTTAACTGGAGAGTGTGTACGTACTGTACAGGATGTACAGGAACGCATTTTAACTGGAGAGTGTGTACGTACTGTACAGGATGTACAGGAAAGCATTTTAACTGGAGAGTGTGTACGTACTGTACAGGATGTACAGGAACGCATTTTAACTGGAGAGTGTGTACGTACTGTACAGGATGTACAGGAAAGCATTTTAACTGGAGAGTGTGTACGTACTGTACAGGATGTACAGGAAAGCATTTTAACTGGATAGTGGTGCCCAGGAGACTTTATCTTTTATTAACATGCAACACAGATTCGGCCTTTGAGCTGCGTTACCCAGCAACCCCTTATTTAATTCTAGCCTAATCACGGAACAATTTACAAAAACCAATTAACCTACCAACTGCTATGTCTTTGGACTGTGGAAGGAAACCGGAGGACTTGAAGGAAACCCACACGATCCCAGGGAGAACGTATAAACCCTTTACAGGCAGTGGCAGGAATTGAACCAGGGTCACTAATACAGTAAAGCATCATGTAACCAGTACACTACAATGCCACCTCAAGGGGCCAGTTAGCTAATAGCACCACTCTGGACAAGAAGTGACTATGACCAGACAATGGACATCTTGGACCACTGTAGGTATCTTTAGGTGCAAATACCACCTTTGCCATCATTGTGCCTATGCAGTCTGAATTACATGTTTTCTGAAACCCAGAGCTTAAACCCAGTACAAAGCCCATTGGCCAGCGGGCAGCAGTGATCGCAGTCTTCCTGTGGACTTCCGAGTTGTGGATTAGCAGGGGCAGACACCTTGGAGATCTCGAGAGGATTTACTAACCCAGGCCCCACAATTCCGCTGGCAGCGAAAACAAACTGACATCAGCATTCTCACTCAGGCTCACATCCCAGATCCTAATGAAGGGTCTCGGCTGTTTATTTCCCCTCCAGAGATGCTGAATTCTTGTTCAATTTTACGTGTGTTACCCAGAATCATGGCAAATGAAGCTCAGCCAGCTCCGATGGTTGGGTTACATTCTTTGACTACCGTCAGTCCCATGAGACAGGAGCCCTGGTCCAAGCCCTCTCAGGGGAAATGATTATCAACTGGACAGAGGAACTAAATCACCCATGTTCCGTAACAAATTGTCTTATAATCTGATTTGAGAGAATTCCTGCAACACGTTAACAATCGAAGTGGAGAAGAGATTCCAAGGATAGCATTGGGAATCTCCCATCCCTTTGGGAAAAGACAAAAGCTCACTGTAAGTAGTAAAGGAGCACACCATCTCCCATTGTTCCCTCCAACCTATCCTATCAACTCACTTCCTGACCTAGATATGGGGGGATCTGCCAAGTCCACCTCAGAACCTGTGGAACAGAGTGGAAGGAGCTCATTTCCATCCCAGTGGTCTGCCTTGGACCATACAACCATACGACATCGAGCCTGTTCCACCATTCCATCACGGTTGATTTATTTTCCCTCTCAGTTCCATTCTCCTGCCTTCTCCCCATAAACATTGATCTCCTGACTAATCAAGAACCTAAAGTGACACTCACAAAGTGCTGGAGGAATTCAGCGAGTCAGGCAGCATCGATGGAAAAGAGTAAACAGTCGACTTTTCGAACCGAGACCCTACTTCAAGACTGAGAAGGAAGGGGGAAGATAGCAGAATAAAAGGTGGGGGGAATGGAAAGGGAAAAGTATCCTCTGTGGATTGCTTTGGACTTCCAACATTCGCAAACTTTCTTGTGTTTTTAATCAAGAACCTATCAACCTCCACTTTAAATATACCCAATAACCTGGCCTCTACATCTATCAGTGGCAATGAATTCCACAGATTCACCAGCCTCGGACTAAAGAAATTCCCCCTCATTTCAGTTCCTCCTCCTTTACTCTCTCTATACCCATGACTGTCGCCACCCACAGCTCCAATCTGCTAATTAAATTTGCTGATGATACTACATTGATTGGCCTTATCGGAGAAGTCATCACCCTGACACAGTGGTGTCAAGAAAACAACCTCTCCCTCAATGTCACAAAAACAAAGGAGCTGGTTGTGGACTACAGGAGGAATGGAGACGGGCTAACCCCTATTGACATCAGTGGATCTGGGATTGAGAAGGTGAGCAGCTTTAAGTTTCTCAGCATGCACATCACGGAGGATCTCACTTGGTCTGTACATACCGGCTGCGTGGTGAAAAATGCACAACAGCACTTTCATCTCAGACGGTTGAAGAAGTTTGACATGAGCCCCCAGATCCTAAGGACTTTCTACAAGGGCATAATTGAGAGCATCCTGACTGTCTGTATCACTGACTCTTATGGAAACTATACTTCCCTCAATCGCAGGACTCTGCAGAGAGTGGTGTGGACAGCCCAGCACATCTGTAGATGTGAACTTCCCACTATACAGGACATTTACAGAGACAGCGTAAAAAGGGCCCGAAGGATCAAAGTCACCCCAGCCACAAACTGTTCCAGCTGCTGCCATCCAAAAATGGTACCACAGCTTTAAAGCCAGGACCAACAGGCTCCGGGACAGCTTCTTCCACCAGGCCATCAGACTGATTAATTCATGCTGACACAATTGTATTTCTGTGCTATATTGACTGTTCTGTTGTACATAGTAATTATTACAAATTACTATAAATTGCACATTACACATTCAAATGGAGACGTAATGTAAAGATTTTTACTCCTCGTTCTATTCTGAGGCTGTGCCCTCTGGTCTCCCTCCTCACACCCCCCATTTGTGACATTTACAGATGCCTTGTGCAGGAAGGCACAGAGTTGACTGTACTTCCTTAGAAGGTTGGCGTCATTCAATGTCTGTAGTGAGATGCTGAAGATGTTCTATAGGTCAGTTGTGGAGAGCGCCCTCTTCTTTGTGGTGGCGTGTTGGGGAGGAAGCATTAAGAAGAGGGACACCTCACGTCTTAATAAGCTGGTAAGGAAGGCGGGCTCTGTCATGGGCAAAGTACTGGAGAGTTTAACATCGGTAGCTGAGCGAAGGGCGCTGAGTAGGCTACGGTCAATTATGGAAAACTCTGAACATCCTCTACATAGCACCATCCAGAGACAGAGAAGCAGTTTCAGCGACAGGTTACTATCGATGCAATGCTCCTCAGACAGGATGAAGAGGTCAATACTCCCCAATGCCATTAGGCTTTACAATTCAACCGCCAGGACTTAAGAACTTTAAAAGCTATTATTAATGCTTTTTGAGATAGTGATTTAGATGCATATCATATTTTTTACTGAGTTAAGTATTGTATGTTATTAGTTTTGCTACAACAAGTGTATGGGACATTGGAAAAAAAGTTGAATTTCCCCATGGGGATGAATAAAGTATCTATCTATCTATCTATCTAAGCTGTATGTAAAGGGCCTGAGGCATTGTTGAGGATCCCTACCACCCATCCCACAATCTCTTTGACCCACTACCATCAGGAAGGAGGTACAGAAACATCAGGAGTAGGACTGCCAGACTGGGTAACAGCTTCTTCCCTCAGGCTGTGAGACTAATGTACACACTGACACCACCGAGGTCTGATCACTATGGCAGCAAGCTGTTTACCTGTGCTGTATACTTCACATGCATTTTGAATTATATTTTATTAACCTATTTGTGGTAATATTTTGTTTTATGTGCTGTGTGTGATGTATTTATTGTAGATGCACTGTGATCTGGAGGAACGTTGTTTTGTTTGGTTGTATATATGCACAATCACATGACAATAAACTTGAATTTATAGGGAACATCCATCCCACGTCCACTCTGTCTATTGAATATTTTCAACATTTGAGAAGTATCCTGCCAGTCATGGATACGTCTTAAACTTGACCTGATACCATCCCTTTCTACCCTGTGTGCCAACTCGAATTTAGCCTACAGATTTCTCCTCACTTTCTAATATTTACAGTACAAAGATCACTGTTCTCATTGACATGTTTGATCCACTCATTAGAAAAATGCTGACAATCTTTTGGATACATTAAGTAACAGAGATATAATAAAAATCCTTCAGATTAAATAACGCAACCATTTTAATAAATAATAATGATCCAATTTCTCTTACAACAGAGTTGCGTTTAGAGGCAGACTTTAGATGTGGTGATGTGAGTCAAAATGGCTGAGGCAGAAGTTTACTTGGCAAGGGATTCCTTTCCAGATTGGACCAGGACATTTCTCCTGCATTAATGCTGTCCAAGGAAATGTCTGTAAACTGGAACAATGCCACCCTTCCCACAGAAGATATGGAGAGGACCATGGGCTGCTCTTCTGCCACGATGAGGCCACTGTCAGGTTGGAGGAGAAACACCTCATTTTCCATCTGGGTAGCCTCCAAGCTGACAGCAAAGCAATGATTCCTCTAACTTCTGGTAATTTCTGCCCCCCCCCCCCCCACCATCTCTCTTTCCATTCCCTATTCTAGCTCTCCTCCTGTTTCTTTTCTTCTTACCTGCTCATCACCTCTCTCTGGTATCCCTGCTTCCTTCTTTTCTCCTATGGTCCATTCACCTCTCCTATCAAATGCCTTCTTCTTCTTCAGTCCTTGACCCTTACCACCTATCACCTCCTAGCTTCTCACCAACCCCTTCCCCACCCACCTACCTTCCCCCTCAGATGGCTTCACCTATCACCTGCCAGCTTCCCCTGCCCCACCTTCTTAATCTGGCTTCTTCCTCCTTCCTTTACTGTCCTGATGAGGCGTCTCAGCCCAAAACATTTGACTCCTTATTCCTTTCCATAGATGCAGTCTGACCTGCTGAGTTCCTCCAGCATTTTGTATGCGTTACATAGCATGGAGGGGAATTAGTAAACTAAAATAAGGAGTAAACTGAACAGGGAAACCAAAAATGCTTCTCCATCTTTGCAGCAGTAAAACTTAAAATAGGGAAACATTTCAAATGCCAGGAGACTGCCACTCTCGATTCTACAAGGCCGTGAATCATGGATATGAGGCATCTGTGCTTAGAACAGTAGTGTGTGTTCTGAATTAATTATAAAGTCAGAGAATGGAGTGCGCTTTTAGCTGTTATGCACAGCACATATATTTTTGGCTTTCGTTAATGTTCATGCAGGATTTAATTCCAAAGGAAATTCTTTGCTCATGTTGACAGGTGAAGGAGAATGACTGTGTGATCATAGGTGAGGATGAAGGATGCTGTGGACTGACTGAGAACTGTTGCAAAGCCCCCAATAAGCTGTTCTGTCAGCCTCTGACTCCCCCTTTGTTCTGTACCAGCACTTGTGCTGTGGGCAGAGTCGCAGACAGCAGCTGCAACAGAAATTTAAAAATAACGTTGGAGAAGAGAAATGGATGCATGGCTAAATCTGATTAGAATTTTTCACTAGATCTGAGGTGACTGTCATTATTAAATTCAAGGTGTGGCAGGTGTTTTAATCCAAAACTTTAAATTCAAACCCTATGGAATAAAAAATGAGAATTACACAGATCTTTATGTTTAAACACAGCTGATACTTTATTTGTCTAGAGTTGAAATAAAGATAAAAATTAGCTTTATTTGTCACGTGTACATCATAACATCAAAACATACAGCGAAATGGATTATTTGCATCAACAACCAACACACTCGGAAGTTTAAATAAAGATAAAAATGAAAATTAGTTTTATTTGTCAAATTTCCATCAAAACATACAGCGAAATGTATCATTTGCATCAAATCAAATCAGAGAAGATTGTGCTGGGCAGCCCATATGGTTCAATTTGAAGCCGTTGTCTTAGATACTCAGTTGCCTTAAGTAGGAAAAGACCATAGGTGGGTTTAATAACCCAAGTCCTTTGCAGATTGGAAATAGGTTTCATTCCTTTCACATTGAGAGAGAGAGTTTACTTTTTTTTTGTAAGAGAATCAAGGTCATAAGTAGAAAATAGCAGCAGGCAGAATTCATATAACCCTCTAAGCCTCCTTTACTGTTCAACAGAATTACAGCTTCTCCTGTTTCCCTGTCCAATCTCTATCCAATTCCCTATAAACTTAAAAAGCTACCCATCACAAATCAAGTATCAAGGATCAAGAAGCAACTTTGTTCACCATATACAGGTACATAGAACACAGAATATGACAGCACAGTACAAATCCTGCTGCCCATGATGTGGTGCCAACCTTTTAACCTACTTCATGGTCATACTAACCCTTTCTCCATTTTTCTATCATCCATGTGCCTACCTTAGAGTTAATTTAATGCCTCTAATGTCTCTGCCTCTACCACCACTGAATGCCTCTACCATTTTCATGTACTAGGAATTTGCTGTGATGTGTTGGCACAACATGCAACAGAAAATAACAACTTTCAATCATTCCAAATAGAAACAGGTGACTCTGGAGACTCTCCACAGTTTGGGCTATGTCAAATATATTTGAAAATCTACGGAGGCTAGAAATCTGAACAAGAACAGAAAATGCTGGAAATACTCAACAGGTCAGGCAGCATCTTTGAATAGAGAAACAGAGATAATGATTCATAAGAACTGGGTGAAGTGCAACAAACACAATCTCTGTCCTTCTCCTTCATCCATCCCTCCCTCCGTCTGGTGAAGAAATGATTCACTTGCATTTCTACCTACCCAGTGTATAGAATTTCACATTCACAATGACACTAGAGAAGCAAAAGCAATTTCATCAGTGTTTAGTCCACAGTCCTGACCCTCAGAATCAGGTTTACTATCACTGGCATATGTCATGAAACATGGTGCTTTGCGGCAGCAGTACATTGCAATACATAATAATTAAAAACTATAAATTACACACATACATCTATATATATAAATAAATATACAGCACTGTGCAAATGTCTTAGGCACATCTGTATTGCTAGGATACCCAAGACTTTTGCACAGTACTGTATTTGTCAATGTGGAGCGGAGACCGAGTTTGTAAGTCTGGCGGGAGCAAAGGATGTTGGGAATGGTGATGGTGGAGTGCCAGGGGTGTGGGACAGGTGGCAGAGAAGAAGTGCCAGGGACAGGGGAGTGGTGTGGGTGCAGACCCACACAGCACTGAGACACCAGGCAAGGTCATTTGATTCCAAAAAATTGGTTTATTGATCATCCCTTCCCGTTTCCCAACTATGATTCCCCTCTCACTGCCACCTTCCCACTCTCAGTCCACAATAGAGATTTATAATTACATTAACTAAGTAGTCCTAAAAGAGAGCAAGAAAAAAAATGAAGTTGTGTTCATAGGATCATGGTCTATTCAGAAATCTGATGTTGGAGGAGGAAGAAGCTGTTCCTAAGCCAATTGAGTGTGTGTCTTCAGACTCCGATAACCCCTCCTTAATGGTAGTAGTTAGAAGAGGGCACCTGGGTGATGGGGATGCTGGATGCCAGATGAGAGATGCTGCCTTTTTGCTCGATGTGCTCGATGCTGGGGAGACTAGTGCCCATGATGAAGCTGGCTGAGTTTGTGTCATTCTGTAGCTTTTTCCAATCCTGTGCAGTGGTCCTTTCACGCCAGACCAGACCAGGCTTCCACTCTGAGCTTCTAGTTGCCTGTAATTTCAGTCTATATCACCCTTACACTCTGCTTTACAGAGACTCGGTGCTTTAGAAACAGCACCTCATCTTCCACCTGGGTATTGCAACCTTCTGGGTTTAATACCAAATTCAATAATCTCAGCCAACTCACTTTCTCTGTTTGTATCAGAGCTATGGGCTAACTATCACCTTAGCACCTAACTATCGCTGTTATTATCTATTATTATAGTATTATAGTATTGCCTCTGGCGTTTAGGGCAACAATGAAGGTCCTCCATCTCTGTCTGTCCATAGTCCATACATTTCAAAAACCAATTTTGGTCTTTGTCTTAGTAGTGTTCAGGGCTTCCTTTATCACACTGGTAGCTTCCTCTCGGTTTTCACTTCTGTCAGTCATACAAATCCCGGGTGGAGACTCAGGAATACCATCACATACAGAGATACTTGTAGAAGGATTCTTCATTGCTGTTTCTGTAACAATTTTTTTTGACCAGTCAGGGTTGTTAGCCCTGAGCTGAACCCCAAAACCTGGAGGACCGGTGGACCACTCTTAGTCTCGCCTCTACCCTTTGACCAGGTTGGCATGGGTGACCCTACCAAGAGTCAAAGCATGAAGCCCTGACTTCAGCCAACATAGCTCTCCAGGTCATTGAGACATGCAAGCCCCCAAACTCTATATGATCCTCTTGGAGGATCTATCATTATATTAGTATCTATCTATAAGATTTATCATTTTTTCATCTTACTATAATTAAGGTGTGTTGGTTGCTCATGAAAACGATGCATTTCACTGTTTGTTTCGATGTACATGTGATAAATAGATCTGAATCTGAATTCCGAACACCTGGGCCAAGCCAACTTCTCACAGCAGCCCCCGGACCATCAGCGAGGAGGTGCAGAAGCCTGAAGCCCCACACCAACAGGTTCAAAAACAGCTGCTTCCCTTCAACTATTTGGTTCTTGAACCAACCAGAACAACCCTATTCACCACTACAGTTTAGCACCGTTATGGCCAGTCTGAACATTGTGCGCTGATTTTGTTTTGTGTGATCACTGGAGTCGAATACAGTGTTCTCCCAAGGGGCCACCCACCCGTGAGACCCTAGATGGCTGCAGAGGCTGATCCATGCACAATCCTGACCCCTTCGCCTCTTGCTGATCGCCACGGGACTTAATCCCGAATGCCAGGGCAGATGGCCTTAATGGAGAACACCTGTGCGTGACTTTGTTTAACATGGGGAGGCTGATCCACGGGCTGCCCTATACGGTCTTTGACAGATCGGGGTCAGAGTTCAGTGGCATGGAATGCAAGATGACTGGGATCCCTCTCTGCTGCAGCCTTCCTCCGCCCTCACTGTCATTGTGATTTGTCATCATCTTCCGAAAGCTCCTCTGATAAAGTCTTGGCTGGATCTCTCTTTGTCTGGAATCTCCCCTTTGACCTTACCACCATGGGTGACCCTACCAGGAGCAAAGACGGCATCTCTCTCAGGATCCCAGGAACTCACAAGCCCTCCACCACGACGCATGTAAAAACTTGTGTATAGTTTATATTTTTGGTTTTTTTAATGCTTCTTGTATGATGTTATGTGCCTGTGACATTGCTGCGTTGCTGCAAGTAAGTTTTTCATTGAATTTGTGCAGATGACAATGAACTTGACTTTGACTTTAGCGTTGTATCTCCCACTCTGCTGCACCGTCTGATGCAGTAAAATTCTCAGCCGCATTTCAAAACAGAGAGATTAGCTTTACGTGTCACATGTACATAGAAACATTGAAAGATACAGTGAAATCTGCCATTTGTGATAATGACCAACATAATCCAGGGATTGTGCTGGAGACAGCTCGCAAATGTTGCTGCGCTTCCAGTGCCAACATAGCATGCTCAGGACTCAATAACCCTAATCGTTCAACTTTGAAATGTGGAAGGGAACTGGAGCACGTGGAGGAAACCCACACAGTTTCAGGGAGACTGTAGAAACTGCTTACAGACAGCTGTGAGAGTTGAAGCACTAACCACTACACCATGGTGCCTACCCCCATGCTCTGTTTTAGAAAGGGCTCAAAGTAAGCTTAAGGAACAGCAACTCATCTTCCATCTGCATACATTGTGCAAAGGAGTTTCACATTTGTTTGTTTGCCTCTCACCAACAGCCCTCTAGACCAATGGGAAGGAATGATCAACAGCTTATCACATGAGAAAATGTGGTTTCACCCTATTGGAGAAAGTTCCTCCATCCCATTGACCCCATTTCTTTGGCAACTTAAAATGATTATATTCATTTCTGGTGAAAAGCTTTTTTACTCAAAATGTTGACCTCATTTCCAGAATTTCTATTCAATATCCTTGAGTAGATCTCTGGAGAGGACAATAACCTGATGGTAATCATATGGAACTCATATCAAATACATATAAGTTTTGACCACATTTTGACCACAAAAAATCACAAGTGCAGCAAATTGCTTTTAGGAGTCACATAATTAGTTAAATGGAGATCACCTTGTGCAGTTAAGGTTCAATTGATTGCAGTAAAAATACACCTGTATCTGGAAGGTCCAACTGCTGGTGAGTCAGTATCCTGGCAAAAATGACAGTGTGAAGCATGGTGGTGGCTGCTTCACTGTAGCAGGCCTTGGAAGACTTGGGAAGGTAGAGGGTAAAATTAATGCAGGAAAATACAGGGAAATCCTGGAAGAAAACCTGATGCAGTCAACTGTGACTTGGGAGAAGATTTGTTGTCAAGCTAGACAATGACCCGAAATATAAAGCTTCACAGGAATGACTTAAACAACAAAGTCATTGTCCTGAAGTAGCCAAGTCAGAGTCCAGACCTCAATTGCATTGAGAATTTGTAATTTGAGAAAAATTGCAGTATCCAGATGTGCAAAGCTGATCGAGACCTATCCACACAGACTCAAGGCTGTAATCACTACTGACTTGAAAGGGGTGAGTAGGTATGCAAACAATTATTTTGTGTTTAATCATTATAATAAATTCCGACAAATTTGTTTTCACTTTGACATGAAAGAGTATCATTTGGTTGATCAGTGTCAAAAAAAGCCAAATTAAATCCACTGTGATTCAATGTTGTAAAACAATAAAACACGAAAAATTCCAAGGAGGTGTGAATACATTTTATAGGCACTGTGATTGTTAAATGTTGTTTTTTGCTGTATGTCACATCAACACACTCAAGAAAATTCCAAACACATGTAAATGTACACGGTGAATAAAGTTGCTCCTTGATCCTTTAGTAATAGACCCAATTTTGGAAACTGGTCAGGTCACAAATATGCACATTCATTTTGTCACTTTAATATGTGCAAAGATGAGCCAAAGGATCTGTTTCTGAGCTGTAATTTTGTATGATGATGACTCTAAATGAAGTTTCACAGGACTCTTGATTGGACGTGGATTCTCTGTTTTGACCAGATGATAACTTTAGAATCTGAGAATATTGTGTCTTGGAAATACAGTATTAATTTACAGTTGGAAATATGTGACACTTTGTGATTATAACAGTGGAACTGTGAGAGAAACCAATACCTGGTGCAGAGGAGATTTACAAGGATGTTGCCTGGATTGGGGAGCATGCCTTATGAGAATAGGTTGAGTGAACTCGCCCTTTTCTCCTTGGAGCGACAGAGGATGAGAGGTGACCCAATGGAGATATATAAGATGATGAGAGGCATTGATATTGTGGACAGTCAGAGGCTTTTTCCCAGGGCTGAAGTGGTTGCCACAAGAGGAGCAACACACACAAAAGTCCTGACGAAGGGTCTCGGCCCGAAATGTCAACAGTGCTTCTTCCTATAGATGCTTCCTGGCCTGCTGCATTCCACCAGCATTTTGTATGTGTTGCTTGAATTTCCAGCATCTGCAGATTTCCTTGTGTTTGCCACAAGAGGACACAGGTTTAAGGTGCTGGGGAGTAGGTACAGAGGAGATGTCAGGGTTAAGTTTTTTTTACTCCGAGAGTGGTGAGTGCGTGGAATGGGCTGCCGGCAATGGTGGTGGAGGCAGATACAATAGGGTCTTTTAAGAGACTTTTGGATGGGTACATGGAGCTTAGTAAAATAGAGGGCTATAGGTAAGCCTAGTAATTTCTAAGGTAGGGACATGTTTGGCACAACTTTGTGGGCTGAAGGGCCTGTATTGTGCTGTAGGTTTTCTATGTTTCTATGTTACTTTGTAGAAAGGCATATTTAAAAGTATAAAAAAGATCACTGTAACATTTTGCATTGGATGAAGTATTGAAATGCAAATAAGACCGAGAAGGGTAGAGTGAGAGAAACTTGACCAATGAACCTATAGGTTTTTTCACTGTATCCAGCTCAGAATATCAGAATGGTATTCAAGTTGTAGACCAGGGGTTCCCAAGCTGGGTTCCAAGGACCCCTTGCATAATGTGATTGGTTTATGGCATAAAAAAAGGTTGGGAACCCCTGATCTAGACAGTCTTCAATGTCATGACGTCCATTAAGACTGGTGTATCTGAAATGGGAAACAAAACTAAATATCTTGGACACAAGAGCTTCTGCAGATGCTGAAAATCCAGAGCAACACACACAAAATGCTGGAGGAACTCAGCAGGTCTGGCAGCATTTATGAAAGTGACTTCTGGTGGGCATGACTGCTTATTCCTTTCCATAAATGACCTGCCTGACCTGAGTTTCTCCAGCGTTATGTGTGTTACTCTGGCATCTTGGACCCAAGTCGGTCAGTGCAACAGTCATAGGAAATCAGCTTTAGGATGATAGTGAAGACGAAGATAGAAGAAGAAGAATATTTGTTACCTGAACATCAAAGCATACAATGAAATGTGTCATTTGCATCAATCACCAACACAGCCCGCAAATGTGCTGGTGTCAGCCCACACGAGTTGACACACTTCTGCTGCCAGCATTGCATGCCCACAACTTACTAACCTTCATCCATACATGTTTGGAATGTGGGAGGAACTCAGAATGCCTGGAGGAAACCAACACTGTCACAGGGAGATCATACAGACTCTGCAATAGGATTATGTTAATGGCTGCTTGATTGTTGGTCCTGTCTCAGTGGACTATGTAGAATAACAGTTCAGCATGGAATAGATGGGCTGAAGGGCCTGATCCTGTGCTGTAATGATCTGTGACTGAAGAGAGGGAACAGATCCAATATAACAGTTCCACCAGTGAACAGGAAGGGGAATGATTGTTGCAAGCTTTGAGATATGAAAGTGAAGGAAATTGAAAATAGCTGAAATATTGTAAATGTGGACAGGTTTGGTTACGGAAGTAACAACAGGAAAATAAATAGATTGGGAAAATGAGCAATCAACCAAAAGGCAACTGCAATATTGAAAATTGAAGCTTAATGGAGAAAGATGTATTCACTTTGGCAATAAACCCAAGCTCGTGGATTAAAGGCAATGGATAATTCGAGAGTGGACAGCAATTTTAACACTATGGAAGTGCTCACATGAGGACAAAGGAGTCAACCTTAGAAGAGTGAAGGGATGGGGGTTCACCCTTCATCAGAGAAGGATACATATAAATTTCCAAAGAGAGGGAAGACTACACTGGGAGTAGGAGAGATTGCTGATCCAGTAGTACAGCGATGTTTTATTCTGGCACTTTCCCATTCCTTTCCAGTATTGAGGAATATTCTCAACCCGAAACATCAACTGTTTGTTCATTTCTATAGACGCTGCCTGACCTGCTGTTTCTCCAGCATTTTGTGTGTGTTGCTTTAGATTTACAGTATCTGCATTATTTCTTATGATTATGTGATACAGGGAAGTTTGGGAGTTGTTATCCAGAGCTGGGGATACAGCCAGTACCAGAGACTTCAGAAAAGCCTCGAAAGTGGAGGAACTGATAATGTGAAAATACTTTTTATCTACATCAGTCTTGAGAGTTAATTAGATTGGAACGACATAGAAGGCATGCATTTTGGAATTAAAAATCAAAATAGTTAACTATGCTGCTAACACACACAAAATGCTGGGGGTTTTCTTTGTGCTAGTAGCATACTTAACTATTTTCATTAACGTTTATGGAGGGAAATAAACAGTCAATGTTTTGGGCTGTGATCCTTCATCTCGGGAGACTACCACCTCCCCGACGGCCACACCTGTACCAGGTGCATCGAGATGCAGCTCCTTAGAGACCATGTTAGGGAATTGGAGCCACAGCTCAATGATGGTTGGCTTGTTAGGGAAAGTAAAGCAGTGATAGACAGGAGCTACAGGGAGGTCGTCACCCCAGGCTACAGAAGACAGATAACTGGGTGACTATAAGGAGAAGGAAGCGAGATTGTCAGATAGTGGAGAGCAGCCCTCTGGCCATCCCCCTCAACAATAAGTACTCCATTTTGAGTACTGTTGAGGGGGGCTAACCTACCTGGGGGAAGCAACAGCGGCCGTGCCTCTGGCACTGAGTCTGGTCCTGTGGCTCAGAAGAGGATGGAAGCAGTATTTGGGGACTCTATTGTTAGGGGGACAGATAGGTGATTCTGTGGACATAAAAAGGAAACGTGGATGGTAGTTTGTCTCCCGGATGCCAGGGTCCATGATGTTTCTGAATGTGTCCACAATATCCTGAACAGGGAGGGTGAGAGCCAGAAGTTGTAGTACCAGTGACATGGGTAGAAAAAGGGAGAAGGGCCTGAAAATAAAATACAGGGAGTTAGGAAGGAAGCTGAGAAACAGGATCTCAGGGTTTGTAATCACCGGATTGCTACCTGTGCCATGCAACAGTGAGGATAGGAATACAATGATGTGGTGGATAAATGTGTGGCCGAAGAATTGGAGCAGGTGGCAGGGATTCAGATTTTGGGCTAATTGGGACCTCTTCTGGTACAAAAGGGATAGGTTGCACTTGAATCTGAAGGGTCCCAATATTCTTGCGGGCAAGTTTACAAGAGCTGTTCGGAGCGGTTTAAACTTATATGGCGGGGGATGAGAACCAGTATGATAGAACTGAGGATGAACCAGCAGGTTTACAAGTGGATAACAGATGCAATGTGAATGTAAGGGAGGACATGCCAATGATTGGGTACAAATGTAGACAGAGCAAAGTGTTAATTTGTACCACAGAGGTAAAATTCAAAAGAGCGAAGAATGCAGGACTAAAGGTGCTATATTTAAATGCACATAGCATTCAAAATAAGGTGGACGTACTCATGGTGCAATTAGAGATTGGTTGGTATGACATTGTGGGCATCACTGAGTCATGGCTGAAAGAAGGTCATAGTTGGGAACTTAACATCAAAGGATATACTTTGTATTGAAAGGACAGGCTGGAAGGTAAAGGTGGTAGTGTGGTTCTGTTGGTAAGAGATGGAATTACATCTTTCAAAAGAGGTGACATAGAGTCAGAGAATGTTGAAACTTTGTGGGTGGAATCAAGAAACTGTAAGGGTTAAAAAAAATCATTATGGGAATCATATATAGGCCTCCAAATAGTAGCAAAGATGTGGGGTTCAGATTGCAAAGGGAGCTGGAAAAGGCATGTAATAAGGGTGATGTCACAATTGCAATGGGGACTTCAATATGCAAGGGGAATGAGAAAGTCAGGTTGGTGTCAGATTGCGATAGTGGGAATTTGCTGAATGCCTATGAGATGGATTTTTTAGAGCAGCTTGTGCTCAAGCCTACTAGGAGAAAGGCTATTTTAGAATGGATTCATCCCTCCCCCTCCCATGTCACCTATCAACTTGTGTTTCTCTCTCCACTCCCCCATCTTTTGAATCTACTCATCTTTTTTTCTCCAGTCCTGCCGAAGGGTTTCGGCCCGAAATGTTGACTGTACTTTTTTCCATAGATGCTGCCTGGCTTGCTGAGTTTCTCCAGCATTTTGTATATATGTTTGGATTTCCAGCCTCTGCAGATTTTCACTTGTTTGTATCTTAGATTGGATGTTGTGTAATAACCTAGATCTTATTAGGGAGCTTAATGTAAATGAAGCATTAGCAGGCAGTGATCTTAATAAGATTGAATTCATGCTGCAGTTTGACAGGGAGAAGCACAAGTCAAAATTATCAGAATCGCAATGGAATAAAGGGAATTACAGAGGAATGAGAGGGGAGTTAGCACAGGAGTTAGGGGAGATAGAAACATAGAAAAACATAGAAACATAGAAAATAGGTGCAGGAGTAGGCCATTTGGCCCTTTGAGCCTGCACCACCATTCAGTATGATCATGGCTGATCATCCAACTCAGAACCCTGTACCTGCTTTCTCTCCATACCCCCTGATCCCTTTAGCCACAAGGGCCATATCTAACTTCCTCTTAAATATAGCCAATGAACCGGCCTCAATTGTTTCCTGTGGCAGAGAATTCCACAGATTCACCACTCTCTGTGTGAAGAAGTTTTTCCTCATCTCGGTCCTAAAAGGCTTCCCCTTTATCCTTAAACTGTGACCCCTTGTTCTGGACTTACCCAACATCGGAAACAATCTTCCTGCATCTAGCCTGTCCAATCCCTTTAGAATTTTATACATTTCAATAAGATCCCCCCCTCAATCTTCTAGCAGGAATGATGGCAAAACAGAGGTGGCTGAAGTTTCTGGGAATAGTTCACAAGGCACAGGATAGATATGTTCCCCAGAAGTTCTAAAATGGCAGGGGTTGGCATCTGTGGCTAACAACAGAAGTTAAGGACTGCATAAAAGCCAAACAAAGGGCATAAAAGGTAGCAAAAGTGAGTGGGAAGTTGGATGATTGGGAAGCTTTTAAGATCCAACAAAAGGCAACTAAAAAAGCTATAAGAAGGGAAAAGATGAAATATGAGGGCAGACTAGCCAATAATATAAAGCAGAACTTTTCCAGTTATATAAAGAGTGAAAAGGGAGGTGAGAGTTGATACTGGAAAATAATGCTGGTGAGGTGGTAATGGGGGAACAAAGAACTGGCAGATGAACTTAATGGCTACTTAGCATCAGTCTTTCACTATGGAAGACATTAGCAGTGTGCCAGAGGTGTGGGAGTGAGTGCCATTGCTATTACAAAGGAAAAAGTGCTAGGCAAACTGCAAGATCTTAAGATGCATAAGTCACCTGGGCCAGATGGACTGCATCCTAGGTTCCTGAGAGAGGTTGCTAAAGAGAGAAATAGAATATAAAAGCAGGGATTGCAGCAGGACTTGGACAAATTGGAAGAATGGGCAAAAAAGTGGCAGATGAAATACAGTGTTGGGAAATGTATGATAATGCATTTTGGTAAAAGGAACAATAGTGCAGACTGTTACCTAAATGGGGAGAAGGCTCAAACAGCAGAGGTGCAGAGGGACATAGTAGTGCTCATGCAAGACTCCCAGAAGGTTAATTTACAGGTTGAGACTGTGGTAAAGAAGGCAAATGCAATGTTGTCATTTATTTCAAGGGGAATAGAATATAAAAACAAGGATGTGATGTTGAGGCTCTATAAGACACTCGTGAGATCACATTTGGAGTATTGTGTGCAGTCTTGGGCTCCTTATTTTAGAAAGGATATACTGACATTGGAGAAGGTTCAGAGAAGGTTCACAAGAGTGATTACAGGAATGAAAGGGTTACCGTATGAGAAACGTCTGGCAGCTCTTGGGCTGTATTCCCTGGAGTTCAGGAGAATGAGGGGGGATCTCATAGAAACATTCCGAATGTTAAAAGGCCTGAACAGATTAGATATGGCAAAGTTATTTCCCATTGTTGGGGAGTCGAGGACAAGAGGGCACAACTTCAGGATTGAACGACATCCATTTAGAACAGAGATGTGGAGAAATTACTTTAGTCAGAGGGTGGTAAATCTGTGGAATTTGTTGCCCAGAGTGGCTGTGGAGGCCAAGTCATTGGGTGTATTTAAGGCAGAGATAGATAAGTTCTTGATTAGCCAGGGCATCAAAGGGTATGGGGAGAAGGCAGGAGAGTGGGGATGACTGGAAGAATTGGATCAGCCCATGATTGAATGGCAGAGCAGACTCGATGGGCCAAATGGCCTAATTCTGCTCCTATATCTTATGTTCTTATAATGCTGAGCCTTTATAAGTCAGGCCACACTTAGAGTATTGTCAACAGTTTTGGGCCCCATATCTCAGAAAGTTTGTGTTGTCATTGGAGAGGGTCCAGAGGAGGTTCATGAGGATAATCCCAGAAATGAAGCGGTTAACATATGAGGAGTACTTGGCAGTTTTGGGTCTGTTCACACTGGAATTTAGAGGAATGCAGGAGGATCTCATTGAAACCTACCGAATGTTGAAAGGTCTAGATAGGGTGGATGTGGTGAGGAGGTTTCCCATGTTTGGGGTATCAAGAACTAGAGGGTACAGCCTCAAAATTGAGGGTGACCCTTTAGAACAGAGGCAAGGAGAAATTTTTCTTAGCCAGAGAGTAGTGAATCTGTGGAATGTTCTGCCACAGACTGCGGTGGACAGCAAATATTCATTTAAGATCTCACCCATCTCCTGTGGCTCCACACATAAATTATCACACTGATTCTTAAGGGGATCTTCTCTGTCTCTCGTTATCCGTACACTCTTCATATGCGTAGAGACTCTTTTACACTTCACCTTTGCCTTGTCCATCAGTATCCTGTTCTTGTCCTCCTAATTTTGTTCTTAACTTTCAGGTTTTGAGCTCAGTTAGCAAGTATTTGGCTCATAATTTTTATTGATTGATTGATTTATTATGAGATGTAACAGGTTGTCCTGGCCTAACAGGCCCACACTGGCAAGTATGTCGACATTTCAAAGAAAGTGGGGCTGGCCATCTTGGAGCACACGGAGATAAAACGCTGGGGACAAACCAGGTATCTCTGAGGAGACTGTGGCTGTGGTGAACTACATATACCTGTCTGGACACGCCCCTCTGCTGACTGCTCCTGTGGCTCCTCCCACAGACCCCTATATAAAGGCGATTGGAGGCACTGCTCCTCCCTCACTCTCCAGGATGTTGTGTGATGGTCTCTTGCTGCTGACAGTGCTTTCTTCTAGCTAATAAAAGCCTATCTCTCGCCTCACGTCACTGAGAGTTATTGATGGTGCATCAGTGGCAAGCAAGGGAGAAGATTGGTGGAACCTTGGTAGAGAATTTTATATCCTTATTGGCCACGGGTGAATTACTGGAAGACTTTATCAAGGCCTTGCATTGTAGACTGGCCCCAAATGTCAGAATAGATTAGGGTGCCACGGTAGCATAGCAGTTAACGCGTTGCAATTACAGCTTGCGATGTCGGAGCTTGGAGTTCAGTTCTGGTGCTCTCTCTAAGCAAGTTTGTATGTTTCTTCCCATATGTGTATGGGTTTCCTCCAGTTTCCTACCTCAGTCCAAAGACATACTGGTTGATAGGTTAATTGGTCATTGTAAATTGTCCTGTGATTAGACTAGGGTTAACTCGGTGGATTGCTGGTGGCACAACTCGAAGGGCTGGATGAGGCCAGTTCCACACTTAATCTCTAAATAAACAAAAAAAATCCAGGATGATACAGTATATCAGAACAAATAAGGCTTGGTGGTAAGAGAGAGAAACGTCATCTGTTTCCTCTCCATAATGCTGCCTCACCTTCTGCGTTTCTCCAGTGTTGTGTTACTGTGATAGTGGAATTTTATTTTTTTTAGATGACAGAACTTTTTGCAGTAAATGTCATTGAAGCTGCCATTCTGTAGGATCCAACAATGATCCCAAATCTCTAAGTCCTCTGCTCTCATTGTTACCATAAAGGTAGTTTGCTGAATGCATACTTGCCTCTGCTTGCTAAGCAATAAAAATCTGAGACACAAGAAACTGGAGCAAGATGGCCCCTCGAGTCTGCTCCGCTACTCAGTCAGACCTTGGCTGATTGATAATGGACTCAACACCACAGTTTTATCTGATTCCCTATAACCGTCAAACCTCCTCTATCACTGAGATATAGAGTAGATATCAATGTTCACTATCCTATGCCGATACAAGGTCTATGGAATAATGTTCTTAATATTTAATGCATATAAAGGACAACAATCAAATATGCTTGATAGAATGCAATAATTCACAGCTGCAGTGAGAGATAATTTGTATCTATTCCCACCGCTGTCAGTAAGGAGTGCGTATGTTCTCCCTGAAACCATGTGGGTTTGCTTTGGGTGATCCAGTTTCCTTCCACATCCCAAAGATGTATGAGGTAGTACTGTAGCTTACTTAGTCACATGGGTGTAATTTGACAGCATGGGCTTGTTAGGCCGGGAGAGCCTGTTACCATGCTGTATCTCTAAATAAATAATACGAGCCAAATACCTCCTAACTGAGCTCAAAAGCCCAAAGTTCAAAGTGCAGTTATTATCAAAGTATGTGTAAATTATGGAACAAGTGAATGAAAACCTGCAGCCTTGGCAAAGAGAAAATCTGTTGGAGACTGCATGGAATCCTCCCTTGGTACTGTACTCATAATACATGGAATTGGCTGGTCATAAATCTACTCACTTTCACAGAATGGTGGCAGCACAGATGGAGGCCACCTCGTCTGCTGCATTCACATTTGCCTAGCGTGAGAGCGATGCAAACGCATGTCACCATAATGACGGTGCTTTCACACACGGGTCAGTCAGCATCTCTGGGAAGAGAAACACAGCTAGCAGCGTTAACTCTTCAAGTTCAAATTTACAACCGTACACATGTATACAGCTAAATGAAACAATGTTCTTCTGGGACCAAGGTGCAAAAACACAATACATACAGTTATTGCATACAGCACATACACTAATATTAACACTATAACATTAATAGATAATATAATTCTGTGGATATGCCAGTTGACATAAAGTGCATATGGTTAAATATACAACAGTATGCTTCTACTGGTGCTGTCATAAATAATGTGTACTGGGTCGTGGCAGGGTGCTCCGGCCCTCCTTCTCTGCCCATAGATGAAGCTTGATCTGCTGAGTTTTTCCAGCACTTACTATTTTTGTTTGTGATGTCCATCATCCGTAGATTCGGTTTTATATTTTCAACAGCTGGTATCACTACATGGTATCCACAACCATGTATGGTTCATTTCTGCTAGTACACATAAAATGTCATAGTTGCTTAGCAACTTTAAATTCCTGGGTGTTACTATTTCAGAGGATCTGTCCTGGATGCAGCACATAAGTGCAATTGCGAAGAAAACACGGCAGCACCTCTACTTCCTTGGGAGTCTGTCAAGATTTGGCATGATATCTACAACTTTAACAAACTCCTGTCGATGTGTTGTGGAAGGTGTATTGATAGATGTATCGTGGTCTGGTATGGAAACATCAATGCCTTTGAATGGAAAATCCCACAAAAGGTAGTGGATTTGGCCCAGTACATCGCGGGTAAACCGTTGAGCACATCTACATGAAACACCGTAGGAAAGCAGCAGGCTTCATCAAGATCCCCACCACCCAGGCCATCAGGCAAAAGGTACAAGTGCCTCAGGGACCCACACCACCAGGTTCAAGAACAGCTACTGCTCCTCAACATCAGGCTCTTGAATAAAAGGGGATAACTGCACTCACCTGCCATTTATTGAGATGTTCCCACAACCAATGATCTCACCTTACGGACTCTATCTTGTTATCTCATGCTCTTGTTATTTATTGCTATTTATTTTGCATTTGCATCTGCACAGTTTGTTGTCTTCTGCACTCTAATTGATCTTTCATTGACTCTGTTACCATTACTATTCTATAGATTTTATTCTACAGATTTGCTGAGTTTGAATCTCAGGGTTGTATATGATGACATACATGTACTTTGATAATAAAATTTACTTTAAGAATGGATTTGAACTGCTGTATGGGTGGATGTGATGATTTCTCTTGATCACTGCAATTATCAAATAGATGCAGCGAGCTGAAATGGGAGAAGAAATGCAGTACTGCACAGAAGTCTTTGGCACATATATAATATATATAGCTAGTGGGTGGGAAACAGAAATAAGAGTGCTTAGCTTTGTATTAGCTTAGTAGCTGTTTGTGTAAAAGTCTTGGGCATCCTAGCTATAGATGAACAATAGAACAAAACAGAAAACGCTGGAGTAATTCATCAAGTCGGGAAACATCTAAGAAGGGGAATGAACAGTTGGTGTTTTGGGCTGGAACCCTTCATGAACAATGAGAAGCATTGACAAGTTTTACTTCTACCTCAACATTTCCACTCTTGATATACAAGTTCTTGCATAATCTATTCTGTTTTGTGTACTGTTTTAAATTGCTGCCCCATTATTTAAGGATCATCACCTTGTCATGGT
Source organism: Hemitrygon akajei (assembly GCF_048418815.1). Taxonomy (NCBI): domain Eukaryota; kingdom Metazoa; phylum Chordata; class Chondrichthyes; order Myliobatiformes; family Dasyatidae; genus Hemitrygon; species Hemitrygon akajei. The sequence goes on along the minus strand of NC_133125.1, from coordinate 13,182,901 downwards.
GCAGAGGCTTGTGAGTTCCTATAATCTGTGAGATACCATAAGACTATTAGACATAGGAGCAGAATTAGGCCATTTGGTCCATTGATTCTGCTGCACCATTCTATGAATTATTATCGATCTCAACTCTATTCACCTGCGTTCTCTCCATAACCTTTTACACCTTTACACTTCAGAACCCATCAACTACCGCTTTAAATAACTTGGCCTCCTCTGGATCTTAGCTCCTGGTAAGGTCACCCATGCCAGTAAGGTTAAGGTGGAGGTTCCAGACAAAGAGAGATTGATGAAGGTAGGGCCGAGGATGTTGTCTATGTGGATTTTAGTTAGGAATTTGACAAAATCCCTCATGGGAGGCTAATCCAGAAGATTAAGATGCATGGGATCATTAAGATCCTATGGCAGATGGAGTTTAACCTAGATAAATATGGTCCTGCAGAAGGCACTCGGGCCAAAATTTTGACTGTACTTTGTTTCCATTGATGCTGCCTGGCCTGCTGAGTTCCTCCAGCATTTTGTATGTGTTGCTTGGATTTCCAGCATCTGGTAATTTTCTCTTGTTTATAAGTGGGTAGTGCTGCACCTTGGTAGGCCAAATTCAAGAAGACAGCACACTGTTAAGGGCAAAATCCTTAATAGTGTTGCTGAGCAGAGAGATCTTGGGATTCAGGATCATGGCACCATGTAACTGACTGCATGCGGCAATAGGGCGGTTAAGAAGGCTTATTAGACGAGGCATTGAATTCAAAAGTCAAGAGATTATGTTGCAACTTTATAAAACTCTGGTTAGGCTACATTTGGCATAATGCATACAGTTCTGCTCACTCCTCTGTAGGAGGGATGTTGAGGCTTTGGAGAGGGTGCAGAAGAGGTTTACCAGGAAGCTTCCTGGTTTAGAGGGTATGTGCTATCATGAGGGGCTAGACAGATGGGTTGTTTTCTTTGAAGCAGTGGGGGCAGAGGAGCCATCTGATAGAAGTTTATATGATTATGAGAGGCATAGATTCAGTAGACAGGGAGTATCTTTTTCCAGGGGTAGAAATGTCTAAAACCAGAGGATATGCAATTAAGGTGAGAAGAGGTAGGTTCAAAGGGGATGTGAGGGGTAAGTTTTTCACTCAGAGTGGCGGGTGCCTGGAATTTACTGCCTGGTATGGTGGTAGAGGCACATACATTAAAGGTTTTTAAGAGATGTTTAGATAGGTGGATGAATGTGAGGGTGATGGAGGGATAAGAAGGGGACTAGTGAGGGAGGCCACCAGAAGACCTATGACAACTCTGGAGGAGTTACTAGCTTCAGTGGCTGAGATGGCAGAGTCTGCACGTACAACTGTTGCTTGGGTGCATCACCAGTCACAGCTTTATGGGAGAGTGGCAAAGAGAAAGCCACTGTTGAAAAAGAACTCACGTGAAATCTTGGCTAGAGTTTGCCAGAAGATTCTGAAGTCAGCAGGAAGAAAGGTTTCTATGGTCTGATGAAACCAGATTTGAACTTTTTGGCCATCAGTCTAAACGCGATGTTTGGCATAAGCCAAACACCACACGACATCAAAAACATGCGATCCCTACAGTGAAGCATGGTGGTGGCTGTATCACGCTGTGGGGATGCTTCACTGCAGCAGGCTCTGGAAGGCTTGTGAAGGTAGAGGGTAAAATGAATGCAGCAAAATACAGGGAAATCCTGGAGGAAAACCTGATGCAAGAGAACTGTGACTTGGGAGAAGATTTGTTTTCCAGCAAGACAATGACCCCAAGCATAAAGCCAAAACTACACAGGAATGGCTTAAAAACAACAAAGTTAATGTCCTGGAGTGGCCAAATCAGAGTCCAGACCTCAATCCAATTGAGAATTTGTGGTTGGACTTGAAAAGGGCTGTTCACTCACAATCCCCATGCAATCTGACAGAGCTTGAGCAGTTTTGTAAAGAAGAATGGATGAACATTGCAGTGTCCAAATGTGCAAAGTTGATAGAGATCTGTCCACACAGATTTGAGCCTGGAATTGCTGCCAAAGGTGCATCTACTAAATATTGATTTGAAGGGGGTGAATACTTATGCAATCAATTATTTTCTATTTTCTATTTCTAATTAATTTAGATCACTTTGCAGAGATCTATTTTCACTCTAACACGAAAGAGTTGTTTTCTGTTGATCAGTGTCAAAAAAGCCAAACTAAACCCACTATGATTCAATGTTGTAAAACAGTAAAACATGAAAACTTCCAAACGGGGTGTGAATACTTTTTATAGGCACTGTAGGACAGTAATGGTAAACCTGATTCTGTTTTGAGTGCTGTATTTGGTGATGTATAACCCAGAATGAATTACTTAAACAAACAAGAATGATGAATCAAGCAATATGTTTACAATATTACTCAGATATTACTGAAATATTAAATAGACAACACTTACCTCTGCCACCCACACCCCCCCCCCATACTTTCCTCCAATCACCTTACCTCATTTTAGTCCGTTCTATCCTGGGAAGAAGTGTTTTTGCTACCACTACCATCCTGGCAGGGTGTTCTCTGCACCCACCACCCTCAGTCTATAAATAAAACTACATCTGGCATTGCTCTTATTCTTCCATTCAATCACGTTAAAATTATGCCCTCTCATATTAGCCACTTCCAGCTTCGGAAGAAGTTTCTGGCTGTTCACTCGATAATGCCACTTATCATCTTATACACTGCTATCAAGTCACCTCTCATCCTCCTTCCTTACAAAGAGAAAAGCCCTAGTTTGCTTATCTAGCCTCATAAAATGTGCTACAAGTATCCTGATAAATCTCCTCTGCATCCTCTCAAAACCTTCCCCATCCTTCCTGTGATGAGGCGACCAGAGCACAACACAATATTCAAAGTGGTGGCAGTGAGTCAAGAAAAATCTTGTATCTGTGCCATCAGGGAGCTAAGCATCCTTGTGCTACTCAGTGAGCTTGGGAAATCAAGCCAATTCAAAGAAGGAGAGAGGATTGCAAATATCTGTGATATGAACACAAGAGATTCTGCAGATGCTGGAAATCCAAAGCAACACACATAAAATGCTGGAGGAACTCAGCAGGTCAGGCAGCATCTGTGGAAATGAATAGACAGTTGGCATTTTGGGCCGAGACCCTTCTTCAGAACTGGAAAGAATGGGGGAGGATGCCAGAAAACAAAATGGGAGGAAGGGAAGGAGAACGAGCTGGAAGGTGATAGGTGAAGCCAGGTGGGTGGGAAAGATTAAGGGCTGGAGACAAAGCAATCTGATAGAAGAGGAGAGTGAACCATGGGAGAACAAACGGGTGACCAAAATTTTGGTATTGATCAGTGTGTGGAAAGCAGCTAACAAAGACTGAACTAACATCCTCAGTCAATTTTGCCATCAACTTTCTAAACGCAGCATAGAGGGTGACGCCTCAGTACTGCATGAAGTCTGATTCTAATATTTAATGATATTGGCACAAGTCATGAAATTTGTTTTGTGGCAGCAGTACATTAAAGGAATAAATAGAGAACCAATGAATGAGGGTTCTGAACCAATTGAAACATTTTACCCTACAGCTCAGGAATTATTAATAATTTTCCTTTGTAAAAGAATGAATACTTATTTTTAGTAAGTTTTGATGTGTACTAGCCTGCAAAGTTACTGTCAAAGCTTCTGATAAAAGGTCTCGATCCAGAACGTCAACTGTTTATTCCCCTCCATCAATGCTGCTGACATGCTAAGCTTCTCCAGCATTTTATGAGTGTTGCTCTGGATTTCCAGCATCTGCAGAATCTCTTGTGTCCAAACTTTTCAATTGCTTGGATTCTATACTCCATGGCCGTCTTGTTAGGTACATCTGTACACCTCGTTAGTGTAAGTATCTTATCAGCCAATCATATGGCAGTAGCTCAATACATAGAACCATGCAGACATGGCCAAGACCAAACATCAGAATGGAGAAGACATGTGATCTAAATCACTTTGACTGTGAATGACTGTTGGTGCCAGAGGGGGTAGTTTGAATATTTCAGACAAGCTGGACGAAGGGTCTCGGTCCGAAACGTTGACTGCTCATTTCCACTGATGCTGCCCAACCTGCTGAGTTCCTCCAGCTTATTTGTATGTATTGATTTGACCCCAGCATCTGCATTGTACTTTGTGTTGAATATTTCAGAAACTGCTGGTCACTTGGAATTTTCACACATAACAGTCTCAAGTTTACAGAGAAAGGTGCAAAAATCAAAAACTTTCCAGGGCATGGTACTTCTGTGGGTGAAAAAGCTTTTTTTAAGGTCAGAGGAGAATGGTTAGACTGGTTCAAGCTGACAGGAAGGTGACAATAACTCAAATAATCCCATGTTACAACAGTGGTGTGCAGAGGCTCATCTCTGAATTCACAACAGTTTGAACTTTGAAGTGGATGGACTACAGCATCAGAAGCCCACAAACATGTACATAGAGGCCACTTAATTAGGTACAAGGGGTACCTAATAAAGTGGCCACTGAGTGTATCTTCAGCTGAGAAGCAAGCCTTAGAATGTGTACTGACCACAATGCAAGCAGAGACATTGTTCAAACTTTTCCTGATGAAGGGTCTCAGCCCAAAATGGTGACTGTTTATTCCTCACCATAGAAGCTGTAGACCTGCTGAGTTCCTGCAGTATTTCGTGTCTATTACTCTTGATTTACAGCATCTACAGAATCTCTTCAATACAATCTTCTCAATTGCTTGGACTTCATGTAATACAGACAGACAGACATACTTTATTGGTCCTGAGGGGAAATTGGGTTTTGTTACAGCCGCACCAACGAAGAATAGTGAAGAAGTATAGCAATATATAACCATAAATAATTAAATAATAATAAGTTAATCATGCCCAGTGGAAATAAATCCAGGACCAGCCTATTGGCTCAGGGTGTCTGACATTCCGAAGGAGGAGTTGTAAAGTTTGATGGCCACAGGTAGGAATGACTTCCTATGACACTCAGTGTTACATTTTGGTGGAATGAGTCTCTGGCTGAATGTACTCCTGTGCCTAACCAATACATTATGGAGTGGATGGGAGTCATTGTCCAAGATGGCATGCAATTTGGACAGCATCCTCTTTTCAGACACCTCCGTCAGAGAGTCCAGTTCCACCCCCACAACGTCAATGGCCTTACGAATGAGTTTGTTGATTCTGTTGGTGTCTGCTACCCTCAGCCTGCTGCCCCAGCACACAACAGCAAACATGATAGCACTGGCCACCACAGCCTTGTAGAACATCCTCAGCATTTTCCATCAGATGTTAAAGGACCTCAGTCTCCTCAGGAAATAGAGATGGCTCTGAGCCTTCTTGTAGACAGCCTCAGTGTTCTTTGACCAGTCCAATACATCAGATCTTCTTTCAGAATCACTTCATATCTAGATTTATCTGCAATTATTTTTGACTTATGAATGTGCAGAGATTTGCAGTGTGTGAAAACCTCAGGACATCACCCAGTTTCTGAGATACTCAAACCATCCCGTCTGGCACCAACAGTCATTCCACTGTCGAAGTCACTTAGATCACATTTCTTCCCCATGCTGGTGTTTGGTCTGAGCAACAGCTATACCTCTTGACCACGTCTGCATGCTTTGATGCATTGAGTTGCTGCCAAATGATTGGCTGATTAGATACTTGCATTAACCAGAAAGTGTACAGGTATGCATAATAAAGTGGCTACTAACGTAAGAGAAAAGAGCTGATCAGCCAGTGACAGAAGGATAGACAAAGAGATACAGTGAATGAAAAGATGCAGGACTGAAGTGAATCACACAGGTGCCAGATGATCCACTCAATGCCTTTGGAAACTCCTTCGGCACACTGCGAGGGATTATCAGGCCACCTCAGGATTATCCACGTATTGAGCCACAATGCTGTCGACAAGGTGCAAATCCTCTCAAGCACATTTAATGAATAAATAAATTATAAAACTTGAACTGACAAAGGCCATTTCTGCATACAGTGCTCCATCCTTTGGAAGTCTCCTGGTTCAGTCCTCTTACAGTTTTATATTGAAGTGGAGATGCTGAAATGATTTAAAGATAATATTAACATTGCATTACATTTATAGAAGCAATAACAAAGGGAACAAGCTCACCATCCAATTATAGGAATTAATCAAACAGTTAGACAAAAGAAATAGGAAAGCACAAGTGCTTGCTCCCCATGAGGAGAGACTGCACATCATAAGTCCATCAGGTATAGGAATAGAATTGAGCCATTCGACCCATCAAGTCTGCTCAACCCCACTTTTCTGCCTTCTCCCCGTAATCGTCGATGCCTCAACTAACCAAAAAACTATCAACGTCCGCTTTAAGTATACAAAATGACTTGGCCTCCACAGTTGCCTGTAGTAATGAATTCCAGGTTCACCACCCTCTGGCTAAAGAAGTTCCTCCTCATCTCTGTTCTAAAGGGACATTATTGTTATTCTGAGGCTGTCCCCTCTGGCCCTAGACTTTCCCAATATTAGAAAAAACCTCTCCAAGTCCTCTCTACCTCGGCTTTTCAATACCCCATAAGTTTCAATGAGATTCCCCCACCTTATCTTATGAATCTTCATCGAGTACAGGTCCGGAGGCATCAAACACTCCTTGTACATTAACACTTTCATTTCCAGGATTATTAACATAAACCTCCTCTGACCCTTCTCCAATGGCAACAAATACTTTCTGAGACAAGAGGCCCAAAACGGTTCATAAGACTCCAAGTGCAGCCTGAACAATGGCTTATAAAGCCTCAGCGTTGCATCTTTGCTCTTACACTTGAGAACTCAAAGGATAATGGTAATGAAGGAGTAAATAAAGAATGGCTGCATTAGGTGCATGTGGACCTACAAAACACAGTGGAGAGGGATTCTCCCACGTTTCTTGGCATCCCTACAAGAAGTGATGGATACAGCCCAGCCCATCACAAGAAAAGCCCACACCACCATTGAACACAACTACAAGGAGCAATGCCACAAGAAAGCAGCATCTATTATCAAGGACGCTCACTCTCCAGGCTATGCTCTCTTCTCACTGCTGGCATTGACCAGGAGATACAGGGGCCTTAGGTCTATCACCACCAAGTTCAGGAACAGTTATTACCCTTCAATCATTGTAGATAACTTCACTCACTTCAACTCCGAACTGAATCCACAACCTATTTATTCACTTTCAAGGACTGTACAACTTATTTTCTCTGCATTATTACTTTTTATTTTTATTTGTTCTTTTTATATTTTCACAATTTATCTTCTTTTGCACATTGGTTGTCAGTCTATGTGTGTAGTTTTTCATTGATTCTATTTTATTTCTTTAATTTCCTATAAATGCCTGCAAGAAAATGCAACTCAGAGTAGTATATGGTGACATATATGTACTTAAATAATCAATATACCCAAATGCACACAAGAAGATCTGTATAAAAACCTTGTTCTAAAGAGCAGAGTCACAATGCTGCACAGCAGAATTAAAGGTTAAAGATAAGAAACATCTCTTTAAAGTAGTCACATGAAATGGAAACCCATGTAACTTCATACAAAGATGCTTATGAGGTCGACAATGCAGGAACCAAAAAGCGACCAAATACATTCAAAATATCCCAGAAATGTCAGCCCAACTGCTCCAAGAACTTTGAATTTTGGTCGTGCATAAGGCAACAACAACGTTGAGGAGAGTAGTTTTCAGACCAAAGCAAACTATTAGACAAGACCATTGTGGGATCTGCAACAAATATTACATCAGTCAAACTGGGAGAAAACTATCTACAAGGATCCGTGAGCATCAACTGGCTGTGAAGCGGCATGACCAACTCACCCTGGTCTCTACCTGTGAAGATCGAGAGGGGCACAAATTTGACCGGGCATCAGTTAAAGTCAAGGTGCAAGCTAACATGTGGCATGCAAGAGAATTCCTAGAAGTGTAGTCTTCTGCAGACAATTCTGTAAACAAACACATAGACCTTGATCCTATTTATGAGACAGTGTGGGCAAAATTCCAGGCCACACAACCAATCAGCAATGAAATTTCCTCCCCACATCACGGCTGAGCTTCTGAAATGACAACCAATCAGCTGATTAATAAGTATATAAAAGGCCAAGCATTTGGAGGACAATGAACAGCACACTGATGATGTCTCCTTATATGGTGATGAAACATTTGCAAGCAAATTACCAAGATCAGAGAACAACTCAACCCAGTCATCAACCACCTGAGATATACATCTTCTGAATTATTTTCAATATTCTTTAATTGATAAGCTAATCACATTGCCTGGCCTGCCTGACAAGATACAAGAATGCCAAGGAGTGTGGGAGAATCTGTCTCCAACCCCCCACGGGTTCCAAGCAGAGCCAGGGCCTGTCATTTTCAATATTCTCATTCCAGCCATCGCAGACAAGAGAGAACTGCCCAGAGAAGTCAACTGCTGCAGCAGATCTGTGCTTCTATTGAGGCATGGGAGGAGTCTTGTGCTGCTCTTGATGAAAATTTGCTTCCTGGCTTTGTTCCCAAAGACAACACTGTATTCCTGATTATAGGCATTCCATTCCTTCCAGGATGGATCAAATATAAATGGACCAGTAAATTGTCTCAGAAGAAAGAATTCTTGATAGTTCAGAGCACTGAGCGTTATTAAATTCTTTGGGTTTCTTATAGTTTGAGACTCACTTCTTAACAAGTCGAAGCCTTTTCATTGCCTACAAAGCACAAATGGAGAGCATAAACATGAGAGGTTCTGCAGATGCTGGAAATCCAGAACGAAATAAAGGAGGAACTCAGCAAATTGGGAAGCATCTGTGGAGAGGAATAAACAGTCGACCTTTTGATCAGGGCCCTTCTTCAGGACTGGAAAGTGAAAATGAGCCAGAATAAAAAGCAGGAGGGAGGGGAAGAAACTGCAGGTGACAGGTGAGACTAGGTGAGGGGAAGGTGGGTGGATGGGGGAAGGGAAGGATGAAGTAAGAAGCTAGGAAGTGACAGGTGGAAGAGGTAAAGGGCTGAAGAAAAAGGAATCTGATAGGAGAGAAAAGTGGACCATAGAAGAAAGGGAAAGAGAAGGGGCACTAAAGTGATGCGCAGGTGAAAATAAGAGAAAGGGGTAAGAGGGGAATTGGAAAAGGGAGTGAAAGAGTATGATGGAATATGTTCTGTTTATCTGTTTAAGCACAACATTCACACACATGGCAAAGCAGTTCTCTGATCAGCTACTGTGGGCAGCAACCTAGGTTCAATTCCACTGCTATTTGAAAGGAGTTTGTACATTCTTCCCGTGACTGCGTGGCTTTCCTCCGGGTGCTCCAGTTTCCTGCCACATTCCAAAGATGCACAGGTTAGGATTAGTGAGTTGTGGGCATGCTACGTTGGTGCTGAAAACATGGCGACACTAGCAGGCTGCCCCCAGCACATAATTGGATTGTGTTGGCTGTTTTCGCAAACAAAGCATTTCACTGTACGTTTCAATGTTTAGATGTACATGTGACAAATCTTTTGAACCAGTCAACAAATGGAGGTCTCTGGTAGGGTAATTGCTCTAACTTAGACGAGAGGTCAGTAGGGACTGCAGTGTGAGTTACCTGATGAACAGCATCCCCTCTAATTCTTTTTAACAGAGCACAGACCAGCCATTGCTCTGAGCAGGAAATTTTTGTATGTCTAGAAAACTGCATGGCACTTTAAAAAAAAAAGAAGAAAGCCCTTAACTCTGAGCGGAGTCATCGGGACACCATTTTCTCAGTAGGCTTTCTTGTTTTTACGAGGCCGAGTTGCTAGCTTGACGCTCAACCCAGCACAAATGGAAAGCGTGCAAGAGAGCCGGCTGGATTTGAACTCAGGAGCCTTCACTCCAAAGTCCAGCACTGATGCCACTACGCCACCAGCCAGCTACTTTAATAAAACATTATACAAAAGAAAATTCCAGTCATTCAGCAACAAAGGCTATGTGCAAGGGAGCATTGCAGTTACTGTGTAGTTGCACAGCTTAGAGGGAACAGCGCTAATGATGCAAGTTCTACACTAAGAATCAGCTTTCATATTAAACTTTGTTGTTTATGAATTTGAGGACTATAGTGAATTCTGTAATTACTATACTTTAAATACTCAGTGTATTTAATACAGGTCATTTATTGTTTACCAATCAATAAATCTTAGTAATTATTTATAGCTTCAGCCAATATTTGACAATGCATTTATTTCCCCGACAACTGCAGTCAGGGAAATCACGTGACAATTCCAGTAAAGGCAGACACAGTGATGATCGTTCTTTGTTGCTATCTGAGTTGATCAATTCCAATTCAAGAGTTGGCCAACAAAGTAACCATTCAGAATGAATGGTAAAGTAACTTGCAGGAATATTCTGTAATATTGAATGCAAAAGATTATAAAATAAACTAACTCAAAAAGGTGACATACAGATTTCATTTCTGTGGTGTGCCCGCACGTCTTGTGTAAAGCAATTGCTGACACATTTAGCAGTGTCATGGGCAGGCATTAGGCTGGTGATGTATTTACTGAGTGCTAAATTGGTCGGATCCGTAGAGGGTCAGCGTCTTTCTAATACTTCTGCACCTTTGATCCTTATGAGACCAGGGTGCTTTAATTGAATGATTTTATTCGCATTCTGTGATTATTTCACAACCAGGTTTACTATCACTGACTTTTGTTGTGAAATTTGTTGCTTTCAAAGTTTAAAGTATGCTTATTATCAAAGTACATATATGTCACCATATACAACCCCGAGATCCATTTTCTTGTGGGCATACACAGTAAATTCAAGAAACATGATATAAATAAATACCTCATATATAGAAATAAGCAATAAACATTGAGAGTCTGAGATGATGAGTCCTTGAAAGTGAATTCGTAGATTATGGGAATGGTTCAGTAATGGAGCAAGTGAAATTGAGTGAAGTTATCACCACTGGTTCAGGAGCCTGATGGTTGAGGGGTAATAACTGCTCCTGAACCTGGTGGTGATCCTGCTGGCAGTAGTGAGAAGAGAGCATGGCATGATTGCTGGGGGTCCTTGATAACGGATGCTGTGACAACGCTCTGTGTAGGTGTGCTCAATGGTGGGAGGGCTTTACCTATGTTGTATTGGGCCATATCCACAACTTTTTGTATGATTTTCCATTCCAGGGCATCAGCGATTTCATACAGACCGTGATGCAACCAGTCAATAAACTCTTCACCACACATCCAGGAAGTAGAGATGCCATCGTGTTCTTTGTAATTGCGCTTGCGTGCTGGGCCCAGGACAGATCCTGAAATGATAACACAGAGGTATTTAAAAATGATAGATAGATAGATAGATACTTTATTCATCCCCATGGGGAAATTCAACTTTTTTTCCAATGTCCCATACACTTGTTGTAGCAAAACTAATTACATACAATACTTAACTCAGTAAAAAAAAATATGATATGCATCTAAATCACCATCTCAAAAAGCATTAATAATAGCTTTAAAAAGTTCTTAAGTCCTGGCGGTAGAATTGTAAAGCCTAATGGCATTGGGGAGTATTGACCTCTTCATCCTGTCTGAGGAGCATTGCATCGATAGTAACCTGTCGCTGAAACTGCTTCTCTGTCTCTGGATGGTGCTATGTAGAGGATGTTCAGAGTTATCCATAATTGACCATAGCCTACTCAGCGCCCTTCGCTCAGCTACCGATGTTAAACTCTCCAGTACTTTGCCCACGACAGAGCCCGCCTTCCTGACCAGCTTATTAAGACGTGAGGCGTCCCTCTTCTTAATGCTTCCTCCCCAACACGCCACCACAAAGAAGAGGGCGCTCTCCACAACTGACCTATAGAACATCTTCAGCATCTCACTACAGACATTGAATGACGCCAACCTTCCTAGGAAGTACATTCGACTCTGTGCCTTCCTGCACAAGGCATCTGTGTTGGCAGTCCAGTCTAGCTTCTTGTCTAACTGTACTCCCAGATACTTGTAGGTCTTAACCTGCTCCACACATTCTCCATTAATGATCACTGGCTCCATATGAGGCCTAGATCTCCTAAAGTCCACCACCATCTCCTTGGTCTTGGTGATATTGAAATGCTGACCCTCTCCACATCTGATCCCCTGATGAGGACTGGCTCATAGAACTCTGTTTCCTCCTCCTGCTCAGTAATCACTTTCCTGGTCTTGCTGGTTGTTGTTATGGCACCACTCAGTCAGATTTTCAATTTCTCTTGTTTATACTGATTGGTCATCATCTTTGATTCAGCTAATGACAGTGGTGTTATCAGCAAACTTAAATATGGCACTGAGGCTGTGCTTAGCCTCACAGTCATAAGTATTAAGTGAGGAGAGTAGTGCACTAAGTACATAAAATATAATTATATATATTGCCTATAAAAAGTATTCATCCACCCCCCCCAGAAGTTTTCATGTTTTATTGTTTTACAGTGGATTTAATTTGCCTTTTTTGACACTCATCAACTTAAAAAGGTTCATGTCAAAGTGAAAACAGATCTCTACAAAGTGATCTAAATTAGTTGCAAATACAAAACACAAAATAATTGGTTGTATAATTATTCACCCCCACCCCCCCCCAATATGACACACCAAATCATCACTGGTGCAGCCAATTGGTTTTAAAAGTCACATACGTAATTAGTTAAATGGAGATCTGTTCTGGAGACCTGTGTGCAGTCAAGGTGTTTCAATTGATTGTAGTGAAAATACACCTGTATCTGGAAGGTCCAATGGCTGGTGAGTCAGTATCCTGGCAAAAGCTACACTATGAAGACAAAAGAACACTCCAAGCAACTCTGTGAAAAGTTTATTGAGAAGCACAAGTCAGGAGATGATATAAGAAAATTTCCAAGTCACTGAATATGCCTTGGAGCACATTTAAGTTAATCTTCAAGAAATAGAAAGAATATGGCACAGCTGTAAATCTGCCTAGAACAGGCTGTCCTCAAAAACTAAGAGACCATGCAAGGGGTCTAGTGAGGGAGGCCATCAAGAGAACTGTGACAGCTCTGGAGGAGTTACAATCTTAATCTTCAGTGGCTGAGATGGGAGAGACTACACATACACCAGCTGTTGCCCGGGTGCTTCACCAGGTGCAGCTTTATGGGAGAGTGGCAAAGAGAAAGCCACTGTTGATAAAAACTCAGATGAAGAGTTTGCCAGAAGGCTTGAGGGAGACTCTGAAGTCAGCTGGAAGAAGGTTCTGAGATCTGATGAAACCAAAACAGCTTTTTGGCCATCAGACTAAACACTATGTTTGGTGTAAACCAAACACCACACATCATCAAAAACACACCATCCCTACCGTGAAGCTTGGTGCTGGCTGCATCGTGCTGTGGGGATGCTTCATTGCAGCAGGCCCTGGAAGACTTGTGAAAGTAGAGGGTAAAATGAATGCAGCAAAATACAGGGAAATCCTAAAGGAAAACCTGATGCAGTTTGCAAAAGAACTGTGAATTGGGAGAAGATTTGTTTTCCAACAAGACAATGATGCCAAGCATAAAGCCAAAGCTACACACTTTAAAACAACAAAGTTAATGTCCTGGAGTGGCCAAGTCAGAGTCCAGACCTCAATCAAATTGAGAATTTGTGACTGAACTTGAAAAGGGTTGTTCACTTATGATTCCTGTGCAATCTGACAGAGCTTGAGCAGTTTTGTAAAGAAGAATGGGGAAAAATTGCAGTATCCAGATGCGTAAAGCTGATAGAGACCTATCCATAGACTCAAGGCTGTAATTGCTGTCAAAGGTGCATCAACTAAATACTGACTTGAAGAGGATGAATATTTATGCAATCAATTATTTTGTGTTTTATATTTGTAATTAATTTAGATCACTTTATAAAGATCTGTTTTAACTTTGACACAAAAAAAGTCATTTTCTGATGATCAGTGTCAAAAAAGCCAAGTTAGATCCACAGTGATTCAATGTTGTAAAATAATAAAACATGAAAACCTTCAAGGGGGAGGGTTGATTCTTTTTTCATATAGGAACAGTATGTGTATATATGCCCATGGTGAAGGCAGATGACTTTACAACCCTCTGCAACTTTTTCCAGTCCAATGCAGTGGCCCCTCCTTAACAGACAATGATGCAACCCGTTAAAATGTTCTTCACTGTATACTTGTAGAAATTTGCAAGTGTCTTTGGTGACATACCAAATGCCCTCAAAGTTCATCCACGAATGCTATCAGCACTCTCACTACTTGGCAAAACACTTCAATATTCTCAAAACACCCAACATAGCAGATAATTGATGATTATTCCTTAGATATTCATAATAGGTTTCACAGATTTAGCTAACTCCCCTGATTGTAGATCAGCTGATGGGGCTCATCCTTGCTCCTCCTACATTTCAGTCCTCAGTGGAAAAAGCCTGCTTGTAGTTACCCCATCTATACACCTCATCAAATCTCTCCTCATTCTTCTACACTCCAGAGAATAAAGTACTAACCTATTCACCCTTTCCTGATTGCTCAAGTCCTGAAGTTTCAGCAACATTCTTTCCTGTACTTTTTTTTTTGCTATTTACATGACCTTATTTTTAGCATTGGGTGTTTGATGTTTTCTTTGTACGGTTCCATAGTATTTCCTTGTTTTGCAGCTGTCTGTGGGAAGATGAATCTCAGGGTTGTATACTGCATACGTACTTTGAGAATAAGTGAATCTTTGATGCTGAGAAGTTTGCCTTCTCACAGGACCATGTTATAGTTTTATGTTATTAGCCATCATTTTTTTAAGGTAATATGTAACTGTGGATGGTTAGAGCGTTCAGGTAGTTACTAGGATGTGAGTCGTAGTTCTGATTTGGAAGGAGTCCAGATGGTCTTGTATAGAAATGGAAAATAGCAGCGTTCATTTTATTAGGCACCTGCAGCTGATACACATCCCCATTCATTTTGATGCAAACTCTACTGGGCATCCAATGATCCCATAAAGTGATGAGAAATTGGCTGGATGCAGTATTAAGTTACAACACGAGCAAATTATATTTTCTTGATGTCTTTGCCATGGAACACAAAAATATATTTCCAGGAAGAGTGGAGAACTTGGGGATCAATAAAGATACAAAATTTTAATTAAAATTAGTGAAGTAATGATATTGAAAAGAATGTAGACTTACTGCCTGCAAATCCCCAGCTCGAAGATGCTTATTGGATGACTTGGTTACTATCAACCAAAATCCCCAAGATTCTACTTAAATTCCGGTGACGTGGAGACGTACAGGAGTGAGTTCGTTTGGCTGGTTGAATGGCGTTGCAGCAACAACCTGGCACTTAACAACAAGAACATCACAACATCAGTAAGACCAAAGGATTGATCATGGACCTCAGGAACAGAAAGGCTTCAGTCCTCATCAGGGGGTGTGCAGTTGAATGGGTGAGCAACTTCAAGTGGGTTTTGTCGCATGGTGGAAATAAATATCAGATAAGTAATAATCATTGATTCAAGGGTCATAAAGTAATGTCGCAGCTCAATAAAAACCACACTTGGAGTATTGTGTTCATTTCTGGTCACCTCATCATAGGAAGGATGTGGAAGCTATGGAGAGGGTGCAGAGGAGATCTACCAGGATGCTATCTGGATTTGAGAGTATGTTTTATGAGGATAGGTTGAGCAAATTCAGTCATTTCTCTTTGGAGCAAAGCAGATTGAGAGGTGACTTAATAAAATTGCACAAGATGAGGGTTATAGCCATTGGTTTGCCTTATTTGTAAATGTATTAATATATTGTCCCCAGAATAGATCTTCAGAGATATTGACACCCAGGAACTTGAAGGTGCACACTCTTTCCACTGCTGATCCCTGATGAGGTCTGGTTTGTGTTCCCTTGACTTCCCCTTCCTGAAGTCCACGATCAATCCCTTGGTCTTATTGATGTTCCGTGTGATGCTCTTGTTCTGACAACACTCAACCAGCTGATCGATCGCACTCCTGATGACAACAGAGAATTTATAGATGGCATTTGGGCTCTGCCTAGCCACACAGTTGTGGGTGTAGAGACAATAGAGCAGCAAGTGAAGCATTGGCTTGGTTGTCAGCAAGGAGGAGATGCTTTTCGCTTGCTGGACCTGTGTGCAGTCCTTGTGCAATGGTGTAGGAAAGGAAACTCTGAAAATGCGCACTTAGAACATGAAACAATACAGCAATGGATCGGCCATCTGGCCATGCTGCTGTTTGAGTTTTGATACCAATTTATAGTAAATGTCCTCCTCCAGGCATCATCCACATCCCTCCACTCCCTTCATATTCATGTGTCTATCTAAAAGCCTTTTTAAACTCCACCAAAACTGCCTGCCTCCCTGACAACCCATTCCAAGCATCTACCACTTTGCATAAAAAAGCTTGCACCTTACTTTGCCTTTAAACTCACCCCCCACACCCAACCCTAAAAGCATACCCTCTGGTATTTGACATATCTAACTGGAGGAAAAGATTCGGACTGTCCATCTAACTATGCCTTTCATAATTTTAACAATCACAATCTGGTCTCTCCTCAGCCTTCAACACTCTCGGGAGAGCAATCCAAGTTTGTAGCTTATTCCCTCTGTTCCAGGCAATATCCTGGTAAATCTCCTCTGCACCCTCTCCACAGCTGCCTCCTCCTTTTTATAATGGGAACACAATACCCCAAGTGTGATCTGACTGAAGTTTCATATAGCTGTAGCATGACTTCCTTTATACTGAACACCTCTCCCAATGACTGTTAGTGTTCCATGTTATTTTTTTAACCATCTTCTCCACTTGTGTAGCCACTTCAGTGAACTATGGACCTGGACCCCAAGATCCCTCTGTACCTCAGTGCTATTAAGTGATCTACCATTAAATGTGCACTTTCTCCTTTCATTTGACCTCCCAAAGTGCAACACCTCACATTTGCCAGGGTTAAACTCCATCTGCCACTTCTCAGCCCTTACCTATAGTTGATCTACATCCCGCTGTACTCTTTGATATTCCTCTACACTACCCACAACTCAATGTCATCCGCCAGCTTGCTAATCCGGTTTGTCACTGTTAGTGTAGTCCTCTTGACAGGTTAACAGGAAACTGGCAAAGAAAGCTTGGGTGGAATTCTGCATCATAGACTTTGGGTATTGTCCAAACAGGAACTGGAACTGAGCTTGGTGAGAATGCAGACTTACAGCATTATGAAAGGTAAGACATCAGAGAAAATACATTAGTTTGACATCAGTATTTGTTAGTCTGATCTGTGGCTTTTTAACGTGACTTGGTTTGCATCCTTGGCACATGCTTTGCCAGTGTTAGTGAGAGAAGGCATGGCATACTCCTGGGGTTAGTATCACATTCCCTCTGGGCACCCTCCAACCTGATGACATGAACATCAATTTCTCTAACTTCTGGAATTTCTCCCTCCCCCACCTCTCTTTCCATCCCCACTCAGGCTCCCCTCTACCCCTTCTCTAACCTCACCTGCCCATCACCTCCCTCCGGTGCCCTTTCTCCCATGATTCATTGTCCTCTCCAATCAGATTCCTTCTTCAGCCCTTTCCCTCTTTCACCTATCACCTCCCAGCTTCTCACTTCATCGCCCATTCTCCCACCCCCCCATCTGATCTCACCTGTCACCTCCCCTACCCCAAACATCTCATTCTGGCTTCTGCACTCTTCCTTTCCAGACCTGATGAAGGATTTTGGCCCAAAACATTGACTGTTTGTCCTCCCCATCTCCATGGATGCTTCCTGACCTGCTGAGTTCCTCCAGCATTTTGTGTGTGTGCTATTGTAGAATCAATATCTGGAAGTTCTCCTGGGCTTGGAGAACATGAGGAAATTCTGTGTCTTGGAAACCACACTCTACAGCAGGGGAATCTGAGTGCTGCCCATCCCAAACTTCACTCAACGCTACTCCATCACAGAGTGAAAACAAGCACCGTTCTGAATTTTAAATTGCTGCGACTTTCTGAGCACCGTGACTCACCTTGTGAACCACTACCGTCTCTGTAAAACACATTGCCCCTGTACCCATCGACCTGTTGACAAGAATTCTGTTCAATCAGCCTGGCAGGAAACATCAGAAAACAATCTAACCTGTTGTTCCAACCAGTCATTCTAAGTGAAGTGGGACCCAACCACCAGTAATCTGCACAGAATTAGTAACCAAACCACACTGCATGTAGCAGGGATGTTTGCTGCAGTACCGACACACTGCAGATTACTCTAGTTCTTTAACGTTACAATTTATTTTTGAAAGTTACCAAAAATGGAAACCATAAACACTTTTATACTAAATATTTTCTTTCCAGGGACAAGCTATTCTATAGGCTTACAGAGGGACAGATACTACTTTCAGGTAAATGCAATTATAATTTAAAGGATTTTAGGGTTTCAACAAATCTCATTGGCCAGTAAGAAGCGCTGGGTGAATTTCATGGGATTTCAAATAAAATGCATTGCTTTTGACAGAAGGAAAATTAAAAGTCTCTTTCAGAAAGGTCCAAAGATTTGCTAATGTTTAGTAACTGTTCTATAGAGTTAAGGAAATTAAATTTTACCACTAAACCCATTCAGGGCGTGCTTATAACTTAATGTTCAGAACTGATAGCAGTGAACCAGGTACCGCAGCTCTGCGTAAACAACAGCCCATTTCGCAGTGGCTTGTCACATTTGTCCCGTTTTGAGATATATAGTTTCATTACAACGTAAAGTTAGAATATTTTTTGTCAGCCCTCCAATGTACTGTGTGTTAAATATAATGTGTACTGGTCCAAAAAATGCATTCAACCTTCTTGTTGTTTTCAATCAGTAATTTCAAAATGTGTTAGAATATTCCTGTAGTAGTTGTTGATGTAGCGGAGGGAGTTACAGCCACTCGCCCTAAAACTTCTTTCCTAGTTCGACCTTATTAGAGACGGGCTGCTGCGAAATCCTGGAATTGCGGAACGCGCTCCGGAGCAGCTAGCTGGAGCTCCAGCAGAAGTAATCCAAACTATGAAACATTTTTTTTATTGTAATTTGTTTTCTTTTCTAAATCGCTCCCAAGCATGTTTTTGTTCTTGTGTTTCATATGCTGAATATTAAATTGTAAACACAGGAGATTCTGCAGACGCTGGAAATCTAAAGCAACACGCACAAAATGCTGGAGGAACTCAGCAGGTCAGGCAGCAGCTATGGAGAGGAATAAACAGTCAACGTTTCAGATTGAGACCTTTCATCAGGACTGGGATAGGAACCAGAATGTTGGAGGGGAGGAGGGGGTGGAGTACACCCTGTCTGGTAATTGAACAAATAAACAGGTAATCATTGCCAACCTTCTGTAGGCTGCAGACAATGTTCCAAATATTCCTTCAAATATACCCCTTAGGAATTACTCTCTCTGCAATCTACAATTCCTCTAAGAAATGGACTTTTAAGTCACAGTTTTGTAGTATTTTGCACTTGAGTTGGAAGCCCCAGTTCAGCGGTCTTTCACTGAATCTTTTATAGTTATTCTATAGATTTGATGAGTATGCCCACAAGAAAATGAATGTTGTATATGGTGATATATATGTACTTTGATAATAAAATATACTTTGAACTTTGAGGACACAGAACACTACAGCACAGTATCATAAAACACTGTATGAATGAATTTATAAACTGAGACCAATCATGCCACCTCAGTGTGAATTGGTAGAACATAGAACATTACAACACAGTACAGGCCCTTCAGCCATGATGCTGTGCTGACCTTTTAACCTAGTGCAAGATCAACCTAACTCTTCCATCCTACCAAAACCCCTATTTTTCTATCACCCATCTGCCTATCTATGAGTCCCGTATGTCTCAGCCTCCACCAACTCTGGCAGTGTGTTCTACACACCCACCAATCTCTGTGTAAAAAAAAACTAACTCCAACATGCCCCTATACTTTCCTTCAATCACCTTAAAATTATGCCCTTTGTCGTAGTCAATTCCACCCCAGGAAAAAGTCTCTGCCTGTCCACTCCATCTATGTCTCTTTTTAAGTCTACTGATTAGTTACATTCCCCTTTTACAACTGCACAGACCTGCCATTGTTCCAAGCAGAAATTTTTTTTTCTATAAAACTACACAGCACTTTAATAAAATATTACATTAAAAAAGTTCCATCTGTATGGCAACAAAGGCTATGTGCACAGGAGTATTTCAGTTACTGCGTGGCTGTGCGGCTGAGCAGGAACAATGCTGATTAGCACACACAAAATGCTGGAGGAGCTCAGCAGGCCAGGCAGCATCTGGAAAAAAGCACAGTCGATGTTTCATGCCGAAACCCTTCAGCAGGACTAGAGAAAAAAAGCTCTAAGGAGTAGATCAGAAAGGTGGGGGGAGGGGAGAGAGAAACGCCAGGCGATAGGTGAAACTTGGAGCAGGAGGGATGAAGCAAAGAGCTGGGAGTTGGTGAAAGAGACAGAAGGCCATGGAAGAATGAAAGAAGCAGGGAGGAGCAGCAGAGGGAGGCGATGGATAGGCAAGGAGATAATGTGAGAGAGAGAAAACGGGATGGGAAATGGTGAAGGGTGGAAATCTGAGAAATCGATATTCATGCAATCAGGTTGGAGGCTACCTAAATGGAACATAAGATGTTGTTCCTTCAACCTAAGCATGGCTTTATCACGACAGTGGAGGAGTCCATGGATGTACATATGGGAACGGGAAGTGGCATTAAAATGATGGCCACTGGGAATCCAGTTTGTTCTGGTGGACGGAGTGTAGATGCTCAGCAAAGTGGTCTCCCAATCTATGTTGGGTCTCACCGATGTACAGGAGGCCACACCGGGAGCACCAAGCTATTGTTTACCAGAACAAGTGCTACACCTGCCCCTACACTTCCTCCCTCACTACCATCAGGGCTCCAAACAGTCCTTCCAGGTGAGGTGACACTTCACCTGTGAGTCTGTTGGTGTTATATACTGTGCTTGGTGCTCCTCCCCACCCCCCCCCCCACCTTTTTCTCCACTCCTGCCAAAGGGTTTCGGCCTGAAACATCCACTCTACTTTTTTCCATAGATGCTGCCTGGCCTGCTGAGTTCCTCCAGCATTTTGTGTGTGTTGCTTGGATTTTCGGCATCTGCAGATTTTCTCTTGACAGTGCTGATTAGTGTGCTTACATGACGAGTGGCCCAGACAATGCTGTGAAACCTTGTAATTGGCAAAGGAGAAAGTGCAAGGGGGAAGTACAGTTTGATGTGTTGATAAGTACTTGAGCAGAAGTAACAAGAGTGAGAATCTGCCTGCCAGAGTGAAAAGACCACACTCAATTACAAAGACATTAGGAGATGTAAAAGTGTAATCAATAGGTTCAGTTATAACCAGTGTCAAGTGTTAATGATGATCATTTAGAACATAGAATTATAGAGGACACATAGGCCCTTTGGCCCACGATGTGGTGCTGACCTTTTAACCTACCAGGAGAATGGAGTTGAGAGGGTAATGGATCAGCCATCAAGTGGTGGAGCTGGCTCAGTGGACTGAATTCTGCTTTCATGTCTCGTGGTCTTATATGAAGATCAATCTAACCCTTCCCTCCCACATAGCCATCCATTTTTATGTCAGCCATGTCCCTGTTTCAGAGTTTCATAAATGTTCCTGGTGTATCTAAATCTACCACCACACCCTACAATGTGCTCCATGCTCCCATCACTCTCTGTGGAAAAAAAACCCTACCTCTGATATCCCTCTGTACTTTCCTCCCAACAATTTAAAGGTTATACACCCTTGCATTAGCTATTTCCACCCTGGGAAAGTCTTTGCACTCAGTCTATGCTTCTTATCATCTTGTACTCCTCTATCAAGTTTCCTCTCATCCTCCTTCATGCCAGAGAAAAAAGCCCCAGCTCACTCAACCTATCCTCACAATACTTGCTCTGAAATCCAGACAGCATCTGGGTGAATCTCCTCTACATCCTATAATGAGGCGACCAGAACTCAACACAATATTCCAAGTGTGGGCCAACCAGGGTTATATAGAGTTGCAATATTACCACATAGCTCTTGAACACAATCTCCTGACTAATGATGGCCAACGCACCATATGCCATCTTAATAACCCTATCAACTTGCACTGCAACTTTGAGGGATAGATGGACATCTCTGTTCCTCTACACTGTAATGAATCCTGCCATTAACCCTGTACTCTGCCTTCAAGTTTGACTTCCAAAGTGAGTCAGTTGACACTTTTCTGGATTGAATGTCGCCTGCCAATTAATATAAATATTGTAGAGAGCATACACATACCATTCTGTAGGCAACACAACTTGTAAGGTCAACAAATGTCAATTGTTTACTTGGAAGAAAATAATGTAGATTTCTGCAGCATTTTTTACATTGACATTGACAAGGAATAAAGCCAGCCACTGGAATGCCATAGCGCGCGCACACACACACACACATTTACATTCCTTAATTGATTCCAGAAACTAATCCACTGAATTACTTCCAGTGTGAAAAAAATAGTGATAGAACAATCACAACAGCTAAGAAACTAGCCCATAGGATTGCAAAATTAAATTAGGGATTATATTAATTGAGTCCTATTCAAGTCTATTTATTTATTTTATTTAGTGATGCAGTGTGGAAGAAGCCCTTTGGCCAATGACCCAGTGACCCACCTACTTAACACTCGTCTAATTCAGGACAGTTTACAATGACCACTTAACCTACTAACTGCTAAGTCTTTGAAATGTCAAAGGAAACTGGAACATCTGGAGGAAACTCGAGCATTCACAGGGAGAACGTACAAACTCCTCACAGATGGCACCGGAACTGAACTCCGAAATGCCACTGAGTTGTAATCATGTAATGCTAACCAGTAAGCTATCATGGCACCTTAAGTGCTTAATAGATCGATACTGTTAAAGTCTTTGGCTTATTGGTTATTTGTCAGTCTTTGTTTATGAATGTTTTTTGTAGATTCTATTGTATTACCTTATTCATGTAAATGCCTGCGAGAAAATGAATCTCATGGTTGGACATGGCAATATATCTGTACTTCAATAATAAATTTACTTTGATTTCCAATTCTTTCGCTGGATTACCAGCAGTAATTTCCATAGTAAAATAATGTTTTTTTAAAAACGACACAGGGAAAATCTTTACTTTTCCCAAAAGGAAGATTCAAGGAAAATCTTTCCTTTTCCACAATGCCAGAATTCTGATCTTCACACTTCTGAAGAACGGATTGGTTCCCAAGAAGTTGTAACTTTTGCAAGGCAGCTAGACAGGGGTGTCATTTAGTTCCAATCAACATGGTGCCTGCTGAAGAAGTAATTTAAAACAGAAAATAATTCAAATGGGAGTCACCAGAGGTGGCAGCGTAGCAGTTAGTGTGACACTATTACAGCTCCAGTATTCTGCAATCAAGAGTTCAATTCTACCATCCTCAGTTAGGAAGTTGTATCTCCTCCCTGTGAGTGGGTGGGTTAGTAGGTTAATTGTTCATTGTACATTGTCCTGTGATTAGGACAGGGTTAAATAGGTCGGGTGGCTCGTTGGGCTGAAGGTCCTGTTCCGCACTGTACATCTTAGTAAAATTAAATACATAAATTCTGTAGATGCTGGAAATCTTAAACAACACACACAGAATGCTGCAGGAATGCATAAGAAGGTGGAGGGAGGGGAAGGAATATAAACTGGCAGGTGATAGGAGAGATCAAGTGAGACGGAAGGTAGGTAGATGGGGGAGAGGATGGTGAGAAGTTGGGAGAGGACAGATGGAAAAAGTAAGGGGTTGAAGATGAAGGAATCTGATAGGAGAGGAGAGCGGATCATGGGAGAAGGGGAAGGAGGACGGGCACCAGGGGAGGTGGTAGAAAGGTGAGAAGAGAAGGTGTAAGGTGCCACCAGTGAACAACAAAACCAAAACCAATGTTCTGCAGACAGTTTATGAAACTACTACTTATTTCAAATATAAGTTTGCCACATTTGGAACCTTTAGTTTACATTTTGATGGTATTTGGTTGAGCAATCTCGTGCTTTGCTGTATCCAAGAGAATTCAACGAGTTTTCAAGCAGAGTGTATAGCCTGGAGACAGAGAAGCCTGGAGATAGGCAGCTGGGCCCATGATCAACTCCATTTCTCACCAATCTCAGCGATTAAAGCGTCAAGTAAGATTGAAATCACATGGGTGAGAGCAGAAGGTGGGCGGCTGTTCAGTGCCCTCGGTCTGTGTTTGACTTGTCTCTCTCTTTCTCCCTCTTCCTCAATACTACCAGAGTCTTGAGTCTTGGGCAATGTTTAATTGTGGATTGGACATGTTGTTCATGTTATGATGTGTCTCTGGTTTCTGGTTACTCCTTTTCTTTATTGCTATTTTGTGAAGTTTTTAATTAGGGTGGACCGGCTCTGTGGCCTGCAGTCAACAAACAACATAGTACTAAATTGAACTGAACTGAGATTTTCTAGACTGTATCAATGACTGTGTGGCTTGATGTTTTATATTCTGGTTTCTCACTCATTTTTTGCCATTTGCGCAATTGGGTGTTTGATGTTTACTTCAAACGGGTTCCATGGCATTTCTTTGTTTTGTGGCTGTCTGTGGGGTGATGAACCTCAGGGTTGTACATTGCATACATACTTTGATATTAAATGTACTTTGACCAATGAACAAGAATGGGGAATGGTAAAAGAGAAAAGGAGGAGGTGCAGGGAGATAACTGGACGTTGGAAAAAAATTAAATTGCATGAGCTGATAGGGGAAATAATTCTATATTTCCTCCCCACTCCAATGTCTCCAGAGAAACTATGGGCTTTGCCAAAAGAAACCAAAGGATACCATGGTTCTCAAACAACGTAAACAGATATAATCAATGCTACACCACTCAAGCAGCTGATCTATCTCACTTCTGTATACCTCCTCATTATCATAAGACCATAAGGCATAGGAGCAGTATTAGGCCATTCAACCCATCAAGTTTACTCTGCCATTCCACCATGGCTGATTTATTATCCCTCTCAACCCATTCCCCTGCCTTCTCTCTGTAACCTTTTGTCATAATGTACACTGACAATGTTGGAATCCAAGTGTGGAGGGAAGACAGATTCCCATGTAGAGATGGCAACCCAAGTTTGTTCACAAGAACTTCAACAGAACATCTGTGGCTCAGCCGAGCAACACCACGAGATGTAATATTCTCAAAGCTAGGACCCCGCGATTAGTGTCAATTGGGTGTCCACTTAAATAATACAAGTAATACAGAATCCCTGAGCCTATCAAAATAAACTTAACAAGTTTAAACAGAAAGCACCAGGAGACAGCGTTACAAAGAGAAAGTGGCTTGAGATAAATACAAGGAACTCTAAATGATTAATGTCTCTCATTAAACAACAATTAGCAAATTCAGGTGCTCTAAGAACCTCAGTGCCCTCTGCTCTCCAGCTCCCCACACCGACACAAAGAGTTCATTACATCTTTGAGGACCTGATTAATTAAGAACCTATCGACCCCCTTTAAATATACCCAATGACTTGGCCTCCGCAGATTCACCACCCTCTGGTTAAAAAATTCCTTCTCACCCCTGTTCTAAATGGATATCCCTCTATTCTGAGGCTATGCCTTCTATTTCTAGACTCACCCACTATAGGATCCTCCCCACATACATTCTATCCAGGCCTTTTCAGAATTCGATAGGTTTCAATGAGATCCTGCCCCCCCCCCCCCCCCACCGACATTCTTCTAAACTCCAGTGAGTACAGGCCCAGGCCAACATAATGCTCTTCATGCATTAACCCTTCCATTCCCTGAACCATTCTCCTATCTGAGATTCTGTCAACAGCAGTGGTGTCAGTGGCAAATTTATAGATGGCATCTGAGCTGTGCTTGGCTGCACAGTCATAAATGTGGAGATAACAGAGCATTGGGATGAGCAGAGTCTTTGAGGTGTGTCTGCGTTGATCATTGGTGAGAAGGAGATGTTATTTTTGGACTGCATTCACTGTGGTCTCCTGGCGATGAAGCTGAGAATCTAGTTGCAGAGGGAAATCTGTTGATTAACACTGAGGAGATCATGATGTTGAATACAGAGCTGTAAGCAATAAACAACAGTCTGTCATATGTATACAAGAGTCAGTAAACAAATGTGGATGGACATATAATGGCTTGTTTATGTGCCTCTTGTAATATAGAATAGAGTAATGAAAGACTAAATAAGACTAATAACAATGTCAATAACTTAACAACAAAAATAAATAGTATAGAGATCAGAACTGGGGTTTCACTACTTATGTCCTCTGTTTATGAATTGGATGAAAACACTGAATGTATATAGCTAAATTTACTAACTAGAGATAGGCAACTTTTGGGGATGACACAAAAAAGCCTGTAAATAGATATTGAGGGGTTAAGTGAATAGGCAAGAAGTTGGTAGATGAAGTCCAAAATAGAAAATATGAGGTTATTAACTTTGGTAGGAAGAACTAAGAAAGGTAATTGTTATATAAATGGAGTCAACAAACTCATTCGTAAGACCATTGATGTTGTGGGGGTGGAACTGGACTCTCTGATGGTGGTGTCTGAAAAGAGGATGCTGTCCAAGTTGCATGCCATCTTGGACAATGACTCCCATCCACTCCATAATGTACTGGTTAGGCACAGGAGTACATTCAGCTAGAGATTCATTCCACCAAGATGTAACACTGAGCATCATAGGAAGTCATTCCTACCTGTGGCCATCAAACTTTACAACTTCTCCCTTGGAGTGTCAGACACCCTGAGCCAATAGGCTGGTCCTGGACTTATTTCCACTTGGAATAATGATCAACTTATTATTATTTAATAATTTATGGTTTTATATTGCTATATTTCTTCACTATTCTTGGTTGGTGCGGCTGTAATGAAACCCAATTTCCCTCGGGATCAATAAAGTATGTCTGTCTGTCTGTCCGACTACAAAATATTGCAGTGCAAAAGGGATTTGGTAGTCCAAGTAATAACTGCAATAAAACAGAAAACGTTGGAAACACCAGCAGGTCAGTCAATATCTTTGGAAAGAGAAACAAAATTAACATTTTGGGTGAGACCAATTTCATTAGAACATTTTCTGTTTCTATTTTATATTTAATTTGGTTTATTATTACAGAAGTTTATTTTTTCTCTGCTCAAGCTAGTAAAACCTGAGGTATGGGCGTAGCCAAGCACACTCATTTCTCAATCACTAGGAACTTTCGGACTATTAGAACATAGAACATAGAATAGTACAGCATATTACAGGTCCTTCAGCCCACAATGTTGTGCTGACCCTCAAACCCTGCCTCCCATATAACCCCCCCACCTTAAATTCCTCCATATACCTGTCTAACAATCTTTTAAACTTCACTAGTGTATCTGCCTCCACCACTGACTCAGGCAGTGCATTCCACGCACCAACCACTCTCTGAGTGAAAAACCTTCCTCTAATATCCCCCTTGAACTTCCCTCCCCTTACCTTAAAGCCATGTCCTCTTGTACTGAGCAGTGGTGCCCTGGAGAAGAGGCACTGGGTGTCCACTCTGTCTATTCCTCTTAATACCTTGTACACCTCTATCATGTCTCCTCTCATCCTCCTCCTCTCCAAAGAGTAAAGCCCTAGCTCCCTTAATCTCTGATCATAATCCATACTCTCTAAACCAGGCAGCATCTTGGTAAATCTCCTCTGTACCCCTTCCAATGCTTCCACATCCTTCCTATACTGAGGCGACCAGAACTGGACACAGTACTCCAAGTGCGGCTTAACTAGAGTTTTATAGAGCTGCATCATTACATCGCGTCTCTTAAACTCTATCCCTCGACTTATGAAAGCTAACACCCCATAACCTTTCTTAACTACCCTATCTACCTGTGAGGCAACTTTCAGGGATCTGTGGACATATGCCCCCAGATCCCTCTGCTCCTCCACACTAACAAGTATCCTGCCGTTTACTTTGTGCTCTGCCTTGGAGTTTGTCCTTCCAAAGTGCACCACCTCACACTTCTCTGGGTTGAACTCCATCTGCCACTTTTCAGCCCACTTCTGCATCCTATCAATGTCTCTCTGCAATCTTCAACAATCCTCTACACTATCTACAACACCACCAACCTTTGTGTCGTCTACAAACTTGCCAACCCACCCTTCTACCCCCATATCCAGGTTGTTAATAAAAATCACAAAAAGTAGAGGTCCCAGAACAGATCCTTGTGGGACGCCACTAGTCACAACCCTCCAATCTGAATGTATTCCCTCCACCACGACCCTCTGCCTTCTGCAGGCAAGCCAATTCTGAATCCAGCTGGCCAAACTTCCCTGGATCCCATGCCTTCTGACTTTCTGAATAAGCCTACCATGTGGAACCTTGTCAAATGCCTTACTAAAATCCATGTAGATCACATCCACTGCACTACCCTCATCTATATGCCTGGTCACCTCCTCAAAGAACTATCAGGCTTGTAAGGCACGATCTGCCCTTCACAAAGCCATGCTGACTGTCCCTGATCAGACCGTGATTCTCTAAATGCCCATAGATCCTATCTCTAAGAATCTTTTCCAACAGCTTTCCCACCAAAGGCATAAGGCTCACTGGTCTATAATTACCTGGACTATCCCTACTACCTTTTTTGAACAAGGGGACAAAATTTGCCTCCCTCCAATCCTTCGGTACCATTCCCATGGACAATGAGGACATAAAGATCCTAGCCAGAGGTTCAGCAATCTCTTCCCTTGTCTCGTGGAGCAGCCTGGGGAATATTCCGTCAGGCCCCGGGGACTTATACGTCCTAATGTATTTTAACAACTCCAACACCTCCCCTCCCTTAATATCAACATGCTCCAGAACATCAACCTCACTCATATTGTCCTCACCGTCATCAAGTTCCCTCTCAGTGGTGAATAACAAAGAGAAGTATTCATTGAGGACCTCGCTCACTTCCACAGCCTCCAGGCACATCTTCCCATTTTTATCTCTAATTGGTCCTACCTTCACTCCTGTCATCCTTTTGTTCTTCACATACTTGAAGAATGCCTTGGGGTTTTCCTTTACCCTTCTCACCAAGGCCTTCTCATGCCCCGTTCTTGCTCTTCTCAGCCCCTACTTAAGCTCCTTTCTTGCTACCCTATTTTCCTCAATAGACCCATCTGATCCTTGCTTCCTAAACCTCATGTATGCTGCCTTCTTCCACCTGACTAGATTTCCCACTTCACTTGTCACCCATGGTTCCTTCACCCTATCATTCTTTATCTTCCTCACCAGGACAAATTTATCCCTAACATTCTGCAAGAGATCCTTAAACATCGACCACATGTCCATAGTACATTTCTCTGCAAAAACATCATCCCAATTCACACCCACAAGTTTTAACCTTATAGCCTCATAATTTGCCCTTCCCCAATTAAAAATTTTCCTGTCCTCCCTGTTATTTTTGCACCTTTCCAAAATCTGCCTCCCAATCTGCTCCTCGGTATCTCTGCTGCTACCAGGGGGCCTATAGAATACCCCCAGTTGAGTAACTGCTCCCTTCCTGTTCCTGACTTCCACCCATACTGACTCAAAAGAGGATCCTGCTACATTACCCACCCTTTCTGCAGCTGTAATAGTATCCCTGACCAGTAATGCCACCCCTCCTCCCCTTCCCCCCCCCCCCTCTCTATCCCTTTTAAAGCACTGAAATCCAGGGATATTGAGAATCCATTCCTGCCCTGGTGCCAGCCAAGTCTCTGTAATGGCCACTACATCATAATTCCATGTATGTATCCAAGCTCTCAGTTCATCACCTTTGTTCCTGATGCTTCTTGCATTGAAGTACACACACTTTAGCCCTTATACCTTACTACCTTTATACCCTTTATTCTGCTGTTCTTTCCTCAAAGCTTCTCTATATGTTAGATCTGGCTTTACTCCATACACTTCTTTCACTGCTCTATTGCACTGGGTCCCATCCCCCTTGCAAATTAGTTTAAAACCCCCCGAACCATGCTAGCAAACCTACCAGCAAGGATATTGCTCCCCCTTGAGTTCAGGTGCAACCTATCCAATCTGTGCAGGTCCCACCTTCCCCAGAAGAGATCCCAATGGTCCAAAAATCTAAAACCCTGCACCAACTCCTCAGCCAGTATTCTAGTGGTGACTTGTGGCTTTCTGAAGATTTACATAGCTATTAATGTGAAGCCCTAATTATTTAATCCTTTTGTGTAGTACCTTTGGGATGATACCAATTGTAGACATTTCTATCAGGATACTGTGTACTCTGTTCACGTTCCAAAGTCTTTCAATTTTCCCTTTTATTTCAGCATATTTCTGGTGTTTTTCATTTATTGTTTTTGTAAGTTATTTGTGTTGGGAATGGCTAAGTACCATTAGCAATATTCACATCACTTAACCATAAGAGCAGAATTAGGCCATCTGATCCACTGAGTCTGTTCCGCCATTCAATCATGGCTGATCCTTCTTTTCTATCTCCTCCTCAACACCAGTTCCTGGCCTTCTCCCCATAACCTTTGATGCCATGTCCAATCAAGAATCTATCAATTTTTGCCTTAAGTACACCCAACAACCTGGCCTCCACAGCTGCATGTGGCAACAAATTTCACAAATTCACCACCCTTTGGCTAAAGAAATTTCTTCACATCTCTGCTTTGAAAGAGTGTCTCTCTATCCTGAGGCTGTGCCCTCTTGTCCTAGACTCTCCCACCATGAGAAACATCCTTTCCACATCTACTCTGTCTAGGCCTTTCAACATTTGAAAGGTTTCAATGAGATCCCCCCTCATCCTTCTGAATTCCAGCGAGTACAGACCCAGGGCCATCAAACTTTCCTCGTATGATAACCCTTTCATTCCTGGAATCATCCTTGTGAACCTCCTCTGGATTCTCTCCAATGCCAGCACATCTTTTCTTAGATGAGGAGCCCAAAACTGTTTACAATACCTAAAGGTGAGGCCTCACCAGTGCCTTATGAAGCCTCAGCAAAACATCCTTGCTTTTGTATTCTAGACCTCTTGAAATGAATGTTAACATGGCATTTGCCTTCCTCACCATCGACTCAACCTGCAAGTTAACCCTCAGGGTCTTCTGTACAAGGACTCCCAAGTCCCTCTGCATCTCAGATTCCTGGATTTTCTCCCTGTTTAGAAAATAGTCTGCACATTTATTTCTACTACCAAAGTGCATGACCATACATTTTCTAACATTGTATTTCATTTGCCACTTTCTTGCCCATTCTCTTAATCTGTGTAAGTCCTGCTGCACCCTACCTGTTTCTTCAACACTACCTGCCTCTCTAAAAATCTTTGTATCATCTGCAAAATTGGCAACAAAGCCATCTATTCCATCGTCTAAATCATTTATATACAGCATAAAAAGAAGCGGTCCCAACATCGATCCCTGCAGAACACCATTAGTCACTGGCAGCCAACCAGAAAAAGATCCTTTTATTCTCACTCACTGCCTCCTACCAATCAGCCAATGCTTTAACCATGTTACTAACTTTCCTGTAATACCATGGGCTCTAACTAGGTAAGCAGCCTCAAGTGTGGCACCTTGTCAAAGGCTTTACGAAAGTCCAAATATACAACATCCACTGCATATAGATATCCCTTTTATATCTATATAAAGGATAGATAGATTCATTTCCTTTATCTATCCTACTTGTAATCTCCTGAGAGAATTCCAACAGGTTCATCAGGCAGGATTTTCCCTGAAGGAAACTATGCTGACTTCGTACTATCCTGTCCTGTGTCACCAAGTACTCCATCACCTAATGCTTAACAATTGACTCCAACATCTTCCCAACCACTGAGGTCAGGCTAACTGGTCTATCATTTCCTTTCTGCTGCCTTCCTCCTTTCTTAAAGATTGGAATGACATTTGCAATTTTCTAGTCCCTGGCGCCATGCCAGACTCCAATGATTTTTGAAAGATCATTTCTAATGCCACCACGATCTCTAATGCTACCTCCTTCAGAACCCTAGGGTGCAGTTCATCTGGTCTTCCAGCTTTTTGAGCACCTTCTCTCTTGTAATAGTAACCGCACCCACTTCTCTTCCTTCACACACTACAACACCAAACATACTGCTAGTGTCTTCCACAGTAAGGGCTGATGCAAAATACTCATTTAGTTCATCAGCCATCTCATTATCCCCTGTTATTATTTTTCCTGCCTCATTTTCTAGTAGTCCTATATCCACTCTCATTTCTCTTTTATTTTTATCATACTTGATATTATTTGCTAGCTTGCTTTCATATTTCATCTTTTCCCTTCTAATGACTTTTTTAGTTGCTCTCTGTAGGTTTTTAAAAACTTCCCAATCCTCTATCTTCCCATTAATTTTTGCTTTGTTGTTTGCCCTTTCTTTTGCTTTTACATTAGCTTTGACTTCCCTTGTCAGCCACGGTTGTACCATTTTACCATTTGAGTATTTCTTCATTTTTGGCATACACATGTCCTGCACCTTCCTTATTTTCCCCAGAAACGCACACCATTGCTGCTCTGCTGACATCCCTGCCAGCAGCTCCTTCCAATTTACTTTGGCCAACTCTTCTCTCACACCGCTGGAATTTCCCTTACTCCACTGAAATACTGCTACATCAGACTTTACTGTCTCCCTATCAAATTTCAAGTTGAACTCAATCATATTGTGATCACCGGTTCCTAAGGGTTCTTTTACCTTAAGCTCCCGAATCGCCTCTGGTTCATTACATAACACCCAATCCAGTATAGCTGATCCTCTAGTAGGCTCAACAACAAACTGCTTTAAAAAGCCATCTCTTCGGCATTCAACAAACTCACTCTCTTGAGATCCATTACAAATTTGATTTTCCCCAATCGACCTGCATGTTAAAATCTCCCATAACATTGCCCTTTTGACACACCTTATCTATTTCCTATTGAAATCTGTGGTCTACCTCGTCTGTGCTGATCACCCCATCCTTGACCAAGCTGTTCCACCGTGAACACGATCTGTTATGAGTCAACATGATGCACAGCATGTACCTCCACTGCATTGCTCAAGTGTGTTTCTGGGGTACAGGGGCTAGAGACCCTTGTGCCTGTTCTATGTATTTGCTATGAGTTATAAATCTAACCCTCAGATGGACGGATCTAAATGGAAATGATCCACGCCTACCCATCAACTACGTGATAAGGAACTGCGAATCATGGAGGTAAACATACGTGGACTCCGATCAAATATAGGTGAACTTGCCAACCTGTGCACTGAAGAGAAACCTTCTATCATTATTGTTGTTGAAACATTCCTCAACTCATCAGTCCCAGGTGGAGCGGACTGCATTACCATCCCTGGCCACTCAATATATTGCCACAGAGATCAGGAGGGAACATCAGGAGGTAGCATTGCTGTTTACTGCTTGGAGGGTATTGTAATACACCATAACCCTAGGAGAGATCCGAAATACCTTGAACTCATGTGGTTCACCATGGCTCTTCAATCACAGAAACTACTAATTGGTTCTGTCCACTGACCTCCTAGTGCCAACAATGACATCCTCGAATATCTGGACAGTAACACCTTCCCCAAGCTGACAGAGTTCAGTGCACAGTCTGTGATGCTTATAGGGGACTTCAATGTCCATCACCAAGACTGGCTGGGTAGCCAAACAACTGACAATGCTGGCTGGTGCACACTACTACTAGCTGATAGTCTTGGTCTGCAGCAGATTGTGTCAGACCCAACAGGGGGGAGTATATCCTTTATCTTGTCATGACAGACAAACCCTCTAAGGCAACAACTATGGCTCAAGTGGGTTCTTCAGACCATAACCCCGTGCTAGTGAAGTTGGATGTTCCAGTTTACTGTGACCAGCCATACAAGAGGAAAGTTTGGTGTTACGACAAAGCCAACTTTTGGGATATTTGTGGTCATCTTTCATCAAGTGACTGGTCTAGCATTCTCGAAGACAAGGACCCCGAGAAGACTTGCACCAAGCTTACAGAAGTTATACATGAGGCCATGGACATTCACATTCCCAGCAAAATTGTTACTAAGAAGACTGGCGACAAAGTACGGTTTGATGACAAGTGCAGACGAGCAGCAAAGAAGAAATATCATCTCTGCCGCCAGCTAAAGAAGTGCAACACCCTGCTAATAAGGAGAAGTTTGCACGGGCTAGGCAGTCATACAATCGAGCAGAGAGACAGGCCAGAAGAAACCATAACATCTAACTCAAAAATGACTTAACCAGTGGTAAGCCAAGCAGCAAGAAGTGGTGGAATGCTGTGAACTCCCTCTTTGGAAGAGCAGGCCACTCTGACATCCCTGTCATTGAGCACAATGGGTCTGTACTTACAACAGCAAAGGATAAGGCCAATGTGTTCTGTTGGGCTTTTGCAGATAAATGTCGGCTCACAAATACTAATGACCAGCCACCAGATATCGAGCAGCTTACTACCGCCTCGCTGAACAAAATCATCTTCAAACCTAAAGACATCAGGAAAATTATGCAACAGCTTCCGCCTGATAAAGCATCGGGCCCTGGCCAGATTCCAACCAGGGTCTTAAAGCAATGCAGTGCAGAACTTGCAAGTCCTCTCTGCCGCCTCTTCCAGCTATGCTTCTCGAGTGGTGTATTCCCAGAACGATGGAAAATAGCATCAGTAACACCAGTACACAAATGGAATTCCTGAGCTGATCCTACAAATTACTGCCCCATATCCTTACTCAGTGTCATCAGCAAGGTAATGGAAGCAGCAGTCCACAAACAAGTTCAGAACTACCTACTCTGCAAAAACTTAACTTCAGGTAGGCAGTATGGATTTAGACCTGATCACAGTACAGCCGATCTCCTCAACACCTTATCCCAAATGTGGAACACCTTCTTAGACAAAGGTGGAGAAGTGTGTGTCATAGCCCTGGATATCAAAGGAGCATTTGACAAGGTCTGGCATAATGGACTCTGTGTTAAGCTGAGATCCAAAGGAATATCTGGAAAGCTGCAGAGCTACCTTCATGGACGGACCATCAAAGTTGTTATCTCTGGTCAGGCTTCTCATTCTTCAACCATCAATGCATCTGTACCACAGGGTTCAATACTTGGGCCACTTCTGTTTTCCATCTTTACTGATGACTTGGTTGATGCATGCAGTAATGAGCTATACCTGTACGCTGATGACGCCACACTATTTGCACCAATTAGAGCAGGAGAGAGTAATACAGTGGCAGCAGGCCTGACAGGATGAAAACCTGGGCAGACAATTGGAATGTTACCCTTGAGCCTACTCAGTGCAAGGCGATGGTGATGTCTAGGGAGAGGAATCCACCTACCCCCGACCTGTATTTTGGGAACTGCAAGCTGGATTTAAAGAAGGAGCTAGTAATCCTTGGTGTTAATACTAACAGCAAGTTGGTGTGGGATAAACACCTTTCCACTATTTCAAACAAGGCTGGACAAAGACTTGGAGCTCTGCGGAAAGTAGCATCCAAACTAGACAAAGAGGGCAGAGCCACGGTTTACAAAGCCCAGGTACGAAGCATCATGGAGAATGCCTGCTTATCATGGATGAATGCCTCACAGAGTGTCCTCAGCCAGTGTGAGTCCAATCAAAGAAAGGCTCTCAGGATTATAGGTGTAGATGAAGCCACAGCTCGTGAGAAGCTAGCCATCAGTAGCTTACACCACAGACGACAGGTTGCTGCAGCTACTGTGCTATACAAAATGCACACCAGCCACAGCCCTGCAGACCTTCGCACCATACCACCTTCATCTTATGAGAGATGGCACACCACACGATCAAGTTTATCTCTACCTGCTCATGCCGTTTCTATACCTGATGCGAGAATCTACACACTGGATAGAAGCTTCCTTCACTGTGCTATCAGAATTTGGAACAGCCTTCCAGATGCTGTGGTTGGAAACATCTGCAACGATGAGGTCCAAGCCTTCAAGAGTCGAGTGCACCAACACCGATCATCTCTGGGAGGGAAGTCACATGCTTCTTCATAAGCTATCATGAAGGGGACCAGGATGGCAATGCTTGGTTGTTGGCAGGTAGCGTTAATACCTGACTTTCAAGAGCACCTGTGAGTTATGATCCGGCTGGACTTCGACCTTAAACTGCTGGAGAACAGTGCGGAAAGATCAGGTGCTGTTTTCTCCCGTTGGGGATTAGTTTTTAGTTCCAAGTGCTCCTGTCATGTTTTGTCACCCTGTAACCTTAACCTTCAAGCTCTCTGAATTATGGAGGACAGCATGTGTATAAATGTCTCTCTCCAGCAGACTTCATCATGATCATCATGACTCCAGTATTTCTACTATTTTTTAAATGTTTCTTAATTGTACGTATGATTTTTTTGTGTTCTATCGCTGAGCAGCAGTGAACCATCTGATTGGTCTATCAGAGTTCTTTTTGGGAACTTATTGACTTGATCAGCATTTCTGATCTGGCTATTGTTCACGATTGCACTTAATAAAAAAAATCTTCCCAGCCACTGTTGGGAGGCCCGTATAGAACTGCCATCAATGTCCTTTTACCCTTGCAGCTTCTTAACTCAACCCACAAGGATTCAACATCTTCCAATCCTATCTCACATCTTTCTACTGATTTGATGCCATTCTTTACCAGTCAAGTCACACCACTCTGTCTGCCTACTTTCCCATCCCTCCAATACAAGATCACCAGCAAAATGTTCTCTGCATTGTATCAAGCAAAAAGAAAAGACTTGTATAAATGCAAGGGAAAACAGAAGTCCAGCAAATTGGGAGAGCTACAAAAGTAACAAAAATAAAGGCCATACAAAGAGAAATTTGCAAGGAACATCAAGGCGAATGCAGGGAAATGTATTAATAAAGTACTGTGCAAATGTTTTGTGGCACCCTGGACTTTTTATATGGTTTCAAAAGAGCATGGCCTCCACAGAGTTCTGATCTCAACATCATCAAGACTGTCTGGGATTACCAAGAAGCAAGAAGCAAGCGAGACAGCCAAGGTCTACAGAAGAACTGCGGCAACTCCTCCAAGATGCTTGGACAACATAGCAGCTGATTTTCTTATAAAACTGCACGATAGCATACCTAAGAGAATTGATGCAGTTTTAAAAGTAAAGGGTGGTTACACCAAATATTGATTTGATTTAGGTTTTTTTTTTAAAACTGTTTACAGCTCTTTATGGTATTTTTTCATAGGTAGAAGCTTTTCAATTCATGATTTTTGAAAGAATTTTTGCTTTACAGAATTTTTTTACATGTCTAAGACTTTTGCACAGTACTGTAAACTAATGAAAGTCATTTCTGAAACATGGTCTTGGCCCGAAATGTTGAATGTTTACTCTTTTCCATAGATTCTGTTTGGCCTGCTGAGTTTCTCCAGCATCTTCTGCCTTATGTTCTTCTTAGTGGGCTATTAATTAGCTGCTTTGCCATTGTTACAATGATGGTGTCATGATGTGTCCTGAACTCAAGTATGGAGGAAAGACAGACGCCAATGAAAAGATGGTGACCAGCATTTATTCATAAGAATTCCAGAACATCAATGGCTCGGCCGAGCAACTCTGTGAGATGTAACATTCTCAAGACTACAATTCCGTGATTAGTGCTAATCTGGCGTCCACTTAAATAATACAAGTACTTGACCTGGGAAACTCGAGAGAGACCTGGAGAATATTGATGATCTTGCAAACCTTGAGACCTGGAAAAAGCCCTGAATATAGACAAGAAGAGTTCAGAATGTGGACTTGGAATGTGGATGAGAAACTCAGAACATAGACTAGAGCCACTTGGAAAGTAAACTTGAGATACTCAGAACATGGACTTGTGAATAGATGGCATTCTCATCTAAAGCTGACCAATGTCAAAACACCGCTGTTCTTTCTCTGCTGGCCCCATTACTCGGTAAGGTCCTTCTGTCACAATGTGTGCTGACAAAATCAGAACCCAAGTATGGAGGGAAGACAAACTCCAATGTAGAGACGGCAACCAGGGTTTATTCATAAAAATTCCAACAGAACATTAGCAGCTCAGCTGAACCACATCGCAAAACATAACATTCTCAAAACTACAACCCCGAAATTAGTGCTAATCAGGTGTCCGCTTAAATTATACAAGTAACATGGAATTCCCAAGCCTATCAAAACAAACTTAACAAGTTTAAGCAGAAACTGACCGCATTACAAAGAGCAAGTCACTTGAGAAAAAACACAAGAAACTTTAAACAATTAATGACTTCAACTAAACAACAATGAACCAATTCAGGTGCTCTAAACACCTCAGAGCCCAATGCTCTTTGGCTCCCCACACAGACCTAAAGAGCCCATTTTCTACAGAATATTGGCCCATCTGATGGGCATCTAACCATGCACTGCCATATAACTATAAAAAGTTATGTCCTGTTTTGGCTTAAATATAGGGACAGGACCTAAGTTATAGGGAAAAGTTGAGTAGATTAGGACTTGATTCACTGGAGTGTAGGAGAATGAGGGAGATATGATAGGGGGATATAAAATTATGAGGGTATAGTTAGGGAAATTGCAAACATGCTTTTTCCATTAAACACACACAAAATGCTGGAGGAAATCAGCAGATCAGGCAGCATCTATGGAAATGAATAAACAGTAAATGTTTCAGGCTGAGACCCTTCCATGCTGTAATTCTCTATGACTCTATCCATTCATTTCAATTACATTGATCCTCTGTGCTGCATGCTCTATCAAATACACCTTTATATGTTTCATCTGGAATCAGTTCTTTCCATAACCAAGAATAGATCTTTCCTAACCAATCCTGCCAGAACTTGGCATGATCTATGTTAGGTCAATATGGAGCTTATTGTCACCTGCACAAGGCATGTATGTACAGGTGCAATGAAAAATTTACTTACAGCAGCATCACAGCCACAGAGCATCAGATAAGCAACATTCACAAGAAAAGCATAAATAATACACAACTTTTACAAGAGAAGAAATTAGAGGGGCCACAGAAGGACTTAGATTAGGAGAATGGGCAAAGAAATGGGAGGTGGAATACAGTGTCGGAACTTATTTGGTCATGCACTTTGGTAGAATAAATGAAAGAGTTGACTATTTTCTAAATGGGGAGAAAATACAAA
Organism: Hemitrygon akajei; assembly: GCF_048418815.1. NCBI lineage: Eukaryota > Metazoa > Chordata > Chondrichthyes > Myliobatiformes > Dasyatidae > Hemitrygon > Hemitrygon akajei. Next base: position 13,143,970 of record NC_133125.1, on the reverse strand, counting down.
AAAAAAACTGAGGTGCAAAAGGACTTGAGAGTCCTTGCAGGATTTTCTAAAGGTGAATTTGTTGGTTGAGTCTGTGGTGAGGAAGGCAAATGCAATGTTAGCAATCATTTCAAGAGGACTAGGGTATAAAAGCAAGGATATAATGTTGAGACTTTATAAAGCACTAGTGAGGCCCCACTTGCAGGAGTATTGTGAACAGTTTTGGGCCCCTTATCTTAGAAAGGATATACTGAAAATGGAGAGGATGCAAAGGAGGTTCACGAAAATGAATTCAGGATTGAATGTTTGATGGCTCTGGGCCTGTATCCACTAGAATTCAAAAGAATGAGGGGTGACTTCATTTAAATGTATTGAATGGTGAAAGGCCTTGATAGAGTGGATATGAAGAGGATGTTTCCTATGGTGGGAGAGCCTAAGACAAGAGGATACAGCCTCGGAATAAGAGAGATGTCCTTTCAGAATGGAGATAAGGAAGAATTTCTTTTGCCAGGGTGTGGTGAATCTGTGGAATTATTGGCCACAGGCAGCTGTAGAGGATGAGTCTTCATGTATATTTAAGGCAGAGGTTGATAGATTCTTGATTGCTCAGGGCATGAAGGGATACTGAGAGAAGGCAGGAGATTAGGGGTGAGAGAAAAACTGGATCAGCCATGATGAAATGGCGGAGCAGACTCTCAATGGGCCAAATGGCCTAATTCTGCTCCTATATCTTATGGTCTTATAAGAAAATCACAATTGGAATAGAAACTAAGTCCAACTTAGTGCAAGGTGATCAGAGTGGTTATGTTGTTGCTGAACTGTAGTGATTAGAGATGGAAGTGGGAAGTGAATTATTTGTGAGTAATAATAACATTTTTATTTCTTCTGTCATCCTAATGGTAACTAGAAAGAGAGTAACAGAGCAGTAATTAGTCGAATAGGACTTACCTAGGTTTTAGGATTTTTTTAAAGGTCTGTACTAGATAAGTACTGTATTCACATTTTTGGGATGTTCCATTAATAAAACTATTAGTATGAGTTTTTTCTTCTGAGGATCATCACCTTGTCACAGTGGAGAAGCTTGTGAGTTCCTGAGATCCTGGGAGCGATGCTGTCTTAGCTCTTGCTAGGGTCACCCATGGAGGTAAGGTTGAGGGGGAGGTTCCAGAGTCAGACAAAGAGAGATCCAACCAAGCCCTCAACAGTGGAGCTGACGGAAGATGATGAGACATCACAATGGCAGTGAATGTGTAAAGCGACAGCAGTGAAGGATCCCCAGTCATCCTGCATGCCAGGCCACTCAGCCCTTTGCTTTGCATGCCATCCATGTAGATCATGCCATGCATGATTATACCAAGGTAATAAGAAGAAAACCAATGCAGAATATAATATTACATTTAGAGAAAGGGCAGTGCAGTTAGACAAATAAAGTGCAAGGGCAACAATGAAGTAAATTGGACAATCAGGAGTCCAAGTGTTGATTCTTTAGCAAGTGAGAGGTCTATTCGAGAGTCTGATAACAGCAGGATAGAAGCTGTCCTTGAGCCTGGTGGTACGTATTCTCAGGTTTCTGTATTTCTGCCCAATGGGAGAGCAGTTGAGGTAGGTGGGGACCTTGATCATGTTGGTTTTTTTAGTCAATGGATATATTGGAAAAGCTTACGTGAGTGAATCTGGTTAGTGTGGGTACACAGGCCATTAGCAGACCTGTTGAAATATTGTCAATGTGCACACATAAGACCATAAGACATAGGAGCAGAATTAGGCTTTTCCGCCTATCGAGCCCACTCCACCATTCCATCATGTCTGATTTATTATCCCTCTCTACCCTACTTTTTTTCTGCTTTCTCCACGTAAGCTTTGACACCATTACTAGTCAAGAACCTTTCAACCTCTGCTTTAAACATATCCAGTCACTGGGCTCCACAGCTGTCTGTGGTAATGAATTTCACAGATTCAACAAAGGAACAGAATTAGTCCATTCAACCCCTTTGAGTATGCTCTGCCATTTCCCCATAACCTTTGACATCCTGACCAATTAAGAACCTATCAACCTCCACTTTAAATATACTAAATGAGCTGGCTTGACAGCAGCCTGTGATGATTAATTCCATAGGTTCACCATCCTCTGGCTAAAGAAATTATTTCTCATCTCTGTTCTAGAGGGACGTTCTTCTATTCTAAGCCTGTGCCCTCTGGTCTTAGACTCCCCCACTATAAGAAACATCCTTTCCATATCTACTCTTTCTAGGCCTTTCAATATTTGATAGGTTTCAATGAGATCCCCCCCCCCCTTCCTTTTAAGTGAGTGGAGGCCCAATGCTTCCTGATGTATAATAGAACATAAAAGTAACAGCACAGCAAGGCCTTCTGGCCCACAGTATTGTGCTCAGCTTTTAAGTGAAGTCTCCTCAGTTTAATACCCTGAGGCAAGGAATCAATCAGGCAAACCAGCATTAGACCTCCTCCTTTGCAAATATATGCTTCCTTATGTAGAGAGACAGACCTGTCCTCAACGTTCTAGGTGTCCTCTCAGAAGAGCCCAATATAACTGCAAAGCAATGTCTCTCTATAGTTAAATCCTCTAACAATAAAAGTAAACATACTACTTGGCATCCTTTGTTTTACCTGCACCCAAGAGGAAACTTTTGTGTCAACTTCCCGCAGTGGTCCTTCAGCACTCCCAGACATTCTCCATGATTGGAAAAAGAAGTGTTTGAAGCTGCATTTCTTTATAAAAAAACCTAAATTTCATTAGCACTTTTCATGACTTCAAGACATCCCAAGCAATTTTAACACAATTATGTACTTCTGAAGTGTCATCACTCTGGTAATTTGGGAAATTAACATTAGATAATTCATTCTAACAGTTGCAAAGAAACTATACACATCAAATTTCTCCCCATTTCTTGAAGTAGAATAGATCATTTCAAATCTGTGCAATAGTTTAAACTGATGAGCAAATCAAATGACTATTTTATATTGATTTCATAAGCTGAAGCTCCCCACATCCTAATTTGCACTACCTTGTTCTTCTATTACGTTGATGCTGTAAGGCAAGAGTTGTAAGAGCTCTTGTTTGAGCTTCATCTCAACTTTTAAATTCCCAACATTACACATCCTTATATAGCCTCTCCCTTTTCTATTTATTTATGACGTTGATTTGAAAATTTGGTTTCTTGTGCATCCTCGACTTTCGACATTCCACCTTTAATATCCATGCCTCTCGATGCCCAAGTCCAAACCTCTGGAACTTTTCTGTGTACTGTTGTAATGTGAAATGTGTGCAAAACCAGTTTTTCACCATACCTCAGTACATGTGACAATCATAAATCAATTTACTGTAAGGCCATAAAACAAACAGAAGGAACAGAATTAAGTTTTTTGGCACATTGAGTCTGCTCGTCTGTTCTCATGGCTAACTTATTTTTCCCTCCCATTCTCATTCTCCTGCATTCTCCACATAACCTTTGGCACCTTTATTAATCAAGAATCTGTCAACTTCTGCTTTAATTACACCCAATGACTTTGCTTCTCTCTACGTCAATGAATTCCACAGGTTCATCACCCTCTGGCAATGGATATCTCTCTCATCTCTGTTCTAAAGGGATGTCCTTTTATTCTGAGGCTGTGCCCTCTGGTCCTAGACTCTCCCGCTATTGAAAACATTCTTTACACGCCCACTCTATCAGAGCCTTTACTAATTTGTCAATACTGTACAGCCAGGAAAACATTTGTAGGAGGAGCCAAATGGCATATGTTTGGATAACAGAGTTATAAATCATCATAGCACAAAAACAGGCCCTTCAGCACATCTAATCCATGCTAAACTATTATTCTACTTAGTTCCATTGACCTGCACCTATCCCTCCCATCCACGTACTTATCCACATTACTTTTAAATGTTCCAATTCAACCCACATCCATAGCTTCCACTGGTAGCTTGTTCCACACACTCACCACCCTCTGAGTGAAGACATTTCCCCCCTCATGTCCCATTAAGATTTTCACCTTTCACCCTTAACCCATGACCTCTAGTTCTAGTCACACCCAACCTCAGTGAAAAAGCTTGCTTACATTTACTGTGTCTACACCCTCATCATTTTGAATACAAAATTATACACCTTTAGTCACCTTAAAGTTGTGTAGGAACAATTAGAGGTGTTTGTGATTGAAACACTAATAAAATATGAAAACTGCAGAGGATTTCTGTGACACACTGTTAATTATCACACACAATGTGCACATTAATGGGGAGTAACATTGAGTGATTGTGAAGATGTTTGGTGCCTTACTAGATAAAGTAGATTTAGATTCGGATTCAGAATTATTTACACATGAACATCAAAACTTAGTGAAATGCGTCGCTTGCATTAACAACCCAAATGTCATCAAATATTCTGGCGCCAGGCAGTGGGTGCAACAAAGCTGAAGAAATCCTAGAATTTATGTAAACCTCTGGATCCTGTTCTGCCCCTCACGATAAAATTATGAGTGTATTTGCTCTGGTAAAGTGTTACGCATCTGATGAATGACAGGAATACTATCCTGGACATGATGGATTACAGTAGTGCTGTTCTGGACCTGATGAACTACAGGAATACTGCAGTGGTTCTGGTGAACCAGATTAACACTGGTCTGGGCATGAAGGACTACCTGATGAAATACAAGAACATTGTTCTAGAACTATGAACTACAGAAAAACTTCTCTTGACCGATGGAATACATGAATAATATTCTGGACCATATGAACCACAGAAATACTGTTATGGGCTTATGAACTACAGCAACACTTCTCTGGACCTGATGATATACAGGAATACTCTTCTGGGCCTATGAACAACAGAAATAATATTCTAGATATGACAACCTGGCTAGACCTGATTTACTACAGGAAAACTGTCCTAGACTAATGAACTACAGTGATGATCTACAGGAAAACTCTGCTGGACCTGAGGAAATACACAAACACTGTTATGAACCTATGAAATGCTGGAACAATGCTCTGGACCTGATGATAAACAGGAATACTATTCTGAACATGGACTGCAGGATTACTGCTCTGGACCTGTGAAGAACCAGAATACTGCTCTGGACTTACGAAATACAGTATTACTGTTCTGGACCTGTGCAGTACAAGAATACTGACTTGTACCAAGAACTGCATAAAAACGGTTTTGGACCTGAAAAACTACAGGGATAACAGGGACCTATAAACTACAGGAATAGTCCTCTCGAACAAATGGACTACAGGAGTATTGTTCTGGACCTGATAGACTACAGTAATGCCTTTCTGTAATGATGAGATACAGGAACACCCTTCCAGACCTAGGAAGTACAGGAATACTGCCATGGACCTGATGAACTCCAGGAATGCAGTTCTCTACCTGATTGGACTACAAGAATACTACTCTGGACCTGATGGACCACAGGAATACTGATCTAAGCCTATGAAATACAGGATAATGATTCTGGAGCTGTGAATACATCAATATTGTTCTGGACAAGATAGACCACACAAATACTGTTCTTGACCTGATAAACTACAGGAATACTGCCTGAACACAATGGAATATAGGAATACAGGGCTGGACCTGATGAACTACAGGAAAACTCCTCAGGACTTGATGAAGTACAGGACAATTGTCCTAGACCGATGAAGTACAGGAAAACTGTCCTGAGACCGATAAAGTACAGGAAAACTGTCCTGAGACCGATAAAGTACGGGAAAACTGTTCTGGGACTGATGAAGTATAGGAAAACTTTTCTGATCCTGATGGACGAAAGGATTAATGTTCTGGCCCTGATCTACTACAGGAATACTGTTCTGGACCTAATGAAATACAGGAACATTGGATTGGCCTTGAGGAAGAGCAGTAGTACTGTTCTGGACTGATAAAATACAGGAAACATAAAATAAAGGAATACAGTTCCAGACCTGATGATCAAGGAAATATGGTTCTGGGCCCATGAAATATAGTAATACTGTTGGGACCTAAAAACCACAGGGTGCCTGTTTTGGATGCACTGGTCCAGTGCAGCACTCTTCTAGAGTAAATGAACTACTTGACCTATGGAATACTGTTCTGCACTTGATGAACTACAGGAATACTGTTCTGGTCCTAATGAACTACAGGAGTGCTACCTAGGAACTGATGGACTGATTGGGGTAGAGCTACGATGACACTCAACAGCAACTTCTTCATGCTCATCTGCGGAAACAGCTTACAGGAGTACTTTTCTGGTTCTGATGGACTACAGGAATTTTGTTCTGGACCTATTAAATACAGGAATACTCTCCTGGACCTATGAAGTTCATGAATACTGTTCTGGACCTAATGAACTACAGGAAATCTGTTCTGGACCTGATGTTTTACAGGAACACTCTTCTGAACCTTGGAAATACCGGAATTTTTGGACCTATGAACTGAAGTGGAAAATAAAGGATTTCTATCCGTTCTTCCTTCTGTGCATTGTCCTTACAGCTGCACTTCTCTTTGCTGCTTTCTCTGTTCCTCTTCTTTATATTCCTCCCCACAGATTGCAGTGCTCAGCACTCTCTGAAAGTGTTCCAATGCCAGAGGTAACTCTTCCCAAAAATTCACAACTTACTCACACTTTCCCATGACTATTTGCAGTGTATTCCAGAATCCCTTGATAATTTTATAGAGTCATAGAGAAGTACAGCACAGAAACAGGATCTTTGGCCCATCTAGTCCATGCCAAAACCATTTAAACTGCCGACTCCCATTGACCTGCACCAGGACCATTGACCTCCATAGCCCTGCCATCCATGTACCTATCCAAACTTCTCTTAAATGTTAAAAATGAGCTTGCATGCACCTCTTGTTATGGCAGCTCAATATGCCAAAAATCTTTCTTTATGACCCTATCTCCTTGTGATGCCAATTTCAATGAATTATGGATCTGTATTCCCAGATCCTTTTGTTCTACCCCACTCCTCAGTACCCTACCGTTGACTATGGAAGACCTACTCTGGTTGGTCCTACTGAAGTGCAACACCTCACACTCTGGATTAAATTCCATCTGTTATTTCTCAGCCCATTTTTCCAGCTGATGCAGATCCCTCTGCAAGCCATGATAGCCTTCCTCACTGCCCACTATACCCCTAATCTTGGTGTCATCTGCAAATTTGCTGATCCAGTTAACCACGTTATCATCCAGATCATTAAAATAGATGACAAACCACAAAGGACCCAGCACCAGTCCCTGCAACACACCACCAGTCACAGGCCTCCAGTCAGAGACACAATTGTTTACCACCACTGCCTGGCTTCTCCCACATAACTAAAAATCTGTGCATTATTTTAAAGTAGCATCTCATTATTTTTACTGCTGATGGCTACTGGACTGGAAGAGGATTGACTAAAATCTGGCAGCAAAACAGGGAAGTGAAATTAATGTTTTAACAATTTTGCCTGATCCTGATTTAAAAACATTCAAATGTATCTTGCTTCTTAGGTAAACCAGATGATTAAAGGCATAGGTTGAGTAGAAATGCAGAGACTTTTTATTGGGACAGAAATGGTTAAAATGGAAAGGGCATACTTTTAAGATGTTTGGAGGACAATATTGGTTGAATGTCAGAGGAAAGAGTTTTATACTGAGTGGTGGGTGTGTGGAACTCGCTGCTGGGGGTGATGGTAAATGAGGATACATTAGGGGCATTTAAGAGACTCTTAGATAGGCACATAGATGTCAGAAAACTGGAGGGCTATGTAGGGGAGAAGGGTTAGATTGATCTTAGGGGAGGTTAAAAGGTCAGTACAAGATCATGGGCCAAAGAGCCTGTATTGTACTGTCAGGTTCTGTGTTCTATGTTCTATGTTCTTTCTCTCCCAGTGAAGTACTGCACATCCTTGTACTAAAAGGGCATCAGCAAAATGAATGATTGCAGAAATATGAATGATCACTGAATTATCACTGTTTAAATCACAGCAATCAAACTTCACTGACTTAATTAACACTTTATTTTCCACTTGGCACCACGTTTTCCAAAACAATGGAGCGATGAAGAGATATAAAAAAAGCACACTTGATATGATAAATAATCTCTCATGCTTGTGCCAGTAAACAATTGTGATAATTTGTCCATAAAGATAGATTGAAAGTGGGTTAAAATGTCAGTACAACACCGTGGGCTGAAGGGCCTGTACTGCACTCCCCTGTTCTTTGTTTAAAGGCTTTTAAATACCATTTTTTTTTTGCCATGGGATATTTACAGCATTTTCTGAATTTTGTGGCAATAAATTCATTGCTGTGAAGTCTTCAAATGTGGCTGCTTGCAGGATGATGAGAATTTCATATTTTCCAAAATCCAGTTTTTGACAACTCAATATTTAGGGAAGAGGCATGTTGGATAGAATCATAGCATAAAGACATACACTGGCCTATAATTTCTGGTTTATTTTTAAAGCCTTTCTTATATAATGTAATGACATTATCTATCCTCCAATCCCCCACAGATCTCCTATGGCTAAGGATGTTTTAAGTAACTCTGCTGGGGCTTTTGCATTATAACAGTAGAACCATAATTAGACCATTTACTCCTGAAGCCTGCTCCTCCATCTAACAATATCATGTTTATTGATGACAATCACCTCAACTCTGCATTCCTGTCTAACTACTGTATCCTGATTTTCTTACAAAGCATCAACCTACTATCCGCTTAACAGTATTCAAAGGCTCCGTATTTACTGGTCTTTGAGGAACTGCAAGACTCAAGAATCAGCATCAGATTTATTGTCACTGACATATGTGGTGAAAATTGTTGTTTTGCAGTACAGTGCAATAATTAAAAATATACTCTAAATAACAATAAGAAGTATCTTTCTATTGCCTAGAGTGCAGAAGAATGAGAAGAGATTCAATAGAGGTACACAAAATTACGAGGGGTATAGATAGAGTAAATGCAAACAGGCTTTTTCCACTGAGGTTGGGCAAGATTAAAACTACAGATCATGGGTAAAGGATGAAAGGTAAAATGTTGAAAGGGAATATTAGGGAGAACCTCTTCATTCAGAGGGTGGTGAGAGTGTGGAGAGGGTGGCAAAACTGGCCCAATGAAATTAGCTAAAGTTTCATGAAAACTTCTGAGGTCGAATTACGCAGGTGTTTCCAATGAGTGGATAGTCACAAAGCTGCGGGACCAGTCAGCATCTTGGGGTGGGTACTCAGAGTGTGCACGGCACAATTGGCAGGTGTGTTTACAGATGTTTTTAATCTCTCCCTCTCCCAGTGTAGACTGCCCTCCTGCTTCAAAACATCCACTATTATTCCTGTACCTAAAAAGGCCAAGGTAACATATCTAAACAACTGGCATCCTGTCACACTCACCTCAGTAATAAGCAAATGCTTTCATAGGCTGGCCAAGGATTACATCTGCAGCATGCTATCATCCACACTGGACTCTCTACAATTCACCTACCGACACAACCGATCAACAGATGATGCAATAGCCACAGCTCTCCACACTGTCCGTACACATTTGGAGAAGAGGAATGCTCATGTGAGAATGCTGTTCTTGGACTACTGTTCAGCATTCAACACCATAATTCCCTCCAGGCTTGACGGGAAGCTCAGAGACCTTGGCCTTCACCCTGCCTAGTGTAGCTAGATCCTGGACTTCCTGTCAGATCACCAGCAGATGGTTAAGAGTGGGCTCCATCACCTCTGACCCTCAACACAGGAGCCCCTCAGGGCTGTGTCCTAAGCCCCCTCTTTTACACTCTCTATACCCATGACTGTGTCATCACCCACAGCTCCAATCTGCTAATTAAATTTGCTGACGATACCACACTGATTGGCCTAATCTCAAATAATAATGAGACAGCTTACAGAGAAGAATTCATCACCCTGAGATAGTTGTGACAAGAAAACAACCTCTCCCTCAATGTTGCAAAAACAAAGGAGCTGGTTGTGGACTACAGGAGGAATGGAGACAGGCTAACCCCTATAGACATCAATGGATCTGGGGTAGAGAGGGTGAACAGCTTTAAGTTCCTTGGCATACACAACACCAAGGATCTTACGTGGTCTGTACATACTGGCTGTGTAGTGAAAAAAGCATAACAGCACCTCTTTCACCTCAGATGGTTGAGGAAGTTTGGTATGGACCCCAAATCCTAAGAACTTTCTGTAGGGGCACAATTGAGAGCATCCCGACTGGCTGCATCACTGCCTGGTATGGGAACTGTAATTCCCTCAAAGACAGGACTCTGCAGAAAGTGGTACAGACAGCCCAGCGCATCTGTAGATGTGAACTTCCCACTATTCAGGACATTTACAAACTCAGGTGTGTAAAAAGGGCCCAAAGGATCATTGGGGACCTGTCACCCCAACCACAAACTGTTCCAGCTGCTACCATGCGGGAAACGGTACCACAGCATAAAAGCCAGGACCAACAGGCTCTGAGACAGTTTCTTCCACCAGGCCATCAGACTGATTAATTCATGCTGATACAATTGTATTTCTATGTCTCATTGACTGTCATGTTGAACATACTATTTATTACAAATTACTGTAAATTGCACATTGCACATTTAGTTGGAAAGATTTTTATTCCTCATGTATATGAAGGAAGGATTAAGTAATAAAGTCAATTAAATTCAAGTTATGGGAGCAGAATTAGGCTATTTGGCCCATCAAGTCTGCTCCACCATTTCATCATGGCTGATCCATTTTCACTCTCAGACCCAGTCTCCTGCCTTCTCCCTGTATTCCTTCATGCCCTGATTAATTAAGAATCTATTAACTTCTGCCTTAAATATACCTAATGACTTGGCCTTCACAGCCACCTGTGGCAATTAATTCCACAGATTCAACAAAGTCTTCATGATTCTTCTGCTCTTTCCATCTCAATTTACAGATGGAGTTTGCACTGTGCCTAGATACAGTCATGGGTATAGACAGAATATTGCCAAGAATGAATTCTGAAAGTGCGCTTGTGTTGATTGTCAGCAAGGAGAGAAGCTTCCTCATTTTAAATGGACAAGTCTATTTTTTAAAGCAGTGGCCACTATTTCCAGATTCTCCCACAAAAGGACAGATCTTCTCCATCTGCATGCTGTTGTTCCTCTCACGATCTTATTCATTGCAATCGAGTTACTTCTCTACTGGATATAAACCCAGCCAGTCCTTGCTTTCCTCTTGAGATAACCTGCCCATTCTAGACATTAGCCTCATCAGCATTTTTAAATGATTGAAGTGTATAAATATCCTTCCTTAAATAAGAAAACCAATAGAGTAATCAATACTCCAGATGCCGCCTCACCATTCCCTGTCTAACTAAGCACAATCACTACTTTGTATTCAGTTGTACGAACTAGTAATTCTGTTGGCTTTCACAATTACGGACTGTACCAGCAGAGGGGTGAATCATAGATGAGGACATTTATGTCTACCTCCATGTCAGAGCTCTGTGACCTCACACCATTAAGCTTATATTCTTCTATTTTATGCCAAAGTAGACCATTTCACATTTTCCCACATTATAAACCAATTACCACAACTTTGACCACTCAAAACTTCCCTATGCTCTCTACACACCTTTAAGGATTAAGGATTAAAGAATCTTATTTGCCTCATGTATATCAAAATATACAGTGCGATGTGTTGCTCCTGTCAAATCAAATTTGCAAGGATGTGCTGAGGGCAGCCCATAAGTATTGCCACGCTTCCAGTACTAACTTACTAACCCTAACCTATACAGCTTTAGAATGCAAAAAACATTGGCTCCACTGCAATTTGCCCATCGCCACAATAAGTCTATGGCAGATGCAATCTCAAAGGCTCTTCATATGGCCTTGGATCAACTGGACAATACAAATGCCTATGTCAGGATGCTCCTTATTGACTACAGCTCGGAGTTTAACACAATCATTCATACAGTTCTGATTGAAAAGTTCCAAAACCTGGGCCTCTGTAACTGGACCTTGAGTTCTTATCTGGAAGACCACAATCTGTGTGGATTGGAAATAACATCTCCATCTTGCTGACAATCAACAACTCAAGGAGGTATGCTCAGCCCACCGCTCTGTTCTCTCTACATCCACAAATGTGTGGCTAGGCACAGCTCAAAAGCCATCTCTAAGTTAGCTAATGACACAACTAATGTTGGCAGAATTTCAGATGGTGACAAGAGGGCGTACAGGAGTGAGATACACCAGCTAGTTGAGTGATGTTGCAGCAACTATCTTGTACTCAATGTTAGAAAGATCAAAGAACTGATTATGGATTTCACAAAGGGCAAGATGAGGGAACACACACCAGACCTCACAGAGGGATCCGAGTGGAGAGAGTGAGCAGTTTCAAGTTCCTGGGTATCAGTATCTCTGAAGATCCATCTTGGACCCAACATATCGATGCAGCTACAAAGAAAGCACAACAGTGATTATATTTCACTGCTGTGGTATGTCACCAAAGACACTCAAAAATTTCTACTGATGTACTGTGGAGAGCATTCTAACTGGCTGCATCACTGTCTGGTATGGGGGGAAGGGGTGGCTACTGTAGAGGATCGAAATAAGCTACAGAGAGTTGTAAATTTAATCAGTTCCATCATGGGCACTGGCCTGCATAGTATCCAGGACATCTTCAAGGAGTGTTGCCTCAGAAAGGTAGCGTCCATCATTAAGGACCCACATCAACCAGGACAAGCCGTATTCTTATTGCTACCATCGGGGAGGAGGTACAGGAGCCTGAAGGCACACACTCAACATTGCTTTCCCTCTGCCATCCGATTTCTGAATGGGCATTGAGCCCATGAACATAACCTTATTATTTTTTAATGTTTATTTCTGCACTCTTATTTAATTTAATTATTATATATATATATTACACACACACACACACACACTTACTTACAGGAATTCACTTTTTTTCTATTATTATGTATTGCAATGTACTGTTACTGCAAAAACAACAAAATTTCATGATATATGCCAGTGATATTAAACCTGATTCTGATTCTGAAAACCGGTGCACAAAGAGGAAACCCAAATGGTCATGGGGAATACGACAAACTCTTTACAGACAGTGGCAGGAATCAAACCCCAATCTCACAGCCGATGCTGTAACAGCTTTCCGCTAACTGCTCTGCTACCACACACTTACTTTCTTCCCCTACCTTTGTGTCATTGAGGTAATAAGGAACTATGTCTTTGGTATTTTCATCCAAGGCATTTATATACTGTAAATTGCAAAACAGCAAGGCTGCTCCACCATCCATTAAACCTGGTAGCCAGAAAAGGATTCATTCGTATTTACTCTCTATTTCCTGTTAATTCTATCCATACTTTTATCCATGAATCCACGAATCATTAACTCATACTAATATGTTACCTCCAGCATCATAAGTCTTTACAATAACCTCTGCTTCAGCACTTTCTGAGAATCACGCATCTTCTGGAAATCACACAGCAGTTCTGCAAAAAACTGATCAAATATATATATATATATTTTTACAAAACATACCTACAGACTCCTCTTGCATTCTTCTTTGTGGGCCAATGATTAGTTGCATTTTCTTGTTACAATGATGGCTTCATTTTCTACCGTGTATTTGCTCAGCTGGTGGGCATCTACCATGTAATGCCAGGTAACAATAGAAAGCCATGTCCTGCTTTGTTCTAAATATAGAGAAAGGACCTGAGTTATAGGGAAATATTGAAAAGATTAAGACTTTCTTGCCTGGAGTGTAGAAGAATGGGGGGAGATTTGATAGAGGTACACAAAATTATGAGGGATATAGACAGGGTAAGTGCAAGCAGGCTTTGTCCATTGGGGTTGGACAAGACTAGAACTAGAGGTCATGGGTTAAGTTCAAAAGGTGAATTATTTAAGGGGAGAATGAGGGTGAATTTTACTCAGAGAGTGGTGAGACAGTGGAATGAGCTGATAGTGGAAGTGGTGGATGCAGCTTCAAGTTCAAAATTCAAGAGAAGTTTGGATGAGTACATGGATGAGAGGGATATAGAGGGCTATGGTCTAGGTGAGGATCAATTAGACTAGATAGAACAATAGTTTGGCAAGGACTGGATGGGCCGCAAGGCCTGCTTTTCTTCTGTAGTGCTCTATGATTCGATACACGAGTCATACTCTCCCTCAGGCTTTTGTATTTCAAAACAGGAAGAACAATGAAATAATGAATGTGTTTGACAGCTGCAATGTAATAAAAATGTGGAACAAATTCGTGTTGGACTAAATTTTTATGTATTAGAACGTCTGTCGCAGAGCTTTGTTGGAAGTTTATTTGATGGAAGAGCAGATTGAGTTATTGGGTGTCAAAGTCAATGTGCTCAATTCAAAGCTTCACTACTTAGCAGTTATTAATTTTAATGATCACATTATTGGGAATGGCTGCCTGTGCATCTGATGGTCTGCTATTTTTGTTTGCAAATGTCTAGACTGGAAGCTCTAACATGTGAAATGTATTTCATTCTTTGTTACAAAAGCAAAAGGGAACTTATGTTTTTGTGTCCTCTCTGGCCACAGGGGTGGTACCAGAGAATCAGAGGGTAGAAGGGTAATAGGGATACTCCTATGTATTATACACCAATGAGTCTTACACTCAATGGCCATTTTATTATGTACACCTGCTTGTTAATGCAAATATCTAATCAGCCAATTATGCGGCAGCAACTCAATGCAAAAAAGCATGCAGATATGGTCAAGAAGTTCAGTTGTTGCTCAGGCCAAGTATCAGAATGGAGAAGAAATGTGATCTAAGTGACTTTGATCGTGAAATTATTGTTGGTGCCAGATGGGATGGTTTGATTATCTCAGAAACTGCTGATCCCCTCCCCTGGGATTTTCATGCATAATAGTCTCCAGGGTTTACAAAGAATTGTGTGAAAATCAAAAAGTCATCTAGTGAGCAGCAGTCTGTGAGTGAAAATGCCTTGTTAATGAGAAAGGACAGAGGAGAATGGCTATTCTGATTCAAGCTGACCAGGAAGTGACCATAACTCAAATAACCGTGCCTTATAACAGTGGTGTGCAGAAGAACATCTCTGAATGCACAACACATCGAATGTAACACCTTTAGTCCTGTATTCATCTTTTCCAATTTTGTCTGCCTTTTATATTGCAACTCATCCTGTTGACTGCAATGTTGCCCTACCATCAGCCTCTCCATGCTAGGAGTCTGACTACACATTGCCTCTGTTTGTAAACCAACTACCTCATCCTCAGCACTAACACTCCAATTCCCATCCCCCTGCCAAATTAGTTTAAACCCACCTGAACAACTCTAGCCAACCTGCCTGCAAGGATATTGGACCCCTCAGTTTTAGGTGTAACCCATCCATTTTGTACAGGTTATGCCTTCCCCAGAAGAGATCCCAATGTTCCATAAATCCGAAATCCTGCTAGCTGCACAAGTTCCTCAGCCGAGCATTCATCTGTTAAACCATCCTATTCTTACCCCCACTGGCACATTGCAAAGGGCAGCAATCCAGAGATTTCTACCCCAGAAGTCCTGTTTCTCAGCTTTCTACCAAAGCTTCCTAAATTCTCTCTTCAGGACCTCCTCACTTTGTCTACCTGCATTATTGGTGCCAATATGTACCATGACATCTGGCTGCTCACCCTAACCCTTGAGAATGCCATGGCCATTATCTGAGACATCCCTGATCCTGGCACCAGGGAGGTAACATACCATCTGGGCATTTCTATCGCACCCACAGAGCCTCATTCTGTTTCTCTGACTAAGGAATCTCCTATCAACACTGCAGTCCTCTTCACCTCTGTTCCTTTGAGCCACAGCACCAGACTCAGTGCCAGAGACCTGTTCACTGCAGCTGACCACGGTAGATTGTCTGCCTCAACAGTATCTAAAGTTATATACTTATTATTGAGGGGAACGGCCACAGGTGTATTCTGCACTGGCTGTGCATTTCCCCTCTTTTTCCTGATAGTTACCCAGTTACCTATCTCCTGCAACCTAGGGGTGACTACCTCCCTGTAGCTCCTGTCTATCACCTCCTCATTCTCGTGTACGAGTCGAAGGTCATCAAACTGCAGCTCCAGTTCCTTAATACATTCTCTTGGGAAATGCATCTTGCTGCACCTGGTGCAGGTGTGTTTACCTGGGAGACTGGAGGGAGAGAGAGTAACTTACAAGACAATTTATCTCACCCTAACCTACTGTCACCCAAGCATAATGAGCCAAAGCCACTCAAAAGATTGGCACATTCAATAGAATGTCCGCTTCACTTGCACTTGATTTATTCCTATTGTTCCTTTCTAATGAATCCCTCTTGCTGATTGGTCACCCAACTCAGAGGAACCACTGTGAAGCTCTGCCTTCAAAATCTTGGATCCTCCCCCCCCCCCGCCCCCCCACCGAATTAAAAAGTAGTTCTTTTTACGCACCCCTAGTGTGGATTGTCCAGCTCAGAGAAAACTGGCTTGAAGCTTTGTTTTTTTTAAAATCCTGAAATTCCCTTTGTTTGCTGATGAAAACTTGATACAGTGTGAATATATTGTGCATATAATTTGAAGTATTGTACATGAGGTTCTTAAGAGTTCATTGATCAGCTGGTGAAGCAAACTAATTACAAATTTAATGAATAAATTGGAACATTATAGAAATAAGTGCCAGGTATGTGTGTTTTCCGTAAACAAATTGTACATAACCAGTGAACCCCGTCTATTAATTTCTTTGTTTTTCCATTGTCCAGTATCAGATATGCTGAAACAACAAATTTTACATTCAGGTCAAATCCTGGTGTTAACCTTAGCCTTCACCCAAAAGTAAAGGATTGCAATGTTATCATAATTTAAATTTTAAACTTGCTTCTCATTCAGATAAACTTGAAATCCCATAGTATTATTCAAAGAAGAGTATAGATTTCTCCAGGCATCAATGCCAAAACTTTTTTTGCCTAAATAATTCCTTTTTTAAAAATCCATGTTGTTTGTTGCATCTGGGAACATTAAATCTAATTTTAAACGCAGAAATTGATTAACCTAGAGAATTGTGAGCTGTATGTGCCTAACAAATCAAAATTGAAAAATCATTGCAGATGCTACCCACCCTGAACACTGCCTTTTCCAAAAGTTATCTTCTGGAAGTGCTATAGGGCAATTAGAACAAGAACTTCATACCATCTCAAATGTTTCTTTCCCCAGGCGTTTAATCTGACCCATCTTTCTAGTCATACTCCCCACCCCCCTCTATCTATTACTGCACTGCTTTGTTTGCACTTTAAACTACTTTGTATAATGCTGTTTACATTGTAAATAAAGTGTATTTATGTATACTTTATTCCATATCTGTGCTTTTAACCTCTAATTTATTTTACATTCCTTCGAATTGTTGGAAGTTTTGGGGTTTTATTTTTGCATGTCATGCTAACACACCACAGCAAATTCCTAATTTACGTTAATGCATAGCAAAGTTGAAAATGCTGAGGAGCGTGAACGCTGGTTCAGGAGCTTGATGGTTGATGGGTAATAACCCAGCGGGGTGGCACTGCGCCCCCTCCTCGATGGTAGCAGCAAGTAGAGAGCATTGCCTGGATGGTGGGAGTCCGGGAAATGGCAAGTAAAGTTAATCCTTGTTCTTATAATATTTCCCCAATCTTTCTTAAGTGCTCATGTTTGAGAGAAGGATATTTTAATGTTGGAGCTGCAGAGGTGGAAATCCTGGCCTATCAAATTAGGAAAATTAATTTGATGATAACTTTTGGGCTGGAGGTGGAAAAAATAACCACAGAAAATTGATTCACTAATGTCAACTGGAGGGGGTGCCCCTCTGGCCTAAATACAGCTCTTTTTCTGCATGACAAAGATGACATTTAATGTCCCCAGGCTAACTGAGCAATGGGCAATAACCCAACACACACAAAATGCTGGTGGAACGCAGCAGGCCAGGCAGCATCTATAGGGAGAAGCACTGTCGACGTTTCGGGCCGAGACCCTTCGTCAATAACCGCTGCTTTGACAAGCCAGTCAACACTTGGTCTTTTCTTAAACACCATCACTAGCGTTGTAGAAACCTAAAGGAGTGACTACTGAATATATTCTGTAAAATGTCTTCTACTGTATCAAC
Organism: Hemitrygon akajei; assembly: GCF_048418815.1. Lineage (NCBI taxonomy): Eukaryota > Metazoa > Chordata > Chondrichthyes > Myliobatiformes > Dasyatidae > Hemitrygon > Hemitrygon akajei. The sequence continues at coordinate 13,125,915 of NC_133125.1, read as the reverse complement.
TCATGAGTAGTTCTGGAATTTCTAAGGGAAAAACTAATTCTGATCGATGTAAGTATATCTGTGGATCTAGTGAGAAGTATCACTATAAAAACAGTTCTAACACTCCTACTACATGCATGGGGTGTCCAGGGATGGGTAGCACTTCTGGTGAAGGAGCTTGTCATGTTCATTTTGGGGCAGCTCACTCACCTTTGGGCTCCAGCGGACACTCAGCTCTCACCTGTGGCTCCAAGTAGCTGTTTGCATTTGACAGTGGCCACTGCTTGGTGCACCATTTTGACAGCTGGGCTAAACAGACAGACAGACAGACATACTTTATTGATCCCGAGGGAAATTGGGTAAAATTGCACAGAAATAAGCTGTGTGTGTGAGTGTGTCCTGGTGGAGTCGTCGGGGCGCTGTCATGACAAGCTTTTTGCACCGATCTTTTTGGTGATTGCTCATCGTACTTGGGCACCTGAAACCTGGCAGAGCCTATCCCTCTCCAGAGTTTTCTTTTTACAAGGTCAAGTTGCTAGCTTGTCTGTCAACCCAGGCACGGATGGAGAGCGTGCAAGGGAGCTGGCTGGTTTCGAACTCGGGACCTCTCGCCCCGAAGTCCAGCACTGATGCCACTACGCCACCAGCCAGTTAAACCAGGTGAGGGCAGCTGGTGGGTCTCGTACCTTGGTGAGATAGGGACATGCCTTTCCTAGCATGCAAAGTCAGATCTGGTGGACTGGGCAGATGAGATCTAGAGTGAGAGCCAACTGTCAAGAAGGCAGTTCTGCAAAACTCCTCGGAGAGCAAAGAGTATGAAGAGGCACAGAAGTCATGGTCATCCAAGAAAGATCCCAATTGTGAGGCATTTTCAGACCATTAGACCTGAATGCTCAAGGTTGAGAGTGGAACTGCCTGACTACAATGGCTTTTCCACTTTAAAAACTCTCCCACCCAGGTTTCCTGCCGTTGTTGGACATGACAAACTACCTAAGCTACATGTATGGTTGATTTCCTGATTGTCACAATCTGAACCACAAAGTTACTCATTAAAGTTGATTAAACCCAGGGCCTAAAGAGCTCTCTATCAGGTTTCTTGGGAAGGAGGCGGTAGCAAGAATGGGTGCCATGGCAACATAGTGGCTAGTGCAACGCCATCACGGCTCGGGGGCGTTGGAGTTTGAAGTTCAATTCCGGCAGCATCTGTAAAGAGTTAGTACATTCTCCCCTTGTCCAAGAGGGTTTCCTCTGGGTGCTCGAATTTCCTTCCACATTCCTAATTGGTGGGTTTCTGAATGGCACAGCTCGATGGGCAAGAGGAGGAAGCTTTGTGCTGCATCTCGAAATAAAAAAAATGAAAATAAATCAAAATAACCTGATGGAGATTGTTAAAAATTACTTTCAGTCAGTATGGCTTTTTGCGGAGGAAATCTCATTTTACTCATTTACAAGACCATAAAAACATAGGAGCAGAATGAGGCCATTCAGCCCATTGAGCCTGCTCTGCCATTCCATCATGCCTGATTTATTATCCTTCTCAACCCCATTCTCCTGCTTTCTCCCTATAACCTTTGACACCCTTATTAATCAGGAACCCATTTGCAGTGTATTTACTATTTCAGTAATATTTGAGAAATATTATCTATATATTAATTAAGCATTCTTTGTTTACAGAATTAATTGCAGATTAGTCATTTCGCCACTACGTCATATGTGAATGCCTCACTAAAGAAAAATTAAGTGCACAAGCATTTTGGGCTCTTGTTTTTCCTTTAGATTAGTTTCCGGAGTGGCAATGAGGAAGTTTTAAAATGAACCCAAGGAAACTACCTACCTGTTGAAGTGCAGCACAGTTTTTCTTTGTAAGGGGTGGGGAAGAGATATTCCTGTTTTAAAAAAAAAGCGCAGTACGTATTTCTTCAGAAGAGGAGAGAGACATGCGAGTTTAAAAAAGGGCAGAATATTACCAAAATTCACATGTTCATAAACAGACGAGTTCAGCATTTTGTATGTGTTGCTCTGGATTTCAGTGTCTGCAGAATCTCTGGTGGTTTTGTTTTGCTGTTATTGTTTTAGACCATAAGATATACGAGCAGAATTACAGTGCCTATAAAAAATATTCACTCCTCTTGGAAGTTTTCATGTTTTATTGTTTTACAACATTGAATCACGGTGGATTTAATTTGGCTTTTTTTGACATGATCAGCAGAAAAAGACTCTTTTGTGTCAAAGTGAAAACAAATTGGTCTAAATTTATAATAATTATTTTACACAAAATAATTGATTGTATAATTACTGTACTCACCTCTTTCAAGTCAGTATTTAGTAGGTGCAATTTTGACAATTACAGCCTTGAATCTGTGTGGTCAGATCTCTATCAGCTTTGCACATCTGGACATTGCAATTCTTCCCTTTTCTTCTTTACAAAGCTGCTCAAACTCTATCAGATTGTATGGGGATTGTGTGTGAACAGACCTTTTCATGTCTGGCCACAAATTATCAATTGGATTGAGGTCTGGACTCTGACTGGGCCACTCCAGGACATTAACTTTGTTGTTTTTAAACTACCGGTATTCCTGTGTAGCTTTGGCTTTATGCTTGAGGTCATTGTCTAGCTCGAAAACAAACCTTCTCCTAAGTCGCAGTTCTCTTGCAGACTGTATCAGGTTTTCCTCCAGGATTTCCCTGCATTTTGCTGCATTCATTTTACCCTCTACCTTCACAAGCCTTCCAGGGCCTGCTGCAGTGAATCATCCCCACAGCATGATGTAGCCGCCACCATGCTTCACAGTAGGGATGGTGTGTTTTTGATGTTGTGTAGTGTTCGACTTACACCAACACAGCATTTAGTCTGATGGCCAAAAAGCTCTATTTTGATTTTATCAGACCATAGAATCTTCTTCCAGCTGACTTCAGAGTCTCTCATATGCTTTCAGGAAAACTCCAGCCAGGATTTTTTCAACAGTGGCTTTCTCTTTGCGTTGTGACTGGTGAAGCACCTGGGCAACAATTGTTGTATGTGCAGTCTCTCCCATCTCACCTACTGAAGTTTGTAACTCCTCCAGAGTTGTCATAGGTCTCTTTGTGGTCTCCCACACTCGTCCCCTTCTTGCATGGTCACTCAGTTTTTTGAGGACGGCCTGTTCTAGGCTGATTTACAGCTGTGTCATATTCTTTCCTTTACTTGATGATTAACTTAACTGTACTCCAAGAGATATTCAGTGACTTGGAACTTTTCTTGTATTCATCTCCTGCCTTGTGTTTTTCAATAACCCTTTCTCAGAGTTTCTTGGAGTGTTCTTTTGTCTTCATGGTGTAGTTTTTGCCAGGATACTGACTCACCAGCAGTTGGACTTCCTGATGCAGGTGTATTTTTACTACAATCTATTGAAACACCTTGATAGCACACAGGTCTCAATTTAATGAATTATATGACTTCTAAAACCAATTGGTTGCACCATTGGTGGTTTGGTGTGCCATATTAAAGGGAATGAATCCTTATGTAATCAATTATCTTGTGTGTAACATTTGTGTAACACCCTGGTTCAGATTTTTACTGCTATGTTGTAGGTATTTCATTTTAGCTGTTCTGTAAGAGCAGTCTGTTCTGCTCTCAACCTGTTTGGGTTTGAGTTGAGATAAGGCGCTTTGTTGTTCAATTTAGGAATGTGGTATCAGCCATCAGGATGGTGGAATTGGAAAAAAATTGTAGAGAATGCTGGGCGGGGATGACTTTGTGAGGGACACTGGTGTGGGTTGAGGTCTCTTTGGCAGGAGCTGGGAGAAGACAGGAGGGAAGCTGGCTGAGAATGTCAACCCTGTTGCACAAGGAGCTTTGTGCAGATGAATGGCTTCAAGATGTAAGGACCAATATTCACGTGGGAGATGGTTCTCGAGTAACACTTGGAAGGTGATGTGTGCTTTCACAGATACTGAGGGTCCAGTGTGTGAGTTATAGACAACTTCAGGGTGAGCTCCAACTTGTATGCCCATTTGACAGTTTAATTATAATGGGCCCTTTTTGTTTTTTACTTTCCTTTAATAATTCTTTGGTTAAATTAACATTCATAAATATGCTTTCTCTATGTACTCTGTATTCTCTGTTACTTCTTGCCGATGAGTGAATGTAGAGGGCGGTAAATCACACAGTATTCACACAACCTGGGCTTTGGGCGGTTGAGACATCCCAATCTCACAGGTTTGGTGGGACCAAAGTCGTACGAATGCTCGACATGAGGAAGGTGGTTTCCTCGCCACGGAATCCAGTGGCTGTTAGCAAGGTGCTAATGAGCCCCACTTCCAGAGACAACCAGTAAAAAGGGGTCTCATTTGTAATTAAATGAATCATTTAAATCATTTTGTAGAGATCTGCTTTCACTTTGCTGCGGGAGTTTTTTTCCTGTTGATCAGTATTGAAAAAAGCCAAATTAAATCCACTGTGATTCCATTTTTTAAGACAATAAAACATGAACATTTCCAAGGGGGGGGGGGAGAAATACTTTTTATAGGCACTGTAAGTCATTCATCCCAGAGTCTGCTCTGTCATTCCATCATGGCTGATTTATTATAGCCCTCAATCCCATTCTCCTGCCTTCTACTCGTAACCTGTGCAGTGCCCCCCTCACCAACCCACGCTAGACGGAGATGCAACCGATTAGAGTGTTCTCCACCGTACATCTGTAGAAATTTTTTGAGTGTTTTTGCAGACATACCAAATCTTCTCAAGCTCCTAATGAAATATAGCTGCAGTTGTGCCTTCTTTGTAGCAGTATCAATATGTTGGGCCCAGATTAGATCCTCAGAGATACTGACAGCAGGGAACTTGAAATTTATCACTCTCTCCTCTTCTGATCCCTCTATGAGAACTCATGTGTTTTCCCTTGTCTTACCCTTTCTAAAGTCAACAATCAGTTCTCCGATTTTACTGATGTTGAGTGCAAGATTGTTGCTACGACGTCACTCAACTAGCTGGTATATCTCACTCCTGTACACCCTCTCGTCATCATCTAAAATTTTGCCAACAATAGTTGTATTGTCAGCCAGTTTATAGATGCCACTTGAGCTGTGCCTAGCCGCACAGTCATGGGTGTGGAGGGAGTAGAGTAGTGGGCTAAGCACACATCCCTAAGGTGTACCGGTGTTGATTGTCAGTGAGGTGGAGATGTTATTTTCAATCTGCACAGATTGTGGTCTTCCAGTTAGGAAGCTGAGGATCCATTTTTAGAAGGAGGTATAGAGGCCCAAGTACTGGAGCTTTTCGATCAGAACTGTAGGAATGATTATGTTAAATGCTGAGCTGTAGTCAATAAATAGCATCCTGTCAATCCTGTCAATAGTATTTGTGTTGTACAGGTGATCCAAAGCTGCGTGAAGGACCATTGAGATCGCATCTACTGTAGACCTATTGTGGCAGTGGGTTCAGGTGCCTGCTGAAACAGGAGTTGATTCTAGCCATAAACAACCTCTCAAAGCACTTCATCACCGAAGATGTGCCACCGGGCAATAGTCACTAAGGCAGCTCACCCTGCTCTCCTTAGGCACTGGTATAATTGTTGCCCTTTTGAAGCAGGTGGGAACTTCCAAATGTAGCAGTGAGAGATTGAAAATATCTTTGAACACACCCACCAGTTGGTTGGCAGAGGTTTCAGAGCCCTACCAGGTACTCCATCGGGCCTGTTGCCTTACAAAGGTTGAAGGGCACCCTGATATTAGCCTCTGAGACAGAGATCACAGGGTCACCAGTGCTGCAGGGATCCTCAGAGGATCAAAGTGACCATAAAAGGCATCCTGCATTAACCTTTAGGGAATCCTGCACAAGCAATTCCATGTCCCGTTGCACCTCTGATTTTTGAATTTTTTTGCCCATTTAGAAAATTGTCTACTCTTTTATTCCTTCTATCAAAGTGTATGGCCATACAACTCCTTACACAATATTCCATCTGCAACTTCTTTGCTCATTTTCCCCAATCGGTCCAAGTCCTTTTGCAGACTCCCTGCTTCCACAACATTACCTGCCTCTCCACCTAATTTTGTGTTGTCTACAGACTTGTCCTCAAAGCTGTCAACTCCATTGTTGATGACATATAATGTGAAAAGAAGCGGTCCCAATACCAACCCCTGTGGAACACCACTAGTCACTGGCAGCCAACCAAAGTAGGCCCACTTTATTCCCACTATCTGCCTCCCTCCAGTCATCTAATCTCCTATTCATGCTAATATCTTTTCTATAATACCATGGGCTCTTATAAGACCATAAGATAAAGGAGCAGAATTAGGCCATTTGGCCCATTGAGAGTCTGCTCCGCCATTTCATCATGGCTGCTCCAGTTTTCCTCTCAGCCCCAATCTCCTGCCTTCTACCTGAATCCCATCATGCCCTGACCAATCAAGAATCTATCAACCTCTGCCTTAAATATACATGAAGACTTGGCCTCCACAGCTGCCTGTGGCCAAGAATTCCACAGATTCACCACACCCTGGCAAAAGAAATTCTTCCTCATCTCCATTCTGAAAGGACATCTCTCTTATTCTGAGGCTGTATCCTCTTGTCTTGGGCTCTCCCACCATAGGAAACATTCTCTTCATATCCACTCTATCAAGGCCTTTCATCATTCAATATATTTAAATGAGGTCACCCCTCATTCTTTTGAATTGTAGTGGATACAGGCCCAGAGCCATCAAACATTCAATCCTCATTTTCGTTAACCTCCTTTGCACCCTCTCCATTTTCAGCACATCCTTTCTAAGATACGGGGCCTAAAACTGTTCACAATACTCCAGCAAGTGAGGCCTCACAAGTGCTTTATAAAATCTCAACATTACATCCTTGCTTTTATATTCTGGTCCTCTTGAAATGAATGCTAACATTGCATTTACCTTTTGCACCACAGACTCAACCTGCAAATTCACCTTTAGGAGATCCTGCAAGGACTCTCAAGTCCTTTTGCACCTCAGTTTTTTTTTGTGTTTTCTCCCCATTTAGAAAATAGTCAACTCTTTCATTTATTCTACTAAAGTGCATGACCAAATAATTTCCCACACTGTATTCCACCTCCCATTTCTTTGCTCATTCTCCTAATCTAAGTCTTTCTGTAGTCCCTCTATTTCCTCAGAACTACTTCTCTCTACCTTGTCTGCAAACCTTGCAACAAAGCCATCAATTCCATCATCTTGTTCAGCAGCCTCACATACGGTATGTCAATGGCTATCTGAACATCCAGGTAAATAACATCAACTGACTCTCCTTTGTCTATCCTGCCTGTTATTTCCTCAAAGAATTCAAACAGGTTTTGTCAGATAAGATTTCCCCTTAAGGGAACTTGCTTTATTATGTGCTTCAAGTACTTTGAAACCTTATCCTTTATAATGGTCTCAAACACCTTCCCAACCACTGAAGACAGGCTAACTGGCCTACAAATTCCTGATATAATTATTGATCAAATGGAACTTTGGGCAACGCTGTAGTAGATGGAACTTAATCCTGACAAGGTGAAGATGATACGCTTTGTGAAGTCAAATAGCAGTAGAGAATATACAATAAATGGTAGCTTGCTAAGGAATGGTGATGAACAGAGGAACCCTGAGAACAGAAGTGGATAAGACACTGAAAAAGACATAAGGCATGCTTGCCTTTGTTGGCTGGTTCAGACAGTACAAGTGTTATGTCATTACGTTGCAACTTTACAAGAGATAGGTTTGTCCACACTTGGAGTTCTAGTTGCTACACTCAGCAAGGATGTGATTGCACAGGAGAAAATGCAGAGGAGATTCACTAGGATGTTGCCCAGACTGGAGGACTTTAGTTCAGGGGCAAATTTGGACACGCTAAATTTTCTAACCCTGGAGTGAACGAGGCTGAGGGTTTATAAAATCATGAGAGGCATAGATTGATAGAATCTTTTTTCCTTTGGTAGAGATACCAAAAACAAGAGAGCATAGATCTAAGGAGAAAATCAGGAGTTTTAAAGGGGATTTTAGGGGAAAGTTCATTTTCCACAGGGAAGGGTTGATAGCTGGATATTTGCTGCCAGAAGAAGTAATGCGATCAGATGCAATCATGATGCTTAAGAGACATTTAGATAGATGCTTAAATTGGCAAGGAATAGAATGAAACAGACCTAATGTGGGTAAATGGGATTAGTGTAGATCGGTGTGAGTTCAGCATGGAAGTAGTGGGTAGAAGGGTCTGTTCTGTGCGGTGGAACTCTGACCCGAGAATATTCCTCAGGAGTGTTTGAAACTATTGGATGAATTGGTGATTAAATAAAATATAAATAATTGTCATCTTCTACTCCTACCTCAGGAAAATTCACTTGGTTTCTCATTGTAAAGCAGTATGCAATTTTCTCTCCTGAAATTACTGGTACTCAAGTTTTTTTTTCCAGTGTAGAATTTTTTTTCAAAAAGAAACCAAAAGAATCAATACTTTTTTTAAAATTTTATGGGATTTTGTTAAACTTTTTTTTGGAAATCTACCCATAAGAAACCTGGAGATTCATACAAATTATTATTATTATTTCAGTTGAGATGCTTTTGACATTTTTCATGTGGTATTTTACTTTGAATAAGAAGTAGATATTGTACATTTTCACAAGACAAGCGGATTCAAATGGATTCAAAATCTTGATTCCTCTGCCTCTGCCGCATTTGCTCTCAGGATCGACTTTTCATTCCAGAACGAAGGAGATGTCCTCCTCCTTCAAAGAGGGGGGCTTCCCTTCCTCCACCATCGTCACTGCCCTCAACTGCATATAGAAACATAGAAAATAGGTGCAGGAGTAGGCCATTCGGCCCTTCGAGCCTGCACCGCCATTCAGTATGATCATGGCTGATCATCCAACTCAGAACCCTGAACCTGCTTTCTCTCCATACCCCCGAACCCTTTAGCCACAAGGGCCATATCTAACTTCCTCTTAAATATAGTCAATGAACCGGACTCAACTGTTTCCTGTGGCAGAGAATTCCACAGATTCACCACTCTCTGTGTGAAGAAGTTTTTCCTCATCTCGGTCCTAAAAGGCTTCCCCTTTATCCTTAAACTGAGACCCCTCGTTCTGGACTTCCCCAACATCGGAAACAATCTTCCTGCATTTAGCCTGTCCAATCCCTTTAGAATTTTATACGTTGCAATAAGATCTCCCCTCAGTCTTCTAAATTCCAGTGAGTACAAGCCTAGTCGATCCAGTCTTTCTTCATAAGAAAGTCCTGCCATCCCAGGAATCAATCTGGTGAATCTTCTCTGTACTCCGTCTATGGCAAGAATGTCTTTCCTCAGATTAGGGGACCAAAACTGCACACAATATCCTAGGTGCGGTCTCACCAAGGCCTTGTACAACTGCAGTAGAACCTCCCTGCTCCTGTACTCAAATCCTTTTGCTATGAATGTCAACATACCATTTGCCTTTTTCACCGCCTGCTGTACCTGCATGCCCACCTTCAATGATTGATGTACAATGACACCCAGGTCTCATTGCATCTCCCCTTTTCCTAATTGGCCACCGTTCAGATAATAATCTGTTTTTCTGTTCTTGCAACCAAAGTGGATAACCTCACATTTATCCACATTAAATTGCATCTGCCATGAATTTGCCCACTCACCTAACCTGTCCAAGTCACCCTGAATCCTCTTAGCATCCTCCTCACAGGTAACACCGCCGCCCAGCTTCATGTCATCTGCAAACTTGGAGATGCTACATTTAATTTCCTCGTCTAAATTATTAATATATATTGTAAACAACTGGGGTCCCAGCACTGAGCCTTGCGGTACCCCACTAGTCACTGCCTGCCACTCTGAAAAGGTCCCATTTACTCCCACACTTTGCTTCCTGTCTGCCAACCAATTCTCTATCCACATCAATACCGTACCCCCAATACCGTGTGCTTTAAGTTTGCACACTAATCTCCTGTGTGGGACCTTGCCAAAAGCCTTTTGAAAATCTAAATATACCACATCCACTGGCTCTCCCCTATCCACTCTACTAGTTACATCTTATAGAATTTTTTGAAGATTAGACAGACATGATTTTCCTTTCACAAATCCATGCTGACTTTGTCGGATGATTTCACCTCTTTCCAAATGTGCTGTTATCACATCTTTGATAACCGACTCTAGCATTTTCCCCACCACCGATGTCAGACTAACTGGTCTATAATTCCCCGGTTTCTCTCTCCCTCCTTTTTTAAAAAGTGGGGTTACATTAGCCACCCTCCAATCCTCAGGAACTAATCCAGAATCCAAGGAGTTTTGAAAAATTATCACTAATGCATCCACTATTTCTTGGGCTACTTCCTTAAGCACTCTGGGATGCAGACCATCTGGCCCTGGGGATTTATCTGCCTTTAATCCCTTCAATTTACCCAACACCACTTCCCTACTAACATGTATTTCCCTCAGTTCCTCCATCTCACTAGACCCTCGGTCCCTTACTATTTTCGGAAGATTATTTATGTCCTCCTTAGTGAAGACTGAACCAAAGTAGTTATTCAATTGGTCTGCCATGTCTTTGTTCCCTATGATCAATTCACCTGTTTCTGACTGTAAAGGACCTACATTTGTCTTGACCAATCTTTTTCTTTTCACGTATCTATAAAAGCTTTTACAGTCAGTTTTTATGTTCCCTGCCAGCTTTCTCTCAATCTTTTTTCCCTTTCCTAATTAAGACCTTTGTCCTCCTCTGCTGGTCTCTGAATTTCTCCCAGTCCTCTGGTGTGCCACTTTTTTTTGCTAATTTATATGTTTCTTCTTTGGACTTGATACTATCCCTAATTTCCCTTGTCAGCCACGGGTGCACTACCTTCCCTGGTTTATTCTTTTGCCAAACTGGGATGAACAATGGTTGTAGTTCATCCATGTGATCTTTAAATGCTTGCCATTGCATATCCACCGTCAACCCTTTAAGTATCATTTGCCAGTCTATCTTAGCTAATTCACATCTCATACCTTCAAAGTTACCCTTCTTTAAGTTCAGAACCTTTGTTTCTGAATTAACTTTGTCACTCTCCATCTTAATGAAGAATTCCACCATATTATGGTCACTCTTACCCAAGGGGCCTCGCACGACAAGTTTGCTAACTAACCCTTCCTCATTGCTCAATACCCAATCTAGAATGGCCTGCTCTCTAGTTGGTTCCTCGACATGTTGGTTCAGAAAACCATCCCGCATACATTCCAAGAAATCCTCTTCCTCAGCACCCTTACCAATTTGGTTCACCCAATCTATATGTAGATTGAAGTCACCCATTATAACCACTGTTCCTTTATTGCACGCATTTCTAATTTCCTGTTTAATGCCATCCCCAACCTCACTACTACTGTTAGGTGGCCTGTACACAACTCCCACCAGCGTTTAGTGTTATGCAGCTCTACCCATATCAATTCCACATCCTCCAGGCTAATGTCCTTCCTTTCTATTGCGTTAATCTCCTCTCTAACCAGCAATGCTACCCCACCTCCTTTTCTTTCCTGTCTATCCCTCCTGAATATTGAATATCCCTGGATGTTGAGCTCCCATCCTTGGTCACCTTGGAGCCATGTCTCTGTGATCCCAACTATATCATATTCATTAATAACTATCTGCACATTCAATTCATCCACCTTGTTACGAATGCTCCTCGCATTGACACACAAAGCCTTCAGGCTTGTTTTTACAACACTCTTAGCCCTTATACAATTATGTTGAAAAGTGGCTCTTTTTGCTTTTTGCCCTGGATTTGCCTGCCTGCCACTTTTACTTTTCACCTTACTACTTTTTGCTTCTACCCTCATTTTACACCCCTCTGTCTCTCTGCACTTGTTCCCATCCCCCTGCCACATTAGTTTAAAGCCTCCTGAACAGCAGTAGCAAACGCTCCCCCTAGGACATTGGTTCCAGTCCAGCCCAGGTACAGACCGTCCTGTTTATACCTGTCCCACCTCCCCCAGAACTGGTTCCAATGCCCCAGAAATTTGAATTCCTCCCCCTTGCACCATTTTTCAAGCCACGTATTCATCTGAAATATCCTCCTATTTCTACTCTGACTGGCACGTGGCACTGGTAGTAATTCAGAGATTATTACCTTTGTGGTCCTACTTTTTAGTTTATCTCCTAACTCCCTAAATTCACCTTGTAGGACCTCATCCTGTTTTTTACCTATATCGTTGGTACCTATGTGCACCACGACCACTGGCTGTTCACCCTCCCATTCCAGAATGCCCTGCAGCCGTTCAGAGACATCCTTGACCCTTGCACCAGGGAGGCAACATACCATCCTGGAGTCTCGTTTGCGGCCGCAGAAACGCCTATCTATTCACCTTACAATTGAATCCCCTATCACTATAGCTCTCCCACTCCTTTTCCTTCCCTCCTGTGCTGCAGAGCCACCCATGGTGCAATAAACTCAGCTGCTGCTGCCTTCCCCTGATGAGACATCTCCCCCAACAGTATCCAAAACAGTATATCTGTTTAGGAGGGAGATGACCCCAGGGGACTCCTGCACTACCTGCCTACTGCTACGCTGTCTAGTGGCCACCCCTTCCCTTTCTGCCTGTGTAGCCTTTACCTGTGGTGTGGCCAACTCACTGAACGTGCTACTCACGACTTTCTCAGCATCGCGTATGCTCCAGTATGAATCCAATCGCAGCTCCAGACGCTCAATGTGGTCTGCCAGAAACTGCAGCTGGACACACTTCCTGTACACATAGTCGTCAGGGACACTGGAAGTATCCCTGATTTCCCACATGCTGCAGGATGAACAAACCACGGGGCCGATCTCAGCTGCCATGACCTACCCAATACTTGCCTCAACTTTTGAGACTTTCTCCTTTGAAAGGAACTTGCCCGGCCTTACCTCACTTGGAGTGAGGCTTGTCCTCCGGGACCTCTTCTTGTCGAAGCCTCTCGAGTCAAAGCCTCAAATATCCACTCCTTCACAGGCCGCTCCGCTTGAGGTAACCCTCTATTTATTTGTTTGAGCTTTTCAAACTGCTTGGTCACCTGACCTCGATTGCCCAATCAGCTGCTTTCTGCTGAGTCTGAGCTATTCAAATCTTGATTGTCTAATCAACGGCTTTCTGCTGAGCTATTCAAATCTTGATTGACTTGATTGCACAGTCCAACTGCCAAAACTACAAGAATCTCTCGAGTCAAAGCCTCAAATCTCTACTCCTTCACTGGCCCACTCACTCACTGGCTGCTTTCCACAGGCATTCTTCCATTTCATGCACGTTTGCTCTCACCCCATCCTCCCGCCATCCTACCAGGGATAGGGTTCCTCTTTTTCTCGCCTACCACCCACCAGGCTCCACGTCTAGCACATAATTCTCTGTAACTTCCCCCCACCTCCAACAGGATCCCACAAGCAAACACATCTTCCCCCCCTTCTTCCACTACGCGACTCCCTTGTCCATTCGTCCAACCCCACTGATCTCCCTCCTGGCACTTACCCTTGCAAGTGAAACAAGTGCCACACTTACCCTTACACCTCCTCCCTCACTGCCATTCAGGGCCCCAGATAGTCCTTCCAGGTGAGGTGACACTTCACCTGTGAGTCTGTTGGGGTCTTACACTGTGTCAGGTCCTCCCGGTGTGGCCTCCTGTATATCGGTGAGACCCATCGTGGATTGGGAGTCCACTTCGCTGAACACCTATGCTCTTTTCGCCAGATAAAGCAGGATCTCTCAGTGGCCACCCATTTTAATTCCACTTCCCATTCCCATTCCGACGTGTCAGTCCATGGCCTCCTCTACTCTCACATTCAGGTTGGAGGAGCAACATCCTATATTCCGTCTGGGTAGCCTCCAACCTGATGGCATGAACATCGATTTCCCAAACTTCTAGTAATGGACCCCCTCACTCTCATTCACCAATCCCCATTCCCATTTCCCTCTCTCACCTTATCTCCCTACCTACCTATCACCTCCCTCTGATGCTCCTCTCCCTTTTCTTTATCCCATGCCCCTCTGTCCCTTCCTATTAGATTCCCCCTTCTCCAGCCCTGAATATCTTTTACCAATCAACTTCCCTGCTCTTTACTTCACCACTCTCCCAGCTCCCAGTCACCTTGTGTTTCTTCCTCCCCTCCCCTCACCACCAAACTCTGACTCCTCATGTTTGTTTTCTCCAGTCCTGCTGAAGGGTCTCGGTCCGAAACATCAACTGATTACTCTTTTCCATAGATGCTGCCTGGCCTGCTGAGTTCCTCCAGCATTTTGCAAGTGTTGCTTGGATTTCCAGCATCTGCAGATTTTCTCTTGTTTGTTAAAATCCAGATTTACCAACTTGTTTGAGTTCTCTAATGATGTAACTGTATTGAATAGGATGTTGAATGTGATGGACTTGTAAAACTCCTTAAAGATTGTAAGATAACTTAAAGTTATTCCCGAAAAGGTATTCTGGATTTTTGGAACAAAAGTAACCCACCCATCCTTTGTAAACCATGCTTAAAAATTGTTAAGGATGAGAAAGCCAGCAGATGCTTGAAATCTAAAGCACACACACAAAGTGCTGGAAGAACTCAGCAGGTCAGGCAGCACCTATGGAGGGGAATAAACAGTCAATATTTTGGGTCAAGACCCTTCATCAGGACTTGAAAGGATGGGGGAATGAATAAGGAGGGAGTACTTCTAGTTTTAGCAAGTACCAAGACATTTAATGGAAGGTATATTTGGTTGATGATGGACCATAAATTATGCCATTCCCCAAAACCTCCTGACCAATTACAGCTGAAGGATAAGGTGAATAATGTTAATTATTGCACCATTTTGTTTGGATCATTCTGCATACGTTGAGAGAATCATAATCAGCGATATCATCACTGACATGTGTTCTGAAAATTGTCTTGTAGCAGCCAGTACAGGTCAAGACATGAAAATTACTGCAAGTTACAAATAAATAATGTAAAAGCTGAGTAGTGAGGTTGTATCTGGACGGCTCATAAACCTAATGGTAGAGGGGAAGAAGCTGGTAGGATGCAGCCCAGTCCATCTCAGGCACAGGCCTCCCCACCACTGAGCACTTTACAAGGAGGTGCTCCCACCAGCACCATCCAGGCCATGCTCTCTCATCACGTCAACCAGATGGGTGTCACACCACCAGGTTCAGGGACATTTATTACCCCTCAACCATCCTGCTCCTGAACCAGGGTGGATAACTTTCCTCACTCCAACTCTGAACTGATTCCACAATCTATCGACTCGTTGTCAAGGATTCCACAACTTGGAAAATTGGACATTGGAAAAAAGTTGAATTTCCCCATGGGGATGAATAAAGTATCTATCTATCTATCTATCTAACTCCTGTTCTCAGTATTATTTACTTCTCATTTGCACACTTTATCTTCTTTTGTATATTTGTGGCTTATTGATCTTTATTATTTATATTTTTTCATTCATTCTATTTTATTTCTTTATTTTCCTGTAAATGCCTTCAAGAAAATAAATCTCAGAGAGTGCACAGTAACGTAAACATACTTTGATCATAAATTTACTTTGACTGTGATCCTAAAACATTGTTTTAATGCACGTGCAAAGTAAAATAACCTGAAACGTTACCTCTTTTTTCTCTTTCCACAGGTATTATCGATCCTGCTGATAGTTTCCAGCATGTTTTTGATTTTTTATTTCGGATTTCCAGCATCTGCATGGTTCCAGCGGATCCTGGTGGAAGATCCAGTCCGCGTTTTCCGTGGCGCCCAGACGGGAGTTGGAGCCTTTCAACGGAACAGCCGGGCCTTCTTTTTTCAAAAATCCGAACCTGGACGGTTTCAAATCCCCCCCGACCAGAGGCAGCCACTCACCCGACCAATCGTGCCTGCCCATCACCCAGTTGCCATGGCGAAGGGGCGGCCTCGGCTCCGGCACCCACCAATGGCGGCGGGCCGTGGCGGCGTCGCCATGGTGACGGGGTTGTCCCCGGGACCTGATGGCTTGACAGGTGCGTGACAATCCAGCTCTTCAAGCATGTACGCCAAAGGCAAGAGTAGCACTGTACCTTCTGACAGCCAAGCCAGGGAAAAGTAAGTTTGCCTCAGCTTTTACGGGGAAACCGAGCCCGGATTCAACTCCGGCGGCTCCGCGATGCTATAGCGAGGTGTCAAACTCCGCACGGTGTCACAACATGAAGTTCACCCAGTTGACTCGGGACAAGAAGTCGCTGCTCTTCTCTTGACACCGGGCTGCAGTTTGGGGAGAGGGGTCAGAGGGGTACTGCTCCCTCAAAAAGTCTTATTTATTGACTGGATGGTCTAAAACATACTTCAGCTGCACCGGTTTCCTGGGGGCTTGCTGTGGTGTGGTGGCACTCTGTGGGAAGTCAGGGAGAAGAGGGCTGAGGTGCAGCGTGAACTTAGCCCAGAAAAATGATACCAAGGTGCTGGAAAGCACAAAGCAAAACACAGGCAAAAAAAAATGCATGAGGGAATAGGCATGAGCAATAAGTGCTTCGTTTCGTGCCGTAATTGCATCCTGTACCCCAAAAGATATACTAGTTATAGTCCTGCAGTAGGCAGATTGGTGATACGAGCAATAGTGGCTATTAGAAGGGAAGTTTGGAAAATGCATGGTTTAAATGTTTTCCAGAGTATCACTGTCCCGAGTTAGTGCACAATTTAGTAGTTAGTGCTCTCTACTTGGTCGCCGTTTACAAACTGCTGTTCTGTGAAATGTAAAAGTCATGTTGCTGTTGCGACGAATAATAAAACACTCAGAGCTGTACGCTCTATTTTACATATTTTTGCTAATTTGGCATCGGAAGACTTGCATGTATTTCTGCCGAGGCAGAGCTCTGGATGCCTCCCAGTACAACGAATCGCAGTTTGCCTTGGGCTTGAATCGTAACTTTTAAGAATTTCATAAATGCGTTTCTAGTAATTGGCAAACAATACCGGGATTTCTGAACGAGTGAGCGAGCAGCCGAGTCTAAGTTGCATGGAGTCTCTCCTGTGCCGTGTTACAGCACGCTGCTTTGGGGATAACCGTACACGAAGATACCGAGTCAATGTAATCTGCCGTCTGTAACTTTTCAAATTAAAACGCACAATGCCATTTACTTTAAATTAGTTATCCCAATTGCATTTAGCTGTATATCTGTTGAAAATGAGAACAGATATATGTTATTGTTTTCCATTGCAACCGAATCTTAAGGTAGCAATACTTTAAATTAAGAACAGCTCAACTTTGCAGAAAGCAATGTTGTATTACTGCGGGTATTTGAGGGGATGATTTCTTTTTGGAAAGGAAGGGACATGAACTTTTTTTTGTCTTTTGTAGCTTATGTATACTCTTTTCTACGCTTGTAGTTATTGCTGCTTCTAAGAACTGGAGAGAAACAACCTATTTTTGCATGAGGATGTAGACGTTGCTCTTAATTAGGGCTGTTTGTGTTGACTGCATCTTATTTGCCTATTTTTGAAGCACAATATCGAATAAAACAATCCCCTAAATAAAAAGGCGCCAACGGCAGTAAATGCTAAAGTATAGTGACTGCATTTAAGTTTTCGATGAGTACCCTTTTAAATGAAAATGTACTCAATTATTCAATGAACAGTTTTTCTCTTTACAGCTCCATTGTTTGTTAAAAGTTGATTGTGAAACAGAAAATGTGTTTTTTGGAAATCTGCTTCTTGTTTGTTAATATATATGCTGTTTGAAATGAACATCTATTAAAGCCTTAAAGAAAACATAACTGTATGTTTAATTTTCTTTAGGCCTGTATTTGAAAACTGATATGATGTGGTTTCTTACAATAACCATATCTCAATCACAAACTTAACATGTGAAGGGAAAATCAGACATACTTTAAGTACTTTGGTAGCACTGGGTTGTATTTACCTGAGACGAGCACTCCTTAAACATAGCTGAAATATTAATTAAGATTCACTTTTGAAAGCAGAAATGAAGAAGAAACTTACTAGATCGTGAAAAAGTGAAATCCTTACCTTAAATTAATTTGTACACAAGAATAAATTAGCATTTGTAAACAAGGGAGCCCTGGATGTTTGATTGTAAGGCTGGCTGTCGATTGTAGAGATGATACTGCAGTTCTGACAACAGAATGTTGTATTTTAGAGCTCTGTTGTCATGAATGCATAACCTGCTGCCTAAAACTGAGGACATCACCAATTGACTTCTCTGTTACTCTGTCATGGAGGCTGAATTAACAGTACCTGCAGTACATGTGTTTTTGTGCATTAGCTCTAAAAGGTGTTTCATTGGTCTTGTGTCTCTGGACTTTGGTACTAAATTTATAATTTTATGGAAGGAAAGTCTGTGTTCTGTTACATTGTGAAGGAGGCACATCTTTCTTTTCAAAGTTAGTAACAATTGCAGTAACAAGCGAGGAAACGGAAGATACGTCTACTTTGGAAAGACACAAGGTAGATCATTTGCAGTAACAGATTCTGCAATTGCTGGAAATCCAGAGAGACAGACCCCTTACCTCAGCAGGTAGCATCTATGGAAAGGAATAGTCACTTCGTAGTTTTGTATCTGTAAACACAAGTTTAAAAACACTGTTCCCAAGTTACTGAGTTAATCCTCAATGCATTAAAAGATACTAGGACAAGAAGGATTCTTGATCATAGGTTTTATCATGTGGACTGATTGGAAGAACCCTAGAACAGATTTTTTTTTCTGTGGGATTCTCACTGGATTGTAAAATTCCAGTTCATTGGCATTGGAGTAGGATGTTAGGCTTCATTAGATCTGCCAATTAAATGTCATTTGACTGAAATACTTACTACCCAGTGATACCTGCAGAGTGTGTCATTGGGCTGGTCTGATTTCAGGATGTTTATTTACATATCCGTTAATATTATACACAGTATATTGATTGGTTGCATCACGGCCTGGTATGGAAACCATGCTCTTGTACGGAAAATCCTACAAGAAGTAGTGGATATGGCCCAGTCCATCACGGGTAAAGCCCTCCCCACCACTGAGCACATCTACAGAGCCTTGTTGCAGGAAAGCAGCGTCCATCATCGGGGACCCCAACCACCCAGGCCATGCTCTCTTCTCGCTGCTGCCATCATGAAGGTGGTACAGGAGCCTCAGGTCTCACACCACCAGGACCAGGTTCAGGGACAGTTATTACCCGCCCCCCCCCCCCCCCCCCAAACCATGAGGCTTTTGAACCAAAGGGGATAACTTCACTCAACTTCACTTGCCTTATCACTGAACTGTTCCCACAGCCCGTGGACTCACTTTCAAGGGCTTCTCATCTCATGTTCTCAGTATTAATTGTTTATTTGTTTATTTTTTTTTCTTTCTGTTTGTATTTGCTGTTTATTGTCTTTTGCACACTGTTTGTTTGCCCTGTTGGTGCGAACTTTCATTGATTCGATTATAGTTATTAGATTTATTGAGCATTCCTGCAAGAAAATGAATCTCAGGGTTGTATATGGTGACATATATTCAAATTTCAAATTTATTAAGTTCCAAACACATGTAAATGTTATTGACAAGTAAAGTTGATCCTTAATGAAAGTTGGTTGATACTACTTGTGGTGAACTATATATACCTGTCTGGACACGCCCCCCCCCCCCCCCCCCCCCCCCGCTGACTGCTCCTGTGGCTCCTCCCACAGACCCCGGTATAAAGGCGATTGAGGCCTGAGCCCTGCCCTCAGTATCCAGGATGTAGCATGGTGGTCAACTGCTGCTTGTTCTTTCTTCCAGTCAATAAAAGCCGATATCTCGCCTCACGTCTCAGAGAGTTATTGATGGTGCATCACTACTCTTATTTGAATCATAGTTCCAAAAGAAGTACTTGCTTACTTAAGGCCATCACCCTTACTGAGGCATAGGCTACGGATAGCAGCTTGCTAGAGTCCTCAAGCTCTTTGGAGCTTCTGTTGGTGTTTTTGTCGCTCTGGGTTTTTATGTAATGGGGTCTCTAGTGCTATGCCAAACCCTCCTCCTCCTCGTAGTTGGGCTTGGGACCCTCCATGGGGGCACTTCCAAAAGAAATGCTGGTAGTAAAACAGAAAACACTGGCTCGGGCAAGATGTGCAGAGAGGGGAGTGGTGTTAACATTTCATGTTGAACTGACCTATGATAAAAGGTTAATCATACTTCCCTCTCCTCAGGTCCTGCCTGATCCACTGAGTATTTCCTGGATTTTCTGTTTCTGTTTACAAATTTACCCATGTAGTATTGTTTTTGCTGCTAGTACTTATAGTTTAACAACCTGTAATGCCACATATATCTCTTATTAAAGTAGATGAGCGGTAACTATATTTGCAATGGTTCAATCTGTTGGCCCAAGTGATACTACAACAGAACTCTTTACAGTGACAGAGAAATAACTGACCATCAGTAAATGGACAATATTTAACATTGATAGTCTGGCATTCTTCTGTCCACTATTTTAACACAGTCATTGGATGTTTTCCTTTCAAATATATGAATAAAATAGGACCTAGTGGAATTTTGTGAATGAGTGAAGCATTTATTCACCCATCACCAGCATGAGTTTGGGAGTGAGAAGTATTTTGGAGGCCAAGTCTCTGGATGCATTCAAGAGAGAGTTAGATAGAGCTGTTATAGATAGCGGGGTCAAGGGATATGGGGAGAGGGCAGGAACGGGGTACTGATTGTGTATGATCAGCCATTATCACAGTGAATGGCGGTGCTGGCTAGAAGGGCCGAATGGCCTATTCCTGCACCTGCTATCTATTGTCTATTGTATACACTGTGAATTCTTTCAACTAGCATTAGAAGCAGCCTTGGAGATTATTGTGAAATACAGAATAAAAGACACAGCTTTCTTGTTTAGAGCTATAGAGCACTGCAGCACAGAAACAGGCCCCTCGGCCCATCCAGTACATGTTGAACTATCCTATGGACTGGATCCCATCCACCTGCACCTGCACCATACCCCTACCGTCCATGTACTTATCTAAACTTCTCTTAAATGTTGAGATTAAATCTGCATTCTCCAATCCATTGCAGCTCCTTCCACAGTTACACCACCCTCAGATTGAAGACTCTGCACCTCAAGGATACATGCTTAACCCACTGCCCTGTTCTCTCTACACCCATGACTGTGTGGTTAGGCACAACTCAAACACCATATATAAATTTGCCAATGACACAACTATTATTGGCAGAATTTCAGATGGTAATGAGGAGGTGTACAGGAGCGAGGTACAGGAGCTGGTTGAGTTGTGTTGAAA
Organism: Hemitrygon akajei; assembly: GCF_048418815.1. Taxonomy (NCBI): domain Eukaryota; kingdom Metazoa; phylum Chordata; class Chondrichthyes; order Myliobatiformes; family Dasyatidae; genus Hemitrygon; species Hemitrygon akajei. The sequence continues at coordinate 13,104,786 of NC_133125.1, read as the reverse complement.
TAATGACCTTGCACTCAACATCAGTACGACCAAGGAATTGACTGTGGACTTCAGGAATGGGAAAGCAAGGCGACACAGACGTCCTCATCGAGTGATCAACTGTGGAAAGGGTGATCGGTGTCAAAATCTCTTGAAGATCTATCCTGGGCTCAGCATATTGGTACAATTACCAAGAAGGCATGACAATATCTATATTTCATTAGGAATTTGAGGGGACTTAGTATGTCACCAAAAACTCTTGCAAAGATCTGCAGATGTACCCCGGAGAGCAGTTTAACTGATTGCATCACCATCTGCTATAGAAGGGTGACTGCATAGGATTGGAAAAAGCTTCAGAAAGTTGTAAACTCAGTCAGCCCTATCATGGGCACTAGCCTCCCTAGCATCAAAGACATTCTCAAAAGATGATGCTTCAAAAAGACGGCATCCATTAAAGACCCCCATCACCCAGGACATACTGTCTTGTCATTGCTACCATCAAGGAGAGATACAAGAGCCTGAAGACACACACTCAACGTTGCAGAAACAGCTTCTTCCCCACCATCATCAGATTTCTTGAATGGACAATGAATCCATGAACACTCAATCACTTTTTTTTTCTTTGCTCTGTTTTTGCACTACTTAATCTATTTGCTGTTTTATATAATCTATATTTTAATGTACTACCGCTGTAAAACAATATATTTCGTGACACATGCCAGTGATGATAAGTCTGATTCTGATTCCCACTCAGGTTCCCAATTTTACCCTCTGACCTCTAGTTCTATTTTCATCTTTTCAATTTGCATAAAATTGTTAGTATCTTTTAGCCATTGACATAAACAGTTTTCCATTTAAATGTGTGCCATGATTTGGTATGGGCAACTATGCTTGGAAAATGAACAGGAAGTGATGTGGATCCTTCTGGAAGTTCCAAAAAATCTTTAATGTAAATGGCATGCATACTGCGTTACTGAAATACTGCAGGGCTCAATTTAAAATGTTACAAGAATGGAGGCAACTTGCACAATTGGTTGTTGTAGTAAAGGAACCATCGTAAGACTTTGGAACCAAGTTCCACTCGACATTGTTTAGTTAAATATGAAAATATGAGCAATGATCATGGTTCTTGGGCAGAGTGCCTTTATGATCCTAGTGGGTGCAGTCATGATACTGCTTCATTATGTCGTAGATTCATAGAGCATGCAGCACAGAAACAAGTTTTGCTTAAATATTTCACCTTTTACACCTAACCTACAACCTCTAGTTCGAGTCTCACCCAAAAATGAGGGTAAAAAGCCTGCTTGCATTAACCCTATCTATTCCCTTCATAATTTTGTACACCTCTGTCAAATCTCCTCTCAATCTTCTGTGTTCTAGGGATTAAAGTCCTAACATATTAAACCTTTTCCTACCACTCAGGTCCTCACGTCCCAGTAATATTCCTGTATTTTTTTTCTGTACTCTGTCAATCTTATTGATTTCTTTCTAGGATATTTGAAGAATTAAAAAGTGCAGTTGAAAGGTGAGTTATTTCAACATGGAAATAGACCTTTTGGCCCAATTTGGTCTAGTTCCCTATCTAAACTAGTCCCATTTTCTGTTGTTTGGATCATATCCTACTAAAATCTATCCGTCTATCTATTCATCGTATTTCAGCCATACCGCCCATCAGTCCCCGGCTTTAATCGTGGCCTAATCATGGGACAATGTACACCGACCGACCAACTAACCTAACCACTGATCCGTCTTTGGACTGAGGGAGGGAACTGGAGCACTCGGAGGAAACACACGCATTCACAGGGGTCAATTTATGTAAAGTAATTTTATGAACATTTCCTGTCCATAAAATCAACTTAGATAAGGAAATATACTGTTTTTTCCCTTAAAAGGACTGAAATTACAAATAATGCAGTGTGTAAATATAAAGCATAACGAGCACCATTGATATTATAGAGTTGAATGTCGCCACAAAACGACCACTGGTTTTCTTCTGTCTGGTTTCTTTTCAACAAATATATGGAGAATGTTGTTTGGGAACTTCTGCTGGCCAGCCAAAGAACTGTGGAGAACTTGCTGTACTGCTGATATGTTAACTTGCTCTGTATTAATGTTCTACATGGGATGACACTTGGGAGGAATACTAGAAATAATTTACTATTTGCAAAAATTCTATCCCGTTCTTGGTCCAGAAATACATTTCCATATCTAAAGTGGGTTTCTTTCCCTCTCTTGTTTCCTTTCCTTATGTTTTTGGATAACCAGTATGACATATTGTGGATAGTATTCCTGGTGTAATGAAGATCAGTGGAGAACAAGTGACTGTATAGGAGTTCAGTAAATCTGTTGTTAGGACTAAGGCTTTGGATTTTTATCAGTTAGTAATTCTCTCTACCTCCATAATGTCACGTACCTTCAATTGCAGCTCACTTGCCATTGTCACCTCATCCATGTCTGTGTTTACACTAATATTGAATTAACCCAGTGCATCCTATGATTCACCCTTCATAAACTTTGCCTTATTGAGTTCGTTCCCATCAATATTGTTATTTCATAATAAGCCTTACTCTGTCTCTGCTGAGACTTGGACTGATGATCAGCATTCCATATCTATAAGATGCTCACCCTTGTGTTTGAATCATTTCATAGCCTCATTTTATTGTAAGGGATATTCTCAGGTTTTACATGTTAACGCTAGTCAAGCTCCTCCTCTTCCTCCTCCTATCTGCTAACTACCCCTTCACTCCTCCCTTTGACACATTGGCAACGAAACTTTCACATTGGCAATGAAACGGCTCAGAAATACCTCCCTCAACTAATTTTAAATATCAACTGCCTCTCATCTGTTATGGTATTCCTTAAAATCCATCTCTTTGATCAAACTTTAAAGTGGGCCATTACAATAACTCAATTGATTCAATTTTTTTGGCTCTTCATGAAGTACCTCCCTGACAGTTCAGATATGAAGCAACGACAGGCTAAGCCAGGAGTCTGATCTCTTTTTGAACTTGCTTTTAACTTCTGTAGGTGTATATTAAAAGTTTCAAAGTGCTATGCAAATTGTAATTTACTTGTGTAAACCAAAATATTATCATTTACTTTTGTGTAAGTTTTAAGTAATGTACCATATCCAGCAAATGTGAGAATGCTTGAAGATTCCACCAGTGTACAATGGTAGGTAAACATTTATAACTCACTTTAGATTTTGTATAATTCTTCATTCTTTATAATTGTTAAAAGTTGTTGTTTTTGTTGCATGTTGCACCAACGCACCACAACAAATTCCTAATACATGTAAACATATATGGCAAATAAAGGTGATTTTTGAATCTTGATTCTAAATAATTTTCTTTAATCTATTTCTTTTGGACAGTCAAAGTTTTGAAAATATTTTGCTAAACTGAAAACAATAAACTACTACTTTACTATTTTTTTAAAATATCTTTGTGCGCTTCTGTAATTCCCCTTTAAATCAATTGATTTGTCATACTTCGAGGTTTGACTCTTATAGGGTAGTTTTGCATGATTGTTGTTACTGGCTTCTCAACACAGTGATAATACAATCAACTAGGGGATTAATCAGGTTCATTTGGACTTGAGAATATTATTTGCAAACTAACACAAGCGTTATGACATGAGCATTTGTATCTTAATGTTACATGTAACAGTTAAGAAAAAATTGCATTGACATAACAGATTAGTTACATGTCTGTATTCTGGCTTTGGGGCAGTAGGGAGGTCAAGCTGTAGTAAACTTGGTTTTCACTTGGTGTTGCTGCCTAAATGCATTTCAGTTACTGTATTTCTGTTGGTAAATCCAGTTCTTGCCTATGTGTAGAACCCAGAAATGTTATGGTAAATTCACTGTTCTGCCATGTCTTTGCATTTAAATTTATTATGTACTTAAGAATAGTTATAATTTTATTATAGAAATAAAAAAAAGTACAGAAGTTTAAACAAAAGTTGCTGAAGAATGCCTTGAATTTACAGGTTAGACTCAAAAAACAATGTTTTTAACTTCTGGAAAATGTTATACAATTTTTTTTTTAAACAACCAGATATAAAATTGTAATGTGAGGTAAAGGTCCTAAAATATTTGACAGTATTTGTTTTAGATTCTGGGTATGATAATTTTCTTGTAATCATAATTCATCCTTCATCTTTATATGATCATGGGCTTTAATCCTGTGTAGAAGAATCAGTTCCTTTGCCCTACTCGTGGCAATATTGCAGGGCAAATGACATTTTTACCTTGCCACTTTGAAAATAGCAATTGTGGAATTTGTCTTGGTTACAACACTATACAATGGTTTACAAAATAAGGTTGTATTAATACTCTTTCATCGTTTTGATCTTGGAATTGTTGTTGTTTGAGTTGCCCATACACTGTCAGTTTGGAAAATTGCCTGGGAGTTACTTGTTGGATGATTGTGTCTGCATACATATGAAATCCATTTTCCAACCTTCTCGTTGACATGGTATTGGATTTACCTGAGAATATAAAGTTGTGCCAAAAATGCCATGTTTTCTCTGAAGCTTCTTCTAGGAATAATGCAGTTCTGAATCTTTCTAATTCTGTGTCTTATTTGGAAGAATCTTTTTGGAATTTAGAAAACCTGTTGATTGCATCATAGTGTCAGTAGTCACCAGGAATCTGAGAGGGAATCTTTCACTCTGGTTCATCACCACTGAAAGGTATGCATGCTGAAGCATACGTAGCCATTCAGCACAAATCATACTTCTTTTTTTTAAAAAAAAGCATTACACACTTATACTTCATATCCCCCAACAATGTAATGATGCTCTGGAATAAACAGTGAAAATATTAGGAAATACACATCCGACGAAGTAGCATTTCTGAAGAGAGTAAATGATAACTCTTCATCATTGTAATAGTACGTTAAAAGAAAAGCTGGAGGTGTGGGGAGAATGAAGGGATCAATATTAAAGAATGGACATGGATTGGGACAAGTGGTAGTTCTTCTGAGAGAGGACAATGAATCAGATGATTTATTTTTTTATTTATTGAGTCAAAGCGCGGAACAGGCCCCTCTGGCCCTTTGAGCTGTGACGCCTAGCAACCCCTGATTTAACCCTAGCCTAGCAAATTTGTGGGCCTAAAGATAGACATCCCCTGGTCCTGATGGAGTGCATCCCAGGGTACTGAAAGAAATGGCAGAGGTTATAGTTGAGGCTTTAGTAATAATTTACCAAAATTCTCTGGACTCTGGGCAGGTCCTGACAGATTGGAAGAAGGCGAATGTCATGCAACTGTTCAAAAGAGGATGTAGGCAAAAGGCTGGTAACTGTAGGCTGGTTAGTTTAACATCTGTAGGTGGGAAAATGCTTGAAGTTATTAAGAAATAGTGAGGTATCTGGAAAGAAATGGATCCATCATGCAGACACAACATGGATTCAGCAAAGGCAGGTCCTGTTTGACAAACTTACTGGAGTTCTTTGAGGATATAACAAGTACAGCGGATAGAGGCGAACAGAAGGACATTATTTACTTGCATTATTTACCAGTAAATATATTTAAGAAAAGGTTGGATAGATTTTTGCACAGTTGGGGAATTAAGGGTTATGAGGAAAAGGCAGGTAGGTGGAGATGACTCCATGGTCAGATCAGCCATGATCTTATTGAATGGCGGAGCATGCTTGATGGGCCATTTAGTCTAATCCTGCTTCTATTTCTTATGATATGGGACAGTTTACAATTGGTACAATTGATACGTCTTTGGACTGTGAGAGGAAACCAGAGCACCAAGAGGAAACACATGCAGTTATGGGGTGAGCGTACAAACCCCTTACAGGCAGTGATGGGAATTGAACTCGGTTCACTGGTACTGTAAGGCGTTGTGCTAACCACTATGCTACATGGCACCCTACATGGAGATGAGATGAATGAGTACAGAGGAAAGGGGGAAGAAGGCAATGCTGGGATTGTGAATATTATACAACAGAGTTGCTGAGGATCTGAAAATATTCAGGAGGCCCTTTCTGATACAAATTGGAAAGACTGGTTATCTGCAATAGTTGATATTAGTTTTGAATTCTGAACAGTATAATGGTCTAAATGGAAGATTAAATTTGTTCTTCAGGTTTGCGATACAACAGTGAAAGATGCCAAAGAGAAGAAAGTCAGTGTGCAGTGTGGATAGAGAAAGCTAAGCTTAAGAGTTGCCCTTGCAACTGAACCACTGTGTTCTGCAAAGTGGTCATTAAATGTACATTCTAGTTTCTCTGATGTGAAAGTGACTTCTATGATTGCTGACCACAGTAAATATCAAGCAATGCTCATGAATTCTGTTCGGCATGGAAGAAGATTTTGGATGTCTAGACGTTAAGGAGAAGTGAAAGGGCAGGTGATGCATCTTCTGCTCTGCACTGGTCTGGGATGTTGCCATGAGATGGGGAGTAAATGTGGTTGGCAATGAAAGAGTGAACACGGGAACTGTGATGAGAAAAAGTCCTTTGGGACTGTTAAACAGGTGCGGTAGGAAAAGTTTGAGGCTGGATGTGTGGAGGTGAGGAACACCCAATTCATGTTCTTGGGGACGGGGGGGACGGGTTTGGAGCAGAATACAATAAGGAGCATGACAGCGAAAGTTCTAATTCTGATATTGTCAGTCTGAAGCATTAGCACTTCTGTGCTTTCTCTACAATTGCTGCCTGACCTGCAGAACATTTTCAAAATTTTGTTTCATTTTGGATTTCCAGCAATCTGTTGTTCTTTTTCTATTTGATGTTTTGAAGTGCCTTTGTTTAGATGATAGTTTAATAAAACTGCCGGGCTGGTTACAAATGAGATTGATCAGTTTTTAAGACTGATTCTTTTTAGTCTAATAATTGAATACAAACCTTCAGTACCAGATTAAAATTTCTAAATTACTTCTCTTTAAAAAATGAATTTTAATAAACATATTTAGAAAATAAAATCACATTTATGTTTTAAAATATCGATACAACAGCCTTCCTTTTCATTAAGAAATAAGAATCAGAAGCAGTTTGATTCCTTCACGGCCTTCTCTGCAGTCTGATCACGAGTGATTTCTGTTTACCTTGGTGCTGCTTTCCTGCATCAACCCTACGTCCCTTGATGTAATATTTAAATATCTATCAAGCTTTTTGTGTTGGTGATGGAGTTTGCAGAACTCTCCTGCATAGCAAATTTACAAGTTTTACTACCATGTGTGTGAGAAAGGAGAAATCTCAGTTCTGATTGGTGACCCCTCAAAGAATTCTCAGACTCCACGGCCAAGGAAACATCAAACCAGCCCTTTGCCATCCCCCACCCCCTTCAGAATATTGTGTGTTTCACAGTGAGATTACCTTTCATTTTAACTTGAGAATATAGGCCTAGTCTGCTTAATTTCTTGTAATATGACTAACCTGCCAGCCCATTAATTTAATCACAAATGAGATGCTGGAAATCCGAGCAACACACACAAAATGCTGGTGGAACTCAGCAGACCAGGTAGCATCTATGGAAAAAAAGTAGTCGACGTTTCGGGCTGAGACCCTTTGACAGGACTCCACAAACGAGAAAATCTGCTGGAGTCCTGCTGATGAATTTTGGCCCGAAACATTGACTATACTGTTTTCCCATTTTGTGCTTGTAGCTCTGTAAGTAATCTGGTGTACTTTTTTCTCTCCTCTTTCTATGACAAATCTATTCTTCCTTAGATTGAGAGCCCAGATCTGTGTGAGATTGTCTGCATGTGATGTCACCATGTTTTACTTCATTGGAGCAAGCTGTTTTTAACACTTGTAATCCCCTTGCAATGAAGGCTAATGTACCATATGCCTTTCTAATTGCTTGCTGGACCTGCACACTATGATGATTTGAGAACTAGGACATTGTGGCCCTTCTGAGTAAATTGGTTTATGATTGTTAAATCTAATAAGGTATAGTACTGTGCAAAAGTCTTAGACACATACACATAGCTAGGGTGCCTAAGATATTTGCACAGTCCTGTATTTGTCAATGTGGAGCGGAGAGCGAGTTTGTAAATCTGAGATGTTGGGAATAGGGTGGAGTGTCATGGAAGGAGAAGGAGACATTATACGAGGTAATTTGATTTCAAACACTTTGTTTATTGATCATTACGGAATGTCTCTGGTGCTTCCTGTTCTCTCCTTCTCCCTTCCCCAACCATGATTCCCCTCTCCCTGTCCCCTTCCCACTCTTAGTCCACAATAGAGACTTTTGCACAGTACTATATATTGAAAACTCTGTCTTGCATGCTAGTCATGCAGATCAATTCACTACGTCAGTGCATTGAGGTAGTTCAAGGTAAAGCAGAAAGTAACAGTAACAGTGGACTGGAAAATTGCAAATATTACTCCACTTTTTAAGAAGAGAGAGAAGCAGAAGAAAGTAAGTTATTGGCCAGTTAGCTTGACGTCAGTGGTGGAGAAGATGTTGGAGTCCTTTATGAAGAATGAGGTTTCAGGGTGCTTGGAGATGCATGATAAAACAGGTCAAAGTCAGCATTACTTCCTTGAGGAGAAATCTCACCTGACAAATCTGTTGAAATTCTTTGAGGAAATAACAGGCAGGATAGACATCTGAGAGTCAATGGGTGTTGTTTACTTGTATTTTCAGAAGGCCATTGACAAAGTGCTGCACATGAGGGAGCTTTAACAAGAGATCATGGTATTACTGGGAGGATACTAGCATGGATAAAGGACTGCTTGAAGTAGTGAGAGAGAGAAAGTATGTCTGTCTGTCTGAGAGTGCGGCATCTTGCAGGGCGGGAACCATTTGAAAACAGAAAGTCTCGTGGGAGTGAGTCATTGTTGGAAACACTGAGTGAGAGTGCGACATCTTGCAGGGTGGGAGCCATTTTAAAACAAAGTCTTGTCGGGAGTGAGTCATTGTTGGAAGTAGTGAGTAAGAGAGTGACATCTTGCAGTGTTGGAGCCATTTAAAAACAGCAAGTCTCGTCAGGACTGTGTCATTGAAGTAGCGAGTGAGAGAGCAACATCTTGCAGGGCGGGAACTATTTGAAAACATCAAGCTTGTCAGGAGTGAGTCTTATTTGAGCCAATGAAAATGGTGCAGCCTTTGATGGAGTGGGCCAATGTCTGTGGCCAGGCTTTGGCTCAACAGGCGCTGAGAAGGACAGGCGTCAGCTAAAGGTGCTGACTTTTTTGGCGTTATATAGTTAATTGTAGAATTTAAAGCTTAAGAAATTAGAGCTAAAGGTAGGCGTATGCAGATGATAAGGCTCCTCCTGTAAACTGTGAGATTGCAGGGTACCTAATGGTCTCCCTGGTGACTACATCTGAAGAAGTGCACCCCGCTTCAGCTTCTGACTGACAAGGTCAAGGAACTGGAGTTGGACCTGAGTGTACTCAGTACAATCCAAGAGGCTGAAAACCTTATAGATGAAACTTTACTGAGGTGGTCACACTCATAGAGTCCAGGCTTCATATAGTAGGTGGGTGGCCACCAAGAGAAGTAAAGGGAGTGCAGAATTCTCCTGTGGCCATTCCCCTCAACAACAAGTATACCCTTTTGGATACAGCTGGGGTGGGGGGGGGGGGTGATCTAGTAGGGCACAGCAGAAGCAGCCAGGCCAATGGCACTGTGGCCAGCTCGATGAGATTCAACAGGGAAGTGTAAAATCAGGTAGAGAGACTGGAGACTTGATAGTTAGGGACACAGACAGGAGGTTCTGTGGCCATGGAAAAGACGCCTGGATGGTGTTTTGCCTCCCAGGTGCTAGGGTCAAGTGGATCTCAGAGTGGCTGCAGAATATTTCAAGAGGGACGGTGAGCAGCCAGAAGTCATGGTGCATGTTGGCACCAATGACAGAGGAAGAGGTCCTGCGCATAGAGTATAGGGATTATTGTTCATCCCTTAATCCCTATCCTGAAGAACAGGACCTCCACAGTAATAGATGTCTGGATCATTGCGATTTCTTCTGGGGAAGGTATGACATGTACAAAAAATATGAGTTATACCTGATCCTGAAGGGGCAAATACCCTTGTTGGGCAGGTTTGCTAGAGCTGTTGGGGAAGGTTTAAACTAATTTGGCAAGGGTGCTGAGGATGGGGTAGTGGATGTACAAGTAGATGCACTGTGTAGTGAAACAGTGAGGAAGGGCGGGCAGATGATGGGGCAAAATTGCAATTAGTGGGATGAGTTGAAGTGTAACATGGTGGTAAAATTGAAAAAGGTGATCAAAGGTGATACATTTGAATGTATCAGAACACGGAATAAGGTAAATGATCTTATTGTGCTGTTAGAGTTTGGCAGATATGAAATAGTGGGCATCATTGAGTTGTTGCTGAAAGAAGATAATAGTTGGGAGTTTAACATCCAGAGATGCGCTTTATATTAAAAGGACCAGCAGGTAAGCAGAGGGGGTGAGGTGGCTTTGTTGGTTTAAAAAATGAAACCAGATCCTTAGAATAAGGTGATGTAGGATCAGAATATGTAGAATCCTTGTGGGTAGAATTAAGGAATTGCAAAGATAAAAAGACTGATGGGAGTTATAGACAGGCTTCTGAACTGTAGCCAGGATGTGGGATATAAATTACAACGGGAGATTGGAAAGGCATGTAAAAAAGGGCATTAGTCATGGGGAATTTTAATATGCAGGCAGATTGGGAATTCGCTGTCTGGATCCCAAGGGAAGGAATTTGTAGAACACCTGTAAGGTGCTTTTTTTAGAGCAGCTTGTGGTTCAGCCTGCTCGGGGAAAGGCAATTCTGGATTGGGTGTTGTGTATTATAACATATAACCATATAACAATCACAGCACGGAAACAGGCCATCTCGGCCCTCCTAGTCCGTGCTGAACTCTTAATCTCACCTAGTCCCACCTACCCGCACTCAGCCCATAACCCTCCACTCCTTTCCTGTCCATATACCTATCCAATTTTACCTTAAATGACACAACTGAACTGGCCTCTACTACTTCTACAGGAAGCTCATTCCACACAGCTATCACTCTCTGAGTAAAGAAATACCCCCTCGTGTTTCCCTTAAACTTTTGCCCCCTAACTCTCAAATCATGTCCTCTCGTTTGAATCTCCCCTACTCTCAATGGAAACAGCCTATTCACGTCAACTCTATCTATCCCTCTCAAAATTTTAAATACCTCGATCAAATCCCCCCTCAACCTTCTACGCTCCAATGAATAGAGACCTAACTTGTTCAATCTTTTTCTGTAACTTAAGTGCTGAAACCCAGGTAACATCCTAGTAAATCGTCTCTGCACTCTCTCTAATTTATTGATATCTTTCCTATAATTCGGTGACCAGAACTGTACACAATATTCCAAATTTGGCCTTACCAATGCCTTGTACAATTTTAACATTACATCCCAACTTCTATACTCAATGCTCTGATTTATAAAGGCCAGCGTTCCAAAAGCCTTCTTCACCACCCTATCTACATGAGACTCCACCTTCAGGGAATTATGCACTGTTATTCCTAGATCTCTCTGTTCCACTGCATTCCTCAATGCCCTACCATTTACCCTGTATGTTCTATTTGGATTATTCCTGCCAAAATGTAGAACCTCACACTTCTCAGCATTAAACTCCATCTGCCAACGTTCAGCCCATTCTTCTAACCAGCATAAATCTCCCTGCAAGCTTTGAAAACCCACTTCATTATCCACAACACCTCCTACCTGCGTCTCAATGTCACCAAGACCAAGGAGATGGTGGTGGACTTTAGGAGATCTAGGCCTCGTATGGAGCCAGTGATCATTAATGGAGAATGTGTGGAGCAGGTTAAGACATACAAGTATCTGGGAGTACAGTTGGACGAGAAGCTAGACTGGACTGTCAACACAGATGCCTTGTGCAGGAAGGCACAGAGTCGACTGTACTTCCTTAGAAGGTTGGCGTCATTCAATGCCTGCAGTGAGATGCTGAAGATGTTCTATAGGTCAGTTGTTGAGAGCACCCTCTTCTTTGTGGTGGCGTGTTGGGGAGGAAGCATTAAGAAGAAGGACGCCTCACGTCTTAATAAGCTGATAAGGAAGGCGGGCTCTGTCGTGGGCAAAGTACTGGAGAGTTTAACATCGGTAGCTGAGCGAAGGGCGCTGAGTAGGCTACGGTCAATTATGGAAAACCCTGAACATCCTCTACATAGCACCATCCAGAGACAGAGAAGCAGTTTCAGCGACAGGTTACTGTCGATGCAATGCTCCTCAGACAGGATGAAGAGGTCAATACTCCCCAATGCCATTAGGCTTTACAATTCAACTGCCAGGACTTAAGAACTTTTTTTAAAGCTATTATTAATGCTTTTTGAGTTAGTGATTTAGATGCATATCATATTATTACTGAGTTAAGTATTGTATGTAATGAGTTTTTGCTACAACAAGTGTATGGGACATTGGAAAAAATGTTGAATTTCCCCATGGGGATGAATAAAGTATCTATCTATCTATCTGTCTATCTACCTTAGTATCATCAGCATACTTACTAATCCAATTTACCACCCCATCATCCAGTTCATTTATGTATATTACAAACAACATTGGGCCCAAAACAGATCCCTGAGGCACCCCGCTAGTCACCGGCCTCCATCCCGATAAACAATTATCCACCACTACTCTCTGGCATCTCCCATCTAGCCACTGTTGAATCCATTTTATTACTCCAGCATTAATACCTAACGACTGAACCTTCTAAACTAACCTTCCATGTGGAACTTTGTCAAAGGCCTTGCTGAAGTCCATATAGACTACCCTACGCCTTACCCTCGTCAACATTCCTCGTAACTTCTTCAAAAAATTCAATAAGGTTTGTCAAACATGACCTTCCATGCACAAATCCATGCTGGCTACTCCTAATCAGATCCTGTCTATCCAGATAATTATAAATACTATCTCTAAGAATACTTTCCATTAATTTACCCACCACTGATGTCAAACTGACAGGTCTATAATTGCTAGACTTACTTCTAGAACCCTTTTTAAACAATGGAACCACATGAGCAATACGCCAATCCTCCGGCACAATCCCCGTTTCTAATGACATCTGAAAGATCTCCGTCAGAGCTCCTGCTATCTCTACACAAACTTCCCTCAAGGTCCTGTGGAATATCCTGTCAGGACCCGGAGACTTATCCACTTTTAAATTTCTTAAAAGCGCCAGTACTTCCACCTCTTTAATTGTCAAAGGTTCCATAACTTCCTTACTTGTTTCCCACACCTTACACAATTAAATATCCTTCTTAGTGAATACCGAAGAGAAGAAATCGTTCAAAATCTCTCCCATCTCCCTCGGCTCCACACATAGCTGACCACCCTGATTCTCTAAGGGACCAATTTTATCCCTCACTATCCTCTTGCTTTTAATATAACTGTAGAAACCTTTCGGATTTACTTCCACCTTATTTGCCAAACCAAACTCGTATCTTCTTTTAGCTTTTCTAATCTCTTTCTTAAAATTCCTTTTACATTCTTTATATTCCTCGAGCAATTCCTTTACTCCATGCTGCCTATATCTATTGTAGACATCCCTCTTTTTCCGAACCAAGTTTCTAATATCCCTTGAAAACCATGGCGCTTTCAAACCTTTAACCTTTCCTTTCAACCTAACAGGAACATAAAGATTCTATACCTTCATAATTTCACCCTTAAATGACCTCCATTTCTCTATTACATCCTTCCCATAAAACAACTTGACCCAATCCACTCTCTCTAAATCCCTTCACATCTCCTCAAAGTTAGCCTTTCTCCAATCAAAAATCTCAACTCTAGGTCCAGTCCTGTCCTTCTCCATAATTATATTGAAGCTAATGCTATTGTGATCACTGGACCCGAAGTGCTCCCCAACACATACATCTGTCAGCTGACCTATCACATTCCCTAACAGGAGATCCAACACTGCCCCATCTCTAGTCGGTACTTCTATGTATTGTTGCAAAAAACTATCCTGCACACATTTCACAAACTCTAAACCATCCAGCCCTTTTACAGAATGAGCTTCCCAATCTATGTGTGAAAAATTAAAATCTCCCACAATCACCACCTTGTGTTTACTACAAATATCTGCTATCTCCTTACACATTTGCTCTTCCAACTCATTAGGTGGCCTATAATACACTCCTATCAGTGTTACTACACCTTTCCCATTCCTCAATTCCACCCAAATAGCCTCCCTAGAGGAGCTCTCTAATCTATCCTTTCAAAGCACCGCCATAAGATTTTCTCGGACAAGCAGTGCAACACCTCCTCCTCTGGCCCCTCCTACTCTATCACACCTGAAGCAACTAAATCCAGGAATATTTAGTTGCCAATCACACCCTTCCTGCAACCATGTTTCACTAATAGCTACAACATCATAATTCCAGGTATCAATACACGCTTTAAGCTCATCCACCTTTCTTACAATGCTCCTAGCATTAAAATAGATACATTTAAGATACTCTCCACCTCCTCCTCTCTTTTCATCCCTAACAATGCATTCAAATTTATTATCCTTTTCTTTCTTCTTCCCTACCTCTTCGGGCTGAGCGCATCCCTTCTCCATCACCTGCCTTTCCTCCCTCACACACTGTCTACTTACTTGCTCTACTGGTGAACTAACCTCCTCTCCCATAGTTTCCTCAAATTGATTCCCGCCCCCCCCATCTTACTAGTTTAAAGTCTGCCCTGTAGCCCTAGCAAACCTCCCCGCTAGGATATTGGTCCCCCCAGGATTCAAGTGTAACCCGTCCTTCTTGAACAGGTCACGCCTGCCCCAGAAGAGGTCCCAATGATCCAGAAACTTGAAATTGAACTGGAATTTGATTAGGAGTTTAAGGGAAAGGAACCCTTAGGAGGAAGTGATCATAATATGATAGAATTCACCTTATAGTTTGAGAGCGAGAAGGTAAAGTCAGGTGTATTAGTATTATAGTGGTGTAAAGGAAATCACAAAGGCACGAGGGATGAGCTGGCCAAAGTTGATTGGAAGAGAATGCTAGCATGGATGATGACAAAACAGCAATGACAGGAGTTTCTGGGGGCAATTCAGAAAGTGCAGGATAGATACATCCCAAAGATGAAGAGGTATTCTAAAGGGAAGATGAATAACAAGGCTAACAAGGGAAGTCAAAGACAACATAAAAGGAAAAGAAAGGACATATCATAAAGCAACAATTAGTGACAAGTTAAAGGATTTGGAAGAATTTAAAAACCAACAGAAGTCAACTGAGATGCTGTAAGGGGAGAAAAGATGAAATATGAAGGTAAACTAGCCTATAGTTTAAAAGGATACAAAAAGATTTTTTTCAGATATATAATGGGTAAAAGAGATGAGAGTGAATATCAGACTGCAGGAAAATGATGCTGGAGAGGTAGTAATGGGCAAAGAAATGGCAGACGAACTTAAGTATTTTGCGTCAGTCTTCACTGTGGATGACACAGGCAATGTTGCAGAAATTCGAGAAAGTCGGGGGGCAGAAATGAGTGTAGTTGTGATTACTAAGGAGAAGATGCTTAGAAGCTTAAAGGTCTGAAGGTAGATATGTCACCTGGACTAGGTAGTCTACACAGGGTTCTGAAAGAGGTAGTTGAAGAGATTGTGGAGGCATTAGTAATGGTTCTGGAGGACTAGAACATTGAAAACATCACTCCACTCTTTAAGAAGGGAGAGAGGCAGAAGAATGGAAACTATGGACCAGTTAGTCTGACTTCAGTGGTTGAGAAGATGTGGGACCACTACTTTTCATGTTGTATGTGAATAATTTTAATGATGTTGATGGCTTCATAGCCACGTTTGTGGATGATTCAAAGGTAGGTGGAGAGGCAGGTAATTTTGAGGAACCAGGGAGTCTACAGGAAGGAGTTAAACTGAATGGGAGAATGGGCAAAGAAGTGGCAGATGTAATATTTTCTAAATGGGGAGAAAATTCAAAATCAGAGGTAGGAAGGAACTTGGGAGTCCTTTTGCAGGGTTCCCTAAACGTTAACTTGCAGGTTGTGTTGGTGGCAATGAAGGCAAATGTAATGTTAGCATTCATTTCAGGAGGACTGGAATAGAAGATCGAGGATATTATACTGTGGCTTTATAGGCATTGGTCAGACCGCACTTGGAGTATTGGTGAGCAGCTTTGGGACCCTTGTCTTGGAAAAGATCTGTTGGCATTGGAGAAGGAGGTTCATGAGCATGATTCCGGTAAAGGGTTAATGTATGAAGAACATTTGTTGGAATTCTGTATTCAATGGAGTTTAGACGAATGAGGGAGGATCTCATTTAAATCTTATCAAATATTGAAAGGCCTAGATAGAGTTAATATGGAGAGGATGTTTCCTATAGTGGGTAAATCTAGGATCGGAGGGCACAGCCTCAGAATAGAGTGATGCCCATTGAGAATGGAGATGAGAAATTTCTTTAGCCAGAGGGTGGTGAATCTGTGGAATTCATTGCCATGGATAGCTGTGGAGGACATGTCATTGAGTATATTTAAATGGAGGTTGACAGATTTTTGATTAGTCTGGGTGGCAACGGTTATAGGGAGAAGGCAGGAGAATGAGGTTGAGAGGGATGATAAATCAGCCATGATCGAATGGTGGAGCAGACTCTGGGCTAAATAGCCTTATTATGCTCCTAGGTCTTATGGTCTTATAAAATGCAGAATAAAATGTTTCAATTACAGTGATAGTACAGGCAGACAATAAGGAGCAAGGTCATAAGAATTGTGGGGTCAGTAGTCCATCTTATCATACTAGGGAATTGTTCAATAGTGTTATAATAATGGGATAGAGAATGTCTGAGCCTTGTGGTATGTGCTTTCTGGGTTTTGTATCCTGATTGGGAGAAAGGGAATTGAGAGAACGTTGGGGTGGTGAGATCTTGGATTATGTTGGTTGCTTACAGAGGCAGTGAAAAGTGTTGATAATATCCATGGAGAGAAGGCTGGTTTGCATGATATGCTGAGCTGCGACCACAACTCTGTGTAGTTGTGGCTATTTTAATATCTCGTCATTAAATTAACAAACACATTCTTTTTTTTTCAGGTAGGTACACAACATCACATTTTTTTCCACATTGTATTCTATCTGGCATGTCGTGGTCCTTGCATTTCATCTCTTTGACCCTGCTTGAGTCTCTCTACATCCTTGTGCAGCCCACATTGCCACCCAGCTTGGCATCAGCCTAAATGTGGATATATTATACCGGGTCCCTCTTCTAACAATTGAATAAGGCTGGAGCACCTGCACAGATTCACGTGGTCTCTTACAAGTCACAGCTGAATTTTTTGTTCACCAGTCCTCAATTTATGTCGACGTGTTACACTCAATACTTATGCTTACAGTTTGTTGAATAATCACTTATGTGTATTGAAAGCCCAGATGCATCACATAATCTGGTTTGTTCTTATTGTTCTGCTAGCTACAACCTCAAATAATTTGAACAGATTGGTGAAACATATCTCCATGTTTGTAAGTGCATGTTACCATTTAATATATTTCATAATGAGAGGCTAAATGATCTATTGTTCCCAGTTTCCAATCTCTTTCCTTAAGTATTAGGAATTACGTTTGCTGTCTTCCACACTGGGATCTATGCAATCTTGAGAATGACACCTGTTCTTTTACTCTAGAACATAGAACAAGTTAGCACAGGAACAGGCCCTTGGGCCCACAGCGTTGTGCTGAACCAATTAAATTAGTAATCCCTTCTGCCACACAATGCCTATATCCTTCCCTTTCCCTCACATTCAAGTGCCTATTTAAATGAGTCTTAAAAATCCATAATATATCTTCCTCTACCACCACTCTATAATATCTCCTCAGTTATCTATATATTACTAAAACTCTCATGCTCTATTTGTCTGTGACCTCCAATTAGCCCAAACGGTGCATTACAGCAGCACTATTTTTGGCTAAATCAACTTAAAATGTGCTAACTCACAGATACAGGCAAAGTTCAGGGTTATATATTCGTATAAAATTGCTTACTTGCCCAAAATCTACAGCCCCACTTACACCCGAGAGCCGATGTCAGCCATGATGGAAACCGCAACGACACATGCTCACGGCCAGCCTCAGCAGTGACTCACGATGCTCACAGCAGCGACACCAGCCGGAGCAAAAGGGCAGGGCAGCTGTATTTCGCGCAGTCACATTCTGCTAATCACCATCAGCATGTGCAGGATTAGGGACAGATCAAGCTGCCACCCATCAATAAGAGATAATTAAATCTTATTGTAATGTCGTACTTCGAGACACCCATCAAACCCTTTGCTGCAGTCAAAGGACAGCGGTGACTATATCATATCCACTTAGGAGAGCACCAACCACGTCATCAAGAATAATCAGCATCCTGGAAGCTTTGGTGTTACTGCTTCATATCTTCTATCCAGCATTAGGGTAAAAAAAAATATGGCCAGCCTAATTATGCCATGTGGAAAAAGAAGGGGGACATTATGGTCAAGAGATGATGCCAAATGTCGTTGGGAAGCAGCAAGGAGAGGGAGAGAACAAGAATCGGATGAGGCCAGGGCCGTGCGACTCCAGGATCAAAGAGTCAGGACAAAAAAGGTGAGAGAAGAAGAGACAGAGGAGGAGAGGCATGTACGTCTCCAGAATGACAACACCTGGCGTAGAAGGAGGAGAGAGGAAGAGACAAAGGAGCTGAGAAATCCACATCTCCAGGATCAGAGACAAACAACAAACAGCAGAAAAGATGAAAAGGCGGGGATGAAAGGACGGTGCATCTCCAGAATGACAAAAACAGGCTCAGGAGGAGGAGAGAGGAAGAGACAAAGGAGCAGGGAACCCAGCTTAGTATCATCATCAAATTTGCTGATGTTATTTTCAATGCCTTCATCCAAATCGTTGACATAAATTGTAAACAGCTGTGGTCCCAATACCGAGCCCTGTGGCACCCCACTAATCACCACCTGCCATTCCGAGAAACACCCATTCACCGCTACCCTTTGCTTTCTATCTGCCAACCAATTTTCTATCTATGTCAATGTCTTCCCCCCGATGCCCTGAGCTTTGATTTTACCCACCAATCTCCTATGTGGGACCTTATCAAATGCCTTCTGAAAATCGAGGTACACTACATCCACTGGATCTCCCCCGTCTAACTTCCTGGTTACATCCTTGAAAAACTCCCAACAGATTAGTCAAGCATGATTTACCCTTAGTAAATCCATGCTGGCTCTGCCCAATCCTATCACTGCTATCTAGATATGCCACTATTTCATCCTTAATAATGGACTCTAGCATCTTCCCCACCACCGATGTCAGGCTGACAGGTCGATAGTTCTCTGTTTTCTCCCTCCCTCCTTTCTTAAAAAGTGGGATAACATTAGCCATTCTCCAATCCTCAGGACCAGAGGCTTGTCTGTCTTTAGGTCCATAGTTTGCTTATCACTACCTGTTTAGCGACTCTGATTGTCTCGAGGTCCTCACCTCCCATCACATCCATACCATCCCCCTTTGCCACAGTAATATTGCAGTTAGTGCAATGTTCTTAAAGCTCAGGGTGTTTGATATCATCCCTGTGCAAAGTGTGGGTGTTCCTTGGTGCTCTGGTTCCTCCCACAGTTCAAAGATATACCAGTTAGTGGTTGATTGGTCATTATAAATGGTATGTGAGTAGGCTAGGGTTAAATCAGGACAGCTGGGCAGCATGACTGAAAGGCCAGTAGGGCCTACTCTGTGCTTATTATTAAATAAATAAGTAAATAAATAAAGTGAATGTTAGGTGTGTCCTCCAGCATGAATGCTGACACAAAATAGTTGTTCAAGGTCTTGGCCATTTCCACTCTACCGATATTATTAACCCATCCTCATTTTCCAAGGGACCTGTGTTCTCCTTTCTGCTTTATATATTTATAAGAAGTTTTTACCCTTTGTTTTTATATCTTGTGATGATTTACTTTTATAATATACCTTTCCCTTAGCACTCCACTTAGTGGTTTTGTTGCTTTTTTGCACTTTCCCAATTTTCCAGATTCCCACTACTCTTGGTGACTTAGTGTGCATGAGATTTTAGTTTGCTTTCTTTTATTTTTTCAGTTATCCAAGGCTGGCTCTCCTCCTTTTACTGTCCTTGATTTTAACTGGAATATACTTTTGTTGAGCACTGTGAAAAATCTTTTTGAAAGTCTTCCACTGTTTCTCAACTGTGTCATAATACAACATGTGTTCCCAAAATATGTCAGCTCCACCTTTATCCCATTGTTGTCTCTCATATGTAGGCATATAATACACTGATATTAGATCAAACTTTTACACCCTCCATTTCTATAAGCAATAAAATTATACTGTGATTACACTTTCTGAGAGGAACCCTAAATATAAGATTGTTAATTTCACCTATCACTCGTTGCACAAGACAATATCTAAGATAGCATTCTCCCTTTTAAGTTCACTGACATACTGTTCAAGAAAGTTATCACTCAAAAGTCCTCCTCAAGACAGCCTCAACCAACTTAATTCACCCAGTCTATTTGCAAGTCCAAGTCCCTCATGATAAATACAATAGGCGTCATTGGAAAAGTGTAAGAAAACAAGATTAGAGGTCAGAGTGGGATGGGGTGGATGGAAGCTTGGGATCACCTTTATGGACTGTACGGAGATTCTCTACAAAGCAACCACCTATTCTATTCTTAGATTTTCAATTGTGATATTCGATTGGAAGACGTGCAAGTGAATTGTTCCTTCAACTGCAAGGGCTGTTTGGATTTTTAAATAGTGAGAACTAATAGTGAAAAGGGAAGTGTTGCATGGTAAAGTGCCCTGAGAAGAAAATTGGTTGGAGATGGAAAAACAAACCAAATAGTCATAGAGCAACAGTCCCTTTAGCAATGAGTAGGAAAAGCAAGATTTGCTGCTAGTGAAATCTTGATGAAGCTGGCAGAAATTATGGACTGATCTATTGTATGTGGAATATTACAGCTGAAAACAAAGTAAATGGTATCTCTGCTCTGTCTGGGAGGAGAACGGTTGAGCAGACATGTGGGGAACACTTTTGAGAGCATTGTCATCGATTGTAGGAGAAGTGGTTAAGAAGAAGGGAAGACACTAGCATGGAAACCAAATGAAGAGAGGAGAGTTCTATGAGGTTAGCTTTATTTGTCACATGTATATCAAAACCTACAGTCAAATATGTTATTTTGCATCAACGGTCAATCGGTGATTGCTCATGTGGTAATGCAATTGCGTTATCTGTATGATACTGTGTCTGTCTGAAGTTGGGAAATAAAATGAAATTCTTAGAAGCAGAGGTTGAGAGGAGGTGTGGCTGAGTTAGTTAAGGGAGCTGATGGCCTTGTTATGGATATTCGAGCACAGATTCTTCAAGTTTATTGTTTGTTTTGTTCTGCATTTGCTAATCTCACCAGGGCGGCATTCGGAACATTACAATTAGCTGCAGTGCTTTCAGTTAGTGAAAGAAAAGTCAGACAGACTTTATGCTTTGGATTACAGTCTAGTGACCCTTGTTGAATATACGCATGCAGGCATGGGGTGTCAAAGACATTGGTTTTGGCAGAGGGCCATTATGATTGAATCTAGCGGTCTTGGCACGTATACTCAAATAAAACTGCCAAGATGAGTGAGGTACAGGTGGCCAGTAATACCTTTAGAGAAGAAAGGAACAAAGGAGAAAATCTGGTAATAGATTACAAATGTGAAATTTTAAAAAAGATTTAGTTTTTGATGTAGAAATCATAAGTTTCCAGATTTTAAACTTTATGTATATAATGGAAATAAAGTAGTTCTTATGGAAAGTGTTTTTAGATTTTCAGTTTAAAAGTTATCTTTCACTATCTTACTGAACTTTTCCTTGTGTGTTCAGTTATTCAGCCATATCCATTATTTGAAATCATGTACAAACTCAGTACATACCTCTAAATGTCATAAGGCCATAAGAAAAAGGAGCAGAATTAAGTTATTTGGCCCAACAAGTCAGTTCTGCCATTCCATCATGGCTACTTTATTATCCTTCTCAACCACATGTTCTCCTGCCCTCTCTGTGTAACCTTTTGTGGTGAACTACATATACCTGTCTGGACTGCTCCTGTGGCTCCTCCCACAGACCCCTGTATAAAGGCGATTGAGGCCTGATGCCTGGCCTCATTCTCCAGGATGTAGTGTTGTTCATTCTTCCAGTCAATAAAAGCCGATTTCTCGCTTCTTACGTCTCAGAGTGAGTTATTGATGGTGCATCAATTTTATTGACTGGAAGTTAAAACATGGAAACCGTTTTACATCCGGAAAGATTGGATTTGGACCCCCAAGACCCTGAAGCAGCTCTTGCCTTTGAACTCTGGCTTGCATGCTTCCAATCATACTTGGAGGAGGTTCGTGCAACTGACCCCGCTGTTAGGCACAGAATTCTCCTCTCGAGAGTTGCCCCAAAAGTTTATTCATTCATCAGGGACCTCTCGACCTACCAAGGGGCGCTTGATGCCCTCAAAAGACAGTACCTGCGGCCGGTGAATGCCGTCTACGCCAGACATCGCTTGGCCACGCGCAGACAGCGCCCTGCGGAGTCGACCGCCGAATTTCTCCGAGCTCTACAGGCACTCGTGCGGACTTGTGACTGCAAAACGCTCACGGCGGAACAGCATGCGGAACTCTTGGTACGAGACGCCTTCGTTACGGGGATCAGGTCAGTGTATGTGCACCAGCGGCTGCTGGAAAAGGCTGATCTTACCTTACGCTCAGCGATCGAGACGGCTGACATGCTGGAGGCTGCTCTGCACAACGCTGATGCTGTCCAGCCGCGCTATTCCCCGCCGGGTCTGTGGACACCTCCGACCCCGCCGCCACCGGTTCCCGTGAGCGAATTCGCCAACGCCGCTGCCAGTCGCGGTTCCACGCACTCCCCGAACTCGTCAAACCGAAAGCTGTGTTATTTTTGTGGGCTTGAGAAACATCCTCGAAACCGTTGCCCAGCTCGGGAAGCGACCTGCTCCAGCTGCGGAAAACCGGGCCATTTTGCCAAAGCCTGTAAGTCTAAACTGCGCGCGGGGTCGAGCAGCGCTGCCTTTGAGACGTGGGGGCCGCCATCTTGCATGCCCGGATGTGAGCGGCCATCTTTGCCGGCGTCACCATGCCCCACCCCTACCTCCCCGTGTGAGACGTGGGGGCCGCCATCTTGTATGCCCGGATGTGGGCGGCCATCTTTGCCGGCGTCACCATGCCCCGCCCCCGACTCGCAGGTGTTTACCGGGCACCAAGACGGCATTTCAACTCTGGCCACCGTAACCCTCGACCAAAGCGCTCCGCACCAGCTCGCAAGGTCAATGATGGACATCCTGGTGGAGGGGCACAGGACTAGCTGCCTGTTTGACACAGGCAGCACTGAGAGTTTTATTGACCCGGACACAGTGCAACGCTGTGGACTCGTGACACGGCTGGTAAGTCACAGGATCACCTTGGCTTCTGGGTCGCATTCCACAGACATCCGGGGGAGTTGTGTAGCAACATTGGTGGTGCAGGGCACAGAATATCGGAACTTTGCGCTCCTGGTCATGCCTCGACTGTGCGCACCTGTGCTATTGGGGCTGGACTTCCAGAGCCATCTCGAAAGTGTGACTATGGCATATGACGGGCCCCTCCCACCGCTCACTGTCAGGAATCCTCAGTTTGGTGGGACTTCGCCATATACTCCGTTACCACACACACATACACACCGAACCACACGTCCCGCCCAGCACCATGCCGATAGCTGTGCTGCTGACACTACTTGCAGCCTCTCCACCCTCAAGATCCCTCCCCCATCGCTGTTCGCCAACCTGACCCCCGACTGTAAACCGGTGGCGACTAAAAGCAGGAGGTACAGCGCAGGGGACAGGGCCTTCATTCAGTCAGAGGTGCAGCGGCTGCTCGGGGAGGGGATCATCGAGCCAAGCACAAGCCCTTGGCGGTCCCAGGTGGTTGTTGTTCGGACTGGGCAGAAAAATAGGATGGTTGTGGACTATAGTCAGACAATCAATAGGTTCACGCAGCTTGACGCGTACCCCCTACCCTGCATCGCGGATATGGTCAACCAGATAGCTCAGTACAAGGTGTACTCGACGATAGATCTGAAATCCGCTTATCACCAGCTCCCCATCCGCCCAGAGGACCGCCCCTACACCGCCTTCGAGGCGGGCGGCAGGCTCTATCACTTGCTGCGGGTCCCATTTGGTGTCACCAATGGTGTCTCAGTCTTCCAGAGGGAAATGGACCGGATGGTGGACCAGTACAACCTGAAGGCCACATTTCCCTATCTAGATAACATCACCATCTGTGGTCGCGATTGGTCGGATCACGACGCCAACCTCCAACGATTTTTCCAAGTGGCCGAAGCTTTGAACCTTACTTATAACAGGGACAAGTGTGTGTTCAGAACCACCCGACTCGCTATCCTTGGGTATCTCGTGGAAAACGGGGTCATTGGCCCTGACCCCGATCGTATGCGCCCCCTGTTAGAACTCCCTCTTCCCACCACTCTCAAAGCCCTCCGGCGGTGCCTGGGTTTTTTTTCCTATTACGCCCAATGGGTCCCCCATTACGCAGACAAGGCCTGCCCCCTGGTCAAGTCTACCACTTTTCCCCTCTCTGCCGAGGCCTGCGCAGCCTTCAGCTGCATTAAAGGGGACATTATTAAAGCAACGATGCATGCGGTGGACGAGACCATTCCCTTCCAAGTAGAGAGTGACGCCTCCGATTTCACGCTTGCCGCTACCCTCAATCAGGAAGGCAGACCAGTGGCATTCTTTTCTCGTACCCTTCAAGGCTCTGAACTTCGGCACTCCGCGGTGGAGAAAGAAGCCCAGGCCATAGTGGAAGCTATTAGGCACTGGAGGCACTATCTCGCCGGCAAAAGGTTTACCTTGCTGACCGACCAGCGCTCGGTTGCATTCATGTTCAGCAACCAACAGCGGGGCAAAATCAAAAATGATAAAATTTTGCGGTGAAGAATAGAACTCTCTACCTACAATTATGATATCCTGTACCGGCCTGGCAGACTCAATGAGCCCTCTGATGCCCTATCCCGGGGAACGTGTGCTAGCGCACAGCTCGACCAGCTGTATGCCCTTCATGCACATCTTTGCCATCCAGGGGTCACCCGATTTTACCATTTCGTGAAAGCCCGGAACCTGCCGTACTCCCTGGAGGACATCAGGACAATGACCAGGGACTGCCAGATCTGCGCTGAGTGCAAACCGCACTTCTACCGTCCTGACACTGCGCAACTTGTCAAGGCCACCCGCCCTTTTGAGCGACTGAGTGTTGACTTTAAGGGCCCCCTTCCCTCCACCGACTGCAATGTCTATTTTCTCAATATTATTGACGAGTACTTGCGATTCCCCTTTGCCATTCCCTGCCCCAACACCACTACCACGTCCATCATAAAAGCCCTGCGCCAGCTCTTCACTCTGTTCGGATATCCCTGCTATGTCCACAGTGATAGAGGGTCCTCCTTTATGAGTGACGAGCTGCGCCGGTACCTGCTAGCTAGGGGCATTGCTACTAGTCAAACCACGAGTTACAATCCCTGGGGGAAATGGACAGGTGGAGAGGGAGAATGCCACAGTGTGGAAGGCCACACTTTTAGCCCTTAAGTCAAAAGGGTTGCCGGTCTCCCGATGGCAGGAGGTCCTCCCTGAGGCACTCCACTCTATCCGCTCCCTGTTATGTACGTCCACCAATGCCACCCCTCACGAACGCCTATTCTCTTTTCCCAGGAAGTCTGTCACTGGGACCACCCTACCAGTTTGGCTGACGTCCCCGGGGCCAGTGCTGCTACGAAAACATGTGAGGAGTAATAAATACTCCCCGCTGGTCGAGAGGGTTCACCTTTTGCATGCTAACCCCCAGTATGCCTACGTGGTCTTGCCTGATGGGCGGGAGGACACGGTCTCTGTCCGCGACCTGGCGCCCGCCGGAGCAGCAGACCACTACCCCGTACACTCCACGGTAACTATGAACCCTGTACCCGAGATAACACCGCGCACACCGTGCCCCACACAGACTCCTCACGACGCTCATGTACCAGGCATCTCTTACGCGTCTATTCCGGGCGCCTCGCACACATGTGAGGGATCCCTGACACCTCCAGTTAGGCCAGAACCAGCACAACCTCCGTCTCCGGTGCAATCACCACCTCCGGCACCTGTGCAATCGCCACCTCCGGCACCTGTGCAATTGCAGCCGGAGCTACGTAGATCGCAGCGAAAGATTCGACCACCTGATAGACTTAACCTGTAAATATACTTGTAAGAAACTTCGCCACCTGGGGACTCTTTTTAAAACAAAGGGGGGTTGAATGTGGTGAACTACATATACCTGTCTGGACTGCTCCTGTGGCTCCTCCCACAGACCCCTGCTGACTGCTTCTGCGGCTCTTCCCACAGACCCCTGTATAAAGGCGATTGAGGCCTGATGCCCGGCCTCATTCTCCAGGATGTAGTGTTGTTCATTCTTCCAGTCAATAAAAGCCGATACCTCGTTTCTTACGTCTCAGAGTGAGTTATTGATGGTGCATCACCTTTGACACCACTTATCAAGAACCTATCAACCTCTGCTTTAAATAAACAGTGATTTGGCCTGCACGGCTCTCCACAGATTCACTACTCTCTGGCTAAATAAATTCCTCTTCATCTCTGTTCTAAAGGGACAGCCTCTATCCTTACAACATAGAAGGAAGTCATTTTGCCCCATTGAGTCCATGTCATGAAGAAATCACATTTTCCACTTTATTGTCTGTAATCCATTCTCACCACTTTCTCATTAAATTCCCAGGTTTAGACCACTCATTCACACACTAGGGACAGGAAAGCAGAGGATCCACAGTGAAACAAACTCCACATAGACTTCTCCAGAGGTTGGAGCGATCCCATGTGGCTGGAGGTGTGAGGCAGGAGACTTAATACATAGGGGACCAGATGGCAGATTCTTGTCCACAAACAAGACCCCAGGATATGGTACGTTGCCTTCATGGAGCCAGGGGTCAAGGGTGTCTTTGAGTGATTGCAGAACAGCCTGTGAATGCCAGCAGCCTGAGATTGTTGTGCATGTTGGTGCTAATGACAGGTCGTAAAGGCAATGTGGTCCTGTAGAGTGAATAGGGGGAGTTAGGCCAAAGGTTAAAAAGCAAGAAGAACAAATAATCTATGTGATTAAGCGAGAGAAGGTGTGGAAAGATTTAATAAAGTGTTGCCTGGACTGTAGGACTTGAGTTATAAGGAAAGGTGGGATAGGCGAAGACTGTATTTCCTGGAGCAAGAGAGGCTAGGGTAAGGAGTGATCTTTAGAGAGATTTCCAAAATTGAGGGTCATAATGGGGGTATGGGCTATGTAGAAGGGAAGAGTTTGTTTGTGGCATACGTTTATACAGGTTGACGTAAGATTGTGAGCCGAAGTGCCTGTAGTGATAGGGAGTGCTTGGTAAATACTCTCTGTACACATGCCTTTTACTTACACACAGGCACATACACAGACACAAACACTGCTTTGTCATTCTGTTATTGTTGCTCTGAGTCTGTGCACTTCAATATCTTCCCCAGTATATTCTCATAAAGGGTCCTAAACTGAGCTCATGCACACAGGGTGGCTTTGTGGTGCCTTTTCCACCGTACACGGTGGAATATTCCTTTTCTTTAGAAATAGGGATGAAAATGTGTATCTATTATTTATATACTGTGAAACACCCTTTTATTAGGTGCCTCGGGAAAACTGGCTCATTAGTCCCTTGCTAACAGCCACTGTGAGAAACTCACTTTTTTCAGGCTTTGTACATCTAGGGTGTATACGACTTTGCTCCTGCCAAATCTGTGAGGTTGGGATGCCTTACCTCCCCCTCCCCCTAACCCCAGTTTGTGTGAATGCTGTGTGATTTATTGCCCCTGGCAAGAAATAATAGATCGTACAGTGCATACAATTATAAAGAAGTATATTTAAGAATGTTAATTTAAGCAAACAGTTATTAAATGAAAAAGAAAAAAAAACAGAAAGGGCCCGTTACTCTTAAACAGTTGTGTGTGCACTTAAGTTGGAACTCATCTTGAACTTGTTTGTCATTCATGTGCTGGACATTAAGTTTGCATGAAGGCACACACCACCTTCTGAATGCCGCTCAAATTTCATCATGAACAAATGGGCTCTCCCACGGGAGTATTGGTCCTTCCTCTTTGAAGCCATTCATCTGCACAAAACATCTGTGTAACAGGGATGGCATCCTCAGTCATCTTCCCTCCTGGCTTCCCCCAGCTCCCCACAACAAAGACCTCTCCTCTTAATTCTACCATCCTGATTGGCTGACACTACATTCCTAAGCTGAATAAAAAAGCATCTTATCTCACCTCAAACCCAAACAAGCTGAAAGCAGAACAGACTGCTGTTACAGAACTTCTAAAATGAACTACCTACAGCACGGCAGCAAAAATCTTAACCGGGGCGTTACAACTGTATTTAAGGTAGATACTTGGTTTATTTTGTAATATAATTGTAACTACATTGTGGGGAGCATCCTATTCTAATTCACGTGTAGTCTTAAGTTAACTTTGTAGGTAGTTAAAGGTGGTATGTCCTAGTGCCTAATAACTGGGTGGTTCACTCTTGGTAGGGGTGAGAGAGATTGAGCTGCCAGGCACTCGTATCACAGCAGAAAACAGTATGCAATTATTTTTTGCAAATATTGGCAGTTTGATCTTCACTATTTTCACTAACTTTTGTAAATTTGAATATTTGATACGCAGAATAAACACTCTTGCGTGAAAGTGCTAAGTGCTCCAGCCATCTTTATTCCTTTGGCCATAACTCACATGTCGTAACAGTGTGCAGCACTGTTCTAAATTTTGTTGTCTTTTTCCCAGGATAGTGGCTCCTAAAAGTAGAGGGCATAGGTTAAAGGTGAGAGGGCAGCGATTTAAGGTTGGTGATATAGGGCAGGTACAATTGCAATATTTATAAAACATTTGGACTAGTACATGGTTGGGAAAGTCTTAGAGGGGTATGGGCCATATGAGAGAGATGGAATTTGTCTTTGTTGGCATGGGTGTGTTGGACTGAAGGGTCCTTTTCTGTGTTGTATTGCTGTTATGAAACTTAAGTTGTGTAATGTGGAAAGTTGGTGCAAGTAAGAGGGACTTGGTCGGGGGGGGGGGGGTCAGTACTTTTGGGCCTTGAGTCATTGGGGAAGGTAGTGATTGACGCCAACTTTAATGTTACCTGTTGATATTTAAACATGTACTTGAGAAAGGAAAATATAGGGTGAAAAAGGAGCGAAATCAGCTTCATATGGAAAATTCCACTGCTGCACAGTCCATATCATTTTTTGTCTTAAAATAAGGACACTTATGCTGTCTCTGAATTTCAGTTCGGCACCCAACACTAATGTCTCACAGACCTTTGTGAACAGACTCTTACTCCTTGATCTAAGTACACCACTATGCAGCTGGGTGTTGGATTTCTTATTGAACAGATATTCAGGATGCACAACTATCCCTCCTTCCTCATCATCCTCAACATGCATGCACCCTAGTGCTGTGTGCTGAGCCCATTGGTGTACACTCTGCTCACATATAACTGCACGGCAATAACCCGAGTAATCACATTGTCACATTCACCACACATGGCAGTGGTGCGGCTCATCACCAACAACAATGCGATGGTCTACAGAAAGGATGTGCCCTTCATCCGGACTCTTTTCCATAGATGCTGCCTGACCCACTGAGTTCCTCCAGCATTTTGTGTGTGTTGTTTTGGATTCACAGCATCTGCAGAAGTCCTTGTGATTCTTCAGATTTTACTGCTACATAGTAAGGAAAGCTCACCAACGCCTCTACTTTCTGAGGAGGCTGAAGAGAGCTGGACTATGCAAATCCATATTCACATCATTCTACAGATGCTCAGTAGAGAGCATCTTAACAAACTGCATCACTACTTAGTATAGACCCTGTGCTGTGGCTCTACACCAGGTAGACAAAATTGCCAATGTATCACCAGCATCAACCTACCTGCCATCAAGCACATACTGTATATACAGAAAGGTGCTGGAAAAGGGCAAGTAACATCATGAAGGATCCCACCCAAACTGCTCATAGACTGTTTATCCCACTCCCATCAGGGAGGGGGCTACGTAGCATCCACACCAGGACCACTAGACTCAAAAACAGTTACTTTCCCCAAGCAGTAAGACTGATCAACACCTCCACCCACTAACCTACCCCTCCACACTTTATCATTTCCTGTTAGTCACCTTGTGTAAAGACACTCCTGTGCCTAGTGTCAATTTTGGGCGTGCAATTAATCTATGTATATTAGCTATTTAATGTATTTATATTTATTTTGTTTTTATTATTACTATTGTGTTCCTTATCCTTTGTGGGGTTTTTTGCTGCAACAATTATTTTGTTCTTACACTTGTGTACAGGAATGACATTAAACAATCTTGAATCTAATGTAATTTGCAAGATTTGGTGAAGGTTTTATTATGAAATCATAAAATGGCTGGGAATACTCAGTAGGCCAGGCTGCATCTGTGGGGAGAACAGAGTGAGCTGATATTTCAAGTTATTGACTTTTCATTAGAACTGAGATGCGTCAGAAATAAAGCAAATTTTAAGAGCAGAGATTGGGGATGAGAGGAGAGAACGAATGGTAAATTCCACCTTAGTGCAGAGGGATAGGATTTAAATAATGAAGGGGTTGTCATGTGAGTTAAAAGGTGTTGCTGGACAATATAAGGAGGTGCAGGATTACAAAGTGACTGCTTTAAAAAGTCTGGAATAATACTACTCAAATCGCTGAGTATCTCAGATTGTTGGACTGTGTTCATTCCAGAAATATGTCTGATTAGAAGGGAAAATGGTGTTTGTTAAGCCAGCATTGAACTGTTTTGGAAAGGGTGGAATAGAGAGCAGAGTTGAATTGCGATGGAGCTTTGGAAATATACTGGTGATGCATTCACAAAGTGATCACCATGATGTTGCCAATCTGCAAGGTGAGTTGTGAATATGACCAAGTGCAAGTTTAATTGTCATTCAATCAGGCATGAATTACAGCCAAATTAAACAGCTTTCCTCTGAGGCCAAGGTGCAAAACACATTACCAGCGGTCATACACAGCACAAGGCATGTATTGCACATACAGATAGCAGTAAACATACAGTCAAACAAAAAAACAAAATAAAATAAAGCCTGTGTCCCTAAGTATCATGCCTTGGAGGTTGATGATACATGGGATGTTGTTGGGAAGAACAAGCCCACAGTATTCCAGTTATCATATGTGTTTAAAAAAAAAAGTGCAACCACAGATGAACGCAGTTCTGCTTGGCATCTATCAAGCGAACACTGGGGGATAGCATTGACAGGAGGGGCCATCCCCAACCCAGCATTGACACCACACCATCTCTGGTGTCTCCTCCCTGCGTGGCTGCAACAGGTGACCCAGTGACATAATTCCCTGGTCTGAATTACAACCTTGACCACGCAACTCCCTGCTGTCTGTCTCTGCAGTGAACCGAACTTGTATTCCACATTACCAATATCCAACAGGGTGTTGCAGTTACAAGAAATGTCCAAGACAATTACTTGCACCATTTGTTGAATCACTCACCTCCTCCGCTCACTGCCTCTGATACCTTCTTCCCTGGGTGGTTGTAGCAGCCCGCAAAATGGTGCACGACAAGTCCAGCTCTACCACTATCGAGCAACTTACCATAGAGCTGCAGTACTTGCTGTTCTTGATAACCAACATTGTCTTATGATCATAAAAAAGATGTAAAGGATGAACAATTACACCTTTGTCTGAGCACACCACCATCTTACCAAATGATTTAATAGTATAGAAAGAAATTTGGAAAACTAACTACAAGTTATCATTTATTGTTAGGGAAACTGAGTGCAGAAATATGGGGATAATAGTTCATTGGTGGCAATATGATTTAGTTTCTTGTTGACAGATAATCACTACTTTGCTTTTCTTGAATATGTTTTATGTAAAAATTTAAGAATTAATTTTTCAAAAAATTCCTTAGATATTTCATTTTTATGCCAAGATGTCTATTTGATTTGTTTCATATGGGGTAACCTCTTGTTAATATTATTCATGCTCATTTTATCCCATTGGCTACATGGAACAGTCATTGTTCTAAAGCAACTCTGGTACTTTTTCTCGGCTTCATTGATGACTGTAGTAGTATTGCGTACTGCAGTGCCGAGGAACTCGTCAACTTTATCGCCTCTGCGACTAGTTACCACCCTGGTCTCAAATTCACCTGTGCCATTTCTGGTCTGTCTTCATCTCAGGAGACAGACCACTGATTCACATTTACTATAAACCCACTGATTCCTGCACCTCCTCCCAGTCTGTCTCTGTTGGATGCCATCCCTGTATCTCAGTGTCTTTGTCCCTACTGCATCTGTTCTTGAGATAAGCTCTCAAGATGGAACTTCTGTTCTAGGACTTCCAAAATGTCCTTGTTTTTCAGAAAACATTATTCCCTTCCTCTGTAGTTGATGGAGCTGTCACTCACGTTTCCTCCATTTTTTGGATGTCTGCTCTCTCTTCTCCCTTCCCCTAGACAGAATAGGTTCCTTGGTCTTCATCTTTCACCCCATTAGTTCTGATCCAGCTTATCATCCCTAATTATTTCCTGTTGTGACGGGATCCCACCACCAGTCACTTCCCTCTCTTTTCTGTTTCTTGCAGGGACCACTCTTTCCATGGTTCCTTGATCCACACATCCCTCCCCATTTGCGGCATTTCCTTACAGCTGCAGGGGTTTCAACACCTGTCCCTACACCATCATCCAGGGACATCAACAGCACTCTCAGGTGAGGCTGAGATTCACATGCACCTCCTCCAACTTTGTTTATTGTATTCAGTGCTCACAGTGTGGCCTCCTCTACATCGGCGAGACCTAGTGTAGACTGGGTGACCACTTTATGGAACACTTGTGCTCTCAGGCAGTGGCCCGCTTGAGTGTGTTGATGCATGAAATTCCAACTTCCCTTTCTACTCTCACATTAACCTGTCTGTCCTCTGCCTTCTCCACTGCCACGATGAAGCAAATACAGACTTGGAGAACAACATTGGCTAGTGAGCAATCAAGTATTACGAACGTTGAATGTTCTAATGTAGTGTAGCGCACAACCCATTTGTTCCTTTTTGTTGCTTTCTCACTGCCCCCTTTCCTATTCTTGCCTCCCCCCCAACCTTTGCTTTTGATGAGAATCATTACCCATCCACATCTGGTTCCATCTGTCCATCACCCAGACACTTTATCCACCTCGGTTTTTTGGCCAACCTTTCCTATTCCTTCTCATATTTGGTACCGTCATCTTTCCTTTCTTGGTTCAACTTATCACCTTTCACTGCCTCTACTTTTTCTCCACCTTGCTCATTGTGCCCATCATCCCCACCTCTAACCTCTTTAAACGTAGAAAAAAAGAAAACCTACAGCACAATGCTTTGCCGAACATGTACTTACTTTGGAAATTATGTAGGGTTACCCATAGCCCTCTATTTTACTAAGCTCCATGTACCTATCTAGGAGCCTCTTAAAAGACCCTATTGTATCTGCCTCCAGCACTGTTGCCGGCAGCCCATTCCACGCACTTGCCACTCTCTGGTGAAAGATTGCAGCATGCTGTTGTGCAGAGGGACTTGGGAGTGTTTGTTCATGAATCACAAGAAGTTGGCTTGCAGGTACAACAGATTATTAAGAAGGTGAATGGAATGTTGGTCTTCGTTGCTAGAGCGATTGAATTCAAGAACAGGAAGGTCATGCTGCAACTATACAGGGTACTGGTGAGGCCACACATAGAGTATTGTTTGCAGTTCTGGTCTCCATACTTGAGAAAGGATATATTGGCTTTGGAGGCAGTGCAGAGGAGGCTCACCAGGTTAATTCCAGGGATGAAGGGGTTAACCAATGAGGAGAGATTGATTTGCCTGGGGCTATACTCTCTGTAATTCAGAAGAATGAGAGGGGATCTTATAGAAATATACAAAATTTTGAAAGGGATAGATAAGATAGAAGTAGGAAAATTGTTTCCGTTGGTAGGTGAGACTAGAACTAGCGGACATTGCCTCAAGATTCAGGGGAGAAGATTTAGGACAGAGATGAGGAGAAACTGTTTTTCCCAGAGAGTGGTGAATCTGTGGAATTCTTTGCCCAGGGAAGCAGTTGAGGCTTCTTCACTAAAATATATTTAAGATACAGTTAGATAGATTTTTACATAGTAGAGGAATTAAGGGTTATGGGGGAAAAGACAGGTAGATGGAGATGAGTTTATGGACAGATCAGCCATGATCTTACTGAATGGCGGGGCAGGCTCGATGGGCTGGATGGCCTACTCCTGCTCCTATTTCTTATGTTTTTATGTTCTATCAAAAGTATTTTGTAAATGTTGTTAAAATTCAGAGTTTGTTCTTCAGAAGGGATCTTTCTATTGTACTGTTGTTGCCTAGTACTTGAAAACGCCATGAGTATGTTTTTGTACAGAATCCGTGACCTTACTGTTCAAATTATTGTCAAGTTTACTGCAGCTAATCAAAGTATTTGTACAGAAAATGGAGTAAGAGAAATTAATTTGTTGTCTTTTCATTCTTTGTCATTACCTTTATCACTTCCTGGTACACATTGACACTGACTTGTCTGACTTACATATTTTTCTCTTCAGCATAAATTAACTTCATTAGTCTTCTAGTATTCAAGGATAAATGCCATTTATTTCTGGTAAACTATTTGTATTGAGCCCACTTAACATTTTTGGATCAGCTGTATTGTTCTGAAAGTAATTTTAATTTGGATTTATTTGAACAAAGCGTGTGGCTGATGACCTTTGTGTACTTGGAGGATTGTAATGCCCATTTCCTGATTTATTTTATTCTTTCATGTGATTGATGTAGGGTCATCAGTGCAATGTTTTCAGAAACTTTTTTCTGCATATTTTAATTGTAATTCACTTTCCATCTTGTAGAACATGATTGTAAAACTACTTTTAGTTGTCTTTTTTCCCCATTGGAATTAATAGAATCAGAATCAAGTTGATTATCACTGACTTGTATGATGTTGTTTTGTGGCAAAGACATAAAATTACTATAAATTACAAAATAAGTAAATAATGCAAATAAAGGAATATTAAGATAATAATGTTCATGGACGGTTCAGCATTTTCAAAGTCACGGACATTACAAGTAGCTGACCAGAAATTAATGGTACTTATCCCTACATACTGGGAGACTAATAAAGTCATTCATGCAGATGTGAAAAGTATCTGAAATTCAGAGAAGATAATGTCAATGTGTACCAGAAAGTCATATCCCCTCTCACCCACCTTTCAAATCTACTCCTCAGCTTTTTTCTCCAGTCCTGCCGAACGATTTAGGCCCAAAATGTCGACTGTACTTTTTTCCCCATAGATGCTGCCTGACCTGCTGAGTTCCTCCAGCATTTTGTGTGTGTTGGTCAGATTTCCAGCATCTGCAGATTTTCTCTTGTTTGTGATCTAAAAATCTAGTTCTTGCATTGAATATAGATTGATTTTGTATTGCAAGACAAGTTTATTTTGTGATGTACATATGAAATGCGTTTTCAGATGAAAATTATTGAAATGAAATGATTTTAATTGTCTTCAATCATTTTAATTTTTTTGCAAATAATCTAGGAAACTGTTTTAAGAGAATCCAATGATGCACAGACACCATTTCATGCAATTCGTAGCAGTACCTGTAGCAATCCTTGATTTTGTATTGAAACACTAACCTATGAAATGCTTGTGTACCACAACTGTTCATAAAAAAATATAATGAGTGTATGTTGAAGAATGCTGTAGTCGTATAGTGGATAGATAGAGACTTCTGCAGCATAGTTCAATGGAAAGCAGGCTAAAATTAAATTATCCATGAAATACCAACATCATAAATTGGAAATATTTTTAAATTAAAGGAAGCTAATTATAGAAATGATTTACCTTAATGCAAAGAAGTTCAACACACAAGTCTTAATTCTTTGCTGAAATAGAATGTAATATTAGGCACTCTTCTTGTGTCTAATATTGCATTCTTTTTCAGCAAAATAAATTAGAAATTTTGTTTTATATGCAATTTATATTAGCTTTTTTTCTTTTTTTATACAGTATACATACAGCTTTTTCAAGAATCCCCTGCAAGAACTGGAAATAGGGTGGTCAAAGAGCAACTATATGCAAGTTCAAAGTACATATGTTGCCATATACTTGCTTGCGATTCATTTTCTTGAAGACGTTCACAGTAAATACAAAACAGCATAATACAATCAGTGAAAAACCACACATAACAAAAACGGGCAAACAACCAATGTGCAGAAGACACCAAACTGTGCAAACACACAAAGGGAGGGAGAAAACATAAAATAATAATAAATAAATAAGCAATAAATGTCAAGAGCATGAGTTGTAGAATCCTTGAAAGTAGATCCATAGATCGTGGAATCAGTTCAGTGTTGGGATGAGTGAAGTTGAGTAAAGTTATCTTTTGTTCAAGAGATGTCAGCATTTCTTTCATTTGCTAGCAATAATTTCTGTGATGGTTGTAAACCTAATTTTGATTTAATGTTTAGTTAGATTTTGAAGAGGTTTACCCACAATTTAATTTCTGCATTAATTCATTTTTTCCAAATTAAAAGTTTATAAAATACATATCTTAAAGTTAGTTAAATGTAGTATTTTCACCTTCTGTTGGCTCTCCCTCAGATAAATATAATAAAATGTTTCCCAGCAGTTGTAAGTCATCTAAATAAAATTTATTTGGAAATTTTAAGTTCCACAGTCTCAAACTCATTAAAAGAATACAGACTTACCTGGTGATGTGGTGTTAACGACAATGTAGGATTTTCAGTTAGTTTGTGGTACCTTATAAATTCAACCTTAACATACTTGACATGGAAGGTAGACAAATAAATTTAAATTATGAGTTCTTAGGCTCTGAGAATACAGATTCTGGACTTCTCTTTTTTTCAAAAACAGGAAAAAGATGCAAACTCCAGCTTCAGTCCATTTCAG
The DNA here is from genome assembly GCF_048418815.1 of Hemitrygon akajei. Taxonomy (NCBI): domain Eukaryota; kingdom Metazoa; phylum Chordata; class Chondrichthyes; order Myliobatiformes; family Dasyatidae; genus Hemitrygon; species Hemitrygon akajei. The sequence continues at coordinate 13,067,840 of NC_133125.1, read as the reverse complement.
AGTTCTAGAAGATGGAGTCGATGCACTTCTGTGGCTGTTCGTGAATAGCAGCTGTTTTCGTCCAGTGGCTTCTCTGCGTGTCACATCTAGTTTAGAGTGTTAGCTTCCAAAGATTCTGTTTTAACAGAAGACTTTTTTATGACATAATGATTTAATTGATCTCTCCTTACAAACTTCTTTCATTTCTGATTCTTCATATGGTAGTGTCTAATACAGATTTGATTTGTATAACTGGCTTTGTAGTTAAAATGTTCAAATCTTCTAGACATTTAAGTACATTTTAACTGAATGTATCTTGACCAGACATGGCAATTCTTATTACATCATCTCCACTGAAAATGTGTTTTTAGAAAAAGATATCTACTGAAAGGCAAGATGGATCTCTCTTCCCAGGTAGGCAGATATTGGGAGCAGTTACATTTTTGATTACTCACACCAGCTTCTTTATATGTGGTTAGAATCTGAATTAAGGTTGTATATGGTCAGATACATATGTATAAATTAAGATTGAGACATAAAACTTGTATCACTTCAGAAACAGTAGTAACCAACAAGAATGAAGAAAAAAGAAAAGGACAAAGAAGTGGTAGTTGTCTTAAGCTAAAAAACAAGACATTCCAGTGATAAAGACTAGTCTGTGAAATAGCTAGTTTCAGTCGTGTGACACCGGTTGCAGAGAAGCTGCTAGAAAATTACAGCAGCAGGTTTGCTAGAAGTTCTGCAAACTTGGAAAGAGGGATTAAGTTCATCCTCTGAGATATGGTAAACATGCACGATAAGGAATGTTCCTAGAATCCACCCATAGTTGTTCTAGTAAGAGTCCCGTTATTCATTAAGATGAAAAAATTAATTGTATTTGTGCAATTGGGGAAACGTTGATCACCTTCTAAGGCTTGTATTGTTAATGGATATAAATCAAGAGAAAAATGAGTGAAAATTACCTAATTTCAATGGGAACTTGTCCTCGATTGTGAATGTAAAAATGAGTGAAATCAGCAGTGGGATGTTCAATTGGTTTTAACCCAGGAGAAAGAGGAACCTGCATGTATGTAAAATGACAATGTAATATGTTTGAAATATGGCTATCATGTGTCAGCCGTGGCAAGGTTTTGCAGACAGAAATGTAATAAATAGCTAAGTTGTATCTTTTAGCAATATCATTTAAGTTTGCTGGAAGTATAGACAGAATCCATGGAGTAGACTCTTGTTTGGTGACGTGCTGAACTGAAGTTTCTTGTGGTCTTGTGAAACTTTTTGCTTTTAAATGGGGTATAATATTTGCTCAAAAAATTTCAATCAAGAATTGCCACTTGCCAACAAGTTAGAAGCTGTACAGGTTTCCTCCGCTATTCGAAGGTAGAGCGTTCCTATGAAACGGTTCATAAGCCAGAATGTCGTAAAGTGAAGAAGCAATTACCATTTATTTATATGGGAAAAATTTGTGAGCGTTTGCAGACCCAAAAAATAACCTACCAAATCATGCCAAATAACACATAAAAACCTAAAATAACAGTAACATATAGTAAAAGCAGGAATGATCTGATAAATACACAGCCTATATAATGTAGCAGTACTTCCCTGCAATTATTGCAGCATTGTCCACCGCAGCAAAACTCTCACGCAAGTGCTCTCGGCAAACACACGGCGCAAGCGCTCCTGGCAGAAGCACTCTTTCCAGTAACCTTTAAGCTATGAAGCTACCAAATAACACAAAAATACACAGCCGATATAAAGTAGAAATAATGTATGTCCAGTGTAGTTTCACTTACCGGAATTGGGAAGACAATGAGCACACTGATGATGGTACATAGAGCTTAGAAAAATAGAGGGCTATGGGTAACCCTGGGTAATTTCTAAAGTAAGTACATGTTCGGCACAGCATTGTGGGCCGAAGGGCCTGTATTGTGCTGTAGGTTTTCTGTGTTTCTATATATTGAAGGAAAACTGGAATCAACCACCTTTCCTTATTTGTTGGTAGTCTCAATGTGAGAGAGTATCAGAGTGGGAGGAAAGAACGAAATTCATCATATTTTAAACCTCCACCGGCCACTAAGAATTTTCTTTCTTACTGAGAGGCTGATAAGATGGTTACATTGATGATGGAAGGTAGCATCGACAGAACAGGTATGTTAAAGACAAAAACTAAAAGAAAAAGAATCTTTACAAAAAGTGTGAGGAATTCTATTCAAAGTGGCAGTTGGATTTGCTTGTGATGGATACTAATCATAAGCTAATCTGAAAGAGTTTGAATGTCAAGGAATCGGAGATTGAAGAGTAGTTGGCAGTGATAGTGGAACGTGCACTGATTAGGACTAAAATTATGCTCTATAGGGTATACACTGCTCTACTGTCTAGGGTGTTACACTTAGCGTAAAACTAGACATCATTAAGTGTTTCGATTGTGGTGAACGAAGTAAGGACAAAGTGAATTTGGTTTGTGGAAGTTGACGAAGAAGATGTTGAAGAGGTTTTGGCATCCAATGACCAAGAACTAATAGATGAAGAGCTGATGCAATTGGAAGAGGAAAGGATAACAATTGAAACCGAACGCAGTAGCAAACAGACCGAAAGTGAAGTCGTCCAGGAACTGAACGTGAAGCAATTGCGTGAGATTTTCGCTGCGATTGACAACGCTGCAATGATTGCAGAAAAGTAGGACTTTAATTTTGAAAGGGTACGTAGATTTAGGGCATATTTGCAGATGGTTTGAGTGCTTACAAAGAACTGTGTGATAGAAAAATGTGCGAGGCTAAGCAGTCAAGCATACTGTCGTTTTTCAAGCCTTCCACATCAGCCACAGCAGACGACGAAACTCGACCTTCGACATCGAGGCAGGCAGACATAGAAGACGTTAGTGACCTGCCTGTCCTGATGGAAACAGACGACGATGAGATGACACCCCAATCTCTGGTACCTCCCACTACCCCAGCCTCCAATGACTCAGCCTAACACACCATCATCGGTGTGCTAGCTGTCTTCCCAATTCCGGTAAGTGATACTACACTGTACATACATTATTTCTACTTTATATAGGCTGTGTATTTTTATGTGTTATTTGGTACAATTTCTAATTTGGCATGATTTGGCAGCTTCATAGCTTAAAGGTTACTGGAGAGAGTGCTTCTGTGAGAGCACTTGTGCCGTGTGTTTCTGCCGAGAGCGCTTGCGCTGAGTGTTCTGCCGAAAGTGCTTGCATGAGATTTTTGCTACGGTGGACAGTGGCTGCAATGATTACAGAAAAGTATTTCTACTTTATATAGGCTGTGTATTTATCATATCAGTCCTGCTTTTACTATATGTTACTGTTATTTTAGGTTTTATGTGTTATTTGGCATGATTTGGTAGGTAATTTTTTGGGTCTGCGAATGCTCACAAATTTTTCCCACATAAATGGTAATTGCTTCTTCACTTTATGACATTCCGGCTTACGAACCATTTCATAGGAATGCTGTACCTTCGGATGGCGGGGGAAACCTGTAAATGTTCAACACTTCAAAAATTAAATGCAATAATAACATGAATAGGTGGAAAAAAACCAAAGAATATTTGTAAGTGGATAGTTTTTGCTGGTGGCAATGTTCTTCAAGGATCTGTAATCAGACCTCAATAGTATGTTTTCCATTTATATGAATATATGAAGTTGAAGAAACTGATGCCAATTTGTCTATTTAGAAAAACAGAGAAAATTACTAGAGAACATTAGCGTGGTAACAGGTTAGTTACTGTTCATAGGCGCTATTCATTCCAATGAAATAAAAGTCTTTTTGAGAAACGTAGGAAGAAATAAAATACTTAAGAATGAAGAAATGTATAAATCTTGAATGCTGTTACCTGGCACTTTAAAGATGGGATTGCAAGAGAGGAGGCCTTGAAGATGAGAAATTGGTTCTATGTTTAAAATGAAACCTGTGCTTGCAAAAGGAAAGATATAAAGTTGAAATGAGCAATAAGATCCAGTTGCAAGTACCCCCAATGAGGAGGGATATTTCTGAGCTGAGAGTAAAATTTGTACTCTGTGATGAACCATTTAATTCTAACTTGAGTAAATGTTGTATGTCCAATATAGTATATGGAATGCTATGCAGGTTTCTATATTCTGAATTGCTGAGAATTGCTTGCTTTAAGAGTCCTCAATTGTTAGGATTCTGTAATAGAGGTAAGAGGCAAACAGGTTCATGTATAGGGTAAATTATAGAGTCATAAAGTCATAGAGCACTACAGCACAGAAACAATCCCTTCAACCCAGCTTGTCTATGCCAAGCTGTTATTTTGCCTAGTCCCATCGACCTGCACCTAGACTATGGTCCTCTACCCTTCCTATCTAAACACTTAAAAGTTGTAACTGAACCTGCATCTGCCACTTCCTCTGACAGCTCATTCCACACTCACCACTAATATAATATTTATTTATCTTATTTAGAGATACAGTAGGGTAGTAGGCCCTCTGACCTATCAAGCCCACATTGCACAATTATACACACGTGACCAATTCTTGCAGTCCTGGGGAGCATGCACAAACTCCTTAGGGACAACAATAGAATTGAACCCAAGTTGCTGCCACTGTAGTAAAGTTACGCTAACTGTGACGCTAACATACTACCCTATTGCTTGAGCTAAAATTACACAGGTAGCCAGCAGGGCTCTTATAAGATTTAATTTTTAATTCATCTGGAGCCAGCAGATTTTGACATCCTTATCTAATGTGGGAGAATCTTTAGCTGCAAGTACCAGGTCATCTTTCCTGGGTCAAACGCAAATTGGTTCACACATTTCCTTCATTGCAACACTAGTTAGTTTTCAAAAGTGCTTGGCTGTAAAGGTCATTTGGAACAGCCTGAGATCATAAATGACACTACATTAATGAAAATTCTATTATTCCTGTATTGAAGTGCAGGCTTCTGGTGGGGTGTCATTGCAATGATTTAACTAAGTACTACAGAACTAATAGCTTTCCAAGACTCCTGTAGAATTATGTCATCTTAAAGTCTTGTCAACATTCACTTCCATTGCAACCTGAGCAGCGAGGCAGGTCTGCAAAATGTCAGTGTAAATTCATTGTCTTCTGTGATGACTATGGCTGCTTCCAACAAGTGGAGGTGTGGAGTTTTTATTCCTTTGCAACATGCACTGAAATGTAGACCTGTCATCAGAACAAAGGTCATTGAACTGAAGCATGAGCTTTCTGACCCACTCACTGTTTCCGTGCATTTCATGTTTTTCAAATTCACATTTCAGCATCAGCTCTTTTTGCCTTCCTACCTTTATGTATTTGTACTTCCAATATTGAATTTAGATAAATGTTACTAAGCCGTAAATGTGGTTATAGACACATAGAACACTACATACAGAAGCAGGCCCTTTGTCCCATATAGTCCGTGCCAAACTATTAATCTGCCTGCACCAGGACCATAGCTCTCATAATCCCTCCCACCGATGTGCCTATCTAAATTTCTCTTAAATTTTGAAATCAAACCTGAACCCACCACTTCTTCTGGCAACTCATTCCACACTCTCACCACCCTGTGAGTGAAGAAGTTCCCCCTCATGTTCCCCTTAAACATTTCACCTTTCAGCCTTAATCTATGACCTCTAGTTCGAGTCTCGCCCAACCTCAGTGGCAAAACCTGCTTGCATTTACCCTATCTATACCCTCCATAATTTTATATCCCTCTATCAAATCTCCCCTCATTCTTTTACAATCTAGGGAATAAGGTCCTAACCTATTCAACCTTTCCCTGTAACTCAGGTCCTCAAGGCCCTGGCAACAACCTTGTAAATTTTCTCTGCGCTCTCTCAATCTTATTGATATCTTTCCTACAGGTAGGTGACCAAGACTGCAAACAGTACTCCAAATTAGGCCTCATCAATGTCATATCCAACTTCAACAAAACATCCTAACTCCTGCACTGTGTACTTTGATTTGTGAAGGCCAATAAGCCGAAAGCTTTCTTTATGACTTATCTACCTGTGACACCTCTTCCAAAGAATTGTGGATCTGTATTCCCAGAAATAGACTTGTCTAAAAAAAAAGTTAAAGATTGGAAGCCAATCATAAACACCACCTACCTGTAAACCAGTTACTTCTTGTGGTGTAACTAGCAAAATAAATGTTCATTAATTTTCACATGTAGCCATCATTTCCTTGCATAACAGTAATGGTCAGAAGAGCTTTTAAAATATTTTTATTTAATTTCCAAGTCAAGACTCAATGTCATTGTAGAAGAGAAAAGACTTTTACTGACACACATGCATTCTGATGTAATGTCCTCAATCTGAAATACGAACTTTCTCTCTCCAGAGATACTGAGTATTTCAGTACATTCTGTTGTTTTAGATTACGGGAACCTGTAGTATTTTGCTTTTGTTACGGGGTCATTTTCTTGATCACAAGATGTTTCAACATGCTTTACAGCCAACTTTTAAAGTGTTGTAACATACGGAATTTATCCCACTGCGAGCACATGAACCATGCAATATTGGATGTAATTTTTTTTACTTTCTCCAAGATGGGATGTGATGCTTAGATAATACTGGTACGAGAATACCAGATGATCATAAATTTGCACTCTTCCATCATTTTCCGACATTCAAGAGAATTTGTAGGAGAGCAAATTGAGATGGTGTGTCCTGAGAGACCTGCAATAATAATTTTTCACAATGCATAGTTTTAGAGTATTATATGGTTGACAAAATCCATCACAATGAGGCATGTGCTTGTGGAAAGAAATGCACTGAATGTTTAAATGATTAGTGATGTATTTTCTGTTTTAATGCTTTATCTGTGAGAATTTACAGTACAAAACATACAAAAACATTTGAAGTAATTACATTTTCCTCAATTCACAGTATAGCTTTACTTTAAAACATATCTGTTAAAGTCTACCACGTTTAGAAGACAAAAGTAGAAAAATCAAACCTAGGAAGATGCAGGCAATCATCAGAGGGTTCTATAAAGTTTCTAAGCTCAAAGTAAATTTTATTTTCCAAATACATGTATGTCACCATATACGACCCTGAGATTATTTTTTTTTTGTGAGCATACTCAACAAATCTATAGAATAGTACCATAAAAAGATCAATAAGGGATTAACCAGAGTGCAGGACAATAAACTGTGCAACTGCAAATATAAATAAAGAGCAATAAATAACGAGAACATGAGATGGAGTTCTTGAAAATGAGATAATTGGTTGTGGGAACACTTCAATGATGGTGCAAGTGAAATTGAATGTAGTTACCCACTTTTGTTCAAGAGCCTGATGGTTGAGGGGTTGTAAGAGTTCTTGAACCTGGTGATGTGAGTCCCAAGGCTCTGAGACCTGAAGTTTGCTGTAGGAATGGAGTGTGTTATGATTTGAGTGATGTTTTTTCTTTGAGGGCTGAAAACTCACAGTTCAAAGTAAATTTATTATCGAAGTATTTATATGTCACTGTATATGACCCTGAGATTTGTTTTCTTGCGGGCGTTCACAGTAAATATAAGAAACACATTAGTATCAAGGAAAGACCACATCTAACAGGATGGACAAACATCCTGTATGCAAAAGACACCAAACAATGCAAATGCAAAAAGAGAAAGGGAAAAAAAGAATAATAATAAATAGGTAAGCAAAAAATATCAAAGATGAGTTGAAGAGTCCTTGAACATAGGTTCAGGAAGCATTTCAATGAAGGGGCGAGTGACTTTATCCTCTTTGGTTCAAGAGCCCAATGGCTGAGGGGTAATAACTGCTCCTGAACCTGGTGGTGTGAGCCCTGAGGCTCGTGTAGCTTCATGACGGCAGCAGTGAAAAGAGAGCATGGCCTTGCAGGTGGGTGCCCTGATGATGTGTGCTCTTGAGCAGTGAAGTAATCTCTGAGAACCTTCTAAGACAGAAGATGCAATTCATTTCAGGCCTCTGTATTGTAAACTAAATGAAAGCAAAGATCTACTTCCAAGAATGTTGTGATGCAATTAATATTCAGTATCTCATTGAATCAGTATTCACTATGGTTCATGGTCCTTTCAGGTTTTTGAACAGTCCATGAACACTGCCTTCCTTTTCTCTCTTTTTGCACTACTTATTAATTTTTAATTTTTATATTTCTTATTGTAACTTACGGTAATATTTAATGTATTGCATTGTACTGCTGCCATAAAACAACAACAAATTTAATGATATACAGTACTGTGCAAAAGTCTTGGGTACAGCTGCCTAGGCTAGGGTGCCTAAGACTTTTTTCACAGTACTGTAGTAATTTAATGTATTGCATGGTTCTGCTGTCACAAAAAATAAATTTCATGATATGTGAGTGATGATAAACCTGATTCTGATATCTGATATCTGTGTAATTTGAGACATTTTTTTTCAACATTGCCTTGATACAGTTGCTTGCTATGCATTTAGTACTATGATCAATTTCAATATAATCTGCTATATGATCATTGTAAAGGCTGTCTAAAAATGTCATGTAGGTTTCTTTGCCACTCTCTTGGCACTGATTCCACCTGTTTCTGGTGTTAAAATTTGGAAAAATATAGTAGCAGTGTCCATGATGGTTCTCCTAAGGGTGCTTGCTGGATTGGTTGCTCAGTTCTCTCTATCCAGAGGTTTCTCCATGATAGCAAGTTCAAAAGTGATCACTCGCTATTGAGGTTGTTACCATGTATGATGCCAGAGATCTTAGATTCCAGGAAGTTTGTCATCAACTGGAGCTGCTGCTGCTGCCATCGTCCAGGCCATGCTGTTTTCTTGCTGCTGCCATTGGGAAGGAGGTACACGAGCCTTGAATCCTACACCACTAGGTTCAGGAACAGTTATTACCCTTCAACCATCTGGCTCCTGAACCAGGGTGGAATCTAAACTGATTCCATAATCTACAGACTCACTAGCTTATGTTGTAGGCATTATTTATTTTCATATTTGCACAGATTGCACATTGATTATTTGTCACTTTGTGAGTGTTTTTACATTGATTCTATTGTATTTTTTTGTTCTACTGTGAATGCCTGCAAGAAAATGAATCTTAGGGTAGTATATGGTGACATATACATAAACTTGCTTTGAAATTTGAACTTGCTCATGCCAATGATGGTTTTACAATGACAGACCTGGAACCCTCTCTGAGCAGCTGCGACACTTGCCTGAGCCTGCCTAGTTCCAGCCCTCAGATTCTCTGAAGATTACTTTTGTGGTTTACTCCTCAGCTAGTCATGTGGGGATGAAATCGCCTTGCTTCATTGTAATGGGAACACCAGCAGAGGGCTGAGCTCTCAATGTGGTTTCTGACACAGCACTGTGCAATGGCAGGGAGAGGCCAATACACAAGCATTGTCATTAACACATCTCTAAAGATAATGTTACATTGATCCCTTTTAGTACTGATTCCATTCATCCTGTTCTTCCTGGGAATACATCCTGAACTCTGCAGGGTACCAGAGTATCAATACAAGAAATCTGATGAGCCTGCAAGAACTCATTAATGTTTGGAGTAGAATATATCAATATTATGCAGCTTGTAAAAGATGAACTATTATAATGTCCTTTATTAAAAGCTAATGATGCTGCTGTATTAACTAGGCACAAGAATAGTTTGAAGAATATTTGCCAGCTTAAGTAAGATCCAGTTTTGCAAATGTGTGCTTATATAAAATATTATGGTAGTTTTCCAATATTAGTTTTACTCTTAAAGCAGTATTCTTCCATTTTAGCTTGTTTTTATTCCTTGCATTTATATGAGGCTTTTATTTTTGACCAAATCCACATTTTGCCGAGCTCAAAGTTTTCTTTGTTTTGATTTGTTATATTAATCTTGGGCCAAATATTTAAATTGTCTGTTAGGTGGACCTTTTAGTTTTAATCAGGATTGAGAAGACGGAGCCAGCAAATGTAGTATACTTGGGTTTCCTGAAGGCATTTGATAATGTGCCATAGAAAAATAACAATGCATGAAGAGAGGGAATGAATTCAGGAATAAAATGTTCGGACAAAAAGGAGAGAAGTTCACAAAGAGAAAACATATGAATGGGCTATTGTTAGGTTGTTAAGTGGTAACTTAGTGGGATGCTGCTGGGATTTAATATCTATACTGATGACTTGGACAATGGGTATGCTGTAGTTTGATAACAAGTTTAAAGATGGCACACAGGGATATGGATGAGATTAAATTAATGAGATGATATACAAGGTATAACCTGAGGAAAATAGAGTGTTTATTATTTTGAAAGAAGGAATAAATACAAGAATGCAAGAAATCTGGAGCAGGGATTGGTCATCTGATCACTTGTGCCTGCCTCACCATACTGTACTTTTGTCCCTATCACCCCTCATTCTACTAAACTCCAAAGATCTTACTTTTTTGAAGTTATTTATGATAGGACAACCCTTTCAGTCCAAGAATGATCACAATGATCCTTTTCTATGTTGCTTCCAATTCTAATAAATTGTTTCATAAACTTTACACAGTACTCCAGGTACAGTATAGCCTCCTTAATGGCCTGCGCAATTACAACAATTCTTCTCTATTTGTATACTCAGTCCATTAAGAATAAAGTACAATGTGTCATTTGCTGTAATTAAATTTATTATCAAAGTACTTAAAGTATGTGTCACCATATACTACCCTGACATCCATTTTCTTGTGTGCATTTGCAGTAAATACAAAGAAGCACAAGATAGTCAATGAAAAACTGCACACCACAAAGTCGGACAAACAACCAATGTACAAAAGAAAACAAATAGTGCAAATAAAAAAATAACTTAAATAATAACAATAAATAGCTGTAAATATATCGAGTTCGAGCAATTGAAAGTGAGCCCTCAGGTTGTAGGATCAGTTCAGTGTTGAGGTGAATGAAGTTATCCCCTCTGGTTTAAGAGTCTGATGGTTAAACCTGGTGTTGTGGGATCTGAGGCTCCTGTATCTCCTTCATAACAGAAAAAGTGAGAAGAGAGCATAGCCTGGATGGTGAGGGTCCTTGATAATGGATGCTATTTTCCTGCAGCAATTGCTCAATGGTGGGAAGTGATGGACTAGGCTGTATCCACTACGTTTTGTAGGATTTTTTGTTCAAGGGTATTGGTGTTTGAATACATTTATATGAGTAATAAGTTTGATACAGGCTTGTTCGAGTATTTGTATGCAGGTTATATAAATTGATAACATATGATGTTAGCCAGCATGGAATTGAAAAACATACATAGAAACATAGAAAACCTACAGCACAATGCAGGCTCTTCGGCCCACAAAGCTGTGCCGAACATGTCCTTACCTTAGAACTACCTAGGCTCACCCATGGTCCTTTATTTCTCCAAGCTCCATGTATCCATCCAGGAGTCTCTTAAAAGTCCCTATCGTTTCTGCTTCCACCGCTGCCGCCTGCAGCCCAATCCACTCACTCAACACTCTCTGCATTTAAAAAAACCCAATTTACCCCTGACATCTCTGTACCAACTTCCAAGTACTTTAAAACTATACCCTCACGTGCTAGCCATTTCAGCCCTGGGGAAAAAGCCTCCGACTATCAACATGATCAATGACTCTCATTATCTTGTACACTTTAATCAGGTCACCTCTCATCCTCTATTGCTCCAAGGAGAAAAGGCCGAGTTCACTCAACCTGTTCTCATAAGGAATGCTCCCCAATCCAGGCAACATCCTTGTAAATCTCCTGTGCACCCTTTCTATGGTTTCCACATCCTTCCTGTAGAGAGGCGACCAGAATTGAACACAGTACTCCAAGTGGTGTCTGACTAGAGTCCTATGTAGCTGCAGCATTACCTCTGGGCTCTTAAACTCAATCCAACGATTGATGAAAGCCAGTGCACTGTATGCCTTCTTAACCACAGAGTCAACCTGAGTAGCAGCTTTGCGTGTCCCATGGACTCGGACCCCAAGATCCCTCTGACCCTCCACACTGCCAAGAGTCTTGCCATTAATGCTATATTCTGCCATCATATTTGACCTACCAAAATGAACCACCTCACACTTATCTGGGTTGTACTCCATCTGCCATTTCTCAGCCCAGTTTTGCATCCTATCAATGTCCCGCTGTGACCTCTGACAGCCCTCCACACTATTCACAACACCCCCAACCTTTGTGTCATCAGCAAATTTACTAACCCATCCCTCCACTTCCTCATCCAGGTCATTTATAAAAATCACAAAGAGTAGGGGTCCCAGAACAGATCCCTGAGGCACACCACTGGTCTCTAGCCTCCATGCAGAATATGACCCATCTACAACTACTCTTTGCCTTCTGTGGGCAAGCTAGTTCTGGATCCACAAAGCAATGTCCCCTTGGATCCCATGTCTCCTTACTTTCTCAATAAGCTTTGCATGAGGTACCTTATCAAATCCCTTGCTAAAATCCATATACACTACATCTACGGCTCTACCTTCATCAATGTATTTAGTCACATCCTTAAAAAATGCAATCAGGCTCGTAAGGCACAACCTACCTTTGACTATTCCTAATCATATTATGCCTCTCCAAATGCTCATAAATCCTGCCTCTCAGGATCTTCTCCATCAACTTAACAATCACTAAAGTAAGACTCATTGGTCTATAATTTCCTGGGCTATCTCTACTCCCTTTGTTGAATAAGGGAACAACATCTTCAACCCTTCAATCCTCCGCAACCTCTCCCGTCCTCATTGATGATACAAGGATCATCGCCAGTGGCTCAGCAATCTCCTCCCTCGCTTCCCACAGTAGCCTGGGGTACATTCCGTTTGGTCCCGGTGACTTATCCAACTTGATGCTTTCCAAAAGCTCCAGCACGTCCTCTTCCTTAATATCTACATGCTCAAGCTTTTCAGTCCGCTGTAAGTCATCCCTACAATCGCCAAGATCCTTTTCCATAGTGAATACTGAAGCAAAGTATTCATACTTATTTGTGTTAAATTTCTCTTCCAGCCCAACCCTCACTTTGCCCCTCTACTTGTATTATATCATAGTGCATCACCTATTAGTTGAGAAATGAGACGATATCTTCAGTTGTGGACTTAGCTGCAGTCACTATCAATAATGTGGAGGAGGTATACAGTTTTAGGTTGACTCTTATTTTGTAGGAGGCAATCCATCTTGTACAGGAAACCCTTTGGATTTTAATAATAGCTCAATTTCACATTTAAAAACAAAAGGCTATTCTGGTTTAAAGTACAGATGGCTCAGCAACCAAATTACCCTGAGTATCACAGGTACAGATCACAATTAACTTGTTTACGTAAAACCATCTCATGGAATGAAAAGTTATGTAAATTAAATCTGTAATATGTACATGTTTATATTTTCCTTATTGGCCTTAAAAAGGTAAACATGGTTTATTTAATTTTGAACCTCATAGGTTAACATATTGATAACTCGGATCCACAATTATTCAGCTGTTCACACTAAAGTTCACGATTACTGACAAGTTGAGCAGACTGTATCTATTGGACCATAGTGTCAGTGGGCCTCTTACGGAATCAGTGGAGTTTCTGGTCTTATCCGAGACCAAACAAAGTCTAAAACCTGATTGCTAATGGCTCAACCATCAAAGTTGTTTTTCTTTCAAACATATTATTTTAATACTTATTAGCCAGTCCCTTGGAATGTCAACACATACAAACAAGCTGGATGAACTCAGCAGGTCGGACAGCATCCGTTGAAATGAGCAGTCAATGTTTCAGGCCGAGACCCTTCATCAGGACTGAAGAAAGAGGGGGCAGGGGCCCCATAAAGGAGGTGGGGGGAGGGTGGAAAACCAATCAGAGGAAAGATCAAGGGGTGGGGGAGGGGAAGCAGGGAGGGGATAGGCAGGAACGGTGAAGAAGGAATCTAAGGGGAAAGCACTATGAGTAGTAGAAGAAGGCAGAGCTATGAGAGAGGTGATAGGCAGCTAGAAGAGGAGGCAGAGTGAAAGTGAGATGGGGGGAAGGGAGGGGAAGGGAATTACCGGACGTTGGAGAATTCTATGTTCATACCAAGGGGCTGGAGACTACCCAGACGGTATATGAGGTGTGGTTCCTCCAACCTGAGTTTGGCCTCATCATAGCAGTAGAGGAGGCCATGTATGGACATATCCGAATGGGAATGTGAAGCAGAGTTGAAGTGGGTGGCAACCGGGAGATCCTGTCTGTTGTTGCAGATGGAGTAGAGGTGCTCGACGAAGCGGTCCCCCAATCTGCATTGGGTCTTACCGATGTAGAGGATGCCGCACCGGATGCAATAGATTACCCCAACAGACTCATAAGTGAAGTGTTGCCTCACCTGGAAGGACTGTTTGGAGCCCTGAATGGTGGTAAGAGAGGAGGTGTAAGGACAGGTGTAGCACTTGCGCTTACAGGGATAAGTACCAGGTGGGAGATCTGTGGGGAGGGACGTGTGGACCAGGCAGTCGCGGAGGGAACGATCCCTGCGAAAAGCAGAGAGGGGTAGAGAGGGAAAGATGTCCTTAGTGGTGGGGTCCTGTTGAAGGTAGCAGGAGTTGCGGAGGATAATATGCTGGATCCGGAGGCTGGTGGAGTGGGAGGTGAGGACAAGGAGAACACGGTCCCAGTTGTGGTGACGGGAGGATGGGGTGAGGGCCAAAGTGCGGGAGATGGAGGAGATGCGGGTAAGGGCATCGTTGATGACGGCAAAACCACGATTTTTAAAGAAAGAATCCCCCCACCTTCTTTATGGGTCCCCTGCCCCCTCCTTCAGTCCTGATGAAGTGTCTTGGCCCGAAACGTTAACTGCTCATTTCAACGGATGCTGCCTGACCTGCTGAGTTCATCCAGCTTGTTTGTATGTGTTGATTTGACCACAGCATCTGCAGTGTACTTTGTGTTTACCCTTGGAATGTGATGCAATTGCCATGATTTCTGAATGAGTGATGATAATTTGTTCTTACATGTATATGTAAACTTTGGTAGTATTCCAATGTACTCAAGGTTGTCAACACTTTTTGCCATTTCTTCTTTGTGAGCTAGCTGTTATACCAGTTGATATAGTTAAAGGCATGGTTATGCTTGGTACCCTTACACAGAATGAGCACATTGATCTGGGTTAGATGTAACAGGGTTTGTTCAATGACAAGGTCATGGGGAACTTGTACCCAGCTCCTTAAGTACGTCAGATGGTTTCTATCTGAAAGCAAGGAAGGGCAGAATTTTGTCTTTTGTTAAACTTGTGATTTTTAAAAAAATGTTTAAATGCCTTTTTGATTTCAGAAAAATGAATAGAAACTTTTAAAATGAAATAAATAATAAAATATGAAATCACTAACTTAAAAATAATAAAGCATTAATTCAACAGAAATAAAAAGCAGTAGTAATAGAAAACAACAGTCTTATTGAGCAACATAATCTGTATCTGTGTCCTTTAAATTTAATTGATACCATTTAAATTTTAGACCGTGCTAGGTCTGGGAGAAGACCAGAAACACCATTGATTCTATGAGAGATCCATACTGATACCATAAACTAACAGATACAGCCCCCAGCTTCTTATTCCGCCTTTTGCCCTCTTCCTTTTCAGTCCTAATGAAAGATTTCGACCCGAAACTACTTCCTACTAAATATGTAATCTCAGACTTTCTTGTATTGAATTTTGTCTACCAATTTAAATATTCAATCCGCAAGTGTATTTATGACTTTATGTATTTGTTGCATTCTTCCTTACTATTAATTTTTGTCTTCCAGTTTGACGTTGGCAAATTTTACATGGTGCTTTCATATCCAGACTATCCATATCATTACTTAAATTACAATCCAGGTGGAATCACTTCCCATCTTTCTGAGATGGAGGTGCCCAACTTTGTTTTTATTTTTCCATTCTGCCATCTGTCTCAAGACATTATATGCTCTGATCCTTGCCATAGGTAACTGAAGGCCTGACTATAAATTGAAACATATCATTCTCATTGGCTTGCCTTTCCATAGAAAAGAACAGAATAAAAAATTTCAAAATAAAAATGGAAGGTCAACCTACTTCTGTTTTGAAATCTATGCTGTGTTATTTCTTTTCTAGTCTTGATATGTTACAGAGTTCTTTTTGTTGTGTTACAACGGGGCTAAGCAGTGGAGACCATGCAGAACAGTATAGCCAAATCAATACCCAACTGATTGTTTTAACTATGAAAAGATATTTAAGCAAATGGTATTTTTGAGGAGAAAAGATTCAGGAGAAAAACTTCCACCCCCCACCCCCCCACCCCCAGTGTTCTTCGTCTCTTCATGCAGTACAGTAGATTAGGATTAATTGGGACACATTGGGACCAGTACATTTTGGCCCAATGAAGTGGCTGCAATACTACTACAGTATCATAAAGCTGTGTATTAGTTCCTAAACTTCAACGGAGGTATTTATCCAGTGTATGCTGCTGTGTTCTTTTGATTGAACAAAATCAACGTAGACACCTAGTGCAGATAATCGATCTATTATGCGATCCATTGTTTTCTTTGAACCGATAATATTGCGCGTATGTATCCAAGGCAACCGTTTGGCATGGCACGATTTAAAAACAAGGCCTGTTTCATCGGCATTGTAGATATTATCTGCACATAATTTTTGAAGCAAGTTTCTTCACTTACAACATCAGCACTATCTTTCTCGCCGTGTGCTTTCTTGAATTTAATGTAGTGCCAGCATTTCCAACGAGACAACAAACCATCTGTTGCTTTAAAATCTTCATGACCCAGCTTCTTAGCTAGCTCCCCTGACTTGTTTATTTTTAACATTGGTCTGCTGACAAGTATACATCATCCAGCTACAATGGAAAGCCATTGATTTGAGGGCCTCTTCAACACCTGGATTCTTACCTTTGCACTTTTGGTTTTGGGGCGTTTCCTGTTGTTCCTTACATAATGCTGATTCTTCTCGCAGTTTATCTTGCTGATGTATCAAGCGTGTAATTGTAGATTTTGGCACTCTAGTTATCTCTGCCAGCTGACGATAGTGGTGTTAGGTGGATTGCTTTTAATTTAGTCCAGTAGGGTATTTTTTTTTCTGTTAGTGTCAAATCTTTATGTGGCATCTTGGCAAAGATCTGAAATTTTTTAAAGTCAAAACATAAACTAAATTATGAAAAATCATTGCTTTTGGAATCTGCGTCCATCAGCCCAATTGGATAACATAAGACATGCACATGCAGCTGATGACATTTAAAAACTGTTCACCCCAAGCGCAGTGTAATGTCTTAACGGCCACACAAGTACACGTGATTGACCCTGGTTAGAAACTGTTCGGCAACAGTCTCTTGTCCCAAATAAACGAACCAAATGTTCCTGAAGACTGAAAAATTGCAAATGTCACTCCACTCTTGAAGGGGAGAGAGAGGCAGCAGAAAGGAAACGATAGTCTGACCTCAGTGGTTGGGAAGATGTTGGAGTCGGTTGTTAAGAATGTGGTTTTGGTGTACTTAGAAGCATGGGATAAAATAGGCCATAATCAGCGTTCTTTCCTCAAGGGAATATCTTGCCTGACAAATCTGTTGGAATTCTTTAAAGAAGTAACAAGCAGGATAGACAAAAGAGAATTAATGGATGTTGTGTACTTGGATTTTCAGGAGACCTTTGACAACATGCCATGAGGCTACTTTACCAGTTAAGAGCATGTGGTATTACAAGGATACTAGCATGGATTTTGTAGAAGAAATAACGTCAGAATCAGGTTTATTATCACTGGCATGTGACGTGAAATTTGTTAACTTAGCAGCAGCAGTTCAATGTAATACATAATCTAGAAGAGAAAAAAATAAAATAAGAATAATAATAATAAATAAACAAGTAAAGCAATTACAGTATACATATATTGAATAGATTAAAAAAGTGCAAAGAAACAGAAATTCTATTAAAAAAAGTGAGTTAGTGTCCAAGGATTCAATGTCTATTTTGGAATCGGTTGGCAGAGGAGAAAAAGCTGTTCCTGAATCGCTGAGTGTGTGCCTTCAGGTTTCTGTATCTTCCCATTTGGTAACAGTGAGAAAAGGGCATGCCCTGGGTGCTTGAGGTCCTTAATAATGGATGCTGCCTTTCTGAAACACCACTCCCTGAAGATGTCCTTGGTACTTTCTAGGCTAGTATCCAAGATGGAGCTGACTAGATTTACAACCTTCTGCAACTTCTTTCAGTCCTGTGCAGTAGTTCCCCCCCCCCCCCCCCCCACCATACCAGACAGTGATGCAGCCTGTCAGAATGCTCTCCATGGTTCAATTATAGAAGTTTTTGAGTGTATTTGTTGGCATGCCAAATCTCTTCATACTCCTAATGAAGTATAGTCACTGTCTTGCCTTCTTTATAATTCCATTGATATGTTGGGACCAGGTTAGATCTTCAGCGATCTTGACACCCGGGAACTTGAAGCTGCTCACTCTCTCCACTTCTGATCCCTCTGAGGATTGGTATGTGTTCCTTCGTCTTACCCTTCCTGAAGTCCACAATCAACTCTTTCATCTTACTGACATTGAGTGCCAGGTTGTTGCTGCAACACCACTCCACTAATTGGCATATCTCACTCCTGTATGTCCTCTTGTCACCACCTGAGATTCTACCAGCAGTGTCAACGAATTTATAGATGGTATTTGAGCTATGCCTAGCCACACAGTCATGTGTACATAGAGAGTAGAGCAGTGGTGCTCTACTTGAGGTGTGCCAGTGTTGATCGTCAGCGAGGAGGATACGTTATCACCAATCTGCACAAATTGTGGTCTTCTGGTTAGGAAGTCGAGGATCCAGTTGCACAGGGAGGTGCAGAGGTTCAGGTTCTACAACTTCTCAATCAGGATTGTGGGAATGATGGTATTAAGTGCTGAGCTATAGTCAGTGAACAGCATCCTGACGTAGGTGTTTGTGTTGTCCAGGTGGTCTAAAGCCGAGTGGAGAGCCATTGAGATTGTGTCTGCAGTTGATCTACTGTGGCGATAGGCAAATTGCAATGGGTCCAGGTCCTTGCTGAGGCAGGAATTAATTTAGGCTAATTTCTAAATGGAGGGAAAATACAAAAAACTGAGGTGCAAAGGGATTTGGGATTCCTTGTG
Organism: Hemitrygon akajei; assembly: GCF_048418815.1. Taxonomy (NCBI): domain Eukaryota; kingdom Metazoa; phylum Chordata; class Chondrichthyes; order Myliobatiformes; family Dasyatidae; genus Hemitrygon; species Hemitrygon akajei. The sequence goes on along the minus strand of NC_133125.1, from coordinate 13,048,859 downwards.
CAGGATTCCCTAAAGGTTAATTTGCAGGTTGAATCGGTGGTGAGGAAGGCAAATGCGATGTTGGCATTCATTTCAAAAGGACTAGAATGAAAAGCAAGGATGTAATGTTAAGGCTTTATAGGCACTGGTGAGGCCTGACTTGGAGTATTGTGAGCAGTTTTGGGCCCCTTATCTTAGAAAGGGTGTGCTGACACTGGAGAAGGTTCAAAGGCGGTTCATGAAAATAATTCCAGGTTTGAATGATGTGTCATATGAAGAACGTGTGATGGCACTGTGCTTGTAGTCACAGGAATTAAGAAGAATAAGGAGTGACCTAATTGAAACCTATCGAATGTTGAAAGGCCTCGACTAAGTAGATGTGGAGGGGATCTTTTCTATGATGGGAGAGTCTATAACCAGAGCACACAGCCTCAGAATAGATGGGTGTCCTTTTAGAACGGAGATAAGGAGGAATTTCTTTAGCCAGAGAGTGGTGAATTTGTGGGATTCGTTGCCACAGGCAGCTGTGGAGGCCAAATCTTCATGTGTATTTAAGGCAGAAGTTGATAAATGGCTGCCCTGATTAACCAATGGTCGAATTAACCGGAATCTACTGTATTATCCTTCAGTTATAGTAATAACTGCAATATTTGCTTTAATATCAGCAATATTAGTTGTTACCCTTCAACAGTTAAGTTCCTGAACCAGTGGGATAACTTCATTCACCTCAATACAGTCGGCCCTGCTTATCCGCAAGTTCTGCATGCACGAATTCAACCAACTGCAAATCGCGAAAACCCGGAAGTACTCTTCCAGCACTTGTTGTTCGGGCATGTATAGACTTTTTTTTCTTGTCATTATTCCCTAAACAATGCAGTATATTTACATGTATATTGTATTAGGTATTATAAGTAATCTAGAGATGATTTAAAGTATACAAGAGAATGTGCGTAACTTATCGTGGATCGGGCTCGACAAAAACCGGAAGTTCTCTAACTAAGTAAGTCGGAACAGGTATATCCGGTATTATTTAGTGTCAGTTACTCAAATGTTTGTCTTAGTATATAGTATATATTTTACCTTCCTATGCATATAAAACACTTAAGAAACGTATGTATTTCAGTAATTAAACCACTGCATTGCTTAGTAATAATTGTAACTTTCATCGGGGCAGGGCCTTTCTCACTTTATCCTTTAAAATTGTTCGGAATGTTGACCAACTGTAGCCTAACGCTTTTCCAATGACCGATGGCGTTTCACCTCTTTCCAGTCACTATTATTCCCATTTAATTTTCCATTGTGATCATGATTATTTTCGTGAACAGAAACACTGCTGATTCAGAGCTCCGCCGGGTCCTAAAGACCACTGCACTGAGACAGGTTAAATAAGGGACTTGTGCATCCACATTTTTTGGTATCCGCGAGGGGACCTGGAACCAATCCCCCGCAGATAAGGAGGGCCGACTGTACTGAACTGATCACTGAACACCATCTGCAGACTCACTTTTAGGACTCTACAACCTTGCATTCTCAATATTGTTTAGTTATTTTGTTTATTTTCTTATTGTATTTGCACAGTTTGTTTGTCAGTCTTTGGAGTTTTTCATCGATTCCATTGTATTTCTTTGTTCTACTGTGAATGCCTGCAAGAAGATGAATCTCAGGATAATATATGGTGACATATAAGTACTTTGATAATAAATTTATTTTAAACTTTAAACAATAGATTATGGCCCTCAAGGGGTCAACTAAGAAAACTGGAATAATTTGAAACAATGAGGTGCTAGTCTTTGGGGAAGTTAGTGCCTCTATGAATGCATAAATTAAAGTGGCTATATGGTCTTCACAATCATAATAAAATTTCCCAAGAGCTGGGACTTGATTGTCTGCCTGTTGCAATACAGCATGGAGTCCTGATTAAAGGACACCTACGCTTGAGTAAGAATTGTGTATCCACGTTTGTTTTATGTTTCCCGTATCGTGTCTTTGCTGGGTCTTGGTTGGACAACCTGATTTTGCATCTTTTGTAGCAGTCAAAATGAAATAACCATTGCAGGATTGGTTTGCCTGATCAAAATTTGATATATTATAGATAGATAGATAGATAGATACTTTATTCATCCCCATGGGGAAATTCAACATTTTTTCCAATGCCCATGTCATTTATCCTTTACTCTTTACTACAAATAGATTCTGTATTGAGTTTAGTGTCTATTTGTGGTAACTACATACCAGAGGTTAGTAACTAAACAGGCATTCTCTATTCATTCTTCCCTTTGAATAGCAGTTGTATCCACTGAATTCATGATATTTTCAAACTACATATGATATTGAAGGTCATTTTCATATTTTAGGCACCACAATCAAATAAAGTTGACAGGTACCTACCATACACTGGTAGCAATGTAGTTATGGGTGCCATGGTAGTGTAGTGTTATTACAGCTCAGGACATTCTGAAGTTTAGAGTTCAATTCTGGCACTGTCTGTAAGGAGTTTTTATGTCCTCTCCATATCCGCATGGGTTTCCTCCGGTTGCTTCAGTTTTCTCCCATAGTCCAAAGATGTACTGGTTAGTAAGTTAATTGGTCATTGTAAATTGTTGTATGATTAGGCTAGTGTTAATATAGTATTAATGGCAAGACTCTTGGGTATGTGGAGGATCAGACGGATCTTGGGGTCCGAGTCCATGGGACACTCAAAGCTGCTGTGCAGGTTGACTCTGTGGTTAAGAAGGCATATGGTGTATTGGCTGTCATCAATCGTGGGATTGAGTTTAAGAGCCAAGAGGTAATGTTGCAGCTATATAGGACCCTGGTCAGACCCCACTTGGAGTACTGTGCTCAGTTCTGGTCGCCTCACTACAGGAAGGATGTGGAAACCATAGAAAGGGTGCACAGGAGATTTACAAGGATGTTGCCTGGATTAGGGAGCATGCCTTATGAGAATAGGTTGAGTGAACTCAGCCTTTTCTTCTTGGAGCGACAGAGGATGAGCGGTGACCTGATAGAGGTGTATAAGGTGATGAGAGGCATTGATCGTATGGATAGTCAGAGGCTTTTTCCCACGGCTGAGAAGGCTAGCATGAGAGGGTACAATTTTAAAGTTCTTAGAAGTAGGTACAGAGGAGATGTCAGGGGTTAAGTTCTTTTACACAGAGTGGTGAGTGTGTGGAATGGGCTGCTGGCAACGATGGTGGAGGCAGAAACGATAGAGTCTTTTAAGGGACTCTTGGATAGGTACATGGAGCTTAGAAAAATAGAGCGCTATGGGTAACCCTAGGTAATTTCTAAGGTAAGGGCATGTTTGACACAGCTTTGTGGGCTGAAGGGCCTGTATTGTGCTGTAGGTTTTCTATGTTTCTAGTGTTAAAATTGGTGGGTTGCTGGCAGTGCAGCTTGTTGGGCCAGAAGGGTCTGATCCATGTTATATCTCTAAAATAAGTAATTTCAGCAACTGGTTTCCAGTAATGAGAAAGCACCAACACTAAAATCCACAGCTAACCATGGACTTTTCTGAGTACAATGTTCTATGCCATGGATAAATTTAGCTTGAAATGTTTCACTTGGTTGACTAGTGCTATTTTTTTCCTAATCAGTGTGTCTGGTGTTGTAATTTCTTGTTTTCTATCTCTATTTCCTACTCAATTTTTGCTCTTATATGTAAAAAGTAGTAAATAGACATAAAATTTAATCAGCATTAAATTAACGAGTTAAAATATATGTTCACCTTTGTAAATTTGTGTCCATTAGCTACAGGAAAACTCAATGTTACAGCAAATTTCAGTACTCTAAATTGTACCATGTTAAGTATAATTTATATTCTGTATATTGAAAAATAAAAATGCTATAAATATTTTGTGTTGCAGATTTAATTTATTGCCATGAATTAGATAGTTGAAATTTGTGATTTGTGAAGTGTGAACATTTTTAACTTGGCTTAAGCAGCATTTTTGATTGTGTGATAATGTTAATTAATTTGTTTGTCTTGCAGGTTAGCACTGTATGTATATGAATATCTACTCCACGTAGGAGCACAAAAATCAGCACAAACATTTTTATCAGAGGTGAGCCATTGTCCCAATGTCCTATTTTTATATTTCCCTAGTTTATGGATTCTCAGACTTGTGAACTTTGAGATTCTATCTTACTTATAAACTCAATAATAAGTGTCTTAAATGGTACTTTCAGCTTGTGTACTTTTTAAACATAATATACTTAAAGTTATGAAAATAAATGAGGTTACTGGTGTTAAGATAGACAACTGAAGTATTTTGAAGTAACGTGTGGTCACTACTTCACTGAACTTTGTTCCTAAATCAATTTAGATTCTTTATACCTTTATGTACTATTTAAAATTTTGTTACTTACTGGATCAGGAAGGCGAGGGGATTTAAATTTAGTTATTTTCAGAGACAACTTTAAAATGGTATCTGAAAGGTCAGTGTTAAAAATCCAAAGTGCACTAATGTTTACTGAATACATTCTGTTATTTTGAAGAATAGCTGTGAATTTACAGTACGTCAAATTTAACTCGTAAATTTGTAATAAGGCCATATGCTTAAGATCAAGGAACATAGGGTGGCTGTGTGTATTGTCATTTAAAAAATATATGTAGATATAATGATGTTATTTCATTTATTTTTTAGATACGATGGGAGAAAAATATTACATTAGGAGAACCACCAGGCTTCTTACATTCATGGTGGTGGTAAGTTAATTTAATAATGCTTAATAAGATCCAACCAGCAATGCTGGGATAAAAAGGACAGAACTGGGTATTAAAGTACTTCGTGATTTATTTTAATTAACCTTGCAAATTAACCTTGATTTGTTTTTGTGATTTACATTTATAATGTAAACACATAGAGCATAAAACATAGAACATTACAGCACATCAGGAGCCTTCGGGCCACAATGTGGCGCCAACATTTTAACCTATTCTAAGGGCAATCTAACCTTTTCCTCCTACATAGCCCCCCAGTTTTTCCATCATCTATGTTCCTATTTAAGAGTCTCTGAAATGTCCCTCATATATCTGCTTTTAACACAACCTCAGCATAATCTTCTATGCACCCACCACTCTCTGTGTAAATAACTTAGCTCTGACATTCCCTGTACTTTCTTCCAATCACCTTAAAATTATTTCAGATAAAATGTGATTCTGCTTTGATTTCAGAAAATGCTCAATGCGTGCATTGTCAACCAAACAACGTATACATGTTGGCCAACAAACTTCTTTAAATAATGGTGGTGTACATCAGATTTTCTACACTAGAACAACTTCTCTCTTTAATAAACTCTTTTCCTTTCCACAATTTGCATGTCATTTCAGAGAATAGTTCATTTGATTATTCATATGCAAGTTCTATTTTTATTAAGGTTTTTAAGAATTTATTTTACTCATTTAAAAATATATTTTAAATTAATTATTAAATGTATTTAAATATATTTAAAATAAATTGCATTTATTTAAATGCAAGGAGTATTGTAGGAAAGGCAGATGAGTTAAGGGCATGGATCACTACATGGAATTATGACATTGTAGCCATTAGTGCAAATTGGTTGCAGGAGGGACAGCTCAATGATCTTGGGTTCTGTTGTTTTAGATGTGGTAGAACGAGATGGATTAAAGGGGGTGGGTGACATTACTAGTCAGGGAAAATGTCATGGCAGACAGGACAGAGTGAAGAGCTTGTTTACTGAAGCTGTATGTGTGGATCTGAGGTATAAGAATGGGATGACCATGTTAATGGAATTATATTATAGACCACCTAATAGTCAGAGGGATTTCGAGGAGCAAATTTGTAGTGAGATTGCAGATTGTTGCAAGAAATATAAGGTTCTAATAGGTGATTTTAACTTTATACATATTGATTGGGATTCTCATACCGCAAAAAGGCTGGATGGGATAGAGTTTATCAAATATGTTTAGGAAAATTTCCTTAATCAATACATAGAGATCCCAACTAGAGAGGGTGCAATACTAGATCTCCTATTAGGGAGTGAGACAGGGCAGGTGACAGAAGTTTGTGTAGGGGAATACTTTGCAACTAGTGATCATAATCTCATTTGTTTAAAGGTAATTATGGAAAAGGGTAGGTCTGGTCTTTGGGTTGAGATTCTAAAATGGAGAAAGGCCAATTTTGATGTTATCAGAAAGCATCTGGCAAGTGTGGACTGGAACAGATTATTTTCTGGCAAAGATGTGCTTAGTAGGTGGGAGTCTTTCAAGAGTGAAATTTTGAGAATGCAGAATCTGTATGTTCCTATCGGAATAAAAGGCAAGAATAACAAGTTTCGGGAACCTTGGATTTTGAGAGAGATTGAGGCCCTGGTTAAGAAAAAGGAGCTGCATAACAGATAAGGGCATGAAAGAGCAAATGAGGTCCTCGAGGAGTATGAGAAATGCAAGAGAACACTTTAAAAGGAATTCAGAAAGGCATGATGTTGCTCTCGCAGACAAGGTGAAGGAGAATCTCAAGGGCTTCTATAGATATACTGAGAGCAAAGGATTGCAAGGGACAAAATTGGTCCTTTGGAAGATTAGAATGGTCATATATGCATGGTGCCAAAGAGATGGGGGAGATCTTAAGTGGATTTTTTTTGAATATCTGCATTTACTTGGGAAGCTGACACAGTCTATAGAAGTGAGGCAAAACAGCGGGGAAACATGAACTGTATACACATTACAGAGGAGGAGGTGTTTGCTGTTTTCAAGCAAGTTGAGATGGATAAATCTTCAATAAATCTCAGGGCCTCATGAGGTGTCCCACTGGACCTTGTGAGAGGCAAAGTGCAGAAATTGCATAGGCCCTAGCAGAGATATTTAATACATCCTTAGCATCAGGTGAGGTGCCAGAGGATTGGAGGGTAGCAAATGCTGTTCCATTGTTTAAGAAAGGGTCTAAATATAAGCTGCGAAGTTATAGATCAATGAGCCGGATATCAGTACTGGGTAAATTATTGGAAGGTATTCTGAGGAACAAGATATATATAAGTATTTAGATAGACAGGGACTGACTAGGGATAGTCAACATGGCTTTGAGTGTGTGGTAGGTAGTGTCTAACCAGTTTTATAGAGCTTTTCCAGGAAGTTACCAGGAAAATGGATGAAGGCAGGACAGTGGATGTTGTCTACAAGGACTTCAGAAAGACTATTGACAATGTCCCACATGGGAGGTTGGTCAAAAAGGTTCTTTAATTTGGCATTTAAGACATGGTCGTAAATTGGATTAGAGATTGGCTTTGTGAGAGGAGCCAGGGAGTTGTAGTGGATGAATGCTGTATGAATCTCTCTATGGATGCCTGCAACAAGTGGTGTGCCTCAGGGTTTGGTTTTGGGTATGTTGTCCTTTGATATCTATATCAACAGTCTGGATGGGAATGTCATAAACTGGATTAGCGAATTTGTGGATGACACCAAGTTTGGGGGCATTGTGGACAGTGTGGAAGGCTATCAAAACTTGCAGCAGGATCTAGACCAGCTGGAAAAATGGGCTAAAAATGACAGATGGAACTTAATGCAGACAAATGTGGGGGGTTACATTTTGGGAAGATACACCGGGGTAGAACTTGCATAGTGAACATAAGTCACTGAGGATTGAGGTGGAACAAAGGTACCTGGCAATACAGATCCATCATTCCTTGGAAGTGGTTTTACTGGTAGATAGTGTTGTAATGAGAGCATTTGGTACATTGGCCATCATAGATCAAAGTATTCAGGACAAGAGTTGAGATATTATGTTGAAGTTGTATAAGACATTGGTGAGACCAAATTTGGAGTATTGTGTCCAGTTCTGGTCATTTACCCACAGAAAATATATCAATAATATTGAAAGAGTGCAAAGAAAATTTACAAGGTTGTTGCCAGGACTTGAATCATAGGGAAAGGTTGAATAGGTTAGGACTTTATTCACTGGAGTGTAGGAGAATGAAGGGAGATTTGTGAGGCGTATAAATAGGGGTCTTTTTTCCATTGAGGTTGGGTGAGACTGAAACTAGAGATCATAGATTAAGAAAGGTAAAATGTTTAAGAGGAACATCTTCACTCAGAGGGTGGTGAGAGTAAGGAATGAGCTGCTAGCAGAAGTGATGGATTTGGGTTTGATTGCAATGTTTAAGGGAAATTTGGATGGTTACATGGATGGAACAGGTATGGAGGGCTATGGTCCAGGTTCAGGTTGATAAGACTAGGCTGATTAATAGTTTGGCACAGACTAGATAGGCTGAAGGGCCTATTTTGGTGTTGTAATATTCTATGACTATAAAAACTAAGGTTACATTTTAACCTCTACTACTGCAGTGAAAAGGCAGCAGATCATGATTCTGGATTAAAAGAGTCATGACATTTAATGGATAAAATGAAAAGCTGAAATACATCTGACATTTCAGCTTTAAATTAAGCATGTGCAAGCTTAATTTTTGTGGCAGCATGGAGAAAAGCTAATCCTTTCACCTTTGGGACTGGATTAGGATCTCTGCATTTTTGATAGAATGAAAATCTGTGTGTTGAAATCAGAGATTTCAAATTGGACTATACATGTGTGGTTGGTTGTTGTGCTGCTGGTTTGGAACGCATTGATCATAAATTGCAAAAGATCACGAGTGGCTGTGTTTGTTATTTTAAATATACCTGTGAAAATTGAATGGCCTTTTCAAACTGGGAATAATGTGAACTTAAATACAAAGAATTTAAAAGTTCAAAGTAAATTTATTATCAAAGTCCATATACTGTATGTCACCACATACAACCCTGAGATTCCTTTTCTTGTGGGCATACTCCAAATCCAATAACCATAATAGAAGCAATGAAAGACCATAGCCAGTGTGGGAAAGACAAACTGTGCAAATAGAAAAAGAAGTAATAATAACAAATGAGCAATGAACATTGAGAATATCAGATGAAAAGTCCTTGAAAGTAAGTCCATAGATTGTGGCAACAGTTCAGTGATGAGCCAAATGAAGTTATTCCTTCTGGTTCAGGAGCCTGATGGTTGAGGGACTATAACTGTTCCTGAGCTTAGTAGTATGAATCTTGAGGCTCCTGTACTACCTTCATGATGGCAACAGCGATAGAGAACATGACCTAAGTGATGGGGGTCTCTGATGGTGGATGCTGCTTTCCTGTGACAGTGCTCCGTGCAGATGTGCTTAATGGTGGGGGGGTGGGCTTTATCCAAGATGGGCTGGGCCATATCCACAACTTTTGCAATATTTTGTCTGTTCAAGGGATTTAGTGTTTCCATACCAGGCCCTGGTGCTGTTGTTGCCTGATCGTACATGCTTTTAGGTTTATCTCTGGCCAGTGGGCGGGGCGGGGGGGGGGGTGGAGAATGTACACGTGGGTTTATGCTGGCTGCTTTACTAAGGCAACTAAAAGTGTGGACAGAGTTTATGGATGGGAGGCTGGTTTTTCGTGATGTGCTGAGCTGTATCCACAACTCTGCTGTTTCTTGTAGTCATGGGCAGAGCTGTTGCTGTACCAAGCCGTGATGCATCCATTTAAAAATTGGTGAGGGTCAGAGGAGATATGTCATATTTCTTAGCCTTGGTGAGACGAGGACAGACTATTGGTGATGTTCACTCCTAGGAATTTGAAACTGTCAACACTCAAACTCTGCATTTTCGACATAAGTAGGAGCATGTGCACTGAGCTCTTCCTCACTGCCAGTCCCCTTCCGCCCCACTGTTCCTGAAGTCAGTGACTAGTTCTTTTGTTTCGATAACTTAGGGAAGTTGTCTTGACAATCTTAGGCCCTCTGTCTTCTTCCTGCACTCTAACTAATCATATATTCTCATAATTATTTTAGTAGTCTTTCATTGGTATTATCTTTGGGGAAGAATAATCAGTCAATGTTTTGGGACGAAACACTTCATTAGGATTGATGAAGAACATCCCCATTTAGTTTACAAGTGGCCTGTCACTTTAATTCTCCATTCCACTTCCCCTCTGACTTCTCTGTCTGTGGCTTCCTACACTTTCTACACTGTTCTAATGAAGCCCAATACAAGCCTGAGCGTCGGCATCTCATTTACCATCTCAACACGGGTGCAGCCTTTGGGACTTGACAGCAGATTCAGTGATTGTGAATGATGAGCTTTTCCTTTTTGTAGGAGAACCAACCAGCTCTCCTGATTGGTTATTTCATCAGTATTATTAATACTGATTTCCTTATCCTACAGACACTACTTGTTTTGCTAGATATTGTCTGCATCTTCTTTTTGGTACTAGAATTCAGCAACATGGTCATCTGCTTTTCAGTTTTATTTTGTCTTCATTTTTTTTTGTCGCTCTCTTGTTTCTCCCATTACCCTTATTAATCATACGGCTGTGTAACCTCAGGCCTCACCCTATCCGAGATGTACCTTCTGTTCTCTCATCTCCCACCTACTGCATCCTTCCTTCTCTGCAACTTAAAACTGCTTCTCTTCCTCTCTTTCCTTGTTCTGATTAAAAGAGTTAGCCTGAAGTACTAACTCTACTTTCAATAGATGCTGCTTGATCTGCTGAGTTTTTTTAGATTTTTTTGTTTAGTGATTTCCAGCGTTTTTCAAAGAAACTTGCAGATTTCCACTAACTAATTCCTTGTTTTACAACCATTTGCCATGAATTATTTAAATTATTAAAATCTCTCCCTCCCCTTTTTTCTTGTCAAAACACCCAGGATATATTTAGTACATAGATTAGATTGAAATAATATTTTTATTCATTTAGAAAGGTGAAATATCAGCATTTACTGTCAGGCTACAATTGCCATTGAAAATTTAGTTGTGAACACCTTCAATAGCTGCAGTCTTTTTTAGTGAAAGCATTTACATTGGGTAGGAAACTGCAGAACTTTCCAGGGGTGATGAACCCGTGGAGTGTGTGCCCAAAGTGGCATGCAGAAATTTTGTTGGCATACAGAATGTAGTCCTGTCCCTCAATTCTTTAAACCCCACCTGCAATATTTATTTATTTGGGGATACAGTGTGGAATAGGTCCTTCTGGCCCTTTAAGCCACACCATCCCAGCATCCCCACAACACCGTTAAACCCTAATCTAATCACGGGAGAATTTATAATGACCAGTTAACCTACCCGATGGGTCTTTAGACTGTAGGAGGGATCCAGAGCTCTCAGAGAAAACCCATGCATTCCACAGGGAGAATGTACAGGTGAACTCCGGAATGTGCCGAGCTGCAATAGTGTCGCACTAACTGCTACGTTACCGTGGCTCCCAATAACAAGATACATAATGATTCTCTTTACTGCCAAATAAAGCAGCGAATGATCTTTCACAACCCGAGAGCAGTGAGATGTTTTGTTAGGAAATTTTACATGCTGGCTTGGCGTCAGTTAGATGGTTGCAAGAACATGTGATATCGGATGATGCGTTTTGATATCCATTAGACATCGGAGCAGAATTAGGCTATTCAACTCAAGACTGCTCCGTCATTTGATCATGACTGATTTATTTTTCCTCTCAACCCCATTCTCCTGCCATTTCCCCATTACCTTTGATGCCTTTGCAGACCTGGTGTGCACATCAGTATTTGGATAGTGAATGGTTATTATTCCAAAATGTTTTTTTTAAAAGACTAGTATTAATAATTCTTGAACAGGTTTTCTAAAACATATCATTTATTTCATTCTCTGTGTTATACTTTTGTAATAGTGAAACAATGAATACATGTTCTTTTTCTTTTAAAAAAATCCATGATTGTTGTTACTAATTTAATTAACAATCTATGCACAAAATTACCAGGGTGCGTGAGATTTTTAAAAGAAAAATATCCCCAATTTGTTCTCACACTCTCAAAACAGTATTCCATCCCTAATTTAGATCTCATGATAATGAGCAACAATAATATATTTATATATTATGGTATTTGACAGAGGAAAACATTATGGTGGTGGTATTTCAAAGTGCTTACTACCCTCATAGAGGTCTGGACTGTAATAGCATCTGTCAAAACTGTCTTTAGTGATCTCCCGGTTGCCACCCACTTCAGCTCTGCTTCACATTCCCATTTGGATATGTCCATACATGGCCTCCTCTACTGCCATGATGAGGCCAAACTCAGGTTGGAGGAGCAACACTTCATATACCGTCTTGGTAGTCTCCAGCCCCTTGGCATAAACATTGAATTCTCCAACTTCTGGTAATTCCCTTCCCCTCCCTTCCCCCATCCCAGTTTCACTCTGCTTCCTCCTCCAGCTGCTTATCACCTCTCTCATGGTTCTGCCTTCTTCTACTACCCATAGTGCTTTCCCCTTACATTCCTTCTTCACCTCTCCAGCCTATCCCCTCCCTGCTTCCCCTCCCCCACCCCTTGATCTTACCCCTTACTGGTTTTTCACTGGCACCAACCAGCCTTTTCCTTCCCACCCTTTCCTTCCACCTTCTTTATAGGGCCTTGCCCCCTCCCTCTTCAGTCCTGATGAAGGGTCTCGGCCCGAAACGTTGACTGCTCGTTTCCGTGGATGCTGCCCAACCTGCTGAGTTTCTCCAGCTTGTTGTGCGTGTTGCTTTGACCCCAGCATCTGCAGTGTATTTTGTGTCTTTAGTGAATAACTGCAGTTTAGGTGTCATGTGTGTTATTGCGTTAGGGTTGGGATTCTGGTTGATGGAGGGAGTTGATTGATATTCTGTGTTAAATGGGATTCTCTGCCCTGACAGTGTCACTGTGTACTATTGTATTCCTCTCCAGAGGCACAGTTAGTACAGCTGGCACAATGCTGCTACTAGTGGAGTGTTTGCTTCCTGACTCAAAAACCCCAGATTCAGATCTGTCCTCAGGCACTGTCGGTGTGCATTTTGTATGTTCTCTCTGACTACATGGCTTTCTTTTGTGGTTCTCTACTTTCTTCTCACTTCCAAATATGTATTGGTCATATGTTAATTGTCACTATAAAATTAATTTGTTTATTTAGATACAGATCAAAAGCCCTTCCTTTGAGCTGCACCATCCAGCAACTCACCTATTTAGTCCTAGCCTAATCATAAGATAGTTCACAATGACCATGTGGTGAACTACATATACCTGTCTGGATACGCCCCCCTGCTGACTGCTCCTGTGGCTCCTCCCAAGGACCCCGGTATAAAGGCGATTGGAGGCACAGCCCCGGCCTCAGTCTCTAGGAGGTTGTGTGGTAGTCGCTTGCTGCTTGTGCTTTCTTCCAGCCAATAAAAGCCTACCTTAGACCAATTAACCTACCAACTGGTATGTCTTTGGACTGTGAGAGGAAACCAGTGCACCTGGAGGAAATCCACATGGTCATGGGGAGAATGTACAAACTTCTTACAGACAGCGATGGGAATTGAGTCCTGGTCACTGATACAGTAAAGAGTTGTGCTAACCACTGCACTGCCATGCCACCCTAAAATGCTTCTATTTTGTAGGAAATTGATGGGACTGCAGTGTGCACTATCTGTAAGGAGTTTGTATGTTCTCACATTGACTGTGTGGGTTTCCTCTAGGTGTTCCAGTTTCCACTCCCAAAAATACACAATTAGGCTTGGTAAGTTGTGGGCATGCTATGGTGGTGCTTGAAGTGTGGTGACACTTGCAGGTTGCTCAACACAAACCTCACTGTTTTGATTTGATGTAAAATAAGGCATTTCACTCTGTGTTTTAATATTCCAGTGATAAGCAAAGCTAATACAATAAAAATAGGCGTAGCTTTAGTGTGGATGGTTGACTGATGGCTTGATGAGTCAAAGGACCTGTTTCAACATTGTAGAACTCAGAGCTCCAAGTTCTATGAGGAATATATCTTTTCTGACTTGTGATTTGCAGATGATGCAAAGACTTTGGGGGAATATGATGTGAATCATTCACCACAGGATATCTATTTCCTATTCGCCTTTGTAGTAATATGTGTTGTTGTTGCTCTGACTGAGTCTCTGGTCAAAGGAAAACCCCAGGATGTTGAATTGGTTTGGTGGTTTGTTCATAGTTGAGGATGGCCATTTGTGTGGCACAGTTATTACTGCCCACTGTTAGTTTGCATCTGGATGTTGTCAAGTTCTTTCTGCATTTGCTTCATTTACTAAGGGGCTGTGTTTGGAATTTAATTCAGTGCAACCATGACCAGATATTACCACTTCCCGTGATAGAAGGAAGGTAATTGATGAAGGTCTTTCTGCTTAAAACACTATCTTGGGGAACTCCTACAGCAATGTCCTATCAATCGCAACCACTTTCCTTCGTGTTATTCCAGATGCCCATTCAGCAATATGACCACTTCTGCTTGCTTTTATGCTTGGGTAAATAATGTTTTGATGTGGAGGGAATTTGCAGTCATCACACCTCAGGAGTTCAGCTCTTTAGATCTTATTTGAATGCAGGCAGTGATATCTGCAGCTGTGTGGCATTGACACACTGAGATAGAGTGTTGGGAAGCAGGTTATTTGACACTGAGTGAGGCATGACAGCACTGTCAACAACACTGACTGTCAGATAGCTGATGATTGACAGGAAATGGCCTGATTGAGTTTGTCTTGCATTTTATGGACAAGACATAACAGGGAGACTTCCCATGTTGTCTCATTGATGCTTGTAACTGTATTGGAACAACTTGTTAGAGCTATGGCTGCTTTACTAGTCTTCAGCAGTACACAGTGCTTGTAGCTGTTTCTTTACATCGAAGGGAGTGAAATGTATCACCTGATGTCTGTGAGACTGGGCCGTGGACTGTAGGTTGAAGGCAAAGAGGAAAAGGACTTGTTTTGCTTCGTTGTTTTGTTGTGGCTGCTGCTGTTGTTGATGTTGTTGCTTGTGTTGTTCAGCTGAACATTGTGGGCATACTATGTTGACACCAGAATGTGTGGCAGCACTTGAGAGCTGTCTCTAGCACATCCTTGGGCTGTGTTGTTTGTTAACCCGACCAATGCATTTCACTCAATACACATGTGAATAAATAAATGAATCTGAATCTGAAGGGTGCATTTTGTGATGGTATGAATCTTAAGATTATCCACTCTGTTTAAGGATGGAAACAAATGCTTTGACCTTGTCTTTGGCTTTTGGTCATTGTGTTGAGATCAGCTGTGACTCAAAGTAAATTCATTATCAATGTATGTATATGTCATCATATGCTACCTCGAGGTTCATTTTCTTGTGGGCATTCACAGTAGACACAAATAAACAATAGAATCAATTAAAAGCTACACAAATGACTAATGTACAAAAGAAAAAATGCAAATACTAAATAATAAAAATGTTGAGAAAATGAGTTATAGAGTGTTTGAAAGTGTGTCCATAAGTTGTGGAATCAGTTCAGAGTTGAGGTAAGTAAAATTATCCACACTGGGTCAGGAACCTGATGGTTGAAGGGTAAAAGCTGCTCCTGAATCTGGTGGTGTGAGACCTAAGGCTCCTGGATGGAGCCTCCACCTCCTCCTGTAAATGTTTTATGGTGCATGTCATCCACGACTGAAAGTTTTGGGACTGCAGAGCTGCAATTGGTTGTGGAATCACAAAAGTCTGTTAAACACTTCTATTGCAGTTAGATTGGCATGTCATGGTAAGTTGCATATTTGCTGCATTGGGCCCTGATTTTTTTGGTATTCCTTCTGTAGGCTCTTCTACATTCCTCACTGAGCCATTTTAATTGATGGTATGAAAGGGTGAGAGGTATGCTGAATTGTGAAATTATAGATGGTCAAAGAAAACAATTCTACCACAATTAATGGTCTCCAATGTCATTTTTCATTGATTCTGTTGTATTTCTTTGTATCTCCTGTGAAGCCCGCAAGAAAATGAATCATAGAGAAGTATATGTTGATATATTCGTACTTGAATAATAAACTTATTTTGAACTTTGTACAGTGCCTTATGGTCACCAAGTTTTAAGAGGACACATCTGATTTATCTGATTCTGCCTAATAAATTACTGTGATTATGTTGAACAACATTATAGGGAGAATACTTTGCGTAAGATCATTATGTTTTCTCCACAAGGGCAATGTGGTATTTCTATCAAAACTGTCATACTGGGAATGCGCTTTTAACAGGTACAGTACATTGGTGAGGATGAAGTCAGAAATGTATATCTCTAGTGTTGATTCACTCAGCACTTGCTGTAGTCTTAGACTTACTGTGTGTACTTAAACACTTAGTCATCTGTAGTGCTAAACCACCCAGAGTGTATCTTCAGCTGATGCTATTCTCAATGCTGCTCATCATGGAGGAGGGCAGAGGGTGCAGAGGAGTCTTCCTAGTCTACGGTTGACCTGATTTCATGTGACATCATGCAGGCTGGAGTCAAAACTGAGTTACTCTCTTCTTGCATTTACTACCTCACAGCTATCTCTTAAAATTTGGCTGAAAGGGGTGACTCTGCTCTCCCAACCACCTCCCTCATGGATTCCCAGTGTTAGAGTACTGCATCTCTGTGCATGTATCACATACAGTTAGATGTATCACATGTAACCAAAGAGCAAGTGGTTCTGCTAAAGATACTGACAAAAGAGACAACTTTCAGACCTAACATGAGGAAATCTGCAGATGCTGGAAATTCAAACAACACACACAAAATGCTGGTGGAACACAGCAGGCCAGGCAGCATCTATAAGGAGAAGCACTGTCGACGTTTCGGGCCGAGACCCTTTGTCAAACCTCTTCACTTTGGACATTATGCCATCACTTGGTATGCATGCTGGTAAAACTATTCAATACAGTTGATGTAATATTTGAGGAATAACCATTGGAATAAATTTGCATTTAAGAATGTGAGGGGAATTCACTTGGGACACAATTCAAAGCTGCAATCAGGATACAAACACTGAAATGGTAATGAAAACATGATCGTATTCTTCTTGGCTGAGTCACAGGATTCTGCAGTCAGCCCTGAAGAAGGGTCTCTGCCCGAAACTTCGACATGTTTACTCTTTTCCATAGATGCTGCCTAACCTGATTGTTGCTTTTGATTTCCAGCATCTGCAGACTTTCTCACGTTTGCAGCTGGGTTTGGTGGCTATCATAGAAAATAGATATAAGCTTGTATCAGTGATCATAGACGTTGACTAGATTCAAATACTCAAACTGAAGAACTGCGTTATTGAAAGGTTCATGTCATTGGACAGGATATCTCATAAGAGTCACTCTTCTTGATTCATTTGAACAGACTATTGTGGAATTGGGAAGTGCTAACTAGCCTTCACAAATAGGATCTGGTAAAAAAAAAAGCAACACACACAAAATGCTGGAGGAACTTAGCATAGAACATAGAACAGTACAGCACAGTACAGGCACTTTGGCCCACAATGTTGTGCCGACCCTCAAACCCTGCCTCCCATATAACCCCCTACCTTAAATTTCTCCGTATACCTGTCTAGTAGTCTCTTAAACTTCACTAGTGTATCTGCTTCCACCACTGACTCAGGCAGTGCATTCCATGCACCAACCACTCTCTGAGTGAAAAACCTTCCTCTAATATCCCCCTTGAACTTCCCTCCCCTTACCTTAAAGCCATGTCCTCTTCTACTGAGCAGTGGTGCCCTAGGGAAGAGGCGCTGGCTGTCCACTCTGTCTATTCCTCTTAATACCTTGTACACCTCTATCATGTCTCCTCTCATCCTCCTCCTCTCCAAAGAGTAAAGCCCTAGCTCCCTTAATCTCTGATCATAATCCATACTCTCTAAACCAGGCAGCATCCTGGTAAATCTCCTCTGTACCCTTTCCAATGCTTCCACATCCTTCCTATACTGAGGCAACCAGAACTGGACACAGTACTCCAAGTGTGGCCTAACTAGAGTTTTATGGAGCTGCATCATTACATCGTGTCTCTTAAACTCTATCCCTCGACTTATGAAAGCTAACACCCCATAAGCTTTCTTAACTACCCTATCTACCTGTGAGGCAACTTTCAGGGATCCGTGAACATGTACCCCAGATCCCTCTGCTCCTCCACACTACCAAGTATCCTGCCATTTACTTTATACTCTGCCTTGGAGTTTGTCCTTCCAAAGTGTACCACCTCACACTTCTCCAGGTTGAACTCCATCTGCCACTTCTCAGCCCACTTTTGCATCCTATCAATGTGTCTCTGCAATCTTCGACAATCCTCTACATTATTTACGACACCACCAACCTTTGTGTCATCTGCAAACTTGCCAACCCACCTTTCTAACCCCATATCCAGGTCGTTAATAAAAATCACAAAAAGTAGAGGTCCCAGAATAGATCCTTGTGGGACACCACTAGTCCCAACCCTCCAATCTGAATGTACTCCCTCCACCATGACCCTCTGCCTTCTGCAGGCAAGCCAATTCTGAATCCATCTGGCCAAACTTCCCTGGATCCCATGCCTTCTGACTTTCTGAATAAGCCTACCATGTGGAACCTTGTCAAATGCCTTACTAAAATCCATGTAGATCACATCCACTGCACTACCCTCATCTATATACCTGGTCACCTCCTCAAAGAACTCTATCAGGCTTGTTAGGCACGATCTGCCCTTCACAAAACCATGCTGACTGTCCCTGATCAGACCATGATTCTCTAAAAGCCCATAGATCCTATCTCTAAGAATCTTTTCCAACAGCTTTCCCACCACAGACGTAAGGCTCACTGGTCTATAATTACTTGGACTATCCCTACTACCTTTTTTGAACAAGGGGAAAACATTCGCCTCCCTCCAATCCTCCAGTAGATAGATAGATAGATAGATACTTTATTCATCCCCATGGGGAAATTCAACTTTTTTCCAATGTCCCATACACTTGTTGTAGCAAAACTAATTACATACAATACTTAACTCAGTAAAAAATATGATATGCATCTAAATCACTATCTCAAAAAGCATTAATAATAGCTTTTAAAAAGTTCTTAAGTCCTGGCGGTAGAATTGTAAAGCCTAATGGCATTGGGGAGTATTGACCTCTTCATCCTGTCTGAGGAGCATTGCATCGATAGTAACCTGTCGCTGAAACTGCTTCTCTGTCTCTGGATGGTGCTATGTAGAGGATGTTCAGAGTTATCCATAATTGACCGTAGCCTACTCAGCGCCCTTCGCTCAGCTACCGATGTTAAACTCTCCAGTACTTTGCCCATGACAGAGCCCGCCTTCCTTACCAGCTTATTAAGACGTGAGGCGTCCCTCTTCTTAATGCTTCCTCCCCAACACACCACCACAAAGAAGAGGGCGCTCTCCACAACTGACCTATAGAACATCTTCAGCATCTCACTACAGACATTGAATGACGCCAACCTTCTAAGGAAGTACAGTCGACTCTGTTCCTTCCTGCACAAGGCATCTGTGTTGGCAGTCCAGTCTAGCTTCTCGTCTAACTGTACTCCCAGATACTTGTAGGTCTTAACCTGCTCCACACATTCTCCATTAATGATCACTGGCTCCATATGAGGCCTAGATCTCCTAAAGTCCACCACCATCTCCTTGGTCTTGGTGATATTGAGACACAGGTAGTTTGAGTTGCACCATATCACAAAGTCCTGTATCAGTTTCCTATACTCCTCCTCCTGTCCATTCCTGACACACCCTACTATGGCCGTGTCATCAGCGAACTTCTGTACATGGCAGGACTCTGAGTTATATTGGAAGTCTGATGTGTACAGGGTGAACAG
Source organism: Hemitrygon akajei (assembly GCF_048418815.1). NCBI lineage: Eukaryota > Metazoa > Chordata > Chondrichthyes > Myliobatiformes > Dasyatidae > Hemitrygon > Hemitrygon akajei. The sequence goes on along the minus strand of NC_133125.1, from coordinate 13,029,309 downwards.
GACCGGAGAGAGTACGGTTCCCTGCGGCGCTCCTGTGCTGCTGACCATCGTGTCAGACCTACAGTCTCCCAACCGCACATACTGAGGTCTATCTGTCAAGTAGTCCACTATCCAATCCACCATGTGAGAGTCTACTCCCATCTCCGTTAGTTTGTGCCTTAAGATCTTGGGCTGGATGGTGTTAAAGGCACTAGAGAAGTCAAGGAATGTAATCCTCACAGCACAACTGACCCCATCTAGGTGAGAGAGTGATTTGTGCAGCAAATACATGATAGCATCCTCCACTCCCACTCATTCCCATGAACCATTCCTATGAACAACGAGGACATAAAGATCCAAGCCAGAGGTTTAGCAATCTCTTCCCTTGCCTCATGGAGCAGCCTGGGGAATATTCCATCAGGCCCCAGGGACTTATCCATCCAACTGTATTTTAACAACTCCCACACCTCCTCTCCCTTAATATCAACATGCTCCAGAACATCAACCTCACTCATATTGTCCTCACCGTCATCAAGTTCCCTCTCAGTGGTGAATACTGAAGAGAAGTATTCATTGAGGACCTCGCTCACTTCCACAGCCTCCAGGCACATCTTCCCTCTTTTATCTCTAATCGGTCCTACCTTCACTCCTGTCATCCTTTTGTTCTTCACATAATTGAAGAATGCCTTGGGGTTTTCCTTTACCCTACTCGCCAAGGCCTTCTCATGCTCCCTTCTTGCTTGTCTCAGCCCCTTCTTAAGCTCCTTTCTTGCTACTCTAATTTCCTCAATAGACCCATCTGATCCTTGCTTCCTAAACCTCATGTATGCTGCCTTCTTCCACCTGACTAGATTTTCCACTTCACTTGTCACCCATGGTTCCTTCACCCTACCATTCTTTATCTTTTTCACCAGGACAAATTTATCCCTAACATCCTGCAAGAGATCCTTAAACATCGACCACATGTCCATAGTACATTTCCCTGCAAAAACATCATCCCAATTCACACCCGCAAGTTCTAGCCTTATAGCCTCATAATTTGCCCTTCCCAATTAAAAATTTTCCTATCCTCTCTGATTCTGTCCTTTTCCATGATAATGCTAAAGGTCAGGGAGCGGTGATCACTGTCCCCAGATGCTCACCCACTGAAAGATCTGTGATCTGACCCAGTTCGTTACCTAATACTAGATCTAGTATGGCATTCCCCCTAGTTGGTCTGTCAACATACTGTGACAGGAATCCATCCTGGACACACTTAAACTCTGCCCCATCTAAACCCTTGGAGCTAATCAAGTGCCAATCAATATTAGGGAAGTTGAAATCACCCATGATAACAACCCTGTTATTTTTGCACCTTTCCAAAATCTGCCTCCCAATCTGCTCCTCGGTATCTCTGCTGCTACCAGGGGGCCTATAGAATACCCCCAGTAGAGTAACTGCTCACTTCCTGTTCCTGACTTCCACCCATACTGACCAAAAGAGGATCCTGCTACATTACCCACCCTTTCTGCAGCTGTAATAGTATCCCTGACCAGTAATGCCACCCCTCCTCCCCTTTCCCCCCTCTCTATCCCTTTTAAAGCACTGAAATCCAGGAATATTGAGAATCCATTCCTGCCCTGGTGCCAGCCAAGTCTCCGTAATGGCTACTACATCATAATTCCATGTATGTATCCAAGCTCTCAGTTCATCACCTTTGTTCCTGATGCTTCTTGCATTGAAGTACACACACTTTAGCCCTTCTACCTTACTACCTTTATACCCTTTTTTCTGCTGCTCTTTCCTCAAAGCCTCTCTATATGTTAGATCTGGCTTTACTCCATGCACTTTTTTCACTGCTCTATCGCTCCGGGTCCCATCCCCCTTGCAAATTAGATTAAAACCTCCCGAACCATGCTAACAAACCTACCAGCAAGGATATTGCTCCCCCTTGAGTTCAGGTGCAACCCATCCAATCTGTACAGGTCCCACCTTCCCCAGAAGAGATCCCAATGGTCCAAAATTCTAAGACCCTGCCCCCTGCACCAACTCCTTAGCCACGCATTCAACTGCCATCTCCTCCAATTCTTACCATCACTATCACGTAGTATTGGCAGCAATCCTGAGAATGCCACCCTTGAGGTCCTGTTCTTCACCCTTCTGCCTGGTTCCCGAAACTCACACTTCAGGACCTCATCCCTCTTCCTGCCTATGTCGCTGGTCCCAACATGTATCACGACTTCTGGTTGCTTTCCCTCTTGTACCAGGATGTCATGCACCCGGTCAGAGACATCCCGGACCCTGGCACCCGGGAGGCAACAAACCATGCAGGTTTCCTTCTCATGTCCACAAAATCTCCTGTCTGCTCCCCTGACTATAGAGTCTCCAGTGACGACAGCTCTCCTCTTCTCTGTCCCATCCTTCTGCACCACAGGGTCAGACTCAGTGCCAGAGGCCCTGCCACCATGGCTCACACCTGGTCGGTCGTCCTCACCAACAGCATCCAGGACGGTAAACTTATTATTCAGGGGAATGGCTACAGGGGTGCTCTGCACTACCTGTCTACTCACCTTCGCCTTCCCCCCTCGGACTGTCACCCAACGACCTGCTTCCGGCAGCCTAGGTGTGACTACCTCCCAGTAGCTCTCATCTATGACTGCCTCATTCTCCCTTATGAGTCGAAGGTCATCCAGCTGCTGCTCCAGATTCCTCACACGGTCTTCCAGATCGCCCAGCCGCAAGCACTTCTGGCAGATGTGACTCTGCGGGAGAGGGGAGTTCCCCCAAGTCAGCCACATCTCACAGGAGAGGCACATCACCATCTCAGGAGTCATTGTAAAGACTAACTGGGAACAAACTCGTCCTCCGCCTCTTCTCGTCGAAGCCTCTCGAGTCAAAGCCTCAAATCTCCACTCCTTCACTGGCCCACTCACTCACAGGCCTCTTTCCACAGGCCGCTCCGCTTGAGGTAACCTGCTATTTATTTGTTCTTTTCAAACTGCTTGGTCACCTGACCTCGATTGCCCAATCAGCTGCTTGCAGCCCATGCAGCATCTATGAGAAAAAACTACAGTTGATATTTCGGACCAGAACCCTTTGGTAGTACTGGAGGAAAAAAGCTGAGTAGTAGATTTAAAAGGTGGGCGACGGGGGGAGAGAACCATCAGGTGACAGTTGAAACCTGGGCTGGGAGGAATGAAGCAAAGAGCTGGGAAGTTGATTGGTGAAGGAGACAGAAAGCCATGGAAGAAAGAAAAAGGGGAAGGAGCACCAGAGGGAGGTGATGGATGGACAAGGTGATAAAGTGAGACAGGGAAAAGGGGATGGGAAATGGGTCAGGGGGCATTACCAGAAGTTTGAGAAATCGATTTGCATGCCATCAAGTTGAAGGCTACCCAAATGGAATATAAGATGTTATTCCTCCAACCCAAGTGTGGCCTCATCACAGCAGTGGAGGAGGCCATGGATGGACATATCATAATGGGAATGGGAAGTGAAATTAAAATGGGTGGCCACTGTGAGATCCCACTTGTTTTGGCAGATGGAGCATAGATGCTTGGTGAAGCGGTCTCCCAATTTATGTCTGGTCTCACTGATGTACAGGAGGCCACACTGGGAGCACCGGACCCCTAACAGTCTCACAGATGAAGTGTTAGAAACATAGAAAATAGGTGCAGGAGTAGGCCATTCGGCCCTTTGAGCCTGCACTGCCATTCAGTATGATCATGGCTGATCATCCAACTCAGAACCCTGTACCTGCTTTCTCTCCATACCCCCTGATCCCTTTAGCCACAAGGGCCATATCTAACTTCCTTTTAAATATAGCCAATGAACCGGCCTCAACTGTTTTCTGTGGCAGAGAATTCCACAGATTCACCACTCTCTGTGTGAAGAAGTTTTTCCTCATCTCGGTCCTAAAAGGCTTCCCCTTTATCCTTAAACTGTGACCCCTCGTTCTGGACTTCCCCAACATCGGAAACAATCTTCCTGCATCTACCCTATCCGATCCCTTTAGAATTTTATATGTTTCAATAAGATCCCCCCTCAGTCTTCTAAATTCCAGTGAGTACAAGCCTAGTCGACCCAGTCTTTCTTCATATGAAAGTCCTGCCATCCCAGGAATCAATCTGGTGAACCTTCTCTGTATTCCCTCTATGGCAAGAATGTCTTTCCTCAGATTAGGGGACCAAAACTACACACAATATTCTAGGTGCGGTCTCACCAAGGCCTTGTACAACTGCAGTAGAACCTCCCTGCTCCTGTACTCAAATCCTTTTGCTATGAATGCCAACATACCATTTACCTTTTTCACTGCCTGCTGTACCTGCATGCCCACCTTCAATGACTGGTGTACAATGACACCCAGGTCTCGTTGCATCTCCCCTTTTCCTAATCGGCCACCGTTCAGATAATAATCTGTTTTCCTGTTCTTGCAACCAAAGTGGATAACCTCACATTTATCCACATTAAATTGCATCTGCCATGAATTTGCCCACTCACCAAGTCACCCTGCATCGTCTTAGTATCCTCCTCACAGCTAACACCACCGCCCAGCTTCATGTCGTCCGCAAACATGGAGATGCTGCATTTAATTCCCTTGTCTAAATCATTAATATATATTGTAAACAACGGGTTCCAGCACTGAGCCTTGCACTACCCCAGTAGTCACTGCCTGCCATTCTGAAAAGGTCCCCCATTACTACCTCTCCAGCATTATTTTCCAGCAGTCCAATATAAACTCTCGCCTCTCTTTTATTCTTTATATATCTGAAAAAGGTTTTGGTATCTTCTTTGATGTTATTGGCTAGCTGATCTTCATATTTCATCTCTTCCCTCCTTACGGCTCTTTAGGTGCCTTCTATTAGTTTTTTAGAAGTCCTCTAATTTCCCACGAATTTTTGCTGTATTATATATGCCCTTTCTTTTGATTTTATGTTGGCTTTGACTTCTCTTACCAGTCATGGTTGCGTCATTTTGCCTTTAGAATACTTGTTTGAGATGTATCTATCCAGCATGTTCCGAATTGCTCCCAGAAACTCCAGCCATTGCTGCTCTGCTACCATTGCTGCAATTTTTCCTGTAAAGTTGAATCAGGTTTGTGGATTGAGACAAGTGAGACAGAAAACACTGACTGAGTAAGTATATTAATCTTTTATTAACAAACAGTAAAGATTTGACCGACCAAACATTCATGTTCCGCAAGTTGCAGACACTACAAAGCTGAATATTAAACAAATGTACATCCAACAAATATACTTAGTTAAAAGCATGTGCAGAACATACCTTCCCAATGGTCCTGTGCACTTATATACCCTGGATATTTGAAACTGGACACCAGGCAACTAACCTATGGGAACACAAAGTATACTGCAGATGCTGTGGTCAAATTAACACGTACAAACAAGCTGGATGAACTCAGCAGCTCGGGCAGCATCTGTTGAAATGAGCAGTCAACGTTTCAGGTCGAGATCCTTCGTCAGGCAACTAACCTATTGGGAAAACAGTTGTATTTTCTAAACTAACCAATCACAATGGAAGCGACTTTTGACAATCTTTGACAATAAATATACTTTGAACTTTGAGCTACCTGGTGTTGTAAGAAGTGCTGCAACTCGGAGTAGAGACAACTCTCTCTAAGTGAGCAGGTGTGGTGATTGAGATTGGGGTAACAGTGTGCCAGTGGCAGTCCAGCTTTGAAACCAAGACTGAAAGGAGAACAAAGAAGTCAGAATTAGGTTTATTATCATCATTAAAAAAGTTAAAGTCTGTCCCAAGCCTTATAGGCTCATCAGGCCAGTGCTTATGCTGGTTTCTGTGGTTCTGTGGCATGAAGCGAGATTCCCCCACTCACCCCACACAGATAGGATGCCAGTCTATCGGGAGGTTAACCAGATACCAGTTGCCGGTACCCATTTTCAGCTGGGTGGACTGAAGCAGTGTGTGGTTAAATGCTTTGCTCAAGGACACAACATGCTGCCTCGGCTGGGGCTTGAACTCACGACCTTCAGATCGCTAGTCTAACGCCTTAACCACTTGGCCATGTGCCACACAATCACTGACCTATGTTGGGACATATATTGTTTTGTGGAAGCAGTATGGTGCAATACATAAAAAATTAGTTTTAAGCTACAATAAGAAATAAAAAAAAGTGATAAATAAGTGATAAAAAAAAGTACAAAATAAGAGGTTTTGTGGTGCATTAAGAAAGTTGATGGAGGAGAAGAAGAGCTGTTCCTACAACATTGGGTATGGGTCTTCATGCTCCTGTACCTCCTCTCTGATGGTAGTAATGTAAAGAGGGCATGTCATGGATGGAGAGATTCTTTCATGATGGATACCACCTTCTTGAGGCATGTCTTCTAAGATGTGAGACATTTCTGGGAGACAGTAGGGCAGTAGTTTGAGGGAGTGTAATGGATGCTCATCGCTGACTTTAAGATATCTGCCAGTATGGAATAGACCATCTTTCTCACTGAGAGTCTATGTGAAGCAGACGTTGCATCAAAGTTGGGTTTATTGTGTTACGTTCCCCAGTAACCAGGTAGTTTTTCCAGCAAAGATAGATGGAGGTACCGAAGCCTGATGCTACTATTTTCAAACGTTTTTATTTATAAAGGGGCACAAACGTATGGTTAATACAAAACATTCAGATCATATACGTCGTCACAGCTCAACCTAAAGCACAGGTATGGTAATAATCAATCAGAAATAAGCTCTACAGTTGTCTAGGGGTAATGTAGATATATATTGTTTACTGGATATTTAAAAGTCTTTTTGCGGTCACTGCAGTTCCACCAGCCGCCGTCGGTTGTGGTGTCGCGTTGGTGCACTTTTGTTAGAAAGAGAGAGAGAATGACACATTTACCCGACAGGTTTTCCAACCTGTAGGAGGTAGTCGGAAGTCTCGTTGGGGAATGGACTCTCATCCGTGGCTTCCCCTGTAGCTAGGCCATTCTTCTGTGGTGAAGCCGCCAATCCCAGGCAAGGGAAGGACGCACACAAACCCCACCACCGGCTGTCGCTCTCTAAACGCAGTCGCAGGAATTCTCGCGTATCTTCTGGTGCGTCTGGCGCCCCGCCTCGGCAGCCCACCTTTTATCTGGACTGGCAGGGTTGAAGATGTCCATCAGGGTAGGGGGGCGAGGCAATTCTTCCCCCATCACCCATCTCACATTGCCCTGAGATTTTGCACGTAGGCCAATTCCTTATCCCACAAAGGTGTCTCCCAAGACAATGGCTATGTCCGAGGCTTTTGTCTTGTTGAGCGACCAGCCCACTTTGCCCGAGGGCTTTACACGTGGTTTTCATGAGACAATAGTCAAAGAGTCGCTTTATTCTGCTTCCCTGGGGAACGTGGTCTTCAGCACGTCTCCCTCTCTCTCTTGGGTCATTTGACCCCCCCTTGACTAGGGCTCTTGCGAATCTCACAAAGGAGGGGACTGGGGTCATAACAATTGTCATTTGCACAAGTTTAAGATGGCGCTACTGAAGGTGTGTGACAGCTTACTGGTAGTTGGAAAGGCAAGAAATTCAACTAAAAACATTACTGAGAATACCTTTCCTGAAGAAAATTGTGGTAAATTATCACGACAAGCAATGAAGAAGCAAGTGGAGGTGAAGCTGATTCGAAGAATGGACTGTGCAGATGCATTGCAAAGCAGAAGCACAATGTGTTTAAGATGGGGTTGCAGGTGGATTGGTATCATTATCGAAGTTGGAGTTAGAGTGAGCAATCTGGAGAGGAGTCAAAGCTTGTCCACCTATCTTGGATGCAAGGTGGAATTGCTCCAGGTGCCGAGCCTATCTGATGAGATCAAGAATGGCTTCATGCTGGGCATCCTAAGTGTATCACTACGCCTGGGTCCGGGTCTTAGAGCGAGGTACTATCCAGTGCTTGGACAATTTAAACACTGGTCCAGATAGAGTGGAAGGCCCGAGTATTGGGACTGGAAGCGAATTTGATTTTACTTGCTCTCCTGCAATGTTTATTTGTCTCTCAGTGGTGAATTGTTTTGGCTGCTGTGCTACTGAGACCGAAGATTGGACATACTCCGGTTACTGTCTCTTGCTTCTATTAGTTGCAAGATTGTTTTTTTTCTTTCTTTTCTCTGTGCAGTGGTTTTGATCTTTTTTTTAAATTGGATCTTTGGGTTTTTTGCTTTGTGGCTGACTGTAAGCAAACAACTTTCAAGGTGCCTAATTTATACATTCTTTGATAATAAATGTTCTTTGAATCTTTGAAGTACAATTGTGCACAGGTGCACTGAAAAATGTACCTGCAGCAGCGTGACAGGCACATAGCATTGCATAAGCAATGATTGTCAGTGAAATAACTGACAGAACATGGAATCACTCAGTCAAAAGATGTTCTCAATCTGCAGCTAATGAAAAGCAGCCTATTATATGTTAACCAAGTGACAGGCCTCATGGAAGGTGACTTGGCCATCTCAGAACAATGAAGCATTTTGCAAATCTTGATGGCAACAGTTCAGAGGAAGTGACCATAATAGTGTGAGTGCATAATAGCTGGGTCTCTATAAGGCATTAGATCAGACCACATTTGGAGTATTGTGAGCTGTTTTGGGTCCCTTATCTGAGAAAGGATATGTTGGCATTGGAGGCGATTCATGAGAATGATTCTAGAAATGAAAGGGTTAATGTATGAGGAGCACTTAATGGCCCCGGGTCTGTACTTACTGGAGTTTAGAAAAAGCTGATCAAATATTGAAAGGCGGATATAGAGTGGATATGGAGAGGATTTTTCCAATTGTGGGGGAGTCTAGAACCAGATTTATTATCAATGTACACATACAGTATGTATGCATATATATTTCTGACCTTGAGATTCATTTTCTTGCAGACATTCACAGTAAGTGCAAAGAAACAGAATCAATTAAAAACTGCACATAGACAAAAACTGATGTGCAAAAGACAACAAATTGTGCAAATACAAAAAAAGAAAATAATAATAATTAACAAATACTGAGAACATGAGTTGTAAAGTCCTTGAAAGTGAGTCCATAGGCTGTGGAATCATTTCAGTGTTGGGGTGAATGAAGTTATTCACTCTGGTTCAGGAGCCTGATGATTGAGGTTAATAACTATTCCTGAACCTGTTGGTGTGGGACCTAAGGCTCTTGATGACAGCAGCAAGAAGAAAGCATGGCTGGGATGGTGGGGGGTCCTTAATGATGGATGCAACTTTCCTGCCAGAGGGTGGAATTCATTGCCACAGATGGCTGTGGAGGTCAAGTCATGGATATATAGAAAGCGGAGTTTAATATGTTCTTGATTAGTAAGGGAGGGAAGGGTTATGAGGAGAAGGCAGGAGAATAGGGTTGAGAGAGATAATTAATCAGACATGTTCAAATGGCAGAGCAGACTTGATGGGCCAAATGGCCCAATTCTGCTCCTATATCATAAGATTTTATAGAGCCAGCTTACAGTACTTTCAGGACGACAGGTAAATGGTTGCAGATAAAGCCAGGCAAGGTGGGAATTTGGTGGCTCAGCACAGGTTGCTGCAGCTTGGGACACAAATCACTTACTGATTAAAGAATCCTGCTAGAGGGGATGAGGACTTGACTTGTAGAAGAGAGCTTGGTGTCCACAAGATTTTCATTGTACCTTGGTATATGTGGCAGTAATTAATCAATTTACTGGTTTACCAACTTGAGGCTTAAGTTTTCAGTAACCCAGCTAAAATATTTTAGCATGCAGGCTTAACCGCTTCACTGTGATTTACCAACTACTTTATTAAAATTTAAACACACTACATTTCCCTTGTTATCCATTTCAATGTCTTTTGTTACCTTGACATTTTTGTTTAATTAAATTGTCCTGACATGTCTTCCTGTTTAAAAAATTCTGACTATAGTACATTCACTTGCAGGCTTAGCCACACAGATTCTCCCCAGAGTAGATCTCATGTCTCCTGTCCTGTGATATGGTGTTGATCGTTTTTGGTTCCCAATTGCTAATTGCACATCCAGTAGTGTCACTTGCCTTGATGTCAGCTGGGTTCTCTAACAGCATATTTGTGTGCGTATTCTTTCTTCCTACCTGCAAGTGGACTAATATACAATCAAGAGAGACAGAGCAACTCATAAGATTAACTTTAGTTTATATGATATCAAATATACAAAGAAAGAAAGCTTCCATTAAAGTTTAAGACTTAGATTTTGCTGAAAGTAGCTTGCACTCACCACTACAGGAGGCAATTATCTCTGACGTGTATCTGTAAAAGAGTACTTGCAGCACAGAAGCCTCCTTGACGTGACCAGCAAAGCCTTGTATGGCTACGCAGCATTGAGTACTGTAATTGGTTTACTTGTATTGTGCCAGGACAAACCCTTCTCATCAAAGTGATGATAAGACAAATCCGTGCCCTTGGCATTGCCAGCTGTCAAATCGTTTGATGCTATTGAATTTTCCTCCTATTTAGAACCCTTCCAATGTTAAAATAATTAAACACCGATAAACACTTGAATATAATATTTATTATCAACTCAGCCAATTAAAAAAAATCACCTTATTCTTGCCTTTCTTTCTCACATCTGTAGAATATCCATTAAAATTACTGTGCTACACTGGTGCATAATCAGCAAGATTCAAGATTGTTTAATGTCATTTCTAGTGCACAAGTGTAACGGAGAATGAAATAGTTGTTCTCTGGATCTGATGCAGCATATACAAAACACACTAGGATAAACAACAGAATAATTTAAAAAAGGCAATAAATATACAGTAAATACTGCATATAGCATATATTCTATATGTTTGTTCCCTACTGCTGAAGTGTAATAACAAATTTGCCAACAAGAATCTGCCATCAAATTCAGGACTCCCGCATTCAGTCTAGAACACCCCTAAAATGATGGAGTTGAAGACCTAATTCTCTATGAATTTAAAGATAGAACAAGTCTAAAGCTAGATAGGTAAACTGGTTTATTATTGTCACATGTAACAGGGTACAGTTCAAAACTTGTATTCCGTTCATGCAGGTCTGTATAATTACAACAGTGCATTGAGGGAGTGCAAAGAACAATAACAGAATGCAGAATAAAGTGTTACAATCACAGAAATGCTACCTGTTTACAACAGAGAGCAAACTGACATATGCATAATCCAAGTTTTCAAATTGCTGAGAACTTTGTGCATGTTTTACATATTCATCTGTAACTTCAACAATGTACACAGAACCAGGAAACAACACCAGACAAATAAGCCCAAAATGAAACACTGGAATAAAATCAACACTTCTTAAACAGATTAGTGGATATGTAGGAATGACATCTGGAAAATAATTGTTTCAAACTATTTTCATTTAAAAAAATAGTTAATGAAAAGTATTTCTGCTTTGGAATGGAATTAGCAATAAAAGGACAAATCACTAATCAATGAAACTAAGCCGGCTGATTGAATAACAGAAATCTAGGTGGGTAATCTGTAGTTTCACTATTGTACAGAGAAATATAATTGAAGAACCCATAAAGGAGACCTCTAAGTACAGTTTTTTCCCTTTCAAATCAATTTTTATAAGTGAATTTTGTCACCTGCAGTTCTAAAGCATGAACCACTTTTTTTCCGATATTCCTACTTTAGAAAAAATGGCTGACCCATAACATTAAGTATTCTATTTTCAGTTATCAGTTGAGTGAATTAACTAGGCATGTACCACCAAAGCTTCTTCTTTGAATCAACAAAATATTAAATTCACATCAGATTACTTTTCAAAATAAGATTAATAAAACTATAATATGTATTCATATTTGAAAAAAGTTTAATATTAAAGAGTACAACAGATGTCTATCAGTGGTGAGCTGCCCTTTTCAATTAAATTAAGGTCCCATAAACCTTTTGAAACCACAGGTAGTTGCTAAGGAAATTCTTTCCAACTCGTTTCTCTTGTAGTCTTTGGACTGCTAGGCAACAGTTTTTAATTTGCATAATGCAACCCTGTGAGGAACAGTTTTATTCTTGTGTTTTCTCTTTTTGCACTATTTGGTTATTTATATATATTTCTTATTTTAACTTGTATTTATGTGTTGCACTGTAATGCTGCTGTAAAATGACAAATTTCTCAATATATATTGAAGATAATAAACATTATTCTGAATCTGTAATGTGTTCCCTTTTAAAGTTTTTGAACACTCTTGTATGTTAATATAAAGTTTTTTTATTTATCAACATAATTAATAATGTGTACTTGCATGTATTTAAAATATAAAGCTGATAATACGAAATGACAGAGCATTTTACCCTGCCTATTTCACACAACTAAATACCTGATAAAACAATATCTTATTCACATTGAGAAACTGTTTCCTACATGGAACGAGTCACTTGCAGTTTATTGCAACTCAATCTTAAGTGAATAAGGGATCTTCTTAGACATCAGTCAGCCAGACAAAGGAATCAGACTGCCCTGACCAATGGCAATTACAAGTAAAGTTTTTTTTTGAAGAGGAAAAGGACATGACCTCCTTTCATTAACCAACAATGACATTGCAGAGATTCCCCCAGATTAATAAATATTTTGACGTTGTTACGTTCCCCAGTAACCGGGTAGTTTTCCAGCAAAGATAGATGGATCCACCGAAGCCTGATGCTACTATTTTCAAACGTTTTTATTTATAAAGGGGCACAAACGTATGGTTAATACAAAACATTCAGATCATATACATCGTCACAACTCAATCTAAAACACAGATATAGTAATAATCAATCAGAAATAAGCTCTACTGTTGTCTAGGGGTAATGTAGATATATATTGTTTACTGGATATTTAAAAGTCTTTTTGCGGCCACTGCAGTTCCACCCGCTGCCATTGTCGTGATGTCGCGTTGGTGCACTTTTGTTAGAAAGAGAGAGAGAATGAAACATTTACCCGACAGGTTTTCCAACCTGTAGGAGGTAGTCGGAAGTCTCGTTGGGGAAGGGACTCTCATCTGTGGCTTCCCCTGTAGCTAGGCCGTTCTTCCGTGGTGAGGTCGCCAATCCCAGGCAAGGGAAGGACGCACACGAACCCCACCACCGGCTGTCGCTCTCTAAACGCAGTCGCAGGAATTCTCGCGTATCTTCTGGTGCGTCTGGCGCCCCACCTCAGCAGCCCACCTTTTATCTGGACTGGCAGGGTTGTAGATGTCCATCAGGGTAGGGGGGTGAGGCAATCCTTCCCCCATCACCCATCTCACATTGCCCTGAGATTTTGCACGTAGGCCAATTCCTTATCCCACAAAGGTGTCTCCCAAGACAATGGCTATGTCCGAGGCTTTTGTCTTGTTGAGCGACCAGCCCACTTTGCCCGAGGACTTTACACGTGGTTTTCATGAGACAATAGTCAAAGAGTCGCTTTATTCTGCTTCCCTGGGGAACGTGGTCTTCAGCACGTCTCCCTCTTTCTCTTGGGTCATTTGACCCCCCCTTGACTAGGGCTCTTGCGAATCTCACAAAGGAGGGGGCTGGGGTCATAACAACGTTAAGCAGAGTTTTTGTAAATGAATTTTTAACACATCTGGAATTATTTTCTGCTAATTTAGCTAGGTGGCATGGTAGTGTCATGCCAGCTGTAAGATCAGGGTTCAATTTCCACTAATCTCTTTAAAGATTTTGTGTGCTCGGTGTGACCATGTGGGTTTCCTCTAGGTGCTCCTGTTTCCTTCCCCATTCTAAAAATGTGCAGGTGAGGGTTGGTAAATTGTGGGCATGCTATGTTGGTTCTGGAAGCATGGTAACACTTCTGGGCTGGACAGCAAATCCTCAGGCTGTGTTGGCTGTTGATGCACTATGGTTTGATGTTTGGAAGTGCATGTGACAAAGCTGATCTTTATCCTTACCAGTACAAAATGATTAATACAGCAGTGAATTTTAAAATCTAATTTTTTTTCCATATCTACATACTGCAGTCTTAGCACCCTAGATTTTTTGTATAAATTGTGTTTGTAGACGTTTTTTTTGGTCTTCTGCATTGGTGTGTCAGTAGAAAAAGAGCAAAATTTAGATTTCCAAATGTTCATTTTTCCAAAAAAATTAAATGTTAGAGAATGTTTTATAAAAAGTAACATATTAAGCAACACGAGGAAATCTGCAGATGCTGGAAATTCAAACAACACACACAAAATGCTGGTAGAACACAGCAGGCTAGGCAGCATCTATAGGGAGAAGCGCTGTTGACGTTTCGGGCCGAGACCCTTCATCAGGATATTAAGATATTTGTCAGATATTAAGCAACAGACCACTTTTCAAATAAAAGCTTTATTACTTTATAGATATGTAGCCCATTGCATGATTAAAGAAATAATAAACAGGTGCTAATGATCAATGACATAATGAGTTAAATGAACTAAACTGATAAACTGAAACAGAAATGGGTGTAGAAGTAAGACCAAACTAAAAGCTGAGTGTGTCGCAGGTAGTCGCAACAAGACACTTGGTGGTCATCCTGCATCAGCAAGGACCCTCCCACACAGAAATTTTGCGCCAAACAGGCGTTTCAAGATGTGCTGTCTGAATTCTTCTGAAGCACAGAGAAACGGGCAGGGTTGAGGATCAGAAATGTAGTGGTCTGTAATGGTTTGTTGCACACAGAAACTGTGTGCAGCAGACGAGAGTTAACATCAAACTGACGTCCCTTCTAAATCGGAAGAAATTCAGCACTGCTATCTGAAAGAAGCCGCTGGAACCCATGTATACCCCTTTACAGCCCAAAGAAATTTATCAGAAGTGGTCTTCATGGAAGAATTGCTGTTAAAAAGCCAAAGTGGAAACAAAGCCAAGAGACTTGCCTATGCACAGAAGCTGGGGTGCTGAACAAAGGCAACAAGTGCTCTGAACTGATGTGAATTTTTTCGCACAAACAGAAGGCAGTTTGTCTGTAGAAGAGCTGGAGAGTGCTACATGGATGAGTGCCTGCAGCCAAAGGTGAAGTATGGTGGAGGTTCCCTGCATGTTTAGGGCTGTATTTCTGCAAATGGAGTTGGTGATCTGCTTAGAATTAATGGAATCCTCAATGCTGAGGAGTACACAAACACAAGAAAATCTGCTGATGTTGGAAATCCAAAGCGACACACACAAAATGTTGGAGGAGCTCAGCAGGCCAGGCAGCATCTATGGGAAAGAGTAATCAGTTTGGGCCTGAGGGAGGGTGTTGGCCTGAAACGTCGACTGTTTACTCTTTCCCATAGATGCTGCCTGGCTTGCTGAGTTCCTGCAGCATTTTGTGTGTGTTACTGAGAAGCACATGCAGATTATCATACCATCAGAGAGGCAGCTGATTGGTCCCAACTTCATTCTGCAGCAGGACAATGACCCCAAACACATGGCTATGTCCATATGAACTATCTTCAGTGAAAAGAAAGTTCTGCAACAGATGGTGTGGCTTCCACAGAGCACTGGTCTTAACATCATCGAGGCTGTCAGGGATTACCTGGAACGATAGAAGCAAGCAAGAGAGCCAAAGTCTGCAGAAGAACTGCGGCAAATTCTCCAAGATGCTTGGAGCAACCTATCAGCCAATTTTCTTATAAAACTGTATGGCTGCGTACCTAACAGAATTCATGCAGTTTTAAAGGCAAAGGGTATTTTACACCAAATGTTGATTTGATTTTGTCTTTTACTGCTTACTGCAATTTGTAAGTTTTATTTTGGTGTTTATAAACTTTTCATTTTTTTTAATTTTTGAAAGCATCTTTGCTTTACAGACTTTCCTACATCTGCGTATAACTTTTGCTCAGTTCTTTCTGAATGTTAAAAACAATAAATGACAAATACACATACGTAGAAGCCACAGCAGGACCTGTGGATCTGAATTAGGGGTTGAGAAAATGGGACTGGCTAGATTACTCTGATACAGAAACTGGAAGGATCCAACTGGCTCAATTTGACACCTTTGCCAGGCCATTCATAAAGAGGCTTATACAGTGTCTATAAAAGTGTTCACCTCCCTGTTGGAAGCTTGCATGTTTTATTGTTTTACAACATTGAATCATGGCGGATTTAATTTGTTTTTTTTACGCTGATCAACAGAGAAAGACTCTTTCATGTCAAAGTGAAAACAGATAGCTAGAAAATAATCTAACTTTAATTTAGAATACAAAATAAAATAATTGCTTGCATAATTTTGAGGAGGTGACCAGGCATATAGATGAGAGTAGTGCAGTGGATGTGATCTACATGGATTTTAGTAAGGCATTTGACAAGGTTCCACATGGTAGGCTTATTCAGAAAGTCAGAAGGCATGGGATCCAGGGAAGTTTGGCCAGGTGGATTCAGAATTGGCTTGCCTGCAGAAGGCAGAGGGTTGTGGTGGAGGGAATACATTCAGATTGGAGGGTTGTGACTAGTGGCGTCCCACAAGGATCGGTTCTGGGACCTCTACTTTTCGTGATCTTTATTAACGACCTGGATGTGGGGGTAGAAGGGTGGGTTGGCAAGTTTGCAGACGACACAAAGATTGGTGGTGTTGTAGATAGTGTAGAGGATTATCTTAAGATTGCAGAGAGACATTGATGGGATGCAGAAGTGGGCTGAGCAGTGGCAGATGGAGTTCAACCTGGAGAAGTGTGAGGTGGTACACTTTGGAAGGACAAACTCCAAGGCAGAGTACAAAGTAAATGGCAGGATACTTGGTAGTGTGGAGGAGCAGAGGGATCTGGGGGTACATGTTCACGGATCCCTGAAAGTTGCCTCACAGGTAGATAGGGTAGTTAAGAAAGCTTATGGGGTGTTAGCTTTCATAAGTCGAGGGATAGAGTTTAAGAGATGCGATGTAATGATGCAGCTCTATAAAACTCTAGTTAGGCCACACTTGGAGTACTGTGTCCAGTTCTGGTCGCCTCAGTATAGGAAGGATGTGGAAGCATTGGAAAGGGTACAGAGGAGATTTACCAGGATGCTGCCTGGTTTAGAGAGTATGGATTATGATCAGAGATTAAAGGAGCTAGGGCTTTACTCTTTGGAGAGAAGGACGATGAGAGGAGACATGATAGAGGTGTACAAGATATTAAGAGGAATAGACAGAGTGGACAGCCAGCGCCTCTTCCCCAGGGCACCACTGCTCAGTACAAGAGGACATGGCTTTAAGTTAAGTGGAGGGAAGTTCAAGGGGGATATCAGAGGAAGGTTTTTCACTCAGAGAGTGGTTGGTGCGTGGAATGCACTGCCTGAGTCAGTGGTGGAGGCAGACACACTAGTGAAGTTTAAGAGACTACTAGACAGGTATATGGAGGAATTTAAGGTGGGGGGGTTATATGGGAGGCAGGGTTTGAGGGTCGGCACAACATTGTGCGCCGAAGGGCCTGTAATGTGCTGTACTATTCTATGTTCTATAAGTATTCATGCCTTTTAATATAACACACCAAATCATCACTGGTGCAGCCAGTTGGTTTTAGAATTTACATAATTAGTTAAATGGGGATCTGTTTTTGGAGACCTGTATGTAGTCAATTGATTGTTTTAAAAATACACCTGTATCTGGAAGGTCCAACTGCAGTTGAGTCAGTATCCTGGCAAAAACTACATGATGAAGACAAAAAAATACTCCAAAAAATTCCTTGGAAAGGTTATTGAAAAGCACAAGTCAGGAGATGGATACAAGAAAATTTCCAATTCACTGAATATCCCTTGGAGTACAGTTAAGTCAACCATCAAGAAATGGAAAGAGTATGGCACGTCTGTAAATCAGCCTAGAGCAGGTCGTCCTCAAATACTGAGTGACCATGCAAAAAGGGACTTGTGAGGGAGGCCACCAAGAGACCTATGACAGCTCTGGAGGAGTTATAAGCTTCAGTGGCTGAGATGGGAGAGACTGTGCATACAACAACTGTTGCCCGAGTGCTTCACCAGTAGCAGCTTTATGGGAGAGTAGCAAAGAGAAAGCCTCTGTTGAAAAAAAACTCCTATGAAATCTTGTGACTAGAGTTTGCCAGGAGGCATGTTGGGAAACTTTGAAATTAGCTGGAAGAAGGTTCTATGGTCTGTTGAAAGCAAAATTGAGCTTTTTGACCATCAAACTAAATACTATGTTTGGCTTAAGCCAAACACCACACATCATCAAAAACACACCATCCCTACAGTGAAGCATGATAGTGGCTGCAGCATGCTTAGGAAGGCTTGTGAAAGTATGGAAGGTAAAATGAAAGCAGCAAAATACAGGGAAATCCTGGAGGAAAACCTGATGCAGTCTGCAAGAGAACTGGGACTTGGGAGAAAATTTGTTTTCCAGCAAGACAATGACCCCAAGCGTAAAGCCAAAGCTACACAGGAATGGCTTAAAAACAACAAAGTTAATGTCCTGGAGTGGCCAGGTCGGAGTCCAGACCTCAATCCAATCGAGAACTTATGGCTGGACTTGAAAAAGACTGTTCACTCATGTTCCCCATGCTATCTGATAGAGCTTGGTAAAGAATTGATAAAGTATTGGTAAAGAAAAATGGTGAAAAATTGCAGTGTCTGGATGTGCAAACTGATAGAGACCTATCCACACAGACTCAAGGCTGTAATTGTTGCAAAAAGTGCATCTACTAAGTACTGAATCGAAGGGGTTGAGTAATTATGCAATCAATTATTTTATGTTTAATAATTGTAATTTAGATGAATTTGCTTTCACTTTGACACGAGAGTCTTTTCTGTTGATCAGTGTCAAAAAGCCAAATTAAATCCACTGTGATTCAATGATGTAAAACCATAGAGCATGAAAACTTCTAATGGTGGGTGTGCCTGGTTTCAGTCCTTTAATACTGTCCATGTGTAGACTCTGCACATTGTCTGTTTTGCCGCATGAGTTTCCTCTTTTATCCAAAACATGTCTTAATTTAAAGTAAATTAAACCTAAATTGCCCCTTTTGTATAAGTGTGTGGTAGAATTTGAAAATTGTGGGAAGCATTGATTGAAGGGAAAATTAATGGGAAAATGGGATTTCTTTGAGGGCTAGCACAGACTAGCGTCTCCTGGCATCTTTTTTGTTGTATGGAAATATAGAAGTGATTATGCTTCGTGATTTATTGGCTAATAGATAGAACACAAGAAATCGGAGCAAGAGTCGGCCATTTAGCCCATTGAACCTCCTCCACTATTCAATGAGATCCTGGCTGATTTAGCCATGGACTCACATCCACCTACCTCCCTTTTCCCCATAACCCTCAATTCCTCTGCTATGTAAAAATCTTGTTAACTTTGTCTTAGTTATATTTAATGAGTTAGCCTCTGCAGCTTCCCTAGTAGAAAACACCACAAATTAACTACTCTCTGGGGAAAAGCAGTTTCTCTTCATCTCCATCCTAAATCTGTTTCCTCTGAATTTTGAGGCTATGTTCCCCAGATCTAGTCTCGCTTACCATTGCCAGTAAGTAATACCCTTAGTGCCGCTTCCAAAAGGAAGGCAGGAAAGCACTTGAAAAGAAGTTGTGTTGGAGTTTGAGGTCTTAGACAGGAAATTCTATTACATAGCACTGTGTCAATAGAAAGTATTCTTAGAGATGGTATATATAGTTATCTGGATAGACAGGGTCTGATTAGGAACAGTCAACATGGATTTGTGCGTGGAAGGTCATGTTTGACAAATCTTACTGAATTTTTTGAAGAGGTTACAAGGAAAGTTGACGAGGGTAAAGCAGTGGATGTTGTCTATATGGACTTCAGTAAGGCCTTTGACAAGGTTCCGCACGGAAGGTTAGTTAGGAAGGTTCAGTCGTTAGGTATTAATATTGAAGTAGTAAAATAGTTTCAACAGTGGCTGGATGGGAGATGCCAGAGAGTAGTGGTGGATAACTGTTTGTCAGGTTGGAGGCCAGTGACTAGTGGTGTGCCTCAGGGATCTGTACTGGGTCCAGTGTTGTTTGTCATATACATTAATGATCTGGATGATGGGGTGGTAAATTGGATTAGTAAGTATGCTGATGATACTAAGGTAGGTGGTGTTGTGGATAATGAAGTAGGTTTTCAAAGTTTGCAGAGAGATTTAGGCCAGTTAGAAGAGTGGGCTGAACGATGGCAGATGGAGTTTAATGTTGATAAGTGTGAGGTGCTACATTTTGGTAGGAATAATCCAAATAGGACATACATAGAGAATGCAGTAGAACAGAGTGATCTAGGAATAATGGTGCATAGTTCCCTGAAGGTGGAATCTCATGTGGATAGGGTAGTGAAGAAAGCTTTTGGTATGTTGGCCTTTATAAATCAGAGCATTGAATATAGGAGTTGGGATGTAGTGTTAAAATTGTACAAGGCATTGGTGAGGCCGAATATGGAGTATTGTGTACAGTTCTGGTCACCGACTTATAGGAAAGATGTCAACAAAATAGATAGAGTACAGAGAAGATTTACTAGAATGTTACCTGGGTTTCAGCACCTAAGTTACAGGGAAAGATTGAACAAGTTAGGTCTTTATTCTTTGGAATGTAGAAGGTTGAGGGGGGACTTGATAGAGGTATTTAAAATAATGAGGGGGATAGATAGAGTTGACCTGGATAGGCTTTTTCCATTGAAAGTAGGGGAGATTCAAACAAGAGGACATGAGTTGAGAGTTAAGGGGCAAAAGTTTAAGGGTAACACGAAGGGGAATTTCTTTACTCAGAGAGTGGTAGCTGTGTGGAACGAACTTCCAGTAGAAGTGGTAGAGACAGGTTCGGTATTGTCATTTAAAGTAAAATTGATAGGTATATGGACAGGAAAGAAATGGAGGGTTATGGGCTGAGTGCGGGTCAGTGGGACTAGGTGAGAGTAAGCGTTCGGCACAGACTAGAAGGGCGGAGATGGCCTGTTTCCATGCTTTAATTGTTATATGGTTATATGGTTTATATGCACTCTGATGGAGAATTGATGCTACTGTACTTTCAGCCTGTATTCAAAGTTTGGAATTTTTCTTTTGGATCATCCACGATTCACAAACATTGGAAGCACCTGGATATATACAGTGGTATCCAGTGTATGCACAGCTGGATGCCACCTTGACAATGCTTCAAAGAGATGGGCCTTCTCTCTGAATTCAAAGAGATTTAAAGTGGGTTCTAGCTCATAACGCCAAGTCCTAGGAACTAGCTTCAGCTAGGTGCCCTTCAGTTGCTCTGAAAAAAACTACCTGCTAAAGCTGTTGATGTTAATCAATAAATCAGTGGTACCAATCAGGAAAAAAAGTTATAAAAAGATAATACAGTCACGTAATTTTCTCTGGGAAAAACCTTGAGCCTTTCGAACTGTTTTCCTCATAGTGTGGGAGAAACAGTCTTTTGGATATCTAAAGCAGAAGTAGATATTTGATTTAAAAAGAGTGAAAGATTTCTGCAGGCATATGAGAATGCAAAGTTTAAGTTGCATTCAGATCAGATGTTGTCTGTTATCCTGATGCTGGGTTTTGATCCAAAACATCAACAATTTCTTTCTATCTACTGCTGCTGCTTGACCTGCTGTGTTCTCCAGTGGATGAAGTGTTGCTGCAGGTCCCAGCATCCAAAGCCTGTTTTGCCTCAGCTGTTTAAGCAGTAGGGCAGGTTGGAGGGGCTGAATGGCCTCTCTACTGCTAATTACCAGGATCCTGAAGAGGACTGCACAGGTAAATACAGTGTCCTGATGTGCATCACTGACACCTGTGATTGCCAATCAGTGCAAGTAATGAGAAAAAGAGGATAGGAATACAGGTTGAGTGAACTCGGCCTTTTTTCCTTGGAGGATGAGAGGTGACCTGACAGAGGTATATAAGATGATAAGAGGCATTGATTGTGTGGATAGTCAGAGGCTTTTTTCCAGGGCTGAAATGGCTGCCACAAGAGGGCACAAGTTTAAGGTGCTTTGGGAGTAGGTACAGAGGAGATGTCAGGGGTAGGTTTTTTACGCAGAGTGTGGTGAGTGCGTGGAATGGGCTGCTGGCAATGGTGCTGGAGGCAGATACGATAGGGTCTTTTAAGAGACTTTTGGATAGGTACATGGAGCTTAGAAAAATAGAGGGCTATGGGTAACCTAGTAATTTCTAAGGTAGGGACATGTTCGGCACAACTTTGTAGGCCAAAGGGCCTGTATTGTACTGTAGGTTTTCTATGTTTTTCTAAGTGGGAGCAGGTCAATTGCACATTAAATTCTGCTTTGAACACCACTGGAATTTTTACACAAAATTGTCTTTGTGAACAGTGTATCTGTGTAATTAATTTTTCTAAATAAAATGTCTTCCGTTTCTTCTGAACTTCTCTATTATAAAGTCCAGACCTGATAAAAGGCCTCAGCCGGAAAGGTCTTTATTCCTTTCTGTCAATGCTGCCTGACCTGCTGAATTCCTCCAGCATTTCGTGTGTATTGCTCTGGAGTTCCAGCATCTGCAAAATCTCTTGTGTTTTTTATAAAGGCATTGGTTTTATACTCCTGAGCAGCTCAGTGGCTGAATCCAGTCCTTCACTAACTACAGGGCTTTGGAGAATGTACAGGAACTGCTGACTCCAGCTATAAACAGGTCTGGTTGGAGAGTGAGTGAGCATAAGAGGATGTGGCATGCAGAGGGCACTTTCCATCAAAGGGTTAAGTTACTTTGTTCATATATCTTCTCAGCTGCTTGAAGGAAGTGGGTTGCATTGGTTTGACCCAGGTTGTGTTAATTTTTCCGTATAGGCTGGATAGTGTTGATAATCGGAGCTTCTTGAAATTAGTTTCCCCATACCAGCATGTCTGCCTATGGCCTCCTCTACTGTCAGATTGAGGCTAGACACAGATTAGAGGAACATTATCTCATATTTCGCCTCGGTGTCTCAAACCTGATGATATCAACAATGGTTTCTTTAAATTATGGTAACTACTCCCTTCTGTTCCCCTCCCCACACCATTTGTTTTATCGCACCAGCCCTGTCACCCTTTCTTTTTCCCTCCCCTGCACTCTCAATCTTCCCGTCGTCCACACATTTGGTTCCCCTCCTCATCTTCTTCTCCTTATACCACGGGCCACTGTCCTCTCCTATCAGATTCCATCTTCTTCAGCCCTTTGTCATTTTCACCTAACACCTCCCAGCTTCTTGCGTTATTCCCACTCTCACTTTCCCTCACCTGGATCAACCTCTCACTTACCAGCTCTTGTTCCACCCATCAATTTATACTGCCGAAATCCCCTCTTTCTTTCCAGTCCTGTTAAAAGGTCTCTACCTGAAATTCCCACCACAGATGCTGCCTGACCTGCTGAGTTCTTCTAGCTTTTTTTGTGTTGCTTAAAATTAATTTTGCTCTTCAGCACTGGACACTAAGTAAATATGCTGAGACCAAGAAATTTGGTGTCATTTCAGAATTACCGGTTGAGAATTCACCGTAGGTGTTGGAACAGCTGCCAGTCATTATTTGTTAGACTGCCCTGGCCCATTTCATCTCCAGGAACTTCTGAAAAATGTTGCTCTAAATGGGAGATTAAATAGTGTGGTGCCCTCTACAGGGCACCTAGGGACTGAGCAAGCAGGCAAGCAAATATTACCGAAAAATTCAATTGTCTGTGGCATGCTTTTGAGTCTTAAATTATTTAATTGCAGTGAAAAATAAGATATACATACAGCAGATTGCAAGAAGGTTACATTTTCTTCCTGCCACCTCCTTGCATCTGGTGTATTACTGCGTGGAGGAGCCTGGCAAATACAAAGGCCTCTGGCACATATCTGGAACTGACTTCTGTGGCTTACAAGGTCAAAGTAAATTTATTAGCAAAGTACATATATGTCACTATATACTACCTTGAATTGCATTTTCTTGCAGCCATTTACAGTAAGATAAAGAAATACAATAGAATTTATGAAAAAACTATATATAAACAAAAACTGACAAGCAATTGTGCAAATAAAAAAAAGAATAATGCCAAGGACATGAGTTGTACAGTCCATGAAAGTGAGTCTGTAAATTGTGGATCAGTTCGGAGTTGAGGTGAGTGTAGTTATCCACACTGGTTCAGGAGCCTGATGCCTGTAGGGTAATAACTGTCCCTGAATCTGGTAGCATGGGACTTGAGGCTTCTGCCCAATGGTAATAATGAGAAGAGAGCATGGCCTGTGTGGTGGGGTCCTTAACATGGATGCTGTTTTCTTTCATCATGTTTCTTTCATTCATGCATGGTTCAACTCTGTTGGTCATTAAGGCAGGGACATAACTGTGCAGTACTGGTGCAGAGTGCTTCGTTATTATTGCCTCGCCTCACAGATGCTAACCAGCCTTATCCAGGGTAGAAATGTCAAATACCAGAGGGCTTAGCTTTAAGGTGAAAGGGGAAATGTTTAAAGGAGATGTGCGGGACAAATGTAATTTTTACACAGAATGGTTGGTGGTTGGATTGCATTGCCAAGGGTGTAGGTAGAAGATATGATAGTGGCATTTAAGAAGCTTTTAATTAGTTGTGTGAATATGCAGGGAATGGATGGATCTGCATCATGTGCAGACAAAGGGGATTAGTTTAATTTAGACATAAACAGAAGAGATTGTGCAGCTGCTGGAATTCTTGAGCAACACACACAACGCTGCAAATTTGAGCAACGCTGGAGGAACTCAGCTGGTCAAGCAGCATCCAGGAAGGGGCATAATTAGTCATTTTGGGCTGAGACCCTTCATCAGGACTGGAAAGGAAGGGGGAAGATGCCAGAATAAGTAGGTGGGGGAAGGGGAAAAAGAGTACAACTGGCAGGTTTAATTTAGCGTCACGTTTGACACAAACACTTGGCTGAAGGGTCTGTTCCTGTGCTGTACTGTTCCATGTCTGTGTGTGATTTTGCTTTCTCCATTCGTCAAATACCATATTTAAGAATTTTTATTAAACAGTACAGTCTGAACCAGGAAGTTCTAAAAATGTAGGATTAGGAATTCTTGGACTGTGGGATTGAGAAACACGGTGTCAACTTGGATAATTAAATGAAGAATGTCAAAAAAAGATTTGATTAAGAGGAAAATGATAGAATGGAGAAATAAAAAAAATATAAACCCTATGTGCAGCAATAATTAAAAAGCGAGAGGATCGTGAGCTTTGAGAGTTAAATTTTTAGAGATGGTGAAATTATTTTACATCATGCTAAAATGGAAGGTCCCTAACTTTTGCTGGTGAATTTAGTCCATATCTATTAACCGAATATCTGAACATTGTATGCATATGGAAGAGTAGTCCTTCTGAGCAACAACTGGCATTTTTTTTTCTGTTTATCCATGCATCTTCACTCTGCTCCAAGTTGTGGTCTAATTAACGAGTAATTAACTTTGGACACAGTCAGCCTCACAGTTAGCATAAAACAATCTGCTGGAGGAACTCAGCAGCTTGGGAAGGTCCAGGTGGGAATGGGAAGGGAGCTTGAAATGGCATACAGCTGGTCATTAGAGACAGTGTATGCAGGTACTATGCAGGTTAGACGCCAGACATGTGGTCTGCCAATGTCGAGCAGACCACATCGGGAACACAGAGTAGAATAGACGAGGTTGGAGGAACTGCACAAGAACTTGTATTTACTCTAAATTCTGGCCAGTTGTCCATATTAGCCAATGTTGTGTGCTGCTGATGAAATCTTCTTTCTTACAGTTGACACTTAAGGTTGCTATGAGTGCTTGTGATTTTAATGTATTTCTTTCAGCAGGCTGGCCTGTGACTGTTTATTATGACCAGTAAAACATTTTCCTCTGATGATTAGATGATGCAAAGTTAAGAGTTTGCACCATGACTCTTCAAGTAGTCTTGTTATATGTGTTGTTTTGAGTTAAGTCTGTGATATTTAAAAATAAAGTTTTTTTTCAGTTCTTTCATAAACTGTCAAAAAAGGGGACCCCTATTGCATAGTTTGACAGTCCCTGCTGTTTTACAGTGATATTTTTCAGTGTTGTTTGGCGACAAACTAGTAAAATTAAATTGTTCTACTCTTGACTTGTGTTAAAACTAACCTTTTTGGAATATATTCAACCTTTGGTACATTTCAGTTGCTCAAAAGAAAGATGAAAGTAATTTTTTTGCAGAAAACTAATGTATAAATTTGTGTGCAATGACTTCTTAGATTAGTTATTGATGTTAAATATTTTGCAGAACAGTGAGAGGATAATTTGAAAAAGCTCGGTGCATTATTCAGAAAATTTTTATCTTTTGCAGTGTATTTTGGGACCTCTACTGTGCAGCACCTGAACGAAGAGAAACGTGTGAGCATTCTAGTGAAGCAAAAGCCTTTCACGATTATGTAAGTCAAAATTGTGGCTGCTATTTCCTGATTATAATTCTGTTTCATGCTGTTGATGTTCAGGGGTTTGATCCATTTGAATTATAATAATGATTAGGTTCAATTCTTAATCTAGCAGAGTTTTGGAGACAGATTTCTACCTATATTGACTTATTTGACCAGCTCAGTGGAGGTCTCTAGTGGGCTGTTATAGTGTTCTGATTTGCAATTATAAGTTTAGATGTGTTACAAAAAGATGTCCAAAAGAAAGAACACTCCAAAAAATATACTTAAAAATTAATTTCCAAGTTTTTTTTTGTTCAGTAAAGGTGGTCTGAATGAAATTAGCAACATTGTGTTAAAAAAGAGGCACATATTAAAATGAATAAATTGAAGTGAGTCGTGAGTACGCTAAGTTGGCGCTGAAAAAGGGCAGACCTTGCGAGCTGACCAGCATAATCCTTGCTGATTTGATTTGCCGCAAACAGTGCATTTCTCTCGACGTTTCAATGTACACGTGACAATTAAAAGCACATCTTTAATCTTTGAATAGATCCAAACAATTGTTACTTCGTCTCTTTCAATTTTCTCTCTTTAATCCATCATAAATCTTTGAAGTACTTCCTTTACTGAAGTTCCTCACTTTTATATATTATTAGAGCCTAGGGAATTTAAAGTTTAAATTTTCTTAGCTATAGGATTTGTTTAACATTTAAAATAAGAGCTGCTGCTTGCAGTACTGAGGAAAATCAAGGCTCAGTGTTTGACTGTGCTGAAATTGAGAGTCTTTAGTTCTATGTCTAATAGCTATTTCAGTTTTGTATTTTGAATAAATACTTTTTGGATAGCTCAGAAGTTTTGATAAATATATTATGTTCCATTGAACATTTTACTGAAAATACAGGAACTGTTTCAAATCAGTTGAATGTGTAATTGATTTTAGTTGTTTCTGGGTAGGTAAGTGAAATATCAACTTGCTTTAGTAATTCAAACTCCCATTATAAACCATTGTACCATTGAGTATTTTATTTGGAGTATATACTGATTTAATTTATAAATTAAAAGAAGTAATGCTGATATAATGAATTTATTTTCTTCAATTTAATATTCTTAAAGTATTCTAATGCAGTTGTGTCAGTCACTAAATTCATTGAGGAAGTGGGTTGTCATTATACATGAAGACATTTAAAACAGTATTTAGAAATTTATTATGATACTTTCAGTATCACAATAAAACAAGAGTTCTAAAATTAGTGAAATCCATAGAAATAAAAGTTAGGAGCATTATATTTTCAAATTTAAACCAATACAAATGAAGAACAGCTGTGATTTCAAACATGCCAGAACTTTTTAACAGAACTTTTAGTCTTCATCCAATGAAATATTATTACAATAAGTTATTTTTTGTCTCTTATTTGCACATACCTCAAACAAGTATTGATTCAGTCGTTATGTCAAAGTGATTTCCTATCACCTATAAGCTGGCTGTGGCAATTCTTTGTTGTCATTTTACTTAGTTATATAGTATATGAGCTAGAACTAGTTATATTATTTAATAATATGTTAATTAAATCAAACTGTTATTACTTACAGTTTTAATTAACTAAGAAAGGTGAAATTTGTGAGATTTACATAAGATGATTAGTTTGGTTTGCTGTGAGCTCAGATCTTTTCTGAATTTTCAGTATTTTCTATGAATGTATGTGGTGGAAATTTGTTCTTGATTGCATGTGTTAAGCATGTGATGTAGGAGAGAGAGCATGTGCATTAAAATGCACTTTAGAAATTTGGTTCCAAGTTAGCAAACATACTCCACTGCTATAATATTGCACATTTAGCACGTGTGACTGAGGACTGGTCATATTTGCTCAGATTGACGTTTACTTTATGCATCTCATTTTGTTTCAACACCTTCAATAATTTGTCCTCTAACCCAAGTGAGAGTTTGAAGTATTGATAAAGCATGCCCAGTCATACAATAGGATTTGATTTGCAAGTGTGTATCATGCAAGTGTAAGTTCAATTTAATGTGTTTTTATAGTGGAATTTGAAATTTATTTTAAATTATAAGTAAGTTGCGATATTATGTTCTGAAGTTGAAAATTAAGCATTGATTTATTTGTGTATAAATTGATCCTACATTTGTTCGGTTACTATTTCTTGTTTGTGTTTGTAATTTATTGAGAACTGAAATATTGATATTCAACTGAAAGTAAGAACTTTTGGTGTATAAAACGTAAAAGTTCTACCTTCGATAACTGGTAACTTGAAAGTAGGTTTATAATAATTGTGCTGTATTGGAGTGTACAGAGGAGATGTGAGGGGTAAGTATTTACACAGAGAGTGGTGAGTGCATGGAATGGGCTGCCAACGGCGGTGGTGGAGGCAGAAACAATAGACTCCTGGATAGGTACATGGAGCTTAGAAAAATAGAGGGCTATGCGTAAGCCTAGTTAGTTCTAAGGTAAGGACATGTTCGGCACAGCTTTGTGGGCTGAAGGGCCTGTATTGTGCTGTGGGTTTTCTGTGTTTCTATGCACATGATAACTTTTGGTTGTATTTTCTGTTGTCCTTTTTTTATCAATTATGGTTTTATAATGGTTTTCACAAAAATTGAGTACAAGTCTCCCACCAAACAATTCAACAATAAGGTTCCAGGGATGGAGTGATTGTTGTCTGAGAAGATATTAAGTGGACTGAGGCTGTACTGTCTAGAATTATGTTCTGAGACCAGAAATCTTTTCACTGATGGAAAGAGAATCTTGGTAGGATAAGTCATTAAGACAATAGGAGCAGAATTAGGCTATTTGGCCCATCAAATCTGCTTCACCATTCCATCATGGCTGATTTATTATCCCTCCTTAACTCCATTCTCCTACCTTCTCCTGTAACCTTTGATGCCCTAGCTAATCCAGAACCTGTCATCCTCCACTTTAAATATATCCAATGACTTGGTCTCCACAGCCATCTGTAACAGTGAATTCCACAGATGCATTACCCTCTGGCTTAAGAAATTCTTTTCAATATTTGGTAGGTTTTGATGAGAACCCCTCTTCTCCTCCCCCCCCCCCCCCATTCTTCTAAACTGTCACTTCTTGGCCCATTCTTTCAATCTGTCTGAGTCCTTTTACAGACTCTCTGATTCCTCAGCATTCCTCCACCTATCTTTGTATCTTCCACAAACTTGTCCAGAAAGCCATCAATTTTGTTATCCAGATCATTGACAGATAAAAGAAGCAGTTCTAACACCAACACTTGCAACTCCTAGTCACTGGCAGCCAAGCAGAAAAGACCCCCTTTCTTTCCACTCTTTGCCTCCTGCCAGGCAGCCAATGCTCTATCCATGCGAGTATCTTTACTGTAATACCATGGGCTCTTAACTTGTTAAGCAGCTTTGTGTGCAACACCTTGTTAAAAGCCTTCTGAAGATCCAAGTAAACAGCATCCACTGATTTCCCTTTGTCTATCCTGCCTGTTACTTCCTCAGTGAATTCCAGTATGTTTGTCAGGCAAGCTTTTCCCTTAAGGAGACTGTGCTGAGTTTAGCTTATTTTATCATAGGCTTCCAAGTACTCCGAAACCTTATGCTTAATAATGGACACTAACATCTTCCCAACCACTGAAATCAGGATAATTGGTCTAAAAATTCTTTTCCTTTGCCTCTCTCCCTTCTTAGAGGGTGGAATGTCATTTGTAATGTGTGTAGTGTCAGTTATTGAATATATTCAAAAAAGAGATTGATAGATTTTTGGATGTTCAGAAATCAAAGGATATAAAATTGCCACAGGACAAAGTACTGATTAGCACAGGGGAATGAATGGCTTGCTTCTACTTCAATTTCTTATTTTCTTGTATTGATCTGTAGACTTTTCAATAGTGATTGTTATTGATTGCCATTCTGTGTCTTCAGATTGCAGTTCCTTTTCGCTTCTCCTCACTCAGTGACTTCTGGCTAGAAGTGATCTTTCGTTAACGGTTGCTCAGGAAAGGAAGCTGTCTCCAGTATTCTCTGTTATCAAAACTCCAGCCTGTCCCAAAAATAGTATTTCATTTGTCTCCTTAAAATTATGATTCCTTCTCCACAGATTCATCCCTTGAATTTTCAGATGCCTTTTCAAGTGCTTAATATTTTTTAATAGAAATTGTGGAAAACTAGGTTAAGGTTCAGGTTCAAGTTTAATTGTCATTCAACTGTACATGAATACCCATGAATGCAGCCAAACAAAACAGTATTACTCAGGGGTCAAGGTGCAAAACACAGTATCAGCAGTCATACACAACACAAGGCATATAACACGTCAGATATTGAGCACATACATGATAGCAATAAAACATAGTCACACAAAAAATACAGTCTAAGTCTCTGAGTCCATGGATACTGGAGCAGTCTGTAGTCAAGCACAATCCAGCTTGTCTTCTGCTGAGTGGACACTGGTGGACATACCGACTCCAGCATGGACACCATGCCACACCACCTCCATCACTTGGATTGAGTACACAACCACGACACCTCTCCCTGACAGCTACAAGCAGGTGTCATCGTAGCTTGAGGCCTAGTCCTCACTATGACAGAGGACATGCATTTCCCCCGCTGCCTGCCCAAAACAGAATAAGACAAACCTGCTCTTCATGTACTCATGGATGAACCTGTTTGCTCCATCTTGCATAGCTCTGCCAGTTACTGCACTTCACATGTACTAATTACATTTGCACTCATTTTAATCACTTGAGTTACAAGCACCTATTGTTCTCTGGGTTAATGAAAGGGAAATTGTGTTTGACAAATTTGCTACAGGTACAGCAAACGGAGTCAATAAAGGAGTCGATTGATGTCATGTGTTTGGATTTCCATACGATGTTTCATAAGGTGCTGTATAAAAGACTAGTGCACATGATTAAAAACTCATGAATAGAAATTGATCTTCACACAGACAGCAGAGCTTGAATAAATTGGACTTTCTCAGACCAGAGGGACATAACTAATGGAGTATCCTAAGGATCACTCCTTGGCTCGCAGTTGTTTACTGTCTATAGTAATGACTTGGAGGAAGGGGCAGAATGTAATGTGCTTGGGGTAAGTTTATTGATGACGTGGGATGGCATGCTGAGATGTGGCTGTTTTTAACAGGGTATGGGGATGGTGAGTTTCTTGTGGAAAATTGTGGGGTCTTACACTGGGAAAGAGGTATAAAAGCAGACTCTTATCTAAGTGGAGAGTGTTTGCAAGTGAGTGAAGTACAGAAGGATATCGTTGTTCGTGTGCATTAAATGCAAAAAGTGGATAATTGAAAGGCAAATATCACTTTGTCTTTTATTGGTGAAGTATTGTTATAATTGTACAGGGTATTGGTGTATGCATACTTGAAATTCTGTGTACAGTATATTTATCACATGTACATTGATACATGCAGTGAAATCTGCCGTTTGTGTTAACTATTAACAAACCCAATGATGTGCTGGGGGCAGGCTGCAAGTGTCGTCACACATTCCAGTATTAACGTAGCTTGCCCACAATGTTCACTGGAACAGCAAAGAACACAACAAAACAGGACATATCAAACAACAGCAGCAAAACATTCCCATTTCTTCCTTCCTTCTACCCACCCACCTATACATGTACACTGTCATTGTCCTCTTATTCAGGACAGACCATCTTCAGCCTTCAGCCTCTTGCAGACTTGGGAACTCGTAGACACTGGGTCTTTGACTTCTCCAGCGGATTTGCAGACTTGGAGTTCTGGCCATTGACTCTTGATTTTTGGACTTCCGATCAACCTTCTGGCTTCGATCTTCAGTATTGACCCAGCACTTGCTCATGTCAATGAACGAGGACCTGAACTCCCAGTCGCATGTTCCAGACTCGCCAATGGTCTGCCCTAAACAATAGGCCTTGAACTCTGGTCTTGCCACTAGTCCTCATTCTCACTGGTCTGCTGGCCAGTTTGGTTCTCTTATTTAAGAAAGAATATTCTACCATTAGATTATTCCTTGGATAATAGGCTGCCTTATTGTGAGTGTCCTTTACAATCTTGGTGAAAGAAATTAAGGGCATTCCTCTGTGCATGTATTAAAGAGAAAGTGAGGAAAGAGTGTGGAGGGTGATTAATCCATCAGAAGTGCAAGATCTGAGGAGCAAAGAATAGTTCAAAGGATCTTTTTATTGTTAAAGTATGCATGTACAGTACAACTCTGATATTAGTCTTCTCCAGATCACCATGAAATACAGAAAAGCCATAGGAGTTGAAAAGGGAAGATCATCACTCCACCCCCCCCCCCCCCCACATGGAAAAGAAAAAGAAACAAAACAAAAGTTGTCCAGGTTCACCAAGTATTTATGAATGGAATTGAATATTGTAGATATCCTTGGTTCTGATACTGTAGTGTGAAGGTCAGTGATAAATCTGCAGAAGTTGCTTGAAACTTGTGATAATGAGCCTGATTCTTATTCTGGGTGTTCTGCAGGCAGCCCTGCCTTTGTCTATTCACTTGTAATTTTAGCAACACAAAACTGTTCTATATTCTATTCTAAAGTAAGCCAGGGGACCTGGGAATGGAGCTCTACATGTATAACAGTGACAATGGCAGGTGTGTTTGATTTGTCAGTGACTATGAAGAATGAATAGATCCAGCCATTTGTCCATTTCAGAGAACATGTTCCTAAAGGATAATGGTGGCAGAGAATATGGAAGTGTAGTCTCACACGAGACCTGGAAGGTGAGCATCAAGTGTTATGTTTCAATAAAGACAAACAGCGTGGGTAAAAAATGCTAGCATATTTATTAAGAGTCATGGCTTCGGCTAGACCTGAGCGTGTGCAACCAGCTCACCAACATCACTTCTGGTTCCAGGGGAACTGCCCAAATTGCACACTAGTAACTGAAGTTCTTTATTATGTACACACATAATAGCACATAAAGCAGAAGATATATATTGATAAGCCCATTTGCTTTTGAAAAACTAATCTGTTAGCTTGATGGTATGGTGAAAATATTGAAGAGACATTTCAGTCTGACATGCTCAAAGTTTTCGAGAATTAATTGTTTGACATGTACAATTAAGATTAGTGGAAATGGTTAACAATGACTAGGTCAGGCCATCGGCACTGCCGAGGAGCTGCTGTTATTTTTGATTGGACAGTGCTAGTTTGCTTAATGTGTGGACCAGCTGATCAGAGAGTCCAGGCTAAGCAATGTAATTCAGCAAAGAGTAACACACACAAAATGCTAGAAGGATTCAACAGGTCAGGTAGCATCTATGGAAAGTAATAAACAACCAATGTTTTGGGCCAAGTCCTGAAGAAGGATCTCATCCAAAAAATTAACTGCTTATTCCTTTCCATTGATGTTGCCTGACCTGCAGATTTCCTCCAGCATTTTGTGTGTGTTTCTCTGGATTGCTAGCATCAGCGGTATCTCTTGCGTTTATTAATACAGCATAGTGTTTTTGAGAGAACATGCAGGATGGGCAGCACCTTGACAATGATTCCTGTCACGCAACCACTTTAGTGTATGCTGACCTGTGGTGGTTGCAAGTTCATAGTTATGTTAAATAGTTCTAAGAATTTATGTATTTCCTTTCATTCATTCCTCACCACCTTCTCTGCAAGTGAAAACTAAGTTACTTTCTGTCTTACCCAGTTTTGGCTTCAGGTTTTGGAATTGAAACATTAACCCCATTTCTCTTTTTGCAGATGTGGAGTGGCATGCTGAACATTAACCACTTTTTCTGACTTTATTTCAGTTTTCTAGTATCTGCAGTTTCTTTTTGCTTTTTGATTTTAATTTATTGATATGGAAGAACTGACCATGGAGACAGCAGATTCACTAGGTGGTTGTCTATAGCCTTGGTATGGAACCTGCAAAAGCAGGTAAAGTTCAAGGTTAATTTATTATCAATGTACATATATGTCACTATATACAATCCGGAGATTCATTTTCTTGTGGACATTCATGAGAGAGTGAGAGGGAGATATGGCAGATAACCCTTCTCATCCATAATTACATTAGGATCAGAATCCTTTTATGCAATGCCTTCTTACTTCGTTCAAGGTAATTTAGAAAAGGATAGTAGAATATAGTGTTAATGGTAAGACTCTTGGCAGTGTGGAGGATCGGAGGGATCTTGGGGTCCGAGATCATAGGACGCTCAAAGCAGCTGCCCAGGTTGACTCTGGTTAAGAAGGCATACGGTGTATTGGCCTTCATCAATCGTGAAATTGAACTAGGAGCAGAGAGGTAAGGTTGCAGCTATATAGGACCCTGGTCAGACCCCACTTGGAGTTCTGTGCTCAGTTCTGGTTGCCTCACTACAGGAAGGATGTGGAAACCATAGAAAGAGTGCAGAGGAGATTTACAAGGATGTTGCCTGGATTGGGAGCATGCCTTATGAAAACAGGTTGAGTGAACTCGGCCTTTTCTCCTTGGAGTGACGGAGGATGAGAGGTGACCTGATAGAGGTGTATAAGATGATGAGAGGCAATGTTCATGTGGATAGTCAGAGACTTTTTCCCAGGGCTGAAATGGCTGCCACAAGAGGGCACAGGTTTAAGGTGTTTGGGTGTAGGTACAGAGGAGATGTCAGGTAATTTTTTTAATGCTGAGTGGTGAGTGCGTGGAATGGGCTGCCAGCAACGGTGGTGGAGGTGGGTAAGATAGGGACTTTTAAGAGGCTTTTGGATAGGTACATGGAGCTTAGAAAAACAGAGGGCTATGGGCAACCTTAGTAATTTCTAAGGTAGGGATATGTTCGGCACAACTTTGTGAGCTGAAGGGCCTAAATTGTGCTGTAGGTTTTCTGTGTTTCTATGATTCCAATCTTTCATTCTCCCATTGCATAATTTACTATTTTATGCAATTTTGCCATTTTACAGCAGTCAAAACAAACTGTTTGTCCATTCCAAGACTTTTGAAAAATATTTGCATTTTATACTAACAATTAATCCCTTTTTTATTAGACAATAGACAGTAGGTGCAGGAGTAGGCCATTTGGCCCTTCTAGCCAGCACTGCCATTCACTGTGATCATGGCTGATCATACACAATCAGTACCCCGTTCCTGCACTCTCCCCATATCCCTTGACCCAGCTATCTATAAGGGCTCTATCTAACTCTCTCTTGAATGCATCCAGAGACTTGGCCTCCACTGCCTTCTGGGGCAGAGCATTCCACATATCTACCACTCTCTGGGTGAAAAAGTTTTTCTGCATCTCTGTTCTAAATGGCCTACCCCTTATTCTTAAATTGTGGCCTCTAGTTCTGGACTCGCCCATCAGTGGAACATGCTTCCTGCCTCCAGAGTGTTTAATCCCTTAATAATCTTATATGTCTCAATCAGATCCCCTCTCATCTTTCTAATTACTAATTTTTTTTATTGCAACACCAACAAATTACATTCAATACAACCAGTTGCCAATTACATTTTGACTGTTTAACCCAGCCACCCCCCCAACCTTCCTCAACATCCCCTCTCTACCCCTCACCCCCCATCCCTCTCCCCTCCACCAACCAACTGAATAGTAGTGCATACTCAGACAAAGCATTCCTATTGTAACAAAAGATCTTTTCAGTTAGATATCAAATTAAGATTGTGTTTGGTCGTGCATCATTTACTCTTGCCGATGAAAGTTCCAGGTAAGAAATGTCCAAAAAGCTCTGAAGCCAGTGAGTACTTGAAATATCATGGGGAGGTTTCCAACGCTGGACTACAATCTTCTTAGCTGCAGTCAGGCCTGCCAGCCAAACTTGGTGTGTTTTTTCCATAAGGGAAAGGTGGGAGTCATCATTTAGCAGAGGTACAGTGGGGTCTGATGCACCATCAATAACTCTCTCTGAGACGTGAAGTTGAGATATCGGCTTTTATTGACTGGAAGAAAGAACAAGCAGTAGTTGACCACCATACTACATCCTGGAGAATGAGGGCCGGGCTCAGACCTCAATCGCCTTTATACCGGGGTCTGTGGGAGGAGCCACAGGAGCAGTCAGCAGGGGGCGTGTCCAGACAGGTATATGTAGTTCACCACAACAGGCCCATTGGTAATTGTACCCCAGTTAGTTCTGTAAGAATACTGATAACCTTACCCCACAAACCAAAAACCCCGGACATTCCCATACAACATGTATAAAAGAGCCAATGGTTCCGTGGGGGCAAAATGAGCAATATGGGTCAGGAACCAGTCCCATTTGATGTCAAATTCTCAGTGTTAGATACGCTCTATGACAAAATTTCAAGTGTACATACTGATGATTTGGGTTTTTCGAAGCACCGGCAGCATTATCCCAAATCGCATCCCAGTCTAAGTCTTGTCCCAATTCAGATATGTCCCTATCCCAGGCTTTCATTCCTGATGTGGGCATATAATTCTGGGAGTTTAATTTATCATAGATATATGATACTATCTGTCCTGGAGCACCCTGTATCCAACTTAAAATGGGATGGTCCTTTAAATCTGACCCCAAGGGAACGCAGTAGGCTTTTCAAGCAGATCTTACTCTAAAGCAGAAGAGAAGAGAGTGTTTATCAATATTATATCAAGATATCAGTTCTTGAAAGCGAAGGATAGTACTTGCCCTGTTAATATCTTAAAGCGTAGTAATACCTTTATCCTCCCAAGTTCTGTTAGTGAATGGTTACCCCCCAGATAGAAAATGATTATTGTTCCATAATGGAGATGATTTGCACCATACGCTTTTAAATTTTAGGAATTTTTCTGCTGCTCTGAACACTTGTAGCTTATGGATTAAAATTGGACCGTAATACAAATCACATTTTTTGGTAGACATACCTATAAGGAGACAGTCCTTCAACCTTATTGGTGCTATTAGCTCTTGTTCTATATTTTTCCATATTGAAACTTTATCCTCCTCCATCCAATAGCTAAGACTTTTTAATACAAATGCCCTTTTCTAAATTTTAACTTTAATTCTTTTAAAAAGGGAATTTGCTTCTGATATAAAATAGCATTAGATGCATTTTTACAATGCTTCCAATGCATTTCTGATATCACATTTCTGTGTTGCAACAATCTTTTATTTTTGAACAGCTGTCAGATATTCTTTTAATGGTTTTCTCTCTGGATCATAACTAAACTTTTTCATACCCTTTTCAATGTCTTTGAAATCTTTTCTAAAGTAAAATACAGAAAAATGAACCTTTTTGCTTTTAATTATTCATCAAACATATGATCACATATGCTTTTTAAGCCTAATCTTTAGTGTTTTTATTCACTTAAAGATTTATGTGCCTGAAATGGAACATATCTCTGACCTTCTGTTTCTTTCTAGTTTCACCATTTGGTATGTAAGCTCTTATATTTCCTCCAAAAAGGAATTATCTTGCATTTTTCTGTATTAATTGTCTGTTGACATCTACCTACCAATCCTGTTGTACTTTACATTAATCAATTAGAACCACCTTCAAAATAATGCCCCTAATTTTTGTATTATCTTTTGTATTTTAATGTTATGCTTCCTGTACCTGTTCAGACTTATCAGAAGAGCACTGGTTGAAATACTAAACTCTATGAACTACTGTCTACACCATTGTGGTGTAAGAAGCATCTTTGAATAGGTTCATAGAGCTATACAGATGAATGCCCTTTGGCCAGCTTATCTTTGCTGACCTATTTATGCTAATTTTGTTTCCCTCCATTTTGTTTCCCTCTAAATCAGGGGTTCCCAACCTTTTTTATGCATGGACCAATGCCATTAGGCAAGGATTCCAGTGACCCCAGGTTGGGAACTCCTGCTCTAAAGCTTTTCCATTCATGAATCTGTTCAAATGTCTTTTAAACATTGTAATTGTACCTGCCTCTAATGCCCTTCCCTTGGACAACATTGGTGGCATGGAGAGGGGAGACTTGCAGCTTGGGCAACTGCCGGTTTTCCATTTAAAAAAACAACCTTGCCTAGGCTTGCATCCTGGAAACTTTCCAAGGTGCAAATCCATGGTCTATAGAGACTTAACAGAGGCCTACACTACACCTGCTTCTATCACCTTCTCTGGGAAATCATTCCATGTACCCATCGCCCTCAGTGGATCCTTAAGCCTATATTCTAGAATTTTAAGATTGCTTACCTTGAGGGAGAGAAAAGGTTATTTGCTCTATCTATGCTTCTCATAATTTTATGATCCTCTGAAAGCTGACCCCTCCACCTCCTTTACTCAAGGGGTAACAGTCCCAGTGTGTCTGACCTTTGTTTGTAACTCAGGATGTTGCTTCACTTCATACATTTAGTGAGGGAAATAAATCTTAATAAATGTGTGGTATAGGCCTTTCTGGCCCTTGGAGCCGCACCGTCCAATCTGAGCCTGATCACAGGACAGTTTTATAATGACCAATTAACCTATCAGCTGGTATGTCTTTGGACTGTGGGAGAAAACCGGAGCACTGGAAGGAAACCCATGCACTGGCAGGAATTGAACCTAGTTCTCCTGTATTGTAAAATGTTGTGCTAATCAATATGTTACCATGCCGCCCCAGTGATAGCTGATGTTTGAAAGTTTATGTAAAAATTACATCTTTAACATCCCCTTCAATTTTCCAGTTTCAGGCATTTTGCCATAATAAGTATTCTGCGTAAGTTGCTCTTCATTATTCTTGGTCATTAATGATATTATGGTCATAAACCAATTTGACTGCATTCATCAATATTTGCTGAGATTATTGGACTTCACCAAAAGGATTAAAAAAGTATTTTCCCTAAAATATCGGATTCACAGACAACAACATTGGCAAAATGACTGTAATACTTACTGAACTTGAAGGCCTGCATTTCCTTATTGATCAGGGAAAAAATCAAGATGGCAACATTTTCAAAAATAAATTGCTCAAATATTAAAACTGAATACAGGTTTCCCCCGCTATCTGAAGGTAGAGCGTTCCTATGAAACCGTTAGTAAGCCGAAATGTTGTAAAGTGAATAAGCAATTACCATTTATTTATATGGGAAAAATTTGTGAGCGTTCCCAGACCCAAAAAAAACCTAGAAAATCATGCCAAATCAAACCTAAAATAACAGTAACATATAGTAAAAGCAGGAATGGCATGATAAATACACAGCCTATATTAAGTAGAAATACTTTTCTGCAATCATTGCAGCACTGTCTAGCGAAACGAAAATCTCACTCAAGCGCTCTGAGCGGAAGCACTTCTCCAGTAACCTTTAAGCTATGAAGCTGCCAAATCATACCAAATATCACATAAAAATACACAGCCTATATAAAGTAGAAATAATGTATGTACAGTATAGTTTCGCTTACCGGAATCAGGAAGACAGCGAGCACACTGATGATGGTGTGTTAGGCTGAGTTGTCGGAGGCTGGGGTAGTGGGAGGTACAGGAGACTGGGGTGTCATCTCATCATCGTCTGTTTCCTTCAGGGCAGGCAGGTCACTAATGTCTTCTATGTCTACCTGCCTTGATGTCAAAGGTTGAGGTCGTCGTCTGCTGTGGCTGATATGGCTGTCTTGAAAAACGACAGTATGCTTGACTGCTTAGCTTCGTGCATTTTTCTATCATACAGTTCTTTGTAAGCAGTCAAACCATCCTGCAAATATGCCCTAAACCTACATACCCTTTCAAAATTAAAGTCATACTTTTCTGCAATCATTGCAGCGTTGTCAATTGCAGCGAAAATGTCACGCAGTTGCTTCACGTTCAGTTCCTGGACAACTTCACATTTGGGCCGTTCGCTACTGCGTTCAATTTTGATTGGTATCCTTTCCTCTTGGATGTAAGCGGAATACAACGGGAAGTGTTTTCTTATCAATGCCTTTAAGTGCCCTCGGATTTTCTGAATGGTACACTAGTAGAGGCCTAAGGACAGCATCACCAGTGGCATTAATAATAAACCTATCCTTCGATGCCTTGTGTCCCTTAGCCTGCTTTTCTTCTGTTGAAATAAATGTCTTGCTTGGCAGTTTTTTTTCCAATAAATTGCAGTTTCATCACAGTTAAACACTTGCATATATGAATAAGCTCCTTCTGTAATTATTTTCTTCAGTTCCGCTGGGAACTTTTCAGCAGCTTCAGTATCAGCCGAAGCACTCTCTCCAGTAAACGTTAAACTATGAAGCTGCCCTCGCCTCAGAAACTGATGAAACCACCCATGACTACCTTTTAAATTCCACTTTTGCAACACTTTCATCATCGTCCAGTGCTTTCTGTTTCAGCTTATTAAAAAGATTGACTGATTTCTCCTTAAATTATAAGATAACAGAACGCCACGCTTTGTACACCCATCAATCCACTCAAGCAAAAGAATTCCCATTTAATCCATTATTGGATACCGACTAAAAGAGACCACTTTGCTACGAGCAGAGCCAACAGTAACATTAGCAGCTTTCAAGATTCTTTCTCTCTGTGTGTAAATAGTGTGAATGGTGGACTCAGGCAAGTTCAACGCGTGCAAAAATGTCCTTCGTTCACTACGATCAAAATGCTTAATTATGTCTAGTTTTACGCTAAGTGTAACATCCTTATGAGCTCTTTTAGGCTTTTCCGATACCTTAGAGCTCATCCTGCTAACGGATGTACAAAACAAATCAAGGTAAAGCACAGATGCTCACAGATACATGTTTAAGCTATGGCAGCTAGAATGCAGTTCCGGGGGAGGAGCTTGGCTGCTTGGGGCATGCGCTTCCTTTTCTCGTAACAGTGAAAACGCTCTTCCGTTAGCGAAAACAGGTAACTAATGTAGGTCTTTCGTAACATCGAGGTGCCGTAAAGCAGGAGCCACCTGTATCACATTGGAATTTTGTTGAGTAAGTGCTTCCAAATAAATTTTTGGTTATCTTGTGAAAAGAAGTTAGACAAAGTACAGATAGGTCTCATTGTGAATGCAAGATGTCTGAATTTGTTGTTAAAGTGGTAGCAGAACAGCTTTTCCATATGATGAGCACTCCTCATTCATAGCATGACTTTGCCCAAAACAGCTTCCATTTATGAGATCCGCAACAGAAGAAGAGAGTGTGAGGCAGAATAACAATTTGTCAGCACCTGTCAAGAGCTGACAAAGACATTATATGCCAAATAGTTGTCTCTGCATAAATCTTTAATACTTAAAACTTTTCACCAAGAGTTTTAAATGATGTATTTTTATCATATAGATATATCCCCTTGTTTGAGACTATCCTACTAATTACAACATCACAACATCCATCCTTAGAATCCTCCTCAGATCTTGTATGTCTAAGTAAGTTCATACCTCGTTTTTTAAATTTCAAGGCAGAAACTATTTAATCCCATTTGACAAGGCAACCCCCTCTTCCCAAGAATTAGCCTAGTGAATCTCCTCCTTCTTATGTTTAGATAAGTGGGTCAAAATTGTGCGCAGTATTCCAGGTGAGACCTCACCAACATCCTGTATGATTACAATAAAACCTCACTACCTTTAAACTCCAATTCCTTTGCATTGTAGGCCAAAATGCTATTTGCTTCCTTTATTAAAACTCAGTACCTGCCTAGAGCTCCATACAAAATGCTGGAGGAAATCAGCAGCACAGGCAGCATTAGGACCTGATGAAGGGTCTTAGCTGGAAACATCAGCTCTTTATTCCTTTCCCTATATATGCTGTCTGACCTGTTGAGTTCATTCAGCATTTTGTGTGTTACTCTGGATTTCCAGCATCTGCAGAATCTCTTGTGTTTATGACCTGTCTAGAGCTTTATGTGATTCATGCAATATAATCCTAGAAACATCTGTGCTAACTCAGTTGCAGTCTTTCTTTATTCAGATAATCTTTTTGATTTTGCATACTGAAGTGCAAATAAATCTATCGTCCAAGCTACCTCAAATTAAACCCCTGTCATTCAAGAGATGGGAAGAACTTGATAGAAGATCAAAAACATATCAACAATCAATAGATAGAGCACTTTTAAGAACTTCTAAACCAC
Source organism: Hemitrygon akajei (assembly GCF_048418815.1). Taxonomy (NCBI): domain Eukaryota; kingdom Metazoa; phylum Chordata; class Chondrichthyes; order Myliobatiformes; family Dasyatidae; genus Hemitrygon; species Hemitrygon akajei. Next base: position 12,987,333 of record NC_133125.1, on the reverse strand, counting down.
ACCAGCACTGCTGAACCAAATCCTCCAGAGACCTGTGAGAGAAGACGTGGGGGAACCTTCCAGTATGAAAGAGGCTCATGATGCCATCTGGAGCCTGAAAATTAATAATTGTGGATTATCGCTCCTACTTTGTTCCTGAAGGTCTGGGAAAAGGAACAACTTTCCTCAGAGCTCAGGGATGACCTAATTGTGATCATAATCAAGAAGGGGGAGAAGGCAGATTGTGGCAATTACAGAGGCATTTCCCTCCTGACAACAACACTGAAGAAATACTCCCTGAATCACAGTGTGGTTTCTGCCCATCTAGAGGTACCACAGGCATGATCTTCACAGCATGCCAGTTGCAAGAAATAAATGCAGTGAACAAAGGTAATACTTGTATTTGGCTTTCATAGATTTGACAAGGCTTTCTGGTGGATACGATCAAGAAATTGCTGTCCTGACAAGTACTTACAAATACTGGGGCTACTGCATGATGCATGAGCCACAGTACTCAGCAATAGTGGCATTGAATTAGAGCCCTTCACTATAAAGGCAGGAGTCAAACAGGGCTGTGTCATTGCACCTACCCTATTTGCCATCTTCATTGCTGCCATCCTTCAGCTCACTGGTGAGGACCTGCCACACGGAATCTCAATAGAATGGACAGCAGGCTTTTCAACCTCAACTGGTTCAAGAGCAAGAACAAGGTCAGCACCACCACTATCATGGAGCTTTAGTATGCAGTTGACTGTGCAAACAACAACAACACTCTGAAGAAGACCTCCAATGTACTGTTTGCTGAATGTCTTTGCCAAGTCATATAGAGCCTTGGATCCTCTTCTGAATATAAAAAATACATAGTTTCTATATCCGCCATGGCCCAATCAGTTATTTATCGAGCCCTCCATAAAAGTTGACGATGTCTGTCTTGAAAATGTAGACTACTTTCCCTACCTCAGTAGCATTCTGTCCTCAAAAGAAGACATTGACTCGGAGATCAACCTCTGCCTGAGTAGTATTAGTGGAGCCAATGAAGACTGAACCTACAAATACAACTTTTGGTCTATAGAGCATTACTGTATGGAGCTGAATCATAGACCACCAACAATAAAAATGCTCTGAACAAGGGCAACCCTTGTATTTGGCATTTATTGATTTAAGAAAGGGATTTGATACAGTGGACCATCAAGTTCTCTGGCGTATACTGAAAGTTCTGGAGCAATACCACCAAAGGCAATAATAAAAACATGTGCTGCCTTGATTCGGCCAATACCCACCATGCTGTAACCATCATACACCTTTGAGACTTCAGTTCACACCAGGTTGTACAGGTGATTCAGAAGCTCAATTCTGAAAGGGAAGTTGTTGGTTGCAGTGATCATTTCTAAGAAAAAGTGTGATTGATAAAGTAGTTAATAATTTTGTTTGCTACCAGCAAGTCATCGCTGTGCTTCAGCAGTGCCAACTTAAAACTGCACCTTGTTGCAGAAGCACAGTTTCCTTATCACAACCTGCTTTGCTGTCTGTGTTCATTATATCAGCAAATTTGGAAACCTTGCATACTGTTTCTTCCCTCAGATCATTATGTAAATAATGAAGCATTGTGGGCCAGAATCTCATCTCGGCGGCACTTCACTTGTCATCTTCTTCCAGTCCGAGAAGGATCCATCTGTCATCTATGAGGCTGCCAACTTTCAAAGCATTCTTACACATTTCTGCCAATACCATGGACTTTAGATTTGTGCACCAGCCTCCTCTGTGGCACTTTGTCAAACGTCTTTTGGATATCTAAATACCCTACATCTACAGGATCCCCTCTGTCAACTCTCCTCATTACATCCTCAGGAGTATTGAATAAGTTCATCAAATATGATGTACCTTTTCTAAAACCATGTTGACCATGTTTAATTTTATTCAGCTTTCCTAAATAATTTGCCATTTCCTTTTTGATCATGTATTCTGCTGTCTTGTCAATAAGAGGTTTTAAGCTAACTGGCCTGTACTTATTTGCCTTCTCCTTTTTCTGTGGATATTATGATTGTAACATCTACAATAGACGTAGAGTTCCTGAAACATTAGCACAAAAATGTTCTTTGTTTAATACTATTGGAAGCAAAATAAATTAGAGATCAGCTAATTTTCATCTCCCTCACAGAAACAAGTTAAATTGAATTGCAGTGTTGCTTTAAGCAATAAGAAACACTTATTTTGTTATTGCATTCTTTGTGTTAAAATCTTTGCATACTTCAGTTTTTATCCCTGCTACTGCTCATTAAGCAAACACGTTATCAGCATCCTTCACACGAGGTGAAACTGATTCCCAAGTAACAAATGGCTCTACCTAGAGGTAGCTTAGTCTCATGTCAACTAATGTGTGCTTGTTCTATTAAGTGCAAGTGATAAGAATCCCATTTAAATAGTATGTTTTCTCTGCACTGAGATGCAGAATGCAATCTTACAGAGTTTATTTGATCTTCCCAGTTATTTCAGATTTCACGTTTTTGAAAGGAATATTGTGGAGATGAAGCTGATCTTTGAGAACTGGGAGCTGCAAAGCTACAAAGTGGGTGGCATGGTAGTGTAGTGGTAGTGTAACACTTGACAGCGCAAAGTTGGCTGAAGGCTGGCATCAGAAACATGGTGACTTTTATGGGCAGCCAGTAATGCATTTCACTGTTTGTTTTGATGTATATGTGATAAATGAATCTGAGATGCTGGAAGAAGTTAATTCAAGCAGCTTCTGAGGATGCAAAGAGTGTAAGTATTTGGCTTCTTCTAGGCTGGAGCTGGAAAAATCTCACAGTTGGTCAATTTCTGAATTATGCAGTCCTTCACTGTTTCCCATGTTAAATTTACTTGTAGAATGATTATTGGCACTATTTCTAGCCAGAATGTATTTTCATTTAAAAGGTGCAGGCCAGCTTTAAACCATTCAGCTAACTTTAATCGATGTTAGTCACTCCCCCGTCCCCTCCCGCTGATATGTCCAGCATATTAACAATGTGGTGAGCATTGGCTGGAAGCTGAAATCATTACCATGAGCCAGCAGCATGAAATTGGTGTGCTGTCTGCATTGCAATTAACCGGCACGGATTAATCATGCATTGACATATCTGTGTCCATGGCCGTAGGCTGTCAAGCTTAGCCTCCTGTAGTTCCAGCTCATTTCTTACATATTTTATTCTTGATTGACTGACAAGTGTAAAATTGTTATTCTTCTGTCCTTACTTCTTTATCCCTCTTCAGACACACACAAACCCATTACACACACTCTTTATCTTTCACTAATGCTCTCCATTTTACACATTTTCATTTCATCTGGGTAACTTACCTTTTTTGTACATTTTCTTCATGTACCCACAGCCACTGAAATTATTTTGACTCTTTCTGGAAAGTAGGGAAGGCAGCTGATAAATTAGTTCAGTGCATACTTGTCTTGAATACCACCCATACAGTTCAATTAATTATAATAGTGTTTTGAGGTAGTACAAGGCAAGGGTCAAAGTGGGCATGCCGAATTTCTTTAGCCTTCTGATGAACTTGCGGCCCTGCTGAGCTTTCTTGATCATGGTGTCAACATGGTTGAACCAGGGCAGATTATTGATCCTCACTCCAAGGAACTTGAAACTTTGACTCTCTCAACCTCAGCACCATTGATGTAAATGGAAGTGTGTGCACTACCCCTGTTCCTGAAGTCAATGATCAGCTCTTTTGTTTTGCTGACATTGAGAGAAAGATTGTTCACAATGACACCATGTCACTAGGCTGTCTATCTTCTTCCGGTACTGTGACTTACTCTTATTTGAGATTTGCCCCACGACGGTGATAATATATAGTACTGTGCAAATGTCTTAAGCACTTGTTTATAGCTAGGGTGCCTAAGAGTTTTGCACAGTACTGTATTTGTCAATGTGGAGCAGAGAGTGAATTTATAAATCTGGTGGGAGCAAAGGATGTTGGAAATAGAGAGGGTGGGGAAGTGCTGTGAGAGAGGTGTGGGACAGGAGGCAGAGAAGTGTTGTCGGGGCGAAGGGGTTAGTGTGAGTGCAGACAGACCCAGCCCTGAGACATCAGTTAAGGTCATTTGATTCCAAACAATTGGTTTATTGATCCTCTCTGGTGCGTCATGCTCCCCCCTCTCCCTTCCCCTTTTTCCAACCATGATTCCCCTCTTCCTGCCCCCCTTCCCACCTGCAGTCCGTAGTAGAGACCTGTATCAGAATCAGATTTATCATCACTCACATGTCATGAAATTTGTTATCTTTAGTGGCAAAGATACAGTGCAATACATAAAGTTACTACAGTACCTGTGAAAAAGTCTTAGGCATCCTAGCTTTATATATGTGCCTGACACTTGTGTACAGTACTGTACAAACTGTCAGATTGTTGGAATGGAATTTTCAATATAGAATGTGGAGCATGATGCTCAAACTTTTTCATCACGGCTTACTTCTGACCACCTGTGTCCTACCTGTGGCATACAAACGGGATGCTAAAAAACTGTGACTGTGGCTCATTAACTTTGCACCACTATACCACTTCCTCTTTCTTTCACTCTAAACTCCATAATATCCTTTTCCTCTCTCTCTAAAGTGGTATTTTTATTTGCAGTTGTATTATTATCTTGCCTGCCTTCACGCCCATTTTTCCTTAGCTTACTTTCTCTGTGATTATCATGTTGCATAGAGTTAAACACAAATACACCCAGCGCTAATATAAAACAGAAAATGCTGGAAATGTCTCCCTTCTGCCCATAATGGTATTTCCTAACTTTCCAGTTCCTTGCCACCACCATTGTGAACTCTCTATCTTTTGCTTGTAACAATGTAACTTACTGTAAGCTTGAGGAACAACATCTCATCTGTGGATATTACATGAAATGTTCTTTTCCTTCCTCCTGTATTATCCAGTTTTTTTTCCAATGTATTTCGTGTTCATTTCAGGTTTTCAGCATCTGTTCAGGTTATTTTTGTAATGTCTGCCATCTCTGTAGCTCTGTTTGACAGCAGCCGAACATCATTTATTGCATTTTTGTCTTTGCTCAAGCATGTTTCCTCAGAACTCTTTCATTACCAACATAAAACCCTATGCCACATTTTATAATCTTGAGCCCCCACAAATAAACACTCGCATTAAAATATCCCGCTTTTGAATTGCCCTTTCCAAGCCCTATGACCACATCTACCACAGAAAGTTAACTTCAAGATCCTTGTGTTCAGTTCTTCCTTGTCTTAATTCAGTTCTGTTCAAGGATCATTTCCAATTAGCTTATGGAAGGCATTTATTATTTATTTCCCACAGAGTTAGCTCCAACTTCAATAGTTTTTAATTCCATTACAAAATGTTTTTAATTGTAGCATGGCCCACTTAAATCACCTTCTTGAACTATTGAAGACCTTTTTCTGACAACAGTCCCAGAATGTCATAGACTGGGAGTTTCAGTACTTAGATCCAGAGAAAGCAAAAGATTAGCAATATAGTTCCAAGTCAGGATAGTATGCCACTTGGGGCAGCCTGGATTTTGTGGTATTTCTGTGAGTCCGTTGACCTTGTTTCTTATATGTATTATGGTCTTTAAGATGCTTGTGGTTGTGGATTTTCTAGATAATGTCACATCATTTGGTAAGTGCTACCTTGAATTTTGTGCAAGGTGTAAGACAGGAATGTTAGTAGCAGAGTGTGACAACTGGCTGTCAATTATCCTGGCAGCTTTTGCTAGATGTGTCCCTTCACTAGCATTGTTGGGTCTGCACTCAATGGAGAGTATTCAATCACACACATAATTGGGGCCTTGTAGCTGGAGCAGACACTTTGGAAAATCAGTTGGTGAGTCATTCAACACAGATATATAGCAAACACCAGAGGGCATATGTACAAAATTAAGGGAGGGAAGTTTAGGGGAGACATCAGGGGTAAGTTTTTTACACAGAGGGTTGTGAGTGCCTGGAATGACTTGCCAGGGATGGTGGTGGAGACTAAAACATTAGGGGTATTTAAGAGCCTCATGGACAGACACATGGATGAAAGAAAAATGGAGGGTTATGGGGTAGTGTGGGTTTAGTACTTTTTTTTTAAGGATTATATGGATTGGCACAACATGGAGGGCTAAAGGGCCTGTACTGTGCTGTAGTGTTCAATGGTTCTAGAAAACTCTGACCTTGCGTTGCCATGGTATTTATTAGGATGGTCAAGTTTTCAGTCAGTGTTAACCACTGGGCAAGTACCACCCGAACATGTAATTTTATATGCATTCAAATTTCCAGGCCTTAATTGATAATTTCTATTGGCATTGTCCTTTGATCTTCATTCTGAACACCCATTTTTCAAAGATCTATAAAGGATTAAGTGCTGAGGAAATGAAGAGAAATGAGGTTAGTGCACCAAGCTGGTGCTGAGTCAAAAGATTATTTGTGCTCTTGCTGATTGGGATAGCAGGAACAAAAGGCCAAGTGGCTGCTCCTCCTTCTGTTTCTTTTATGTTCTTGTTAAGCAGTATTACAGAACTCTGCATGGTTGGCATCTTCGTTTCTTTAGCATACTCAAGTTACTGGTTCATGTATGTATTTAGATTAATTAAAATGCACCTCATCTTCTTAGTTTTTAAAGACAAATTATGATTCATAAACCAGGGTTTATTTTCACTGGCAGTGTGATGTAGTGGGTTTATTTGTTCCTTGCAATATTGTTAAGAGTACAACAAGCCAGATTATAATAAGGGCTTTGCTAAACTTGGTGTGATTCTCAGACTTCAAAGTTCAGCTGTATGTATAGTATTTTCATTGAACTCTGAAGGAAAGACCTATCAGCCATGGCACCGTTGACCTAGAAACAAATAAACTTGTATATTAATTAAATTGTGTAGTGTTCATTAACTTTATGATTAACTATTTTGAAGATACTAGACTTCTCCTCTGCAAGGCTGGTTTTGAACTAGATCTATTGATAAATCTGTACATACATTGCTATGTCTTGTTCAAAAGTAATAGTTCCTATTTGATAAGGAGCTTTACCCTCCACCTCTAATCATCTGTCTTTGACCCTTTGTCTAGTGACCCAGCTATTCCAGTACAGGAATTAAAAATGGAAAATATTCTGTCATTTTTTATGTATGGAATGAAAAATCGTAAAGGTATTTCAGCCCAATGACGTTTTATCCAAACTAACACCTTTCATTTGGATAGTACCATCCACTATTTTGGACAGAAATCTCATCATACAGTTTGTATTCTGGATTTCCTTACCTAATGTTATTTTTGCTGTTTCATCAGTACAGGCTTAGAGGAGAAGTCTTAGGTGTACCACTTCAAAGCAACTTGGAACAACAAACAAGTGTATTTCTCTTCGTGTTGTCTGATTTCTAACAATAAATAAATATTATGTGGTTTTATACTTATGAAATTATGATCATGAAATAATGTTTCCATTGTGGGGAATTTCAGTAAGGAGGGGGTCAGCAATCTAAATCCATCACCTGTAGAATGTGGATGGAATTGCAAAGTTCCAGCTGGAAAGGTCAGTTCTGTGAATTTTTTTTAACAACAAAATTTTTTTTTTAAATTGAAATTTGTTAGAACAAGGTCAAAGTGGAATGGTGTAAGGGAAGAGAAGTGAGTGCAGTTATTATTACAAGGGGGACGGTGCTCAAAAAGCTGAAAGACCCGAGGGTACATAAGTCACCTGGACCAGATAAACTGCACCCTAGGGTTCTGAAAGAGGTAGTAGTAGAGATTGTTGGAGGCAATAGTAATAATATTTCAAAAATCATTGGACCCTAGCATGGTGCCAGAGGACTGGAAAATTGCAAATGTCACTCCTCTCTTAAAGAAAGGAGGAAGACAGCAGAAAGGAAATTATAGACCAGTTAGCCTAACTTCAGTGATTGGGAAGATGTTGGAGTCAGTTGATGAGGTTATGGAGTACTTAGTGACACAGGAAAAGATGAGACAAAGTCAGCATGGTTCTTGCCTGATGAACCATTGGAATTCTTCAAGGAGTTTACACATAGAGTAAATAAAGTGGTTGTTATATATTTGGACTTTCAGAAAGCCTTTGACAAGGTGCCACACAAGAGGCTGCTTACCAAGTTAAGAGCCCGTGGTGTTACAGGAAAGTTACTGGCATGGTTAGAGCATTGGCTGATTGTAGGAAGCAGCGAGTGGGAATAAATGGATCATTTTCTGGTTGGCTGCCAATGACTAGTGGTGTTCCGCAGGGGTCGGTGTTGGGGCCACTTCTTTTTATGCTGTATGTAAATGATTTAGATGATGGAATAGATGGCTTATTTGCCAAGTTTGCAGATGATACAAAGATTGGTGGAGGGGCAGGAAGTGTTGAGGAAACAGGTAGGATGCAGAAGGACTTAGACAGATTAGACAAATGGGCAAGAAATGGCAAATGAAATACAATGTTGGAAAATGCATGGTCATGCCGTTTGGTAGAAGAAATAAATGTGCAGACTATTTTCTAAATGGGAAAAAAATCCAAAAATCTGAGATGCAGAGGGTCTTGGGAGTCCTTGTGCAGAGCACTCTAAAGGTTAACTAGCAGGTTGAGTTGGTGGTGAGGAGGGCAAATGCAATGTTAGCATTCATTTCAAGAGGTCTAGAATACAAGAGCAAGGATGTGATGTTGAGGCTTTATTAGGCACTGGTGAGGCCTCGCCTTGAGGTATTGTGAACAGTTTTGGGCTCCTCATCTGAGAAAAATGAGCTGCCATTGGAGAGGTTTCAGAGAAGATTCAAAAGGATAATTCTGGGGATGAAAGGAACGTTTGATACATACAAGAAACGTTTGATAGCTCTGGGTCTGTACTTGCTGGAATTTAGAAGGCTGAGGAGGGATCTTATTGAAACCTTTTGAATGTTGAAAGGCCTAGGCAGAGTAGATGGGGAAAGGATGATTCCCATGGTGGGGGAGCCTAGGGCAAGAGGGTGCAGCCTCAGGATAGAGGGACATCCATTTAAAACAGAGATGTGGAGAAATTCTTTAGCCAGAGGGTGGTGAATTTATGGAATTTACTACCACAGGCAGCTGTGGAGGCCAGGTCGTTGGGTGTATTTAAGACAGAACTTGATAGGTTCTTGATTAGACACGGCATCAAAGGCTTGGGTGAGGGGCTGAGGAGGGGGGAAAAAGCCATTCATTCAGCCATGAATGAATGGTGGAGCAGATTCACTGGGCCAAATGGCCTAATTCTGCTCCTAGATCTTATGGTATTATTGTCATTCACACAAGTACACATACTATATGCAAAGGTGAAGTGAAACACTATTTTGCAGCAGCATCTTAGGAACAGAACATCATATAAGTGGCATTCAGAAGAAAAATGTAAAATAATCTTAAATGATACACAATTTTTACAAGCAAACAATTTAAAAAAGTTAATTTTAATACAAAGTGTTGATAGTTTTGCTAAATTGTTGAGATTAGGGTTTTGCCAATTGGTTCAAGAACTAATGGTTAAAGGGAAGTATCTGTTCTTGAACCTAGTAGTCTAGGACTTAAGACCTCTTGCTGACGGTAGCTGTGAAAAGATGGCATGGCCATGATGATAGGTATCTTCAGGGTTCAAGTTTATTTGTCAAGTGTAGATCAAAGCATACAGTAAAATGCAGTTCATTGTTGGTGTTAACAATCAACACACCAAGGTTACACGAGGAAATCTGCAGATGCTGGAAATTCAAGCAACACGCTCAGAATGCTGGTGGAACACAGCAGGCCAGGCAGCATCTATAGGAAGAAGTACAGTTGACGTTTCCTTTCCAACTCTTAGCTTCATCCCACCCCCTCTGGTCTTCTATCATTTCGCATTTCCCCCTCCCCCTCCTACTTTCAAATCTCTTACTATCTTTTCTTTCAGTTAGTCCTGACGAAGGGTCTCAGCCCTAAACGTCGACAGTGCTTCTTCCTGTAGATGCTGCCTGGCCTGCTGCGTTCCACCTGCATTTTGTGTGTGTTGCTTGAACACACCAAGGTTGTTCTGGGGGAGCAGCTTGCAATGGTCAGACAAATAGGGTGCTCCTAACTGCTCTGCAGAACAACACAAAATGCAACAAGCAACTAACAACAATAGCAAAACTCTGACCTATGCATCTACACAGTCCTTTAACCCCTGGACCGGCTTCTAGTGGACATGGACTTGGGCCTGCAGACACTGGACTTCGACCTCACAGCAGACTCTCAGAGATTCACAGACTGAGCTTTAGCCAACAGTCATTAAAATCTGGACTTTGATTCGTCCTCTGGCCTCGATCCTATGCATTGATCCTAGGACATTCGGAACAACAGGCCACAAAATCCGGAATCACCGATGGCGATTTTTGCTACATCTTTGATGGATCTCACCTTGAGACAGTGCCTCTTGCAAATTCTACAAATGGTATGAAGGGATGTGCTCAATGCTCATGGGCAGAGTCCACTACCCTTTGCAGCTTCTTGTGTACCAGACTATGATGCAACCTGTCAGGTTACTTTTATCTGTACACCTGTAGAAGTTAGCTAGAGTGTTTGGTGACAAGCCAAACCTCCTTAACCTCCTAAGAAAATAAATACACCGGCAAGCATCTTCCTCATGACTGAATGTATGTGCTGGATCTAGGACATGTCATCCGATATGTTAACGTCAATTAATTTAAACCTGCTGACTCTCACCACCTCTCTATCATGAATCTGTAGGAGAAAAATGAAATTAAAGCACTTTTGAAGGTAAGTGTAGAAACACAGATAGATATGGGTGAGAATTCATGGGGCAAGTAGAGTTGATGTGCTCCAAACCCAAGCTTCAATGTTTGTTAACTAATAATAGCTAGCACTTATATAGATTAAAAATAATGAAAAGGCTCCGGGTGAAGGGTCTCACCCCAAAGCACCATTTCCGTAAATGCTGTCTGACCTGCTGAGTTCCTCCAGCATTTTGTGTGTGTTACTCTGGATTTCCAACATCTGCAGAATCTCTTGTAGTTTTTGAAAATACTATATATTTTGCATAACACCATCAAGCTATTTCTGGTTCTGATCAACACAATGAGACAGTAGGATGCAACCAAAAGCTTGGTCAAACTGGTAGGCTTTAAAAATGTTCTTTAAAAAAAGAAAACAGAGTGAGTACAATAGTTTATTAACAGTTTTAAATTAGTAAAGTACTGTCATTAATGCTGTTCTTGTCCTATAAATAACTGCTTGTGTAGCTTGGGGATGTTTCTGTAGTTGATGCAAGTTAACAATGTTGTTTGAGGAGATTTGCCACACTGTGTTCACTTAGAACTGATTTTTTTTCCCCTATATTAACTGCTAGAAAGTCATTACTTGCATTGCCCCAGGAAATGTATTAGTTTACACTCCAGAATGCGTCCTTGGAGGCACACAACAGAGAGCTTTATGTCCCAGTGACACTTCTGAAGACAACAGAATCTCATTGGGGTTTATTTTCATTATATATAACCGCCCTGCGCTGAGGGGAAGAGTTGATTAGTACAAAACAAATATAAGCTTTAAAGAAAAACACAGATGGAGCACTGAAATGAAAACAGTATTTTCAACAACAGTTAAAAATATTTAACAGTATATTAATATCACTAATTCAGAAGAATGATTACTTTCTTTAGAAAGTGGCAATATTGGCAAGTTGTCATAAATGAAACATAGAAAAATCAGCAGGAGTTGCCCATTTCAGATTTTTGAGCTTGTACTATCATCAGAATTATCATGGCGGATCAACCAAATTCAGTGGTTTCTCCCGATATCCCTTGATTTCCACCCCCCCAACTCCCAACTCCCCCTCCCTATAGCAAGATATTACTTTTCTAAATAAATTTTATGATATGGCTCCAACATTCTACAGTAGAGAATTCCACAGATTCACCACCCTTTGGGAAGTAGAAATTTCTCTTCTTATATAGATTATCCCTATCGTTAGACTGCTGCTGGACTCCCTCACCATCTGGAACAGCTTTCTTGCATCTAGCCTTTTCAGTCCTTTTATAATTTTGGATTTTTCTATGAGTTTTTTCATTTTTTTACAAAACTTGATTGAATACAAGCCTTATTGACCCAATCTCTTTCCATATACAGTGGATACTGGTTAATTGGGCCACATGCTTATTTAGGACACCTCTTAGAGAACAAAAAATAATTGAGAAAATAATTGGATTCCCTTTGTTTATTTGGGATACTGTGCTACTTAATTTGGTGGGAGTCTATTGCTGAATGTTTTCTAACTAGCGTCAGTTACATGAGTTTTGTGGTCGTTAGTCACTACACCATGCTTAGAGTGAACAGTTTTTAAGTAACGTTCGTTGCACGTGTTTGTGCTTAAAAAGCAGTGATTTTCATCACTGATATTTGGCAAGAAATAAGCTGTAAGTCAACTTAGAATGGTTTTGCTCATTGCAGTTTCAAGCATTCAGGCTTGGAGATGTCAGCAACAGCTGGGAGTGAAAATGAAACTATTTCACTACTTCAAAAAAGTTAGGAACTATGAAAAATTTGAAGGTATCGTGAGTCATCTTGAATGTTACAATGAAAATAAAGATTTGGAAGAAGCAGTGATCAACAACTTTGCATGAAGGCATTAGATGTTTGCGCTAATTTTGTTCATTTGCAGTCAATCAAAAGAACATGACAGTGCGTTGATGTCAATCATATCCAATGATGAGAGTGAAGCCTGTGTGGGAGAGTTTTTTCCAAAGCTTTTTTTATGTGGAAAAGGCATTGCACTGGGACATTTCCACTTTTTCGACCTTGGAAGACCTGGTCCAGTGGCATGAGTAGTTGTCACAAACTGAGGTCTTCCTTGGTTGCACTGTATAACCATGACTACTTATGTTCCAGTATCATGTCCTGCGCTGTCTGCGAAGCATTGTAAAACCACCTTCCTGGCCATTGGATCTCATCTGCCCAATCCACTGGAGCTGACTTGACATGCTTGGACATGCATGTTCCTCATTCACTGGGGTATGAGGCTCACAGTCCACACTCACCTGGTTTAGCCCGCCTGTTGAAGTGGTGTACTTGGGAGGTGGCCGTTATTGCATGCAAACAGCTACTTGGAGCCAAATGGACACAACAAGCCCCTTCGATGGTTACACTTTAACTGTTTCCATGAAACTTTGGCTAATTGGGACAGCCACTTAATTGGGCCAAAATGTACTGGTCCCAACATGTCCCATTAACTGGAATCCACCGTAGTAATCCTGCCTTGCCAGTCGCCAATTTAACAAACTTCTACTGACTTTCCTTCATAGCAAGAACATACTTCCTCAGATAAGTAGAGCAAAATCACACATAATACTCAATAGTGCAGTCTGATCAGAACCCTGGGCAATTGTACTGGATATTGCTGTTCTGTATTTGAATCCTCTTACTATGAAGGCCGGCATACATTCGCTGCCTTGATTGCACACTGCATTTACCTTCAGCAACAGATCCACAAGATCACACTGCTTGTGTTGCAATCACATGTTCATTAATTCTGTCAGCTAATCCTTATTGAAAACTTTATGAAAGTCAAAATATACCTCCTTCCACTGGTTATTCCTTACTCCATTCTGTTAGTTACATCCTCAAATAATGTTGGTTGAAAAGAAAGAATGATTAGATTTGTCACATGTAGGTGAAAACATACAGTAAAACTACCATTTTGCATCAAATGAAATCAGCAAAGATTATGCTGGCAGCCCACGAATGTTGTCATGCTTCTGGTGCCCATGTTTTACTAGCCTTAATCTGTGCATCCTTGGAATATGGGAGGAAATTGAAGCACTCAGAGGAAACCCACATAGTTACAAGGAGAATACACAAATTCCTTAATAACAGTGGTGAGAATCAAACCTTGATCTCATAGCTGGCACTGTAAAGCATTGCATGAACTACTATACTACTGTGCCACCTGGTAGATATATCAAGAATGGTTTCCTTCCATAGATCTGTATTGACTTTGTCCAACCCTGACACTTAAGTGCTCTGACATTGCTCTAAGTGCTCTGACATTACATCTTATACAATTGACTGGTATTTTCCCCACCATTGATGTCATACTCACTAGTTTTAAATCCCTGTTTTCTTGCGACCTCCTCTCTCAAACTACTGGGATTATATTAACTAGCTTCCAATTTGTTGGAGCTATTCCAGTGCCTAAAGCACATTGGAAGTGACCACATGATTTAACAATAGCTGTTGTCAGTTCTGAACTGCTCTGCGTTTACCATATTTGATTTCTGCTACCAACTAAAGAAATGCTTCACTTTACACAGTGGCTACTTTATTAGGTACAGGAATGGAACACGGTGTGGTCTTCTGCTGCTGTAGCCCATCCACTTCAAAGTTCAATGTGTTGTACATTCAGAGATGTGCTTCTGTACACTGCTGTTATAACATGTGGTTGTTTGACCTTCTTTTGGCTTGAAACAGTCTGACTATTCTCCTCTGACCTCTCTCATTAACAAGGCATTTTTGCCCACAGAAATGCTACTTACAGGATGTTTTTGTCTTTTGCACTATTCTCTGTGAACACAAGAGGCCGTTGTGCGTGAAAATCCCAGGAGATCAGCAGTTTCTGAGATACTCGAATCACCCTATCTAGCACCTGCACTCATTCCTTAGTTAACGCCACTTAGATCACATTTCTTCCCCATTCTGATGTTTGGTCTGAACAACAACAGGCCTCTTGACTACGTCTGCATGATTTTATGCACTGAGTTGCTGCCACATGATTGGATTAGATGCTTGTGTTGATGAGCAGTTGTACCTAGTAGAGTAGCCACTGAGTGTGTTCTCATAATGCATATGAACTGTTGCAAGTTTTGATGGAAAATTGATGAAGATGTCTGGTGTTCCGTGCAGTAAGAAAGTTCTTTATTTATGTTTGAAGAGTCCATTGATGGGCATAGTATGTAAACAAAAACGTTATCTTTTGAGTTTCCAGTTTGAATTCAATTTTATGGAGCCAAGATTCTGCTGAGTGTGAATTTGCTGTCCGAAGCTGCTGTCACTGATAGCAGTTTGAATGCCAGTAGGCATACTAAATCTAATAACATTGCAAGTATGTTCATCCTATGTGTAAAGTTTATGATTTAACAGAATTTAGAGTTTACTGCTCAACCTTCTGCTTGTGAGTGTGCCTTATTACAATAGTATAATAAATAACATTGGTATTTATATGACTTTCCTGTAATTACAGACTTTGGTTGTTCTGGTTGTAAGGTAATCACTTCCTTGCTGTGACTGTTTCATCTTTATGGACACCTTGCTTCTTCCACTTTGCAACTGCTGTTATGGAAAACAATCAGTGTGGTTTTTAGAACATAGAACAGTACAGCACAGTACAAACCTTTGTTGTTCCAGGCTTTTAACCCACTCCAACCTAATACTTCCCTCCCACATAGCCCTCCATTTTTCTGTCATCCATCTCCTTTAAATTTTCCCCTTTCACTTTAAACACATGTCATGTTTGTCAAAGTTCATCATGAGCAATTGTAACTGTACCCTAGGGCTTGTTCCCAGACAACATGGTCTGCTGCTGGGAGATCGTGGATGCTGAAAGATCCACTTTAGTTCATGCAGAAACTACATTTCTTTCATTGCAAGGAGCTGTCCAGGAGGGAATTGCACTACCATGCTGTGGTTTCTACCTCTGATTCATTGCTTGACACAGTGCCCCAGGGTTATGCAAGTCCATTGCTAGTATGTTCCCATTGTAAAGTAACTTGACTTCTTGAGGTTTAGCCATTAAAGAGGGATCAATTTTATATCTGCTGAAAAAAATATCACCACAATTTTATTTAATTTTTTGTTGCTGGATTCAGGAATAACAAAAACTGGGTTTCACCTTTTGATTTTAAGTCAATCAGCATTAAGGTGAATCCATTGTTTCAGTTTATATCATGAATACTCTTTTTGAATAAAGTTATGTATTTGTATAAATTGAACATACACGATTCATTGAAAATGTTTGAAAATGGAGAGTAACCTCAAAGTGTAAAAGCAAGCTTTTTATATGTTTTGTAGTGAAACACTACAATAGTATAATTTCAACAAATACTGGAAAGCCAGAGCAATACACACAAAATGCTGGAGGAACTCACGAGGTCAGGCAGCATTTGTGGAAAGATTTAAAGTTTTGGGCTGCATATTTGTTTTCATTTAATTATGAATATAGAACATTTAAGTGGTTGTGAAAGGTTTTTATATTTTACACTGTAGCCTGAAACCATTGGGGAAAATGCATGTGTTTTTCCTTTAAGACTTTGAACCACCAATCTACTTCACTGCAATAAGAGCAATATTGCTGTGGTTTCTTGGGAGCTGCTAATTATGGCATGTTTACTACTGTAGTAGAATACACACAAGCTAAGACAGCTGTTGTAATAGAACCAGCCAAATTTTTCATAACTTGAGATAACTTGTTACATATGGCAGACATAGTCCCATTTATATCTGTTTTTATAGATGCCATGAAATGTTGTATTTTTGTTTCTTTCCACTAGTTGATTTTTGAGGTTTTACATAGAACAGACAATTTGGAATTGGAGTTAGTTATTATTGTCATATATACCAAGATACAGTCTAGTCTTGCATACCATTTATACAGATGAGATCATTGCACAGTGCATTGAAGTAGAACAAAGTTAAGCAATAACAGAGTGTAGAATAAAGTGTAGCAACTGCAGAGAAAGTGCAGTGCGTGCTGACAATAAGGTGCAAGGTTATAACAAAGTTGATTGTGAAGTCAGACCCAGCGTACTAGGGAGCTAATTAATGGTCTTGTAGCAGCAGGTGAAACTGTTCTTGAATCTGACTGTACATGCTTTCAGGCTTTTCTATTTTCTGCTCAATGGGAGAGGGGAGATGAGAGAATGTGTAGGGTAGGTAGGCTCTTTGATTATGTTGGCTGCTTTACTGAGGCAAAGAGAAGTGTAGACAGAGTCTATAGAGGGGAGGCTCACTTCAATGATGTCCACAACTGTGTGCAGTTTCTTGCAGTCAAATGGAGCACTTGCATACCAAGCCATGGTGCATCCAAGTAGGATGCTTTCTATGGTGCAGGGATAAATTGGGGAAAGTCAATAAAGACGTACCATGTTTCTTTAGCCTCCTGATGTTGGTGACCTTTCTTGGGTGTGGCAGCTAAATGGTTGGATTAGAACAGACTGTTGGTAATGTTCAGTCCTAGAAGCTTGAGGCTCTCAACCTTCTCAACTTCTGCACTGTTGATGTAGACAGGAGTATGTGCATTGCCCCCTTCATAAATGCAATGTCCAGTTCTTTTGTTCACATTAAGAGAAAGGTTGTTGGCATGAGACTGTTACTAAACTCATTATCTCCTTCCTGTACTTTGACTCAGCATTATTTGAGATGTGGTTCTCTAGGGTGGAGACATCTAGAAATGTAGGAGCTGAGCATGCAACCTAGTGGAGCACTAGTGATGAGAGTAATAGCGTAGGAGCTATTGCTTTCCAATAGTGGCATACTGCATAGAAGCATGTTTGTTTCCTCAAACAAGTACTGTACACTTTCTGTTCTGGATCCTCCTATTTCGGCTTGTATAGAGGGCGTAGAGCACAGTCTGGTTGTCTGATTCACCGAAGTATTAGATATTGGATGTCTTGGTAAGCTTCTTTTGATGGTTGCATAGCAATAATTTAGGATATTTGAGCCTTTGGTGGCACAGGAGATGTGCTGGTAGTATTTTTATAACACACTGTTGAAGTTAGCCTGGTTGAAGTCACTGGCAATTATGTTTTCATTGGCGAAGAGCTTTTGGGTAATTTGTTTCAAGGCTGTTGAGTACAAAGTATAGTTCTTTGAGCGTAGTGTTGTGTCTTTCTGGGGTGTGATGTAGACTGTCATCAGGATAGCTGGTGAACTCTTGTATAAGGTAGTAAGATCATAAGACATGGGATCAGAATTAGGCCTCAGCTCTGCCATTCCATCATGGCTGATCTCATATCCCACGCATTGTTACACACCTGCCTTTTTGCCATACTTTTTGGTCCTCTGACCCATTAGGAAACTATTAACTTCTGCTTTAAATATACCCATGGACTTGGCCTCCAGTGTAGTCTGTGGCAGAGCATTCCACCGATTCCCTATTCCCTGGCTGGAAAAATTCATCCTTACCATGTTTCTAAAAGGTTACCCCTGCAGTTCTGAGGCTGTGTCCTCTAGTTCTGGAATCCCTCACCGTAGGAAACATCCACTCCACAGCCACCTTATCTAGTTCAACATTCGGTAGGTTTCAATGAGACCCCCCTCCCCACCCTCCCGCATTCTTCTAAATTCTAGTGAGAACAGGCCCAAAGCTGCGAAACACTCTTCACGTGTTCACTCCTTCATTCCTAGAATTATCCTTGTGAAGCTTCTCTGGACATTGTCCAGTAACAGCACATCGTTTCTGAGATATGGGGCCCAAAACTGTTGATACTACTACAAGTGTGGCCTGACTAGTGTCTTATAAAGCCTCAGCATTATCCCTATGCTTTTACATCTATTCCCTTTGAAATGACTGCGAACATTGCATTTGCCTTCTTTAACACAGATTCAACCTGTAAATTAACCTTCTGGAAGTCTTGCACGAGGACTTCTAAGTCCCTCTGCACCTCTGATGTTTGAATTTTCTCCTCATTTAGATTTTAAAAAAACTGCACTATTGTTCCCTTTTACCCAACCACATTATCATACATTTCCCAACACTGTATTCTGTCAGTAATTTTTGTGCCCATTCTTTAAATTTGCCCAAGTCTTGTTGCAATTGTATTGCTTCCTCAGCACTACCGAACCCTCCACCTATCTTTGTATCATCTGCAAGATTTTCCAAAAAGCCGTCAATTCCATTATCCATTGACAAACAATGTGAAAAATAGTGGTCCCGACACTAACTCTGGAGGAACACCACTAGTCACTGGCAGCCAATCAGAAAGAGCCTCCTTTATTCCCACTTGCTGCCTCCTACCTGTCAGCCATTCTTTTTCGATGCCACTATATCTCCTGTAACACCATAGGATTTTATCTTGTTTATCTTGTTATGTGGCACCTTATCAAATGCCTTCTGAAAATCTTAGTAAATGGCATCCATTGCCTCTCCTTTGTCCACCCTACTTGTTACTTCCTCAAAGATCTCTTAATAAATTTGTCAGGCAAGGCTTCCCCTTACAGAAACCATTTTAACTTTGACTTATCATTATTTTCCAAGTACCCTGAAACCCCATCCTTAATAATACACTCCAACACTTTCCCAAACCCTGAGGTTAGGATAACTGGCCTATAATTGACTTTCTTTTGCCTTCCTCCCTTCTTGAAGAGTGGAGTGACATTTGCAATTTTCCAGTCCTGTGGGACCATGCTAGAATCAAGTAATTCTTGAAAGATCATGACCAATGCATCCATTATCTCTTCAGCAACCTTTTTTTAGTACTTTGGGATGTAGTCCATCTGGTCCAAGTGACTTACCCATCTTAAGAACTTTTGAGTTCGTATGAACCTAGCAGTTTTTCCTTTGTAATAACAATGGCACTCACTCCTGCTCCCTGACACTTATGAACCTCTGGCACACTGCTAGTGTCTTTCACAGTGAAGACTGATGCAAAGTACTCATGAAGTTTATCTGTCATTTCTTTGTCCCCATTGCTACCTCACCAGCTTCATTTTCCAATGGTCCAAATCAACTCTCACCTCTCTTTCACTCTTTATGTAACAGAAAAGTACTTATAGTATCCTGCTTTATATTGGCTAGTTTGCCTTCATATTTCATCTTTTCCCTTCTTATGGCTTTTTAAATTGCCTTTTGTTGGATTTTAAAACCGTCTCAATCTTCCAGCTTCTCACTCATTTTTGTTACCTTATATGCCCTTTCCTTGGCTTTCATGCAGTCCTTAACTTCTCTTGTCAACCATGGTTGCCTACCCCTACCATTCAAGAATGTATTTTTGTGGGATGTATCTATCCTGCACCTTGTGAACTATTCCCAGAAACTTCAGCCATCTCTGCTCTGCTGTCATCCCTGCCTGTATCCTCCTCCAATTCACGTGGGCAAGCTCCTCCCTCATGCCTCTGTAATTCCCTTTATTCCATTGTGATGTGACTTAAACTTATCTCTCTCAAATTGCAGTATGAATTCAATGATATTACGATCCTTGACTCCTAGGGTTCCTTTACATTAAGCTCCCTGATAGGATAATTGGTTATTACACAACACCCAATCTAAAATAGCCTTTCCCCAAGTAGGCTCAAGCACAAGCTGCTCTAAAAAGCCATCTTGTAAGCACTCAACAAATTCCCTCTCTAGTGATCCAATATCAACCTGATTTTCCCAGTCCCCTTTTATATTGAAGTCCCCATTGGAATTTTGAAATTTCCCTTATTACATGCCTTTTCCAGCTCTCTTTGCAATCTCAACCCCACATCTAAGCTGATATTTGGAGGTTTATATATGATTCCCATAATTGTTTTTATACTCGTGCATTTTCGTAACTCAACCCACAAAGATTCAACAATCTCTGACCCTATGTTACGTCTTTCTAAAGATGTAATTCCACCTCTTACCATCAGAACCACACCACTGCCTATGCCTTTTTGCCTGTCCTTTTGATACAAAGTATATCCTTTGATGTTAAGTACACATCTATGTCCTTCTTTCAGCTACGATTCTAATGCCCACAACCAACCAATTTCTAATTGCGCAACGAGTTCGTCCACCTTATTCCGAATGCTATGCACTTTTAAATACAGCACCTTCAGTTCTACATTCTTCGCCATTTTGAATTTTGCCTTTGTGGTACAATTTAACTCTTCGCTCTGTCTGCATTTCTACCCAATCATTGGCTTGTCCTTCCTTACAATCATGTTACATCCGTCATCTGCTTGTAAACCTGCTGGCTCATCCTCAGCTCTATCTACTGGTTCCCGTCCCTCTGCCGTATTAGTTTAAACTACTCCCAACAGCTCTAGTAAACTTGCACGCAAGAATATTGGTCCCCCTCGGATTCAAGTGCAACCTGTCCCTTTTGTACAGCTCACACCTGCCCCAGAAGGAGCCCCAAATATCCAGGAATCTGAGTCCCTGCCCCCTGCTCTTATTCTTCAATCACACATTGATCCACCACCTCATTCTGTTCCTATCTTCATTGTCATGTGGCACAGGCAGCAATCCCTGGATTACCACCCCTGAGGTCCTGTTTCTCAGCCTCCTTCCTAACTCCCTGTATTCTGTTTTTAGGATCTCCCCCCTTTTTCCACTGATGTTATTGGTACCAATATGTATCATGACTTCTGGCTGCTCATCTGCCCTTTTTAGGGTATTGTGAACATGTTCAGAAGCATCACGTACCATGGCACCTGGGAGGCAAATTACCATCCAAGTTTCTTTTGTGTCCACAGAGTCGCCTATCTGTCCCCCTAACTATAGCGTCCCCTATGACTGCTGCCATCCTCCTCGGTTCCTTACCCTTCTGAGCCACAGGGGCAGACTCAGTGCCAAAGGGATGGCTGCTGTTGCTTCCCCCAGGTAGATTGTTCCCCTCCCCACAACGATACCCTAAAGAGTACTTATCGTTGAGAGGGATGGGGTGCTCTCTACTAGCTGAAGTCCTCCCTTCCCTCTTCTGACAGTCACCCATTTATCTGCTACCTGTAACCTTGGGGTGACTACCTCCCTGTAGCTGCTATCACCTCTTCACTCTCCCTAACAAGCCAAAGATCATTGAGCTGCAGCTCCATTTGCTCAACACGGTCTCTATGGAGCTGCATCTCAATGCACCTGGTGCAGATGTGGCCACTGGGGAGGCTGGTACTCATCTTGGAAATACCACCCAGGACAGTACACTGGCCCCGTAGATATACCCCTTATTCTCTGAAGAGTTAAATAAGGGAAAAAAAAGAAACATGAAAGTAGGAATGAGCTCGTCTGTTCTTGTCAAAGCCCTGTTGAGCCAAAGCCTTACCAGTCTGACTCAGACCATTCCGATGAAAGCTTCCATGAAGATCGCTCTGCTAGAAGGTGAGCCTATTTTATGGAAACTTTTTAAAGCTCTTTGCCAGACTTGTGCAGGAATGCTTCTACTGTATCTGTGCTGTACTCTATTCAAAGCCTCACATTGAAAAAGCTTTCTGCTTTTTAATGCTCTTCGCTGGACTTGTGCAGGAATGCTTCTACTATGTCTACGCAGTACCACAATCTCAGCCATTTCATTGTAGATATTCCAAGCTGGGTGAACGGGAGCTCGCTAGAACTGTTTATGTCCAAACATGTGAGGAGTTGATTAAGAAACAGACTCCTCTGCCTCTGACTTTGCCCGAGGATACGTAAGGTCGATCCGTTGAATTGAGAAGCCCTTAGGTTGTATGACGCAGTCAGGTGAAACAGTTCTGGCACCAGCTTATCCACCATCAAGGACCTAAATACAGAAGAGTGCTGGAAAAGGGCCAGTAACATCATGAAAGATCCCACACACCATGCTCATGGACTATTTATCCCGGTCCCATTAGGGAGGAAACTAGGTAGCATCTACACCAAGACCACCAGTCTCAATACTTTCCTCAAGCAGTAAAGCTGACCAACAGCTCCATCCATTAACTCCAGCATTATTATTTCCCGCCAGTCACCTTCTGTAGTTTCAGTTTATAGCCATATGTTCAATCTATGTATAGAAGCTATCCTATATATTTATATTTTTAAATTTTTATTATTATTGTGTTTTTTATCTTTTGCTTTTTTTGTGCAGCATCAGATCGGAGTAATAATTATTTAGTTTTCCTTGCACTTGTGTACAGGAATTGACTTTAAACAATCTTGCAAGCCATTTCTGGAGCACATCGCAGTCCATATCTGCATGACATCATTGTTCATGCATTAACTTTAATGTTACAAGTCTACATGTGTACAAATTATTATAAGGTATCAAACATCTATTGGAAACAAATTTTATTGATCTTGTCATTCACAACATTATGGAAGTGTTGAAACCAGTACATGGGTGCTGTTTATATACAGTGAAAACTATCTTAACTTTTCAGTTTAGTTGTTAGGAAATTTATTTCTTCAAATCCTTTGAAGAACAAGTTATAATTTTAATTCTGCCAGGACTATCTTTTGTCAGACAGCAGAGTCTAGTTTTTAATTTGCTGATATTTTCCAGTGTCATTCATCATCAGAAAAGGTTTTCACTGGCTTTGTGTGGTTGTTAAGCTCATGGTGAATGTCAACTGTAATGCTCTTATTTGCGTCTGTTACTGTACGTTTGGCATGGAGATGATTTAAAAACAACTTATTCCTTATCAAAGTGAGCATGCTTGTGCAAGAAAAAGGAGCATTTTCTTTGTTAGAGCCAGGTGTTCTCAGAGAAGTATGAAAGCGTCTATTATGTTGCTTAACAATGCACCTCAGCTGCAACTGAAGCAGATGGATATCTTGCATTTCTTAAACAATCTGTCTGCAATGCTGGATTAAAACTGAAAATTATTAAGTTATTTAGGCAGCAACATCATGCTTTGTTGAGTTTTATTTGATATAGGTACAGCATTTTCAAGTTCTCATCGGGTTAGTGGCAAAGCTACACTGGATATTAGATTGGGTGGAGTGTAGGGCAACATATCAAGGATGGATTCATGGTTGAGATCTTCAGTGCATTCTTTCTTTCCAGAGAGCACTGATTTCATCATTCTCAGTCTGTGCTCTGGACTATGGATAATATTTACAGTTAACACCTGTTTTTTTTTGTTGTTCTGGAGATTGGGGGAGCATCATGTCCTGAATCAATTTGCATTTATGCTTAATTAGCTTCTGGATCTCATGTGCATTGTTACCAGATTTAATCCTGGCAATTTCTGGTTCTCAAACCGTGGTTTCTTAGTATTAAATGCAGTCCTAGTATAATATCCCTGTTCTTTTGTTCTCAATCTGGATTGGTTAATATGTAGCCAGATTAGTTTTGTCTTAATATTGTGTGAACCAGGTATACCTTGGCAATTCTTCACACTGTTGGGGAGTTGCCAGTGTAGTAGCAGTTCTTAAAAAATCTTGGTGATTGATAGCTAATTCTGGAGCACTGGTCTTCAGTATCACAGCTGGTCTGCTGGTCTGGTGTCGTAACTTTTCTTCTATCCACTGCTCAGTCATTCCTTGCTGTTACGTGGAACGAGCTGGGTAGTCTAACCTCTATCTTTTGTGATGGTGCAGGTATCAGAAGATAGCCAAAGTGGACTAAATGTTATGCATTTCTGCCTCAAGATGTTTGCAAATGTTAGCATTTATATGCAGGACCCTTCCATTGATGGGGATGATCTTGGAGCCTCCTCCTTCCAGTACCTGTTTTATTATCCAGCAACAGAACAGAATTATTAGGGCTGTGGATTCTGGGTTGTGAGAAAACTTTGCTCTATATATTGCATGCTGATTTTATTGCTTTGCATGCTATGCCTGTGTTGCAGCGTTACCACCTTGTGTTAACAAATGCCTGTTGCTGCTCATGGGATGCTTTTTTGTGCTCCTCATTGAACCTGGGCTGATCTTAGTGTATGTCACTGTTAAGAGTGCTTTAAGTCCATATGAAATCATCTTTCAGAAATCAGAATAATTTTATTGCTAGTATGTGAAACATACCGGAATTGATTGTGGTTCAGTGTCAAGCATAAAACACAGGACCACACCATAACAGACAACAAAAAATCCATAAGACAATAGTGGAAACAGCTATGAGCAATCAACAATTAGCAGAACGGTCACATACATAATGGTCAATTATCAAATTTAAATAAATATGAACATATTAACAGACTAAATAATTATCAACAGAATAAAGAGCAGGAAAGACGATTTAATGGGTGTTGTTCAGAGACAATAATGACATTACACTGGAGTAAATTTTGTTGAGAAGTTAGATAGCTAAAGGAAAGAAGCTTCAGAGATGGTGTGTAGCCATGGTGGTGATGGACCTATAGCATCTTTCTGGAATCCAAATTCAAGATGTAGAAGTACTTCATGACATGCACATCACTTTTAATTTCAAATCCAAATCTGTGATGTGTATTCCTGCAGTGTACCCTTTGGTGAGTTTGATCATATTCATGAGTTCTGTTTGTTCACTTCCTGGATGCATTCAATATTCAAATTATTTTAAATATTTATTTTATTATATTTTGTTAGATTTATTACTGATCATTGTCAAATTCTCTTTCCCAGGTCCCATCATAACATTGTGGGCCGAAGGGCCTGCAATGAGCTGCAATGTTCTATGTTCTATCTTATTTTTAGATCTCAGCCCCTAAACTTTGTGTTCTTTTGAAATTTGACTGGATCAAAACTTTGATTCAGATATTTTTTATTAGTTTGATATGGAGCTGCAGGCAACAACACCAGGGTAAATATTTATTGTTCATTCCTTTGTTTGACTAAGAGCAGCAAGTACCAACCGCGCAGACTTGTCAGCTCGGTGGTAGATTTCTATGGCTCCCAAGGGCCATAGTGAACTTAGAAATGTAATTGCTCATGATATTATGCAATGAAATGGAATGAGTTTGTTCCGATGCCATTAGTGCATGAGGTTTGGAAATGCTGATCATGATGTTTTGCTCTTTAGTGCTCACCAGTTTAAAATAACCGGCACAGATTCATGTCAGATTTCATTTCTTAAAGGGGAAATGATCAGTGTGTTCAGTCCCAGCTGGAGTGTGTAGCTTGGGGAACATAATCCACAACTGGAGCCTTGACTCATCGGGAGACCACACAGTGCAGAGCAGAAATAAACACCCCCTTGTCAACACAGGCTTACCTCAAGGATGCGTGGACAGAGATGGAGAGAGTCACAATCCCTGTCTTTTCAGTGTAACTGTCAGAGGGACAAAATCTGTCCTTTTGCATCTTTCCTTCACACCATCCAGAACACAACTTTTTTCCCCCAGTTGAAGCAGCTATTCACTTCTTCTAGCATATTGTGCATGATGCTCACAAAGTGGCCCCATTTATAATGGAGTGATTGCTTTCTGGAGTACTTGAATTCATTTTGTGGTAAGGACAGATAAATGCGCCTGAGTTTCCAGTTGCGTGCCATTTCACTTCACCATCCCAAACCTGCACTGATCTTTCTATCTGACCTTCTGCAAAGTGCAATAAGGTCAACTTGGCAGTCTTCCAGATTCAATATTAACTTCTCCAGCTTTAGCAATTCAATTCCTCTGTCTCTTTTGGAAATGACCACTTCTCCTACAAGTTACTGATCTGTGAAATTAGGTCAGTTTTTGTTTCTCCATTAGTACAACTTAACGTACTGGATATGTCTGACTGTTTGCAAATGCATATGACAGACAAATAAGCTAATCAGCTTCTAAACTCTCCATGAACTCATTTCATCTCACCTTATTGTCCTATCCTTCCCATCTCCCACCTTCTCTGCAAGTTAATTTTCTATTTCCCTGTTCTGAAGAATGATCTTTGACCTAGAATGTTAACTTAAATACCCTTGCCATAAGTGTTGTATGTTTTCTGTTTTTGTTTCAGGCTTCTAGCATCTGTAGCTTTTTTGATTCTCAGAATATTAGAGCATCTGTTCCAGCTCACAATCCTTCAACAGTCCAGGTTTAGATTTAATATCATCAGTTTTATTTGTTTCAGTGAGACTACGTTTCATTTTCCTGTATTCCATGGAATAGAGTCACATCCAGCACAATTTTATCTCAGAGGTTAATGGCTTAATCTCAGTAATCAATTTAGTGGCTTCACACCGCATTACCTCTAGGCACATGTTCTTTCTTAAGCATGGTGATCAGAACTCTACTTTTTACTCCAGGTACGCTCTTGCTGAAGCTGATTACATTTGCGACAAGGCTATCTTAGAGTTGCAGCTCCTTTACAATAGGACTGTCCAATTTGTTTCTCCAGCTTTTTCCTTGTCCATTTATTTTCAGATTCCACAGTTAAACATTTCCTATTCGCTAAATAATTCCATTTAAAATAAAATAATCTTTGTATTTTCTAATGGGGGAAAAGGTATTTTTTCTCTGGCATGAAGTGATTTAAAAAATTACAAGTTACACTGCAGTTTTAGTTGTACTGTTGAACAGTAAGCAAATACCAAATAAATCAGTCGTTCAAGGGAAAATATTTTATTTCAGATGGAGGAAGGAAAGCGAGGGTGGAAGAGAAAGGAGGAGGAAAAGTGATAATAATAAAAGAGGAGGAGGAGAAGGAGTAGTCAGAGTAAAGGAGAGATGAAATGAGAGAATAGGAGGAAGAAGAAGTGATAGAAATGAATGAATAAAGAGATAGTGGCAGGTGGAGTGAGAGAGGGAGTTAGAGGGGGAGATCTGAGAAGGCAGAGAGCTGAATGAGGTGGGGAAAGGGGGATGAGAGGTTTTGAAGAGAGGGGTGTGGCAGGCCTTATGGCAGCAGCTGGAGAATGAATATTGCTTCAAATCAGTGCCCAGTTTCAAGTCACATCAGTTGAAACCCAATAGTTGATGCAGAGTTCATAATGAAAGTATGTCAGGTTTAGACTTCTTCACACAGTCCCTGTTCTTGTCATGCTCTCCCTCTCCTCTTTCTTGCTTTATTCTTCTCAGAATCAGGTTTATTATCACTGACATATGTCTTGAAATTTGTTGTGTTGTGGCAGCAATACAGTATAATACATAGAAAATTACTGTATGTTACACTTAAAAACAAAATAAATAAACACTGCAGAAGAGGAAAATTGAAGTGGTTCTCATGGAATATCCAGAAATCTGTTGGAAGAAGGGAAGAAGCTGTTTCTAAAATGTTGAGTGTGTAAGTCTTCAGGCCCCTGTACCACCTCCTTGATGGTAGTAATAAGAAGAGGGCATGTCCTGGATGATGGGGGTACTTAATGATGGATGCCACCTTTTTGTGAGGCATTGCTCGTTGAGGATGTCTCTGGTGGAAACCCTAGTGCCCATGATCGAACTGGCTGAGTTTACAACCCTCTGCAAGTTTTTCTGATCCAGTGCAGTGGTCCCTTCATACTGGACTGTGATGCACTCAGAATGCTCTCTGGCACACATCTGTAGTGATTTCCTAGAGTCTTTGGTGACATATCCAATCTCCTTAAAACTCCTCATGAAGGATAGGCACTGGCATGCATTCTTCTTGATTGCATCAATATGTTGAGCACAGGATAGATCCTCTGAGATGTTGACACCCAGGAGCTTGAAGCTGCTCCACTTATACATCCTTTCCTTCACTCCTTGCCTCTCTCCCTTTTCCTTCACCTCTCTCTGGTCTTCTCTTAATTTCTTGTTCCTGACTCCCATTTTCCCCTGCTTCATCCTCCATCCTTTCCTCTCAAGCCCATAAATCCAGTTTTTTTCTCTTCTGATTCTCTTCTTTTCCTCCTCTCTTCTTCATACTCATTGCTTCCACCCTCTTGTCTCTAACCTTTTATATCCCTCCATTTTTCTTTCCTCAGCCCCTTCTCCATTATTGTCTCTTACCACTCCTCCCTGATACTTCTTATCTTGCACTCATTTTCCTCCTGTCTTCACTCATTTCTCTTCCCTTCTCGTTTCTCTCTACTCCATCTCACTAGCTTTCTCTCTTATCATCTCTAATTTCTGACTGCCTGCTTCTTTCCCCTTCCCCCTCCTGCCCTTTCCATCAGTCCTTTTTCTTCATTCCTTTTTCTTTCAGCTTTTGTCTTCCACTTAACTTCCTACCTATTCCATTCTTTCCATCTTTTGCATTCCTTTATCTTGTTATCTTCTCCCCTTTATTTCCTTCTTGCCCCTCCCTCTTCCACATTCCTCTTTCTAATACTGTCCCATTGCCCTCTTCCTTCTCTCCCCTTGTATCCCTCTGTCCCTCTCAGTCCCACACCCTCTCTGCCTTCTCCCATGCTCCCCTCTCGTTCTTTACTCTTTCCATCCATCAGCTGACTCTCTCCTTAGTTCTGATCTTTTCCCCTTTCATCTTATTTCCCCCCTTTGTTTTCACAGCCTTATTCCTTTTTCCTTTCTTTCTTTCCTTCCCTCCTACTGCTCCCTTTCATATCTTTTCTCTCCAGCTTCTGCATCTTGTTCCTCTCTTTCTTGTCCTATCTTTATAGTGTGGCAGAGGGGTGGTGAAACAAGTATGGTATCTGAGTGCATGAGGAAACAGTACGTTGGTGGAAATTTAGAAGCACATTCTGGCAGCAGTGAAGAGAATGACCTGATTTTATTTAATCATTGGCTATAAAGGGAGGTTGGTCAAACTAGGGCTGCTTTCTCTGGAGTGGCAGAGGGTGAGGAGAGACCTGATAGAAGTTTATTTGATTAAGAGAGGCATAGATAGAGTAGACAGCAATATATTTTACCCAGGGTCAATACTAGAGGGCATGCATTTAAGGTGAGAGAAGGTAAGTAAAAAGGAGATGTACGGAGCAGGGTTTTTTACATGGAGAGTGATGGGTGCCTGGAAAGTGCTGCCAGAGGTGAAGACTAATATGATAAAGGCGTTTAAAAGGCTCTAAGTTAGACACATGAATATGCTGAGAACAGAGGGGTATGGACATTTGTGCAGGCAAGAGTGATTAGATTAGTTAGATGTCATGTTTAATTGGTTTGGCACATCATCATTAGTTTTAGGACCTGGTTCTGTGTTATGTTCTATACCAGGTACATGAAGAAGTATAGAGGAGATGTCAAGAATAGATTTTTTACATAGAGAGTGGTGGTTTCATGGAATATGCTGACACAGATGGGGGTCAAGGCAGATTAGGGAATTTAGGAAACTTATGTAGGCACATGGATGACAGAAAAATGGCTGATTATGCAGGAAAGAAGTGTTAGATTGATCTCAGAATAGATTAAAAGGTCAGCACATTGTGGGTTGAAGTGCCTGTACTGTACTATTCTACATTCTAAGGTTTGGATTCTGAATGAAGTAAATGAATGTGGTGGCAGCTGTGAACGGTGGCAAAAACAGAAGGCATTGTGTTCAGTCATGAAAGGTGGTAAAGAGAACTTGTAGATTAACATTAAACTATATAATACCACAGGTTTAATAGTCACAATTGCAAGGCTAAATGTACTGTAGACAAAGTTGTTACTCATCTTGGAGCTATAGTTAGTCATATCAGAGGTTAGGAAAATACAGCACCACCTACATCAGTGAGTAAGTTTCGATGATTCAGCGAGATGTACGTAAAATGAATGTGTTTCACAAAGATGCAATAGAAACAGGAATGGTGGCGGCACTAGTCTGACACTTACAGGTGGTACTTGTATGTGCAACAGTTTTAAATAGACACCTAGGTTCTCTGAATGTATTGCTGTAGAATTCCTATAGTGTTTTTCCTTGTCCCACATTAGTTGAAGGCAATTTAGTCTAAAACCATGATTGACTACATATAGTTCTAGCATTTACATTATATGCCAAATAGATTTTCTTTTTACCTGTAAAAGACATAGAGATTGAAAACACTGCATCCACATTTTACTTCCAAATTGTGTTCCTTTAAAAATGAAAAACAAAATGTGAAGAGAACATGGAAAAATATACTATTCTTTTACCTATGCTACTGAATGGTGTAATTGTGAATGAAGCTGATCTAGCTTAAGTAGAAGTGCCTGTGATGATGAGACATTGACTACTCTGACCCAAGGGATTGATGGAATATTTAATCTTCACAGGTGCTGCCAGTCTTCCAAACTGTACTAGCATTTTGTTATTTATTTCAGCCATGGCTAATTAGTCAGCATTGTGGTGCTGATCTGGATTTTGACAAGGGAAGATGGCATTACAGTGGTGGGGGAGTGGAAGGAAGGTGAGTCAGAGGTTAAAGTTAGAGCTAGAGCAAGGAAGAATGACAAAAACATGATGGAAATGGTTGTCACAGCAGTGTAGCAGTTAGGGTAACGCCACTACAGCTCAGGGCATCAGAGTTCAGAGTTCAATTCCCACTGCTGTTTGTAAAAGAGTTTGTGTGTTCTCCCCTTAAACTGTTCTGGTCTTTTTTGGCTGCTCTGATTGCCTCCCACCTTCCAAAGACATATGGCCAGTAGGTTAGTTGGTCATTGTAAACTGTCCTGTGAATTGGCTGAAGTTAAATTAGGGGTTGCTGGGCAGTACAGCTCGATGGGCCGAAAGGACCTGTTATGTGCTACATCCCTAAATAAAATAAAGTTTAAAGAAACATGGAATAACAATTTTATTTATATGTATATATCTTCTGAATATTATTGAGGGATTTATTGTTTCATTGTATCTTGTAAAAATTAACAAGACTACTGATACTGCTAAAAGCCTGGCAGTAAAGAGAACTTGGAAAAACACATAATTCTTTTAGATCTGATACGCAGTGGTAGTGGAATGATTGCCACTTTAATTATTTTAATTATGTTTATGTTTTTCTTATGAATGCTGTTTATATGATGCCTTGTGCCTATGATGCTGATGCATATAAATTTTTCATTACACCTGTGTTCACATGTACTTGTGCAGATGACAATAAACTCGACTTTGACTCTGATTATTACTGCTTCATTATGTGTGAGCTGTATTAAAATTACCTTTTTATGATTTCAGGCATTGTACTTTTCATATAAATGTTGTTTATTTTGAAAGCCTGCTTATCTTAAAAGAAATATGATTAATTTTCAAAAAAACTCATTTGTTTTGATACTGTCCTTGACTAAGCCACAATTACTGTTGACGAACAGAGAATAATGATAATTCTCCTCCTCACTCAGTGGAGTCCTTGTTATAGTGGTATTGCTCCCTTCGTGGTTGTAGATGGGGAACTTCAGTATCCCCCAGTGATACTAGAGAAATATTTTGTACTCTAATCAAAATAATCTGAAATTTGGAAGATGATAGCCTTAAGTTTCAGTTTCTATACAGTGTTAATAGGTGTAGTTATCCATGGTAGCTTGTCTAAGTATTCTTTTATTTTTATTTATTTTATTTAGAAATTACAGTATGGCCCTTCTGGTCCAATTGTTGATACTTGGTCTCAGTGTGGAGAAGTCAAAGAAGAACATGCACATTTTGAAGGGATCATGTTTCCCACTTTATGCTTTAAACGTGATTGATTTCATATATTCTGTGTACATGCTGAAATTAACTGATTAATCATGCCTTCACCTCTCAATCTACTGAATCCAACCATGGCTAGAATTCATGTTGTACCAATTCAGTGGTATAGCAAACGTAGTGTAGACCACTTTCTTACCAGTGCACCAAACTGTGCAACTCTGACTCCTGAGAGGGTCCTTGAACATAACTCAGAGCAATCAAGTGCATCATGAGAGTATGCTCAGTTGGTGCCTCTCCTTGTCACTATCTTTTGTTTTCCTCCTCTTTTACTAACTCTTCATCTTGCTGCACCAATACCAACTGCTTATGCTGTGCAGTGGGTTTTGCTTCAAATGATGGTCAGATGGCACTGTCTGGTAGTTGATGATGAAGCTTTGGATCCTCTCTGGAGACTCTGCAGGGAGCACATTGAGTGATCTCGGCTACAATATCTTATCTTAAAGACTGGTTCTCTGCATCAGTCTTCCAGGGAGTCTGTGATGGCAGTTGTATTTATGGTCAGTGGCTTGAACCAGAAGCTTAAACAGTCATATGGAGTTGGTGGTAGAGGAGAAACCCCTCAGCGTCCATCCATCTGTCTGTTTTATCAGTGAAGAATGTAAGTTGTAATGCACTGTCTGATGATGAAATTATTACATGCACTGCCAGGATGCATAAATTGTTTCATAATTTCCAGATGTATTGAGGTACAGTGAAGAACTTGTATTGAATACCATCCATACAGATCAATTCATTACAATAGTGCATTGAGGTAATACATGGTAAAACAATAATAATGCAGAATAAAGTGTTACAGTAGAGAGAGAGTGCAGTGCAGTGCAGGTAGGCCAGTAAGGTGCAGGGTCGTGAAGCGGTAGGTTGTGAGATCAGTAACATCGATCACTGGTATTCCGTGCTGATGGTCCTGAGTTTTATTTATGATATTTCTGGGGGTCTAGTTGTTGCCTTTACAAACAGTATTTGGGAAGGTTGTGGTGAATTAGATTGTTGAAGAGCTGCCATGTTTCTGATTTTAAAAGTATTCTCAGAGTACTGTTGGGTGGTCCGAATTTCAGAATTTAGAACCAGTGATATATTTTTCCCAAGTCAGTACGTGTAACATGGAGGGAAGCCTTCACATCTTCTGTGTGCCTGCTGCCCTTGTCCTGCTTGGTGGTAGAGCTCATGGGCAGTGTTGTTGAAGCAGCCTGTGTGAGTAACAAAAGCCCTCTACTGATTGTTTGATATAGCTATCCTCTTAGAATTTCCTATTACCCAGATCTAACCTGGACCCACCACACCTTCTCATTAGTCAAGAGGCATGCAAGGCTGCCCGCCCTATTCTAACAACTTTCTACAGGAGTATCATCAAGAGTATACTGTCTTGTTGCATCATTGTGTGGTTCGGAAGCTGCAAGGCACTGGACTACAAAACTCTACATTGGATAGTAAAAGTCACCGAGAGGATCACCAGGATCTCCCTCTCTCCCAGCATTTGTGACATTTACAAGGGGCATTGCATATAAAGGACTTGAAGCGTTGTTGAAGATCCATACCACCCATCCCACAATTTCTTTGACCCACTACCATCATGAAGGAGGTTCAGAAGCATCAGGATTAGGACTGTCAGACTGGGTAGCAGTCTCTTCCCACAGGCTGTGAGACTAATGAATACCCTGCCGTCACTGAGTTCTCGCCACAAGGACAGTGAGCTGTTTACTGTTTATCAGTGCTGCACACTAAATGCATATTGAATTATTCTTTATTCACTTAATTATGGTAATAATTTGTTTTAAATTCTGTGTTTTGTAGGGGCACTGTGGTCTGGAAGAAAGCTGTTTTGTTTGGTTGCATATATGTACAGTCAAATGACAATAAATTTAAACTTGAACTATTTACTTTCCCATTTCTTTCAATTTTTTATGCCAGTATTTCTCTGTTTCTTCTTGTAAATGTCAATAGTGGTCACCTTCCTTCATTATTTATGATGAGGCAATTAATTTCCAAAATATCTCTGTAGCTTGTCTCTTGCATTACTCCTGTAATAGTGATTAATTTCTGATTGCATTACTGCTCAATAAGAGAATCTTTTGTCACCGTTATTTCATTTGGAGGTTGGGACATATCCTGTTTTCTTTCTCTTTTCATAACTGAGCATTGAAAATTATATCTGCTATCTCACCGCTTTCCAAAATTAAATCACCCAGACTGAACAGGGTGTTCTAATTGTGATCTAACTTGTGTGAATTTATTTGTTTTACTATTTACTTCAATTCCTCTTTTTTATATAACTGCTTTTGTAAGTGACATTTAATGAGAGAATATTGAAGTAGAATACTGATTTTTGTGTCTTTTTTTACTATTTTTCCCCCTAAAATTTTCAGATCTCTTTTTCAGTAAACCTTCACCTTTACATAATCCGGATAGTATCAAATCTCTATGAGCTGCTTAATGTGGATTGTGGTAGATGTATGTTGCAGTAGTTCTGTGTTCCCCAGTAGAAAAAACTGCTTAACTTTGACAGGAGTGACCTGCTGCTAAGTACGATGTTGGCTTCACATAATTTTAAAAATACTACTCTGTGGTAGCAGGTTTACGATTGAGAGGGCAAGGTAGCTGAGTCATAGCAAATTACAATTATCTCTATAAGAGTTTTCACCTAAATGGTTGAGACACTCAAGAATTTAACTAGTCTAAATATAAGAAGAAAAATATCATATTTGTGATTCTTGAAGTTGCTTAATATTTTGATGTTTAAGACGTCAAATTTTAGTTACTTTGGGGTATATTTAAAACAGAGATTGATACTTTCTTGATTAGTAACAGTATCAAAGGTTATGGGGAGAAGCATGGAGTTCAGAGGGATAATAAATCAGCCATGATGAAATGGCAGAGCAGTCTCAATAGGGCAAATTGCCTAATTGTGCTCCTGTGTCTTATGACCTTATGGTCAAATCTCCTTCACTTGCTAATTATTAATAGGCAAGATTTGACATCCATTAGAATATTTGAATGTGTTCAATGATATTCACAAATTATTAAGTAAAATAAATAATTATTATTAAGTATCATGGTCAGTTTATTAACATAATTGAAATTATTTAACTAACAACCTGTTCTGTGTCCTTTTGTTACACTCTGGAAATCTGACCATGCTTTTCCTGAATCTGCATTGGAAGCCCATGTTGGTTCACTATAATTTACATCTTATGAGACACTCGGCAAGAAATTAGACTATTTTTCAGGGAATGACCTGTACATTAAATCCTATATTTACTTGGAAAACCTCTCTCCTTGCCAACAATCTGTTCCCGATCCCCTGGTTTTATTCCTTACCTACAAAGCAAACGTCCAACCCTTCAAGTCCTTGATTTTCCTGTTGACTTAATCACTCAGTGGTTCTGATCCTTTAACACCTCCGAAACCTCATAGTGAACAGTAGAACACTGAGGAGTGTGATAAAACAAAGGAATCTGGGAGTACAGATCCATAATCCCTTGGAAGTGGTGTGACAAATAGATGAGATTGTGAAGAGAGCTTTTATCACATTGACCTTCATATGACGTTGGTGTGGACTGTTGTGTGTAGTTCTGGTCACCTGCTTATAGAAAAGATATCAGTAAAATTGAAAGAGTACAGAGGAAATTTACAAGGATGTTGCTGGTTCTTGTGGACCTGTGTTATGGGAAAAAGTTACATAGGTTAGGATTTTATTCCCCGGAGCAGGGGAGACTGAGGGGGGTTTTGTAAAAGTATACAAAATTGTAAGTGATAATAGGGTGAATGCAAGCGAAGTTTTCCCACTGAGCAGCACACACAAAATGCTGGAGGAACTCAGCAGGCCAGGCAGCATCTATGGAAAAGAGTAAACAGTCGATGTTTCGGGCCAAAACCCTTCAGCAGGGCTGAAGAGAAAAAGATGAGGCATCAGAGTTTTTCCCACTGAGATCGGGTGAGTCTAGAACTAGGTTAATGTTTATAGGTTAAAGGTGAAAGATGTAATAGTTAAGAGGACATAAGAGGGAGCTTCTTCTCTCAGAGGGTGGTGAGAGTGTGGAAGGAGCTGTCGGCGGAAGTAGTGGATGCAGGTTCAATTGCAACATTTAAGTGAAGTTTAGATAAAACACACAGATGGAAGGGGTATGGAGGATTATGCCAATGGGATTAGGCAGATTTAGGTGGGCTGGAAGGCATGTTTTTGCACTGTAGCACTCTATGGCTCTACCTAAGACCTGAATCTTGGCCATTGCCATTCAGACTCTAACCCAGTTCATCAGTTCAATCAAGAGTCTTCTGCCCCAGTTTATGGCCATCACCAATTTGCTAACTGACTCAGTGCTTAATCTTGATCCCTTTGGTATACAACCTGGCAAAATTCCACAGGCCCAAAATATTAGCTTCTGATTGTGGTTGTCTTCCATCAGTCTCCCCCACTCCCCCCTCCCCAACCCACACCTCTGACCTAGGGATATCATTCCAGCTATGGGAAATCATTTTTCATTAATGCCTGAGACTAATCCAGTTGTCCTCAAGTGCTTTAGAATTTTTAACTGTATGCCTTTCATTCTTTGCTGTCTCAGTTTGTAAAAACAACAGTATTTCGCCAATCGTCCTAATGTGAGATGAAAAGTTGTCAATTTTATGTGATACTTAAACATCAATAGAAGATCTGTAGATCACAAAACTGTTTTGACATTTACCATCCAAAATTGATCTGCTTCTGTTCCAATTATTACAGGAAACATAATTATAGCAGAAGATAATATGTGTTTTTATTACAAGCATGCATATATATTCTTAAAAAAATAATTTTATCTTTTTTGGAGTTATCAGTAGAAATGTGAATCATCTTTGACAGAAAAAAATAAGACTTCCAACCATATTTGTGACAAACTAGTTACCTCCTAAATGTGGTTTTGTTGATCAACTAAACCATGGAGTGCTTTGCATTAATAGAAAATTTCAGACTGATAGTTAAATCAACTCCATTTCAATAGTACATCAGCTGAAACAAATCAGAGCATCCTTTATCATTCTTTGAGATTTTTCCTACATTTTGATGTTATGAACAGCTGTTGGCTTTAAGTTCAATATACATTTTTAAATGGCCGCACCTCGGAAATATAATGTGAGATTCCAGTAATTATAGAAAGTACAATTGTAGTTGAAGATTGTTTGAGTGCTTGTATTTATGCATAATAATGCATATGTATTCTCAACAAAAGAATTTTATTATTGCTTAATTTATGGTTTAAATTTTTATCATTGGCATTTGAAGTTTGAGTTAAGCAATTTTTACGTGAAATGAGATAACAAAGCATTAAAATATGGATATTGATTGCTTATTTTTATAATAATATTTGTGAGCAAATTTTTCAGACTTAAGCCTCAGTAAACCAAATGCCAGAAAGATCCACCAGACTGAATTTTTTTATTATGATAATGGTGCTGTAGTCTGTTGTAGAGAAGTAAGAAAAACATTGTAATTCTATCTGCATTCTCTCTGGTTTAAAATCAATGGGGTAGAGGAGTGACAAGTGCAAAATGAATTCCAGCTTATGGATAAACATTGGGGAGAGCAATCAGAAATGTTTTATATATAAAACATCATTACTTCTGCTGAAATGCTTCAGATTGTCTATTAAGATATAGGTATATTCTTCATTTTTAAAGAAAGACAATCGGTTAGTAAACTGATCCTCTTAAATTGTAGGAGTTAGGGAGCAGGGGAGGGGATTTTCAATGATAATTTCTTTGGAAAATAGTACTTTTATTTGATTAATATTTCCAATGTAGAATCATTTTGAGTGGCTGCACTTCTGTGATTAGCAATAGATTTTTATTATACATTTGATCAAAATAATTTTTTTCCTAATACCTATTTTCATTGTAGACCAAGTTACAGCCATGTATAGATGCAAAAAAATGAAGGTAAATTCTAGTTAATTTTAAAATTAGTAGTTCAGTTCTTTTTGCCTAGCTGGTCACTGCCTGTCTCCTTTTTTTGTTGCCATCTCCAGACCAGAGGAGTGAAGGGATGGATGACGTCATTTATAGTCCCTAAGCACCTAATTTTGCATATGCAAGATGGAGTTGCCATAGTGATAGAGCCCAGATCTACCAGGTGACCAGAGATTCAGGCTGCTTATTATATGTGCATTTTCTCCTGCATATTATTAGCAGAGAGACGAGGAAACATGCTGAATGTGAGTCATGGCAGGATTCACTTGATTTGAGTAAAACTGCATTCAGAGTATGAAATAACAAAAAAGTGAAGTTCCCTTAAAATTAAATGTAATGCATCTGTTTTCAAGAAAAATATTTATATGCTTAAATAATAGAAGAGCAAACAAATTATTAGAATTGTGTGGTGGTTTGAGAATTGAGCGATCTACCTTTTAATTTGCACAAAAACAGTGAAACTTGAGGAAAAATTAGGATCCAGATATTCAATTATACTATCCTACATCTCCCTTTTAAAAGTACTAACAAAAGAACTTAATGTCAGCAGAGAGGTCAGGGAGCACCATGTTTATTCAAAATTGGAAGTCCACCTGTATGGATCAAGTTGCAGTCCATAACTATTTAAAAAAATGATTACAATGTTCAAATTAGCTCTTGATGCTGGGCATCCCTCATTATATGTGAGCCTTGTAGTGATGGGCAGTATTTCTCACAGCTCTACACCCATTGTCTCTGTGGTGGTAATTATCTATTCAATATACGCCAATCCTCTGTCCTACCAAAATTGGACCCATTAGGGAGAGGTGTCTTGATAGAGATGTACACAATTATAAGAAGCATAGATCAAGTGGATAGCTAGAGACTTTTTCCCAGGGTGGAAATTATATGAGGGGGCATGATTTTAAGGTGTTTGTGGAAAGTATAGGAGGGATGTCAGAGATACGTTTTGTAGTTTGAGAGTGGTTGGTGTGTGGAATGTGCTTCTGGTGTGGTGGTAGAGACAGATACATAAAGCTTTTAAGAAATTTAGATAGGCATATGGATGATAGAGAACTGAACGGCTATGTAGGAGAAAGAGTTACATTGATCTTAGAGTAATTTGAAAGGTCAGCACAACATCTTAGGCTGAACGGTTTCTACTGTGTTTAATGTTAAAATAAAATTATTGACTTATCGTTCAGATATGGTTGCAAACTCGTGCCCAAGAGATACCCCCAACATATATCCATTGAATCTGCTTACCCCTCACTCGATTAGGAACATTTTTCCTTGCATCCTTAATGTATATGTAGTCTAGTGGTCATTTGCGGCGTGTTTCAAAACTGCACTTAGTAGAGCAGCCCTTGCCAATCTGAGTAGAAACATAGAAAACTACAGCACAATACAGACCCTTCAGCCCACAATGCTGTGCCGAACATGTACTAACTTTAGAAATTACCCAGGCTTACCCATAGCCCTCTATTTTTCTAACCTCCATATACGTATCCAGGAGTCTCTTAAAAGACCTTATGGTTTTCACCTCTACCACTATTGCCGGCAGCCCATTCCACACATTCACCACTCTCTGCGCTTAAAAAAAAACCCAACAACAACTTACCACTGACATCTCTGCTGTACCTACTTCCAAGCACCTCAAAACTGTGCCCTCTCATGATAGCCATTTCAGCCCTGGGAAAAGGCCTCTGACTATCCACATGACCAATGCCTCTCATCATCTTAAACTCCTCTGTCAGGTCACCTCTCATTCTCCATTGCTCCAAGAAGAAAAGACCAAGTTCACTCAACCTATTCTTGTAAAGGATACTGCCCAATCCAGGCATCATCCTTGTAAATCTCCTTTGTACCCTTTCTATAGTTTCCTTCCTGTAGTGAGGTGACCAGGACTGAGCACAGTATTCCAAGTGGGATCTGACCAGGGTCCTATATAGCTGCCACATTACCTCTTGGCTCCTAAACTCAATTCCACGATTGATGAAGGCCAATGCATTGTACACCTTCTTAACCACAGAGTCAACCTGCGCAGCAGCTTTGAGCGTCCTATGGACTCAGACCCCAAGATCCCTCTGATCCTCCACACTGCCAAGAGTCTTACCATTAATACTATATTCTGCCATCATATTTGACCTACCAAAATGAACCACCTCACACTTATCTGGGTTGAACTCCATCTGCCGTTTCTCAGCCCAGTTTTGCATCTTATTAATGTCCCGCTGTGACCTCTGACAGCCCTCCACACTATCCACAACACCCCCAACCTTTGTGTCATCAGCAAATTTACTAACCCATCCCTCCACTTCCTCATCCAGGTCATGTATAAAAATCACAAAGAGAAGGGGTCCCAGAACAGATCCCTGAGGCACACCACTGGTCACTGACCACCATGCAGAATATGACCCGTCTACAAGCATTCTTTGCCTTCTGTGCACAAGCTAATTCCGGATCCACATAGCAAGGTCCCCTTGGATCCCATGCCTCCTTACTTTCTCAATAAGTCTTGCACTGGATACCTTATCAAATGCCTTGCTGAAGTCCATATACACTACATTTACTGCTCTACCTTCATCAATGTGTTTAGTCATATCCTCAAAAAATTCAATCAGGCTTGTAAGGCACGACCTGCCTTTGACAAAGCCATGCTGACTTTTCCTAATCATATTATACTTCTCCAAATGTTCATAAGTCCTGCCTCTCAGGATCTTCTCCATCAACTTATTAACCACTCTCTTATCAAATCTCCTCTTAGTCCTCAGTATTCTAAAGAATACAGTCCTATCCAATTCACTCTTCCAAATGTTCATAAAACCTGCCTCTCAGGAACTTATCCATCAATTTACCAACCACTGAAGTAAGACTCACTGGTCTGTAATTTCCTGGGCTACCTTTACTCCCTTCCTTGAATAAGGGAACAACATTTGCAACCCTCCAATCTTCCGGAACCTCCCCTGTGCCCATTGATGATACAGACATCATTGCCAGAGGCTCAGCAATCTCCTCCCTCGCCTCCCACAGTAGCCTGGGGTACATCTCGTCCGGTCCCGGACACTTATGCAACTTGATGTTTTCCAAAAGCTCTAGCACATCCTCTTTCTTAATGTCAATATGCTCAAGCTTTTCAATTCGCTGTAAGTCATCACTACAATCGCCAAGATCTTTTTCTGTAGTGAATACTGAAGCAAAGTACTCATTAAGTGCCTCAGCTCCGGTTCCATACATACTTTTCCACTGTCACACTTGATTGCTCCTATTCTCTCACGTCTTATCCTGTTGCTCTTCACATATTTCTAGAATGCCTTGGGGTTTACCTTAATCCTGCTCACCGAGACCTTCTCATGGCCCCTTCTGGCTCTCCTAATTTCACTCTTCAGCTCATTCCTGCTAGCCATATAATCTTCTAGATCTCTATCATTACCTAGTTTTTTTGAACCTTTTGTAAGCTTTCTTTTCTACTTGACTAGATTTTCAACAACCTTTGTACACCACAGTTCCTGTTCCCTGTCTCATTGGAACGTACCTATGCAGAATAAGAGCAGGTAACACTGGTGAAGAAACAGCAAAGATTAATTGTTATCACCTACCATCTCCCAATCTGTCAGAGCTCTGAAGGACACTCATTATCTGCACTACATCAACAAGTTGGAAGATTCTGCCACTTTCCTTCTGCTATCAGTCTGGCTTCTTAACTCTTACACTCTCTTTACTACAAATCCAAAACAAAAAAAAAACAAATTCTACCCAAACAATTCAATGCTAGAAGTAATTTGGATTTTCCCTCATGGCTGTTATTTGTGCTCATTTATATACACTGGTGTTTCCCCAGGGTCTAGAGTTTGGCAGGTGGAAGCTGAGCTTTCATTAGGAATACACCACTGTTCCTAAGAGAGGACAAAGACTGCCTTTCTTTTGGAACCAAAGTCATATTCCTGGGATTATGCCTCAGTGCCTCAGGGTTGTGGCAACACACCATAAGAGTTACATGATTAGATCAAAGTGCTTATTAACATCAGCTTCCAAAGCCAAGGTCACATCTGCAGATATTTCAGTGCCAGTGTTGGGAAGGGTCAGGATGATATGTTGATGGACACATTGGGTCTGTAGTTGCTGAAAGTTTTGATGAACACACACAAAGTGCTGGAGGAACTCGGCAAGTCAGGCAGCATTTACGGAACAGACTAGGCAGTTGTCATTTTGTGCAAAGACCCTTCCTCAGAACCGATGAAGGGTATTGACCTGAAATGTCGACAGTTTATTCCCTTTCATTGATGCTGCCAGATTTGTTGATGGAACTGATTACAAGGTTTAAGCTGTGTAAATCTGTTTTGTCTTCAAGTTTAGCTAATTTGTGTAGTTCTCATGGGATGTTTGATTAATATAATGAAAGCACAACCCTCAGGATTTGGCAGTGGGATGGATGCCAATGTGAAATATTAGCAAGGAGAAATAAGATGCCCAAACTGACAACTGATTTAAAAAAAAAGTAAAGAGCAGCTCTGCAGCATTAAGAATCTGTATGGAAGTAAGTATAACTGTCTTTAAGATGAGTGTGGACTGCATGTGCATAACAATGTGCAGTGGTGAGCCACTTGTTGTTGTGTGTCCATAAAGCAGGAGTTCCCAACCTGGGGTCCACAGAACTCTTCCTTAATGGTGTTGGTCCATGGCATAAAAAAAACCCTGCCATAAAGGTAACTATAAAAAGCTGGATCAAGGAAGAAGAGAGTTGGGAGCTTGACATTCCTAGCAATAAGATATCCAGGAAAAATATAAGGTAGGAAAAATAGTATATAGTATTAGTATATAGTAATAGTATAAGGCAGAATATAGTATTAATGGTAAGATTCTTGGCAATGTGGAGGATCAGAGGGACCTTGGGGTCCGTGTCCATAGGATGCTCAAAGCAGCTGTGTAGGTTGGCTCTGTGGTTAAGAAGGTGTACGGTGTATTGGCCTTCATCAATTGTGGAATTGAATTTAGGAGCCAAGAGGTAGTGTTGCAGCTATATAGGACCCTGGTCAGACCCCACTTGGAGTACTGTGCTCAGTTCTGGTCGCCTCACTACAGGAAGGATGTGGAAGCCATAGAAAGGGTGCAGAGGAGATTTACAAGGATGTTGCTTGGATTGGGGAACATGCCTTATGAGAATAGGTTGAGTGAACTTGGCCTTTTCTCCTTGGAGCAACGGAGGATGAGAGGTGACCTGATAGAAGTGTATAAAATGATGAGAGGCATTGATCATGTGGATAGTCAGAGGCTTCTTCCCAGGGCTGAAATGATTGCCACAAGAGAACACAGGTTTAAGGTGCTGGGGAGTAGGTACAGAGGAGATGTCAGGGGTAAGTTTTTTACTCACAGAGTGGTGAGTGCGTGGACTGGGCTGCCAGCAAAGGTGGTGGAGGCGGATACGATAGGGTCTTTTAAGAGACTTTTGGATAGGTACATGGAGCTTAGTAAAATAGAGGGCTATGGGTAAGCTTAGTAATTTCTAAGGTAGGGACATGTTTGGCACAACATTGTGGGCCTTAGGGCCTGCATTGTGCTGTAGGTTTTCTATGTTTCTAATAGGTGACTAATTAAGTAAATATAATAATTGTAAATGAATAGTGCAATTGGTGGTTAAAGAGATAATTTATTTGAATATCTGGGTTAATGACTACAGACCGGTGGCATTGACCTCCCACATCATGAAGACCCTGGAGAGACTTGTTCTAGAGCAGCTCCGGCCTATGGTTAGACCACACTTAGACTCCCTCCAGTTCACCTATCAGCCCCGACTAGGAGTTGAGGATCCATTGTCTACCTGCTGAACCGTGTCTACGCCCACCTGGACAAGCCGGCAAGCACTGTGAGGGTCATGTTTTTTGACTTTTCCAGTGCGTTCACCACCATCCGCCCTGCTCTGCTGGGTGAGAAGCTGACAGTGATGCAGGTGGATGCTTCCCTGGTGTCATGGATTATTGATCACCTGAGTGGCAGACCACAGTACGTGCACTTGCAACACTGTGTGTCAGACAGAGTGGTCAGCAGCACTGGGGCTCCACAGGGGACTGTCCTGTCTCCCTTTCTCTTCACCATCTACACCTCGGACTTCAACTACTGCACAGAGTCTTGCCATCTTCAGAAGTTTTCTGATGACTCTGCCATAGTTGGATGCATCAGCAAGGGAGATGAGGCTGAGTACAGGGCTACGGTGGGAAACTTTGTCACATGGTGTGAGCAGAATCATCTGCAGCTTAATGTGAAAAAGACTAAGGAGATGGTGGTGGACCTGAGGAGGGCTAAGGCAGCGGTGACCCCTGTTTCCATCCAAGGGGACAGTGTGGACATGGTGGAGGATTACAAATACCTGGGGATACGAATTGACAATAAACTGGACTGGTCAAAGAACACTGAGGCTGTCTACAAGAAGGGTCAGAGCCGTCTCTATTTCCTAGGAGACTGAGGTCCTTTAACATCTGCTGGACGATGCTGAGGATGTTCTACGAGGCTGTGGTGGCCAGTGCTATCATGTTTGCTGTTGTGTGCTGGGGCAGCAGGCTGAGGGTAGCAGACACCAACAGAATCAACAAACTCATTCGTAAGGCCA
Organism: Hemitrygon akajei; assembly: GCF_048418815.1. Classification (NCBI taxonomy): domain Eukaryota; kingdom Metazoa; phylum Chordata; class Chondrichthyes; order Myliobatiformes; family Dasyatidae; genus Hemitrygon; species Hemitrygon akajei. Next base: position 12,942,814 of record NC_133125.1, on the reverse strand, counting down.
GTGATGTTGTGGGGGTGGAACTGGACTCTCTGACAGTGGTGTCTGAAAAGAGGATGCTGTCCAAGTTGCATGCCATCTTGGACAGTGACTCCCATCCACTCCATAATGTACTGATTAGGCACAGGAGTACATTCAGCCAGAGACTCATTCCACCGAGATGTAACACTGAACATCATAGGAAGTCATTCCTACCTGTGGCCATCAAACTTTTCAACTCCTCCCTCAGAGTGTCAGACACCCTGAGCCAATAGGCTGGTCCTGGACTTATTTCCACTCGGCATGATTAACTTATTATTATTTAATTATTTATGGTTTTATATTGCTGTATTTCTACACTATTCTTGGTTGGCATGGCTGTAATGAAATGCAGTGTGAAACGCAGTTTCCCTCAGGATCAATAAAGTATGTCTTTCTGTCTGTCTGTCTTAAGACCAGAGTTGGGGAGTTATAAATGGAGTATGGTAACAGTTCTTTTGGACCAACTCATCCACCCAGACCAAGTAGCTGACCTGATCTAGTTCCATTTGCCTGCATATGGCCCATATCCCTCTAAAACTTTCCTGCCTATGTACCTGTCTACAGAAAGTAGGAACTGTTACCCTACAAGTTTTGGAGAAAAATTAATCAAATTTGTAGGTGAAGCTCAGAAGGATACATTAACCTTTGTATTTTTGCTTCTATGGGATTCTCATCATCTTGATACAGTAGAAAGGCTAAGTGCAGAGCCTGTGAGGAAAAGATCTGTATGATTACAGTTTGATGTGGCTCTGAGGGATGAAGTTGCATGAGAATGCATTGCTCAGTGGTGAACAGTGATTACCATACACACATTTGAAACTGTTATGAGAAAAATGATGAACAATTAAATGAAAAAATATTTAAAGGTAGCATGGCTAATGCAAGTGAATTGCAGATTAATTAGAATTAATCTGCAAAACTGCTTTTGAACTATGTGATACCTTCAATTTGAATTTGGACTGAAGACGGAGAATATAGGAAATAGTTGGGCACTATCTTTGATGAGAGGATCTGAACTAAATTTCAGATTCATAGCCATTGATGAGAATCTGTCATGCGATATTTTAATTTGAACATGAAGTGGATACTTACATTTTCACAAGGAAAGAATATTCACAATGCATTGTTAAAATCCACATTTAGTCTGAGTTCTCTAATGATATAACTGTGTTGAGTAGGATGTTGAATATGAAATGTTTGTATAGATTTATAAACTTGTAGGTAGTAGGGTAACTTGAGAAAGTTATTTTAAGAAGTTCTTAACAAAAGTAAGCAACCTACCCTTTATAAACCATGCTCAGAAATGATATATGTTCAGCAAGTACATAGACTTTATCATACTTTAAAACTGTGCTCCAGGTATAGGATCTATGGATCGATGCAAATCATGCTGTTTGCATAAGCAGTAAACGGCATGATTTGCACTGGCTCACTACTGCTTTTGGGATTATGCTATAGGCAAACTGTTTTGGATTAAATTGTTCAAGTTAACTAGGCATCATATTTTACTAGTAGTGTTCCAAGTGCCATTGAATTTCTTCCCCCTTTTGCCCAAGTCCTTTGACTCAAACATGGGGGAATTCCGCACCATGTGAATTATTCAGGAGATGCGAGTGTGGAGTGTGTTTGTATTGTGAGTTTGCTTCTGTTGTGTTCAGGTATCAGTATGAAGCTGACACTTAGTGTCAGATTTCTGATATTAGGTTATTTCTGCTGCTTTCACCATATAAACATATGATACTCGTGGAATTAACAAATAGCAACACGATCTGACATTCACCCCACAGGAATTTTAAATAAATTACGAAGATTATGATGTTAGACCATAAGACATAAGAGCAGAATTAGACTATTCAGTTCATTGAGTCTACTCTGCTATTCCATGATGGCTGATCCCAGATCCCACTCAACCCCATCCACCTGCCTTCTCGTCATATCCTTTGATGCCCTGACCAATCAGGAAACTATCAACTTGTGTTTTAAATATACCCATGGATTGGCCTCCACTGCAGTCTCTGGCAGAGCATTCCACAGATTCACTATTCTCTGGCTGGAAAAATTCCTCCTTACCACAGTTCTAAAAGGTTGCCCCTCAGTTTTGAAGCTGTGCCCTCTGGTTCTGGATACCCCCACCATAGGAAACATCCTCTCCACATCCTCCTTATCTAGACCTATCAACATTCAGTAGGTTTCAATGAGGTCCCCTCACATTCTTCTAAATTCCAGTGAGTTCAGGCCCAAAGCTGTGAAACACTCTTCATATGTTAACCCCTTCATTCCTGGAATTATCTTTGTGAACCTCCTCTGGACTCTCTGCAATGACAACACATCCTTTCTGAGATATGGGGCTCAAAACTGTTGACAGTACACTAAGAGCTGCCTGTCTAGTGTCTTGTAAAGCTTCAGCATTATCTTCTTGTTTTTCTATTCTATTCCCCTTGAAAAAAATGCCAACATTGCATTTGCCTTCTTTACCGCACACTCAACCTATAAATTAACCTTCTGGAAGCCTTGCACGAGGACTCCTGGGTCCCTTTGCACCTCTGATGTTTGAATTTTCTCCCTATTTAGATAATAGTCTGAACTATTGTTCCTTTTACCAAAATGCATTATGATACATATCCCAACACTGGTTCCATCTGCCACTTTGGTGCCTATTCTTCCAATTTCTCTAAGTCATGCTGCAATTGCATTGCTTCCTCAGCACTACCTACCCCTCCATCTATCTTTGTATCATCTACAATGTTTGCCACAAAGTCATTAATTTCATTATCCAAATCATTGACAAACAATATGAAAAAAGTAGTCCCAGTACTGATCTCTGAGGAACACCACTAGTCACTGGCAGCCAACAAGAAAAGCTTCCCTTTATTCCCACTTTTTGCATCCTGCCTGTCAGCCATTCCTCTATCCATGACAGTATCTTTCCTGTAATACCATAAGATTTTTCTTGTTAAGTGGCCTTGTGTGGCACCTTATCAGATGCCTTCTGAAAATCTCAGTAAATGACATCCACTGCCTCTCCTTTGTCCACCCTGCTTGCTACTTCCTCGAAGAACTCTTAACAGACTTGTCAGCCAAGATCCCTTTACAAAAACTATGCTGACTTTGACTTATTTCATCATTAGTCTACAAGTACCCTGAAACCTCATCCTTAATAATAGACTCCAACACTTTCCCAACCACTGAGGTTGGCTGACTGGCCTCTAATTTTCTTTCTTTTGCCACTTTCCCTTCTTAAAGAGTGGAGCGACGTTTGCAATTTCCCAGTCCTCTGGGACCATGCCAAAATCAAGTGATTCTTGAAAGATCATGACCAGTGCATCTGTTATCTCTTCAGCAACCTCTCTCAGGACTCTGGGATGTAGTCCATCTAGTCCAGATGACTAATCCACCTTAAGTCCTTTCATTTTGTCTAGCACTTTTTCCTTTGTAATAGCAATGGCCCTCACTCCTACTCTCCCTGACACTCACGGGCCTTTGGCACACTGCTAGTGTCTTCCACAGTGAAGACTGATGAAAAGTACCCATTAAGTTCATATGCCATTTCATCCCCCATTAATACCTCACTAGCATCATTTTCCAGTGGTCTAATAACAACTGTCACCTCCCATTTATTATTTATATAACTGAAAAACTGCTTTATATTATTGGCTAGTTTGCCCTCATATTTCATCTTTTCCCCCCTTATAGCTTTTTTAGTTGTCTTTTGTTGGATTTTAAAACTGTCCCAATCTTCCAACTACCCACTCACTTATGGTACCTTATATGCCCTTTCTTTGACTTTTCTGCAGTCCTGAAATTTCTTTGTCAGCCACTGTTGTCTACCCCTGCCATTTTAGAACTACCGTAGATTCCGGATTTTAAGCCGCTACTTTTTTCCCACATTTTGAACTGCTTTGAACTTTGCGGTCTTTAATACGGAGCGGCTAATGCATTATTTTTTTTCATGCTGCCTCGTAAACATTTTGCCTCGTAACAGTAGACCAATAAAATTGATGAGTAGTTCACAGAGGTCCAATGAAATTGTACGATAAATCAAGCGCACTTTCACAATTAAATTATTGTAAATCAGTCATTTGTACTCACCCTCATCAACATGGAAAACACTCGAAGAAAAGCATTGTGCTGCCTTTATGGCAGTTATTTAGTTTATAATATTTTCGCTTAGTAATTCATTTTCTAGTTAAAGTTAGAAGAGTTTTAACTATATTTGTTTTCTGTACTACATCGCGGGATGCTATGATGTCACACCCGGTTTTGCGGTGTCTTGTGGGAAAAATGCCGTTTGCGATAAACGGAAAGGAGGGGGTCGAGCGGCGGAGCCAAAACGCTGCTTTTAAGTTAAAGGCGATCAATAACTTTTCCTGGTAGGCTGCAGTATATATATTTTTTACCAGTCGTTAGGAGATATTGGAATGTTGTTCAGTAAAGAAGTATACGCAACGTATATTTAAAAGTAGCCGCGTTACGGGCACGGTTCGAAAAAAAGCATTTGCAATATGTATTTGTTTTTGTTACCATATGGATTTAATTAAAAGTTAAAACATCCTCACGTGTAATATCTTTCTGTGTAAATATCTCATATTACAACGTGGGACACCTGCGGCCGAAAATCCGGTGCGGCCTAAAATCCGGTGCGGCCTTTACAAGTAAAAAATTGATTTTATTTCTAAAATTAGAGCCAGCGGCTTTTAATCAGGTGCGCTCTGTAGTCCGGAATCTACGGTACTAATTCTGTGGGACATATCTATCCTATGAACTATTCCCAGAAACTTCAGCCACTTCTTCTCTGCCCTCATCCCTGCCAGTATCCTCATCCAATCCACCTGGGCAAGCTCCTCTCTCATGCTTCTGTAATTCCCTTTATTCCACTGCAATACTGATACATCTGACTTGTGCATCTCCCTATCGAATTGCAGTATGAATTCAATTATGATCACTGTCTCCTAAAAGTTCCTTTACATTGAGCTCCCTAATAAGGTCTGGGTTATAACACAACACGAAGTCTAAGATAGCCTTTCCCCTAGTAGGTTCAAGCACAAATTTCTCTAAAAAGCCATCTCTTAGGCATTCAACAAATTCTCTCTATTGCGATCAGACACCAGCCTGATTTTCCCAATCCCCTTGCAGATTGAAGTTCCCTGTTATAATTGTGACAATGCCCTTGCTACGTTCATTTTCCAACTCCCTTTGCAATCTCAACCCCACATCTTGGCTACTATTTGGAGGCTTAGATATGATTCCCATAAAATGGTGGAGGAACTCAGCAGGCCAGGCAGCATTTATGGAAAAGAGTCAATGTTTGGTGTCCTGCTGAAGGGTCTGAAACATCAAATGTACTCTTTTCCATAGATGATGCATGGCCTGCTGAGTTCCTCCAGCATTTTGTGTGTGTTGCTTGGATTTCCAGCATCTGCAGATTTTCTCTTATTTGTGATATGATTCACAATGGTTTTTTAACCCTTGCAGTTTCTTAACTCCACTTACAAAAATTCAACATTCTCTGACTCTATGTCACCTGTTTCTAAAGGTGTAATTCCATGTCTTACCAATAGAGCCACACCACCGCCTATGCCTTCCTTTGACGTTAGGCTCCCAACTATGGCCGTCTTCAGCCATGACTTAGTGATGCCCACACTGTCATACTGGTCAATCTCTAATTTTGCCACACGTTCAATTACCTTATTCTTAATGCTACATGCATTTAAATACGGCACCTTCAGTCCTGCATTCTTCGCTGTTTTGAATTTTGCTTCTGTGGTCCAATTTAACTCTTTGCTCTGTATTTGTACCCAATCATTGGCTTCTCTTTCCTTATATTCATGTTACGCCCATCATCTACTTGTAGACCTACTGACTCATCCTCAGCTCTATCATACTGGTTCTAACCCCCTTTTATATTAGTTTAGACCACTCCCAATAGCTATCATAGACCTGCCCGCAAAAATATTGGTCCCCTTGAATTCAAGTACAACCTGTCCATTTTGTACAGATCACACCTGCCCCACAAAAGGTCCTAATTATCCTGAAATCTGAATCCCTGCCCCCTGCTCCTATTCTTCAGTCATGCATTTATCTGCTACCTCATTCTATTCCTATCCTTATTATTGTGTGTCACATGCAACAATCCCTAGATTACTACCCTTGAGATCTTGCTTCTCAGCTTCCTTCCTAACTCCCAGTATTCTGCTTTCAGGACCTCTTCCCTTTTTCTACCTATGTCGTTGGTACCAATATGTACCACGACTTCTAGCTCTCACCCTCCCTGTTCAGGATATTGTGGATACTTTTAGAAAGATCATGGACCCTGGCACCTGGGAGGCAAACTACCATCCATGTTTCTTTTTTCTGTTTATAGAGTCGACTGTTTGTCCCCATAACTATAGAGTTCCCTATTACTGCTGCCATCCTCTTCGGTTTCTTACCCTTCTGAGCCACAGGACGAGGCTCAGTGCCAGAGGTCTAGCTGCTGTTGCTTCCCCCAGTTAGATTGTCCCCCACTAACTGTACTCAAAATAGAGTACTTATTGTTGAGGGGGACGGCCACAGGGGTGCTCTCTGACGTTCTTCCTTCCCTCTCCTGACTGTCACCCATTTATCTGTCTCCTGTAGGCTTGAGGTGACTACCTCCCTGTAGCTCCTGTCCTTCACTGCCTTACTTTCCCTAACAAGCTGAAGGTCATTGAGCTGCAGTTCCAGTTCCTTAACACTGTCTGTAAGGAGCTGCATCTTGATGCACCTGATGTAGATGCGGTCATCAGGGATGCTGACTCTTTAGATGCACCTGCTGTCCGGTCAAGAGTTTAGTAAGAAAAAAGAAACAAGAAATGAACTTACCTACTTATGCATCCACCTGTTCTCGCCAAAGCCTTGCCACTTTGACTCAGACCACTCAAACAACTGTTCCCACAATAACTGCTCTGCTAGTTGGTACCCCTCTTTTATGGAGACTGGGCTTTTAAAGCTCTTAACGGGATTTGCGCGGGAACGCTTATACTGTGTCTGTGCCATATGCCAAACAAAAACTCCCATTGGAAAATGTTGAGTAATTTGATTTAGTTGTGATTTTCCTTCAATATTAAAATTATAGGTATGCAGAAGTTAAAGATGATCCCACACACTGCTGTGAAAATAGTGAACTGGAAATTGAGTGGTTGTGAAAATAAACATTCAGAAAAGCCATGCTAAAAATGTAAAACACTTTTATTGCTTAAGCTATTATTTCTTTACGTCTCAAGTAAATTAGATTCACAAAAAATGAGTAAATTAAGTAATTAGATGCATAAAAAGATTAGCCATTTCAATTAATGTACTTTTTTTACAGTTTAATTTATTTTCATCTTTAAAATGATTTTTGGATTTATGCGATTAAGAGCACCTCAACACACAAAAGTGCATGTTAACAAGTTAAGATGTCTCTTCTCATTGTATCTTTCCCCTGTAACAAAAGCAATATGAGTTTTCTTTTCCCTTATTTCTCATGAATGTCAATTTTGGATTTTCTAAGATTACTGGAAAGGGTCCTTGTATAAAGGAAATTTCAAAAATCGAATCTCTGTGGAAATTGCAAAAAAATGAGTAACAATCTTGCTTGTTTTTTGTGTTCCTTGTGATCTTAGTTTATTACTCTCTTGTAATAAATTATCAGAATTCATAATTAATGTTCATTTATCATCTATATTTTCCTCAAAATCTTATAATTCAGGATACTGCTCTGCAGTTATAGATGGAAGATTACTTTATAAATGTTCCTTTTTACATATTGTTAAAAAAAATACACCACATGCCTACAGGTTGCAAAGCCTAATTGCACTTTGCTCTACTTTGCCTTGATCACCATTCAGCAAACTGAGTCTCTTGAGGTAGGTCAGTACGGAGTAGATCCTGTGTCCATTATAGTGGACGTTAATTAGATTAAAAGGGATCTACAGGACCAGAAATATAACTGTACACAAGTTTTCCTTTGCACCTCTTCACTTCTTTGAGTATGCCACACCTCGGATTGGATTGAATTAGATTTGTTTTATGTTTTGAAGGATTCAGTAAATGAAATTTACAAAAAAACAATAATTTCACTTTTGACCAAAATAGGCCAGAAGAGCAGAATTAGGCCATTCTATCATGGTTGATTTATTATTCCTCTCAACCCTATTCTCCTGTCTTCTCCCCGTAACCGTTGATGCTCTTATTTAATCAAGAACCTAACAAACTCTGCTTTAAATATATCTTATGACTTGGCCTCCGTAGATTCATTACTCTATGACTAAAGAAATATCTCCTCAGCTCTGTTCTAAAGTGACGTCTTTTCATTCTGAGGCTGTGCCCTCTGGTCTAAGATTCCCCTACAGTAGGAAACATTCTCTCCACGTCCACTTTATTTAGGCCTTTCAATGTTCAAAAGGTTTCAGTGAGATTCCAATCTCATTCTTCTAAACTTCAGTGAGTACAGGCCCAAAGCTTTCAAATGCTTCTCATACATTAACCCTTTTATTTCCAGATCATTCAATAATTAATCGTGTTCAATAATCTATCCATACATTCATTATTTTGGAGAAAACATTTGTTTCCTCCAGACTTGAATGGCCATTATCTTATTTTGTAATGATGACTCCTGGTTCCAGACCAGGACAACCATCTTCCCTATATATAGTATATCTTTTAAGTCATGTAAGAATTTTGTATGTTTCAATAAAGCCACATCTTATTCTTCTGAACAACTGAACAGTGACTGTTTAATATCTCCTCCATGACAAACCTGCACAAACCAGCAATTAATCAAGAGAATCTTCCTTATGCTGACTCTGTTGCAGATATGCCTTGCAAAAATAGGGAGATCAGATTTGTACACAGTATTCCTGATACAATCTCAGCAGGGCCTTGTGTAATTGGAGCAAGACAGAGTTGCAGTTTTACTCAAATCCTCCAATATTAAAGGCTAACGTATCACTTGGCTTCTTAATTGCTTCCTATCTGCACGTTAAATTTCAGTGTTGTATATATAAAGATGGTCAATTCCCTTTGAAAATGAGCACTTTTAAATATTCCATTATTTAAAAACAACTATTCATTTCCACTTTTTCTCTGAAAGAGGGTGACCTTATATTTTACTACATTTTATTCCATCTGCTGTGGCTTCACCCAGTCATCAATCCCATCTTTACCCCCACCCCTCCCCAAAATTCCTCTGTGTTTTCCTTCATGATTCACAGTGCCACAAAGTTTTGTGTTGTCAACAAATGGTTGTATTACACAGGGATAATTCAGAACCCATTGAAAGTGACCTGTTTATTCCTTTAATTTTTCCCCATCAATTATTTTTCTTGTAGTCCAGTCCAATATGTTATAATCCCATGTGCTCTAATTCTGTTTAAAAGTCTGTTGTATTACACTTTCTGTTGGAATACTCCTTACTTACCTGACTGAGTGCAGCTTCAACAACTCTGAAGTTCAGTGCTCCAGGACAAAACACACACTTGCCTGGCACCTAATGAACTCTTTAAATGCTGTGAATTCTGTGGATAAATTATGCCATTTAAACATTAAATTTTTTAAATACTGATGTAAAATCACTGTTTCAAAAGTCAGTGGGGTGGGGTGTAGAAAGAGAAGTCTCATCATCAGAGCACACGGAATGGAGGCTGAGGGGTTATTTTTTAGTTCCTTAACCACTTGCTTAAAAAATAAAGTTTCCTGACTTTAATTAAGATACCAACATAAACTAATCATTCTGTCAATCTTTGAACACATTTTCTAAAACTGAAGTCTTCTCACAATTTGTAGGAAGCAAAGGTGTCAATTATTGGTACATTTCTCTGACTATAATTCAATCTTCCAATAATGAAGCTGTTAGAGTGTGTGTAAATATTGTGACATATGTTTCGGAAGTAGGTATTTCCCTGTTCTGTTACTTATTTTTCCCAATGATTTTATTAAACTTCCCTGAGTTATAGTCATTATTCTCTAGATTGCTTTATTTGTTTTTAGATTGTTTTATATGAGCAAAGGCTGATTTGTTTTTTTTGTTATTTTGTTCTGGCATTTGAAATGTTCTAAAAGATTTAGTTAGATTGTTGAAGTATGGAAGTATATATTATAGTCCAATAGCAATGAATGGTGAAATAACCAATGGTTCAATATAATGTGTGCCTATTTATTATGTCTGTTATGTTTTGAATGAGTTTCTAAAGTTATAGGTTGTAGTAGTGTAATCACTTAAGTTGAGTATAATGTTCTCCTAAGGGGTTGTCTATTGGTGGGTCCTGAGGTGGCTGTAGAGGCAGATCTAGGATTCACATATTCTGGTGCAGTGTGGGCATGAGTAAATGGTGGCTGTGTTTAGCGGTTTGGTTGATAAAGAATTGTACAGCGTGGAAACAGACCCTTCAGTCTGACTCATTCATGCAGAGCATGATGCCCTAGTTTTCTCCATTTGGCTCATATCCCTCTATCCTTTTCCTATGCACACTTTATACATGCTATACAAATGCTTTTGGAGCTGCTTGTACCACTACCCCTAGCAGGTTGTTCAATATACACATCACCAGTGTGTGGAAAATTTACCTCTGAGATCACATTTAAATCTTACCCCTTTCATCTTCAACCTATGCCCCCTAGCTTTAGACTTCCTTAATCTTGGTAAAAGACTATCTACCCTATCCATGCCCCTCATAATTTTATAAACCTCTTTAAGGTCACTGCAGAGCGTCCTGCATTTCACTGATAATATTCCCAGCCTGTCCAATCTCTCCTTCTAAATAAAGGTGTTCCCACCCCCCCACCCCCCCAAATTTCAGGCAACATCCTGGCGAATCTCTGCTCACTTTCTAGTAATTTTCATTGAATAGTAACAAATCTGTACACAATGCTCTAAGTATGGCCAATGTAAGTAAGACAGCGTCATAATGGTCGTTACCTCTATAGCTGCTCCCAGTCTACTCTCCTCAAGATCTGTCTTGTACCATTAAAGCTAGCCCTTCCCTGACTTAAGACCTTAATTTGAAGTTCAACCTTGTCCTTTTCCATGATTACCTTAAAGCTTACCAAATTGTGGTCACAGTTCACAAAGTGTTTCACCAATGACATTGAGGTTGAGTACAGCTCACTCCTGAGTAATACGTTCTCTTGGTATGGTACAGATCAGCCCCCAGTAGAATTCTCACTGTAGTAAAGCATACTGCTTTAAATACCTTCCCTGGATGCATTTAACAAATTCCCCCACTCCTAGGCCCTTCACACTAAGGCAATTCCAGTCATTGCTGGGAAAGTTAAAAACCACCCACAACTACAACTGCTTTTAACTTCTACTACTGTTTCTCTGTAACAATCCTGCTGACTATTTGGAGACCTATAGTTGCATCAAAGTGATTACCCCTTCCTTATTTCTAAGCTCTACACCTCTGCCTCCATTTGTTAATACATTCTGGATACCTTCCCTGAGTCCTTGTGCAGGATTCCCTAAAAGTTAACTTGCAGTTTGAATCAGTGGTTGGGAAGGCAGATGCAATGTTAGCACTCATTTTGAGAGGACTAGAATATAAGAGCAGGATGTACTGTTGAGGCGTTAAAAGCCATTGGTCAGGTTGCACTGAGTATTGTGAGCAGTTTTTGGTCCCTTATCCAAAAACAGATATGCTGGCATTGGAGAGGGTCCAGAAGGTTAACAGGAAAGATTCTGGGAATGAATGAGTTAACCTATGAGAAGTATTTGATAGCTCTGGAGCTGTACTCACTGAAGTTTAGAAGAATGAGGGAGGATCTCATTGAAACCTATCAAATATTGAAAGGCCTGGACAGAGTGGACATGGACAGGATGCTTCCTATAGTGGAGGAGTCCAGCACCAGAGAGTACAGCTTCAGAATAGGAGTGCATCAATTTAGAACTGAGATGTAAAAGAATTTCTTTAGCCAGAGGGTGGAGAATCTGGAAGTCATTGACAGCTGTGGAGGCCAAGTCATTGAATAATTTAAAGCAGAGGTTGATAGGTTCTTGATTATTCAGGGTGAGGAAGGCTACAAGAAGAAAGCAGAAGGATGGGATTGAGAGGGATAATAAATCAGCCATGATGGAATGGTGGAGGAGACTCGTGGGGCGAGTGGCCTAATTCTGCTTCCATGTCTTATGGTCTTGTGGTCTTACAACTGTAATGCTGATCCTGATCAACAATGCAACACCATCTCACCTTTTTGGAACCACTCCCACCCCTATCGCACATGAAAATACTATTCCTAAGAATGCTGAATGCCTTAACCTATTCCATGTTTTTGAGATTTTCTACAATATCATAATTCTATGCTCTTAGCTCTCCTGTCCTAGCTGCAAGGCTCGCTGTAATAAAATAAAACCATAGAACTATTGGGCTATTCAGCCCATTGAGTCTGCCTTGCCATTTGATTATGGCTGATTTATTTTCCATCTCAATGCCATTCTCCTGTCTTCTTCGCATAACCTTTGCCCTTACTAATCAAGAGCCTATCAACCTCCTCTTTCAATATTCAGATTCAGTTTATTGTCATTTAAAAACCGCAAATGCAATGCAGTTAAAAAATGAGACAACGTTCCCCCAGAATGATATCACAAAAGCATATGATAAAACAGACTACACCAGAAAATCCAGGTAATGTTTGGCAATCCCCAATCCAGAGTCCGGAGAGGCTGCTGCGTATTAATATTATGCTACCGTCTAGCGCGTTCCCCGGAAAGGAGCTCCAAATCCACCAGACAAACAAGACCAAAAGCTAAAGCTACAAGACCTGCACAAAACCACATAGTTACAACAGTGCAAACAATAGCATAATTGATAAAAAAAAACAGACTGTGGGCACAGTAAAAATATACCCAATAATTTGGCCTCCACAGCCTTCTGTGGCAATTAATTTCACATATCTGCCACCCTCTTGCTGAAGAAATTCCTCCACATCTCTGTTCTAAAGTTATGTGCTTTTATTCTGAGGCTGTGCTCACTTACCATAGATTTTCTCACTATCAGGGATATCTTCTCCAAGCCTATTCTATCTTGGCTTTTCAGGGAGTAAATGTAGTTAACCCTACCATCCGTGTTGTGCAATTGACCATCTTGCACTTTTCCTATGCTAAATCGACGACTGCATTGACACTGCTTCCTGCACCCATGCTGAACTCATCGACTTCATCCACTTTGCCTCCAACTTCCCTGCCCTTAAATTTACCTGGTCCATTTCTGACAGTTTCTCTCAGTTCCTCCATCTCCGCCACATCTTTCAGGGTGAAGTTCTTCATTCTACAATCAATGCTGCCCTCAACTGCATATCTTCCATTTTACACATGTCTACTCTTACCCCATCCTCCCACCACCTTACCACGGATAGGGTTCCTCTTGTCCTCACCTACCACCCCACCAGCCTCCGCATTCAGCACATAATTCTCCAAAACCTTTGCCATCTCCAATGGGATCCCACCGCCAAGCACATCTTTCTTTTCCCCCACTTTCTGCTTTCCTCAGGGATTGCTCCCTATGCGACTCCCTTGTCCATTCGTCCCTCCCCACTGATCTCCTTCCTGGCACTTATCCCTGCAAGTGGAACAAGTGCTACACCTACCTCTACACCACCTCCCTCACTACCATCCAGGACCCTAACAGTCCTTCCAGGTGAGGAAACACTTCAGCTGTGAGTCTGTTGGGGTCATATACTGTGTTTGGTACACCCAGTGTGGCCTCCTGTATATCGGTGAGACCTGACGTAGATTGGGAGACCACTTCGCCGAGCATCTATGCTCCGCTTGCCAGAAAAAATGGATCTCCCAGAGGACACCCATTTTAATTCCACTTTCCATTCCCATTCCGATATGTCTATCCATGGCCTCTCTCCTCACCTGCTACATTGGCATGTTATTTCTCACCTCCGTAAGAATCCAGAACAACACTTGTAAATTCAACTCACCTCCCACACTTCCAGTTTAGGTGCAACCCCTCCTGCTTGCATATGTCATACCTTGCCGCAGAAGAGATTCCAATTATCCAAGAAGTTGAAGCCTTGACTACACTTCCCCTCTCTTATTCTTAGGTGGACACTTAGCCCTTGTCCTCCTACTTCTCAGCTCACTACCTTGTGGCTCAGAAAGTAGTTTTGAGGTAACTCAGGATATAGTATCTCAAATGGTATCATTTAGGAAGCATTTTGTTAGGTATATGGAGGACGTGGAGCTTAAAGTCAAAGTAAGTTTATTACTGAAGTACGTGTATTTTACCATATATTACCTTGAGATTCATTTTCTTGCAGTAAATTTCTACAATATAATTTGAGAAAAATCTAATCATAAATAAATACTAACAGTGAATGTGCAAAATAAGACAAATGGTGCATGTAACTGAGATTTTGAGTTGTAGAGTTTTCAAAAGTGAATTTGAATTGAGATGAGTGTCTTATCTACGCTGACTCAGGAGCCTAATGGCCATAGGACATAGGGGGAACACAGGGGCTGAGTGGGTGCTATGGTTGCCATGGGATGGTTAGGATGAAAGGCCTATGACTCAACTACCCAGGAAATCCACTTTATACCCAATTTCCTAAATTCCCATTAATTAGACTTAATTACGACAAGTGATTATATTTGTTTTGCTCTAAATAGTGAAGAAATGTGATAAAAATTGGTATCAATGTAAAAATTGTTGTGGAAGCGAAACAGAATGCCACAGGGATAGAAAATGATTTGACCAGTTACCATGGTAATGGCTTCTTTTGCATTACTGTGAAGTGATGCTAGATATGATTGGCAGGAATTGGCATGTTCACTTCGCTATGCAGTTTTTCAGTCATTCTTTCAGTGAATTTGTGTGAAAGAGGTAACCTAGCCAGAAACAAATGTAATTAACTCTTTCATTGTTTATGAGTTAAATGTAAATTGTTTGCTTCAGGTAAAACTCAACTGAAGTACAGATTACAGTCATGCTTTTGCAAATTATACAGTAATTAGGACATTTTGGACTAGTTTGTGCTTGTTTCATCTGCATCCAAGTTGTTCAAAATACAAAATGGTCTGCAGTGAGAGAAATGTATTGCATTGTAATCAAATGAATGATGTTCTAAGAAATGAAGTCAAGGAGATGGTTGATCTCATTTTTAAGGTCAAAACAGAAAATTTATGAATTAGAGCTTGGAAAACTCCACTGTGGATTAGTCTGAAGCTTCTATAAACACTTTGCTTCAGAAAGACATCCTCTGGTAATATATGTTCGTTATGCATGTCTTTATTTCTTTCCCTGAACAAACTACAATTGAGCACCCTTATCCAAAAATCCAAAAAGCAGCCAAATCAAAAATTTTTTTTGAGCACTGACGTGACACCAAACATGGAAAATTCCACAATGTGCGGGGAAGGTTCCCAGGTGATGTGCACCACAGACTATTCTGAGATGTGACCTCACATACCTGGAGTGGTGCTCTATTGGCAGCAGTTTGTTTTCAGCAGTCATCATTGTCAGATCTTCATGCATTACTCACAGTGGTTACCATGTGTTTTATGCTTGTTATCTGTTCTGTGCTGTGAAGATATTGTTGAAGATGTCAAAAGGCCTTTGGGTAATAGCGAAAAGAAAAAGAAGCAGCTTTTATATATTAATTTATTGAGATACAGCACACAGTAGGCCCTTCGAAATGCATGAACCAGCAATCTCCCGATTTAACCCTAGTTTAATCACAGGACAAATTACAATAACCAATTAATGTACCAACCAGTACGTCTTTGGGCTGTTGGGGCGTGGGTGGGGGAGGGGGAACCGGCGCACCTGGAGGAAATCCACACAGTCACGGGGAGAAGGTATGAACTCCTACAGTCAGCTGCAGAAATTGACCCCTGGTTATTGATATTGTAAACCATTGTGCTAACCACTACGCTACCATGTCACTCCATATATGTTCATCTATAACACAGAAAGTCAAGTTGTTGGCAAAACTTGACAGGGGTGTAAGTCTGAAGTATCTGACAGATGAGTATAGTGGGGAACAACCACTATCTATGACCTGAAGAAACAAACAGACAAACTGTTAAATCTTTATGCTGAAGGTAATGAATAGCAGTTAATGGAAAAATAGAAAAACACGCATAAAGTGAAAAAAGATCTTGACGTCCATTGTAAGAGTGGATTTGTCAGCATCAGAAGAATGTACAAGCTGAGAATTGAAGGTACAGTGGCATGCAAAAGTTTGGGCACCCCGATCAAAATTTCTGTTACTGTGAATAGCTAAGCGAGTAAAAGATGACCTGATTTCCAAAAGGCATAAAGTTAAAGATGACACATCTCTTTAATATTTTAAGCAAGATTACTTTTATTTTTATCTTTTACAGTTTCAAAATAACAAAAAAGGATAAGGGCCCAAAGCAAAAGTTTGGGCACCCTGCATTGTCAATACTTAGTGACACCCCCTTTGGCAAGAATCACAGCTTGTAAACACTTTCTGTAGCCAGCTAAGAGTCTTTCAATTCTTGTTTGAGGGATTTTCACCCATTCTTCCTTGCAAAATGCTTCTAGTTCTGTGAGATTTTTGGGCCGTCTTGTATGCACTGCTCTTTTGAGGTCTATCCACAGATCTTTGATGATGTTTAGGTCGGGGGACTGTGAGGGCCATGGCAAAACCTTCAGCTTGCGCCTCTTGAGGTAGTCCATTGTGGATTTTGCGGTGCGTTTAGGATCATTATCCTGTTGTAGAAGCCATCCTCTTTTCATCTTCAGCTTTTTTACAGACTGTGTGATGTTTGCTTCCAGAATTTGCTGGTATTTAATTGAATTCATTCTTCCCTCTACCACTGCAGCCTCCACTGGCTGCTCCACTGGCTGCAACACAAGCCCAAAGCATGATTGATCCACCCCCGTGTTTAACAGTTGGAGAGGTGTCCTTTTCATGAAATTCTGCACCCTTTTTTCTCCAAACATACCTTTGCTCATTGCGGCCAAAAGATTCTATTTTAACTTCATCAGTCCACAGAACTTATTTGCAAAATGCATCAGGCTTGTTTAGATGTTCCTTTGCAAACTTCTGATGTTGAATTTTGTGGTGGGGACGCAGGAAAGGTTTTCTTCTGATGGCTCTTCCATGAGGTATTATTTGTGCAGGTGTCGCTGCACAGTAGAACAGTGCACCACCACTCCAGAGTCTGCTAAATCTTCCTGAAGGTCTTTTGCAGTCAAACGGGGGTTTTGATTTGCCTTTCTAGCAATCCTATGAGCAGTTCTCTTGGAAAGTTTTCTTGGTCTTCCAGACCTCAGCTTGACCTCCACCATTCCTGTTAACTGCCATTTCTTAATTACATTACAAACTGACAAAACGGCTACCTGAAAACGATTTGCTATCTTCTTATTCCCTTCTCCTGCTTTGTGAGCATCATTTATTTTAATTTTCCGAGTGCTAGGCAGCTGCTTAGAGGAGCCCATGGCTGCTGATTGTTGGGACAAGGTTTGAGGAGTCAGGGTATTTATAGCTTTGAAATGTGCATCACTTGGCCTTTCCTAACGATGACTGTGAACAGGCCATAGCCCTAACAAGCTAATTAAGATCTGAGACCTTGGTAAAAGTTATCTAAGAGCTCAAATCTCTTGGGGTGCCCAAACTTTTGCATAGTGCTCCTTTCTTTTTTCCCCCACTCTAAAATTGTACAAAACACAAATAATACACTAATCTTGCTTAAAGTGTTGAAAAGAATGTTTCATCTTTAACTTTATGACTTTTGGAGATCAGTTCACCTTCTACTCACTTAACTATTCACAGTTACAGAAATTTTGACCAGGGGTGCCCAAACCTTTGCATGCCACTGTAATTGTGAATATTTAGACAACTAGTAGCAGAAATTTAATTAGAAGCACAACATTAAATTTTTAAGTATGTGTGGTGATAAAGTGTTTGCTGATCACAAAGCAGTAGAGAGATTGATTCATGAGTTAGCTATGATTATCGCTGATGAAACCTAACACCAGAACAAGTCAACGATGTTGGATGTTGACTTTTATCATTTTTCATTACATTTGCCTGTATTTAAATTTAGTCATTTGTTTTTATACTTTAAATAAACCTAAAATAGTAAAGTACAAATACAGTGTACTGTAAACTTTTAATCTAAATGCAGTATCGTAGATGGAGACTGAAAACCTGCCGTTGTTATTTGTTGTCTTAACAGCTGATTCAGGTATTCTCTCAATACTGCTGTGCTGTTTTTGTTACCATGCACACGATATATTTATTATACTAGTGGTACAGTGAAGTACATATGTGTGATAAACAAGTGTAAGGCAAAGACCATGTACCAAAAGCACATAAATTCAGAATCAGGAATGAAGGGAATGCCAAACAGCCACTGACTGTCTACCTGGGCAGCCAAGGTCATGATAATTTACCTTTCTGATGGTTCAACATACACGTTATTGTTCCATGTACAAAATTGTTAAAAATATTATATAAAACTACCTTCAGGATATATGTATAAGATGTATATGTAATGTAAATCGATTTCCTGTTTAGACTTGGATCCCACCCCCAATCTGTCTCATTATATTGATACAAATATTCCAGAATCCAAAATTTGAAACACTTCTGGCCCCAAGCATTTCAAATAAGGGGTGCTCTACCTGTATTAAGCATTGAGTACACGTTCAAGTTTAATTGTCATTCAACCATACACATGTATACAGCTTTCCTCCAGGGCCAAGGTGCAAAACACAGTATATACAGCCACACGCAGCATAGAATACATAGTCCCAAAAATTAATATCAGTACAGGTCCCTGAGTGGTATGGCCTGAATATTGATTGTGCATGAGATGTTGTCCTGGAGCCACTTTTCTGCAAATATGTTTGTAAAATATAAAACCTTATAAAACCTTAAACCCACTCTGATAAATAACTCAAATGTGGTATTTCTCCCTTTAGCTTGTTTGCAACATTTTACAAAAACCACAGTGTGGTCTGCTAACATTGACTGAGGTTGGATATAATAGTTGTCCTGTAGCCTTAATGTCAGAGGAAAAAGGTGGAAGAAGTGAAAGTAAGTGGAGAAATGGGTGAGATTGGGTGAGGGAAAAGAGATTATAACTATTTTCATTGTTCTTTTTTACAATTGAGCACAGGTAGAATTTTAGAAGTTGAATGGAGTAGTTCTTTGTTCCTTTGTTATAGAAAATCATGGTGATGATTTATTGCTACTGTATTGTCCCCTATGACTAATACAACTTTCTTCTGAAAACAGCATTCCTACTGAGATTGTGGAATCTCCCAAAAAAGAGGTGAATTGGAGTCCATAGAGATACAAATTGTGAATTACTTTAAAAATAAAGTGGTTATTCTGCTGTACAGAGCCGATTGATTTTATATTCAGTTTCTAGGCAAACCTCAAGGTTAAGTATTCATGCGTCTGTACAAAGGTAATTGCTAGTTTTTTTAAAAATATTGCCGAAGTAGTTATTTAGTTCAGTTACTTCCTTTTCTACTCAAGTGCTGTGAATGTATGTATATTATCTATAAGGAACTGTGATTTATGG
Organism: Hemitrygon akajei; assembly: GCF_048418815.1. Lineage (NCBI taxonomy): Eukaryota > Metazoa > Chordata > Chondrichthyes > Myliobatiformes > Dasyatidae > Hemitrygon > Hemitrygon akajei. Next base: position 12,923,292 of record NC_133125.1, on the reverse strand, counting down.
TTTTAGAAATCCATTAGTCACAGCAAGTATGTTAGAATTTGATGGGGTAACACTTGACTAATTTCAATTGCATTAAATTTTGCTTGGTGGTTGTAATAGGACCATAATGCTTCTCATCTTTCCAATGGCGGTAATGAATATGCTTGGCTAAAATATCTGGATTTGTGCTACTGTATTAATTTGAAACACTTACCTAGTTTTGTCTGCCAGGCTATATGCATGGGAAGCTAAATTAGCTCCCCCTCTCTCCCCATGCTGTTTTTACTGCCTGTAAACAGAAATAATTTAACAATGGTGGGATAACATATTTTCTGAAAACAAGAGGCCTCATGATTTTTAAGTGGTCCTGGTATTTTAAGTGAATTGTAAAATTGGAGATGCTCTATCTTGAACCCCAAGAAAAGAGTAAAAATATATAGTCATTTTAAGGAGAGATCTGAGAATACAGATGATTCAATCTGGAGCAGCACAAGAGATGGATTGGCTTCATTTATCATATGGAAAAACAAGCTGACGTCTAGCCGATTTAAGTGCGGAGCAAGATTAAAAAGATTAAGACGTCGAGACTGAGGGCAAAGAACTACCCATTGTTAGCTCAGTACTCCCTGAGCGTTGAACTGACTTCGCCACTTTGGACACTCACCTCAGCACTGAACTGGCTCCGTGGTTGTGGACTCACTTTCAGGGTCTCAGAGGTTCATGTTCTGTGTGTTACTTGTTTGTTTGCACAATTTTTTTTTGCACACTGGATATTTGACAGTCTTCGTTGTGTGGGGGTGTTTTCGTGAATTCTATTGTGTTTCTTTTGTGGCTGTCTGCATGAAGATGAATCTCAAGGTTGTATATGGTAGATGTTCTTTGATAAGTTTTCTTTGAGCTTTGAACTTTGCATATTTTGATGTTTCAATGTACAGTGAAATTTGTCATTAGTGTCAAATCAAATCAATGAGGATTCTGCTGGAGAAGCACAGAAGTGTTGCCATGCTTCCAGCGACAATAAAGTATGCCTGCAATTTATTAACCCTAACCTGCATGTCTTTGCAATATGGAGAGACGTTTGGGTTAGGGTTAGAAAATTGTGCGGGGGGGGGGGGGGCAGGGTTTTAGATTTTTGGATCATTTGGATTTCTTCTGGGGAAAGCATGACCTGTACAAAAGGGACGGTTACACCTGAAACCAAGGGGGACCAATATCCTTGCGGGCAGGTTTACTAGAGCTGTAAAGGAGTGTATAAACTAATTTGGCAGGGGGATGGGAACTGAAGTGATTGGGCTGGGAATGGGGGTGTTGGTTTACAAGCAGAGGCAGTGTGTCGTGAGACTGACAATAAGAACAGACAGATAAAAGGGCTAAATTGCAGTCAGTGGATTGAGTTGCAGTGTGAAAGGGGGGACAAAATCAAAAATAGTCTTGGATACAGGATTGAAAGCTTTATATTTGAATGCACACAGTATACAGAATAAAGTAGATGATCCTGTAGTCCAATTAGAGATTGGCAGGTATGATTTGGTGGGCATCACTAAGTCATAGCTGAAGGAAGATTATAGTTGGGAATTTACAGAGGCAATATGGAAGGTGCAGAATTGATGGATTCAAAGAGGAAGTAGTATTTGAAAGGCAGGATGAGGCAACCATGGCTGATAAGGGAAGTCAAAGCCAACATAAAAGCAAAAAAAGAAGGCATATATTAGTGCAAAATTAGTGTGAAGTTAGAGGATTGGGAAGCTTTTAAAAGCTAACAGAAGGAAACTTTAAAAAAGCCATGGGAGGGTGGGGAGAAGGTAAACTAGCCAACAATATCAAAGAGGATACCAAAAGTTTGTTCAGGTATACATAGAGTAAAAGAGGGGTGAGAATAGATATATTGGACTGCTGGAAAATGATGCCAGAGAGGTAGTAATGGGGGACAAGGAAATGGAGGATGAACTGAATAAGTATTTTGCATCAGTCTTCACTGTAGAAGACGCCAGCAGTATGGAGGAAGTTTGAGAGTGTCAGGCATCAGAAGTGAGTTGCTTCTATTGAGGAGAAAGTGCTTAGGAAATTGTAAGTTCTGATGGACCAGGGTTCTGAAAGAGATTCTGGAGGCATTTGTAATGATCTTTCAAGAAGCACTAGATTCGAGAGTGGTTCTGGAAGACTGGAAAATTGCAAATGTCATTCCACTCTTCAAGAAGGGAGAGGGGCAGAAGAAAGGAAATTATAGTCCAATTAGTCTGACCTCGGTGGTTGCAAAGATGTTGGAGTCAATTGTTAAGGATGTGGTTTTGGGAACTTGGAGGCACATGGTAAAATAGGCCAAAGTCAGCATCATTTCCTAAGGGAAAATCTTGTCTGACAAATCTGTTGGAATTCTTTGAGGAAATAACAAGCAGGATAGACAAAGGAGAATTGATGGATGTTGTGTACCTGGATTTACAGTAGGCCTTTAGCAAGGTGCCACACGTGAGGTTGCTTAACATTAAGAGCCCGTGGTATCACAGGAAAGATACTAGCATGGATGGAGCATTGGCTGGTTGGCAGGAGGCAATGAGCGGGAATAAAAGGAGCTTTTTCTGATTGGCTGCCGGTGACTAGTGGTGTTCCGCAGGGGTTGGTGTTGGGGCTGCTTTTTACGTTGTATGTTAGTGATTTGGATGATGGAGTTGATGGCTTTGTAGCCAAGTTTGTGGATGATGTGAAGATAGGAAGAGGCACAGGCAATGTTGAGGAAGCAGGGATGATATAGAAGGATTTGGACAGATTAGGAGAATGGGCAAAGAATTGGCAAATGGAATACAGTATTGGGGAGTGGATGGTCATGCACTTGGTAGAAGGAATAAAAGCATAGACTATTTTCTAAATGGGGAAAATTTCAAAAATTTGAGATGCAAAGTGTCTCGGGAGTCCTCGTCCCGAAAGGTTAAGTCTGTGGTGAGGAAGGCAAATGCAATTTTGGCACTCGTTTTGAGAGGACTAGAATTTTAAAGCAAGGCGCAGGTGAGGCCTCACCTGCAGCAGTTTTGGGCCCTTTTTTAAGAAAAGATGTGCTGACATTGGTGAGGATTAGAGGAGGTTCACAAAAATGATTTTGGGAATGAAAGGCTTATTTGAGGGGCAATTGATGGCTCTATGCCTTTACTTGCTAGAATTTAGAGCAATTGGGGGAATCTCATTGAAACTTCAAATTTTGGAAGGCCTAGATAGAATGGATGTGGAGAGGATATTTCCTATGATGGAGGAGTCTAGGACCAGAGGGCACAGCCTCAGAGTATTGCAACGTCCTTTTGCAACTGAGATAAGGAGGATTTTCTTTAGCCAGAGGGTAGTGAATCTGTGGGATTCATTGCCATAGGTGGCTGCGGAGGCTGGGTCATTGTGTGTATTTGAGGTGGAGGTTGATAGGTTCTTGATTAGACAAGGCATGAAAGGTTACAGGGAGAAGGCAGGAGAATGGGATTGAGAGCAAAGTGGATCAACGATGATGAAGTGGCAGAGAAGACTTGATGGGCCAAATGCCCTTATTCTGCACCTATGTCTTGTGATCTTATGGGAGAACATACAAACTCATTACAGACAGCAGCGGGACTCGAACCCTGGTCACTAATGCTGAAAAGAGATTGTGCTAACTGCTATGGGACCGTGCTGATCACAAGCAAATAGCCTGCTGGAGGAAGTTGAGGGGGGGGGGGTGTGTGTGTGTGTGTGTGTGTGTTGGGAGGGGGGTGGTTGTAGGGGGATGAATTATCAATGTATTGGTTCAAAACACTGCATCAGGATTGCTGACTTTAAGCAAGCTTACAGTTAACATCAAAAGGGTGTTCATTGTAAGGTTGAGGAGTTGCAGGAAGTTGTAAATGATTGAGATGAAATTTTACTTTGAAATTAGGAAGCAACCTAGGATGCACATGAATGTATATATAACTATTCCATTGCACCATTGTCCATGTGTGTTAACCTGGAAATTAGTTTCTTAGACTCGTGCAATCACAGTAAGAAAAAGGATCTGCTCTACTGACTCAGAGGTGGAGTATGCAATAAATATTTATGTTGATCTTTTCATAATTTTTGTCTGTATATATTGAAAAACAAATCAGCTTTTTTTTCCGTCAGTAGCCAATATTTAACTTAATGAAAATTGTGATAAAACATTTGTTGTAACACTTAGCAATGTTGTTCTATCAATGGAAGTACAATGCACTTTATTTAATAAAAAAATTGGAAGTCCTAGTTAATGAACTATTGTGGAATGAACTATATACATGCCATGTTATTTTTGAAATTTCAATGCTAAAGACCTTGTGATTTTAATTGCTATACTATTCAGGAAGAATAAAACAATATCAACTTGAGGAGTTGTAGTGATGCCTTCTGAAAACAATAGAAATGCAAATGCATTTTTTCATTATTTATTGCAGCCGAAATTCCATAAAACAGCAATAGTAGTTGGTTATTGTAAGTAGATAATAGTTTTGCATATTTACTACTGATGCTGGTCAACCTTTGAAGCCAAAATTATCTGAGAATTTACTGCTATGTGAATGTTTTAAATGAACAATGTTCATCTTTGGGGACACAAGAGACGCTGTAATCTGGAACAACAAACAAACAAACAGCTGGAGGAGCCCAGTGGGTCAGGTAGCATCACTGAAGACAGAGAGATGGTTAACATTTCAGGTTGAGACCTTTCAACCCAAAGTGTGTCTATCAAGCACAGATGCTGTCTAACCTACTGAGTTCCTCCAGCAATTTGTTTTAACTTTTAATGTCCATCTTTATATTTTGTCTGTTGCCCTGAGTGACACACTCTCTAAACAGCAGCTTGTATCAGTTTAGATATTTTCATTTGCATTTTGTCATTGTAAACAAGATGTGTTCTGAGAGGGTTGGTAGTTTGGGCAGTGATCCAGGCCTGCCTCAGACTGCTGTGGCCACTGCTGGTTCCCCTCTCAATGAGCTTCAAGTTGATGCATTGTTCACAGTAAAATCAGTGGGATTTATAAGATCTTGTAGCCTAAGGCTTATTGGTTTTGGCTATGAATAGCAGGCAGTTTGTTTTTTTGGCTTTGTAACCAAGCTGTAACAAAACAGAAGTCTGACTTTAGTCTGTAGAGCTGTAACGATTAGGATCTGCAAAGCAAGGGAAATGACTGCAATCTTTCTCAACTCCACCCTCCTCTCCCTCCCCTTCACAAAGAAGAAGAAACATACTGTACCTCCTTGGGTGGGGGTGGAAAGTGACTGAATGTCCATAGTTAACTCTTTCTTTTCAGCATTTCATATATTGCTCATTGTATTTTTTTGGCTTGTAATCTCCATTTAACTTAGAATTTCTATGCTTTAACCTTAGAGAATATTAAACATTTCCATGAATTTTGGACATTTCATAATGGCATCACTCAGCTTCATTTATGTAACTGATCAAAGATCAACTTTATTGGCCATATACATTTACGTGTATTTGGAATTTGCTGTGGTATGTGGGTCAGGGAGAAATATGCAAGAAAAAACAATATTCAACAATAACAATGAATAAAAATATATATTAAAATAAAGTTAGAGGTACACATGTGGATGTAGCAAAATTTGCAGCAAATGAAAAAGAAGTTCAGTTATGTTTACTTAAATTTATCAGATTTATTTGTCTTTGTGAGGCACTACACAAGATAATAATTTGGTTTGGCTGGAGAAATTGGTAATCAAGGTGTTAGGCCTTCAAAGCTGTTTGGAAAAAGTTACAAATTGGTCTACCATGGAAAATGCTATCTTCTTTGGAAAAGGTTTATGTTAGAAATGAATGATTTTTCAATCTTCAGATTTGTATTTATGTTTATATGATGTTGGGAAAACTTATTTCCATATAAATCTCACACTTTGCCTTTTGTGATAGCATTTTTCAATATGCTGCGCCTTTGTTGCATTTTTGAGCAAACTATATATGATATTGGGTACAGATGAATGGTGCTCACAGTGTATCTCCCTAATTAGAACTGAGGCCCTTTCACACACGAGGTCCCATAAGGACACAGTTATATCATCAGCAAAGACAAGTGATGGTATCCCAAAGGATCCCTGCCAGTCAAAGTTGTAGCCTTTTTGTATTCCGTCTCTCTTTGGAAGTCAGTTATTAGTTTCTCTTTCCAATTTTACTTTGTAAAGGAATTCTGCAGTAGTTTTGTATTTTTACAGTCATTAACCTACTTTTTTTTTTACAAAATAGCAACCTTTTTTTTAATCTCATTTCATTATTGGTAGTGTGTGCTTAGATTCACACGGCAAAATAACAATACTGGCCTGCACATATGTGAAATCAATCTGCTTTAGATCCCGACATTGTTAACAGGATGCTGTTACTTAAAACATCGTTTAACCAAATAAGCTAATGAACTTCTGTATTATAAGCATTGTATATTAAATTGGAATGATTATATCACAGTTTAAAGCTGAAATTGTCCTTCCCAGCTGGTAACCAGATACTGAAGAACTAATATGGCAGGAAGAATTAACGTGTAAAACAAATTGTGAAAATATTGCAGATCCTTCGAATCTTGAAAGCAATTTGTGAAAAATACTTAAAAGCAGCTTTTCTTTTCTTCTGCTGCAGACTGTGGTTTATCATTACATATTTCATTCACCCTGGATTAATGGGATGCTGAGCTATTCAGGAAGTGTTCTAATGACAATGGCAAAGGCAATGCATCAACTTCCTTCCTAACTAATGTAATTCTTCTAACTTCCTGCATAGTTGTGGGCTTGAATTTGCATTCAACTGTAAAGATGAAGCCACTTTTATAACTGAAGATGTAATGGGCATTTTAACATGGGTAGATAAGTATATTCCACATAAATGTACAGATTTAATCTGTACAATAATCTGGAAAATAGATACTTCCAGTATCTGTGCAGACTGGCAAGGAAGTGACGAACAGATTCTCAGTAATATAGCTGCATAAGTAAATGTATAAGCTACTGAAAATAATGACTTACCTGTAACTGATTTCTTTTTAAAACAAAAAATGTTTCTTCATCTTTCCTTTCTCTCTTTTTTCCATTCCCCATTCCAGTTCCTCATTCACCTCCTCCTTTCCTTGTTTCCGTGGTCCACTGTCATCCCCTATCAGATTTCTTCTTCAGCCCTTTACTTCTTCCACCCATCACCTCCCAGCTTCTTACATTGTTCCCCATCCTCCACCCACCAAGTGTAGCATTAAGAAGTCTGGCAAAATTGAATTCAATGAACTAAGAGAAAATATTCACTAGTTGAGGACCAAAAAAGTCTAGGTGCAGACAGTGATCAAGGGATTGGAGAGGTGGCAATGATTCATTTGGGGTAGTACTCACTCCTAAGACAGCACGGTTCAAATTTGCTGTTAATGCTTTGGAAGGAATATTGCATGAATGATTTTTTTTAACTTAAATTGGAGCACAGAAGTGATTTACTCCTTAGACATGTCGAACTGATCTTCCCAAACATGACCTGGTATTGGGTGTTACCACATTTTTCTACCTCAAAAAGAAAATTTCAATTATATTATGCTGGTAAAAATGTTTAAATTGAAGTTCTAAGCATGTTTCATAAATTCATACATAAGTGGCAGCAAATAATTTTTGAAATTAATTCCAGCACTCTAAAGTTTTCAATTCTGTCTATCACATTTACCATTCTGCATAACAGAAACATTGTGAAAAGCACCAGCAAGGATAGAAATTTGAAGTTTAAGTTGAAGCATATTGTTATTCAATCATATATATCTATACTGCCAAACTCTGGACCAAAGTGCACAACACAGTACATATAACTCACACCCAACATATCAAGTAATATTATCACAAAAAAATTAACAAATAATAAGGTGCATTTACAACACAAGTTTAAAAGGAAACAGTATGGTGCTGCTGGCGCCATATATGTGTTGGGACCTGGGTGACGACAGGGTGTTCAGTAGACTCACGGCCTGGAGGAAGAAGCCAGTTTATCTGCTAACAGTCCTTGTCCCATGCTACAGTACCCCCTGCTTGATGGTACTTGATGACAAAACAATGGTTGCACGTGTTCAAAAGTGTAACTATACCCAGAGATTGTAATACAATTTGTATAATAAATTGACAATGTGCACAGATGTGTTTGATTGCAGCAATGTACCATTATTACAACAATATCCACAACATGCAAAAAAGTGTGGAAGAGCAGGAAACCAGGTTGCTGACACTTTGGAACACTAAATATCCCATTGTCAACTGATGTTTGTTAATTTGAATGAGATGACTTTTGAATCTGAATAAATTATAGTAAAGATATAATTGTCTATAATATTTACTGGAACATTTATGTTTTAGTCATGCTTTCTGCTGCTGTCACTTTATCTGGGCATTGTCAATCTCAGTGCAAGGTGGTGTGATCACTGGTTCCTAGATGAGCCTACACCCTCTAGTGGCTGTTCATGCACTGATATGGCCTGACCACTGTATGGTGGGGTCTCCATGCACCTTGCAAATTGTAGCTCCCTTCTCAATATCTGCTTCTCTCACTTCCTTTAAGGTGCCTTTAAGGTGCTGTGGTGAGCTTGCCATGAGAGTGACTCAGTTCCTCACAGTTATCATGAAAAAGGTGTGGTAGCTAGCAATGGAAGACACGTGGATAACATGCAGGCAACATGATCAAAATCAGGTTTATTATCTCAGACATATGTTGTGAAATGTGTTTTTTGCAGCAGAAGTTTGTTTGTTACATGCCATGTTGTATGACTTTGGCGGTCATTATTCTTCCATGACCATGATTGTTCTTGGCAAATTTTTCTATGGAAGTGGTTTGCCATTGCCTTCTACTGGGTGGTGTCTTTACAAGATGAATGGCCCCAGCCATTATCAATATTCTTCACAGGTGCAGCAGCAGTGCTATGCAAAACAAACCAAAATAAAACTATAAATTACAACAAGAAATATATATAATTACTACAAAAGTAGTGAGGTAATGTTCATAGGTTGTCCATTCAGAAATCTGATGGCGGAGGGAAAGAAGCTGTTCTTAAAGTACAGCCGCCCCCCTTATCTGCGGGTTCTGCATGCGCGGATTCAACCAACCGCGGATCGGGAAAACCCAGAAGTTCTCTCTCCAGCACTCGTTTAAGCATGCACAGACTTTTTTCCTTGTCATTATTCCCTGAACAATACAGTATAACAACTATTTACATAGCATTTACATTGTATTAGGTATTATAAGTAATCTAGAGATAATTTAAAGTACAGGCAGTCTTTAATTCGGGTTTGTACGCAAGTCAGAACAAGTACATCCAGTATTATTTAGCATCAGTCAAATGCTTGTCTTAGTATATAGTATATATTTTACCTTTCTGTGTATATAAAATACTTAAGAAATGTATGTATTTCAGTAATTAAACCACTGCGTTGCTTAGTAATAATTGTAGCTTTCATCGGGGCAGGGCCTTTCTCACTTTATCCTTTAAAATTGTTCCAATCGTTGACCAACTGTAGCCTAATGCTTTTCCAGTGATCTATGGTGTTTCACCTCTTTTCGATCGCTTTATTATTTCGACTTTATTTTCAATCATGATCGTTTTCCATCAACGGAACAGAAACACTGCGGATTCAGCAGCAGCCGCGGGCGGCGGGTCCAGAGCTCCCCTGGGTCCTAAAGTCCACCCGCACTGAGACAGATTAAATAAGCGACTTGAGCATCGCATTTTTTGGTATCCGTGGGGGGGGGGGGGGCGGTCCCAGAACCAATCCCCCGTGGATAAGGAGGGCTGAATGTATTGAGTGCCTTTAAGCTGTTGTACCACCTCCCTCTTCAATGAGAAGAGGGCATGTCCTGGGGTGATGGCTGTTCTTATTGATGGAGCCAACTTTTGAGGCATTGCCTTTTGAAATGTTCAAAATCCTGGGAGGCTAGTAGCTATGATGGAGCTGACTGGGTTTGCAATTATTAATGAATAATGAAGACTGAAAATATTTTTTCTACTTGAGTTTTCATGTTTCCATCATTTTTGTTTGTCCATCTGACTTGAATCTTCTCTTTATTTAGTGCATGAGAAATGAACGTATCATTTCAAGGCAGTCATCTCTTAATTTCTAATTGTCATGCAGTGGTGACCATCATTCCATTTAACGTCAAGCACTTTATCTTTGTGGCTCGACATTAATAAGACCTGAGGTTCAGTGTCTTGGGCTTCTCCATTCAGCAGTTAGCCGGCATTGTGTCTCTAGAACGTAGAACATTCCTGTACACTAATGTCTGTTGTCCCAACATTTTAACTTAAGATCAATCTAACCCTTCCCTCCTACATAGCCCTCCATTTTTCTATCATCCATGTGCTTATCTAAGAGTCTCTTAAATGTTCCTAATGTATCTGCCTCTACTACTACTCTGCAAATGCTTTCCACACACTCATCACTCCCACATCCTTTATATAATTTCCTTCACATATGCTCCCTTGTATTAGCCATTTCCACCCTGGGAAAAAGTGTGGCTGTATGCTCTGAATTTTGAATTTGAAACTCAAAAGTGGAAATAAAAGTCCTGGAAATGGAGAGTAAATAGAATGCCAGATCGTGTTCAAACTCAGTTCAGGGAGGAACGCAGCCATATTTGTGGTGATTTGAAATACACATACAAATGCAAACTATTGATTTGGGGTGTGAATAGATTATTCCCTAGAATTGAAACCATAATGCCAGTGACATATGCAACCACGAAGCTTGAACCAGTTTTCTGTAGACTAAACAGGAAGAGTAAACTGTTGAGACATAATTTGATTAGGCTAATTCCTGGTCAAATTGGATCATGGATTTCTTTATATCAATGAAAACTTTCAGATCAGCTGTAAGGAGCTAACTTTATCAGGCTGTGCTTCCTGAAATTTAATGTTATCACAATGTAGTATATAATGATATTTACTTTGAGTTACTTTCTTACTGTTGTTACTTTGTAATTACTGTGTCAAATACCATTGATAAATTTCTGTAACTGATTTGTTGTTTAAGCTGACAGTTAGCAGTTAGTTGGAGTATTAACTATACAGAACTTGTCTTTTTAAGCTGCATTTCATTTTGTGTCAATGTCCTGTTTAATGCTTTAATTTCCTTTCCTGTTACATTTTTTTCAGCCAAGTTAGGCATAATGCATTTTAAGTCCCAAATGACAAAGCATTGTTTCGACTGTCCAAGTAGTTGATAGTAACTGTGTTGGATAGCATTTTTTTTTTCATAGTGAAATCACAGGGAGATTAACTGTTGACTAAGAGGTTTTAAGAATCTATATCCATTTCAGTAGGAGGAATGAATTAAGATTTTACTGAAATCTTACCAGTCTAAAATATTTGACCTAATGACTTTACAAAATACAAAAATAATATCTTAGTCTGTTTCATTCTTTCTACAGACTTTGTATAAATCAGATTAAGTGGATTAGAACTCTCAGTTTTACAAGATGAAAAAAGATCACAACATTCTTTCTGGTCATAGGTATCTCAAATGATCCCCTGTAATGTCTGTCCAACATTGCAATATTACCCTTTACTAGTAGCCTCCCCATAGTAGTCTTATTAGTTCAGAACTAATTTCTTGTCGTAACTGCATTTTCTCTTCTGTTCTCAGCAAGTGACACAATTTGCGGATTATCATTTTTTTCTGAGATGAAATTCTTTATGTAAAAAAAATTCCTTGCTTGGATTTTTCACATAAATTTCATTTCATTTAAAACATTATTGTTGGCAGCACTCAGTATAGATTAGGGTACCTGTGATCTGATAATGATAGGATACAGGTCACTCTGTGTTTGACCCTGATGCTTTCCCTGATTGCTTGAACTATGGACCATGTGTTGACAAAGAATAAAATATCTATGTCTGGGGTGGGTGGCCTGTTCTAGGAGACCTGAATGCAATTGCAAACTTTGAGGAAATTGAAGGTTGAGGGTGACTGTTGAAAATGGGTATGTTCTTTGCAACAGACTGACGACTATGAGATGGGAGGGTGTATGAAGATTAACACAAGTTGAATCTGGAGATCTGGAGTGTATTCAGGATTATATTTTTTTGTTTTAGACCAGATTATATGCTTGTTCTAGAATATTGATATCCATAAAATGCCGGGGAAACTCGGCAAGTCGGACACCATCTTTGGAGAGAAATAAACAGTTGATATTTGAGGCCATGACACCTTCATCACAACTGGAAAGGAAGGGATCAGAAGGCAGAATTTGGGGCAGGGGTGGAATATAGGCTGGCCAATGATGGGTGAAACTATGTGTGGAGGAAGGTGGATGGGTGATGAGGGGGATGAAGTAAGAAGTTGCGAGGGGACACATAGAAGAGGTAAAGGGCTGAGAAGAAGTAATCTGATGAGAGAGGAGAGTTGACCATAGGAGAAGGGACAGAGATGGGCAGGTGAAGAGAAGAGAAGGGGTAAGAAGGGAGCCAGAATAACATCATAGAACACTACTCCAGAAACAGGCCCTTGGCCCTGCATCCACCACTTGTGCTGGCAGCTTGATCCACTCTCTCATACTGCCCTCTGAGTGAAGAAGTTCCCCCTCATGATCCCTTTAAACAGTTTATCTTTCACCCTGAGCCCACGACTTCTAGTTATAGACTCTCCCAACCTCAATGGAAAAATAATGGGGAATGTAAAAAGAGAGAAGGGGGAGGAGGGGATAAATTATTGGATTCTGTAAAAGTCAATGCTCATGCCATCAGGTTGGAAGCTACCTAGACAGAATATGAGGTGTTGCTCTTCCAATTTGAGCATGGCCTCATTGTGGGAATTGACGAGGCCATAGACTGACAAGTTGACTTGTATCCATCATTCTTTGAGCTTTTCATTCTGTACATTTTTTTTTGAGCCCTGGGATATATGCCAATTGTTTTTGTTAGTCAGTATGGGCCTATTTCCAAAGACTAACTCTCAACACAGCCTCAGTGAGTTTAAAAATTGAAGGAAAAATTCTGTTAAAATAAAGGCATGGGGTGTGTCTTTAAGTGGTTTTACTGACCTGTGACCTTTGTGAAAACAGGCTCATCACCCTGACACATCTCAGAAATTCAGTGTTTCTAAACTCCTCATTCAGCCAATCTTCTGTGGTGAATTAAAATTCTTCTCAATATTTTAGGCCGATGCATATCCATATAATATTGCAAACATTAAATGTATTAGTAATTGTTTAATCTGTTTTGATGGTGTTAGTCTGAATGTTGACAAGTACAATACTCTCAAAAAACCCTATATTTTCAAGTATTCCATTGGCTCTTTGACTTCAGATATGAAGTTGTAAAAGACAGCTTTTCTGATCGTACTCTCTCAGGTGAGCCTAGATTGTGTGCACAAACCCTAAAATCTTAAAGCAGCAACCTTTAGACTTGGAGTGTGAGTGCACCTAACTGAGCTAAAGTGCTGCTCAAGATGTGAAAAGCAGCGTCATGTCACGCTTTTAATTTTTTTTCATTCTCTCCATCTTCTGACAGTTTCCCCTACTCTTACTTTTCCACCTACTTTAGGGATCATTTTGTGGAAGTAATCCATTCTTTATCCATCAATGGAGTTTGACAGCATTTATTGCGTAATACTTACTGCTTTTTAGAAGGTGGTGGTGAGTGCATTAGAAATTTCCTACCCAATTTAATCAGTCAGGTTTGTTATCACTGTCTTATATGATGTGAAATTTATTTTTCTGCAGCAGCAGCACAGTGCAGAGACACTTAAATTACTCTAAACTACAAAATAATAAATAGTGTAAACAAAGGAATAATGAAGCACACACACAAAGAGCTGGATGAACTCAGCAGGTCAGGCAGCATCTATGGAAAAGAGTAAACAGTAAACATTTTGGGCTAAGACCTTCTTCAGGACTGAGAAGGAAGGGGGAAGATGTCAGAATAAAAAGATGAGGGAGGGGAAATAGGCCGGCTGGAATGTGAAAGGTGAAGCCAGGTGGGTGGGAAAGATAAAGGACTGGAGAAGAAAGAATCTGATAGGAGAGGAGAATGGACCATAGAAGAAAGGAAGGGACAAGGGAACGCAGGAGGAAGTAATAGGCAGGTGAGAAAAAAGTCAGAGTGGGGAATGGGGAATGGGGGGTGGGTGGAACTTGTTCACCTGAAGGAGAAATTGATATGCCATCAGGTTGGAGGGTACCCAAACAGAATATAAGGCATTGGTCCTCCATTCTGAGAGAGGCCTCGTCTTAGCATAAGAGCAAGCCATGGATGGACACAATGACATAGGAATCAGAATTAAAATGTTAGGAATAATGAAGTGGTGTTCATGGGTTTATAGACTGTTCAAAAACTTGGGCTTTCTAAGTTGTTGAGTGTGGATCTTCATGATCCAGTACCTCCTCCCTAATGGTGGTGACAAGAAGAGGTCATGTCCCAGATGGTGAGGGATAGATGCTGCTTTGCGGCACAGCCTCTTGAAGATGTCCTTGATTGTGAAGAGGGTCATGTCCATGATGGAGGTAGCTGAGTCTATAACCCTTTGCAGCCTCTTATGATCCTGTGCATTGAAGCCTCCAAAGAAAATGGCTATGCAACCTGTTAGAATGCATTCTGCTGTACATATGTAGAAATTTGAAAGAGTTTTTGGTATCGTGTTGTAGTATTATAGAAGTACCTTTATGAGAAGAATTGCAATAATTCAAAAGAAAGATTGCTCTCCACTGTCTTTCGAGAACATGGAGTCAGAGGAATATGGCACAGAATTGGATCCTTCAGCTTACAGTGACCATGCTGGCCAACACATACCCATTTACATGTTGTGAGTCTCTGCCCTTACCATCTCCTAAGGCAGCATGTTTGAAACTCTAACTCCACCTATTGGCAGAATTCATCTTAACACCCCTTCAAAGCTCCCATCTCTTATGGTGTCTGGTTTTGATCGCTTCTTCTGTTTCTTACCATCTACTCTATTTATACTCTAATTTTGTATACCTCAATGCAGAAGAGCCCTCATCTTCCTCTATTCAAAGAAAAGTAATCCATTTTGTTTTTCTGAAAATGTGCTGGGGACAGCCTACAAGTGTCTTCATGCTTCTGGCACCAACATAGAATGCCCACAGCTTACTAATCCCAACTCAAATATCTTTCGGAAAATGGAAGTAAATCATGGCAACCGGAGGAAACCCATGCAGTCAAGGGGAGGCATAGAAACTTCTTATGGCGGGAATTGATCCCCAGTCTTCCAATTGCTGGTGCGATAAGGTGTAATGCTAATCACTATGCTACTGTGCCACCCACTGAAATCTTGGTTAACATTCTGATAAACTGTTGAATGTCAATTATATGCTTGCTAGTGATATAACACTCAAAAACATTTATTAAAAGAACAAAGAATTGTTTTAACAGGATAGCTAAGTAATTAAGAAAAATTGCAAAGTAATTTTGCATTTTATAGTGCCTTTGGCAGGCTTAAGTACAAGTCAAAGTGCTTTAAGAACAATGGCGTTCTTCCAAAACGTAGTCAGTGATGTAGGAAAAAAAGCAACAAAGACCCATGGTTGAAGGTGACCTGATAATATGCTTTTGACAAGTATTAGCCAGACTATCTGGAGAACTTTTTTATTCTTCCTCAAGTAGGACTATGGATTTTACACTTTGCTTGAGCCTGAAGGCAGAGCCTCATTTTAATGTTTCAGCTGAAGGACAGCATCTTTCTTTCTACAACATTAGCTGTGTTAACATAGCTGTGTGCTTGAATTTCAGAAACTCAGATTCTTCTGCTGCAGAGACAAAAGAAAGAAATTAAGAAGGAGCATGAATGAGTTATTTTCACTGAGCCAGTTGTTTGTTGCCCATTCATCTCCTTTACCCCCACTCAGGGACCCAAACAGTCCTTTAATCACCTGCAAAACTCTCAGGGTCGTCTGCTGTATCTGGTGCCTCCTCTACATGGCTGAAACCCAACGTAGATCGGAGGACCGCTTTGTCGAACACCTCCTACTCCATGTTAAAATCAGGGTTTCCCAGTGGCCAACCTTTTTAAATCCAATCCCCATTTCCATTCTGACATGGATCTCCTCTTCTGCCGTAATGGGGCCATTCGGGTTGGAGAAACATCATCTCGTATTCTAGCTGGGTAGCCTCTACTCTGACATTGACATTGTCAAACATCTGGCATGGACATTGATTTCTCCAACTTCTGTTATTTTTTTCCCTCTTCCTTCCCTCTTCAGTTACACACTCTGGCCTTTTGCCTTTTCTCCTCATCCACCTATCATCTCTCCCTGCTGCCCCTCCTCCTTCCCTTTCTCTCATGGTCCACTCTCCTCTCCTACCAAATCCAATCATCTTCAGCCCTTTACCTTTTCCACCTATCACCTCCCAGCTTCTTACTTCATCACCTCTCCCCCACCCACGTGACTTCACTTATCATCTTCTAGTTTGTATTTCCTCCCCTCCCTGCACCTTCTTTTTCTGGCACCGACCCCTTCCCTTCCAGTCCTGATGAAGTGTCTTGGACAAAAGTGTCAACTGTTTATTCATTTCCACAGATGCTGCCTGACCTACTGAGTTTTGTGTGTGTTACAGGGTATGTTTCATAAATTTGACATATCTGAAATGTTTTTAAAGAGAATCAGAATTTCTTTTTATTGACACCAGAAAGATTTAAAAACAAGAAATCTTGTTGTATAATTATAACTTCAGGCTGCAACACACACACAATGCTGAAGGAACTCAACAGGCCAGGCAGCATCTATGGGAATAAAGTACAATCTTGATGAAGGGTACTGCCTGGCCTGCTAATTTCCTCTAGTATTTTGTGTGTGTTACTTGGATTTCCAGCATCTGCAGATTTCCTCTTGTTTGTAACTTGAGCGCTCGTTTACTATAATTCCTAAATCACAAAACACAGAAACTAACTTCTAACTCTTAAGGTATTACCATGCTGTGATTTCCTTCCTCTCTGTTCACAGTTCAACAAACTACAGTGCAGTTAAGCCCATCAGTACAGTTGTGTGCAGTTTATTTCCACTTTTGGACACATATATGTTTACTTAACAGGACAATAATATTTTGATCCAATGTGATGTTTTTTTATGTATGCAGAGCGTGTTTCCAACTACCGAGAGATCGTCTGGTCTTTTAAGGTCCTTTACTTATAAAATTAACCTTCAAAATATCATCTGAGAAATGTTTACAAATGGACTATTGCACCAAGCAAAGATCGGACAATCGTTTTGTAGAGCAGTTGGACTCTATCTACAAATGCTAGGGTGAGGCCAAATGCAAACAAGAAGAACAGTGCTATATATTGCACCTGGGGGTAGTCCATAACCCATTGGTATGAATGTTGAAATTTCCATTTTCAGATACCACCCCACAATGTTCCTTTCTGTCTCCTTCTGATTCACCCAGTATTGTTCCTCTTCTCCATCTGTTTCCATCTACTTATCACCCACACACTTCACCTATAGTGTCTCCTATCCTCTCCAGAATTGTTCCATTCATCCATCCTCCCTCCCTTATCTGGATCTACTAACCAACTTTCTTGTCAAATTCCTGCATTTGCAGCCCCTTTTACCTCCACCTCAGCTTCCAGCCTCTGACTGCACCTTTCCCCCTTTGTTTTCTCTCCTTGTTTGTTTGTGCCTGAACTCTACCTCTCCCTGGTCCCCTCTGTCACCTCCCTCCATCTGCCCATCACATTCCGCCCCCCAACTTCACCTGGCTCCATCTATTTCTAGCGGGCCCCTGTGTCACCCCTCTCCATACTTACAGTTCTGATGCTGGGTGCTGGGTCTTGACCCAAAATGCTGACCATCACATGAAGAGTTGCATCAGGGATCTAAACCCCAATGCATTAGTTCTGTTTTCTGCTTTGCAGCCACTTTTTCACCTTGCAGTGTGTGCACGAAATGAAGAAGTTTGGTGGCCTGCAGACTGCTTTTTTAGATTTCTCATTAAGAACAATTGCAGGTCCTTGTAACTTGTGGACATTAAGAGTCAATTCCTAGATATGTACAAGAGGGATGTTCAGACTGCGCAGAACTCTTTAGAGAAGCACACTAATGATGAATCCACCTTCGTTGTGATGGGTCACTGATAGTGCATGCTGTCGGCCAGAGAAACCCCAGCTTTAGCAAACCTTGTGAGCTATATTCATGGCGCATAGCAATATGGATAAAGTCAGAAAATCATAAATGCAAGAGACTCTACAGATATAGGTTTATAATAATAATGCTGTAATGGAATGTACAAAGGAGATGGGAGGGGTAAGTATTTAAACAGAGAGTGGTGAGTGTGTGGAATGGGCTGCCAGTGGTGGTGGTGGAGTCAGAAAAGATAGGGTCTTTTAAGAGACTCCTAGATAGGTACATGGAGCTTAGAAAAATGCAGGGCTATGGGTAAGCCTAGGTAGTTCTAAGGTAAGGACATGTTTGACACAGCTTTGTGGGTTGAAGGGCCTGTATTGTGCTGTAGGTTTTCTATGTTTCTATGCTGAAAATGTTGAACACACAAAATGCTGGAGGAACTCAGCAGACCAGGCAGCATCTATGGAGGGAAATATACAGTCAATATTTTAAGCCGAGACCCATCATCAGGACTGAAAAGGAAGGGGGAGACAGCCAGAATAAGAAGGGGAAGGAGTACAGGCTAGCAAGTAATAAGTGAAGCCAGCTGATAGTCAGATGAGGAGAAGAGGTGAGAGGCAAGAGTGGGTAATTGAAGAAGAGGGAACAGGAAGGGGAGAAATTACCAGATGTTATAGAAATCAATATTCATGCCATCTAGTTGGAAGGTATTGAATAAGTCAGAAGATTCTTCAGAAGGCAGTGATCTTGGGACAGGAAATGCTCTATTGCTGTATATTTGCATCAGTCTAGTGTGGGGTTCTCAAACTTTTTTATGCCATAGACCAATGCCATTAAGCAACGGGTCTGTGGACCCCAGGTTGGGAACCCCTGGTCTAGTGCAAATTTTGTTTTGAGAATTGTATGAGGAAAGAGTCAATCATTGCTTAGTAACTCTAAAACCAGCAACAACTGGGTATCAACAACTATTTCCATCAGTGTGAGGCCTTTCTCATGCACGTTACCATATGGTGCACATTTTCAGAGCTGAATTTCTGCCACTTTTTTCCAAGGCTAGGCTCAGTATGGGCCTGTGCTGTAATGATAGGAAGTTAAGTGAGTAACATTAATTACTATGTGCCTGGGAGCTGATAGCAGAGTGACTGGCACAATTTGGGGCAAGAATTTGGAACTGATGTTAAAAAGTAGATAATGCCACATCATTCAGAGAAGGCACAGTTGGGGGTGGGAAAGGAAATATCTTAACTCATTGGGGTACTGTGCTTCGAAGGCTGTACTTAATATTGGTGGAAGGTGTAATGTGAGTTTTTAGAAGAGAGATGGGCATTTGGTTTTGACAGAGCAGTAGAAAAACTAGGGCTTGATTTTGATAATTAGAGAGACCTGCGCATAGAGTTGGGGGAGTTTGCGAGTTGGGAATTTAGTTTGGCACATGGGTAGAGCCTGGTACATGTTTGGCATTTGATGTTGGTAAGATTAAGGGAGAGACCAACACTTGGCAAGGGAGATACCTGGAGAATATACATGGAGGTGATATTGATGTTAAATGTAAGAGTTCGGGGAGAGAAAGTTATTTGTTTCCTGAGGGTAATAAACTGGAGCTTAATGTTGGATGATAAAGATCCTAGCACATAATACAGTAGATTGGCACCCAGGGTGGGGAGAGGTGAGAGACAGATATAGAAATTGGTGTGGAACTGGTCCTTGGTGATAGGGAAGAGATTGCCACAGTATAGGGGGAGGGGAGAGATTGACATATACGTTAGGTTTGGGAGAAGGACCGACACGATGGTTGTGATCAAGAGAGTGAGTTTAGGAAGCACATTGGACGACCATGGGGAGGGTGGGAGCAGGGTATACAAAATCTCAGTTGGCTTTCTCAGTGGGGTATTTCTGATTTGGAGCAGTGCAGAGTACATGTGCATGTGGGGCACTCCACATATACAGATTAGAGCTTAGTGGACTATCCAGCAGTGAATTGCTAACAGCAGTTATGGGATTTATGCTTTCCTATGCATATGTACAGAAGTCCTGAAGTAGTATGGTAATATAATTAGTGCTGCCTTATGCTTTCCCTCAAAGTCATTTTACTTATCATTTGCTGACATTTGAATATTCCTGCAGCAAACATTGTTTTCAACTTTACATCAGCCTGCTTATTTAATGACGGTTGCTTGTGAATCAGATTGATAGCTTACATTTTTAAACAAACATATTAACTAATGCGCTAAAAATAGTGTATGGAGGAATTTCAATCCAAACCGAGCTGCCAGAGTGTGGTAGCTATTGAATGCTTTTTGACGGTCATTCAGAAATCATCTTGCATTTTAATGCCTCTGTAGGGCTTTCCTAGATATATCTTTAGTGATTGGACACATTGTTCATACTTAAAAACGTTATGTTGAACCTTTGTAAACAACAAGTTAAACTGCAATTGGAGTTCTGAATTCTGTCCATGTGCACAGGACCGTGTTGTCAGGACTTCTGCCAAAGCCTTGACTAGGCAGCAGAAAGGATTTAGCTGCTTGGCACTGGGCAGAGGGAAATCTCAACAGATTAAAGAAGTTGGAACTTTTTATGTTTTAAAATTTGGAAGTTTAAAGGGAAGTTTAATAATCTTCAAGATTATGAAGAGTTTTGATTAAATGAGAGAAAATATTTGATAAAAGATAACTGAGGCCTGAGGGAGATGTAATAGAAGCTTTTAAAATTATAGAGGCATAGAAAGAGTACAGTCAGAATCTTTTCCCCTAGAAAGAAATATCAAACACTAGAGGACATGCTTTTAAAATTGGAGGCTGGGAGTTCAAAGGTGACTTGAGGGGCAAGGATTTTTATGAAGTTTGGTAGGCGCCTGGAATGAGTTACCAGCGGTAGTAGTGGAATCAGGTAGTTTAGAGGAGTTTTAAGAGGCTTTTAGATGGACATGAATATGAAAGGAATGGAGGGATATGGATAATACACTGGAGAACATTTAGTATAAATTCAGATCAAGATTAGCACATCATTGTGGGGTGAATGGTCAGTCAAGTGTTGTTCTGTTTTGTATCCTATGACAAATTTCATCACAAGGTTGGAAGTTTATTTCTGCCAAAACCATAGAGAGATCCCACTCTCAGTTTATTGGTAAGCACAAAGTGTGACAGTTGTACAGTTTAATTATTATAATAACTGAATCTAAGCTGGCTGAAATATTTTGCTTTGTTAAATTTTCACAATATGATGCACATCGGAGGTTTACATTGTTGTCTTTAACTTGGTTAGTTTTCTCACCTTGGTCTCTGAAATAACTGACTCTAGGGACTGAAACATATGCTCTAGATTGGTGTTTCAGTGCAGTACGGAGGAAATGTACTGCTGGCAATGCTGTCATCACTGATATCAATATTTAAAACAGATCATCTGGTCATTTGTTCCATGGTGAGATAAGTTGGCTTATTGGCTAGCTTACCTATTTCAATTTCTCTCTCAATGGATTTTTAGTTGCCTTCTGTTGGTTTTTAAAAGCTTCCTAATCCTCTACCTTCCCACTAATTTTTGCTCTAATATATGCCCTATCTTTTGATTTTTTTGCTGTCTTTGAGTTCCATTGTCAGCCATGGTTGCCTCAACCTCCCTTTAGAATATTTCTTCATCTTTGAGATATGCAGTAACTATCCTGTATCTTCCGAGTTGCTCCCAGAAACTCCAGCTCTTCTGCTGTCATCCCTGCTAGTGTCCTCTTCCAGTCATTTTGGCCAGCTCCTCTCTCGTGTCTCTGTAATTTCCTTTACTCCACTGTAATACTGATACATATGACATTAGTTTCTCCTTCTCAAATTGCAAGGTGAATTCTACCATATTATGATCACTGCTTCCTAAGGGTTCCTTTACACTATGCTCCCAAATTAAACCAGGTTCATTACGCAACACACAGTCCAGAATAGCTGATCCCTTAGTGGCTCAACCACTAGCTGCTCTAAAAAGCTATCTTCTAGGCATCCGTCAAGTTCTCTTTCTTGTGATTCAGCACCGACCTGATTTTCCCAGTCAAACTGCATACTTAAATCCTCAATGACAATTGTAATATTGTCCTTTTGACACATCTTTTCTTTCTCCCATTGTAATTTGTAGTCCACATCCTGCTGAGTGTGGTAGAACAGAGGGATTCCTAGAAAGTGCTATCACAGGTAGATAAGGTCGTAAAGAAAGCTTTGGGGACAATGACCTTCATATATCAATGTATTAAGTACAGGAGTTGGAATGTTATGTTGATATTGTATAAGATGTTGGTGAGGTCTTGTTTGGAGCATTCAGTTTTGGTCGCCTACTTACAGGAAAGATGTCAGTAAGATTGAAAGAGAAAATTTACAACCATGTTGCCAGGCCTTGATGATCTGAGTTACAGGGAGAAGTTGAATAGGTTAGGGCATTATTCCCTAGAACACACAAGATTGAGGGGAGGTTTGGGATTAAGGATTACAAAATTATGAGGCAATAGGGTAAATGCAAGCAGTTCCCCCCCCCCACTAATATTGGGTGAGACTAGAAACAGAGGTCATGGGTTAAGGGTGAAAGGTGAAATGTTTAAGGGGAACATGAGAGGGATTTTCTTAGAGTGAGAGAGTGGATCAAGCTGCCAGCTCAAGTGGTGGATACAGGATTTGTTTCAACATTTTAGAGATATTTGGATAGTTACATGGATGGAATGGGTATTGAGGGCTCTGGTCCAGCTGCAAGTCAATGGGACTAGGCAGGTTAATGGTTCAGCACAGACCAGTTGAGTCAAAGGGCTGTTTCGGTGCTGAAGTGTTCTATGACTCTATGATTTTGTTTATTTGTATACCAGCTGCCCCATCCTCACCCTGTTCCCATCCCCTGCTAGATTAGTTTAAACCCTTCCCAGTGGCTCTAGCAATCCTGCCCAGAAGGATATTGGTCCCTCTCGGGTTCAGCTGTAACCAGTCCTTTTTGTACAGGTCATACATTCCCTAGAAGAGATCCCAATAATCCAGAAATCTGAAACCCTACCCCTTGCACCAATTCTTCAGCCACACATTCATTTGCCAGATCTTCCTATTCTTACCTTTACTGGTGCGCGTGGTACAGGAAGCAATCTGGAGATAACGACCCTAGAGGTCCTATTTTTCAGCTTTCTACCTAACTCACTATATTCTGTATTCAGGACCTCCTCCCTTTTCCTAACTATGTCGTTGGTATCAGTATGTACCACAACTTCCAGCTGTTCACCCTTTAGAATGCTGTGGATCCGATCCGAGATATCCCTGACCCTGGCACCTGCAAAACAACATATCATCCAGTTGTCTCTTTCACGTCCGCAGAATCTGCTGTCTGTTTCTCTAATTATGAAATCCCTTATCACTACTGCACTCCTCCTTTCCCCCTTCCCTTCTGATCCACAAAGACAGACACATTGCCAGAAATCAGATTCCTGTGGATTCCCCCAGGAGCTCATTCACTATCACAGGGGCATTCTGCACTGGCTGTTCCCTTTCCTCGTCCTGATGGTCACCCAGGTGCCTGCCTTCTGCAACTTAGGGGTGACTCCCTCCCTGCTGCTCCTATCTATCACCACCCTCATTTTCGTGTATGAACCAAAGGTACCCTAACTGCAGCTCCAGTTCCTTAACATGATTTCTAAGGAGCTGCAGCTTGGTGCACTTCATGCAGATGTAGTTATCAGGGAAATTGGAGGTCTCTCCAAAGTTCCCACATCTCACATAAGGAACATACTACTAACTCTGTACCCATTCTCACTGCACTAGCTCTGTACTAACAGGGAGATAAAACCTTGCTGGAAACTTACTTAGAACCTCTGCCAGTCCTTGTCCAAGTCTGACTTGCCTAAGTCTGTTCAGCCAAAGCCAGACCACTCACACAATGGCCGCTCCACTTACACCTTGCTTCTTTTTATTGGTCCCTGCAGCCTGCCGAAAATCCCAAAAGCACCTGAGCTCTTTTTTAATCTTGTGCTGCGTTACCAATGAATGAATTCTCATGCAGTTTGCAGCCTGTTGATGGTTTAATTTTATATGTTTTAACTTTGAACCTAATTTCAGAATTTCTTTTTTTAATGAACTTACTTTGCATCTCTTGAAGGTGGCATTCTGTGAGCACATAAGACTATGTTGCCGATAATAAGACCCTGACACAAGCTCTGTTTAATGCAATATTCCAAAGTGCACTGCCGACTGTGTAAAACGTGACACTGATGAAAAGAACTGTCTAACAGTTACATACAGTGGTTGACAGAATGTACGCAACATATCTAATGGTGTATTGTTAGTTGTCATATCCAGGGAGCAGTGGTTTGCTTTTAACTGTGGAGAATGTCAAAGCAATGAATATACTCAACTGTGTCAATTATTTATATTATATACACCCCGTAGTTCCTTATGCTACTGTTTTCTCATTGCATTTTTGCATTAGATGTTTCATTGGCATTGTGTCAAGTCTACTACTTCTATGTATTTGTTTACACCAAATAATGGGAATAAGGCCTAGACCGACCTTCCTCATAAAACCTCTCTCATACCCCACAGCTTACAACAAATGCTCCCACATTTTTTGTGTGCTGACTTTCCCAATAATTAATAGTTTTTTTTAAAATAAAGCTCACAACATGATGACTGCTTTCTTCATAGCACTACATCTGAAATTGCTAACTTTGTGACTCTTGATCACCCTGTAGAAAATGTAAATTGGATCTTGGATAATCCATTCATCATGCAGTCTCGTAATTATATGCTGTATCTTGGTGATTACATTCACAGACACAGGACAAGGCCATCACAGGCAAAGGCCTCCACACCACTGAGCATATTTACAGCCCTACCACAAGAAAGCAACATCCATCATCATACACCCCCACCATTCAGGCAATGTTCTCTTTTCACTACTAACATCGGGTATGTGTTAAAGCAGCCCTGTGTCCTACACAACCAGATTCGGGAACAGTTATTGCCCTTCAAACATTATGCTTCTGAATTGGCATGGATAACTTCAATCACCTCAACGCTGAACTGATTCTACAACCTATGAACTCACTTTCAAGGACTAACAACTCATGTTCCCAGTTTTATTTACTTCTTTATTATTTGCACTATTTGCCTTCTTTTGCACATTGGTTGTTTGTGTGTTTTTATCTATATATAGTTTTTCATAAGTTTTAGCATATTTCTTTATTTTTCTGTAAATGCCTGCAAGAAAACAAATCTCAAGGTAGTATATGGTGACATACATACTTTAATAGTAAATTGACTTTGACAATCCCACTGAGTTTTGTATCAACAACACTTAGAAATATGGTGGTTAGTCCAACCAACCAACCAAATTGAGAGATAGTACTGTACAAAATCTTAGGGGTGTGTGTGTGCCCTCAAGACATTGAAACACCAGGCAAAGTAATTTGATTCCAAACAATTGGTTTATTGGTCTTTACAGAATGTCTCTCTGGGATTTCCTGTTCCCTCCCCTCTCCTTTCCCCTCTTCCCAACCATGATTCCCCTCTCCCTGCACCCTTCCCACTCTTGGTCCACAATAAGAGACCCATATCAGAATCAGGTTTTTCATCACAAATGTTATGCCTTTTTTTTGCAGCAGGAGCAGTATAGTGAAATACATAAAATTACTACAGTACTGTGCAAGATTCTATATGTGTCTTAAGTGATTTGCACAGTACTGTGTATAGATATATACTGGGAACAGCTTTTACAGCATGGCCTGCCTATCTGAGAGGACCTGTGTATTACCATTTTCCAGTTCCTGTGTGTTACCACTGTCTGCTTCCTGTCTGTCATCCAGTCCTCTATCTGTGTCTACATGCTCTCCTCAACTACGTAATGACAGAACACTTTGAAAGCTCCCCTGCCTTGTGTAAATCAAAGGTTCATTTCATTGTCAAAGTATGTGTGTACAATACAACTCGGTTATTTGTCTTGTCCAGATAGCTATGAAATACAGAAAAACCTCGGAAGATGATGAAAGACAAGGCATCAACTCCCCCCTCCCCAGTATAAAAACAAAAGAAACAAAACCCCACAGACCCCAAAATCTCCCCTCCCCTGCAGAAAAGAAACAGCAACAATCACAGTCCCCGACCCTCTCACTTGCAGAAAAAAACGTGACAATAACAGTCCCCTGACCCCCTCACCCACAGAACAGCGACAGTAACAATCCCCGACCCCATCACCCACAAAAAAGCAGCAAAATAGCAATCTCCCCTCATCTCCACTCACTCTCAGAAAAGAACTGCAACAGTAGCATCAAAGCCCCCAACCCTTTCTCTTACACACAAAATATTCTAACATCACCCACCCAACAATCATCCACAAGAAAAACAGAAAAACAAAAGGAAACCAATATGAAGTACAGTCCAATAATCACATATATCTCAGGTTATCGGAAACATCTTTTCATCTGCATACAAGGAAAGCAGCTGCACAAACTCAGTTCTTCCATAAAGAGTGACCACCGACCTGGGTCTGATCGCTACCAATCTAGGTCCAAATATGCTGATCCGGCTGCTGACAGTCTCCCTTGGGAGCTGTCACTGACCACGCCCCCACCACTGCTTTCACCTTGATACTTCAATCTTCCTCACTGCTAAAAGATGGAGTTAACAAATTTCACGACACATGCCGGTGATAATAAACCTGATTCTGAGTTGTTCATGACCCTGTGCCTTGTCTCTGATCTCTTCCATGGGTCAGCTTGTGTCCTCAGTCCTTCTCAGCCCCCGCCCCCTCCCCCAGTCTCTAATCTCCACAGGGCAGCTCTCTGGACACAGCAGAGTGCTGGATTCTTTGATCGAGTTGAAACTGTACATCACGGGCTCCAACAATTGCTGAAGCACGTGCAAGACAAAATGAAAGAGCAGAAGGCATAGAAAAAATGAAGTAACTGATTTGCTGCCTGGAAGATGCTGCCCGAGGAATTGTTGTTCACTGAAGTCATCTTGATTGGAAGTCAATAGGTGATGTTAAATGGAGGTGCACAGGTTGACAGAACTATAGTCTAACATCATACTTAGGATTGGACTTCCCACCACACTGCTCAGCTTCAGAACACTACTGAGCATTAGGCAATGGGACGTGAAGTCCTGCAGAGGAGTTTACATCCACTTACGAACTTTGGGCCAAAGTATTATAACTTTTCATAGAAAAGATATTTTGGGGTAACCTAGTGGTACACAGTAGAGAATGTTTGCACTTCTTCTGGGTCACACATAATTCATTTATGTGCATGCCTCTCCCCTCTACTCAGTGAATAAATCAATATTTAATAGTTTTCTGCTGTAACACAAATCAAATTTTGCGTGCATCTTTATTTATAGCACCAAGACTAGAACCACTATTTTAATGACTGTAGGGAGCAGCACAGGTTGAAATTGGCAGTTATTTTTCCTTATTAGTATATTCCTTAAATGTCTCTTGTGTTGAGAATAGCTTGGAGGAATACAAACTGCAAAGGATTAGTTTTCAATAGAAGAATACATTCTGTAAATGTCTCAAATGGTTGAATCTTCTGAAAAGTTGTCTGATATGATTTTAATAATTAGTGAATACTTCAGATGTATTGATAGAAAATATAATGTTTAACAGCCTTAACAAGAAATCATAATTCACTCTGGTCACTGCCCAAGTATCTTTTCTAAATAAACCACTGACACCAAATGAATACAGACCACTATGATTCAGCTGCTAGATTTATTTTATAGTGTGCTGGAACAGCTGTACATGAATTTACTTGTATGATATTACATTTTCTTCATTGCTGTAGGTTTCTATTTATGTTTAAATGGATTCAAGAAAACTACATAACTATAATTAAAAAACTGAAAACCAGATTTTCTTTTAACCCCCAAAAAAAGAAAGACCTTGAAGTGCCTTTTGCGATCTCAAAACAATAACACCTGAAGTACTTTTGAAATGTAGCTGCCAGTATAATGTAGGGACAAGTGCCAAACTTGTTGAAGTTGCATCCTTTTATAAGTTAGACTGTTGATAATGCCATCTCCATTTCAGAGCAGAAGGAGTTATCTGACCTTGATCTTTGATGAGCCTTATATAGTCACACTTATAATTACAGACATGATGAAAATGGTGAAATGAGGATTTCACCATAAAGGCAGGCCTGGTATCAGGAAACACAGAGATGCATGACATTACATTGTCAAGTTTTGTCACATTGTTTCATTATTATCATTTGGGTAGATAGAGACTGATTAGAGATGATCAACATGGTTTTGTGAGTGGTGGGTCTTATGGAGTGTTTGGTGGAGGTTACCAAGGAAATTGCTGAAGGAAGGGCAGGGGATGTTATCTATTTCAGCAAGGACTTTGACAAAGTCCTGCATGGAATTCTGGTCAAGAAGGTTCAGTTACTTGACATTCTGGTTGAGATAGTAAATGACAATCAACACTGGCACACCTTGGGGACAATTTCTACACCCATGATTGTGTGGCTAGGCACAGCTCAAATGCCATCTATAAATTTGCTGACAACGTACTATTGTTGGCAGAATTTCAGATGGTGATGAGGAGACGTACAGAACTGAGATGGATCAGCTGGTTGAGTGGTGTTGCAGTAGCAACCTTGTATCTACATCAGTAAGACCATGGAATTGATTGTGAAAAGGAAGTCGAGGGAACACACACCAGTTCTCATCGACGGATCAGAAGTGGAAAGGGTGAGCAGTTTCAAGTTCCTGGGTATCAACATCTCTGACAATTTATCCTGGGGCCAACATACTGATGTAATTACCAAGAAGGCGGACCAGTGGCTATATTTCATGAGATGAATTGGTATGTCACCAAAGACACTTGCAAATTTCTACAGATATACCATGGAGAGAATACTAGCTGGTGGCATCACTATCTGATATGGAGGGACCACTACCCAGGATCAAAAAAAGCTGTAAAAAAATTGTGACCTTTGTTAGCTTCATCAGGGACACTATCATCCCTAGCATCCAGTATACCTTCAAAAGGGGTTGCCTCTAAAAGGCGGCATCCATCATTAAGGACCGCCATCACCCTGGACATGCCCTCTTCTGATTTTTACCATCAAAAAGGAGGTACAGGAGTCTGAAGATACACGCACAATATTTCAAGAAATTACTTCTTCCCCTCTGCCATCAGATTTCTGGATGTACAATGAACCTAAGGACACTGCCTCAGTATTTTCTGTCCTTTCTTTTTGCTTTTTGTATTGTAGTTTATAGTTTTTATTATTACGTATTGCAACATACTACTGCTGCAAAACAACAGTTTTCAAAGCATATGCCAATGATATTAATTCTGATTCTGAATGAGATTCAATATTGGCTTAGCCAAGAGTGATAACAGATGCATGTCTCTCTGACTGGAACCCCTAGTGGTGTGCCCCAGGGATCGGTACTGGTCTATGTCGTTTTTAATCTATATTAATGTTTTAGATGATAATGGGGTAAATTGTATCAGCAAATTTGTGGATTACACCAAGACTGGAATTGTCATGGACAGTGAGTAAGACTATCAAAGCTTACAGTGTGACCTTGACTAGCTGGGAAAATAGGCTGAAAAATAGTAGATAGAATTTAATGTAGACAAATATGAGGTGTTGCTCTTTGGGGGAACCAAACCAGAGTAAGACTTAAAACAGTGAATGTAGGGCTCTGACGTGTATTGTGGAGCAAAGGCTGGGTCCATAATTCCTTAAAAATAGATTGATAGGATCAGATGAGCTTTTGGCATATTGATGAAGTAAGGAGCTGGAAGGTGATGGGGGAAGAGGTAAAGGACTGATAAAGAAGGATCTAAAAGGAGAGGGCGTTGGACCATGAAAGAAAGGAAAGGGAGGCGAGGAACCAGAGGCAGGTGTTGGACAAGTGAGGAGAAGAAATGGGATGAGAGAATAACCAGATTAGGAATGGAGAAAGAGATGCTGCCTGACCTCCTGAATTCCTCTAGCATTTTATGTAACTGTAAAATAATAACTGGCTGTTGTTTATCACAAGGGTTCTCTGTCCAGGTTGTTCTTCCACATCATTTGCATCAAGCTCAGAAACTTACAAAGATGATTTATTGTATGTATTTTAAATTTGACATGTGTATAAAAGCTGTATATTATAATTAGCAATGAGAAGTAGTAAATAGTATTTATGCTGTTTTGTATAAATGCTGGCTGTTTTAAGTGTTATAAATCCATAAACAAAACAAGAAAGGCCCTCAAATGCCACAGTTTTGTTTTCTTGAAAACATTTAATGATTGTAATGTGAGTTATAGATGTTCAGTGGGACTACTGATAGTGAATTGGAAAAATGCTGATAGATATAAAGTGGGATCATGAAATAAAGTGAATTCTGGAAACTCAGACATGACACAAACTGGAAATGTTTTCGAATGGCAAGAGATTGATAAAAACACTTGCAAAAGTACTGATTTCTTGTGCCTATGCATTTTTCCTCTGTTGCATCTCAAATGTTTGTTTCTTGCTAAGATAGAAATGTTTTGCAAGTGATGTGATTGAATATTATACTCCTGAAAGATGTACTAGGATATTTGATCGATGGCATTTTAATTCCTTCCTGCCAACTGAGGCCAATAATAAGTGCTTTCAAAGACTTCAGTGTGAAAGGTGTTGTAGGTATCCTTGGTGATTGTATCTGTTACCAGGCAGTTAAAGATTATGATGTAGAGTCCTAGACCTAAGAGTTTGGAGATGAGAGAAGGGCTAGGGAAATGGCATCTGCAATGGGCTTGGTTTGATGGTAGACAGATTACCATGGGTTGAGGTCACCTTGAAGGCTGGAGTTGATGTGTGCCACAGCCAGCCCCTTTCCACTTGCTTATTCTAACTCTTCCCCCTTCCTCCCCCATATCATCACAAGTTGTTTTAAGAAAAATAATGGTAATAATGCAAGGAACATAGTAGATATGCATTTGGATTTTCAATATTGTTGAATTATTGATAAAGTTAATGTGCATGTTATTAAAGGTCTGTCCTCATTTGAAAGACTCTCTGGCCAAAAATAGGCAGATTTTCCTAATTTGAGATAAAGCTGGTGCTCTTGGTTCAAATGCTGTGTGGTACAAATTCACTCAACATTAGAACTTGGAAATTGGAAAACTACCATGTGTATAACAAACTCCTTGGGACAATTTTACATTTTAAAATACTGTGTAAATAAAGGTATAATTATGATGGACATTACAAAGAGTAAATTTAACAAAGTATAGCACAGTGAAAAACATCAGAATCCTTTGAGAAATAGTATCTTAAATCATCCTCATGGCCAGTGTGAGATTCAATGTGGTTTGGGTACAACTGACTTCCTCATCCATTTAAATCTTGTGGTTTCACAAGCTGTTCATGGTACAGCTTTATGTATTTTTGTGAAAACAAATATAGAATGAATGTGCAGCTGTCTGTGTACTTAAACAACATTAACTAATATAAAATATAAAATTGCAGTGTAAACTGCAGTTTGGGCGGCATGGTAGCATAGTGGCTAGCATAACACTTTACAGTACCAGCGACCGGAGATCAATTCTTGCCGTTGTCTGTAAGGAGTTTGTACATTCTTCCTGTGATGGCGTAGGCTTCCAGCAGATGCTCCAGATTCCTCCCACATTCTTAAGATGTATGGGTTAAGGTTAGTAAATTGAAGGCATGCTACATTGGTGCTGGAAGCATAGCAACACTTACGGGCAGCCCCAGCACATCCTTGGACTATGTTGGTCGTTGACAGAAGTGACATATTTCACTGTATGTTTCGATGTATTGGTCAAATAAAGCTAATTTTTAATCTTTCTTTAATCTTTTAATTTGATTTCAATTATGAGGGAGGCTTTTGCATACTCTATCCCTTCCTGATACTGTATCAATACCAGAAATATTCTTCCTTGTAAATTGTTTGTATAATAACCTTGAAATAGATTACAGGCCATATTTTCTCATCATATATTTTCTTTATTTTCAATCAGCTTAATGTTAATTCATTATAAAATAGTAAGTCCTATATAATGATAGTAATGAGATGTTTATGAAATTTTTTTTTAGGGGGAATGTCCATGTTTTTAAGAATGGTATTGCTATAGTAATTGCCAAACAGGGGTTGTTAAAAAAAAACCCAAATTGGAATTGTAGAAGCAGCCACTAACAAGCACAAGAAAACTACTCATCCACACCAGGCCAAAATGCTGTGAGATACTGTAGATGATGGACTGTGAAAACTTCTTGCATTCATTTTACGTAACTAGGCCTTGGGGAGAGAAATTGCAGTAGTCAGGGAACAGATGGCAAATGCTTCCAAGATGAACCAAAAAAAAACTAAACGCAACATACACAAAATTCTGGAGGAACAAAGCAGGTCTCCCAATGAAGGGCCTCGACCCGAAACGTTGACTGAATACTCTTCTCCATAGATGCTGCCTGACCTGTTGAATTCCTCCAGCATTTTGTGTGTGTTGCTTTGGATTTCCAGCATCTGCAGATTTTCTCGTGTTTGTTAAAGAAAAACCAAGACTAATACAACTCCTCATGCATGGGAGGTGACTCTTAATCCTCTTTCTGAAATTATATAGCAAGCCATTTTAAAACTGGACTGGCTGAATAAAGATTGTTGTCTATATGGACTTAAGTAAGGCCTTTGACAAGGTTCCGCACGGTAGGTTAGTTAGGAAGGTTCAGTTGTCAGGTATTAATATTGAAGTAGTAAAATGGATTCAACAGTGGCTGGATGGGAGAGGCCAGAGAGTAGTGGTGGATAACTGTTTGACAGGTTGGAGGCCAGTGACTAGTGGTGTGCCTCAGGGATCTGTACTGCATCCAATGTTGTTTGTCATATACATTAATGATCTTGATGATGGGGTGGTAAATTGGATTAGTAAGTATGCAGATGATACTAAGGTAGGTGGTGTTGTGGATAATGCAGTAGGTTTTCAAAGCTTGCAGAGAGATTTAGGCCAGTTAGAAGAGTGGGCGGAACGATGGCAGATGGAGTTTAATGCTGATAAATGTGAGGTGCTACATTTTGGTAGGAATAATCCAAATAGGACATACATGGTAAATGGTAGGGCATTGAAGAATGCAGTAGGACAGAGTGATCTAGGAATAATGGTGCATAGTTCCCTGAAGGTGGAATCTCATGTGGATAGGGTGGTAAAGAAAGCTTTTGGCCTGATGGACTTTATAAATCAGAGCATTGAGCATAGGAGTTGGGATGTAATGTTAAAATTGTACAAGGTATTGGTAAGGCCGAATTTGGAGTATTGTGTACAGTTCTGGTCACCGAATTATAGGAAAGATGTCAACAAAATAGAGAGAGTACAGAGAATATTTACTAGAATGTTAACTGGGTTTCAGCACCTAAGTTACAAGGAAAGGTTGAACAAGTTAGGTCTTTATTCTTTGGAATGTAGAAAGTTGAGTGGGGACTTGATAGAGGTATTTAAAATTATGAGGGGGATAGATAGAGTTGACGTGGATAGGCTTTTTCCATTGAGAGTAGGGGAGATTCAAACAAGAAGACATGAGTTGAGAGTTAGGGGACAAAAGTTTAAGGGTAATACAAGAGGGAATTTCTTTACTCAGAGAGTGGTAGCTGTGTGGAACGAGCTTCCAGTAGAAGTGGTAGAGGCAGGTTCGGTATTGTCATTTAAAGTAAAATTGGATAGGTATATGGACAGGAAAGGAATGGAGGGTTATGGGCTGAGTGCAGGTCGGTGGGACTAGGTGAGAGTAAGTGTTCGGCACGGACTAGAAGGGCCGAGATGGCCTGCTTCTGTGCTGTAATTGTTATATGGTTATATATGAGCTAGAACTGGTTTCAGACACAGTGAAAAGTAATAGATCCTGAAAGCTCCTCTAATCAAATTGCAGGAGTTGTCCTATAGATGGCAAAGCACCAACCAGATATTGTATTCACTCAATCATCATGGAGCCAATATCACAGCTAGCTCACAAGAAGCTGAGAATATTTTGAGCCCACATGAGTTTCCATAGCTACCCCTTGGATTTAGAGAATGTGAATGGAGTTCAAGGAGAATTTCTTCTATGTCTGAATGAGTTCAAGCAAGCAAGTTAGTCTTGTTGAAGTGAAGCTGGTTGGGCCTCTCTTCAGGAAAGAAGCAAAGCAGCCTGAGACCATTGTGATTTGGGCTGGATGTGTAGTGGGACTGTATCTCCATGGTAACGATGAGCTGGTAGGGACAGGAAATTGCAAATCAAAGTGGTGGAAAGCACCAATGGTGATATCAGTATCGGGAAACTGAATGGAATCGAACAGGACAGAAGCAATAGGATCAGTGGGAGAGCAGCAGAAATAGCATGTCTACCTATATAATCTTGACTGTGGGGATGAAATGGCTGTGGGCTATGGGGGCTACAAGACAAGAAGTTGGAAGCTGAAGATGAATGATCTCCTGAGGAAGTGAGGCCTGTGATGTTCAGTTAAGGGGTACAAAGATGTGACTAAGAACTCACCACTGTGAACTTTTCCTTCCCAGCACTTTAATTATTCATTCCACTTCCACTCAGACCTATCTGTCTGTGGACCCCTACACTTTTGTAATAGAAGCGTGGAACATCTTCTTGATGGGCATAATACATTCCTTGAACTCTTTAGAATTCAACATGTTCAAATAGTTTACTTTCTCTGTATCAGACCTAGTCATTTATTTTTTATTTAGTGTTTTGTTTATTACAGTGGTTTTCCCTTCCGGCTCAATGAACCCATGCTATCCAATTACACCCATGTGACCAATTAACTACTAATTCATATGTCTTTGGAATGTGGGAGGAAACCAGAGCACCCAGAGGAAATCCACGTAGTCACAAGGAAAGCATACAAATTCCTTACAGATACGGGCCGAATTGAATCCAGGTCACTCTTGTTGTAATAGCATTATACTAACCACTGTAATGCCACCCAAATTTCTGCTATAAAACTTCCATTTGTGATACTGGCTTGGAATTTCTCTTTCCATTTGCACAGCCATTCCTCAAAATTGCTTTCATTCCCCCCCCCCCCCATTAAGCAACATGTTACACCTCATTTATATTATCGCTCTCAATGTTTCCATTAACCCATTTACAAGAAGACCTCTGCAACTTATCCCCATGACAATTCTGACCACACCTTTTCAGAGAAGCTCCTTTTGTCTTGACTATCCATCCCTTAACCAGGTGTCGGGGTCATGAAGACTGTGAAGGTACTATTACTAGAGAGAATGTTCTTGGGAAACTGAAAGGTCTGAAGGTGGATAAGTCACCTGGACCAGATGGTGTACGCCCCAGAGTTCTGAAAGAGGTGGCTGAAGAGATTGTGGACGTATTAGTAATGATCTTTCAAGAATCACTAGATTCTGGAATGGTTCCTGAAGACTGGGAAATTGCTAACGTCACTACATGCTTCAAGAAGGTAGAGAGGCAGAAGAAAGGAAACTATACACCAGTTAGTCTCACCTCAGTGGTTGGGAAGATGTTGGAGTCGATTATTAAGCCTGAGGTCTCAGGGTGCTTGGAAGCACATGATAAAAACAGACTGTAATCAGCTTAGTTTCCTTAAGAGAAAATCTTCGCCTGACAAATCTGTTAGAATTCTTTGATGAAATAACAAGCAAGATAGACAAAGGAGAATTGATTGATGTCGTGTATTTGGATATTCAGAAGGCCTTTGACGAGGTTCCAGTTCCACACATGAGGCTGCTTAACAAGCTAAGAGCCCACTCTATTACAGGAAAGATTCTAGCATGGATAAAGCAGAGACTGATTGGCAGAAGGCAGAGAGTGGGAATAAAGGGATCCTTTTCTGGTTGGCTGCCAATAACTAGTGGTGTTCCACAGGAATCTATGTTAGGACTGATTCTTTTTATGTTTTATGTCAATGATTTGGATGATGGAATTGATGGCTTTGTTGCAAAGTTTGTAGACGATATGAAGGTGACTGAAGGTGCAGGTAGTTTTGAGGAATTAGAGAGGCTGCAGAAGAACTTAGATTAGTAGAATAGGCAAAGAGATGACAGATGGAGTACAGTGCCGGCAACTGTATGGTCATACACTTGGTAGAAAAAATGAAAGGGTTGACTATTTTTGAACCGGAGAGAAAATACAAAAAATCTGAGGGGCAAAGGAACTTAGGAGTCCTTGTGCAGGATTCCCTGAAGGTGAATTTGCAGGTTGAGTCTGTGGTGAGGAAGGCAAGTGCAATGTTAGCATTCATTTCAAGAGGACTGGAATATAAAAGCAAGGATGTAATGTTGAGACTTTGTAAAACACTGCTGAGGCCTCACTTGGAGTGTTATGAGCAGATTTGGGCCCCAATTCTTCAAAAGGATGTGCTGAAACTGGAGAGGGTTCAAAGGAGGTTCACAGAATTGATTCCAGGATTGAATGGCTTGTCATATGAAGAAAGTTTGATGGCTCTGGGCCTTTATTCACTAGAATTCAGAAGGATGAAGGGTGTCCTCATTGAAACCTATCAAATGGTGAAAGGCCTTGATAGAGTGGATGTGGAGAGGATGTTTTCTATGGTGGGAGAGTCTAAGACCAGAGGCACAGCCTCAGAATAGAGGGGTATCCTTTCAGAATGGAAATGAGGAATTTCTTTAGTCAGAGTGTGGTAAATCTGTGGAATTCACTGCCGCAGGCAGCTGTGGAGGCCAAGACTTTCTGTATATTTAAGGCAGAGGTTAATAGATTCTTGATTGATCAGGGCATGAAGGGAAACAGGGAGAAGGCAGGAGATTGGAACTGAGAGGAAAGTTGGATCTTCCATGATGAAATGGTGGAGCAGAATCAATGAACCAAATAGTTTTAACCATTTTCTGCATTTTTGTCTTTCTCTCTCTTCATGTTCTGATACAGTTTCTTTGATCTGCAACATTATGTTTCAGAGTAAGTACACGACAGCACAGAAACTGACTTCCTGGCCCATCGTTTGTGTCAAAATATTATTCTGCTTAGTTCATTGACCTATACCTGGACCATAGCCAAATTTGTTGAAATCGAACCTCCATCCACCACTTGTGCTGTCAGCTGGTTCCGCACTGTCATCACCCTCTGAGTGAAGAGGTTCACCCTTTAAACATTTCACTTGTCACCATTAACCCATGAACTCTGGTTCTAGTCTCATCCCTCAGTAGAAGAAATGCCAGCTTGCATTTACACCATCTATACCCCTTAAAATGTCGTATACCTCTGTCGAATCTCCCCATCATTCTCTAATGCTCGAGGTTGTAAAGTCCTTATTAACTCTGTCTTTGTTTCCATACATGCTGCATGACCTGTTGAATTTTTCCAGTATTTTCTCTTTTTATTCTGGAGACAGAAAGGGAAAAGGCACATTTCCTGCCTCTAAAACGGTTGCATACAGCGTTATTCTTGCATCAGTAATTTTCATAAAAATGGGAAGCGATTTGTGTTTTTTTTCTTTTCCCTGCACTCCCTCAACAGCAATTGTATAAAATTGAAACTGGTCGATTATTGTTACGTACCAAGGTATAATGGAAAATCGTGTGTTTTATACCATTCATACTGATCAAATCTTTACAACGGTGCACTGAGGTAGTACAAAATGATACAGTAACAGAGCGCAGAATGAAGTGTTAGTTACAAGGGAGTGCAGTGCAAACAGAAAATAAGGTATAATGTGATAATGAGGTAGATTGTGAGGCCAGGAGTCCATCTTATGATACTATTGTATTGTAAACTCAAAGTAAATTTAATTTGACTTTATTGTTATTTTATCAGTTGGACTTTCAGTTCGTTACTGTCATATTTAAACATTAAATTAATTGAGTATTTGTTACTTCTCAATCACTTTGTTTCTATATAATGATTTAATTCCAGTCATTATAAAGTATATCACGGTATCTCATTGTGTGCATCATTTTACATTTCCTCTGTGTTACATGTCATTTTCTTACTGCTTGCCCAGTTACCTAATACAGTGGATTCTGGTTGTTTGGGGATACATCAGGACCAATTCGGCCCAGTTAAGTGGTTGCCCCAATTAGCCGAAGTTTCATGCAAGTAGTTTAAAAGGTGTAAAACTACCATTTAACTGAGTAACAAGTTATATATTTAAATGGAATGTAGAGCAATTAGACTACTAATCCTCCAGATGCCGGAAATCCAAAGCAACACACACAAGTTGCTGGAGGGACTCAATACGTCAATCAGCATCTATGGAAATGAATGAACAATCAACGTCTCAGGCTGAGACCCTGCTTCAGAACTAGCAGTTCTGAAGAACTGAAGAAGGGTCTCAGCCCAAAGCTTTGACACCATAGATGTTGCCTGATCTGTTGAGTCTCTCCAGCATTTTTTGTGTGTTGCCCAGTACTATAAAACTGTGTATTAGTTCCTAATAGTTATTGACAGAGGAATTCCTTCAGTGTGTGCTGGCATGTTCTTTTGGTTGACTGTAAATGAACAAAATCAGCACAGATATCTCATGCAGATAGTAGACTGCTTTCAAACAATGTATTAATGCTTGCATCCTCAAGATCCTGATTCAGTTTGATTGTTGATACCTTCAAATTCTTCATAATTACTAACTTGTTAAAGTAGTGAAATAGTTTAATTTTCACTCCTGGCCATTTCTGGCATTGTCAAGCCCGAATGCTTGAAACTATAGTGAGCAAAAAGTTCTGAGTTGTCTTACTGCTTATTTCTTGTGTACTATCAGTAACAAAAATCACCGCCTTTTGAACATAAGCACTTATAACTGAAGTTATTTAAAAGTATTTGCTCAAAGCACTGTGTAGTGTCTAATGGCTGCACCAGTGCACACATTTGATGCTAGTTGGAAACTGTTCAGCAAGTCTTCTGTCCCAATTAAGCAGCATACTGTCCCAAATAAATGAAGGGAATCCCGGATATTTTCTATATTAGTTTTTGTTCCTCAAGAATTCTCCCAAATAAACAGCTGTCTCAATTAACTGATGACCAAATTAACTGGAATCCACTGTATATTGAAACCATGAACATATTCATTTATTCACTGTATTGCTTCTTGTGTTTTGAATCATTACAAGTTTAAGTTTACTTTTGGTGTCTGGGACTGTTACTAAAGAAGTTTGGAATAATGATATGTCTGCTGGGTTGATTTGTCATCAATTATGCCTCTACCTGCCCTACTCAACTCATTTCTTCCTCCACTGACTTTTTCAGGTTCTTCTGTACTGAATTAATATGTTATAACTCTCAGTGGCTATTAAATTAAACTTCCTTCAGAGCATCATCAAAGCCTAGACTATTTTTTTAACTCAAAAATAGTAACTTTTAAAAAGTTGACGTTGTTCTGGAAGCACCTTTCCCTTCAAAACCTGTTCCGTATAGATTTGGATGGCACAACCAAAGATCCTTAGATCTAACAGATGGCTATTAATGTATACTTCTGTCAAAACATCCCTTCTCTTCACCTTTCTGACCCACTACAATGATTGTACACTCATTGGCCACTTTATTAGTACTTCCTCTTGTGTGTTCAGAGAAGGTCTTCTGCACACCACTGTTATAATGCATAGTTATTTGAGTGAGTGTTGACTTTTACTCTCAGCTTGAACCAATCTGGCTAGTCTCCTCTGACCCCTGTCAGAGGTATGTCACCCACAGAACTACCACTCTCTAGTTTTTTTGTTTGTTTTTTGCACCATTCTTTGATAGCTCTGGAGATGGTTGTATATGAAAAATCTCAGGAGATGAGCAGTCTCTGAGATACTCAAATCATCCCATCTGGCACCAACAATCTTTCCACAGTCAAAGTCACTTAGATCACATTTCTTCCCCAATCTGATGTTTGGTCTGAACAACTGAACCTCTTGGCCATATGTGCATTCTTTTATGCCTTGAATTGTTGCTTCGTGATTGGCTTATTAGATATTTACATTAATGAGCAGGTGTACCTAATAAAGTGGCCACTGAGTGTATTGTGCAAGTAATGTTATTTTGTGGCAATTGTTAGAATATTGTGTCTGGAAAATAGATTGATGTGTAAATTTAATACATGATTTATTTAGCTCTGATCGTTGGCTAAACCAGCCATTCATTGTAGAGACGATTGGCCTGTCTTTCAAATCAGCAGTTAGATTTTTAAATAATGTTATGGTTTTATGATTTTGGTATGTCTATGTAAACACTTGCTGCACATAAAAGATATATTTAGATTTGTTTTTGTCATGAGTTTAATTGATTCGGAGCATGTGTTATTTTATTCTTTACACTTAGGAAGTGTGCCAGTTCCTTGTTCCAGGATGTAATGACACAGGAGTTGCCTTTCTTTGCAGAGTGCAGCAGCAGCTCCCAGTCCAGTGCTAGGAAACATTCCCCCAGGAGACGGAATGCCAGTAGGCCCGGTACCACCGGGATTCTTTCAGGTAACAAGCAGTAGGAAAAGGCTTTTTTTTAAAAGAAAATGACTTGATGGTTTTCCAAAAAAGAATAAAAGACATGGTGAATCCCTCAGAATTATCACCGAACATGATAATCTACATGAAGCAGATGGTCGTCTCGAGAACTCGTAGGAGTACACGCATGAGTCTTTGTAGATTGATAGAACATTTAAAATAAAACTCAAATGCACTGCATTATACTTCTAATATTGCTGATAATTACATGTAGATTTTTTTTCCTTTTAAAGGACTCGAAAGGAAAGAATTATTGAACATTACTCGTAGATTTTATGGTGCATTGTGATTTCTACTGCAGTAAATAGAAAAGCATAAATTTTCTGAGCTCTGTAAAACACATGAGCATATTGATTAGACCATAAGATGTAGGAGCATGTAGGCCATTTGGCCCATTGAGTCTGCTCTACCATTCAATCATGGCTGATCCTTTTTTTTTCCACCTCCTCAACCCCATTCCCCGTAACCTTTGATGCTGTGGCCACTTAAGACCCTATCAATCTCAGCGTTAAATACACCCAACGACCTGGCCTCCACAGCTGCCTGTGGTAACAAATTCCACAAATTCACCCTCTGGCTAAGGAAATTTCTCCACAACTCTGTCTTAAGTGGATGGCCCTCTATCCTGAGGCTGTGCCCTCTTGTCCTAGAATCCCTCACCATGGGAAACATACTTTCCACATCAACTCTTTCTAGGCCTTTCAACATTCGAAAGGTTTCTATGAGATCCCCCCTCATTTTTCTAAATTCCAGTGAGTACAGGTCTAGAGCCATCAAACATTCCTCAAATGATAACCCTATCATTCCTGAAATCATCCTTATGAACCTCTTCTGATCCCTTTCCAATGTCAGCACATCTTGGATAAGGAGCCCAAAGCTGTTCACAATACTCAAGGCGAGGAATCTCTTGAAATGAATGTTAATATTACATTTGCCTTCTATACCACCGACTCAACCTGCAAGTTAACCTTTAGAGTGTTCTGCATATGGACTCACAAGGCCCTTTGCATCTCAGATTTTTGGATTTTCTCCCCATTTGGAAAATAGTCTGCACGTGTATTTCTTCTACTAAAGCACATGACCATGCATTTTCCAACATTGTATTTTATTTGCTACTCTCTTGCCCATTCACCTAATTTGTCTTAAGTCCTTCTGCAGCCTTCCTGTTTCTTCAACACTACCTGTTCCTCCACCAATCTTTGTATCACCTGCATACTCGGCAACAAACCCATTTATTCCATCATCTAAGTCATTGATATACAGTATAAAAAGAACCAATCTCAGCACCCTGTGGAACACCACTAGTCACTGGCAGCCAACCAGAAAAGGATTCTTTTATTCCCACTTGTTGCCTCCTACCAATCAGCCAATGCTCTAACCATGCCAGTAACTTTCCTGTAATACCACGAACTCTTAACTTGGTAAGCAGCCTCGTGTGGCACCTTGTCAAAGCCTTCTGAAAATCCAAATATGCAAAATCCACTGCATCCCCTTTATCCATCCTACTTGTAA
The DNA here is from genome assembly GCF_048418815.1 of Hemitrygon akajei. NCBI lineage: Eukaryota > Metazoa > Chordata > Chondrichthyes > Myliobatiformes > Dasyatidae > Hemitrygon > Hemitrygon akajei. The sequence continues at coordinate 12,881,362 of NC_133125.1, read as the reverse complement.
TCTCCTCAAAGAATTCCAACAGGTTTGTTGGGCAAGATTTTCCCTTAAAGAAACCATACTGACTGTGTCTAATCTTGTCCTGTGTCGCCAAGTACTCTATTACCTCAACCTTAATAATTGACACCAACATCTTCCCAGCCACTGAGGTTAGGCTAACTGGTCTATAATTTCCTTTCTGCTGCCTAACTCCTTTGTTTAAAAAGTGGAGTGACATTTGCAATTTTCAGTCCTCCAAAACCATGCTAAAGTCCAATGATCCTTGAAAGATTATTACTACTGCTTCCACAATCTCTATCACTATCTCTTTTAGAATGCTAGGATGCAGTTCCTCTGGTCCGAGTGACTTATGCACTCTTAGGTCTTTCGGCTTTTAGAGCATCTTCTCCCTTGTATTAGTAACTACATTCACTTCTCTTCCCTCACATCCTTAATCTGGCACACTTCTAGTGTCTTTCACTCATTTAGTTCATTGATCATCTTGTCAGCCGTTATTATTTCTCTGGCCTCATTCTCTCACAGTCCTATATCCACTCTCATCACTTTTATTTTTTATATACTTGAAAAAGCATTTTCTATCTACCTTGATATTGTTTGCTAGCTTGCTTTCATATTACATCTTTTCCCTTCTAATGATTCTTTTAGTTGCTCTCTGTAGGTTTTAAAAACTTCTCAATCCTCTATTTTCCCACTAATTTTTGATTTGATGTATACTCTGTCTTTTACTTTTACATCAGCCACAGTTGTACTATTTTGCCATTTGAGTATCTCTTTGTTTTTAGATTACATCTATCCTGTACCTACTTCATTTTTGCCAGAAACTCAAGCTATTGCTGCTCTGCCAGCATCTCCTTTCAACTTGGTCAACTCCTCTCTTGTACCACTGTAATTTCCTTTACTTCACCGAAACGCTGCTGCCTCAGACTTTACTTTCTCCTTATCAAATTTTAAATTGAACTCAATCGTATTGTGATCACTGCCTCCTATAGGTTCCTTTATCGTAAGCTCCCCAATCACCTCTGGTTCATTACATATACCCAATTCAGTATAGCTGATTCCCTACTATGCTTAACAGCAAACTGCTCTAAAAAGCCATCTTGTAGGCATTCAACAAATACACTTTCTTGAGATCCATTACCAACCTGATTTTCCCCAATCTACCTGCATGTTAAAATCTCCCATGACTATCATAACATTGATCTTCTGACACAGCTTTTCGATTTCTCATTGTAATATGTAGTCCACATTCCGGCTACTGTTTGGAAGCCCATATATAACTGCTATAATGATCCTTTTACCCTTGTCATTTCTTAACTTGACCCGCAAGGATTCAACATTTTCTGATCCTATGTTGCATCTTTCTAATGATTTAAAGCCATTCTTTACCAGCAGAGCCATGCCACCCCCTCCACCTACCTTCCTAAACTTCCGATAAAATGTGTAACCTTGGTCATTCAGCTCCCAACTACAACCATCCTTCAGCCACAATTCAGTAATGGGCACAACATCATGCCCGACAATCTGTAATAGTGCCACCAGATCATCCACCTTATTTATTATACTCCGTACATTGAGATATAACACTTTAAGTACTGTATTTGCTACCCTTTTTGATTCTGCATCCCCAATGCACTGGTATTCATCCTGCTGGCTGCAATTTTGTCCTGTCATCTGCCTGCCCTTCCTGACAGTCTGACTGCATGCTATCTTTGCTTTGTTACCATCCATCCTATCCTGAGATCCTTTCATTCCAGTTCCCACCCCCCTACCAAATTAGTTTAAACCCTCCCCAACAGCTCTAACAAACCTGTCCGTGAAAATATTGGTCCCCCTCGAGTTCAGGTGCAACCATCCCTTTTGTACAGGTCATGCCTCCCCCCGAAGAGATCCCAATGATCCACGAACCTGAATCCCTGTCCCCTGCACCCACAGCCATTCTATAAGAGAAATTTGTGTTAAAACCCTTATAAAGACAATGGCCTACAGGTTTCATGGATCAAAATTACTGTATAAGATGGATGTTTGGAAGAGCTGCATTTAGTTATTGATAGACTAGAGGCTCAGGCAGATGGTGCCTCTGGAGTGACTCTGTCTCAAAGATCAGGATCTGACAAGTATCAGCACCTGGAATTGGCCCATCTTCAGTCAAAATTGAGAATGGAAATAGAAAGAAAAATGGAGGGCTCTTCAGGCAGGAAGCATTAGTTTGATCATGGAGTCAGTCAAAAAGACAGCACATTGTGGACTAAATGGCCTGTACTGTGCTGTGTCTATGTTGAACATTGTGGGGGGGAGGAAAGTAGGTGGTTTGTTGAGGTTGGCATTTGGGAAGGTAGAGGAGGATGGGGCTGGTGCAGAAAAATGGTGTTAAAATTGTAAAGATACTGCATCTTTTTCCTTGTAAACGATCTAATTTCTGGCTATATTTGTTGGTAGGATATTCAAGCCCTCTGAGGTTTCGTCATTTTAAAAAATCTAGATATCCTTTATAATTTCAGTCTCTAGTCAAGCTGAACACAAAAGTTCAATATTCAAAGTTTATTCAGATCCCCTTACTGCTCACTTAGCTGAGCTATTCAGACTAACCCTGCAGATTTAATGGAAGTACTATTGGATTAATAAGAAAACTCAACCATGGTTCCTTTCCCCTATCAGTAAATAGCCCATATTTATTTTTATTTCTATTTTGTATAGCGATATAGCACAGTAACAGGCCCTCATGGCCCCAGGAACCTGTTACAGCCATGTGACTAATGTTAATGGAATGTGCATACGTAGCTATCCAATGAAAACGGGCCTTGTGCATTTGCTTTCTAACCCCACTTCTCACCTGATTTTCTAAAAGCCTTTAAGCCAATCAGTTAAACTGATTTGCTGTAGGCTTGGTAATACTTTCCTCGATGATCTACAGTGGTGCTAGAAAGTTTGTAAGCCCTGTAGAATTTTCTCTATTTCTGCATAAATAAGACCTAAAATGTGATCAGATTTCCACGTGTCCTAAAACTAGATAAAGAGAACCCAATTTGATAAATAACACTAGAAACATTATATTTGTTCATTTATTTATTGAGAAAAATAATCCAAAATCACATGTATATGTTGGAAAAGGTATGAGAACCTCTGGGGTAATGCCTTCAACAAAAGCTATTTGGAGTAAGGTGTTTCAAAGAATGAGATGGGATTGGAGGTGTGGGTTGGAGAGGTACTCTGCCCTATAAAAAAAAGACACACAAAGTCAAGTTACTGAAAGAGCCTGCTCTTCTCAAGAAAGATTTGTTTATGTACACCATACCTCTTTCAAAACAGCTTTCAGAGAACCTTAGAAGAAGAATTGTAGAGTTGCATGAAGCTGAAAAAGGTTATAAAAGCATTTCTAAAGACCTGAGTGTTCGTCAGTCCACAGTAAGAGAAATTGTCTACAAATGGAGGAAACTCAGTACTGTTGCTACTCAGCCTAGGGGTGGGCATCCTTCAAAGATTACACCAAGAGCACAGCGTGCATTGCTGAAGGAGGTGAAAAAGAACCTGAAGCTAGAAGCAAAAATCTGCAGAAATCTCTAGAACTTGCTAAAGTCTCTGTTCATTTGTCCATTATAAGAAAAACACTGAGTAAGGATGGTGTTCATGGAAGGACACAGCAGTGAAAGCCACTCTTCTCCAAAAAAATAAACATTGCTGCATGTGTCAAGTTTACAAATGATGACCTGGATGTTCTGCAGTGCTTCTGGGACAATGTTCTGTGGACAGATGAGACAAGAGTTGAACTTTCTGGCAGAAATGCATATTGCTATGTTTGGAGGGTAAAGGCCATTGTACACCAACACCAAAACCTCATCGACAACTGTGAAGCATGGTGAATGGAGCATCATGGTTTGGGGCTGCTTTGCTGCCTTAGGAAATGGACAGTTAGCAATCATTGAGGGAACAATTATTCATTTTACAGGAGAATGTCAGGGTAGCAGTCTTGTCAGTTGAAGTTGGATAATGCAACAAGATAATGATCCAAAAGACAAGAGTAAATCAACAACAGAATGGTTTAAAAAGAAGAGAACTCATGTTTTGAAATGGACAAGTCAAAGTCCTGACTTTAGTCCTATAGAAATGTTGTGGAAGGACATGAAGCAAACAGTTCAGGCAAGGAAGCTCACCAACGTCCCAGAGTTGAAGCAGTTTTGTAAGGATGAATGACCTAAATTTTTCCCAAGCTGATGTGCAGGACTGATCAACAGTTACTAGAAGCATTTGGTTGAAGATATTGCTGTACAAGGGGTCACACCAGTTACTGAAAGCAAAGATTCACATACTTATTCCAACAAATACATGTAATATTGGATTACTTTTCTCAATAAATAAATGAGCAAGTATAATGTCTTTTTGTGTTATTTATTTAATTAGGTTCTCTTTATCTAGTTTTAGAATGCATGAAGATCTGATCATATTTTAGGTCACATTTATGCAGAAATAGAGAAATTTCTACAGGGTTCACAAACTTTCTAGCACCACTGTATTTAGTTTTCACATTTGAAATTTTAATAGCCAGTTTTCATCTCTCTGGTAGGTAGTGAGTGCTAGATCATAACCACTCTATAACAAACACAAGAGATTCTGCAGATGCTGAAAACCTAGAGTAACCCACAAACTGCTGGAGGAACTCTGCAGTCAGCAGCATCTATGGAATGAAATGAACAGTCGCTGTTTTGGATCAAGACCCTTCGGGCTAAGTCCTAATAAAATGTCAGCTATTTATTCCTCTCTATAGACGCTGCCTAACCTGCTGAGTTCCTCCAGCATTTTGTTTGTGTTCCTCTGCATAACAAATTACCTTTTCCTAACATCATTGCTGAACCCATTTTCTCAGCTCATCCACTCATGTGTAGCTCTTAGTTTACTGCAGCTAAACCTGTCACAATCCTGCTGCATCACCTGCTAGCTTGCACTCCTTCCCCTCTCCCCCACATCCTTATTCTGGCTGCATCCTCTTTTTTTTCCATTCTTGATAAAAGGTCTCAGCCCAGAAGGTCAGCTGCTTAATCCCCTCCATTGACGATGCCTGATCTACAGAGTTCCTTCAGCATTTTGTGTGTGTTCCTCTGGTTTTCCAGCATCTGCAAAACCTCTTGTGTTCCTGTTAAATCTCCTCTCAAATATCCTAAAGTGAATAAGCCCTGCTTTTCCTATTTGTCCTTATAGATGAAGTCCCTTATCCCCAAAATTATTCTTCTATCACAAGAGATTCTGCAGATGCTGGACATCTTAAGCAATACCCACAAAATACTGGAGGAAAGCAGGTCAGACAGCATCTGTGGGGGGAAATAGTCTACTTTTACTAAAATATTTTCTGCATCTTCCGTAGGTCTTTTGGATTTGGACTCACTGCTCTGATTATGATCTAACCAGTGTTATATTACTGAAATCACAATCACAACCTTCATGATGTACAATGTTCAGCATCTATATGCTTTACTAACCACCATGTCCTGTTATTTTCAAAAAATGATGTATTTCTCTGTCTCTGATCTTGGACACCATTGCATTAAACCACACTGTTCTTTCTGCTAAATCTATCAGTTCACACTGCTCATTCTGTGAGGTTCTCTTTGGCTTCTTAGTCTACCATTGGCCTCAATGCTTACCATGCTGACCGAGTCTAGTATCGGGAAGGCAACTGTTGAGCTTCTGTGGACAGTCTTTGGACCAAAACTAGTAAAGGAAACCAAGGAGTAAATATGAAGGAAGTTACAGAGATGTACATGATATGTAGAGCAAGAAACTTCAATTACTACGAAATATTAGAGGGCAAGTTTCAGAAATGTGTTTGAGAAACTTCATCCATCGGTATCTTTCAAACTATGCAGGAAGGAGGCACTGCTGAATCTGCTTTGGTATGAATAGGTTGAGTAGGCTGCTTGTCTGAGGAGATGCTTAAAGCACAGTAATATCCGTAAATACTAGATTATCAATGGGGGGAAAGTGAGGAGCAATCTGTAGAATAAATTAAGGTTGGTAAACAGTGTAGAATGGAATGGTGTCAGACCACGATTAAGTGGTATCCATGATTGGCAGCCTACTTTAGAACTTAATCTCTAGTTCCTGAAAGTCTGATTATACAAAGTTCATTTTGCTGTGTTTGCAATGACTTCTGGCTCAGCACCATTCACCCTATAGAATATTTTGAATCCTCTCCATGGTACTTATTACCCTTGCATAATGAACACAATCTACTATCCATGATTCAACTAGATGATTACAGAAATACCGCCCCCCACCACACCCCACACTGAAGCACTGCCTGAGATGCTGCATTTCCATCACTGTTACCCCTGTGCAGATCTTTATTCCTTGATGGTGAATTATGAACTGCAATTCTTTTGGGTACCAGTATGCCTGCCAGATACTAGCTGCAGCTAAGCAGCACTTTGTTCGGCAATTTTGGCCTTTATCCACATTCATTTATTCACCCGTTTATTATCCATGTGTGTTATGTAGCCAGATGACATTCAGTGTCCATAATCCTACAAGTGTAAGCCCCATTTAAAGATAGAAAAGCAACCACTGCTCTGGGGATATCTTATGAGAATATTAGTGCCTTCAAGAGAGGAAAGAAAGTTGTCAAAATTAGAATGGCATTGTTATCTTTTCTATGACACATAGACTTTCCCATTGCACACTCAGCAATGCGAAGGATGGCCTCTTGGTTTAGAAGGCTCATCTTAATTTGCTCTGCAATTGGTGGGAATCAGACAGAAAAGCATGTCCTGGGACAAAGCAGAGCATGATGTGGCCCTGCTGGAGTCTGAGCCTGGAGGAAGAATGTCTAAGAAGACTGGTGGAAGGAGATGTTGGGGTTAACAAAGTCCCCTGTCTTTCCAGCTGCTGTGTCTTTGGAGCATCCCTAGAAAACAATCCCCATTATTGATTTTGTTTCATCAAAATACACCTGCATTCATGCCAATCATTCTGCAGAAACTGAATGGGATGTTTGAATAAAATTATATTTTGAAGTATTATACATTATTGTTATTACTAATGAGAAAGTGAAGTAGGAAAACTGTAGTGCATAACCATTTTCATTCAAGCTCAATGAATTATTTTAAAACACACTATTCACCAATTGACAGATGTGTTTATTTTAAACTCTAATATAGTAGGTCAGGATGGCCTGCACTGAATTAAGATTCTCCCAGGGTTTATATAGAGAGCTGCCTGAATCAGCTTATGTGCAGGACATAGCGAATTACCTCCTGACACATGCATATACTCTTGACTTCCAGAGAAGATCAGCAGGGGGTTCTCAGTACATAGAGCCTGGTGCAGAAGATCTTGTTTCACAGATTATCCATCTCCAAAGGGAATAGCAAAGATTTTGCTTTGATACAGAGTTGTAATAGGTAAATTTATTCTTATTCAGTTGCTTCCATTTTGCGGATTTGCTTATGATAAATCAGGTATACTGTGTACTAATAACTTTTTGATTTCTTCATTATCCCCTTCTTGATTCTTATATCATGAAATTCTTAAAAGGCAATGAACATAATGTTAAAGATAATACTACTTCTAATGATTCACAGACATGTATTAATCTGTGAATTTGGATGTTACTAAAATAGTAAGGCTACCTAATCATTGAAAAGAACTGACTTCATTGGTGATCCCTAATTGTAAAAAAAACCTCACTTCTTAACAGTAACAATATTTTTGTACCTAGGCTCCAAATGAGTTAGTAGAGCATTGTTGCCTCCTAGTGGAAAGTGATCTTTAGTATAGATGTCGCTTCTGAACTTCAGAATCAGGCTTATTATCACTGCTATATGTCATAAAATTTGTTGTTTTGCAGCAGCAATACATTGCAATACATAAGATACACTATAAAATACAATGAGAAATGTATATTAAAAAAATGAATCTACTGCAAAAAGAGCAAATAGTGAGGTAGCGTTCATGGATTCACTGTCAGCTCAGAAGCGTGGAGCAGGGGAAGAAGCTATTCCTATAACATTTAGTGTGTGTCTTCTCTCTGATGGTAGTAAAGAGAAGAGGGCATGTTCTGATGGTGAGGGTCCTTCATGAAGGATATCGCCATCTTGACGCATTGCCTCTTGAACATATCCTTGATGGTGGGGAGGCTACTGCCCATAATGGAGCTGGCATTACCCTTTACACTTTCAAGAACTTGTGGCATTCAGCTCTATGTAGACATTCCTTTGCATCAGAAAATGCCTTCAAATTACACAGTTCCTTCCATGCTGTTTAGGTAATCAAAAAGCTCAGTGCACTGTGGTCAAAATTGAGTTAAAGTTAACCGCATTCTTTTACTAGTAATATACACAAAATGCAGGAGGAACTCTGCAGGCCAAGCAGCATCAATGAACAAGAGTAAACAGTTGATGTTTTGGCCCGAGACCCTTCATCAGGACTGGAAAAAAGAGATTAAAAGTTAGGGTAAGAAGGTGGGGGGAGGGGAGGAAGATGTACAAGGTAGTAGGTGATAGGTGAAACTGTGAGAGGGGGAAGAGGTAAGGTAAAGAGCTAGGAAGTTGATTGGTGAAAGAGATAAAGGGCTGGAGCAAGTAGAATCTGATAGGAGAACAGAAAGCCATGGAAGAAAGGAAAAGAGAGGAGCACCAGAGGGAGGTGATGAGCAGGTAAAGAGATAAGGTGTGAGAGGGAAATGGGAATGGGGAACAGTAAGATAGAAGGAGATGGGAGCAATTACTGGAGGTTAGAGAAATCATTGTTTATGCCATCAGTTTGGAGGCTACCCAGATGGAATATAAGATGTTGCTCCACCAACCTGAGTGTGGCCTCCTTGCAGTAGTGGAGGAGGTCATGGGTAGATATGTCAGAATAGGAAGGGAAGTAAAATTGAAATGGGTAGCCCCTGGGAGATCCCGCTTTTTCTGGCGGATGGAGTGAGGGTGCTCAGTGAAGCGGTCTCTCAACCTATGTCGGGTCTCAGTGATATACAGGAGACTGTACCAGGAACACCGGATACAATAGGTGACCTCAACAGACTCACAGGTGAAGGACTGTTTGGGGCCCTGAATGGTAGTGAGGGAGGAGGTGTGGCACTTGTGAGGGATAAGTGCAGGAGGAGAATAAGTGGAGAGGGACAAATGAACAAGGGAGCCACACAGGGATCGATCCCTGCGAAAAGCATTGGGGGGGAGGGAAAGATGTGCTTGATAGTGGGATCCCATTGGAGATGGTAACTCTGATTGTGAACATTGTGGTTGTGGAGCAAAGTACTGGGGAGATCAGTGGTTGCTTTGTCACATCTATACTTGACTCATGGTACAGGGCAGATATCTGCACGCACAGTATTTGTCTCAATATTTCTGTTTTCTTGTAAAAACAATTATAGACAGTAGACAAGCAAGGTTAGTAAATTATTTAGGTCACTCAAATTAGGCTTCTTAAGCTAAGCACAATTTTTCACCTAAGAAGGTTTTTTAACCAGTATTGGTTTTGCACTGAACTTAGCCGTAAGCAGTTGAATGAAAATGGCATTAGTAAGGAATTGGGTGAAGTGTAACCCTTGACAATAAGTTTAAGCTCCCGAGGTTGGAGGAGGTATCTGGAATTTTTCATTTTGATTAACAATAGGCAATAAACTGATGATTGTTTTTCTGATTCTACAAATTGGAAGGTGAAGAGAGGATGTTATTCTAACAGTATTGCACTGAAAGCCTGCATGATATACCTGGTTTAATGAATATCTAATTGATATTTGGCATATCCCTATTAGAATCCCACATAATTTTACTACGTAATTGCTCTTTTTTAAAATGTTACATGAGAGATATTAGTGTGGTATCTGGAAACAAAAATCTTGATGAAAAACAACCAGAAGTAAACATGGGCAGTCTTGTAGTAAATGACTGACAGCACCATTTAATTTTATGAAAGGACATGTATGTCAGCATATACACACCTGGGAATAGATCTCTTGTGGGCACTCACAATAAATGCAAGAAGCACAAAGGAATCAATGAAAGATCACACCCAACAGGACTGACAAACGACCAATGTGCCAAGGACAACAAACTGTGTAAATGCAAAAAGAAAAAAATAACAATAATAAATATATAAGCAATAAATAATCAAAATCTTGGAATGAAGAGTTCTCAAAAGTGAGTTAGGTTCGTGTGTAAGCAAAATAATGATAGTTTCCAGCTAAATACAGAGAAAATGGACATTTTTGAAAGGAACTGGAAGGGGCATTGGTAGTCATCTTGAGCAGAAATAATTGTCTGATTGCTGGCAGTTGGGATAAAGGAATGCTCACAACCCTCTTTCGAACTAATGTTCACATGTAATGACTGATTAACTGTCCAAACTCACATTCATTATTTAAGGAGTTTATTGTATTTCAAATGTATAAAGCAGCAAATTAATTAGTATGTGCAGTATCACTTTGTGGTCCAAGGTAATATACCATTTAATGCAGATGATTTAGCTCCACTGAATTATGTTTAGAATTTTACCAGTAGCACAATTCTCCAATTTAGAATTATTTTTGTTCCCATCATTTGTTTCCCTGTCATATCTGAAGGAAAGATATGATAGCATATCAATATCCCATATTGTACTTCATGCGCTGAACATGAGGAATCATTATATTCAAAATGCTTTGCTTTGGATATTCCCACATGGTTGCATCAAGATTTCCAATGCAGTAGGTACACTTTTCACAGCACAAAGATGAGTCACTTGTTCAGCAGCATTAATAAAACACATGAAACTATCAGATAATTTAATTACATTCAAAATAAATTCAGAAGAGCATATTCTCAATTTCAACTGGTTATCTGTTCAACAACAGTTTCCTAAGTTGCGATGTGTTACCAAGTGAATTAATGGGTTTTAAAAGATTTGTCACTTCTATCAGATAGGATGAAGGTTGATGGTGCAACAGATATATTAGGGTAGAGTGGGGAGTCTAGAACCAAGGGCACAGCTTCAGACTAGAAGGACATCACTTTAGAAAACAGATAATGAATTTCTTTAGCCAGAGAGTGGTGAATCAATGGAAGTTTTTGCAACAGACAGCTGTGGAGGTCATGTCATTGGTTATATTTGAAGTAGAAGTTGATACATTCCTGATTCGTTAGGGTGCCAAAGGTTATGAGAAGAAGGCAGGAGAGTGGGGTTGAGAGGGATGTTAAATCAACCATGATGGAATCGTGGAGTGGACTTGATGGGTTGAATGGTCTAATTCTGCTTCTTTGTCTTACATTAACCATTGATAGGTGCTGTGCCTGGAGGTGAATATTTATCCATTACCAAAATACAAGTTCTCTGTTTACAAATGTGATGGTGTCTACGTTAGTGATTTCTGGTAGTAAATGATGGAAAAGCTATTTTTAGACACTAGACAGTGAAGAATTTAACATCTACACCTGTAGGACCATTTGTGGCATCAATGAATTGTAAATTTACCCTGAAATAAGCATAATGTCACTTGTAAGCTATTAATATCATTTTGGCATTTACTCTTAACTTTGTAAATAGTTTTGTTTTATGAATGAACTCTTCTTGGGCTTCCAGCTGGGTACTGTTATTAATTATAGTCGGCATTTCAATGACAAACTCTGTCATCGATTATTAACAAGGTGGGGGAGCAGAAACCTGATTGGATGAGAACTAACCAATCAGGAGGGACAGACCACAGGGGTATAAACACCATTGGACTAGACGTGCCCAGGCAACATCTTTGATGAAGATGGCATGAGTTTGTCATCGAAGTGTCACTTATAATTGATACCTGTACCCGGTTGGAAGCCAGAGAGGATTTGTTTGTCTTATACGCTGGGAAAGAACTAGGTCCTTTTTCAGTTTTGTTTTACATTGAAGCATATTTTAATGTTTTCAATGGAAGATTATGCTTCATAAAAGAATTCTGATTTGTTATAGCAAGATTAAAAATATTATGAATATGGTCAACAAATTAATATTCATCAGATCACATTGCTAGGTAAAACATATTATCCCCACAACACTCGGAAGTTTCTAGGATTATAATGCCTGGGCTAAATTCAGTGAAGCATTTTAGAAAACTATGTGTACATAGTTTCAGTGGAATCAATTGCTTATTAATGTCACTTACATGTTGAGAATCACCATATGAACTAACTTATAGTTTATGAAAATAGGCATAAGTGATCAGTACTGTTGTTAATGGCTGTGCTGCTGGCTAATTTATGTTTGCAATTATCTGCAGGGACCACCAGGTTCACAGCCCTCTCCACACGCACAGCCTCCACCACATAATCCCAGCAATCCCATGATGGGACCTCACAGCCAGGTAGGAAGGCACAAGTAGTTACTCAGATCAAACCATGTCTGTGTAAACACCACCTCTGACCAAATATAGATCTACTTGCTCTAATGACATTTTATTCATCATTTCTAGTACAGCTGTGATTTGGTTTTTTTAATGTTTTGGTTTTGCTTGCAGTGCTGGTGTGTATGTGTTATTTTGCATGTTTGTCATTGTTTGGTAAGAAATATTTATCCCCAAGCCAAAATCTTTGTGTTTTCTACATAATGTTGTATATTGTATTCCAGGTTAGTTTATCAGCATATTTAAACTTTATCCAGCTATCAATTTAGTTATGTTAATTTGTTGAAAAAAGTATAAATATTTTAACAAAAGTTAATTTACAAACATTAAGTAATATTCTTAATATTAAAATAATCTATTAAAAACTCTAATATCAATGAATTATAATTTATATTAGAAAACGTGCTTTAAACGTAACCAACATAATGGCATATCATTGCAGCTAACTCCAGATTGAGTCATAGAGCAACACCGCATGGATACAGGCCCTTCGGCCCAACAAGTCCATGTGCCCAACCCTATCAGCCCTTCCCCACCGTAAATTACACTATTCTACCTGCTTGCCTCAGCTGCTTCCTCTAGCAGCTTGTTTCATATATTTACCACCCTTTATATTGGAGAAAAGTTGCCCCTCAAGACCCTTCTGAGTCTTTCCCCTCTCACCCCATATCTATGCAACCTAGTTCTTGACTCCTTTATCCTGGGGTAAAGACTGCTACTGTCCACTTTAACTATGCCTCTCATAACTTTAAACATTACTGCAAGGACAGAATTAGAATCAGGTTTAATACCACTGGCACATGTTGTGAAATTTGTTGTTTCACAGCAGCAGTGTATTTCAATGCATAATAATAAAATAAACGATACAATATAAAGTATAAATATTAAAATAATTTAAATAAGTAGTGCAAAAAGAGAGAGAAAAAATGAGGTAGTGTTCATAGCTTCATTGTCCATTCAGAAATCTGATGGCAGAGGGACAAAACTGTTTCTGAAACTGTTTCTTCAAGCTCCTGTACCTCCTCTTTGATGGTAACAATGAGAAGAGGGCATGGCCTGGTTGATGGGGTTCTTAATGATGGATGCTGCCTTTTTGAGGCATCACATGTTTAAGGCGTCCTGGATGCTAGAGGCACTAGCACCCATGACGGAATTGGCTGAGTTTACAACTTTGCAGCTGTTTTTGATCCTGTGCAGTGGCCTCTCTATGGCAGATGGAAACACAACAAGTTAGAATGCTCTAGTGCATCTGTAGAAATTTCCGAGAGTCTTTGATGACATAGTAAGTCTCCTCAAATTCCTAAGGAAATATAGCCACTGTCATGCCTTCTTTGTAACTGTGTCAGTATGTTGGGCCCAGGATAGATCTTCAGAGATGTTGACACCCAGGAACTTGAAAGTGCTTGCCCTTTCCACTGTTGAACCCTTGATGAAGACTGGTGTGTATTCCTTTGACTTCTCCTTCCTGAAGTCTACAGTCAGCTCCTTGGTCTTACTGATGTTGAATGCTGCAAGACCACACAACCATCTGATCTATATTGCTCTTGTATGCCTCCTCATCACCACCTGAAATTCTGCCTAAAATAGTTGTGTCATTGGCAAATTTATAGATGGCGCTTGAGCTTTGCCTAGTCACACAGTCGTGGGTGTAGAGAAAGTAGAGCAGTGGGCTAAACTTGCATCCTTGAGATGCACTAGTGTTGATTGTCAATAAGGAGGAGATATTATTTCCTATCCTGACTGTCTGTGGTATCCTGGTGAGGAAGTCAGGGATCCAGTTGAAGAGAAAGGAACAAAGGCCCAGGTTTTGGAGCTTGTTGATTAGAACTGAGAGAATGAGGTCATCCCTCATTCTCCTACATTCCATGGAATAAAGACCTAGCCTGTCCAGCTTCTCCCCTTAACTCAGGCCTTGTCCTGTTATTTTCCTCATAAATCTTCTCTGCACTATCACTAGTTTAACCCAGCTTTCCTATAACGGTGTGAGCTCGCTAACAACTTGTACCTCTGCAACATCATGTTTCAATTTCTATACTCAGTGCCCTGACTGATGAAGGCCGGTGTGCTGAACACCTTTCTCATCATCCTGTTTAACCGTGATGCTGCTTTCAACAAACTGCTCTTGTACTTATTTTCTCAATATCATTTTTTGTTTGCACAGTATGCCTTCTTTTGCTCCTTGGCTGTTTGTCAGGATTTGTTTGTTATGCATAATTTTGTGTAAATTCCTTTGTATTTTTTTCTGTAAATGCCTGAGGATGAATATTTGTTAATAGTTACCATTTTTCCAGTTACCATTTGTTCTTTTCCCTTCAAAAAGCCTCTCTTAATAGACCTCCAATAGATCCTGTCTAATTCCCTCAAAACTAGTTCTGCTCCAGTTTAGGGTCCTAAACTGTGGACCTGTTCTATCCCTTACTGACACTAAAAACTAATAGAATAATGGTCACTAGGGCTCCTTGTCTATGACATCAGTTACTTAACTTGCCTCATTCCCCAAGAGGAGGTCCATTATTACACCCTAGCAAGTAGATCCCTCTATATATTACCTCAAAAAACACTGCTAGGCACATTTCTCAAATCCCATCCTGTCTAAACTCTTAACACTCTGTGTGGTCCAGGCAGTAATGGGGAGATTAAAACCTCCCACGAATACAACCTGTTATTCTTACAACTATGAGCAATTTTTCTACATACCTGCTTCTAAGTTCCCACTGACTGCTGGGGGTGGGGGCGGGGTGCAAAGAAATAATTCGTATCACAATTGGACGTCACACTACATCCGCTGGTTTGATTTTGGGCAGTACTGTGTACAAACCCCATTTCCAGAAAAGTTGGGATATTTTCCAAAACGCAATAAAAACACAAATCTGTGATATGTTAATTCACGCGAACCTTTATTTAACTGACAAAAGTACAAAGAAAAGATTTTCAATAGTTTTACTGACCAACTTAATTGTATTTTGAAAATATACACAAATTTAGAATTTGATGGCTACAACACACTCAACTAAAGTTGGGACAGAGGCATGTTTACCATTGTGTTACATCACTTTTCCTTTTAATAACACTTTTTAATCATTTTGGAACTCAGGATACTAATTGTAGTAGATTTGCAATTGGAAATTTTGTCCATTCTTGCTTGATATAAGACTTCAGCTGCTCAACAGTCCGTGGTCTCCGTTGTCTGATTCTCCTCTTCATGATGCGCCATACATTTTCAATAGGAGATAGATCTGGACTGGCAGCAGGCCAGTCAAGCACACACACTCTGTGTCTACAAAGCCACACTGTTGTAGCCCGTGCAGAATGTGGTCTGGCATTGTCCTGCTGAAATAAGCATGGACGTCCCGGGAAGAGACGTTGCCTTGATGGCAACATATGTCTCTCTAAAATCCTAATATACGCCTCAGAGTCAGTGGTACCTTCACATACATGCAACTCTCCCATGCCATGGGCACTGATGCACCCCCATGCTATCACAGATGCTGGCTTTTGCACCTTTCGCTGAT
Organism: Hemitrygon akajei; assembly: GCF_048418815.1. NCBI lineage: Eukaryota > Metazoa > Chordata > Chondrichthyes > Myliobatiformes > Dasyatidae > Hemitrygon > Hemitrygon akajei. Next base: position 12,865,510 of record NC_133125.1, on the reverse strand, counting down.
AACAATCAGAATGGTCATTTTCATCTTCGGCACGGAGAACTTGACGCCCATTTTTTCCGAAAACTAGCTAAAATGTGGACTCATCTGACCACAGCACACGGTTCCACAGTCTTTCGGTCCATCTGAGATGAGCTCAGGCCCAGAGAACTCGCCGGCGTTTCTGCATAGAGATGATGTATGGCTTCTTCCTTGCGTAATACAGTTTCAAGTTGCATTTCTGGATGCAGCGACAGACTGTGTAAAATGACAATGGTTTTCCGAAGTACTCCCGAGCCCAGGTGGCTATAATTGTCACAGTAGCATGACAGTTTCTTAGGCAGTGCCACCTGAGGGCTCAAAGATCACGTGCATTCAACAGTGGTTTCCGACCTTGCCCTTTACGCACTGAAATGTCTCGGAATTCTCTGAATCTTTTCACAATATTATGTACTGTAGATGTTGAAAGACCTAAATTCTCTGCAATCTTGCGTTGGGAAATGTTCTCTTTGAACTGACTAACAATTCTCTCACGAATTTTGGCACAAAGGGGTGAGCCACGACCCATCATAGCTTGCAAAGACTGAGCCTTTGATGGACGCTACTTTTATACCCAGTCATGATACCTCACCTGCTACCAATTAGCCTGCTTAATGTGGAGTCTTCCAAACCGGTGTTACTTGAATATTCTGTGCACTTTTCAATCTTATTTTAACTCTGTCCCAACTTTTGTTGAGTGTGTTGCAGCCATCAAATTCTAAATTTGTGTATATTTACAAAATACCATTAAGTTGGTCAGTAAAACTATTGAAAATCTTTTTTTTGTACTTTTGTCAGTTAAATAAGGGTTCACGTGAATTAACATATCACAGATTTTTGTTTTTATTGCGTTTTGGAAAATACCCCAACTTTTCTGGAAATGGGGTTTGTAGATGAAACTCATGCCATCTCTGAACTTGTTTTAAAAAACCAATTTGCAGTGGAAAAAGTTTCAAAATGTTTGGAACAGCACAGTAGCATAGTGGTTAGTATAATGCTACTACATGGCAGCAACCAGATTTAATTCCCACTGCTGTCTGTAAGGAGTTTGTACATTCTCCCCATGAGTGCGTGGGTTTCCTCCGGGTGTTCCAATTTTTCACCACATCCCAAAGACCAGCGGGTTTGTACAGTAGGTTAATTGTCATTTGGATGTAATTGGGCAGCAGGGGCTCATTGAGCCAGAATGGCCTGTTACTGTGCTGTGTCTCTAAATAAAATATTAGCAACATGCTGGCTATTTACTGTAATACTTCTCTGCCTCAGTTACCTTCCTGCTGCTGCTATCCAGCTGAAGAATGATCTCTTACAAAACAAGTACCATCTATTGGGTTAGAATGAACTCAATAAACTTGTTGATAACAGAAACAAATTTTGATTGGCCTCAGATTCCTGATGGCAAATAGAAACGTAGAAGGTGGGGCAGTTTAAGCTCTAAAATGTTTTAACCAGTTTTTTAAAATGTAGATTATGTTTATGCATATCAGACTGTACTGACATACTTCAGAAGTATTGTCCTTTGAAATAACATCTCAACCATTATTTGAATGTACATTAGGAAATGTGCATTTTTAATTTTTGTATTCAATGAGTTCAATTGCAGAGATATGTAAAAGTAGTATTTAAATGCAGTATTCAGTTATCCATTCTAATGTGAAAGGACAGGATTGGAGAAAAGTATCAGGAGATGTCAGGGATAAGTTCTTTACAGAGTGGTGGATGTGTGATACGTGCTGCCGGAATGGTGGTAGAGACAGATACATTTGGGACATTCAAGGCACTCTTAGATTGAAACATGGAGGGTGATGAGTTAAGGATGTGTTAGATTGATGTTTGCAGTAGGTTAAAAGGTCAGCACAGTATCATGGACCAAAGAGTTTGTACAATGCATTTACTTTTTTGGATTCAGAGGTCAGTCACTATAGGTTTCTTGCCAGGGTCTGCACAGGGCCAAATACTGTAGGCTTACTGTTCTAGGCAGCAATATTTGATTTTGACACAAATGACACAATTCATTGTATATTTTGATGTACGTGTGATAAATAAAGCTAATTTTCCAGTTTTGTTTATAAAATGTGAAATCAATGCATAAGAACAGTAATTTGCTACATTTGGCCCATTGTCAGTTGGTCACAATCTCATAGAGCAGTAAACTGCCCAAGCTGGTGATTTTAATGTCCAAGTGGGTGTATAGAAAATTATTTCATTTATACTTGGTGACACTTGCAGTATTAAGAAATGAACGTTGGAAATGTATTAATAAATCTTTATGGTTCTTTGTGATTTATTGTCATTAAAACAATATGCTTCAGCACATGTGTCTAAGTCTCAAGAGTTGGCATATTCTAAATATTTAAAATCTAAAATTTATTTGTGTGTCATAATTTGACCTAGTTGAGAAAGGAATTGTGGTATGAACAATCACTCAGATTTTCACAAAGTTCATTGATATATATTTGATTCAGTTTTTACAATAAGCATAAGACAGAAACATTTAGGCAAATCATTCCATTGTATCTGTCATAGCTGATTTATTATCCCTCTCAACCCCATTCTCCTGCCTTCTCCCCATAACCTTTGACGTCCTGGCTAATCAAGAACCTACTCAACCTCTGCTTTAAATATACCCAATGACTTGGCTCCACAGCTATCTGTGGCAATGGATTTCACATCCTCTGGCTAAAGAAATTTCTCCTTTATCTCTGTTCTAAAGGGGCATTTTTCTATTTGAGGTTGTACCCTCTGGTTCTAGACTCCCCCATTATAGGAAACATCCTCTTCATGTTCACTCTATCTAGGCCTTTCAATTTTCAATATGGTTCAGTAAGATTCTTCTATTGGGAGAAGCTTATATTTTAAAAAGGCAGAACTGTGAACCTGAGCAAAGAATATGGGATGTTGGAACTGCATTAGACACCTCTGTGGACGTGATAAAACTACGGCATGTTGTCCAGAAAAACAGTTTGTCAGCAGGGAGCTATTAGTATTTACATGGCAATCCTGCAGATTTCACCAAGATTTTGAGGTGTAGTTGACAGTGAGGAAGGCTAATGTGGCTTGCAGAGGGATTTGCAACAGCTGGAAAAAATTTGCTGAAAAAATGGCAGATGGAATTTAATGCAGACAAGTACGAGGTATTGCACTTCGGTAGGACCAACCAGGGTAGGTCTTACAGAGTGAACAGTAGGGCACTGAGGAGTGTGGTAGAGCAAAGGGATCTGGGAATACAGGTACATAATTTGTTGAAAGTGGCGTCACAGGTAGATAGGGTTGTAAAGAAAGCTTTTGGTATGTTGACCTTCATAAATTGATATATTGAGTACAGAAGATGGGATGTTTTGTTGAGGTTATATAAGACATTAGTGAGGCCCAATTTGAAGTATCGGGTGCAATTTTGGGTACTTACATACAGGAAATATGTAAACAGGCAAGAGTGCAGAGAAAATTTACAAGAATGTTGCTGGGTCTGGAGGGACCTGAGTTATAAGAAAAGATTGAATAGGTTAGAAATGTAGAAAACATGCAGCACCATACAGGCCCTTCGGCCCACAAAGCTGTGCCGAACATGTCCTTGCCTTAGAATTACCTAGGATTACCCATAGCCCTCTGTTCTTCTAAGCTTCATGTACCTATCCAGGAGTCTCTTAAAAGACCTTATCGTTTCCGCCTCCACCGCCACCGGCAGCCCATTCCATGCACTCATCACTCTGCGTTTTTTTAAAAACTTACCCCTGATATCTCCTCTGTACCTAGTTCTAAGTACCTTAAAACTATGCCCTCTCATGCTAGCCAATTGAGCCCTGTGGAAAAACCTCTGACTATCCACACGATCAATACCTCTCATTATCTTGTACACCTCTTATCAAGTCACCGCTCATCCTCCGTCGCTCCAAGGAGAAAAGGCCGAGTTCACTCAACCTATTCTTATAAGGCACGCTCCCCAAACCAGGCAACATCCTTGTAAATCTCCTCTGCATCCTTTCTATGGTTTCCACATCCTTCCTATGGTGAAATAGTTAGGTTTGATAGAAGTATACAAAATGATGAGGGTATAGGTAGGGTAAATGCAAGCAGGGTTTTTCCATTGAGGTTCGGTGATACTAAAACTAGAGATCAGGGCTAAAAAGTGAAAGGTGAGAAGTTTAAGGGGAACATAATATAACATAAGAAACATGAGGGCAGACTTCTTTTATTCAGAGGGCCATTAGAGTGTGGAATGAGTTGCTAGCACAAGTGGTCCATGTGAGCTCGATTTCAATATTTAAGAGAAATTTGGATTGATGTGTGGATAATAGTGATATGGAGGGCTATGGTCCCCGGTGCAGGTTGTTGGGAGTAGGCAGTTTAAATGCTTTTGGGCCAAAGGGCCTGTTTCTGTACTGTACTTCTCTATGGCTCTATAATACTGCTGTCGATAACAGATTGAAGTCGTAATCACGTGCATACCTGAATAGCCTTCTGTTTTGTTCTGATTTTTTTGTTGTACAGTTTAAACACGTAGATAACTCTTGTGTTTTGTTAACATATAATTTGCACGGATTTATTCATGGTTTGATTAAGTTCTATGCTGATAAAACTGACAATATTTTGACACAATGAATTACTGTGTTTGACTTATCAACTTAACAATGGAGACGTTTGCTTAAAACCATTCTGAATGTATTCTGAGTTGTGATACTGTAACTGGTGATATTTAGATTCCCTGGCTTAAAGAACGATGGATGTTTAGATTTTCATTGATGCTCCTAACTTGATGGTATGGACCATCAGCCCCTTAAAGATTATGTGTTATATTCAAGGTTCACAATTGAATCTTGTTTGTTGTCATTCTTCAATACACGAGTGTAACAAAGAAAGAAATCCAGAGATTGTTACTCCGGATCCAATGTTGGATAAAAAAAACACTATAACCATAAAAAACACAATAAATATAAATATAAAACATTCTGATAAGACATAATGTAAAAGGAACTGTTTGAGTCCGTTCGTATGTTATAAGCATTTTACATAGACTGATTGCATGTACATACCTAAACATACAGTGACACTAGGTACATGAGTAGCTGGATATAAGGTAACTGACAGGAAATTATAAAGTGACAATAACTCTAGGCAAGAGGAACTTTTCTGGATAGCAATAGGGCATATGAAAACACAGTAGGACTGTAACTATGCAAGTGTAGGTATGAAGCATAATTTGGCAGTGGATGGGGGAATGAAGGGTGTTGAGGGATTATGGAAAGGAGTGGCTGATGTGCATGTAGGAGTGGTAGAAACATTGATCAGCTGGACAGCATGGGGGAAGTAGCGTGTCCTGAGCTTGAAGAGCACTGCCTGGAGGGAGGGTCATCAGAAAATGGGACATTGGGTGGAATTGTAAACCTGAAATTAAGTATGGTACACAAATTTAATTCTTTCCAGTGACAAGTTTCTTTTTCTCCATTTATTTTTGCGAGCAGCCTTTCATGTCACCTCGTTATCCAGGAGGCCCCAGGCCACCACTTAGAATACCGAACCAGGTAAAATATTATTTGACTCACACAGTACATATCGATGGTATTTTATGAAAAGTTGTCTTCCTGTTCTGCATCCGTGATTTTGATATATTGATCTATTGGAGTGACTATAATAATAATACTTTGCAGACTGAGCCACAGTTGTAAAGGGAATGAAAACAAAGAGCATTTCTTTACTGTAATTTCAAATTCATCATAATTATTTACAAGTATAATATCCTTTAGTTTTTCTGCATGAGCATTTAATTGTTAGTGTGCACAAAGAGCAAATGTATTTACAATGTTATTTCTTTCCTGAAGGATGAAAAGAAAAAAAAAATTGCTTGTAATCAATGGACTATTAATTATTTCTGAGAACATAGTGATATCTTGAACATATGAAAAACTTTTTTAAAACATTGCAAATTAATAAATTAGGGACATTTAAGCAACTCAAAGCTAGTCACATAGTCAAAATGGAGGGTTATGTGGGAGGGAAGGGTTAGATTGATCTTAGAGTAGTTATAAAGGCCGGCCAACATCATGGACTGAAGGGCCTGTACTGTAGTGCTCTACGTGCCTTTTATTTATTCACAAGCTGTTTATGTGCAATTTTTGAGTGACTAGGGAATGTATGCAAAATATGTTTCCATGCTGGTGGATGCTAAACGTCAGTGACTTCAGGAGTCCTGCACATCAGCCAAAATAAATCTATATTAATTGTAGTCATTCCTGCACTGCTTAAGTGGGAGAGTGTCACTGAATCCAGTCACTGCCAGAACACCCAGTTCATTTGGGGAGCACCGATAACAACAATATCATCACAGGCACGGGAGTGAGTTTTGATCCTGATCCTGATGGAAGTGACAGACAGCTGAGAAGGTCCTGCAGACAAGTCAGATCAAGAAGCCACAGAGTGCTGATGTAAAATAAAAATAGAAAATGCTACAGATAGTGTTTCTGGGCTGAAGGAAACAATAAGTAGAAGATGTCCTGGGGCAACACAGACATAGCAGTTAGTGTAACAGTGCCAGTAACCCAGGTTCAATTCCCACTGTAAGGAGTTTGTACATTCTCCACACGACTGAGTGGATTTACTCCTGGTGCTCCACCTTCCTCCTACATTCCAAAGACATTGGCCAGTAGGTTTATTGGTCACGTGGCTGTAACTGAGTGGCAAGGGCTTATTGGGCCGGAAAGTCCTCTTAGTGTGCTGTATCTCTAAATAAAACAAATAGAAACATTAGTGTTGGATCACATGCTGTATCAGTAGCTGGTCTCAAGTAAGACCCAGGAGGAAGGAATCGGTTAAGTTAACTCGACCTGATTACCAGAAGTTGTAAACTTCAATCATATTACGCTACTCTTCCAAATTTCAGGGACCTATTTTCAGAAACTGTGACTAATTACTTAATTTATCACTGTGGTAATTCACCCTGCAGTTTGAGAGGGAGAAGCTAAAGTCAGATGCATCAGTATTACATTGGGGTAAAGGGAATTACAGAGGCATGAGAGAGGAACAGGCCAACATAGATTGGAAGGGGATACCAGCAGGGATGATAGCAGAACAGTAATAGCTGTAGTTTCTGGAGGCAATTTAAAGGCGCAGTATTGATTCATCCTAAAGAAGTAGTATTCTAAAGGGAGAATGATGCAACCGTGGCCCATAGGGGAAGTCAAATACAGCGAAAAAGCAAATGAAAGAGCATATAATATAGTAAAAAATCAGTGGGAAGTTAGAGAATTGGAGAAGCTTTTAAAAAACAGAAGCATTTAAATAAAGAAAGAAAAGATGAAATATGGTAAGCTAGCTCATAATATACAGGAAAATATTATAAGCTTTTTCTATATATACTTTATTTATTTCTCTTGCTTGTTTTAGCATGAATAGAAGATTGGCTGACCAGCAGGAGGCAAAGAATAGCTATAAAGGGAACCTTTTCTTCTTGGCTGCCAGTGAACAGTGGTGTTCCACAGGGGTCATTATTGGGACCACTCCTTTTTGTGTTATACAGTATGTCAATAATTTGGATGACAGAATTGATGGCTTTGTGGCCAAGTTTACATATAATATGAAGAAAGATGGAGAGGAAGTCCATCTCCAGTGTTGATGAAGTGGGCAGTCTGCAGAAGGATTTTATCAGATTGGGAGAATAGGCAAACAAATGGCAGATGGAATATAGCACAGGGAAGTGTAAGGAATAAAGGTATAGATTATCTTCTAAATGGGTTAAATTCAAAAATCAGAGCTGCAGGGTGACTTCAAGGTAAATGAGAGGAATTTTATTGAAACCTATTGAATATTGAAAGGTCTCGATAGAGTGAATATGGAGAGGATGTTTCCTATAATTGGAGAGTTTAGGACCAGCTGGCACAGCTTCAGAATAGAGGGGTGTCCATTTAGAACGGAGATGCGGAGAAATATCTTTAGCCAGAGGATGGTGAATCTGTGGAATTCATTGCCACAGACAGCTGCGAAAGCAAAGTCATTGGGCATATTTAAATCAAAGATTGATAGGTTTCTGATTGGTCAAGGCATCAAAGGTTACAGGGAGAAGGCAGGAAAATGGATTTGAGAGGGATAATAAATTAGTCACAATAAAATGGTGGAGCAAAATCAATGGGTCATAATTCTACTCTTATGTCTTATGGTATTATGGTCTTAAATCTGCTTTGCATTTGTTGCAAGGACACTACAGGGTTTTCCATGTAATGAATGACCCGACTAATGGAAATCCACCTCTGCAGTTTCTCCATTTTGAAGTATTTTTCAAGCTAGTGACAATAATAAAACATGTTATGGTGTTTGTTAATTAATACAAACCGTTAGTTTAATGATTGTCAATTTTAGGGTGGTTATTCAATGAAATGAAAGAATTATAGCAAGTTTATGCAGGCAATAGGACGTAGATTATTCTAGGAAATAGACATTTCTGATGTAGGAAAAATGGACTTGTGGACGGTTCCCAGGAAGGAGCCCTTATCACCCAGAGACGTCAGCTGTACCCATTCTAAGATGCCTTGCTTGAAATGTGTATGATAGCTTAGGTGTGTCTAATCAGGGTCTTGCATATTGGAGTATGATTTCTCCTTGATGTATCTATAAGGTAAACATCCTGTTAGTTTTTTGATCATCTTTTGCTTTTATCCCCTTTTATATGCCTTATTATAGAAAGGATTTCAAAGCTTTAGAGAGGGTACACAGGAGATTTACCAGGATGCTATCTGAATTAGAGAGCATGTCTTATGAGGATAGGTTAAGTAAGCTAGAGCTTCTCTCTTTGGAGCAAAGGAGGATGAGACGTAGCTTGATAGAGGTGTATAAGACGATAACAAGCAGAGGTAGCATGGGCAGCCAGAGACTTTTTCCCAGGATAGAAATGGCTAATATGAAGGGGATAATTTTAAGCTGATTTGAGGATAACATGGTGAGACATGGGTGGGGAGGGAATGTGAGTAGTAAGTTTTTTACACAGACTGGTAGGTACTTGGAATACTCTGCTGGGGTGGTGGTAGAGAAAATAAATTAGGGGCATTTACGAAACTCTTAGATAGGCACATGGAGAAAAATGGAGGGCTATATAGGAGTTAAAGGTTAGAATAGCTTAAAAATTCATCACAACTTCATGGGCTGAAGGGCCTGTACTGTGATGTACTGTTCTATGTTCTTAATGAAATCTGTTTGTTCCCCTCTCAACCCCGCTGTCTCTTGCCTACCCCATCCCTTTGGAACTCCACTGCTTCAAGCTTTATCTGTTTTTATCTGTTTTAGAAAGTATCTAATTTATGCTATTTTTGTCAAAGTAGGTAACTTCACATATGTGGAGTTAAAATATACTTACCACAGTTTTGACCATTGATTTAATCTGTTAGAATCTCTTCATGATTAGAAGCCCTCATCTATGCTCTGCAATACTACCCATCATTGGGTACACAACTTTAATCCCAAGGTCTAGATGATTTGCAAACACATGGCATAGTTGTGGTACTAGTATGGCTGTAGTACCTTCAGCCAGTAGTATGGGTATTAGTTGACACCGACTCAGCCATTTTAATTGCATCCCTTCTGCAACGGTTCCCATACTTTCAAGAGCCTGTGCAAGGTAACTACTAGAGTTGTATATAAATAGACAAAGTATTTTCTTCCTCTTTACTTGCAATAATCTTGCTTTAATATTGAAAATAAAAATATTGGCAATCCTGAAATCTGAAACGAGAATAAGAAATACATACAGTAGGTCACATATGATTTGGAGAGAGGAGAATTAATGTTTCAGTTCAGTAACCTTTCATCAGAATCTATGATAATGTAAAGTTTTTGAAAGTCATAATGTGGTTACAAAAGATGTCTTGATACCTGTTATAATAGTAATTCTTTACTTCTAGAATAGGGTTTGTCGTGTGTTCCTGTGCTCCCTAAAGTGATTTTTTTTCCATATAGGGATTTAGATTAGAAGTGGAGATGATCAAACACTACAGTAGAATATTTGAATCTACTTCTGTTCTTCTTTGTAAAGTGTGTACGTATGAGAGTAATATGGGAACAGAATGAAACTGCAGCTGCTGGAAAACTGAAATAAAATTAGAAGATACTTTAAGCAGTAAAGTTAAGCAGGTCAGGCAACATTTGTGGAAGTAAAGAGTGTTAAATGTTTTCTCTTCCACAGATACTGCCTGACATGCTTGTTGTTTCAAGCATCCTTTATTTTTATTCAAGTGTTATACGTATGCTTAACAGATATACAAACTGAACAATATGTGTGTATTAACAACATCTAATATTTGGTGTACCAGATTAAAAATAAATTAAACCTCGGATTTTGGAAATAAAGTACATTTTCATCTCTTTCCTTTCACCTCCTTCCCAAAAGTCACTTGGAGGAGTTCCTGGAACACAACCATTGCTGCCAAGTGGAATAGATCCAACAAGACAGCAAGGTAAATATCTATCTTAGTTCTTTATTTCATGGTGAGTTCTTCTGTAGTGGTATGAGATGTGATTAAAATCCTCTTTCTGTTTTTCCTGTCCTAGTTATGTTTATTGATTATGGTTCTATTTGTAGAATGCCCTGGCTGCTGCTTTATTTTGCTGGGTTAGTTCAGGGTAATTCCTTTCACGTGAATAAATTCCATTCGGGATGACTCAATTCTGTAATCTTTTTCAGCAGTTTAAAAAATGTTCTTCAGAAGTAGTTCCCTCCCACACGACTGATCACGATGAGTTAAGCATCGTCGGGAGCTGCAAGTAAATTGTGTTAATTTGCAGGTCTTTGAGAAGGTGCAAATTTTTAAGTGCAAGTATGCAAATAAGTACATTCAGAAAGATTTTGAATATTAAACATTTAATAAAAAACCACAACCTAATCTAGGTAGAAAATAGTTAGGTACATTTATTAAAATAATTATAAATAATTTAAACTTGGTTAATCATAGGTGATGGATATTATGATATATACTTCTTATCTATAGTGATTACGTGCCGGTACTTCCTCAGGAAGCTAAGGAAATTTGGCATGTCCCCGATGACTCTTACCAGTTTTTTTGGATGCACCATAGAAATCATCCTGTCCAGATGCATTACAGCTTGGAATGGCAACTGCTCTGTCCAAGAACACAAGAAATGCTGAGGGTTGTGAATGCAGCCCAGTTTATCACACAAACCAGCTTCCTCTTCACACTTATAACTACACATTGGCAAAGCATCTAACATAATCTAGGATCCTTCTCACCCTGGTCATTCTCTCCCCACCCCCACCTCTTATCAGGTAGCAAGTACAAAAACATGCGCACACGGACTGACAGACAGAAGGACATCCTCTGTACAGCTATTAAACACTTGAATGAACACCTCACGTACTTTCCAGATTAGAGTGACAAAGAGTAATGGAATACTACCGCACAGAAGCAGGCCTTATTCTGCCTTGCCCCAGGCCATAGCCCTCCATACCCCTCCCATCCATGTACATATCCAAAGTTCACTTAAGCGTTGAAATTGATCCCCAATTCACCACTTCTGCTGGCAGCTCATTCCACACTCTCACCACCCTATGAACGAAGAAATTTCCCGTCATGTTCCCCTTGAACATTTTATCTTTCACTCTTAACCCATGACCTCTAATTCTAGTCCCACCCAACCTCAGTGGGAAAAGCCTGCTTGAATTAACCCTATCTATACACCTCATAATGTGTCGAGTTTCCTCATAGTGCATGTATTGAGTGTTGTACGCTGATTCCACATTAGAATGAGCTAGAGAGTCACAAGACACTCCCATGGGGGTGTTAGGGAGCAGTATTCATAAAAGTTAGATCATCACATTTTTTGGAAATCAACCACATGAAGATTACTACCTAGTCTTTCCAGGAGAAGGACCACCACTACTACGTTCTTTGATTTGCATTTCGTACGCCTATTGTGTCTCACTTTGTACTAATGTCACTGATAAATAGTTTAATTCTCAGGCTATGGTAGTTGAATGACATTCAGGTCTATCGCTCGCAGGACTGTCCTTGACGGTCCTCATAGAACGCAGAACAGTTCAACACTATGTACACATACATGATGTTATGCTGACCTTTTAGCCTCCTCCAAGATTAATCTAACCTCCCTTCCTACAAAGCATCCATTTTTCTATCACCTACGTACATCATTTAATAGTTTCTGAAATGTCCCTAATGTATCTGCCACTACCTCTACCCCTGGCAGCACTTTCCAAGCACTTGCCACTCTGTGTAAGAAAAGAATTTATCTCTGACATCCCCACTATACTTTCCTCCAATCACCTTAAATTATGCCCCTTATATTAGCCATTTCTGCCCTGAGAAAAGGTCCCTGCTTGTCCACTCCATCAATGCCTCTAAGAAGTCTCCTCTCATCCTACTTTGCTTCAAAGAGAAAAGCCCAAACTCACTCAACCTATCCTCATAAGACATGCTCTCTAATCCAGGCAGCATCCTCGTAAATCTCCTCTGCACCATCTCCAAAGTGACCAGCACTGAACACTAAACTCTTAAGTGTAGTCTAACCAGCGTTTTATAGAGCTGCCTTTGAACCCCCCCCTGTTCCTAGTCTGAACCTCATACTGAGGAATGCAAGTTGCTTTTGTTTGATTTCTTTTAGAGTTGGATTGTTATGGTAAATTAGCCACCACTCATGCTTGACAGGGTTCCACGACATGTGTATGGGCATGTCTGCATTCACTCATCCACAAAGTAACATGCTCCTGTACAGACTGTTGCCTTCCTGTTCTTTCCCCCACTCACCCTGGCTTCCTGAGGGAGGGCAGTTGGTGCTTTTGCTGGAGCAAGTGGGAGGTGATGGAGGGTTGATGCTTTTGCTGCTGCATGTGCGTGGGGGGGCTTTGGGGCTCTTCATGTTTCTGTCATTCATTCTTAGAGTTTTTTCGCTTTTGTTGTGAATGTCTGGGAGGGTAAGAATTTCAGGTTATGTATTCTCTGATATTAAATTGAACCATTAATCCTTGGGGGTTGTCAGCTGGAGGATGAAGTGAGGGAAGGGAAGGATGTGTGTGGTATAGTGGTGAGTGAGGTCTCTGGACACGATCTGCAGAAGTAATTGGTAACAGCGGGACAGAGAAAACTTTGCAGTAGGGGAAGGGTGAGAAAGTGGTTATAGTGATAATAGGTTAGAAAGGTAAAATTGAAGAGAGAGAATGAAAGTAAGGTTGGAAGGAGGAGGTCCAAAACAGTAGCAGGAGATCATAGGGTAAGTGGGTTATTGGAGGAGGATACTCTCAGACACAGAAGATCAAAAGCCTGTTTCTGAAGATAGTATTTATTAACTTTATCTTTTGCCTCAAAATTTTCTTCTAAGTTTTATTTGCATCACATTGCCTAATGTTTAAAATGCCTCTGAATTCCAGAAACAGTTAATATTTTATTTATTTACTTAATTTCTTAATTAGTTAGCTGTTTAGGGTTACTTAGTTATTTACCAATGTGCCCACATCGCACAATTATACCCATGTAACTAATTAACCTACTAACTCCTATGTGTTTGGGATGTGGGAAGAAATCAGAGCAGCTGAAGGAAATGCAGGTGGTTACAGGGAGATGTACCCTTACTGACACAGCAGGAACTGAACCCAGAACTCTGGCACTATAATAGTATTGTGCTAACCACTATGCTACTGTGCCACCGCTAATAAAGCCATGAGCTTTTAATAAAGCCTCCCATCCTAGCTTTAAAATTGTTGCATTTTCTGGGGAATGGTCTGTAGGCACATCCTGATCCAGAATGATTCACACAACAAGTAAGTGCTTTAAAATCTGTTTCAAGCGATTTTTTTTAAAAACAGTATAAGTACTGATTTGGGTCAGATACTGTGTATGCATTTGAGCAAAAATTTGTGAGGGCAAAACCATTTCTAAAAGCTGGCATAATTTTCTGTGTAGTTTATGCCAGAACCCTCAATTTCTCCCAAAGCAGAATATTTATCTGCTTTCTATTGGGGCAATATATGAAATATGTAATGTTCTGAATTAATTCTGGTGCAGTTATTTAGTAGATGGCTCCAAAATACATTTCTGCTTAATGTATATAATTTATGAAATATACGAATCAACTAAAATGTTTATCTTTGCATTTGCCTTGATGTTTTGAAGGAATTTGATAAAATTGCAAGGGGATTAATTTGCATTTGTGACATTTTGACATTCAGGACATCCAACCATGGGTGGACCAATGCAGCGAATGACTCCTCCCCGGGGTATGGTTCCCCCCTTAGGACCCCAGGTAGTTAGTAACTGTCTTTATATTATTGACTGTACATTTTTCACTTGCAAGCTAATGTATCAATTATTCAGAATTACTTATTATTTTTAGCATGCTAAACTACATACATTTTAAAAATGTTTGGCACAAAAAATCCATATTTTGATGTGGTTGTGGAGGTTTAAGTTTCCAGTAAGCTTTCAATATAATTTGTTTTGAAACAAAGGCCATCGTCCTCGTATCCTACTAGGGAAATCATTAATCTGCTTTCCTTTCTTTCCCCCTTCCTCTCTGGTTTTTCTTTTTTTATGGTAGTCTGACCCTTGGTTATCATTGCAGAGTTACGGAGGAGGAATGAGACCCCCACTGAATGCTTTAGGTGGTCCTGGCATGCCAGGGATGAACATGTAAGTAAAGCAATGAATTTGTATATTTCAAGTCAGCACCATCAACTGTCTCTCTCAATGCTGTTGATGGATGGTGCTGGAGCAAGGTTAAATAGATGCAAACTGTAGATTTGGTCACTGATTCAGTTTTTATGATGTGTTCTAGTTCTAGTATGGTCACTCTTCCTTTGTTAACTTTTGGGTGACTTTTGAATGAATTGGGGTGGTGTATAGAGCTGAACTGAAATATGCCTTTTGATTTTTGTGTTTTATGTTCTGGTTTTTCCTCTTTTTTTTGCCACTTATGCATGGGGGAATGGGGGAGGTAGTTTGATGTTTGATATTTTTCTTTGAATGGGTTGGTTCCAGCTTCTTTGTTTGTGACTGTGGGGAAGAAGAATTTCAGGCTTGTACACTGCTTACATACTTTGATAATAAATGTACTTTGAACCTTATTATCTTTAACTGGAGTGTAGGATATGGCTATAAATAAGCCTGAACTAAAGGATACCATCATCTGTGTCCATTTTTTCTTTTAATTAATACATGCTAATTATGTTGCTTGTGAATGGAGATTGCTGCATCGCTAAAAACAGATTTTGTGGATGTAATTTGTTTAAGATGAACATTTTGGATAGTTGTTCATCCTAGGTTGAACTCAGGCAAAGTTATGCCTAACAAACTTGTTCAGTGAAGTGCAGTTCAAGATTTGAAACAGCCTTAAGGGTTAAATTTTTATGGCTTTAACCAAGTGAAGGCCCATTGCAGTATTGAATTGTGTGTAGTAATTTTATTATTATTGTGCCATTATATTGTCAAATTTTCTGAAATAGAGTTTTGTGAATATGTTTTCTGAGGTTATATTAGGATCTTAACCTTTTTGCTTGTAACCACATTTCTTGCATTAATTGTATATCTAACACTGGTAAGTGGGATTTTATTCATCTACCATGGTGGCTAACGCAGTACTTTTCATCACCAGCTGTAAGATTGGGATTCGATTCTCACCACTGTCTGTAAGGAGTTTGTTCATTCTCGCCATGACTGTGTGGGTTTCCTCTAGCTGCTCTGATTTCCTCCACATTCCAAAGGTTAGGGTTAAGAAATTGTGGGCATGTTCTTCTGGAAGCATAGCGACACTTGCAGCACAATCCTTGCTGATTTGATTTGGCATGTACAATACATTTCACTGTATGTTTCGATGTACATGTGATAAATAAACCTAATCCTAATCTTAGTAGAGCGGGTGACCCTGTGGACAGGTCAGAAGCTGCTCATCAGCTTCACTGAAGGAAAACTTAACTGTGGGCTCATTAATTTTTCATGGAGATTAATATCATGTCAAATAGCCAGTGAACATCATAAACACAAGAGATTCTGCAAACACTGGAAATCCAGAGCAATACACATAAAATGCTGGCTGGACTCATCAGGTCAGGCAGCACCTATGGAAATGAAATCCTGAATCAGCGTTTCAGGATGAGACCTTGCATCATTTCTGGATAGGAATGGGGAAGATGCTGGAATAAGAAGGTGGATGGAGGGTAAGGAGGACATGCTAGAAGGTGGTAGGTGAAGCTAGGTGGGTGGGGAAGGTAAAGGGCTGGGGAAGGAATCTGATAGGAAAGGAGAGTGGACTGTAGGAAGGAGGAGGGACACCAGAGCGAGCGAGGTGACAGGCAGGTGAGAAGAAGGGTTAAGAAGCCAGAATGAAGAATTAAAGAAGAAAGGAGAGAAAAAATTACTGAAAGTTGGAGTAACTGATGTTCATGCATTCAGGTTGGAGGCTACCTAGATGGAATATGAGGTGCTGCTCCTCCAACCTGAGAATGGCTTCATCATGGCAGAAGAGGTGCTATAGACAACATGTTAGAACAGAAATATAAATAGGAATTAAAATGGTTGGCTACCAGGAAATTCACTTTTTGCAGATAGAGTGGAATTGCTCGACAAAGCAGTCTCCCAATCCACATCAGGTCTCACCAATGTACCAGAGGCCACATTGGGAGCGCTGGATACAGTAGCCGACTCAATGTGGTCACAGATGAAGTGTTGCCTCACCTGGAAAGACCATTTAGGCCATGAACTGAGATGAGGGAGGAGGTGAATGGGCAGATGTAGCATTTTTGCCGCTAGCAGAGATAAGTGCCAGGAGAGAGATTATTGGGAATGGATGAATGGACTGAGGATATGACCACAGGTCAGAAGACATAGGAGCAGAACTAGGCCATTCAGCCCATTGAGTCTGCTCCACCACTGCATCATGGCTGATTTATTATCTTTCTCAAACCCATTCTCCTAACCTCTCCCAGTAATCTTTGACACCCTTACAAGTCAAATACCTATCAGCTACCACTTTAGGTATACCCATTGACTTGGTCTCTAAAGGCCGACTGTGACAATGAATTCCACAGATTCACCATTTTTGTTCTAAATGGACGTCCTTCTATTCTGAGGCTGCACTCTCTGGTTCTGGCCTTCCCCACAACTGGATGGTCTAGTCTACCACAGGTAGAGCCCTCCCCACCATTGAGCAGATCTATATGGAGCTTCCAGGAAAGCAGCATCTATCATCAAGGACTCCCACCACCCAGACCATGCTGTCTTCTCACTGCTACCATCAGGAAGGAGATACAGAAGCCTCAGAACCCACACCACCAGGTTCAGGAAGTCATTACCCCTCAGTTATTAAGCTCTTGAACCAGAGGGGATAACTTCACTTATCCCATCACAATTTATGGACTCACTTCAATGACTCTCTATTTATTGCTTATTTGTTTATTTATTTAGTCTTTGTATAGTTTGTTGTCTTTTGCACATTGGTTGTCTGTGGGTGTGGTCTTTCCTTGATTCTGTTGTGTTCCTTTGATTTTATTGGGCATGCCTGCAAGAAAATAAATCTCAGGGTCATATGTGGTGACATACATGTACTTTGATAAAAAATTTACTTTGAACTTTGAATCACAAACGGAGTGATCCTGGTGGAAAGCAGGGAGTTAGGTGGGGAGGGGGAGAGGGTGGTGGGATCCCATTGAAGATGGCAGAAGTTGGTAGAATGGTGTATTGGATGTGGAGGCTCAAGAGTAGATGAAGACGAGAGGAGCTCTATTCCCATTAAGGCAGCAGGAGGATAGGGTGAGGGCAGCATCAATGGTGGAGGAAGGGAAACTACTTGAAGGAAGAGGGCAAGGCTGATGTCCTCGAAAGAAAGCCTCACCCAGGGAGCAGTTGTGGTAGAGACAAAGGAGCCAATGGAACATGGGCATCTGTAGAAGTTTGTCAAGATTTTAGATGACATGCTGAATCTGTACAAACTTCTAGGAAAGTAAAATTGCACCATGCCTTTGTCATTGCACTTACATGCTGGTCCAAGAATAGATCCTCTGAAAGGATAACACCAAGGAATTTAAAGTTACTGACCCTCCCAATCTCTGATCCCCAAATGAGGACTGACTGATGGACCTGTGGTTTCCTCCTCCTGTGATCAATAATTAGCTCTTCAATTTTGCTGATACTGAGTGGTTGTTGTAGCACCATTTGACCATATTTTCAACCTCACTCCTATATGCCGATTTATCACCAGCTTTGATTTGGCCAACAGCAGTGATCTTGTCAGCATTTAAATATGGCATAGAAGCTGTACTTTGCCTCACAGTCATACTTATAAAGCGAGTCGGTTCCCTCAAATATTTAAGAGGCATCGAGACAAGGACTTGAATCTCCAAACCATGGAAGGCTACGGACCACATGCTGATAACTGGGATTAATATAGATAGGACTTGATGGCTGGCATGGACATGGTTGATCAAAGGCTTGTGTCTGTGCTGTTAACTCTGGCCCAATGTACTCTACCTATATTGAAATGAAGTATATGCTGAGGAGCTCCTGTTTAAAACCTTTTCATTAAATTGATGATCAAAAAAGCCCTGCAAAATGAAGAAACTGCATGTATTACCTTTCAAGAAGATAGTAGAGGTGTGACGCATAGTATCACGAAACAATATGAAATAAGTAGATTTATTGTGATGCTAATTTGTTCTTTGATGTTTATCCACTTTTGAAGAGTGCTCAAATACGGCTATTTAAAACATGTACCGTGCAATTAACTAGCATTTTCCCAAGAGACCGGGACAAACTTTTATGTTTTACTGGCAAACCTCTTCAACGCAGCTATTCACTAATGGTCCAAGAATATTAACACATATTCTCTGTATATTGTGCACACACAATTACAATAAGCTATTTTGAGGTGTTTTCTAAGTTTGCACCACCAGCAGGAAGTCTAGTCCAGCACACCCACAAATTGTTTGTGTGTGTGTGTGGCAATCAACCTAAACTCAGAAATCCCTGGCATTCCTTACCTTAATGGTTTACATTGTTATGTACAGTTCAAGTGGTTCTTATCCAAAATTCCAATATCCAAAATCTGAAATTTTTTGAGTGCTTCCATGATGTCACAAATGAAAATTGAACAAGGTGCTGAGAAGGTGTCCAGGCAATGTGTAGGTTTCTGAGCACCACAGATGGTTCTGAGAGTGTGTAATGAACAGAATTTAATGAAAAATAGAAAAACACTGCATGAGGCAAAAAGTGAAGATCTCAATCATGTGTCATCAGCGTCAGAGTGAACAGTATACCGATCGTGAAACAGGCAAAGCTCTATCACGACGGAACTGAAAATTGAAGGTAATTGTGGATCTTCAGCAGGCTGGTTGCAGAAATTTAAGAAAAGACACAGCATTACAATTTTTATTGAGTCTGCTTATCATGAAAGTCTAACACCAGAACAGGTCAATGATGCTGATTATTTTTATACCTTACATAACGGCGTTAAATTTTTAATGTGCCACTGATGAAAATCTAACATCCCAACAAGCCTACAATGTTGATTTCTTTTATATCTTCCATAAAACCTAAAAAAGGTAAAATACAAATATGTGTACTGTAACCTTTTAAGCAAAGCATGGCATCGGAGGTGGAGACTGAAAACTTGCCATAGTTTGTTCAACAGCTGATTCAGGTATTTTGCTGAGGTGCTGCTTTTGTTACCTTGCACACACTATATTTCCATTATATTAATAGTATGTAATAGCTTTTACTGTTAAGTACATATGTGTGACAAACAAGTGCAAGACAAACTGCTTACTCATAGTACATAAATTTAGGATCAGAAATGATGGTAATACCAAGCTATTTCATCATATATTCCAAAATTCAAAACACTTCCAGCCCCAAGCATTTCAGATACGGGGTACTCCACCAGTATTGGAGGGGGTAGACTGGCTTTGGATCGCATGTGTGATCGCTGTGCTGCCAGAGAGGGGAGAGGCTGCTGCTGAGCCCAGAAAAAGTTGCCCAGGTTTTCTGAGTTATGAATATGGACTTGGACTCTGGAATTTTTTTTCTCAGTCTTATTGTTTTTTATATTCTGAGTTTTTCACCCAATCTTACTCACTTTTTTTTCTTGTGTGGTGGAGTGAGACTGGGGGGAGGGTGTTGATGATCCTGTTCTGCTTTAGTTCTTTTTTTTTGTGTGAGGTGAGGGAGGATTTGGGGTCGATAACCGTGCTGCCGTCCTTCTTCTTGGTTTGTGGCTATCTGGAGAAAAAGAATTTTGGAGTTTTATACTTGGATGATAAATGAATCTTTGAACCTTTTGAAGCTTATAAATGTGAATGCTTTTGTTTAATCATTTAAGTAACCCTGAAGAACATATTTCTATGGAATTTAGTTCACAAAATAGATATGGTTTGGAAAAAGAAACTGGAAAAGGCCACTAAAAATAAATCGGCATTGGGATATTTTGAATCATGACTGTTTTTATTGGTTTATTCTATTTAAAGTTGTGAAGAGTGGAGTGACATTTGCAATCTTCCAGTCCTTTGGGACCTTACCAGAATCAAATGATTCTTGAAAGATCATAATCAATGTATCTGAACTCTGGGATGTAGACCATCTGAACCAGTTGACTTATCCACCTTAAGACCTTTGAGTTTGCCTAGTACTTTCTCCCTTTGTAATAGCAATGGCACTCACTCTTGTTCCCTGACACTCACGGACCTCTGGCACACTACTTGTGTATTCCACAGTGAAGACTGATACAAGGTACCTATTAAGTTCATCTGCCATTTCTATGTTCCCCATTCATTTAATTCTACCTCCAAATTTTTCTCATAAATGAATAAGAATTATAGAGCAGGCAACTAGATATCTTTGACTGTATGTTACTTTTAATCCCAATTATACAGAGTAATCACTACCAGTCATGCCTTGTTTCTTTTGTTACTTAATGTAGAACCTCTCCCCTCTCAATCTCTCTCCCCGCTCTCTCTCTCCCCTCTCAATCTCTCTCTCCCCGCTCTCTCTCTCCCCCTGCTCTCTCTCTCTCTCTCCACCCCTGCTCTCTCTCCCCCGCAGCTCTCTCTCCCCCCACCCCCTGCTTCCCCTCCCTCCTCCCTTTTTCGTAACTAACTACGTTCTGTAACATAGTCAGTCCTCTGGCAATGTGATTAAACTTGCTAAATGCCGCATGCATCAATCTTCATAAAATGTATCTCATGTGCCATCTTATTAGTGCTTGTGAAAATGAAAGTATTTAACTTGTAGGGGTAAGAAACCTGCTCTCCAGTTGCCCAGCTCAGGAAATTGTACCATTGTACTCATCTTATTATCTGTGGAATTTGGAAATGTAGTAATATATGAGCTGAATAATGACAGAACTGAAAAATGGCATAGACAATGGGATGAACAGCAGACATTTGGTAGATTATCTTTAATGCAGCAAATTATGTTGTGGTACATGTAGATAAGAAGAATTTAGAGAGGCAATATGAACTAAGTGGCATAAATTTCAGGAGATTTGGGAACTAAGACCAGAGTATATGACACAGTGATGTCTGCTAAAAAAAAAAAATTAAAATAAATAAAAGGAAGTTTTTAAAAACTTTTCTAACCTCTTTTGAGACCTGTGTCTGTTTCTAGGGATCGTGGATTAATAAGGATGCCGAGACCCAGAAAATTAAGACCAGAATATTATAGTCATTGAGCACTATAGAAACAGATCCTTCGGCACATCTAAACCATGTCCAACTGTTATTCCATTGACACACAACTGAACCATAGCCCTCCATACCACTCCCATCCATGTACTTGTTCAAATTTCTCTTGTATTGAAATCAAACCCACACTCTGTGTTTCCGCTGGCAGCTCATTCCACACCCTCACCACCCTCTGAGAGAATTTTCCCTTCATGTTCACTTTTCACCCTTAACCCATGACATCACCCAACCTCAGTGGCTAAAGCTTGCTTGCATTATACACTACACTATACTAACAAGCATTATACCCCTCATCATTTTGTATACCTCTGTCAAATCTCCCCTCATTCTACTATGTTCCACAGAATGAAGTCCTAACCTATTCAACCTTTCCCTATAAATCAGCTCAAGTCCTGGCAACATCCTTGTAAATTTGCTTATTGTAACATTTCTTATGTATTGCACAGTACTGCTGGTGCAAAACAATAAATTTCCCAGCTTATGTCAGTGATGTTAAAACTATCTGATTCTGATGTCCTTGTTCTACCCCAATGAACTGTGTGAGGATTTGATCTCTATGAACAGTATGCAAGATAAACTCTTCTCTCTAATCATGATACATAAGAAAATAAGTTAATTCCAATTCCACCCCATCTTTGATATGCAATATAATGAGCACAATAGACTGCCTAAGGAAGAAGTCAAACCTAGTTCCTGGTCCTGTGACATTGACTGAATGAACGATTCCATTTCTGGTCATGCACTAGTTATTTCATTTCCACTTACATAATGGAAGCCTGCCAGTCCATAAGAGTGCATTGTTCCACTCTGAACATATGCGAAGCCTGCAGCTCTGACAATACCATCTTCATACATTTCAACTGGTCTCTACCAACGTTCCCACTAAGGTGTGTGCACGCATATCTTTTGCTACTAGTGCACAAAGGAATTTAAACTGCGCACTGAAGGTTGTCACCCTCTACTTCGTTTCCACGTTAAGTATATTTCAGGATTTTACATAATCACATGTCCTTTTCCTGTTTCTGATGCATGTGGTGTTGACAACGTGGAGTTTGCAATAATTTGTTTGCAGATTTTAGGAATGGCTTATTTTTACTGTTTTTATTGGAAAAAGTAATTGATTCAGTATGTCGCATTCCAAAGAGGCAAAGGGAGTGAGCACAAAAGAATTGTTAGTTCATTTCATGAAATGGTAGAAACTACTACACCAAAAGCTCATGAGGTCAGGAAAGTGCAGCTACGAAAAGTATTTATATACAATAAAGAAACTGGTGTTGCCTGTGTGTATTGTCGCGATGCAAACTTCACTGGAGAATTTGCAAGTGGGAAGTGGAATGATAGTTGGAAACTGTACTTTTTAAACCATCATTTAGCAAGCTAATCACATATGGACAATGTGCAAAAGCTCCAGTGAGAAAATCCTTCATTACCCGCGACAGGCCTGTTACATATGTTTTGTGAGAGTACAGATGAACAAGAACAAAAACGATCAAACCTAGAGGAGATCAAAGTTCTTATTGGTAGTGTTTTGCTAGCTGTTAAAATGAATAGCTCTATATATAAAATCTAGTGCACACATGTTGTCATTGGACAAAAAATTAAACAGCACAAGATTTTTGTAGACACTGGTCATTAAAAATTAGAGGGAACATTGGTCTCAACTCAAGGAGGAAACCACTTTACCTTAGACAAGAGCATTGTGGTTTTCTACATGCAGACATGGGCTGAAAATGGAAAGTGCACATTGATACGGAGTAACTTAGATTCAGAGTGACGGTGACCCTTGCTTCTGTTGTAAGAATGGTTCAGGCACAGGTGCATGGTATGGTAAGGTACCACATCTCTGATAGTTTGACCTGAAATGTTGACAAACTACAGAGTTTGTCTGACCCCCAGATTCCTCCAACATGTTGTGCAAGATCCGTCTTCTGCAATCTCTCGTGTCTCTTCTTCTTTCTCTAAGTATTTTACCTCAAGTTGACCATCCCCACTCAACGACATGTGAAATGATTATCATTTCTGCAACTATTTACTTACCTAAACCCTCATAAATACCTGAAACTTTCATTGCAATTGATCTTGTAAACCTATTTTCTAATTTCTCTTTTTAGTTTGCTTATCCAGTTTTTATACCCATGGTTTTCATGTTGTCAATTGATTGCATGCAATCTGCTTATTACCTGTAAAAACCCAAGCTTGGGAATTGGAATTCACCATTGATAACGTTGCAGTGAGTATAATGTTTCACAGAGCCAGTGATTGTAATTAGGGTTCAATTCCCAATGTACATGTAACAAACAAAGCTAATAATAAATAGTGCAGTTTTCTGTTACCGTGCCAGTGTAAGACTGGTTAAAGTTGAGATTTAAAGCGATCTGTGTGTCTTTCTACACGTCACCAAAGGCCACGAGGCAGATGCATCAATTAGGAAGACAAATGGTCTGTTGGACATGATTATCTACTGTCCTGGCAACACTGCCCCTAGAGTACTGTGTACATTTTTGATTTCCTTAGCTAAGAAATGATACACTTACCTTCATATAGACAACAGCAAGATTCATTAGAGTGGTTCCAGAAATGACAGGTTTGTCAGAAATGAAGAATTAACAGCTTTAGAAATTAGGTATATTTGTCATGTGGACATCAAAGCATTGAAACGTATAGTGAATGTGTTATTTGTGTCAATGACAGCACAGTCCATGGATGTGCTACGGGCAGCCCACAAGTGTCACTGTGCTTCCAGCACTAACATCACATGCCCACAACTTACTAACTCTATAAAAAAGGGGGAAATCTCATTTGAGTCTGAGATGAGCAGAAATTGCTTCTTACAAAAGGCAGACATTTTGAGTTCTCCATCTCAGAATACTCTAGAGAGTCAGTCGTCGTGTTCATTCAACATAGGAGTCAATTAGATTGGTGGACATTAAGGGAATCGAGGGATAGGGAAGTAGTGCAGGAAACTGGAATCAGGATGATCAGCCATAGTCTTGACAAATGCTAAAACTGGCTTGAAAGATCGTAAGCCAATCCTAGTAAAAGTTAGCTTCATTTTTCATGTATATCAAAACACACAGTGAAATGCATCATTTGCATCAGATCAGATTAGCAAGGATTGTGCTGAGCAGCCAACTATCAGGGATGATGTCAGAGCAGCAATGGCTGGAGTTCCTGAGAACAATTTGGAAGGCGCAGAATAGATGTATTCCAAACATGAAGAGGTATTCTAAAGGAAGGATGAGGCAACTGTGGCTAACAAGGAGTGTCAAAGTCAGCATGAAAGCAAAAGAGAGGGCATATAATAGAGCAAGAAGACGATCAGAAGGCAACTAAGAAAACCATAAAGAGAAAAAAAGAAATACGAAAGTAAGCTAGCCAATAATATCAAAGAGGTTACTAACAGTTTTTTTTCAGATATATAAAGAGTAAAAGAGAGGCAAGAGTGGATGATGCATCACTGAAAAATGACACTGTAGTAATGGGGTCAAAGAAATAGTGAAGAAACTTAGTAAGTATTTTCTGTTAGTCTTCACTGTAGAAGACACTAGCAGTATACCAGAAAATTCAGCAGTGTCAGGGGGCAGAAGTGGATGTAGTTGCCATTGCTAAGGAGAAGATGCTTGAAAAGCTGAAAGGTCTGAAGGTAGATAAGTTACCTGGGGCAGATGGACTACATCCCAAGGTTCTGAACAAAGTGGCTGAAGAGACTGTGGAGGCATTAGTAATGTTTTTTCAAGAATCACTAGATTCTGGAATGGTTCCAAACAACTGGAAAATTGCAAAAATCACTCCACTCTTTAAGAAGGGAAGGAGGCATAAGAAAGGAAATTATAAGCTAGTTAGTCTGACTTGACTTTAGAGGTTGGGAGGATATTGGAGTCCATTATTAAGGATGAGGTTTTTGGGTTCTTGGAGGCACATGATAAAGAAAGCCAAAAACAGCATGGTTCCTTTAAAGGGAAGTCTGCCTGACAAATCTTTGGGAATTCTTTGAGGAATTAACAAGCACGATGGACAAAGGAGAGTCAGTGGATATTATTTACTTGGATTTTTAGAAGACCTTTGACAGGGTGCCATTGAGAGCCTGCTTAACAAGAGCCCATGGCATTGCCGAAAAAATACTAGTATGGATAAAAAATTGGCTGACTGGCAGGAGGGAAAGAACGGGAATAAAGAGGGACTATTCTAGTTGTCTGCTGGTGACTCGTGGTGTTCCAGAGGGTTCATTATTGGGACTGTTTCTTTTCACAGTATATGTTAACAATTTGGATAATGGAACTTGTGGCTTTGTGGTCAGATTTGCAGGGAGACTACAGAAGGGCTGATTAGATTGGGAGAATGAACAAATTGAATATAGTGTAGGGAATTGCATGGCCATGTACTTTAGTAGGAAAAATAAGGGCATAGACTATTCTGCAAGTGAGGAGAAAATTCATAAATCAGAGGTGCAAACGGACTTGGGAGTCCTTGTGCAAGAGTCCCTAAAGATTAGCTTACAGGTTGAGTCGGTGGTGAGAAAGGCAAATGCAATCTTAGCATTCATTTCAAGAAGACTGGAATACAAGAGCAAAGTATGTGATTGACGCTTTATAAAGCATTGGTCAGACTTCATTTGGAGTATTGTGAGCAGTTTTGAGGCCCTTATCTAAGAAAAGATGTGCTGACATTGGAGAATTGATTCCGGGAATGAAAGAATTAACATATGAGGAGTGTTTGACGGCTCTGGGACTGCACTTACTGGAGTTTAGAAGAATGAGGGGGAACTCATTGAAACCGATCGAATACTAAAAGGCCTGGGTAGAGTGGATGTGGAGGTGATGTTTCCTATAGTGAGCGAATCTAGGACCAGAGGGCTCAACTTAGAATAGAAAGATTTCCATTTTGAACAGTGGTGAGAAAGAATTTCTTTAGCCAGATGGTGATAAATCTGTGGAATTCATTGCCACAGACACCTGTGGAGGCCTATATTGAGTATATTTAAAGTGGAGGTTGATTAGTTCTTGGTTAGTCAAGGCATCAAAGGTTGCAGGTGAATGGGGCTTAGAGGGATAATAAATCAGCCATGATGGAATAGCGGAACAGACTCAAATGGCTGAGTGGCCTAATTCTGCTCCTATGTCTTAGAGTCACAAGTGTGGCCGCACTTGCCTCAATGTTGCAAGTTCACAACTCACTAACCTTGGCCGTACGTCTTTTGGAATCTGGGAGGCAACTGGAGCATCCTGAGGGAGAACGTATAAACAGTACAAACACCTTACAGACAGCAATGGCAATTGAACCCTGATTGCTATCACTGGCACTGTAAAACTTTACAATAACTGCTATACTACCCTGCTGCTGCACTACCTTGTGGCACTTCACATAAAAGTCTACTGTGGTGGTGCAGAGGGAATGTGATACTCTCATGTATAAGGGCCCTCCCTCCACCTTGTGTGTATGGATCTGGTCCATTCCCTTTGCAGGGGGTAGCCCTAAGCCACTGCAAGGTGTGGGCTGGATACAGGGCCCATTACCACTGTATAAAACTTGCAATAGAAGCAACAGATCTGTTTCACAAGACTGTGACACTTGAAAGGGTCTCTAGTGAATTATTTGACATAACATTGAAGAGTGTCGCAGGGAGACTAATTGTGTTAACATTGATGTGACAGTGTGTATCCTGTAATTGGCATCACATTTCTGAGCTGTGTACATTGTACTCTTGGTATTTCTGTGTGTTCATAACAAGAACAGTATGTTTGGAACAAAAGATTCAGATCCTGCCAGTGGAAATGAAGGGTGCCTGAACTATGACCAATGGTCACTAATGGACCTATAATTTAGACATTAAAAATGTGAGCAAATGGGTTGAATTTCTAAACATAACCTGTACCCTGCTTACCCCTAAAGTCAATGCATTTAACCTGTACCTTACACACTTCATATTTAAATATTCAACAAGGCTGGTTTACTATTTGATTTGTGATTTTTTCTGTCTCTAGAATCTGTGTTTATTGTGCTTTTTAAAAACTTTATGAATCACAACCTATGTCCGATGGGACAAATCATAAACTCGAGATTCTGCAGATGTTGAAATCCAGAGCAACACATACAAAAATGCTGGATCTTAATGATTGGGGTCTTTGATGATTTCCTTGTGGCTGCACTCCATGTAAATGTGCTCAGTGGTAGGGAGGGCTTTGGCTGTGACAGACTGGTCTCTATCACTTTCTGTAGTCTTTTCTGTTCCTCGGCATTGATGTTTCTATGCCATGCTGTGATCCAACCATCTATAGAAGTTTTTGAAAGCTTTAGAATTCAACTGCAACAGAAGTATGATTAATATTGGGACAATTCAATTGGTTTATCAATAATTGGGATTGGTTTTGATGAGCAAATTTTCATGGAAGTTGCATTTTTGTAAAAATGCTATTGAGTACTGATAATAGAATAGTTTAATTATTCATAATACAAGAAATTCTGCAAATACTGGAAATTTATAGAAACACACAAAAAGTGCTGGAGGAATTCAGCAGGTCGGGCAGTATCTATGGAGAGATATTAACAGTCAACATTCTGGGTCCAGTTCTGATGAAGCGTCTCAACCTGAAATGTCCACTGTTAATATCCCTCCGTAGATACTGCGTGACCTGCTGAGATCCTCCAGCATTTTGTGTATGATACTCTGATGCAAGAAAACAAGTTTCAGAACATTGAATTATATATCACCTTATAAAATAAGAGTGAAGTTTTTAAAAGGTGCTTACATATTGCACCAGGATGGCTCTACCCTGTATGACATGGGCATTTTGCACCAGGGTGGTATTTGGTGGGGTAGCTGTACCCCTGTATGACATGGACACTTTGCACCAGGGTGGTTTTGGTGGGGTAGCTGTACCCTGTATGATATGGACACTTTGATTGTCAGTTGCATGGATTGCATGTTTATGAAATGCCAAAAGTTGTTAGTTGCTTGAATTAAAACTCCATCTTTCACTGTTTGTTACAGGGGTCCCGGAGGTGGTCGACCGTGGCCCAATCCACCTAATGCGAACTCAGTAAGTATAATGCATGTGACCCACGCACAGCAACACAGCAAGAAATAATCCTGTGCAGTTGTATGTTCAGCTAGTATGCATACATTGAAAGATGTTCATAGTCTACTTGTTCAAGTCAAGTCTTTTTTTATTGTCATTTCAACCATAAACTGCTGGTACAGTACACAGTAAAAATGAAACAACATTCCTCCAGGACCATGGTGCTACATGAAACAACACAAAACTACACTAGACTATGTGAGACAACTCAAGGCTACACTAGACTACGTAAAACAACACAAAAACTACACTAGACTACAGACCTACATAGGACTACATAAAGTGCAGGGCAGTACAATAATTAATAAACAAGACAATAGGCACAGTAGAGGACAAATTTCAATATAATAATAAATGATGTAGATGTCAGTCTAGACTCTGGGTATTGAGGAGTCTGATGGCTTGGGGAAAGAAACTGTTGCACAGTCTGTCGTGAGAGCTGGAATGCTTCAGTACCTTTTGCCAGAGGGCAGGAGGGAGAAGAGATTGTATGAGGGGTGCGTGGGGTCCTTCATAATGCTGTTTGCTTTGCGGGTGCAGTGTGTGGTGTAAATGTAATGGCGGGAAGAGAGACCCTGATGATCTTCTCAGCTGACCTCACTATCTGCTGCAGGGTCTTGCCATCCTTTTACATTTGCAGTAATTATTCAGAATTAAAAACAATGAACTTCTATGGGCATTGAAACATAACGGAATGCAGTAAAGAATGGAATCTGACTTATAAGACCATAAGACATCGGAGCTGAATTAAGCCATTCGTGCCATCAAGTCTGCTCCTCCATTCCATCATGGCTGATTTATTCTACCCCTCAAACCTATTCTCCTGCCTTCTACCCATAACCTTTAATGCCCATTCTAACCAAGAACCTATCGACCTCTGCTTTCAATATACCCAAAGCCCCGACATCCACAGTGGTTAGTTTCACAGATTCATCACCCACTGGCTCAAGAAATTCCTCTTCATCTCTGTTCTAAGGAGATGTTCTATTTTTTCATCATCTACTTTTGGTAGTTTTTGGCTCTGGCAATTAGACACTGATTTTTTACTATTAATATCATCATTGTTGACATTTAGTTTTAGATTGGCTGAAGAAAATATGAACTTTATATATTTATTGAGATGCAGCGCAGAATAAGCCTTTCAAGCTGCGCTGCCTAGCAGTCTCCCGATTTAATTCTAGCCTAATCATGGGACAATTAACCTAGCAACCTTTACATCTTTGGACTGTGTTCAGTTTGCTGTAGAAGTTTTTGTATGAAGCAACGCATCTCAGTGTTGTGACTTTGCTTTCCACCTTGGGTGGTTCTCAGTATTATTACTGTAATGCCATTAACCCAGATGAGAGGTGCAACGTGACAGCTGATAGTTTTGGTGAATGATGCAGTCACGATCACTTGTAAAACTGCTGGTTTCACCAAGTATTATATATGAATCACTCGTAAAGTAATTGGTAAGTTCCTGTTTGTAATGTGATGTAAAGAAGAATATTTCCTTCTTCATCTACCAATTGCACATTAAGCAGGTTGTATATAAAACTGTGCACAAATAAACATAATGAAGATTGGTACCTAACTCTCAAGATGAGAATTCAATTCATTATCATGGACAGATACTTTGGGATTAGCTGTTTTGTAGGAGCAATTCAATGCAAAGACATTAAAAGCTATAAATTACCAAAATAAAGGAATAATGAAGTAGTGTTCATTGGTTCATGCACCATTCAGAAATCTGATGGCAGAGAAGAAGAACTTGTTCCTAAAACTTGAAGCTCCTCTCTGATGGTAGTAATGAGAAGAGGCCATGTCCTGTATGGTGGTGGTGGGGAAACTCCTTCTCCCAATGTCTCTTTAGTAATTTATTACCTTAGCTTTATGTCACAGGTTTTGTGTCCTTTCACAGGATATCAAGGATTCCATGTAGTTGAGACTTCAGAATCAATTTCTAAATAAAATTCAAATATAGAAGATTGATAATAATGAATGTAGAACGTAACAACACTGGAAAGGCTCTTCATCCCACAAAGCTGTGCCATTCTTTTAACCTACTCTATTAATCTAACACTTCCCTCCTGCATAACCCTCCATTTTTCTATCATCCATGTACCTATCTAAAAGTCTCTTAAATGTCTGTAATGTATCTGCCTCTATCACCATCCCTGGCAGCGCAATCCATGCACCCATCAATCTGTGTGTAAAAAGGAAAAACACTTACCTCAGGCATCTCCCCTATACTTTAATCACCTTAAAATTATTCCCCTTTAAAGGCTTTAAATTATTTGTGATTTCTCATTAACATTCTGATTCGGACGTTTTCCATCTTGGTAAAGGGAGCAAGGGTGACTGACAGTTATTTTTGTTGCAGATACCATATTCATCAGCATCACCTGGCAACTATGTGGTGAGTTGTATTTTACTTTCCTTTGTGCGTTATGTTGCGTTGTTCAAACACAAAACTAATGTGCTAGAAGACCAGTCATACAGTGTATATGACTGGAAAGTGCACATCCAATTGGTGTTTGGTAGTTTTGACTGGCATCCAAGTTACATATATTGCTGTCCATTAGTAAATCGGTAATCATTCTGGTAAAATAGTTCCAAGCACAGCTATGTATCAAAGTATTTACAGTGAGGAATTGCCTTTGATGTTAAACAAGAGATATAACATTGTTAGCTTTGTGCATATCTAAATTTGAAGAAATAAAATCAAATCAGATGGATTTATCAAGTTCACTGGTAGCTGATAACACTTTGCACTTGCGTTAAGTGTGGTTTGGCAGTGAGAAGATCTGAATTTATGTTAGGCATTAAAATGTACTTCATTTCTAATTGCTGGTTGTTCATTATAGTGAATTTATTTAACTAGAGAAGCAGCATGGAAATGGCCCTTCTAAGCCAACAAACTACACTGCCCAGCGACCTACCTATTTAATGCTAATCTTATCACAGGACAATTTACAATAACCAATTAACCTACTGACCAGTTTGTCTTTGGACTGTGGGAGGAGGCTGGAGAACATATGAACTCCTTACAGACAGTGCTAGAATTGAACTCTGAACTCCAGTGCCTTGAGCTGTAGTAGTGTCATGCTAATCACTATGGCCCTGCAGTGCCCAGGCTCTTGAATTCATTACACCCTTCACATACACGAGGAGTAAAAATCTTTTCGCTACATCTCCATCTAAATGTGCAATCATAGTAATTTATAATAAATAGAACAGTCGTGTAACATAGTACAGCCAAATCAGCATAAGTTCATCAGTCTGATGGCCTGGTGGAAGAAGCTGTCCCGGAGCCTGTTTGCTGCGATACTGTTTCCCGGAAGGTAGCAGCTGGAATAGATTGTGGTTGGGGTGACTCAGGTCCCCAGTGATCCTGAAATGGCCTGAAATTTTTTACACACCTGTCCTTGTAAATGTCCTGAATCATGGGAAGTTCACAACTACAGATGCGCTGGGCTGTCCGCAGCGCACTCTGCAGAGTCCTGCGATTAAGTGAGGTACAGTTCTCATACCAGGTAGTAATGCAGCCAGTCAGGATGCTGTCAGTTATGACCCTGTAGAAAGACCCCGCACAAGGAAAATTTTGTAACCAATAATGAAATGTTTGGAAATCAACAGACTTTAAGAAGCACTTTAGAGAAGAAAGAGAGGTGGAGACATTTGGAAGGAATTCCAAATCCTAAGGCTTTGCTAACTGATGACATATCTGCTAACAGTGGAATAATTACATAGAGAGTGTGAGGGATTCCAGAGTATGAGGATTTTAATAGAACAAAACAATACAGCACAGTATAGGCCCTTTGGCACATGTTGTTGTGTCAACCTACGCTCAGATCAATCTTACCCTTCCTTCTCAATAGCTCTTCATTATTCTTTCATCCATGTGTCTGTCTAAGAGTCTCTTATTTATTTAATTATTTAGGCTGCCGGGATAGCATAGTGGCTAGCAACGCACTATAACAACACGGGGCGTCAGAGTTCAGAGTTCACTTCTAGCACCATCTGTGAGGACTTTCCCTGTGACTGTGTGGGTTTCCTCAGGGTGCTGTAGTTTGCTCCCACTCTCCAAAGTCACACGGGTTAGTCGATTAATTGGTCGTTGTAAATGGTCCTGTGATTATTATAGGGTTAAATAGGCAGGTTGCTAGGTGGTGTGGCTTGTTGGGCTGGAAGGGCCTGTTCCACGCTCTATCTGTAAATAAAATAAATAAATAAAATATATGTCCCAAGTTTATCTGCCTCTGCCACCACCTCTGGCAGAGTGTTCTGTGCACACGCTACTCTTTGTTTAAAAACTCAACTCTGACATTTGCTCCCTCTTCCACTATACTTCCCTGCAATCACATTAAAATTATGCCCCTTTGTATTAGTGAGGAAAATAGTGAGATCAAAAGTTGTTATTTCTCTCTGCTATAACAGGCTGACCATGTGGTGTACTATCTAGAATGTAGAAGAATAGAATAGAGAGCCCTTAACTCCGAGTGGAGTCATTGGGATGGCCTCATGATGGCATTTTTTTTA
Source organism: Hemitrygon akajei (assembly GCF_048418815.1). Taxonomy (NCBI): domain Eukaryota; kingdom Metazoa; phylum Chordata; class Chondrichthyes; order Myliobatiformes; family Dasyatidae; genus Hemitrygon; species Hemitrygon akajei. The sequence goes on along the minus strand of NC_133125.1, from coordinate 12,832,228 downwards.
GCAGGATTTCTTATTTTTACGAGGCCGAGTTGCTAGCTCGACGCTCAACCCAGCACAGATGGAAAGCGTGCAAGGGAGCCGGCTGGATTCAAACTCGAGCCTTCGCTCCGAAGTCCAGTGCTGATGCCACTACGCCACCAGCCAGCCATCTAGACTGTGGACTTCAGAATTTTTCTTTTATTTATACGGTTTTCAGACATTTTATTTATTTAGAGGAACAAGCCCTTCCAGCCCAACGAGTCATGCCATCCAACAACCCCTGATTAAACCTGAGCCTGATCGTGGGACAATTTACACTGACCTATTAACCTACCAACTCATATACGTTTGGACTGTGGGAGGAAATCCAAGCACCTGAATGAATCCCACGTGGTCATGGGAAGAATGTACAAACTCGCTACAGACAACGCCAAAGTTGAACTCTGAATTCAGAACACCCCGAGCTGTAATAATGTTGTACTAACCACTGTGTTGCCAAGGCGTCCTAAATTGCTAATCTGTAATTACCCCTTGAGAAGTTGAAGACAACTGAGTGATTTGCTGGGCTATTTCAGCAATTGTAAGAATCTACCACATGAGGTAGGCCTGGAGTTTCAAATAGACCAGACCAGCACAGTAGGGCAGAGTTCTTCCCTTGTTGTACCAGATGGAATCGAGCAATAATCCAGTTGTTTTTGTGGACTTGGTTACTAAGCCTAGTTCAAAGGTTAAGAGGTTCAATTTAATGTCAGAGAAATGTATACAATATACATCCTGAAATGCTTTTTCTTTGCAAAGCATCCATGAAAACAGAGCAGTGCCCAAGAATGAACGACAGTTAAACGTGAGAACCCCAAAGGTCCCCCCTCCCGTGTGTAAGCAGTGGCGATCAACAATCCCTCTACCCTCACCAGCAAAACGAAAAGTGTACCTGCTACTGAGCACAAGCGTGAGCTAAACAATAGCAAAGATGTGGACCTTGCAGTTACCCCAAAGACTATTGCACTTCATCCAACAATTCAGTAATCCAAAGGTTCTCTCTCTCCCTGTCCCCCAGTTGTTTTTGTTCCAAGTTGTACATTACTAAACAAGTTTCAATACCACAGCTGCAGTTGTGGTATTTGACTTTGGGTCTCTGGATTCCTGCTTGGATAACTTAACCCATGCAACACCCGGTACCCATGAAGCAAAGCCCAGCCAGTCCTCTCACTTGAAAATAAGAAATCTCAATACTTAATAAGGAAGAGTAGGGTAATTCTCCTCGTTCTCTGGACAGCATAATATATTCTTGAAACATCATCAGTAAATAGAGATTACTTGGTCACATGCGCAGCACGGTAGTGTAGCAGTTAGTGTCACACTTTACGAAGCCAGCAATTGGAAGATCGGGGTTCAACTCCTGTTTTATCTGTAAGGAGTTTGTATGTTCTCCCTGTGACTGTGTGGGTTTCTTCCGATTGCTCCGGTTTCCTCCCATGCTCCAAAGACATACAGGTTAGGGGAAGTAACTTGAAGGGATGCCATGTTGATAGTGGAAGCATGGTGGCACCAGCGGTCTGCCCCTAGCATGTCCCCGTTGATGCAAACAATGTATTTCACTGTATGTTTCAATGTTCATGTCACAAATAAGGTTAATATTTAACCTTCCTGTTTGCGGAAGCTTGTTTTGTCCAAATTAACTGCTGCATCTTCTAATTTTGATTATGACTGTATTTCAAAACTAATTTGAAATGTCCAAAAGCTATGAAAATGTTTTGGAAATGAAAGCTTTTTCTAGTTAAGTAAGAAAAAGTTGACATGGTGCAGGTATTCAACATTAGGATTAAAGTATTACTTTGGATTGATTAAAAGAAAATAATTACTTTTGGAAGACACTTAGTTATTTAGAGATACAGTGTGGAATAGGCCCTTGCGGTCCTTCGAGCCATACCACAGCAACCCCTGATTTAACCCAAGCCTAATCATGGGACAGTTTACTCTACCCAGTTAACTTACTAACCAGTGCATCTTTGGACTGTGGGAAGCAACTGGTGCACCAGGAAGAACCCCATCCATGCATTTCACAGGGAGCTCATACAAATTCCTTACAGAGGGTACCTGAATTGAACTTTGAACTCTGATGCCACAAGCTGTAATAGTGTCATACTAACGGCTACTGTGGTGTCCCATACAAATACAGAACTTTCTTCATTATCTTTTTTTTTTAAAGAGTGGTCAGTTCCAGACCTTATCAAAGTGGCTGTTGTGGTTTCTATGTCCAGACAGTGAGTGGTGTTGATGTTACCCTGTTAGTTTCTTGGGAAGTGATGGATCATGTTGATCCTGACATTCATGCTTCAGTCTTTATGTAAAGTTCACTTGATTGTTATTCAGGAAAAGAACCGTTATTAGCTTCTTCTACTCCGTGTAGAACATAGAAAATTACAGAACAATCCCTTTCACCCTCAATACTGTGCCATCCTTTTAACCCGTTCCAAGATCAATCTCTCCCAAGCAGCCCTCCATTTTCTATAAACCCAGTGCATATCTAAGAGTATCTTAAATGCTGCTAATAAATGTGTTTCTATCACCACCCCGGTAGAGCATTCCATATACCCACCACTCTGTGTATAACGTTTATATCTGACATCCCCCCCCTTACTTTCTTCCATTCACCTTAAAATTATGCCCCCTGGTATCATACATTTGCAACCTGGGAAAATGTCTCTGACTATCCATTTGATCTATGCCTCTAATCATCAAGTCAACTCTTATCCTCACCTTTCATGTAGATATATGAAAGTGCATAAAATTGCATACCTTTGTGGGTGGAGATAAATAATTATGTTTTACAGCATGGTCTGCTGATTTTAATTTGGAGATGTCTATAAACAGATGGTACTCTGTCATTAGTTGAATATATCTGTTATAGTTCAGAGAGTAAACTTGTGATGAACTTTGTTTTGCAGGGACCTCCAGGTGGTGGTGGACCTCCAGGAACTCCCATTATGCCCAGCCCGGGAGGTAAAAATACTAACTTGTCTGCTTCAGTTTCTGATTGTTGTTGTTGTTGTTGTTGTTGTCAGTGTCAACCCTTCCGCAAGACCTGAACAGGAACACGCATGTAATTGCCTTATGGATTTTATTCCCAGATGTGTTTGATTTGCCACTTGTCACTGATGTGTAGGTTGCTAAATTAATTGATTACAAGGGATCAGGGGAAGTAAACAAATGTTGATTGTTTATCATGTCACTTCTGGAAGGTAGCATGACTAATAGGTAAATTGTTATTTTTATTTGACCTATTAGGGGTATTTCTGTGATAACATGCTCTTCTCCACAGGCCAACAAACATTGCAACTACATCGCATTTTAAACCCTTGAACCTAGCCTCTTGCGAGACTCCCTGAAGCCATCTCCTCTGACTGATCTTATTTGCAATGATTTTCTTTAGTGCTGAATTGTGTATCTGCACGTTACCCTGTTTTCCTCATGCAGTTGACCAGGAACATACAGATGAGCCCCAGGAGTTCAAATCACTTGTATTCCCTTTCCAAGAGAATTTTGTTCATCTAGATTCTTTAGGTTCTGGATTAGCAAGGGTGTTAAAGATCATGGGGAAAAGGCAGGAGAACGTAGTTGAGAGGGATAATAAATCAGCCATAATCAAATGGAGATGCAGTCTCAATTGTCAAATAGCCTAATTCTGCTCCTATGTCTTATGGTTTTATTAACTCCAGAACACAGATTCTTTCATTCTTGTCTCGGTCAGCTTATTAACTGGAACGTTTTATAGCCCCTAAATGCAATTATTTCACAAAGAGTAGGAAGATCAATCTAACTATGTTCTCAAAGTATGAACTCCATAAAGCCATTGTTAACATTCTATGCTGTTAATCTCTTTTTAACTTATCTCAGAGTCCACATCCTCAGATTCCATGGGTGTTCCAGTTGCTGAAGTTCATGTGCATCATATCTGGGCCCTGCCCCTTTCCCTGAGCTAAAATTGGGATCTCCATTCATAATCCTTGACCAAAAGGATTTGCTTGAGGTGTGCATCAGCCATGTAGAATATTTTGCCTGTACCAAGAAAAGTCCGTCTACTAATGGAGAGACTGGACAACTTGTACAAATCTTTTTGATGCAAAGCGGATCTGAATCAAATCGGTAAAACATAAAAGGAAACACCTTTGTTCACTTCAATCCAAATCTTTTTTTTAAACTTCAGTTTCTGCTATGTTTTTCCCTTCCCAGCTTTTAATTTTTCACCTAACCCAAATACTAACCCTTTGCACGTATAGGAGCTCTTTATCTCCTTCCTCACATATACAGAAACATACATCCTTCATGGCCTTTTCCACTATTTAAACTTTCAGTGGCATGGAAAACCACAGGCTTAACTTCTCTCTACATTCTGATTACCTTTGCTTCAACATACTGGACTGCATTTTATTAGGACGTATGACATGCTAAGAGAATCTGAGGTATTTTACAGAAATTAAATAATTTCTGTTCAATAGATTAAAATAAATTATTCTGTACAATTTAATAAATAATATACAGCATATTATCACAGATTATGCTAAATATGCACATTGCTACAGAACTTTAAGTTAGTTGAAAACCAAACTAATTGGCTGGTTTATACACATTTTTAAAAAATTTGCATCAAAGTAAAGCACTTTAATTGCTAGCTTTCAATTTGTGTTAAGTTATAATGACCATAAGACATAGGAACAGAATTAGGCCAATTGGCTTTTTGAGTCTGCTCCACCATTTCATCATGGTTGATTTATTATCCCTCTCAACCCCATTCTCCTACCCTCTTCCCGTAACCTTTGACGTCTTACTAGTCAAGAGTCTATCAACTTCTATTTTAAATATGCCTAATGACTGGGCCTTCACAGCCGTCTGTGGCAATGAATTTCACAGATTCACCACTCCTTTGAGTTCCTTAACTTGCCTCTCATAAGACATTTCCACTGACTTTGTTATATATTTATAAAATGTTGACTCAACAGATGAAAAAGTGTATGGAATAGAAACATAGAAAACCTACAGCACAATACAGGCCCTTCGACCCACAAAGTTATGCCGAACATGTCCCTACTTTAGAAATTACTAGACTTACCTATAGCCCTCTATTCTTGTAAGCTCCATGTACCTATCCAAGAGTCTCTTAAAATACCCTATTGTATCCGCCTTCACCACCGCTGCTGGCAGCCTATTCTGTGCACTTGCCACTCTCTGAGTAAAAAACTTACCCCTGACATCTCCTCTGTACCTACTCTCCAGCACCTTAAACCTGTGTCCTCTTGCGGCAACCATTTCAGCCCTGGGAAAAAGCCTCTGACTATCTACACCAGGGGTGTCAAACTCATTTTAGGTCACGGGCCGGATTGAGCAAAATGCAGCTTCATGCGGGCCGGATCAGTCGGACGCGTGCGAACGCAGCTTTCGTTGCCTCCATTTTTTCAGCCTGCTCTCATGTGTCTCAGTCTCTGCTATAACTACAAAGTGTTTCACTTTACAAATTCCGTTTCTTATGAAGAAGACTGCCGAATAAACACTAAAAACCCTGAAAACCTGGTACCTGAATAAACTCAGCATTAGCCATATCATACGCCATAGGCGCTTCGATTACTGGGGCCAGCTTTAATAGTAATTAGATATTATCTCGCGGGCCAAAGATAATTCCACCGCGGGCCTTGAGTTTGACATACATGATCTACACGGTCAATGCCTCTCATCATCTTATATACCTCTATCAGGTCACCTCTCATCCTCCGTCGCTCCGAGGAGAAAAGGCAGAGTTCACTCAACCTGTTTTCATAAGGCATGCTCCCCAATCCAGGCAACATCCTTGTAAATCTCCTCTGCACCCTTTCTATGGTTTCCACATCCTTCCTGTAGTGAAGTGACCAGAACTGAGCACAGTACTCCAAGTAGGGTCTGACCTGGGTCCTATATAGCTGCAACATTACCTCTCGGCTCCTAAATTCACTTCCACAATTGATGAAGGCCAATACACCATATACCTTCTTAACCACAGAGTCAACCTGCGCAGTTGCTTTGAGCGTCCTATAGACTCGGACCTCGAGAACCCTCTGATCCACCACACTGCCAAGAGTCTTACCATTAATACTATATTCTGCCGTCATATTTGACCTACCAAAATGAACCACTTCACTCTTATCTGGGTTGAATTCCATCTGTCACTTCTCAGCCCAGTTTTGCATCCTATCAATGTTCCGCTGTAACCTTTGACAGCCCTCCACATTATCCACAACACCTCCAACCTTTGTGTCATCAGCAAACGTACTATCTCATCTCTCCACTTCCTCATCCAGGTCATTTATAAAAATCACAAAGAGTAAGGGTCCCAGAACAGATCCCTGAGGCACCCCACTGGTGACAGACCTCCATGCAGAATATGACCCATCTACAACCATAGTAACAAGACAAAATAGATTGTTGTGTATATGTTTGAGATTTGCTGAGTTTTGGAAATGATGCTTTCTTTCAATGAGTAATTTGAGTATCCATATATATTATTAGCCAAATGGAAAATGTATAGTGCAACATAACCTATCAATATCTTTACTGGCATATGGCCTGCTTATTAAAATCATCTAATATCTAATACAACTCATTTTAGATATGATGCATTGTCTTGTTTGTCATAAGAATAGGAAAGGTAATAGATTAAAATTGAGAACAAGCAGAAAAACTATACCACTGGTCATCTCCTACGATAATTTTCTGGATTTAATATTGCCAAGAAAATGCCATCCCTTTCCTTTACCTTTTAGAAATTTGCCATCAGCTAAAAGTAGGAGAGAATCAAAACAAAGGAGCAGTAATGTGAGTTTTTGTGTGTTAACTATTAACTGTCCAAGTAAGTGAGACACTTAAGCCATTATAAACAAATAATACAAGGTTTATATAATTTATTTTAAATAGCTGAAACCTAAAATTTTGCTGAAATAGCTGAATCCAGCCTGTCCTTGTCCCTAGTGGAATATACCAATAAAGCTTCATGGGTATCATCTCAGTCATTTAATTAGTCCCCGGATTTTGGGGAAGATTTGGGGGATAGTCAAAAGGTCAAAATCCAATGAGTGCAGATATCTCGGGAGTTGTAGGTTGTGGCAGGATTATGGAGATAGGGAGGTCATTTTAAAAGAATGGTGAAAGTTTTAGAGATGACTTATTGTCTCACCAAAGTGGTGTTGATCCATTCTCAAGCCCCATGCATTGGCACCAGACCTTTACACAATGTCAATTTATGCCAAGTGAAACAAGGAAGATTGGTCAGGAATGTATTGAATAAACAAGTTGAGAAATATTCAACATGAATAGTGGCTTCAGCTGCAGATCAGTTGATACAGCCGTTGGGTCCAATGATTACGTGGAAGTGTAAATTGATCTTAGTAATGGTGCAGTTATAGAGTTACCTTTTGGTCCATCTAGTCCGTGCCAAACTATTATGCTGCCTAAACTCATCAAACCATAGGCCTCACACTCTCACCAGCCTCTGAGTAAAGTTCCCCCTTAATTTCCCCTTAAACCTTTTACCTTTCACCCTTAACCTATGACTCCTAGTTCTAGTGCCTCCCAACTTCAAGGGAAAAAGCCTGCTTGCATTTATCTTATTTCCATGTAGTGGTCTCCTGCTGTAAGAAAGGCAAAACATAGTGGGAATGAGTACCAAGAACTGTGTGTTATACCAGCTGCTATCATGGTTCCTTTGAATTAGAGACAGTAGACGTACAGTAACCAGACCATACCCTTAACAATAATTCTCTTATATCCTTCAAAGTGTTCTTAACCTTATGTATTTCTGGTTGCTTCAGATTCAACCAACTCCAGTGACAATATGTATACTATGATGAATGCCGTTCCACCTGGAGCTAGCAGGTCTAATGTAAGTAGATGAAGATCAAACTCCTAGTTTCTTTTCCAATGTTTTTAGTATAAATTATCTTGTTCACTTCACAACCAGACCGTAAAATGTGACTCTACTTAAGGTTTACTAAACTGGACAAGTTAGGTTTTTCCTTTAGGTGTAAAATTGTTTTATTCTAAACACAAGAGATTCTGCAGATGCTGGAAGTCTAGAGCAGGACACAGAAAATGCTGGAGGAACTAAGCAGCATTTATGTAGAGAAATAAACAGTCAATGTTACAGGTCAAGGCCATTCACCTGGAACTGTTTTATTCTAATTTGTACTGTTATGATACCTGTCAGGTCTCAAATTCAAGTAATATGCATTTAGCTTTACTGACATATAACTGCTAGTGCATGTTCCCATTGTTCCTGGGATGAAGTTGAAAATAGTGTTTGTTTAAGAATGGGCACTCAGTGTTTTCCTCTCTAACGATCTTAACTATTCAACTCCTGGACAACCCACAAGAAGAAGTGTACTCATTGTATTGAGAAAACCCAGTGGCTGATTTGTGGCCCAGCCATTTCTCTGCAATAGATATGTGATAACATGAATAGGATAGATTTGTTGACCAGAAAATAGATACTGGCCAGGTGACTCTCCTCTTCTTGAACATTGTACCCATTTGAATCTTTTACATCTACCTCAATATGTAGACAGGATGCTGGTGTTGTTATCTTACCTATCTAATAGACAATGCAGCACTCTGTCAAACCTGCATTAGAGCTAGATTCTGATGCTCAGGTCTATGGAGAGAATCAGAATCAGGTTTAATGCCACCAACATTTATTGTGAAATTTGTTTTGTGGCAGCAGTACGGTGCAATACATTAAAAAACATAAATTATGCTAATATACAGTAGATGTACAGTGCTTATAAAAAAGTATTTCCCCTGCTCCCCCCCAGAAGTTTACATGTTTTATTGTTTTACAATATTGAATCACAGTGGATTTAATTTGGCTTTTTTTGACACCAATCAACAGAAAAAGACTCTTCTGTATCAAAGTGAAAACAGATCTCTACAAAATGATCTAAATTAGTTACGTACAAAATAATTGATTGCATAAGTATTCACCCCCTTTTATATGACAGATCAAATCATCACTGGTGCAGCCAAGTGGTTTTGGAAGCCACATAATAGTTAAATGGAGATCTGTTTTTGGAGATCTGTGTGCAGTCAAGGTGTTGCAATTGATTGTAGTAAAAATACACCTGTATCTGGAAGGTCCAACTGCTGGTGAGTCAGTAAACTGGCAAAAACTACACCATGAAGACAAAAGAACACTCCAAGCAACTCTGCAAAAAGATTATTGAGAAGTACAAGTCAAGAGATGGATACAAGAATATTTCCAAGTCACTGAATATCCCTTGGAGTACAGTTAAGTCAATCATCAAGAAATGCAAAGAATATAGCATTGGTGTAAGTCTGCCTAGAGCAGGCCGTCCTCAAAAACTAAGTGACTGTGCTAGAAGGGGACTAGTGAGGGAGGCCCGGGTGCTTCACCAGTCACAGCTTTATGGGAGAGTGACAAAGAGAAAGCCACTGTTTAAAAGAAACTCGTGAAATCTCAGCTAGAGTTTGCCAGAGGGTACGTGGGAGATTCTGAAGTCAGCTGGAAGAAGGTTCTGTTGTTTGATGAATCCAAAATTGAGCTTTTTGGCTATCAGACTAAACGCTATGTTTGGCATAAGCCAAACACCACACATCATCAAAAACACACTATCCATACTGTGAAGCATTGTGGTGGCTGTATCATGCTGTGAGGATGCTTCACTGCAGCAGGCCCTGGAAAACTTGTGAAGGTAGAGGGTAAAATGAATGCAGCAAAACACAGGGAAATCCTGGAGGAAAACCTGATGCAGTCTGTGAGAGAACTGCGATTTGGGAGAAGATTTGTTTCCAGCAAGACAATGACCTCAAGCATAAAGCCAAAGCTACACAGGAATAGTTTAAAAACAACCAAGTTAATGTCCTGGAATGGCCAAGTCAGAGTCCAGACCACAATCCAATTGAGAATATGTGGCTGAACTTGAACAGGGCTGTTCATGCACCACCCCCATGCAATCTCACAGAGCTTGAGCAGTTTTGTAAAGAAGAGTGGGTTAAAATTGCAGTTGTCTAGATGTGCAAAGTTGATAGAGACCCATCTACACAGACTGAAGGCTGTAATTGCTGCTAAAGTTGCATCTACTAAATACCGACAAAGGGGGTGAGAAATTATGCAATCAATTATTTTGTATTTAATATTTGGAATAAATTTAGACCAATTTATAGAAATTTGTTTTCACTTTGACACAAAAGTCTTTTCTGTTGATCAGCGTCAAGAAACAAAGTTGAATCAATCTATATCTATAGATATATATATATATGTGTGTGTGTGTGTGTGTATGTGTGTGTGTATATATATATATATATATATATATATATGTATATATTAGATAAATAACAATTAAGTAAGTGATGCAAAAAATAGTGAGGTAATGTTCATGGGATGGTACATTATCCATTCAGAACTATGGCAAAGCTGTCCCTAAAACATTGTCTTCAGACTCCTGTACTTTTTCCCTCATGGCGGCAATGATAAGAGGGCATGTCCTGGGTGATGGGGGTCCTTAATACTGAATGCCACCTTTTTGAGGCCTCGCCTTTTGATGATGTCCTCGATGTTGGGGAGGCATTGCCCGTGATGGAACTGGCTGAGTGCAACCTTCTGCAGCATTTACTACCCAAGCAGTGATGCTCTCTATTGTACATCTGTAGGAATTTGCTTGTATCCCCCACTCAGAGACAGCAAATTGAGCCACATTTAGCAGAGCGGCAATTATCAAATTAGTAGTATTTGTTTATTAGTACCCACAGAAATAGTTGGTGCAGCATAAAACAAAATGCTCAGTTTGTGATGCTGTGAAGGACAAGTAATAAAGATTATACAGGCATTTGGAGTATCACGCACAAAATGCTGGAGGAGCCAAGGAAGTCAGGCAGCATCTATGGAGAAAAATAAATAGTCGATTTTTCGAGCCAAGATCCTTGATCAGGACAAATATATGTATTTCCTTGCAATGTCACCAAGAACCATGACTCAGCTATCATTAGGAGACCTCTGTTTTTCTGAGTTTTATTTGCCACAAATGGCTGGTGACATTACAAAACTTAGGGTACAAATGTTCATTTTGAACAGACGTTTGTCTTCACAAAAAATATGAATCTAAAATTCTCATGTGCCTACTTTAATGCATTAGCCAGTGAAAATCAGTGTTCCAAACAAACATTGAAATGAATTTCCTTTAATACAGCTAATAAGGATGTTGGAGTAGTTGAACCACATGTACTGTAAATACAGAACTGGTGCATATTTGGGAAGTCCCTTTGACAGTTGTATTTAATTTTCTTTTGCCTCTGCAGTTTCCTATGGGCCCTGGTTCAGATGGTCCAATAGGTGCTATGGGTGGAATGGAACCACATCACATGAATGGATCGTTAGGTAACAGACAATAATAATGCATTCTATTCTCAGTGTCATTTTTGTACTCTGTTCTATTTCTTCAATGCACTTCTGGAACTTACTGATGTAGGCAGTACAGTACATGTAGGGTTTGATTCCACAGCCTTATGTTAACATATCTCATTCACTATCATTGTGACTCACCATCTTAAGGCAGCTACTCACTAATTGTCATCAGTTGTCAGGAGGGTAGCATTTCCTAAAATCATGAATTTTGTTTACTGTGGGTGCGTAAATAAGATCACGAGAAAAAAAATTGTAAACTGCTCCATTTGAGTACTTGCAGTAATCTGCACTGAGAAAACAATTTGTTTATTGTAGGGGAAAGAGTACTAAGGGTAAAGTTATAGAGATTTTGTTTCATGGAAGATCTTAGGCATGTGTTGTAAAGTGGTATGTCATTTTGATGAATAAATGAGTTAGATTCAGGTTTATTTACCACACGTACATCAAAAGATATAGTGAATGTGTCGTTTGCATTAGCAACCATCACACTTAGGGATGTGCTGGGAGCAGCCCACAAGTGTCACCACACGTTTCAACGCCAACATAGTATACCCACAATGCTCAATAGAACTCAGAACACAGCAGGCAACAAAATAACATCAGCAAAACGGGCCCCTTTCTTCCCACCCACCCCCATACAGACAGTCCTTTTACTCCAGGGCTCTAATCATCCAGTTTCCAGGAGAATGCATTCCTACCATAGTTCAGATTTTAACCAGTTGTGACGTGTTACTCATTTTCAGTTTGACTTTAATCAAAATATTTGTTTGGATTCTTCATCGTTTATGAGATTAACTGAGCCCCCTTTAATGCAGTACATACTGATTCCTGGGAGAGGTTGTTCCCTCAAATTCTGTAAAGAGCATTATTTTTACAGCATTATTGAAAGCTGATTTCAGTGCTTCCTGTTGTTTACAAAAACTCATGTACACAAGGTAATAAATCCATTAAAATGTTTTCCAGACTTTTTAGATGTAGCCCAGAGTTTCAGAAAACCCCAGTGATACCTGCAAGCCTGAGAAGGGAAAAATGTTGGGAATTAATTCAGTTTTCAATTCTCTTTCCCCCTCCCCCCATGAAAACTAGCTTGGAAGAGCCTGTGGTTAGAATCTTACGAAATACGAAATTACTTTTTTCACACAGGCTCATCCGTTCCCACTAGATGCTTTTTTTTTTGTTAGCTGATACTCAGCTTCACGCAGCTGAAAAAAAAGTTTTAATTAGAATGAAGATTCTGTTGCACTATAATATCACTGGATTAATCACTGGTCATTAGTCAGGGAGTGGCGATCAAGAGCTGCGAGGTATTGTTGCAGCTCCATAAAACTCTGATTAGACCACACTTGTGTTCAGTTCTGGTCATCTCATTATAAGAAGGATGTAGAAGGTTTAGAGAGAGTGCAGAGGAGATTTACCAGGATGTTTCCTAAATAAGAGCATGTTTCATGAAGATAAGTAGAGTGAGCTAGGGTTTTTCTCCTTGGCCTAAAGGAGTAAGAGAGGTTACTTGGTAGAGGTGTACAAGATGATAAGAGGCACAGATCAATTGGACAGCCAGAGACTTTTTCCCGGGCTAATAGGGGGCATAATTTTAAGGTGATTGGAGGAAAGTAAAGGGGGGATGACAGGTGTTCTTTCACACAGAGAGTGGTGGGTGCATGGAACATGCTGCCAGAGGTGGTGGTAGAGAGATATATATTAAGGACATTTAAGAAATTCTTATGTAAACTCATTGATGATAGAAAGATGGAGGGCTAAGTAGCAGGGAAGGTTTAGATTCATTTTAGAGTAGGCCAAAAATGTCAGCACAACATTGTGGGCTGAAGGGTTTCTGCAGTTCTATGTTCCATTTACAGCATGAGAATGGATGCCAGGGTTTGAAGCAGGGTGGCCACAAGTTTTCCCTTATCTTTCTGTCAGCCTTTATGGTGGTGTACCATTAATGCCAGGGAGAGAGTTCTTTAAGGCTGAGATATGTTTCCTATAATACTAGCAGAAAAGATATGGTGACTGTGATTTCATGGCACCTGCTATTGATTGTTCTTTTGAAGAATAAACTTTACCAATTTTGCCACTTCTTGTGTAATCCCCATTTGGGCGTGCAAAATACAATATTTTTTTAGCTTCTAAATAAGGAAGTAATTCCTATCAGTGGGAATCTGACAGCAGAAATGATTTATCAAATGCATGAATCTTCAGTGGAATAAATGTTGTAGAGTAGAAGAGGACGGTTGTCTTGCATAGGACAGTTACGCAGAATTAAGTACAGACCTATTGTTACTGAGCTACTGCAGGCTTGAACGCAGATGGAAATTTGAAATTAAATCAGCTTTTTTATTTTGTAAACCTATGGCATTTATTAGGCATAGGCATGAATTGATTAAGCAATGGCCTTGAAACGGTGGAGATAATAATGATGTGAATTTGTATTTTGATTAATTTACCCTGGTGTTTGCTGTGCAGCTGACACTTTTACATGGCTGAAAATTTGCAAGAGCCCATTGAGGGCTGCAGGGGAATAATAGAGCTCAGATGGATGGAAGAAAAACTAATTAGAATGTCTTTCTTTTAATTTCAGGCTCAGGAGATATGGATGGCATCTCCAAAGTAAGGAACTTGTTTAATAAATGTGCTATTTTTAGCCTTTGGAAATTTACAAAAACAATTTGTGCTTACAATTTGATCTTTTTTTTTGAGTTCATAAAGATTTTAAGAATCAACTCTTAAAATTTCTGCTTATTTCCAAAATACAAACACAAGAGATTCTGCAGATGCTAGAAACCCAGAGTAACACATACAAAGTGCTGGAGGAGTTCAGCAGGTCAGGCAGCATCTACAGAGGGGAAAAACAGTCGACCTTTCAAGTATTCATCAGGACTAGAAAGGAGGGGGCAGAAACCAGAATAAGAAATTGGGGGGAGAGGAAAAGAGTACAAACTGACAAGTGACAGGAGAGGTAAGTGGGTGGGGGAAGGGGGATAAACTGAGAAGCTGGGAAGTGATAGGTGGTATCGATAAAGGGCTGAAGAAGGAATCTGATAAAACAGGAGAGTGGACCATTTATATCTATATTTCCAAATTGTAGATATAATAGATAGAATGAAGTCAGTTCCACTGTTATAGCAAAATAAATAATTAAACCAAAATATAATTTGATAATTTTTTAGAATTATCTATTGAAGAAATTTGGTTCACTTCCATACATTTGTTGTGGCAGCCTGTTCAGATTACCAAATGATATTTACTTACCATCACGTTGCCATGCGCACATCTGGAAGTTAAATTATGTTGGCTGCAGCCATAATTTATTTTATAATTGAAGAGGGAGAACTGAAATAGATACAGAAGCCCAAAGAGTTAAAGTACCACAAGTGGGTAAAGACCAATATGCAAAAACCCTGCTTGGGTACCATAGATTCTGATGCTCCAGCGTGTATCTGCCCTTACAGAAAAGACCGTCTTTGGGATGATTTTAAACCCTTTTCCCCATTCAGCAAAGCATTAATTGTAAAAATAATGGTAGCTGTGATATTCAAAGTGTGAACTCTGCATGACTAGAGGTGGGGAAATAGAAAACCTACAGCACAATACAGGCCCTTCGGCCCACAAAGCTGTGCCAAACATGTCCCTACCTTAGAAATTACCTAGTGTTACCCATAGCCCTCTATTTTTCTGAGCTTTATGTACCTGTCCAGGAGTCTCTAAAAAGACCCTGTCATATCCGCCTCCTCCACTGTTGAGGGCAGCACATTCCATGCACTCACCACTCTCTTCATTAAAAAAAAAACTTACCCTTGACATCTCCTCTGTACCTACTTCCAAGCTCCTTAAAACTGTGCCTTCTCGTGCTAGCCATTTCAGCCTGGGTAAAAACCTCTGACTATCCACACGATCAATGCCTCTCATGATCGTGTGGAAATGAGGGCTCATCTGCCAGATATCTCCAACCTTGTTTCATGAGGCTGATTATTCTTTAGATTTTGAATGTTTGCAGTAGAGGCAAAGGTAGAGGTCAATAAATCATACGGCTTGGTCTTCAAGTTGAGTTCTAGCAGGAGGATGCATAATCAACAATAGAGTTTCTCCCTGCTTACCTCTCCTAGTGTGAGTTTCATGCAAATTAAAACAGAGGAGAGTTAATAATCAAAGTCAAAGTTTGTTATCAAAGTATGTATATAACACCATATACTATGTTGAGATTCATTTTCTTAAAGGTATTCACAGGAAAATAAAGAAATACAACAGAATTTATGAGAATACATAAGCAAAGACTGACAAACAACCAATATGCAAAAGACAGATTGTTCAGATAATAAGTGCAAAAGCATACAAGTCATGCAGATAATAAAAAGAAGTAAATAAATAATGCTAAGAACATGAGATGCAGAGTCCTTGAAAATGAATCTGTAGGCAGTATTGAAGTGAGTGAAGTTATCCATGCCAGTTCTGGAGCGGTAGTAATTGTTCCTGAACCTGCTGGCGTGTGGCTGATGACTCCTGTACCTCCTTCCCGATGGCAGTATTGAGAAGAGAGCATGGCCTGGATAGTCCTTGATGATGAATGCTGCTTTCTTGTGGCAGCGCTCTGCTACTGGTGCTCAGAGAGGTCTTTCCCTGTGATGGACTGATCAGCTTGCTGCATTCAGTGGAGAGATTAATGAAAAGACAAATGCAGTGACATACAGATGCTTCTGTTCCATGGACAATTCTGGTATTGTCCTCAAACGCCCAAGAAAATTTTGGGAGTATGGTCATCACGTGACCTGCCCCATACAGTCACATCAAAATTGAAATTCTAGAACTCAAAGAACCACTTCAAGATGCTTCTGGTTTGTGATCCAAAGGCAGGTGAGACTGTGTATCTGTAAGATGCTACTTTGATAATGTTGCCTGACAGATTGCAGCTTGTATACCAGGCATTTATCTGATCGGCAGTCTCCACTCAGAGTGGCAGTAGAAGTCAGGCACTTCAAAGAATGTCTTTTTACAAAATTATTTCGGAGCTTTAATGCAAATCTCAAGGTTGTGTATGGTATACATACTTCGATAATAAGTTTACTTTGAACTTTGAAAATGAGTATGTGAAACAAATGCTCTTTTAATTAACTTTAAAACCTAAAATCATGCCCCAGAACCTTTCTGCTCTCACATTTCCCAAAGTTCCCAGAGAAAGGGGAGAGAAGATAGTCATTCATTATGTGCTTTGTCATATGACAAGGGCAGTCAGGGTCTTTCCATAACCATAATTGTTCTTGGCAAATTTTTCTACAGAAGTGGTTTGCCATTGCCTTCTTCTGGGCAGTGTCCTAACAAGATGCATGACCCCAGCCATTATCAATACTCTTCAGAGATTTTCTGCCTGACATTAGTGGTCGCATAACCAGGACTTGTGATATGCACCAGCTGCTCATACGACCATCCACCCCCTGCTGCCATGACTTCACGTGACCCTGATTGGGGGTCTGAACAGGTGATGCACCTTGCCCAAGGGTGAGCTGCAGGCTGGCCGAGGGAGAGAGTACCTTACACCTCCATTGGTAGAGATGTATCTACATCCCACCATCCAAGAGAAGATAGTAGACTCGTGAATTAAACTTGCATGAGTCCTTCAGCTGGCCATAGTGTCCAGGAACCAGACATCCTCCGTGGTCAGTTGATATTATACATAATCTCTGACAAAGCCTAGAGAGCAGCAATCAAGCATGGTCTAATTTTGTGCATTAAACTGGTAAATTTTGATGAAGAAAATTGTGTTCTTATTAAATTTTAGTTGATTCTTAACAAAGTTTGTTTTAATTTTGTGATAAAATAAAGGACCTATATCAACAATTAAGGAAAAAGACAAACTTGCATTTGGTGATTGAGTTTGTAATGATTTTGGATGTGTAAATTAATACATGTATTTGTAATAGAGGATTAATTGTAATACAACTGATTGTGTGGTCATATACTGCATTAGTAGATTTTAGGGCCTCATATCTAAGAAAGGATGTGCTAACTTTAGAGAGGATCATTAGGAGGTTCACAAGAATGATCCCAGGAATGAAGGGGTTAATGTGTGAGGAACATTTGATGGCTCTGGGGCTGTACTCTCTGGATTTTAGAAGAATGAGGAGAAATACTCATTGAAACCTATTGAATGTTGAAAGGCATGGATAGAGTGTTGGAGACACTCCATGTAGGCATGGAGAGGATGTTTCCTATATTGGTGGAGTCTAGGACCAGTGGGCACAACCTCATAATACAAAGATGTCCCTTTAGAACAGAGACAAGAAGGAATATCTGTGGCCAGAGGGTGGTGAATGTATGGGATTCATTGCCACAAATGGCAGTGGAGGCCAAGTTTTTTGGGTATATTTAAAGCAGAGATTAATATGTTCTTGTTTAGTAAGGTTGACAAAGTTTACAGGGAGAAGACAGGTGAACAGGGTTGAGAGGGAAAATAAATCAGCCATGATGGATGGCTTGATGAGTCAAATAGCTTAATTCTGCTCCTATGTCTTAGTGGTCTTACACTAGTACATATATACACTCCATTGATAATGTGCTTTTAAACATTTTAATGAATAGAAATTTGCAGTTAAGGTGAGATTTTGATGGTCATATTTAACTTTAACTGCTGATAGAAAATGTTTTAGAACTCTACAAGCATCCTGATTTTGGCTCAGAACAATAAGGATAAAATGTGTTAAATATAACAACTGTCACTAGTTTACTAACATGTATAGTTGTGATCTGATCAGATTAAACCTTCCATTATAACTAATGGCTACTTATTTATCTGTGCCTAGAATTCTCCCAGTAACATAAGTATGAGTAATCCACCTGGCACTCCACGGGACGATGGTGAGATGGGTGGCAACTTCCTGAATCCCTTTCAGAGTGACAGTGTGAGTGTTCTTTTTATATACTTTTCTCTATTAATGCTGCATCTAATTACTACTGGGCGAAATGCAAGGCCATGTGTAGAGATATAAGCAACCCAAAATGCTTTTTATGAAATCTATAAATAACTTGGGTTCTGAGTTTGTGATTTGAAAGCACCAAAGCCCTTGAACAGCAAGTCCTACAAAAAGTAGTGGATATATTCCAGTCCATCAAGGGTAAAGTCTTTCCCACCATTGAGCACATCTACATGGAGTGCTGACGCAGGTAGGCAGCGTCCATCATTAAGGACCCTGACCATATATAGACCATGCTGTCTTCTCACAGCTGCCAACAGGATAAAAGATACAGGAGTCTCCCAACCCACACCATCAGGTTCAGGAACATTTAATACCCCTCAGTCATCAGGCTTTTGAACCAGGGGATAACTTCACTGAACTGTTCCCATAACCTATGGACTCGACTCACTTACGGAGATTCTTCATCTCATGTTCTCAATATTTATTGCTTATTTATTTATTTATTGTTATTTTTGATTTAGTATTTGCACAGTTTGTTGTCTTTTGCATATTAGTTGTTTGTCCTTTTGGGTGCGGTCTTTCATTGATTCTATTGTGTTTCTTGTATACCCACGAGAAAACAAATCTCAGGATCGTATATGGTGACACTCTGTACATATACTTTATTTTTCTAACTGTCTGTTTTTCATGTTTTATTCCTAGTAATGTTTAGGAAAAGTAACTTCTCTCTTCCTCAGCTTCTCCTTGAAAATGCATTTTCTTGTGATCTGCTGGGAGGAATTGTCTTTTGCATTGAGAAAATTAAAACATTGTTCATTGACCTATTGTTTGTATTTTCAGAATCAGATTTAATATCACTGATATATACATGACATTTGTTGTTTTGCAGCAGAAGGACACAGCAAAGACATAATAATCCATAAATTACAAAATAAATAAGTAGTGCAAATAAAGGAATAATAAGGTAATGTTCAGGCACCAACCAGAAATCTGATGACAAGGGGGAAAAGCTGTTCTCAAATCATTCAGGCTCCTGTACCTCTTCCCTTATGGTAATGAGAAGAGGGCATGTCCCAGTGGCAATGGGCTTGTATAAATACGTTATTTTCAGTGTAAGACTCTTCTATGCCAAGACTACAATAAGGTCCATCTGTGATAATTATTTGTGCATTATCTCAACTGGAGAAATACTTATTTTTACTTACAATGATTTGAGAGCATTTGTCCTGTGCTATCATTGAACAATTTACTAGTAACAATGTAGTGAACTTGTGCAATTAATCACATAAGTGAATCTTAACTAAATAAATTGGGAGCTGTATTTAAAGGGGAGCTTCCTTCCTCTAATATGCCTCTTTGGAAAAACTATAAAGAAAATGGTAAGACAATGTCCTTATCTCTGAAGATTTCTGTAACATGTTTCTACAACTGCAACCAACAGGAAATCAACCCTCTTTGTTCTTTGAAATAAAGAAGACTTCCTAGTTTGGGGTTGTGCTTTGCTCATTTGTAACTTAGTTAAGAGGATTACTAGAGTACCCTAACCTACTGACTCTCACAGCTGCAATGGTGCTAGAAAGTTTGTGAACTCTGCAGAATTTTCTCTATTTCTGCATAAATATGACCTAAAAATGTGAGTTGTAAGTCCTAAAACTAGATAAAGAGAACCCAATTAAATAAATAACACAATAAACATTATACTTGTTAATTTATTTATTGAGAAAAATGTCTCAATATTACATGTATTTATTGGAAAAAGTATGTGAACCTCTGGGGTAATACATTTAACAAAAGCTATTTGGAGTCAGGTGTTCCAGTCAATGAGATGGGATTGGAAGTGTGAGTTGTAGATGTACCCTGCCCTATAAAAAAGACACACAAAGTCAGGTTACTAACAGAGCCTGCTCTTCTCAAGAAAGATCTGTTTATGTGCACTATGCCTCAATGAAAACAACTTTCAGAGGACCTTGGGTGAAGAATTGTAGAGATGCATCAAGCTGGATAAGGCTACAAAAGCATTTCTAAAGACCTGAGTGTTCCATCAGTCCACAATAAGAGAAATTGTCTACAAATGGAGGAAACTCAGTCCTGTTGCTACTTTCCCTAGGAGTGGGCATCCTGCAAAGATCACACCAAGAGCACAACGTGCTATGCTGAAGGAGGTGAAAAAGAACCTAAGGGTAACAGTAAAAGACCAGCAGAAATCTTTAGAATTTGATACATTCTCAGTTCATGTGCCCTCTATATGACAAACACTGAATAAGTATGGTGTTCATGGAAAGACACAGTGGAGGAAACCACTGCTCTCAAAAAAAAAAATCACTACATGACTCAAGTTTGCAAAAGACCACATATATGTTCTACAATGCTTCTGGGTCAATGTTCTGTTGACAGATGAGACAAAAGTTGAACTTTTTGGCAGAAATGCACATTGCTATGTTTGGAGGGAAAAGGGCACTGCACACCAACACTAAAACCTCACCCCAACTGTGAAGCATGGTGGATGAAGCATCATGGTTTGGGGCTGCTTTGCTGCCTCAGGGAATGGACAGTTTGCCATCATTGAGGGAACACTGAATTCAATATTGTATCAAGTCATTTTACAGGAGAATGTCAGGGCAGCAATCTGTCACCAGAAGCTTAATAGAAGTTATATAATGCAACAAGGCAATGATCCAAAAGACAAGAGTAAATCAACAACAGAATGGGTTAAAAAGAATAAATGTGTTTTGGAATGGCCGAGTCAAAGGCCTGACCTTAGTCCTATAGAAATGTTGAGGAAGGACATGAAGCAAGCAGTTTGTGCAAGGAAGCCCACCAACATCCCAGAGTTGAAGCAGTTTTGTAAGGAGGAATGGCCTAAAATTCCTGCAAGCCGATGTGCAGGACTGATCAACAGTTACTGGGAACATTTGGTTGAAGTTATTCCTGTACAAGGGGGTCACACCAGTTACTGAAGGCAAAGGTTCACATACTTTTTCCAACAAATACATGTAATATTGGATCATTTTTCTCAATAAATAAAAAAATAATGTATTTGTGTTATTTATTTAATTGGGTTCTCTTTATCTAGTTTCATGTAGATAAGTGACTGGTAAGGGATAGTAAAGCCAGGTGGATAGGAAAGATAAAGAGCTGGAGAGGAAGGAATCTGATTGAAGAGGAGAGTGGACCATAGAAGAAAGAGAATGAGGAGGGGATCCGGGGAACGGGTTGTGTGTCTTTTAATGTTTTTATTATGCTGTCAGGAATACTGGCATCTTTTAAGAAACTAAATGGGCATTCTCTTTTGAATTATTGAGGCCCCTTGTGGTAACCACACTCTCACAATGATGTTAACTAGGCTAATATTTGGGTATTGATCCAGCAGCAATGAACATCATCTCATGATAATATAAGAACAGGAAATGCTGGAAATACTCAGTTGCTGGCTAATTAATGAATGCTGTGTAGACAACAAACAGAACTTCAAATGTAAAGAAAAACACTAACGCAAGAGATTCTGCAGATGCTAGAAATCCAAGCAACACACACAATATGCTAGAGGAACTCGGCAAGTCAGGCAGCATCTATGGAAAGGAATAAACAGTCAATATCTTGGGCCAAGACCCTTCATCAGGACTTAAAATGAAGTTGTGTTTTTTGTGTATGATCTACTGAGCAGGCAGACAACAACTGCCAGATTCTGAAACACGATGGCAGGAGCAGGTCTTTAATTGGAAAGAATGCACTTGAAAGCCGAGCGTTGTCTCTGAGCAGAATAGCAGTTTGAGTGGAAGTCTATCATAAGTACAGAAGCAATTCGTAGCAAATTGTAGTAGAAGTGTGGAAACAGTTAAGAATAAACTAGCAAACAGAATAATCAATTTTAAACAAAGATAAGAGATCAGACAGCAATTCTCTGTGCACCAGAAGGCACTATGTTTTTGATATGGTAAAAAGATGAGATTATCTGCAGCTTGCATAGGCTCAGGAGGAAGCATCGAAGTCTAAGAATGATTTGGTATGTTGGTATTTAGTAGATGATCTTGAGAACATTTCCCTGTGTTTCATATGTGAAATTAGCTTTCAGATGAAATACTTAATTTGTTCAGTTGTAAATATATTTATAAATTGAGTAAATTACAATGCCTTCAGATGAGAAAGGTGTATAACCAGAGCTAATCTGTCTCTAGTACTATCAAATTTGAATGGAAAGTAAATTAAATTTCTACTTTTGTTTCA